>NC_045635.1:80522008-81849891 GCF_009829155.1 Mustela erminea | reverse complement strand
TTTCCACTAAGATCAGGAACATGGCAGGGATGGCCACTATCACCTAAGATCAGGAAAATGGCAGGGATGTCCACTATCACCACTGCTATTCAACATAGTACTAGAAGTCCTAGCCTCAGCAATCAGACAACAAAAAGAAATTAAAGGCATCCAAATCAGCAAAGAAGAGGTCAACCTATCATTCTTTGCAGATGATATGATACTTTGTGTGGAAAACCCAAAAGGCTCCACTCCAAAACTGCTAGAACTTGTACAGGAATTCAGTAAAGTGTCAGGATATAAAATTAATGCACAGATATCAGTTGCATTTCTTTACACCTAAAGCAAGACACAAGAAAGAGAAATTAAGGAGTCAATCTCATTTACAATTACACCCCCAAACCATAAGATACCTAGGAATTAACATAACCAAAGAGGCAAAGAATATATACTCAGAAAACTATAAAGTACTAATGAAAGAAATTGAGGAAGACACAAAGAAATGGAAAAATATTCCATACTCATGGATTGGAAGAACAAATATTGTGAAAATGTCTATGCTACTTAATGAAATCTACACGTTTAGTGCAATCCCTATCAAAATACCATCCATTTTTTTTTCAAAGAAATGGAAAAAATAATCCTAAAATTTATATGGAACCAGAAAAGACCCCGAATAGCCAGAGGAATGTTGAAAAAGAAAGCCATAGTTGGTAGCATCACAATTTCAGACTTCAAGTTCTATTACTAAGAAGTAGTCGTCAAGACAGCATGGTACTGGCACAAAAACAGACACATAGATCAATGGAACAGAATAGAGAGTCCAGAAATAGACCCTCAAACCTATGATTAAGTAATTTTTGACAAAGCAGGAAAGAATGTCCAATGGAGAAATGACAGTCTCTTCAACAAATTGTGTTGGGAAAATTGGACAGCCACATGCAGAAAAATGAAACTGAACCATTTCCTTACACCACACACAAAAATAGACTCAAAATGGATGAAGGACCTCAATGTAAGAAATGAATCTATCAAAATCCTTGCAGAGAACAGAGGCAGCAACCTCTTTGATCTCAGCCGCAGCAACTTCTTCCTAGAAACATCCCCAAAGGCAAGGGAAGCAAGGGCAAAAATGAACTATTGGGACTTCATCAAGATCAAAGCTTTTGCACGACAAAGGAAACAGTTAACAAAACCAAAAGACAATTGACAGAATGGGAGAAGATATTTGCAAACAATGTAGCAGATAAAGGGCTACTATCCAAAATCTATAAAGAACTTATAGATTCATTTCAGCAAATAATTATTCAACAAATAATTCAATCAAGAAATGGGCAGAGGACATGAACAGACATTTCTGCAGAGAAGATATCCAGATGGCCAACAGACACATGAAAAAGTGCTCCACATCACTCGGCATCAGGGAAATACAAATCAAAACCACAATGAGATAGCACGTCACACAAGTCAGAACAGCTAAAATTAACATTTCAGGACATGACAGGTGCTGATGAGGATGTGAAGAAAGGGGAACCCTCCTACATTGTTGGTGGGAATGCAAGCTGGTGCAGCCACTCTGGAAAACAGCATGGAGGTTCCTCAGAAAGTTGAAAATAGCGCTACCCTATGACCCAGCAATCACACTACTGGGTATATACCCTAAAGATACAAATATAGTGATCCGAAGTAGCACATGCTCCCAAATGTTCATAGCAGCGATGTCCACAATAGTCAAACTATGGAAAGAACCTAGATGTCCATCAACAGATGGATGGATAAAGAAGATGTAGTATATATATATACACACACACATATACATATATGGAAAGAACCTAGATGCCCAACAACAGATGAATGGATAAAGAAGATGTGGTGTATGTATATATATATGCATATGTATGTATATATGTACATATATACATATATAAAGAAGATGTGCTGTATGTGTATATATATATGTATATGTATGTATATATGTACATATATACATATATAAAGAAGATGTGGTGTATGTATATATATATGTATATATGTATATGTATATACATATGTATATGTACATACATATACATATATACAGAAGGTGTGTATGTATATATATGTATATGTATGTACATATATACATATATACATACATATACATATATATATACATACACCACATCTTCTTTATCCATTCATCTGTTGATGGACATCTAGGTTCTTTCCATAGTTTGGCTATATATATATATACATACACCACATCTTCTTTATCCATTCATCTGTTGATGGACATCTAGGTTCTTTCCATAGTTTGGCTATATATATATACACATACACCACATCTTCTTTATCCATTCATCTGTTGATGGACATCTAGGTTCTTTCCATAGTTTGGCTATATATATATATACATATATATATATATGCTATATTTCCATAGTTTGGCTACATATATACACATATATATATATATATATACCACATCTTCTTTATATATATATATATATATATATATATATATATATATGATACTATATGTCCATCAACAGATGAATGGATATAGAAGATGTGGTGTATGTATATATATATACCACATCTTCTTTATATATATATATATATATATATATATATATATATATATACACACACACCCACACACACACAATGGAATACTACAAAGCCATCAAAGGAAATGATCTTGCCTTTTGCAATGATGTGGATGGAGCTGGAGGGTATTATGCTGAGCGAAATAAGTCTATTGGAAAAAGAAAGTTATCATATCATCTCCCTCATATGAAAATTTGAGTGGCAACGTGGGGGGTTTGGGGGTAGGGAAAGAAGAAATGAAACAAGATGGGATTGGGAGGGATCCAAACCACAAGAGACTGTTAATCTCACAAAATAAATGGAGGGTTGCTGGAGGTAGGGGGGTATGGAGAGGGTGGTTGGGTTATGGACATTGGGGAGGGTATGTAGTATGGTGAGTGCTGTGAAATGTGTAAACCTGGCGATTCACAGACCTGGACCCCTGGGGCTAATAATACATTAATTGTTAATAAAAAATAAAAATAAAAAAGAGTAGTTTAAAAGCAGTTCATTTCTGTGCTGATCTATAAAAAGTTTTATTTTTCTCTTTTGAATAAATTAACTGAATAGCAAAGTATATTACATTCTCCTTTTCTCATCCATGGAAGTTTTTCAAACCAAATTCCCAGTCAAGGTACTGCAGTTGGTGATAGTATATCTGAAATGATGGCAATGTACTCATGTAGAAGTAGTTCTCAGGTAACTGGTATTGAAAATTGCAAATCAGAGCAAATACAGTGATTCTTCTATAATGAACTGCTAGAGTGTATTCAGAATATGCACAGAAGGAAATGCTTGAAGAAGAGACTTACAAGTGGTGGTAATAGAAAGAGTTTAAAGTAGGAATGGAAGTGAAAAGGAGATAAAAAGATGCAAATAGTCAAAAGAATGAGCGAGCTGTGAGAACTCAAGGTGAAATCCTTCCATGTCAAAAGCAGGATCACATGTAGGAGGAAAGAGCCGACCTGCCATTGATGGCCAGCAGATGGTGATAGAACAGAGTGAGAAAAGGTCCACGTAATAATAAGCTGGTAACAGTCTCAAAGGACATTCTGAGCCATTTTGGGACACTTAAAATTGTAACCATTTTGTTTTGAATGGGACTATAGGATGAGTTGTTGTTGTTGTTGTTGTTTTACATCTTTGTGTGTATGCGCGAACGTGCGCGTATGTGTGTATGTTAGTCACCATAAAATACATCATTAATTTTTGATGCATTATTCCAAGATTCATTATTTATGTACAATATCCAGTACTTCATGTAATATGTACCCTCCTTCATACCCACCACCAGGCTCACCCATATCCCTACCCCCCTACCCTCTAAAACTCTCAGTTTGTTTCTTGAAGTCTACAGTCTCTCATGGTTTATCTCCCCCTCTGATTTCCCCCAGTTAATTTTCCTTTCCTTCTCCTAATGTCCTCCATGTTATTCCTTATGTTCTACAAGTAAGTGAAAGTATATGATAATTGACGTTCTCTTCTTGACTTATTTCATTAAGCATAGTCTCCTCCAGTCCCATCCATGTTGATGCACAAGTTGCGTATTCATCCTTTCTGATGGCTGAGTAATATTCCATTGTATATATGGACCACATCTTCTTTATCCATTTGTCTGTTGAAGGCCATCCTGGCTCTTTTCACAGTTTGGCTATTGTGGACATTTCTGCTATGAACATCGGGGTTCATATGGCCCTTCTTTTCATTACATCTCTATTTTGGGGGTAAATACCTAGTAATGCAATTGCCAGGTCATAGGGTAGTTCTATTTTTAATTTTTTGAGGAATCTCCACACTGTTTTCAAAGTGGCTGCACCAACTTGCATTCCCACCAACCAGTATAAGAGGGTTCCCTTTTCTCCACAATATAGGATGACGTTTTTTTTTTAAGATTTTATTTATTTGTCAGAGAGAGAGGGAGAGAGAGCAAGCACAGGCAGACAGAATGGCAGGCAGAGGCAGAGGGAGAAGCAGGCTCCCTGTCGAGCAAGGAGCCCGATGTGGGACTTGATCCCAGGACGCTGGAATCATGACCTGAGCCGAAGGCAGCTGCTTAACCAACTGAGCCACCCAGGCATCCCTAGGATGAGTTTTGAGGTAAATTCTTCAGATGTAAAATTGAGGATAAAATTACAAAAGCATTTTGGAGGTTTCATTTTATGCTCCCAACCTCGTTGGCACTGGCTAAATTTCATAGTGCCCATTTTCCTACTGCTTATTTCAGATTCTCACATTGTAAGGCTATTTAATGAATCTGAGGCAGTAAGTAAAGGAATTGCAGCAGCTTGAGTTTTATGTAGATACTATACCATCAAGACTTTCATTCTCTTTTCCAACTTCACAAAGGATATAGAATACCAGACAAAGATCTATGTGATTTGTAAATCAGCTCAAATATAAGAGTGATGTTTGGAACTTGGACTGAGTTTGTTGAGGCTACTTCATGCAGTCTTAGAACTTTACATAACCCTTTCTTGTATGCATTGTGATTGCCTTTATAGATTCATAAATTACTCTTGGTATACAGAATATGTGGGAGGCTGACACAGCATGGGGCTAAGACCTGAATGTTCAAATATTGGAAGACAGCTTGAACACAATCTGTGCAAAGGCAATCAGAGATTCCAGGTTCATTCAGTACTAACTTAGAACATCTAGTGAGAATTGGGAAAGTCCCACTCAGCTATCCATTTATAAATTTCATAACCTGGCATTCTTCCTTCTATTCCCTCTCTTTCATATATTTTGATCTATAACACTAGTTTACTAGAGCAATTTGTCTTTGATATGCTGAGCTACATTTCCAGAATATGGAGTCAAAATTGCCTTATGAGAATTGTGTACACATGTCTCTTCTATTATACAGAGATCTTGGAGAAACTTGTTTTGATTAAGTTTCTTTCCTCCCAACAAAGGATAGCAGAGACTGAATACTGCAGTCTCTAAACTAAAACAACTTTTGTGTCTCTCTTTGTTTAGAATGATTTCTCCAAAGTGTAGATGAAGCAGTTCCATAGGTTTACATTGCTTGCTTTCATATGGTTAATGGTTTATCCAAATATATTAATTACTCAGTGTGTGGAAGATAAGTGATGTTGAAAGCCATATTAATTCCTTTAGGCCTTCAGAAGACTGCATACACTAAGAAAAGAACTTCACAGGGCTGCTTCTTATTCCTGGAGAAGGCCCCAGAGTTTTAGATTAGCAGGTACCTGCCTTAGGATTATTCTGGTGGAGGAGTGGCCACAGGTCTAAATGTCTAATGTTAAATAGTAAATCACCAGATTAAGGAGCCAAGGGTATGGGGGAATGGGTGTTTCTGTCAAAGTAAAAGTTAAATCTAGAAAATTTACACTTAACCTCTAAAATCCCCATATAATTTTCATACACAGACCACCCTCATTGAAAATTCTGTTTCAGAATCAGATATCTGAACGTAATTATCCAATAAGATACACCTACATGTTCCTGAGAATTACTGTCTTTTAGAGGGAATTTTGCATTACAGATGTGTCTGGTGGGTTGCTTATGGAACTTAAAATAAGATTTAGAGCTTTTGAAAGATTTTAAAAAAATTTTCACTCACTAGATTCATATAGATTCATAAATTACTCTTGGTATACAGAATATGTGGGAGGCTGACACAGCATGGGGCTAAGACCTGAATGTTCAAATATTGGAAGACAGCTGGAACACAATCTGTGCAAAGGCAATCTCTTTGGCCTCATCAAAATGAGGTGTTTTAGAGTCAAAATGAGGTGTTTTAGAGTCAAATGGCCAAAGATAAATACATGGAGATTTTCCAAACACAGGATTGCAGAGATTTTTAGGCAACTTTTCCAAATAAAGTTATGACTGGGGAAATACCCTAAAATTAGAGCTGATTAAGTATATGGTTCCCCCTGAGCTGATACTTTTAGTATGACAACTTTCTGTGAGTACCCTAAGATTGGTTCATCTTTTTCTTTGTTTTATTATATATATTAGTCACTTACTATGTGTAAAAATTATGAAAAAATGATTAATTTTATGTGTTTGTATATATAAATGTATACACATATATACTTTTAAAAAAGATTTTATTTATTCATGAGAGAGAGGCAGAGGCAGGGAAAGAACCAACGTGGGACTCAATCCCAGGACCCTGGGATCATGTCCTGAGTCAAAGGCAGGCATTTAACCAACTGAGCCACCCAGTCACCCTACACTTATATCCTTTATGTGCTACAATAATAAATTTCATTTGACAATTTAGCTTAGAGTTTTAGGTTTTTATATAGTGTAGTTAATACAATGTGATGTCTTTGCTATGAATACTAGGGATTATATGCTTGTGTACAGTCCACATGGGCAGAACCTTAGCATACACTGAAACAAGTTCTGCATGTGAATTGAGGATAGCATGAAAAACCCATTAATGCTACATTAAAGAGGCCATTTGAAAATTATTTTCTTTGGTGATGGTTTGTGTAAAAAGCCACTGAGTTGGTGCTGAATCTCAGTGTTGCATAGCAGTCTTATGGTCATTTACTTTTTCTTTTGAGGTATATCTCACCTGGTTGAATGTGACATATTTGGCAGATGAAATATCACATATTCTCTTTCATGTTTGCCATGACCAGGTTGTGAAAGTTGTCCACACATCTTAGGCTCAACTTGTTGAGTTCTTTAATGCTTGATGGCAATATCTCCATATTTTATATCAATGTATAGTTAAATGTGACTTCTATCCCTTATCTGGATCCAATAAATATTTGCTACTGACTGCTGCTTAGAGGCAATATCTGGGCATTTCATAAAACCAGCATGATGGTTTGGTCTGGAGGGTGGCATTTGTTAGGCATTTTAATCTGTTATATTTTTTGGTTAATTTTTCATTATTTATAAATATCCAGGGCTGGAAAGGACTTGAGAGGTTATATAGCCTACAGAGCATCCATAGCAGTCATGTCCCTGCCTTTAAGTAGCACCACAAAGACTTCTAACTTATAAGGAACTCCTCTGTTTTCTTAAAGAACCCTGGTAAAGGAGATTCCTGAATCCCATAATATACTCATTTTTGTACCTAGTAATCCTTATTGTCAGGGAATCCTTCTTTATGTTGAACAGGCTTTTCATGTTTCTGGTAAGAGCAGCTCTTTTTAATCTGACATAGTAGATATGGGTAATTGTTACTTTTCTGGGGTAAACAAAATGAAAACCCTGAAACAATTATGAAATCACTCTTAGCCTTATCTTGTCTGGGCTGAAGAATTTCAGCTTCCATGTATGCCTTATTTAGATACATTTTAGACACATAAGTCACTCTTTTCCAGATGCTATTCAAATTTTTATATTTCTTTTAAAATGTGTATTCCAGGGGCACCTGGGTGGCTCAGTGGGTTAAGCCTCTGCCTTCGGCTCAGGTCATGATCCCAGGGTCCTGGGATCGAGCCCCACATTGGGCTCTCTGCTCTGCAGGGAGCCTGCTTACTCCTCTCTCTCTACCTGCCTCTCTGCCTACTTGTGATCACTGTCAGATAAATAAAGAAAAAATCTTAAAAAAAATAAAATAAAATGTGTATTCCAATGATGGACACAGTACCCTGAGAAGTTGTGGGTAGGACGGAATCTCATCTCAAAATTTCAGTCTGTCAAAGCATTTTTTCCATTTAGGCCAACCACAAACTTCTGAAATCCAGTTATATGTAGAAGAAAATAGTTTCTGCTGACACCAGTTCTTGCTTTAGTACTCCTTAATTTCAAATCTGAATATAGGCAATTTTTTTTTCCTTTCCATTCTTTAAGCTCCTTCAGAAAAGAAGAATTTGTACTGCACATTTTCTTGATTTATCTTATTTCCCCAAATGTTAAAATAATGCTTTACTGTCTGCTAAGTCAGTTATTTGAAAAAAGATTTTGAAACTCAAAACTATGTATATTGCACTATGCTTACTGTAGCTCTATTCTGCCTTGGATAATATGGCTACTTCATGGCTGGAACTTGGCTTCCAGTCTTAACAAATTTTGAGGTAAGCCTACTTCTATGGTCAGATGCCATGTAGAGTATTTATAAATAGCCAGTATTCTGTTTCTCTGATTCTTTATATATGAGAAGTATAGGCTTGTTTATTCACTGATTTATTTGCCATTTATTAAAAAAGGTATTTATCTAGCACATACTATGTTCTAGGTACTATGTTAGGTGCTGTTATTCAGTGGCATACAAAAACATACATGAGACTTTCACTCATAAAATTTTAAATTTAGCGGAGAAAGTAGACATCAATTAGAGAATCACACAGATGTATGTAAAATGAAAATAGTGTAAAGGGGAGGTATAGGATGTCATGAGAGCTTGTGATAGTATCTGGCCTGTCAGAGAGGGAAAGACAGCTTTACTGAAGAAGGAAAATTGAGTTGAGACGTGACAGAAGATCGTGGGTCTACTAGATTCTTACTAACCTCCATAATGTTACTGTACCTTCCTCCAAAATTCATTAGGGTTTCTTAAAGAAAGATAGGGGTCAAGTATTTAACAGTAGAGCTGGGATGGTAGTTGTATGTTATAATGAAGGTACAGTGAACTGGTGGGTCAGAAAGAAAGTACCAGGTACAGAGACAAATTGCTACTTATATAAATATTTTTTTAAAAAGGGAAAAAAAAAGAAAATAAATCACATAGCTCAGCTTTTCAATCCAGAGGGTAAGAGGAAGCAATTACACACTGGTACATAGGTATAAAGATTAGGAGTCAAGTAGTATTGCTTGGTAATGAATTTTGTGATGAATGTTCTTCTTGTTAACTGACAGACTTGATATCATCTCACAACTTCAGCAAATATGATATTTTTATTTAAAATCAATTAACATATAGGTATTATTAGCTTCAGAGGTAGAGTATGAGATTCATCAGTTGCATATAATAACCAGTGCTTATTCCATCAAGTGACTTCTTAATGCCCATTACCCAGTTACCCCATCCTCCCAACCACTTACCATTCAGTAACCCTCTGTTTCCTATATATAGCTAAGAGTCTCTTATGGTTTCTCTCCCTCTCTGATTTTGTTTTATTTTATTTTTCCTTCCCTTCCCCTATGTTCATCTGTTTCATTTCTTAAATTCCACATATGAGTGAAATCATATGATAATTATCTTTCTCTGACTAGCTTATTTCACTTCCCTCTAATTCCTTCACATCATAGTAAATGGCAAGTTTTCATTCTTTTTGATGGATGAATAATATTCCATCATATATACATATATATGTGTATATATACATATATATATGCACACACACATATACATATACATATACATATACACACATACATACCACTCTTCTTTATCCATTCATCTGTTGATGGACATCTGGGCTCTTCCCATATTTTGGCTATTGTGGATATTGCTGCTATAAATGTTGGGCTGCTGTGTTCCTTTGAACAGTACGTTTGTATTCTTTGAATAAATACCTAGTATTGCAATTGCTGGGTCATAGAGTAGCTCTATTTTTAACTTGTTGAGGAACCTCCATACGTTTTCCAGAATGGCTACACCAGTTTGGATTCCCACCAACAGTGCTGGAGAGTTCCCCTTTTTCTGCATCCTCACCAACGTCTGTAGTTTCCTGACTTATGAATTTTCGTCATTCTGACTGGTGTGAGGTGATATCTCATTGTGGTTTTGATTTGTATTTCCCTGATGCCAAGGGATGTGGAACATTTTTTTCATGCATCTGTTGGTCTTTGGATGTCTTCTTTGGAGGAATGTCTGTTCATGTCTTCTCCCCATTTCTTGACTAGATTATTTGTTTTTTGGATGGTAAGTTTGGTAAGTTATTTATAGATTTTGGATACTAGCTCTTTATCTGATATGTCATTTGCAAATATCTTCTTCCATTCTGTAGGTTGCCTTTTAGTTTTGTTATTTCCTTCACTGTGCAGAAGTTTTTTATCTTGATGTAGTCCCCATAGTTTATTTTTATTTGTGTTTCTCTTGCCTTCAAAAACATGTCTAGCAAGAAGTTGGTGTGGCCAAGGTCAAAGAGGTTGCTTCCTGTGTTGTCCTCTAGGATTCTGATGGATTCCTGTCTCACACTGAGGTCTATCATCCATTTTAAGTTTATTTTTATGTATGGTGTAAGAAAGTGACCCAGTTTCATTCTTCTGCATGTTGCTGTCCAATTTTCCTAACACCATTTGTTGAAAAGACTCCTTTTTCCATTGAATATTCTTTCCTGCTTTGTTGAAGATTAGTTGACCATAAGAATATGATTTTTAATAGTGCAGTGATTCCATGATTCCTGCTAGCTAGAATCTAATAGGATAATAGACTTAAAGGTGAAAGTTAAAGCTATAAGTGTTTTTGGAATGAATAAAATAATTATGTAGTGTTCCCTAGAGCATAAAATGGAAGATTGAGGAAGCAACTGATTAAAGAGGATTCTTTAGTACATTAGATTTGAAAATTGTGTCACAAATTGTGAAAAAGATAGTGTAGAAGATTTTATTTGGTAAACTGAACATATAAGGTCAAATAGTGCAATAAGACAAAAACAAGCTCTCACAAAAAGTTTATAAAATACTCTTCCTGAAATGGCAAAGCCTGAGAGGAGACATGACAAATTTAAATAAGGTATAAAAGTGAGATTAAATTTGTCAACATTTGGAATGCCTTTAAAGGATGATTAAGGAAAAGCTGAGGACACAAAGAAAAGCTTCTTTAGATTGGACAAGAAACAGATAGAACTTTTTACCCAAAATATATGGTACAGAAAAGGATTTTAGATTTTATTTAAGTAGTGCACCTAACACTACCTAACACAAAACAAAGATATTGGTTAAAATTGAAGCAAAACAATAAAACGAAGAGAGTATAGCTTAATTGAAGCTAAGGTATAAATAAGGAAAACCTAAAATCCATCCCACTACTTAAATAAAATCTAAAATCCTTTTCAAAATTTATCGTTTATGCACCACACTGCCTCCATGCAATATGTGCCCTTCATAATACCCACCACCAGGCTTACCCATCCCCCCACATCCCTCCCCTCCAAAACGCTCAATTTGTTTCTCAGAGTAGACAGTCTCTCATGGTTTGTCTCTCTCTCTGATTTCCCCCAGCTCACTTCTTCTCTCCATCTCCCAATGTCCTCTGTGTTATTCCTTATGCTCCACAAGTAAGTGAAACCATATGATAATTGACTCTCTCTGCTTGACTTATTTCACTCAGCACAAAAGCATTTAAACAATGTTGAAAGAACACTTAAATCTCTAAAACATCTAAATCTCTATTGTTTTAATTTTACTATGTTCAAAAGTAATATCATGTTGTTGTTGACTTCTAGTTTTGTGGTCTTGTGGTCAGAAAAGATGCATGGTATAGCTTTGATGTTCTTTAATTAGTTGAGGCTTCCTTTATGGGTTATTACACATCTATTCTGGAGAATGTTCCTTGTGCATTTCAAAAGAATTTATTTTCTGCTATTTTAGGATGGAATACTCTGAATATATCTGTCAAATCCATCTGTTTCTATCTGTCACTCAAAGCCATTGATTTCTTGTTGATTTTCTGTTTAGATGACCTGTTTATTGTTGTAAGTGGGACCATTATTGTATTATTGTAAACTGGTTCCTTTATGTTTTCCATTAAGATTTTTATATATTTGGGTGCTCTTTTATTAGGTGCATAAATATTTACAGTTGTGATATCTTCTTGTTGGAGTTTCCCCTTTATTATGGTATAATGCCCTTTTTTGTCTTTTTTCATAGTCTTAATTTTTAAGTCTTGTTTGTCTGAAATAAGTGTTGCTACTTTGGCTTTCTTTTGACAACCACATGCCAGATAGAAGTTTCTCCATCCCTTCACTTTCAAGCTGCAGGTGTCTTTAGGTCTGAAATGAGTCTCTTGTAGGCACCATATAGATGGGTCTAGTTTTTTATTTTTTTTTATTTTTTATTTTTTTTTACTCTTTATGTTACCCTGTGTCTTTTCATGGGGCCATTTAGTACACTTATATTCAAAGTAATTATAGATAGATATGTATTCATTGTCATTTTATTATTTGTTTTGTGGTTGTGTCTGAAGATTTTCTCTGATCCTTTGTTGTCTTTCTCTATTTTATGCTTTGATGATTTTCTTTAGTGATGTATTTGGTTTTCTTTCTTTTATTCTTTGCATATTTATTAGTGGTTTTTGATATATGATCAACATTGTTTATATGTAATCTCTTCATCATTACCAGTGTATATTAAGTTGATAGTTTAAGTTTGAAACCATTTTTCCTCCTCTCCTCCCACGTTTTGGGTATATGTGTTATATTTTATACTTTTTTTTGTAAATTTAGTCACTGACTATAGAAAAATATATTTTTACTGCTTTTGTGTTTCCCACCTTCATACTGTCACTTTTATTCTATGCTTTCCACTCAAACAGTCCCCTTTAATATTTCTGGTAGGGCTGGTTTAATAGTCATGAACTCCTTTAGTTTTGTTTGTCTGGGAAACTTTATCTCTCCACCTATTCTGAATGACAGCCTTGCTGTATTGAGTATTGGTTGCAGATTTTTTCCCCCATCTAGCACTTTGAATATAACATGCCACTCTCTTCTGGTTTGCAAAGTTTCTATTGAAAAATCTCCTGCTGGTCTTACAGGTTTCCCCTTAAGTTACTATCTTCTTTTGTCTTGCCACTTAATTTTTTTCTTTATTATTATATTTTGCCAATTTAATTTTAAAGTATCTTAGTGCGTGTCTCCTTTTTTAAAAATTTTGATTGGGAATTCTCTCTGCTTCTGGATCTGGATTTCTGTTTCCTTCCCCAGATTACAGAAGTTTTCAAATACTATGTCTTCAAATAAAATTTCCACTCTTCTGGGACTCCTATAATATGAATATTACAATTGATAGAGTCATTGAGTTTCCTATCTCTATTCAGGTCTTGGATAGATCTTTTTTTATCTCTTTTGTTTACTTTGATTAGTTCCCATTACTGTCTTCTGGGTCTCCAATTTATTCCTCTGCTTCTTCCATGTTTCTGTTCATTTCTACAAAAAAGACATCTAAATGGCCAACAGACACATGGAAAAGTGCTTATCATCCCTTGGCATCAGTGAAATACAAATCAAAACCATAGTGAAATACCACCTCACACCAGTCAGAACGGCTAAAATTAACCAGTCAGGAAATGACAGGTGTTTACAGGGATGCAGAGAAAGGGGAAACCTCCTACACTGTTGGTAGGAATGCAAGGGTTCCCTTTTCTTGGCATCCCCGTCAACACCTGTCATCGCCTGACCAGTATTGATTTGTATTTCCCTTGCCTTTGGAGAAGTTCCTTGGAAGAAGTTGTTGTGGCTGCAGTAGAAGAGGTGGCTGCTTGTATTCCTTCAAGGATTTGGATGGATTCCAGTCTCACATTGAGCTTTCATCCCTTTTGAGTCTATTTTTATCTATGGTGTAAGGAAATGGTCCAGTTTCATTCTTCTGCATGTGGCTATCCAATTTGTTGGATAGCCAACACCATTTGTTGAAGAAACTATCCTTTTTTTTCCAACACCATTTGTTGAAGAAACTATCCTTTTTTTTCCATTGGACATTCTTTCCTGGTTTGTTGAAGATTACTTGATCATAGACCCTCAACTCTATGATTGAGTGTTGAAGGTCCATTTCTGGGCTCTCTATTCTGTTCCATTGATCTATATGTCTGTTTTTGTGCCAGTATCATATTGTCTTGCTGATTACAGCTTTGTAATGGAGCTTGAATACTGGAATTGCGATGCTGCCAAATTTGGTATCATCTTCAACGTTCCTCTGGCTATTTGGGGTCTTTTCTGGTTCCATATAAATTTTAAGATTATTTGATCCATTTATTTTTTTAAATTGATGGTATTTTGATAGGGATTTTATTAAATGTGTAGATTGCTCTAGGTAGCATAGAGATTTTCACAATATTTGTTCTTCAAATCCATAAGCATGGAACATTTTTCCATTTCTTTGTGTCTTCATCAATTTCTTTCATGAGTACTTTATAGTTTTCTAGGTACAGATTCTTTGCCTCTTTGGTTAGACTAATTCCTAGGTATGTTATGGTTTTGAGTGCAATTGTAAATGATATCTACTCCTTAATTTCTCTTTCTTCTGTCTTGTTGGTGTATAGAAATGCAACTGATTTCTGTGCATTGATTTATATCCTGACACTTTTCTGAACTCCTGTAGGGTTCTAGTAGTTTTAGAGTGGAGTCTTTTGGGTTTTCCACATAAAGTATTATATCATGTGCAAAGAGTGAGAGTTTGACTTTCTCTTTGCTGATTCAGATGCCTTTTACTTCTTTTTGTTGTCTGATGGATGAGGCTAGGATTTCTAGTACCATGTTGAAAAGCAGTAGTGACAATGGACATCCCAGCCATGTTCCTGACCTTAGTGGAAAAGCTCTCAGTTTTTCCCCATTGAGAATGATATTTGTGGTGGGTTTTTCATAGATGGCTTTGATGATATTGAGGTATGTCCCCTCTATCCTACACTTTGAAGAGTTTTAATCAGGAAGGGATGATGTACTTTGTCAAATGCTTTTTCAGCATCTATTGAGAGTATCTTATGGTTCTTGTTCTTTCTTTTATTAATGTATTGTATCACGTTACATCCACATTGATTTGTGGATGTTGAACTGACCTTGTAGCCCAGGAGTAAATCCCACTTGGTCGTGGTGTATAATCCTTCTAATGTACTCTTGGATCCTATTGGCTAGTATTTGGGTGAGAATTTTTGCATCTATGTTCATCAAGGATATTGGTCTGTAATTCTGTTTTTTGATGGGGTCTTTGTCTGTTTTGGGGATCAAGGTAATGCTGGCCTCATAAAATGAGTTTGGAAGTTTTCCTTCCATTTCTATTTTTTGGAACAGTTTCAGGAGAATAGGAATTAATTCTTCTTTAAATGTTTAGTACAATTCCCCTGGGAAGCCATCTGCCCCTGGGCTCTTATTTGTTGAGAGATTTTTGATGACTGCTTCAATCTCTTTACTGGTTATGGGTCTTTTAAGGTTTCCTATTTCTTTCTGGTTCAGTTTTGCTAGTTTATATGTCTCTAGGAATGCATCCAATTCTTCTAGATTGTCTAATTTACTGGCACATATGTTGCTCATAATATGTTCGTATAATTGTATTTATTTGGTATTGGTTGTGACCTCTCCTTTTTCATTCATGATTTCATTACTTTGGGTCCTTTCTCTTTTCTTTTTGATAAGTCTGGCCAGGGATTTATTCATCTTAATTTTTTTTTCAAAGAACCAGTTCCTAGTTTTGTTGATTTGTTCTACTGTTCTTTTGGTTTCTATTTCATTGATTTCTTCTCTAATCTTTATTATTTTTCTTCTCCTGATGGGTTTAGGCTTTCTTTATTGCTCTTTCTCCAACTCCTTTATGTGTAGGATTAGACTGTGTATTTGATACCTTTCTTGTTTCTTGAGAAGGCTTGTATTGCCATATATTTTCCTGTTAGGCCTGCCTTTGTTGCATCCCAAAGATTTTGAACAGTTGTGTTTTCATTTTTATTTGTTTCTATGAATTTTTAAAATTTCTTCTTTAATTTCCTGGTTGACCTAATCATTCTTTTGTAAGATGCTTTTTAGCCTCTATGAATTTGAGTTCGTTTCTACTTTCCTCTTGTGGTTAAGGTCTAGTTTCAAAACATTGTGGTCTGAAAAGTTGCAGGAAATTATCCCAATCTTTTGGTACCTTTTGAGACCTGATTTGTGACCCAAAATATAATCCATTCTGGAGAATGTTCTGTGGGGAGCCATGCACTTGTGGATGGCAGTCACGTAGGTGACTAGGCCCAGGATAATGGGACTGTGAATGTTTAACCCAAGGAAAATGGGTGCGCTCGTGGACGACGCACGTTCAATGCCTGGAGTCACAAGGAGGGTATAGGATTAACTTGTAGTTTTGGGAAGGGCACAAGATCTGTAGAACAATAGAAACCTATGGAGTCACGTAGGTGCTCACGAGCATCTCACATGCTCATGGATAAGGTGACTAGTAGTCCTTCTGATTGGTGTTTAGGTGAATCGCGTGATATGGTGATTGGGCATTTGTAACTACTGATACTATAATAAGGGGCTTAATTTGAGGAGCAGGGTTCCCGGATCAAGATATGTAGAAGACTGACAATAAAGAAGTTTGCCACTCAACCTCGTCTGCGGGTCGTTCTTGCGGGTCGAGAGCGACATCTGGTGCCGAAGCCCGGGAACCCGACTCTGGACATGGACCGAGGATTGGGGTAAGAGCAACGAGAAAGTTTGCCCTAAGGGCCCTAGGGCAACGAGCAAAAGTGCGCGCCTATTTCCTGTCTTTAGACGGGGGTGGATTCTCTGAGGACGAGTTTAAAGTTCCCCAGAAGGGAGAAAAGTCTCCGGGGACGAGCGTAAAAGTTAAAGTTCCCCAGAAGGGAGAAAAGTCTCCGGGGACGAGTTTAAAAGGGCTAAAATAAAGTTCCTCAGAGGGGAGAAAGCTTTCCGGTATGGGAAACGAGCTAGCCCGGTATAAAATGGAAGGTCCATTGAGAGACCTTTTGAAAGCCCATGGCACTCCATTAAAGACTAAAACTGCTCGCGCCTTCTTAAAAGAGGCCGGCGAAATTGCCCCTTGGTTCATAGAGGAAGGGCTTTTAAATGTGCCACAATGGAAACACCTGGGCGAGGATTTAAAACTCTGCCTCTCTACATCCCCGGGGACTCTCGCCGTGTGGTCCCTGGTGAAAGTATGTTTGCATTCCCCCCAAGAGCCCCTGCAGCGAGCAGTACTACAGGGAGGGGAAGTTTTTTTGCAAGTGAAAGAAGAATCCCGTAAGGGCTCCTCCCGAGACCCTGACCCTGAAAGCGAAAGCTCAGAAGGGATGTCAGAAAGCGAGTTGCAGGAGCTAGAAAAGATAGAGGCAAACAACAAGAAGGAGGAATCTCCCGGTCTCCAGACAGACTTGGGAGCCATGAGGCAACAACTTGAGGATAAAGAGGCGGAATTGCAAAAACTATTAGGAGAGTTAAGAGTGCAGGGAGAAGTAATGGCGCAGCTGAGAACAGGGGCGGAAGCCGCAGTTGTGGCACAATCGAAAGTTACGCCGCTTCCGCATTTTAGCTCCACAGCGCCACCCCATGAGTGGCCCCCGCCTTATAAGCCCAGCTGCACCAAGATGTGCTATTGTTCGGGCTGCGCCGCGGAGAATTGGAGAGAGGTCCTTGGCCCGGGAAAAGGTTTTTTTCCAGTGTTAGAAGATCAGAATCAGCAGAGGTACCACCAGCCACTAGATTTTAAGTTGGTGAAGCAGCTGAAGGAGGCAGTTAGCAGCTATGGGCCCCAAGCAGCCTTTACGGTCTCCCTTGTGGAGTCGCTGGGAACACTCTATCTCGCTCCCGAAGATTGGGCTAACTTAGCCAGGGCGGTTTTGAGTGGGGGGCAATATCTAGAATGGAAAATCCAAAATCAGGACAATTGTCTGGACACAGCACGGAGAAATGCAGCCGCGGGTAACCCGCAATGGAATTTGGAAATGCTGACAGGCACGGGGCCATACCTCGGGGCCCAAGTGCAGAGTACATACCCCCCTGCGGTGTATCAACAGATAGCCACGGCGGCCCTCAGGGCTTGGAAGACACTGAGAGGGGCAGGAGACTTGCAAGGCCAATTATCCAAACCCGACCCGGTGCTTAGATGGCACCGAGGTTCCCTTTGTGTTTTCCCACAGGATGCGCCTGCTCCACTCTGGGTGCCGGAGTGGAACCTGTGGAGGGTGCTGGTGATGGTGGTGATAGTGACGATGACTGTCCTACAGCCTGTTCCCATGAAGGCAGAGCCAGTTCAACTGTGGTCGAGACAAGAGACTGCCCAGCTTCAAGCCCTTCTTTAAATGGCTCAGCATAGAGTGCAATCTTCTCACCCTAACTCATGTTTGTTACTGACGCTTAAAACTTTGTAAGCTCTTTATTTTCTTACTTTCCTTCCCTGACGCATGTATGGTATGTTGTAGGAACTATTATAGGTGTGCTAGTAGTAGTTATTCTTTTCATTTGTCTCTTGCCCTGTGCAGAGATAATTGTCAAAAAAGCGGAGGGTCCTTTGTGGACTGAATGTTATTTGCCAAGACCATTGGTCATCTCCCCGACGGGTATTGATTTTCCTATCACGGACTGGTCTAAGAATGATACACGAAGTTCTTACCATTATCAATATATTCCAGGAAGTATACTTACTACACAACAAGAAATGTTTCATCCTGACCTGTGGAAAGTGGTAGCCGCTATGGGACCTATTAATAATTCTAGAGCTATATCGGAATCGGGAAGTCTTACTTTTCGTACTTGTGTACCTAAACCATTTTTGCTTGTAATAGGGAGGGGGCAAGTGGTTAAGGATTATAGTCTCTATCACATAAGTTGTATTAATTGTAAGCTTTCTAATTGTGTGCCCGTTGATACGTATAATCCCAATGTACCTATTCATGTGTTTTTAGTTATGCAACCACCTTTTTTCTTGTTACCTGTTGAGGTGGAGGGACCGTGGTATGCTAATTATGGTTATCAATTTGCCTTAGAACTAGAAAATGCGCTGTCTAGAAAAAGGCGATTTATTGGAATGCTAATAACTGGAATAGGCGCTCTTATTACTTTAATAGCTAGTGCTACGGTATCCTCTTTCGCATTGGCACAGACCATACATACTGCTGATCATGTTAACGCGTTATCTCAAAATATTTCATTAGCATTACATATACAACAAGATGTTGATCAGAAATTGTTAGCACGCCTTGATGGAATAGAAGAGGCTGTAGAATATCTAGGCACACAACTCTCTGCTCTAAAAGCACAAATGTCTTTCATGTGCCATGGTGCCTATCAACATATTTGTGTGACGCCCTTGTCAGCCAATAATATTTCTTGGGAAAAAGTACACAACCATTTGCGGGGAATTTGGCATGATACTAATGTTAGTCTAGATCTTTTACAGTTACAACGAGAAATCACTACCATTGGGCATGCGCGATTAGATATATCTGATCCAGCAAAAATGGCTGGTCGTATTTTGACTACTTTAAAAGATGCTTTACAGGGATTTAACCCAGGAAATATTTTACATTATACCTTCTGGATTCTAGTAGGAATTTTGGGAATCATCTTATGTCTATTGCTTATAGGAGGAGGATTTCTAAAGGTCTGGTCCAACTTCAAAAAGAAAACTTGTGCTCAGTTACATATGATACAATCAAAGCATAAGAAGAAAAATAATATAAAAGGTGCAGCATGAAGTAAAAATTATTAGAAGTATTGGAATAACCATGCTGCGATCTGTGCCTTACCTTCTTTGATCATTAGTATATTAATATTGCTCTATTGCCCTCTGACTCCTGTTCCCTCCTCAGGCTATATGTCTACCACACGCGTGACAATTTTAACTCACGTATGTATGTGGACTCTGGAGCTGGTACCTCCCCCCAAATATGGCTTAGTATGCTGGATCGGTAGCCAAAGACGGGTAAGACTGATCCCTCACCATAGCAACCTAAGACAGGGGCTCCTCGGCCAGGGGGAGTACCCGATGACGGGTAAGCATGCGTGTTGAGGATTGGCAACCTAAGACAGGCACGATCCCTGCCATATAAATAATAAAAAAGGGGGAGATGTGGGGAGCCATGCACTTGTGGATGGCAGTCACGTAGGTGACTAGGCCCAGGATAATGGGACTGTGAATGTTTAACCCAAGGAAAATGGGTGCGCTCGTGGACGACGCACGTTCAATGCCTGGAGTCACAAGGAGGGTATAGGATTAACTTGTAGTTTTGGGAAGGGCACAAGATCTGTAGAACAATAGAAACCTATGGAGTCACGTAGGTGCTCACGAGCATCTCACATGCTCATGGATAAGGTCACTAGTAATCCTTCTGATTGGTGTTTAGGTGAATCGCGTGATATGGTGATTGGGCATTTGTAACTACTGATACTATAATAAGGGGCTTAATTTGAGGAGCAGGGTTCCCGGATCAAGATATGTAGAAGACTGACAATAAAGAAGTTTGCCACTCAACCTCGTCTGTGGGTCGTTCTTGCGGGTCGAGAGCGGATGGCAGTCACGTAATGTTCCATGTGAACTAGAAAAGAATATGTATTTTGTTGCTTTGGGATGAAATGTTCTGAATACATCTGTGATGTTCATTTGGTCCTGAGTGTCATTTGAAGCCTTTATTTCCTTGTTGATCTTTTGCTTAGATGATCTATTTCAGTGAGGGCTTGTTAAAGTCCCCTACTATTATTGTATTATTGTCAATGTATTTCTTTGATTTTGTTATTGTTTTATATGATTGGCTGATCCCATGTTAGGGCATAGATATTTAAAATTGTTCAATCTTCCTTTTGGACAGACCCTTTAAGTATAATACAGTGTCCTTCCTCATCTCTTATTATAGGCTTTGGCATAAAATCTATTTTGTCTGATACAAGGATTGCCACCCCAGCTTTCTTTTGATGTTCATAGCTTGGTAAATGGTTTTCCAACTCCTCACTCTCCAACTGGAAGTGTCTTTGGGCTATCATGAGTCTCCTAAAGACAGCATATTGATGGGTCTTGTTTTTTGTATCCATTCTGATACTCTGTCTCTGTTTTTTTTTTAATTTTTATTTATTTTTTAAGTTTCTTTTCAGTGTACCAGAATTCATTGCTTATATACCACACCCAGTTTTCCATGCAATATGTGCCCTCCATAATACCCACCAACAAGCTCACCCAACTTCCCACCCCCCGCTCCTCCAAAACCCTCAGATTGTTTTTTAGAGTCCATAGTCTCTCATGGTTTGTCTCCCCCTCCAATTTTCCCCAACTCCCTTCTCCTCTCCATCTCCCCATGTCCTCCATGTTATTTCTTATGCTCCACAAATAAGTGAAGCCATAAGATAATTGACTCTCTCTGCTTGACTTATTTCACTCAGCATAATCTGTTCCAGTCCTGTCCATGTTGCTACAAAAGTTGGGTATTCATCCTTTCTGATGGAGGCATAATACTCCATAGTGTATATGGACCATATCTTCCTTATCCATTCATCCATTGAAGGGCATCTTGGTTCTTTCCACAGTTTGGCGACTGTGGCCATTACTGCTATGAACAACTGGGGTACAGATGACCCTTCTTTTCACTACATCTGTATCTTTGGAGTAAATATCCAGTAGTGCAACTGCAGGGTCATAGGGAAGCTCTATTTTTAATTTCTTAAGGAATCTCCACACTGTTTTCCAAAGTGGCTGTGTCTTTTGATTTCAGCATTTAGCCTATTTATGTTCAGAGTAACTACAGAAAGATATGAATTTAATGCCATTGTATTGCCTATATGGTGACTGTTACTGTATATTGTCTCTATTCTTTTATGGTCTATGTTACTTTTAGGCTCTCTCTTTACTTAGAGGATCCCTTTCAATATTTCCTGTAGGGCTTATTTGGTGTTTGCAAATTCCTTTCATTTTTGTTTGTCCTGGAAGCTTTTTATTTCTCCTTCTATTTTCAGTGACAGGCTAGCTGGGTATAGTATTCTTGACTGCATATTTTTTCTCATTCAGTGCTCTAAATATATCATGACAGTCTTTTCTGGCCTTCCAGGTTTCTGTGGATAGGTCTGGTGCCAATCAAATATTCTTATTTTTATTGATTTTGAGGGGAGTTCTCTATGTCTCATGGATTTTGATGCCTGTTTCCTTCCCAAACTAGGGAAGCCCTCTCTTATAATTTGCTCCAATATACCTTCTGCTCCTCTCTCTCTTTCTTCTTCTTCTGAGATCCCAATTATTCTACTATTGTTTTGTCTTATGGTATCCCTTATCTATCAAATTCTCCCCTAATGGTCCAGTAGTTGTTTATCTCTCTTTTTCTCAACTTCTTTATTTTCCATCATTTGTTCTTCTGTATCACTAATTCTCTCTTCTGCCTCATTTATCCTAGCAGAAAGAGACTCCATTTTTTATTGCACCTCACTAATAGCCTTTTTGATTTTAACTCAGTTAAATTTTAGTTCTTTTATTTCTCCAGAAGGGGATTTTATTTCCTCAGAAAGGATTTTCTAGTATCTCCTATGCTTTTTTCCAAGCCCAACTAGCATCTTTACGTCTCAATCTTAACTCTAGTTCTGCCATAT
Source organism: Mustela erminea (assembly GCF_009829155.1). Lineage (NCBI taxonomy): Eukaryota > Metazoa > Chordata > Mammalia > Carnivora > Mustelidae > Mustela > Mustela erminea. Next base: position 81,827,200 of record NC_045635.1, on the reverse strand, counting down.
GACTAATATCCAAATTGATTAGGTCCCTAGCTGTTGATACTGCCTCTTGTTCTTTTTTTTTTTTCTGCCTTATCATTCTGTCCAGGGGAGAGTAGATGAATGAGAGAAAAAAATGCTAAAGCAGTAACAATGACCTCAGAAGGATATACACTAACCAAATTAAAATAGACCCAAAACCAGGGGGAGAGGAATGAAAAAAAAATGATTAGCTGGTGGATAGAACATAGCCACACACTTGATTCTGGGTATAGTTTGGCATGTTAGAAGAAAAAAAAAACAACTACTTCTCAAAATTTTAAAGAAAGAAAGATATGAGATGGAGGGGTGGAATATGACTATAAAGATGAAAATTTAAAAAGACATTAAAAATAGGGGCACCTGGGTGGCTCAGTGGGTTAAAGCCTCTGCCTCTGGCTCAGGTCATGATCCCAGGGTCCTGGGATCGAGCCCCGCATCGGGATCTCTGCTCAGCAGGGAGCCTGCTTCTCCTCTCTCTGCCTGCCTCTCTGCCTACTTGTGATCTCTGTCTGTCAAATAAGTAAGTAAGTAAGTAAGTAAGTAAGTAAATAAATAAAAATCTTTAAAAAAATAAATAGGTAAGATAAGAAGTTGGTTGAAAAAGAAAGGAAAAAAGGAGAGAATGTGATCAGGCTGGATATTAGAACAAAGCCATATGCTAGATTTCAGGTATATTTTGGTCTGTTAGAAGAAACTGTATCCCAAAATTTTAAAGAAAAAAACTTATATGTATACAAAAAAAAGGTTAAATGCAGTGAAGAGATAGAATATGAGTATAGAAATAAAAATAAAAAGTTTGAAAAAGGTATTGATAAGATAAAATAGGTTAAAAGAAGAAAGGAAATTTTTAAAAAAATTGAAAAAGAAAAAAATGAAAATAAAAAAGGTAACTTTGAAAGACTAAAGAATCATGAGAAAAAAACCCATGAATTCTATGTGCTGTATTCCCCTCATGCTGGTGTTTTGCAGTTCTCACTGCCAGTAAGCTTTGTCTTGGCTGGATGTTCTTGCTGAGCTTCTGGGGGAAAGACCTGTTGCATTGATTCTCAAATATCTTCACCCAGTTTTGAATTGCACCACCCTTGCCAGGGGCCAGGCTAAATAATCAGCTTGGGTTTGCTCTTGGTAGTTTTTTTCTCCCTGAAACCTTTCCATACAGCTCTGGAGGATGAGAATGAAAATGATGGCCTCCCAATATCCAGCCCCAGAGTAGCTGAGATCTTCAGACCCCCATCTTCAGTGAGCCCTCAGAGAAAAGTAATAAATCACTCCTGTCTCCCTGGTCTCTGGCTGTACTCTGAGCTCACCCAGCCTGTGTCTGAGTGTTCCTATCTCTGGCACACAGCCATGTTTGGAGTCTCCAAACTCAGCAGATTCCTTCAGTGCACTCCCATGCTACTCCTCCTGTTGGAGGAAAGGGGGTCTCCCCAGATCTGCCACTTGTGGGGTCCCTGCTCTAAGAGAATTGGCCCAACTTTGTCTCAGATTATGGTTTATGACAACCCCAAGCTGAGATCCCACTCCTCAGCTCAATCTTTCCTGCAGACTTCCAACCTCCTATACCTGGGAGCTCTGCCACTCTCAGGCACTCACAGTCTTTTTGTGACCCCAATGGTCCTAAGACCATGTGTGATTCCCTGCTCGATGAAGCATTGACTTGCTGAGAAATCACCATTTGAAATAACCCACAAGACATTCTTTGTTTAATATCAGTGTTTTACACACACACACACACACACACACACACACACACACTTTCCTTATATTACATTAAAGCGTGGGGTTTATGTGATCAGAATTTATTCATTTTTGTTATTTTGATTACAATTAGTATTTATCCCAGAAGGTCTAAAATAAACTCATAACTCTTTAGCTTGTTAGTGTATTAGTAGGAGAAGCATCTGAAATTGATTTTTTCTGTTTCCATGTTACCACGAATGAAGGCAAGTTGACTTATTTTTTCCATGATTCACTATGGTTGGAGGCTCTAAGGTTTTGCCAAGTTTTTCATTAAACTACAACTGGGGTGAAATTTTTTGTTAATTTCATTTAAAATAGATGTGTCAAGAGACTGCTCAGAAAATGTAGACCAAATTCATTTTAAAAAACTAAACAGATTTTCTAAGTGGTTTCTACTGTGACAACAGCCCTTGATAAGCATCTTTACCTAGATAGTCTTGGATGCAGGCCTATTTCTGTTGGATCCTGGTACTTTATGATGGCTCTCTGTAGCATCCTATACCACCAGGACAAATTAATGAAGCCCTTAGAATTTGGTTACAGTCCCAAAGGGTATCCTGCTCTGAAACAATTATGGTAGCTGTAATTGTGTTTCAAAGGTTTGGCTGCTTCCCTGAGTCTGGGTTTTTATTTTAATTTTTTTCAATGACGTTAAACCATGTTTTGTGTACTGCTTTTTCTTAAAGACTTTATTTATTTGACAGAGAGAGAGAAGGGGAGAGAGAGAGAGAGAGAGAGAGAGCAAACGAGTACACAAGTTAGGGGGAACAACAGAGGGAGAGGGAGAAGCAGGGAGCCCAGTGTGGGACTTGATCCCAGGACCCTGGGATCATGACCTGTGGAAGGCAGAGGCTTAACCAACTGAGACACCCAGGTACCCATGTACTGCTTTAGTATTAGTGTGTTATGTATATAATGTTTAATATAATAGTCATTAAATATTTTGGTTAAGTCAAAAGAGTTTTTTCCTTTACTTCTGTAAATAGCATGTAAGAAAATGACTTCATTTTTAAAGATACAGCATATATGGTGCACAGTACAGGGTAAAAAGAGATTGTTTTAATGTTTGTGATGAGCAACAGTTTGATACTAATGATTTCACCTGTCTGTCATTTATTTTTGAAAAGTACACTGATATGGCCTCAGTTCTAAGAGAAAAACAAAATTAGTGAGTTCTTCAAATTTCAGTAGTAAACTATAAGCATATAATGAATCAGTATTACAAATCATTTTAGAGAGACTTTTTTCTCATTTTTGAATTAATTATTGTTATTAAAATATAATGTATTATTTGCCTCAGGGGTACAGGTCTGTGAATCATCAGGCTTGCACAATTTACAGCACTCACCATATCACATATCCTCCCCAATGTCCATGTCCATAATCCACTACCCTCTCCACAACCCTCTCCCCCTAGCAACCTTATGTTTTGTGAGATTAAGAGTCTCTTAGGGTTCATTTCCCTCTTAATCCCATATTGTTTCACTTTTTTCCTTCCCAATCCCCCAAATACCCCACTCTGCCTCTCAAATTACTCATATCAGAGAGATCATATGATAATTATCTTTATCTTATTGACTTATTTCACTCAGCATAATACCCTCTAGTTCCATCCACATTGCAAATGGCAAGATTTCATTTATTTTGATGGCTGCATAGTATTCCATTCTCTCTCTCTCTCTCTGTGTGTGTGTGTGTGTGTGTGTGTGTGTGTGTGTGTGTACCACATAGAGAGAATTTTTAGTTAACATTTTTTTGCCAGTCCAAAGAAATTTTATATTTTTCTCTCTGTTTCTCTATTTCTCATCATTGATTTGAAAACTAGTAACAATACCCTTAGAATAATTTTGTCCTGTTTTTGATTGACTTTTCCTTGCCCTGACTGCTTTCATCTCAATCTGACCTAATTACATTCAGGGGCAAGATTTCAGACTCTGTAGTTTGAATAAACCAGGATGAAGGCTGGGAGTGAATTGGTTGTAATGTCCAAAGACAAGTCTACAATAACTTGTATTTTTTTCTAATTATTGCCCATGTCCTGGAATCAGGTAATATGCTCCCTAGATATTTTGCTATGTGATCTATTAAAATCATCCAGAGGTTGAAATAAAGTTTTAAGAGACCAACCTTCTAGATTGTGGAGATAAGGTCACTGATTTTGGAGAAAAGGGCATTGTCTTTGCCCTTTTTCTGAAAGCAAGTTATCATCCTTAAACACAGACTGGTATTTGAGCAAAAAAAAGCAGATAATAATGGGAATAGCCTCTTGGCTTGGTAAATTGTCAATGTAAATGCAGATGAGACATCCCTGCTCCATCAGCCTCTCTTTTCTTTTTTTTAAATTTAATTTTATTTTTTCAGTTTTCCAATATTCATTTTTTATGCACCATACCCACTGCTCCATGCAAAATATGCCCTTCTTAAGATCCACCACCAGGCTCACCCATACCTCCACCCCTTCACTTCCAAAACCCCCAGTTTATTTCTCAGAATCCACAGTCTCTCATGGTTCATCTCCCCTTCTGATTTCCCCCAATTTACTTTTCTTTTCCTTCTCCTAATGTCCTCCATGTTATTTATTATGCTCTACAAGTAAGTGAAACCATATGATAATTGACTTTCTCTACTTGACTTATTTCACTCAGCATAATCTCCTCCAGTCCTGTCTGTGTTGATACAAAAGTTGGGTATTCATCCTTTCTGATGGAAGCGTAATGTTCCATCATATATATGGACAGTATCTTCTTTATCCATTTGTCCATTGAAGGGCATTTCACCTCTTTCCAGAGTTTGGCTATTGTAGACATTGCTGCTATGAACATTGGGGTACAGATGGCCCTTCTTTTCACTACATCTGTATCTTTTGGGTAAATACCCAGTAGTGCAATTGCAGGGTCATAGGGTAGCACTTTTTTTTTTCTTTTAAGATTTTATTTATTTATTTGACAGAAAGAGACAGAACAATAGAGGGAACACAAGCAGAGGGAGTGGGAGAGGGAGAAGCAGGCTTCTGGGTGAGCAGACAGCTGGATGCGGGGCTCAATCCCATGACCCTGGGATCATGACCTGAGCTGAAGGCCGACACTTAATGACTGGGTCACCCAGGTGCCCTGGGTAGTTCTATTTTTAATTTCTTAAGGAATATCCACACTGTTCTCCAAACTGGTTGCACCAACTTGCATTCCCACCAACAGTGTAAGAAGGTTCCCTGTTCTCCAGATCCTCTCCAACACTTGTTGTTTACTGTCTTGTTAGTTTTGGCCATTCCAACTGGTGTAAGGTCATATCTCAATGTGGTTTTGATTTGAATCTCCCTGATGGCTAGTGATGATGAACATTTTTTCATGTGTCTGTTAGCCATTTGTATGTCTTCTTTGGAGAAGTGTCTGTTCATGTCTTCTGCCCATTTTTTGACGTGATTATCTGTTTTGTGACTGTTGACTTTGAGGGGATCTTTATAGATCTTGGATATCAGCCCTTTATCTGTAGTGTCATTTGTGAATATCTTCTCCTATTCCATGGTTTGCCTCTTTGTTTTGTTGACTGTTTCCTTTGCTGTGCAGAAGCTTTCTCTCCCCTCTTTTCTATCAACATATCCACAGTTGTCCTGTCCTCCACTCATTGAAAAAAAAAAAAAAGATTCTAATAATTTCCATGTGGACATCAAGTGAAGCCATATGGTGTTTGCCTTTCTCTGACTAACATTTCACTTACCATTATACTCTCTAGTTCCATCCTTATAGTTGTAAAAGGCAAGATTTTATTCTTTTTTACTGCTGAGGAGTAATATTCCATTGTATTTGTATATCATTTCTTCTTTATCCATTCATCAATCCATGTACCTAAAGGCTGCTTCCATAATTTAGCTATTGTAAATCATGCTGCTATACACTTGGGGGTAAATGTGTACTTTTAATTAGTGTTTTTGTATTCTTTGGGTAAGTACCCAGTAGTACAATTGTTGCATCATAGGATAGATCTATTTTTAACTTTCTGAGGAAGCTCCATACTGTTCTCCACAGTGGCTGTACCAGTTTGCATTCTCACCAACAGTGTAAGAGTGTTCCCCTTTCTCCACATCCTCACCAACATCTATTGTTTCCTGAGTTAATTTTAGCTATTACAACAAGTGTGAGGTTGTATCTCACTGTGGTTTTGATTTGTGCTTCCCTGATGCTGAGTGACGTTTTTATATGTCGGTTGACCATTAAGATGTCTTCTGAGAATTGTCAGTTCACATCTTATGCCCATTTTTAATTGGATTATTTGTTTTTTGAGTGTTGAATTATGTAAGTTCTCTATATATTTTGGATACTAATCCTTTATTGGCTATGTCACTAACAAATATATCCTCCTACTCTGTAGGTTTTCTTTTAGTTTTGTTGATTGTTCCCTTTGCTGTGAAGAGGGTGTTTACTCTGATGTAGTCTGAATAGTTTAATTCTGTTTTTGTTTCCTTTGCCTCAGGAAACATATCCAGAGAGAAATTGCTTTGGATGGTGTCAAAGAGGTTACTGCCTGTGTTCTTTTCTGGTATTTTATGTTTTTTAGGTCTCACATTTAATCCATTTTGAATTTATTTTTGTATATAGTGCAATAAAGTGCTCCAGTTTCTTTCTTTTGTATGTTGTTCTCCAGTTTTCCCAACACCACTTGTTGAAGACACTGTAATTTTTCCATTGGGTATTCTTTCCTGCTTTGTCAAAGAATAATTGACCATATAGTTGGTCACTTTTCTACTACGTTCCTTTGATCTATGTGACTATTTTTGTTTTGGTTACTACAGCTTTGTGAAATAACTTGAAGTCCAGAATTATGATACCTCCAGCTTTGCTTTTCTCTTTCAAGATTGCTTTAGCTATTCAGAGTCTTTTGTAGTTTCATGCACATTTTAGTACTTTTTGTTCTAGTTCTGTGACAAATGCTGTTGGTATTTTTATAGGGGTTGCATTAAATGTGTAGATTTCTTTGGGCAGTATAGACATTTTAACGATATTTCTTCTTCCAATCTGTGAGCACAGAATATCTTTCCATTTTCTTGTGTCATCTTCAGTTTCTCTCATCAGTGTTTTATGATTTTCAGAGTACGGGTCTTTCACCTCTTTATTTAAGCTTATTCCTAGGCATCTTATTATTTTTGGTGCAATTGTAAATGGGATTGTTTTCTTAATTTTTCTTTCTGCTAATTCAGTATTAGTGTATAGAAATGAAGGGGATTTCTGTACATTGATTTTGTATCCTGTAACTTGACTAAATTTGTGTATCAGTTCTAGTAATTTTTGTGGAGTTTTTCAGGCTTTCTATATAACGTAACATGTCATCTTTAAATAGTGAAAGCTTTGCATCTTCTTTACTGCTTTGTGATGCCTTTCATTTCTTTTCATTATCTGATTCCTGTGGCTGTGACTTTCAGTAGTATGTTGAATAAAAGTGGTGAGAGTGAATACTGTTGTCTTGTTCCTGACCTTAGCAGAAAGCTCTTAGTTTTCCCCCTTTGAGTATGATGTTAGCTGTAGGTTTTTCATATGTGGCTTTTATTATGTTGAGGTATTTTCAATCTAAAACTACTTTGTTGAGGGCTTTTATCTTGAATATATATTATACTTTGTCAAATGCTTTTCCTACATCTGTTGAAATGATCAGATGGTTCTTATCCTCTTTTATTTATGTGATATAGCAAGTTGATTGATGTGTGAGTATTGTGTCACCCTTGCAGCCCAGGAATAAATGTCATTTGACATATGATCTCTCTGATATGAGGAATTTGAGAGGCGTGGCAAGGGGTTGTAGGGGCATAAGGAAGGAAGAAATGAAACAAGGTGGGATTGGAGGGAGACAAACCATAAGAGACTCTTAATCTCATGAAATAAACTGAGAGTTGCTGAGGGGTGGGTGGGGATAGGGATAGGATGGCTGGGTTATGGACATTGGGGAGGGTATGTGCTATGGTGAGTGCTATGAAGTGTGTAAGCCTGATGATTCACAGACCTGTACCCCTGGGCCAAATAATACATTATATTTTAACAAAAAATAACAAAAAATAATAAAAATCCCATTTGATTGTGGTGAATGATTTTTTAATTTATTGTTAGATTCAATTTGCTAGTATTTTGTTAATGATTTTGCATGTATGTTTATCAGGGATATTGCACTGTAGTTCTCTTTTTTAGTGGTGTCTTAATCTGGTTTTGATATCAGGGTAATGCTGGTCTCATAGAATTAGTTTGGACGTTTTCCTTCCTCTTTCATTATTTGGAATAGCTTGAGAAGAATAGGTATTAACTCTTCTTTAAATGTTCGGTAGAATTTGTTTGTGAAGTCATCTTATCATTGCTTTAAATACTCCATTTTGCTAAGATCTCTGGCAATGGCTTTGTCCCATTCTTTCATTTGTGATAAATTTCTTTGTCATTTCATTATAAGTCTCTGTACTTTCTCTGTGTTAAGAAAGTCAGCTATTTCTCCTCTTCCTGAGGGTAATGGCCTTATGAAGAAGAGTTCCTGTAGTTCATGTAGTAGTCCATGTATTACATGTTCTGCCATGTAGTGCCCCCATTCTGCAGGGCCTTACAGTTCCATGAGTGTCTCCATTGTGTGCTGTATATACTACTGCTTTGTCTTGCTTTATCCTTTAAGCCAGTCATTTACAGAAACTCTCCTGGCCTGTTGTGGGGAGTGATTGGTCCCTGACCTGAATATGGCAAGTTTAAACTAGGCATACCTTGGTCTGCTTGTTAAATGAGACCTGTTGCCAGTGCTGCTAGAAATGAGGCTCTGCAAACTCCTGCATTGGTGTGGGCAAGGGTTTGGGCTGGTGGTTTGGGGTAGGAGGCCACAAGGCTGGGACTGAAGCAAGTGTAACTGGAACAGGTGTTCCAGTTGCTTACCCAACTGCTTATGGGTAAGCAGTTATTGGTATAAGGAGTTTAGGTAGAGAGTTGGCACTGGATTGACTCCTGTAGGTGGGCCTGTGTTTATGCTGATAGGTAGGGAAGGTAAATGATGTTGACCAGTTCCTTTATTCCCAGAGGACTTTTCCATGAATACCACTCTGAGATGAGCAAATAACCTTTCCACTGTGTGCCCAAGGTGCTCTTCACATGGCTGTTTCCAGGCTGGACATCCATGTTTTTTTGCATGCTTTCTCTCCAAGAGCAGAGCAATGTCCTCCAGGCTCTATCCCAGTTGTGCCTACTGACCTTTAAAAACTCCAGGGTTTAAGACCCACTGTTGCTAGAGTCATTAAATTTGGCTTCTCTAACTTTCCAAGCCAATTGCAATGGTTATTCATTCTCCCTGTGTTATCCCCTATATGCTAGTCTGTTTCTTGCCCTTTTCAGGGACCACAGCTCTTTCCCCACTACAGCAGCCACAAACCATTTCCCTACCAAATACCTCTGCACTTCCTACCTTCTTTGATGTGGTCTCTTCTCTGCATTTATTGGTAGAGCTTTTTCTGCTAGACTTCAGGTTAATTTCTTCAGTATTTAGGATGATTTGATAGTTATCTAGTTGTATTCATGTGGCTAGTCACACCTAGGTTCTTCCTACTCCACAACTATCTTCCAACCAGGCTGAGCAAAACTAAGGATACTCATCCAATTCTTACTAAAATGTTAATAAAGAAACAAACTAATAGGAGCTGAAGGAAATTTGGGAAACTAAATTTTCCAATTTCCAATTTTTTGAGAAATGTTTACAAGAACAAAAATGAATATCTAGTAACTTGAAAAATGATGAATCTGTTCTGCAATCCTAAAGTTCCTGAAGCAGCAGTCTTGGTCACTCAAAGATGGGGGTTCATTTTTTGACTTCTATTATCTAACACAGTGATCCAGGGTTTATACCAATTAGACAATTGGACAGTTGCCTTGTTGTCTTTAAAAAGTAAAAGAATTGACTTATGAAAATTTGAAATAACCAAATAGTGTAGTACAAATAATAATGCCCAAATAACCCCAATTTTCAACTCCCAATATAACTACCAACATTCAGGGAACCCCCTTCTAGACATTTTCAGGCAAATATATGCATAGATGTTAATAGCAAATTTTACTTAAATGATATCATGTTATATGTGTTGTTGTTGTAACCTTCCTTTTCTAATTACTATGTTTTAAGGTAGATATATTTCTATGTCAGCAAATTAAATATATATCAAGACTTTAATTACTAAACAGGGCTGGATTAACCATATCAGCCACTGATTCCCCATCACATTGTTTCCCATTCCCTCTTCTTCTCCTCCTATGCTCAAGATATTTTTTCCATTTTCTCTTTCTCTTATTCCTTCCTTCCCTCCCTCTGTTATTCCTTCTTCTCTCCCACCCTGTGTATTCTATTCCTTTTTGTCCTTCCTTCTTTCCTTTCTTCCTTCCTTCCTTCCCTCCTCCTTCTCTTCCTCTATCTTCTCTCTCTCTCTCCCTCTCTCCCTCCTTCCCTTCTTTCCTCCGTATCTCCTTCCCTCCCTCTCTCTCTCCAATGAGATAGTACTTACTAGGCTAAACCAGTTGTACCATGGCCAACATTGGTTTAACCCTCACTGATGCCAAGTATGGATACTGGATGCTACTGAACACTGATATTAAGTAATGTTAAGACCTTATTAAAGAGGGGGAAAACTCAACATTTTTTGTCAGTAAAACTTCAAGAGATTTATTCTAACAAACATTAGAAACTATTTTTTATGTCGTTAAAAAGACGTTGCAGCTTCCAGAGAAGGAAGATAATTCAGTTAACATTGTGGTGTTTTTATTGGCTTATAAATAATCTTAAACATTTTAATGTTTAATTTAATCTTAAACAATTTAATTTTAATGTACTTATATTGGATTTTCAATAAAGTAAAACATGGATATTAACAAATAGCATGTTTTCTGGTTTTATATATTTATTTTTTTAGTTTCAGAGATAGAATTTAGTGATTCATCATATAACACCTAGTGCTCATTACATCAAGTGCCCTCCTTAATTCCCATCACCCAATTACCCCTTCCCTCATCCACCTCCCTCTAGCAACCCTGTTTGTTTCTTATAGTTAAGAGTTTCTTATAGTTTCTCTCTCTCTCTGTTTTTGTCTTATTTTATTTTTTGTTCCCTTTCCCTATGTTCATCTGTTTCATTTCTTAAATTGCACATATGGGTGAAATCATATAATATTTGTCTTTCTCTGACTGACTTATTTTACTTAGCATAATATCTTCAAGTTCCATTCATGTCATTGCAAATGGCAAATTTCATCCTTTTTGATGGCTGAATAATATTCCTGTGTGTGTGTGTGTGTGTGTGTGTGTGTGTGTGTGTGTGCATACATACGTACCACTCTTCTTTATCCATTCATCTGTTGATGGATGTCTGGGCTCTTTCTTTATTTTGGCTATTGAAGACATTGTTGCTGGAAACATTGGGGTGTACATGCCCCTTCAAATCACTATGTTTATATCCTTTGTATAAATACCTAGTAGTGCAATTACTGGATCTTACAGTATCTCTATTTTTAACTTTTTGGAGAACCTCCAAACTGTCTTCCAGAGTGGTTGCACCAGTTTGCATTCCCAGCAATGATGTAAGAGGATTCCCTTTTCTCTGCATCCTCACCAACATCTATTATTTCCTGAGCTGCTAATTTTAGCCATTCTGACTGGTATGAGGTGGTATCTCACTGTAGATTTGATTTGTATTTCCTTGATGCTGAACGATGCTGGACACTTTTCATGTGTCTGTTAGCCATTTGTATGTCTTCTTTGGAGAAATGTCTGTTCATGTCTTCTGTACATTTCTTGACTAGATTTTTTGATTTTTGGATGTTGAGTTTGATAAGTTCTTTATAGATTTTGGATACTAGCCCTTTATCTGATAAGACAATAAACTTTCACTTTAGTTTCTGGGTGAAGAGGGAAGAATTTTTCCTCCTTAATTGTTGTTATCTCGATGAATTAAATTGGGGGTGTTATAAACACAACAAGAGACCGGGTAAGTAAATGCATATGAGTACACTGGGCCTGGTGTTGGGGAAACAATATAGATGGAAACTGCAGAGAGCATCTTCTGTATCCTCACCAACACTTGTTATTTTTTGTCTTTTTGCCTTTTTGATACTAACCATTCTGACATGTGTGAGGTGATGTCTCATTGTGGTTTTGGTCTGCATTTCCTTGATGATTAGTGATGCTGAACATCTTTTCATGTGTCTGTTGGCTATTTGTATGTCTTTAGAAAAAGTGCCTATTTTTCTTTCTTTAGAAAAATGTCTCCTTTTCCTTTTTATTTTTTCAAAGACTTTATGTATTTATTTTACCAAGAGAGACAGAGAGAGGGAACACAAGTAAGGGGGAGCTGGAGAGGGTGAAGTAAGCTCCATTCCAGGACCCTGGGATCATGACCTGAGCCAAAGCAGAGGGTTAATGACTGAGCCATCCAAGGACCCCAGAATCATGTCAAATTCTAATTAATCTCATCATCACTTCTACTTTATTCCTTTACATAACTTAGTGATTGTGATATATGGATAGAGTATATCTCAATTTTATTTATTTTTTTAAGATTTTATTTATTTATTTGACACAGAGAGATGACAAGCAAGCAGAGAGGCAGGCAGAGAGAGAGGAGGAAGCAGGCTCCCTGCTGAGCAGAGAGCCCAATGCAGGGCTCGATCCCAGGACCCTGAGATCATGACCTGAGCCGAAGGCAGCAGCTTAACCCACTGAGCCACCCAGGCACCCTTACATCTCAATTTTAAACTATGTGACTTTCCAGCTTATTTCTACTATTTATTTTTTTTTTCAGTTACATTGAGACAACAAAGCTTTAGCTTTCAGAAATACTCTAGAATTTAAGTTCCCATTATGCTGAGCTCTGGTAACTTTTTCTTTGGTATTTTTGACATAAATCAACCATTAAGCAAATTTTTGATGCATATCTTCTATGTGCCTACTCTAGTGTTTAGAAACTCTTGGGAACATATTGGTACTTGCTAACCCCTGATAAGGGTCTTTCATTTCATTGTAAGAATTAGCTTTGAATTTTGATGTTATATATTGGTAAGGTGACAAATATTTAGTGAGGATCACATCAGGAAACCTTGATGAAGAAAACTATAATACTAAACATAATCATTACCATCAACACACACAAAACAGATAATCATATCAAAAGATGGGCAGAATATATGAACAGACACTTCTCCAATGAAGACATACAAATGGCTATCAGACACATGAAAAAATGTTGATCATCACTAGCCATCAGGGAGATTCAAATTAAAACCACATTGAGATACCACCTTAAACCAGTTAGAATGGCCAAAATTAGCAAGACAGGAAACAACATGTGTTGGAGAGGATGTGGAGAAAGGGGAACCCTCTTACACTGTTGGTGGGAATGCAAGTTGGTGCAGCCACTTTGGAGAACAGTGTGGAGATTCCTCAAGAAATTAAAAATAGAACTTCCCTATGACCCTGCCATTGCACTCCTGGGTATTTACCCCAAAGATACAGATGTCGTGAAAAGAAGGGCCATCTGTACCCCAATGTCCATAGCAGCAATGGCCACGGTCGCCAAACTGTGGAAAGAACCAAGATACCCTTCAACGGACGAATGGATAAGGAAGGTGTGGTCCATATACACTATGGAGTATTATGCCTCTATCAGAAAGGATGAATACCCAACTTTTGTGGCAACATAGATGGAACTGGAAGAGATTATGCTGAGTGAAATAATTCAAGCAGAGAGAGTCAATTATTATATGGTTTCACTTATTTGTGGAGCATAACAAATAACATGGAGGACATGGGGAGAGGAGAAGGGAGTTGAGGGAAATTGGAAGGGGAGGTGAACCATGAGAGACTATGGACTCTGAAAAACAATCTGAGGGTCTTGAAGGGGCTTAGGGTGGGAGGTTGGAGGAACAAGGTGGTGGGTATTAAGGAGGGCACATATTGCATGGAGTACTGGGTGTGGTGCAAAAACAATGAATACTGTTACATTGAAAAGAAATTAAAAAAAAATTACCATCATCATCACCAACAGCTACAAAAAAATTGTTCAGTACGTGTTGGGGCATAAGTCAGTGGGAAAAATTTGTGACCATAAGGCGCTTATGATCCATTTAAAAGAATAACACATTCTTGAAAGTATAAATGATAGCAACAACTGTCATATGATAGGAATTATGTATTTATGTATTTATATATTTATGTATTTATTTATTTTAGAGAGGGGAGATGGACAGAACAAGAGAGGAGAAAGAATCTGTAGGACTCAATCTTGGGACCCTGAGATGATGACCTGAGCTGAAATCAAGAGTCAAACATTTAACAGACTGAGACACCCAAGTGTCTCTAAGAGGAACAAATTTAGTAGAGGAAGTGTGATCTCATAAATGCTGTACTTCAGAGGAATGATCAAATACATACGGGGTTAAGTGTGTATTTAAAGTGAGATTTGGGAGTAGATGGGAAGAGCACACCCGACAGGAAAATGAGTAAGGGTAAAAGGCCAGAGGTGAAATAGTCATGACCTATTTTGTTAAAAAAATATATATATAATTACATATAATAATTATATAATTATATAATTATATAATTATATAATTATTATATGTAAATATATATATTTTTAACAAAATATTTGTTAAAAATATATATAATTACAAATATATATATAATTACAAATATTTTTACAAAATATTTGTTAAAAATATATATATAATTACATATAATAATTATATAACTATATAATTATTATATGTAATTATATATATATTTTTTTAACAAAATAGGTCATGACTATTTCACCTCTGGCCTTTTACCCTTACTCATTTCCCTATATATAATTATATAATTATTATATGTAATTATATATATATATTATATATATATAATGACTAGATAGCAGGTGCCATGAAAGGAGCATTGATAATCAGAATCAGGGAGGTAGATGTTGGTTAAAACCCTAATCAGCCACATAGAACTGTTTTACCTTCACTTATCTGAAGCTCAATGTCTTCCATCAAAATACTGATAAAAATATTCAGTTCATAAGGTTGGTGTGAAAATTACACAAATTATATATAAAATGCTTCATATACTATATGCTATGTCTAGACACTAATTAAATGGCAGTTCCTTTTTTAGTTGTTTTAGCTGGAGTAGAGGTAGATGTAGAAGAATAGAGAGAGATAAGTCATTGTGGACCTAAGTCAGAATAATAATTTTATAGTTTAGACATGAGAAACCACTGAAAGTTTAAAAAGAGGGGAATAGCATGTGTGTGGTGCCATTTTAGGACAATTAACCCTTTGATAGTCTAGAATGTAGTTTGGATAAGAGAGAAACATAATAACTGTTACTATATTTAGGTAGAAGGTGAAAGAGGTCAGTTCCAGAGTGGTGGCTGATTTGGAAAGGAAGCCATAGCCAGGGAGATACCACAATGAAAGAACTGCTACAACATGAAGAATGGTTATAGAAGGAAGAAAAGGAGAAATAAAGGCTACTTATAGGTTTCAATACTGAGTTACTGGGGAAAATAAGATGAGGAGAGATGATTTGGGGGGAAGTATAATTAAACTGTTTTGGTAAATATTAACTAAACAGTGAAATTAAAGTAGAGAGCAAGAATATTTGTAGTATATGTAAAGATTTGGCTCTGACTTAAGGGTATGTTTGAGCTTCCAATGTACAAAGAGACTGTGCTGATTTGTGATGTGTTCATACCTGTGTTCATATGTGTATATATGTATTTGGTCAGATTCGGTCTTTAGGGCATTAGTGATCCATATTAATCTTATGGGAACTCTCTGCTCTAATTCATAATTGAGGAATCCATCCACAAGTCAGCCTTAACAACAACAACAAAGCATCAACTTTTTCCTCTTAGTCAATTTTTTCACATTAGGAAAATCTGCATTTGGAGAAGAATTTAGACATTTAGAATAACAAATTCAATGTGTATACTCTGGGTTAAAGAAAACTGCAGTAATAATATGGCCCCCAGAGGTAGAAAGTCAGTTAAAAGTGAAAAGGGACAAATATTTCACAGGTGTTTTATTTGTGTTGACTGGACTATAGCAGTGCAGCCTGCTAGATGGATTTCAACCCTGTACTTCCATAGAATCACTTAGGAAATGCAGTGCCTTTCTTAGAATCTAGAAGCCTAAACGCCATTTCTAGGCATTGAGAAGTATTGAGTTATTTCTAGGCATTGAGAAGTATTGCTTTAGACAATAATAGCCTTACTGTTATGTTTCATGCTTTAATAATAACTTAAATACCCCTAATGAAACTCTGTTTGCATGACTTCTCTTTTATAGGAGACCACAAAATTGGGCAAAGCAAGCAGAACATGAAATGGTTTTGCTCAGGGAGATCAGAATTAAATGGCCCTGTATGTATGTGTGGCAATGTGTTTATTGAAAGCCTCCCATACCCTCTGCACATTTAATGGCTTTGCTCAGCTTTAGACTTCAAATCAGTAGCTCTTGTGTTAATTGCACAGAAGGTTTTAGATAAATCTTTCCCCAACTATTCACATCCTTTAAATTTATTTCCTTTTCATTACAGCTAGTTGGGGGTAGCAATGGAGTAAGCTTTTTTTTCCCCCCAGGATGGGGACATCTAGCACCTCCAGAAAGGAAGCAGACATTCGGGTCCAACTAATTTGAAAATAAGTTTTTTTTTCTTCTAGATTTGTACACATGGCATTTAATTTGGGACCCATAATGCATGGCATTGGAAACAGACTGATTTTACCTTGCTGAATTATCTGTGTCCTTCACTATTTGATCAAAAGAAAATGGGAGTTGTGACATTGCTACATATACTCAAACAATCTACCTTCAGCTGGGGAAGTTATGTGTGCTAGGATTTGCTACATGTTTAGCAAAAGCTGCAGAATACCTTCTGCCTATTTTGATCTACTTAAAGAAATTGCTTTGTGTTGTTAGAGAATAGCTGACCCTATCATTGTTGTCACATTTTATTCTTGAGTAATGAGGAGAAAATCTCCCTGCAGTAAATGCTTAGATTATGCTGTTTTTTACCCCTCACATCTGAAATGGAAAAAAAAAAAAGCTTATGAAATAATGATGCTATCCTCAGCTGAACATAAAGGTTTGTCCTTAATATCTTAATCAATAGTTAGAGTTAGAAAGGTCAGCTCATCTCTAAACTAAAGCTAGAATCAGCTGTCTACCACAGAAATGAAATCTGTCAAAGAAGGCCGCAGGCTCTTCTAACAGTTCCAGTTCTGTAGTTCAAATGCATGAATTTAATAGTTGGTCTTCAGTGTTTATCTTTGACATCTTGACTAGGGTTTTTAGAACTTGTGTAGTTTATCTATAGATTCCCCTAAATCCTTGTAACTGTTTCTATTTCAATCATTCTCCTCAAAACTGTAAGAGTTTATAGTATGTCCCTATAAGAGTCCAGAAATCAGTTTTTGAGAATGAATATAGCATTTGTTAATTTATTTGTGCAATTAGGAATTTCTTTAACAAATATTTTTGAGAACTTGTTATATTCCAGGCACTGGGATAGATACTAAGATACAAATAGACTTACAATCCAGGTTAATGAATGGCATATAGGCCAAATTAACTTCCATGCAAAAATCAATTTTCTTCTTACCATTTTAAATTGACCTAAGAGTTCTAAGTTCAGGTATTTTCCTCATTCTACAGGTATTTATATTTTCTTTATTTTGAGATATTTGGATTTGAGTTCAAATTCTGCTATGTTATTTATCAGTTGTGTGATCTTGGGTACATCACTTAAGCTTACCTAGTTTCCTTATTTTATTTATTTTCTTTATCTGTAAAAAATAAATAATAATAGTACCTGATTCATGAGGTTGTTACAAAAATTAAATGAGGCACTGTCTTGTATACAGTTACAACTCAACAAATATTAGCTTATGCTAGTTATTTTTTTTTACTTTGAAGGAAAATCTTTTTGCTTATAATTTATTGCCTATGGGAAGTGTGAACATTATGGCAAATGGTGAATTCTTATTTCCGCTCCCTTTAATAAAGTCAAAGATTTAATGTACAAGAACATTGAGACCATCTAGGAATTCATTTTGTTTTAAAATAGTGTCTATGTTATCCATCTTGATGACAGAACCACTCAGTTTTGATTAGAAGTTTAGTATGCAGGTTTTTAATCTTGGTATATTGAAGCAAATTTCATCTTTTTTTCAAAATAATGTGGCTTAACCAATTTACCTAATTTCCATCACTGCACAACCTACATGTACCCAGTAAGCCCTAAGAGGCACATGAGTAATATGTTCTGTGAAAGAGAGAGGTGTTAAAATTTTGAAAATAATTCTTCTTTCCTTTCTTTTCCTCCTCAAAAAAGGATTTCCTTTAACAAGATACTTTTTTAAAAAAGATTTTATTTATTTATTTGTCAGGGAGAGAGGGAGAGATAGAGGAAGAGTACAAGCAGGAGGAGCAGCAGGCCGAGGGAGAGGGAAATGCAGGCTCCACACTGAGCAGGGAGCCCAATGCAGGACTCAATCCCAGAGTCCTGGGATCATGGCCTTGGCTGAAGGAAGATGCTTAACTGACTGAGTCACCCAGACGCCCCTAAGAAGATCCTTTTTTGACCCACGACACCTAGTGATTAAAAAAGAGACTATTATAAGTTCATTCTAAAAGATGATATAAGATATTTGTTATTTCATATAGAAACAATGACTTTTGGCTGATGACAGCATAATTATTGAGGTAGCAATCTTCCCACTCCATATAAACTGTGTCACCTGTATTCCTTCAAGGCATAGAATCAAGTATTGGAGAATAATAGATGTCTCAGATAAACTATGTAGTTTTTTGTGAATGAATATTGTTTAGAAGGTAATTTCCCCTAAAACTCAACCCATCCTCAGAGCTGACCTTGATATCTTATGGTATTAATGATCTCCTTAAAGGTAACATCAGTAATTAAAATTATGGATTTTTCTTTCTACAAATTTTATCATAAGGTCCAACAATTATTCATACACAATGTTCAAAGTAATATTCTTTGGTTCAGTCCAGATAATTATTATTATATAGCTGGCTTTAGGTACATGTTAACATATATGCCAACCTTTTGTTGTTTATATTCAGGACCTGGCCTACTTTAAGATAGGCATTCCTTATCTGCAAATGAAGTCAAGTCTTATACTAATAAGAAATATCAAAGACTACATAAAGCTTTTAGTGCATCTGGTTCTTACTTCAGATGACCAGGCCAAACAAGCCTTTACTTAAAGGGAAAATAATCTACTACTCTTGGCTTCTCTAATTAACATGGAAAAATTGCTCAAATCTTAGTTATCTCAGATGCCATTAAATGTGTTGTTCACCATTGCTGATAAACTTGACTTTACCTTATTAGTAGGCAACTTTAGAAAATGTTGATATTCAAGCTATTTTGGGGTTAATAATTTTCTATATTTCATCAGGACTCTTGGAGAATAGGCTAGTTTTCCACATAAGGGCTGTGGGTTATGACTGTAGACTTGAATCTCACCTTTGCAATTGATGGTTCTAATATCTCCTTTTTTTCTCCATTACTCACATACTTTTTGGGGGGGGGCAGGGAGGGTACATTTTTTTTTAAGATTTTATTTTTATTTTTTTGACAGAAATCACAAGTAGGCAGAGAGGCAGGCAGAGAGAGAAGGGGAAGGCAGGCTCCTTGATGAGCAGAGAGCCCGATGCAGGGCTTGATCCTAGGACCCTGAGATCATGATCTGAGCTGAAGGCAGAGGCTTTAACCCACTGAGCCACCTAGGCGGCCGGGAGGGTACATTTAAGTTCTGTTCTCTTAAGAAATTTCAGTTATACAACACACTGTTATCAACTATAATCATCATGTTTTACATTAGATCCTCAGACCTTATTCATCTCAGAGCTGAATGTTTATACCCTTTTACCAAACTCTATTCCTCCAACCCCCAGCCCCTAAAAACCAATATCTTAAAAAAGATATATAATCTCTTTGAGTTTACCTATGTAAGAGCTGTTTTGATAATTAACATAGGAATGCCAATATAGAGGACCTAGAATGGTGCCTGTCATATAATGGGTACTCATTAATTGGTAGGTGGTATTACTATTATTATTATTATAACTCTAAATTGGCTCAGATAAAATACTTAGAACTGATTCTACCACATGAAAGATGAAAACAGATTTTCATTTCCTGGAGTATTGGAAAAGCCTGTGTTCATCATGCTGAGTTGATAAAAATCTGCACCAATGGGCATGGATGAGATACTATGGTTCTTTAGTAAGATACACACCCATCTCCTGGGCCTACCAACACAAAACAATGAGGCACAGAAATTCAGAGAGCAACTTCATATACTTTGGAAAGTATCAGTCTCCTGAAACACACTGAAGAATTCAGCTACCTGGTTAAAATTTACTGTTACCAGTAAAAAACTTGCCACCATAAACTTGGCTATTCATGTGATAAGCAGAATTTAAAATTCCAGAAGCAGTATTGAATAAAATAATTTAGTTGTGTAGAATTGTGTGATTATAGGTTGAGGACATCAAATCAATCATGTTTTTCACTTACTAATTTTAAACACTTGAAGCATTTTTGTTTTGTCAGTTGTAACATTGTGACTCAGAAAGAAAAAAAATAAAGAAAAAAATGCAGTAAAAGCTCCCACTAATCCATTAAAATATTGCAAGCTGCAGAGATTGCTAACAGTGTCTAATAATCCATCATTGCACCCTACTCATCAGTCCTAATACTGTCATCCCTAAAGTGTTATTAGAACACAGATGTGGTTGATTGTTCACACTAGTGTGCTAAGATACTGTTGGAGCTGGAGTACTTAGGAAGAACACCTAAATGGGACTTTCTGTTCATCCTAAATTGATGTCTTCTTTAGGACTTTTTTTTAAAAATTTTTTCAATTTATTTATTTTCAGAAAAACAGTATTCATTATTTTTTCACCACACCCAGTGCTCCATGCAATCCGTGCCCTCTATAATACCCACCACCTGGTACCCCAACCTCCCACCCCCCGCCACTTCAAAGCCCTCAGATTGTTTTTCAGAGTCCAGAGTCTCTCATGATTCACCTCCCCTTCCAATTTACCCCAACTCCATTCTCCTCTCTAACACATCTTGTCCTCCATGCTATTTGTTATGCTCCACAAATAAGTGAAACCATATGATAATTGACTCTCTCTCCTTGACTTATTTCACTCAGCATAATCTCTTCCAGTCCCGTCCATGTCGCTACAAAAGTTGGGTATTCATCCTTTCTGATGGAGGCATAATACTCCATAGTATATATGGACCACATCTTCCTTATCCATTCATCCAGTGAAGGGCATCTTGGTTCTTTCCATAGTTTGGCGACCGTGGCCATTGCTGCTATAAACATTGGGGTACAGATGGCCCTTCTTTTCACGACATCTGTATCCTTGGGGTAAATACCCAGGAGTGCAATGGCAGGGACATAGGGAAGCTCTATTTTTAATTTCTTGAGGAATCTCGACACTGTTCTCCAAAGAGGCTTCACCAACTTGCATTCCCACCAATAGTGTTAGAGGGTTATCCTTTCTAAAACATCCTCTCCAACACATGTTGTTTCCTGTTTTGTTAATTTTGGCCATTCTAACTGGTGTAAGGTGATATCTCAATGTGGTTTTAATTTGAATCTCCCTGAGGGCTAATGATGATGAACATTTTTTCATGTGTCTGATAGCCATTTGTATGTCTTGATTGGAGAAGTGTCTGTTCAAATCTTCTTCCCATTTTTTGATATGCTTCCCTGTTTTGTGTGTGTTGAGTTTGAGAAGTTAATTATAGATCCTGGATATCAACCTTTTGTCTGTACTGTCATTTGCAAATATCTTCTCCCATTCCGTGGGTTGCCTCTTTGTTTTTTTGACTGTTTCCTTTGCTGAACAGAAGCTTTTGATTTTGATGAAGTCCCAAAAGTTTATTTTCGCTTTTGTTTCCTTTGCCTTTGGAGACATATCTTGAAACAAGTTGTTGTGACTGATATCGAAGAGATTACTGCCTATGCTCTCCTCTAGGATTCTGATGGATTCCTGTCTCACGTTGAGGTCTTTTATACATTTTGAGTTTATCTTTGTGTACGGTGTAAGAGAATGATCGAGTTTCATTCATCTACATATAGCTGTCCAGTTTTCCCAGCACCATTTATTGAAGAGGCTGTCTTTTTTCCACTGTATATTTTTTCTTGTTTTGTCGAAGATTAATTGACCATAGAGTTGAGGGTCCATATCTGGGCTCTCTACTCTGTTCCACTGGTCTATGTGTCTGTTTATATGCCAGTACCATGCTGTCTTGGTGATCACAGCTTTGTAGTAAAGCTTGAAATCAGGTAACGTGATGACCCCAGCTTTATTTTTGTTTTTCAATATTTCCTTAGTGATTTGGGGTCTCTTCTGATTCCATACAAATTTTTGGATTATTTGCTTCAGCTATTTGAAGAATAACGGTGGAATTTTTATCGGAATGGCATTAAAAGTATATATTGCTCTAGGCAGTATAGACATTTTAACAATGTTTATTTTTCCGATCCAAGAGCATGGAATGGTCTTCCATCTATTTGTGTCTTCAATTTCTTTCATGAGTATTCTATAGTTCCTTGAGTACAGATCCTTTACCTCTTTGGTTAGGTTTATTCCCAGGTATCTTATGGTTCTTGGTGCTATAGTAAACGGAATCGATTCTCTAATTTCCCTTTCTGTATTTCCATTGTTAGTGTACAAGAAAGCCACTGATTTCTGCACATTGACTTTGTATCCTGCCACGTTGCTGAATTGCTGTATGAGTTCTAGTAGTTTGGGGGTGGAGTCTTTTGGGTTTTCCATATAAAGAATCATGTCATCTGCGAAGAGAGAGAGTTTGACTTCTTTATTACCAATTTGGATACCTTTTCTTTCTCTTTGTTGTCTGATTGCTGTTTCTAGGACTTCTAATACTATGTTGAACAAGAGTGGTGAAAGTGGGCATCCTTGTCTTGTTCCTGATCTCAACGGGAAGGCTGCAAGCTTTTTCCCATTGAGGATGATATTTGCTGTGGGTCTTGCATAGATAGATTTGATGAGGTTCAGGAATGTTCCCTCTATCCCTATAGTTTGAAGCGTTTTAATCAGGAATGGATGTTGGATTTTGTCAAATGCTTTTTCTGCATCAATTGAGAGGATCATGTGGTTCTTCTCTCTTCTCATATTAATTTGTTGTATCACATTGATTGATTTGTGAATGTTGAACCATCCTTTTTGCCCAGGGATGAATCCCACCTGATCATGGTGGATAATCTTTTTAATGTGCTGTTGGATCCTGTTGGCTAGGATCTTGTTGAGAATCTTAGCATCCATATTCATCATTGATATTAGTCTAAAATTCTCCTTTTTGGTGGAGTCTTTGCCTGGTTTGGGGATCAGGGTAATGCTGACTTCATAGAAAAGGTCTGGAAGTTTTCCTTCTGCTTCAATGTTTTGAAACAGCTTCAGGAGAATAGGTGTTATTTCTTCTTTGAAGGTTTGGTAGAATTCCCCAGGGAATCCGTCAGGTCCTGGGCTCTTGTTTTTTGGGAGGTTTTTGATTACTGCTTCAATCTCGTTATTAGATATTGGTCTATTCAGGTTGTTGATTTCTTCCTGGTTCAATTTTGGGAGTTTATATTTTTCCAGGAATGCATCCATTTAATCTCAGTTGCTAAGCTTATTGGCATATAACTGTTGATAATAACTTCTGATGATTGTTTCTACTTCCTTGGTGTTTTTTGTGATCTCTCCGTTTTCATTCATAATTTTTTTTCTTTTATTATTATTATTTTTTATTTCCAGCATAACAGTATTCATTATTTTTGCACCACAACCCGTGCTCCATGCAATCCGTGCCCTCTATAATACCCACCACCTGGTACCCCAACCTCCCACCCCCCGTCCCTTCAAAACCCTCAGATTGTTTTTCAGAGTCCATAGTCTCTCATGGTTCACCTCCCCTTCCAATTTCCCCCAACTCCCTTCTCCACTCTAAGTCCCCATGTCCTCCATGCTATTTGTTATGCTCCACAAATAAGTGAAACCATACGATAATTGACTCTCTCTGCTTGACTTATTTCATTCATAATTTTATTAATTTGAGCTTTCTCTCTTTTCTTCTGGATTAGTGTGGCCAAAGGTTTATTAATCTTATTGATTTTTTCAAAAAACCAGCTTCTAGTTTCATTGATACGTTCTATTGTATCTCTGGTTTCTACCTCATCGATCTCAGCTCTAATCTTGATGATTTCCCTTCTTATGTGTGGAGTTGGTTTGATTTGTTGTTGATTCTCCAGTTCTTTAAGGTGTAGAGACAGCTGGTGTCTTCTGGATTTTTCAATTTTTTTGAGGGAGGCTTGGATGGCTATGTATTTTCCCCTTAGGACCGCCCTTGCTGTATCCCATAGGTTTTGGACAGAAGTGTCTTCATTCTCATTGGTTTCCATGAATTGTTTCAGTTCTTCTTTGATCTCCTGGTTGATCCAAGCATTCTTAAGCAAGGTGGTCTTTAGCTTCCAGGTGTTTGAGTTCCTTCGGAACTTTTCCTTGTGATTGAGCTCCAGTTTCAAAGCACTGTGATCTGAGAATATGCAGGGAATACTCTCAGTCTTTTGGTATCAGTTAAGCCCTGATTTGTGACCCATTATGTGGTCTATTCTGGAGAGGGTTCCGTGTGCACTTGAGAAGAATGAGTATTTTGTTGTTTTAGGGTGTAATGTTCTGTTTATATCTATTAGGTCCATCTGGTCCAATGTGTCATTCAATGCTCTTGTTTCTTTATTGATTTTCTGCTTCGATGATCTGTCTAATTCTGAGAGAGGCGTGTTAAGATCTCCTATGATTAGTGTATTCATATCAATATGACTCTTTATCTTGATTAACAGTTTTCTTAAGTAATTGGCTGCTCCCATATTGTGAGCATAGATATTTACAATTGTTAGATCATCTCGGTGGATAGTCCCTTTAAGGATTATGTAGTGTTCTTCTGTATCTCTGACTACAGTCTTTAGTTTGAAGTCTAATTTATCTGATATGAGAATCCTTACCCCAGCCTTCTTTTGAGGCCCATTGGCATGAAAGATGCTTCTCCATCCCTTCACTTTCAGTCTGCGTGTATCTTTAGGTTCAAAATGGGTCTCTTGTAGACAACATATGGATGGGTCCTATCGTTTTATCCAATCTGCAACCCTGTGCCGTTTTATGGGTGCATTTAGGCCATTCACATTGAGAGTGATTATTGATAGATACGTTTTTATTGACATCGAGTTACCTTTGAAGTCTTTCTTTCTGTAGACTTTCTCTATATTTCTGTTCAATGCTATTCTTAGGATTTTTACTCTTTTATAGAACCCCCCTTAATATTTCGTACAGTGTCGGCTTGGTGGTTGCATAGTCTTTTAAGCCTTGCTGGTCTTGAAAACTCTTTATCTCTCCATCCATTTTGAATGTCAGTCTTGCTGGATGAAGTATTCTTGGCTGCATGTTCTTCTCATTTAGTGCCCTGAATATATCTTGCCAGCCTCTTCTGGCTTGCCAGGTCTCTGTGGGCAGGTCTGACGTTATTCTGATGGGCTTCCCTCTGTAAGTAAGGAGCCTCTTTGCCCTGGTGTCTTTCAAGAGATTTTAACTACAATTATAATTCCTCAATTTGACTATCAGGTGTCGTGATGTTTTTTTGGAATATATAATCTTGGGTTGAAACCGTTTAGCCTCTAGTACATAAACGCTGGTTCCATTCACGAGATTGGGAAAATTTTCATGAAGGACTTGTTCTGCTATGTCTTCTAGACTTCTTTCTTTCTCCTCCCCTTTAGGGATTCCAATAATTCTGACATTGGAACGCTTCATGGCATCATTTGTTTCCCTGATTCTGTTTTCGTGGTTTCTAAGCTGTTTGTTCCAGGCTTCCTCCTGATCCTTTCTCTCTATATGTTTGTCCTCCAGATCACTAATTCTATCTTCTGTCTCAGTTACCCTAGCTTTGAGAGAGTTTAGATTAGATTGGAACTCATTGAGAGCATTGTGAACCTCCTCCCTGGTAGCTTTAAGCTCCGCCCTAACATTGTGAACATCCTGTCTGGTCTCTTTCATTTCAGCCCTAATCAATTCCTTTTGGTCATCCATGGATTTCTCCAACCTAGCTATTGCCTGGATAATTGTTAGCCTGAATTCTCTTTCCGACATATTGTCTATGTTGATAGCCGTTAGCTCTGTTGCAGAAGGTCCATCCTCTGTATTTTTCTTCTGTTGGGCATTCCTCCTCCTAGTCATTTTGGTGGGAGATGACTGAACAGATGTTGCTGGATGTATCAACTTTGGTGCAGTCAAGGTGCACCCTGGAACACTTCTGAGCAATCAGGATTCCCCACCCAAACAAGAGACAAAAGAAAAGAAAAACAAAAAGAAAAAAAAAGAAGAAAAAAATAAAAAAGAGAGAGAGAGAGAGACAGGAAAGAAAGGGAAGATGAAAAAGAAGGTTCAGCCCAGATGGGCCCCAAGGTAAGATTTATGAAGTAGACAGACAAAAAGAGATAAAAAGACTGATACACGTATATGACAAGAGAAAAAATATGTATATGCAAATAAAGAAAGAACCTCATCAAAAAAACCACAAGTGTAAAATTTATATGCTATCAGGACAAACACAAAAAACACAGAAACACTGGTGGGAGAAGATGGGAGAGTTCTTATAAATTCTCAGTGTGTGCGAGGAAGGTTGTTTTGATTCTTCCTGGATGTATCTTGATATCTTTTTTATTGGACTCAACTTTCCTAAGATAAAGGGGATTAAAAATTGGTTTACCTATAGGGGTAGTATTGATTGGGGAAAGGGGATTACTTTGAAGTTTAACTCTATATGAATATTAGAGGATAAAAATAAAAAGGAATAAACTAGACTAAACTAAACTAAAATTTTAAAAATTGAATTCAGAAAATAAAAGTGCAAAAGAAAAACATAGGTGTATGTATCAAAAAGTTCAGGTTAGAAAGGTATTATTGAATTTGATGTACTGTACAGCTCGCTGTGATGGTAAATAGGTTAAAAAAAATTACCTATGTGTAAAAAAAAAAAAAAAAAAAAGTTCCGGAATAGTGGGAACGATTTAGCAATACAAGTTTTCCTATGAAGTAGTGGTTGTTTCCTGTAGTCCTTTTTTTTTTTCTCTTTTTTTTTTTTTTTTCTTTCTTGGTTTGTTTTCTGGGGGAGGGGCCTGCCACGTGGGTTGTCAGTCAATGATGTTTCCTGAGTTAAGTCCTCCCGCCCCCCTCAAGGGGGTGGATTCTGAGGAAACTGGTTTTTTTCAGGCTTTTGTTCTCTGGAGGTTTTTATGCTTGTTCACTTTTTTTTTTTCTCTCACCTTGACCGCCTTTGATGGTTTTTGTAGTTTTAGAGGAAAACAAACCGCACCCTGATCTCCCTCTCAGAGAGAAGCCTCAGTCTGGGTGCAGAGCCTAAATAAGTTCCCCCTTGGCCACTGGCAGAGCAGGTTCCAAGTTGCAGACCCTGGGGGCGCAGGATCTTTTGCTTGTACCCAAAGCGAAGGCAGTGGCGGCTGTCTGGGAGCTCCCGACCGCCAGAGAGGTTCCAAGCAGCGGTTGCACACTGAGATTTTGCCGCTGTCCAGGGCTGGGAGTGCCCGGCTTGCGCGCACCTCTTTCAGAGGTGGCTATGGGTCGGGCGTGCGTCTCGGGCACTGAGAACGGGGCGCTGGTCCGTAAGCACCAGGCTGGGCTTTTGCGCACCTCTGTCAGGGGAAAGTTTGGGGCGCGTGGCTTAGGCTTTGAAACAATGGAGCAGGTCAAAGAGCGCTGGCCAGGCCTTTGTAACTCAGGGGAGTATGAGGGACATGCGTGCGTATCTCAAGCTTTGTGGTAGGGCTCGCACGTTCTGCCGACTGGCGTGGCTCCCAACCCCTCACAGGAACTAGAACCCATGCATTCTCAGGTGCGCTGGTGTCTTAGCGACCAAGAGCTGGTTTCTCCACCGCACTCTCTCTGCCTCAGCACCGGGGAGGCTGTCCTGGGACCAGGGACTTAAGCCCCTGTCCCTAGCCATCCCGATTCCCACAATTCCCCCCGCGATCCTTTGCTCTTTTGGAGTGCTTTCAACCGGTCTCCAAGTTAATGCTGGTCCCCAGACGCAGGGCACTCTCGCTCGTATTGGGGTATTACTTTCCAACCGGTCTCCTCTGGTGGCTCCCTCCCCGTTTTGTTTATCTTCTGATATCAGTCTGCCATTCCCACTCCGCTTTACCTGCCCACTGGCGTCTTCTGCCCCTGTAGAGATCCAGACGTGTATAATTCTGATCTCAGGCCGATTTCATGGGTGATTGGAGTTCTTTGGTAGGTAATCAGCTCACTTTGGGGTACAAGTTGAAAAGGCGCCTCCTCCTACTCCCCCGCCATCTTGTCCCCCCTTCTGTAGGACTTTGAGTGAGGCTATGGCCATTGAGAAAAAGAAACCTCTGTGTGTGTGTGAGAGAGAGAGAGAGAGAGAGAGACTGATTAAATGAAAAATATCAAAGGATCAATATTGATCATGTAAGAGACCTCCAAGGGCTAGGGCAGTATCTTATTAACTGATTCATTTTACATTGTATTCCTAGAACCAAGTACAATATTCAGCCCCTAGTCAGCTAATATACATCAAACTGAATTTTCTAAAAAAAAACTTGACTAATACACTCAAGTGTTTATTTTTGCTCAGGTTGTGGAGCAGGGGGATGGGACAAGAGATCTCTTTCTACTACATCTTTGGAATAAGCATTTGCTTACTAGTTTTTAGTCCCATGAAAGGGGTCAACACTGAAGAAGTTTCTCACGTCATGTCCTCAACCAGCTTCTTGGAGGTCTTAAAATTCCCAACTCTTAAATATTGGGAAAAGAATAAGAATCTAAAAGCTCAGATATGAGCTCATCCATCCACATTTTATAGATGAAATATTTAGTGTTTTAAATTAAACATGCCTAAAACTCTTATTCTGGTGAGGCTTTTGCAACCACCCTGCTTACAAACTCTAACCTTGGAACATAATCTGCATATGAATCAGGGCCAGCCTGTTGGAGTTTCTCTAACCAAAGTCTAAATTCAAATCTTGACCTCAAGAAAACAACAGGGGCTTTGGTGGAGAGTGGGAGTAGACAACACCAAGGGGGTGATATTTAGGGGACTAATGGAAAATCTGTATGATATTTGGAGTTGAAAAATTATTGCTCCTTCTATCCTGCTTGGTATTTTTCATTCAAATTAAGCTATTAGAAATATTAGAAAAAGTCATTTTTAGAGGCTGCTGAACAAAGCGAATCAAAATTTAGTCTGTGTTGATAGACATATAAAGTTCATTTTAAAGACATCCATGGTCTCATTCTACTCTGCAGTTGGTGTGCTTATATTTTTAATATAGTATTCTGTTCTGAGTATCACATTTTTTTAAAAAAATTGAAATTTTATTTATTTATTTGACAGACAGAGATCACAGGCAGGCAGAGAGAGAGGAAGGGAAGCAGGCTCCCTGCTGAGCACAGAGCCCGATGCGGGGCTCGATCCCAGGACCCTGGGATCATGACCTGAGCCGAAGGCAGAGGCTTTAACCCACTGAGCCACCCAGGTGCCCCTGGGTATCACATTTTATGTGGAGTATTGATCAACCAAGATGTATTCAGACAAGGGAGATTAGTATGAAGGTGGGTTTGGGAATCAGACAGAAGAGGAACCGTTAGACATAACAAGAATCATTCACAGTATTAAAATTCTTCAATGGCTTCTTACTGCATTTAGATACATATCAAGATCAAACTCTCACTATAGCCTAAGGTGTTTTAAAGGTAAAGAAAACTGGAAAACAACGTTTATTTATTTATTTTTTAATTTTTTATTTTTTATAAACATATATTTTTATCCCCAGGGGTACAGGTCTGTGAATCACCAGGTTTACACACGTCACAGCACTCACCAAAGCACATACCCTCCCCAATGTCCATAATCCCACCCCCCTTCTCCCAAACCCCCTCCCCCCAGCAACCCTCAGTTTATTTTGTGAGATTAAGAGTCACTTATGGTTTGTCTCCCTCCCAATCCCATCTTGTTTCATTGATTCTTCTACCCACTTAAGCCCCCATGTTGCATCACCACTTCCTCATATCAGGGAGATCATATGATAGTTGTCTTTCTCTGCTTGACTTATTTCAATAAGCATGATACGCTCTAGTTCCATCCATGTTGTCGCAAATGGCAAGATTTCATTTCTTTTGATGGCTGCATAGTATTCCATTGTGTATATATACCACCTATTCTTGATCCATTCATCTGTTGATGGACATCTAGATTCTTTCCATAGTTTGGCTATTGTGGACATTGCTGCTATAAACATTCGGGTGCACGTGCCCCTTTGGATCACTACGTTTGTATCTTTAGGGTAAATACCCAATAGTGCAATTGCTGGGTCATAGGGCAGTTCTATTTTCAACATTTTGAGGAACCTCCATGCTGTTTTCCAGAGTGGCTGCACCAGCTTGCATTCCCACCAACAGTGTAGGAGGGTTCCCCTTTCTCCGCATCCTCGCCAGCATCTGTCATTTCCTGACTTGTTGATTTTAGCCATTCTGACTGGTGTGAGGTGATATCTCATTGTGGTTTTGATTTGTATTTCCCTGATGCCGAGTGATGTGGAGCACTTTTTCATGTGTCTGTTGGCCATCTGGATGTCTTCTTTGCAGAAATGTCTGTTCATGTCCTCAGCCCATTTCTTGATTGGATTATTTGTTCTTTGGGTGTTGAGTTTGCTAAGTTCTTTATAGATTCTGGACACTAGTCCTTTATCTGATATGTCGTTTGCAAATATCTTCTCCCATTCTGTCAGTTGTCTTTTGATTTTGTTAACTGGTTCCTTTGCTGTGCAAAAGCTTTTGATCTTGATGAAATCCCAATAGTTCATTTTTGCCCTTGCTTCCCTTGCCTTTCGCGTTGTTCCTAGGAAGATGTTGCTGCGGCTGAGGTCGAAGAGGTTGCTGCCTGTGTTCTCCTCAAAGATTTTGATGGATTCCTTTCGCACATTGAGGTCCTTCATCCATTTTGAGTTTATTTTGGTGTGTGGTGTAAGGAAATGGTCCAATTTCATTTTTCTGCATGTGGCTGTCCAATTTTCCCAGCACCATTTATTGAAGAGGCTGTCTTTTTTCCATTGGACATTCTTTCCTGCTTTGTCGAAGATTAGTTGACTGTAGAGTTGAGGGTCTATTTCTGGGCTCTCTATTCTGTTCCATTGATCTATGTGTCTGTTTTTGTGCCAGTACCATGCTGTCTTGATGATGACAGCTTTGTAATAGAGCTTGAAGTCTGGAAGTGTGATGCCACCAACGTTGGCTTTCTTTTTCAATATCCCTTTGGCTATTCGAGGTCTTTTCTGGTTCCATATAAATTTTAGAATTATTTGTTCCATTTCTTTGAAAAAGATGGATGGTACTTTGATAGGAATTGCATTTAATGCAATTCCTATCAAAACAACGTTTATTTTTAGCAAGAAATTCTGCTCCACTGTGTTACCTAATTTTACTTCCCACATTTCCCATCCCCAGTCATATTCTCCATCTAATCTCTGCACAGTTCACTTAACACAACAATGCAGTACAATACAGTACAATAAAATGCAAGCCTATCTTTACACAATCTAGTTCCTGTTTACTTTTCCAGCCTCATTGCTTCTCTCTTTCCACTTACTCTCTCATGTGTCAGTCGCACTAGTCCTATTTTTATCCTTTTCATATATCAAATTTTTCTTGACTCAGGAACATTGTATTCTGGAATCTAGCATGTTTGTTGAAAGTCAGCTGTCAGGAACAATATCTGCTCTATCCTTCCTCCTTTTCCTCACCTCTGGCTGCTTTTACTCCTCTGTCCCACCTTTTAGCAGTTTTACTATGATATGCCTACGTGTGTGTGTGTGTATGTGTGTGTGTTTTTCTTAAATCTGTGGGTCTTTTATCAGCTTTAGAAAAACTTAAGACAAATATTGCTCTGTCTCCTTCTACCTTTCTTCCTCTTTGGGCCTCCAGTCATATGTTATAAAATTTGCTCTACAAAACTCAGATTCCAGTTTCTGTCTTCTTGGCCTATGAGATAACCAAAGGTCTCTGTTGGCATCTTTGACTCTTAGCCATTGCTTTCTGCTCAACTTTTCATTTTCTCTTGCCCTTTATGAAAAATTGGCAAATACCCTTATGAGGAAAGCAGTGTAAAGAGAGTTGGCCTCATCTTGATGAGCTTTAGCTCTGGGATTTTAACACCTTAGTTCCTGGTTGACTGGGCAGCAACATATGCCTTCAAGCAATTTTTGTTTTGGTAGTTTATCCTGTTGTTGTTTTGTTTTTTAGTTTGTACTTTTTTTGGCATATGCATTGGTTGGCAAAATGTTTCTCATGAAATTCATAGCTGGTAATGGAATTATATCATTATTGTTGTCATTAATAGTAGTAGTTTAAATTTAATTCTTGCTGGCATAATGAGTCTATGTGCATTTTGAGTAGGTAGCTACTTTCATGCCACCAGGTTGAAAGATTCCCAAAGTTTTACTGCCTTAATATATTTTATCTGTGACAGAGGTGTCATAGTATTGTTATGGTGCTTGAAATCTCCACTGTTGGAGATATTCCATTAGGTTAAGGCATTATGCCTTCAGTTTCCAACAATGTTATCTGATTGGATTTTACATTTCCCACAGTTTATTTCCTTAAAACATTCTCTCTCAATAGGTTCCACAGGAAAGATATCTGTGGTTTTAGGCTTGTTTATATAGTATTAGTGGCTGGGTAATCAGAATGGAAGAAGCAGCTTGCAAAGCCAATCGAATCCCAGGCTCCAAAGCTACATTTCTGGACTGAAGCAAGTCATAAGGCCAGTTTTCATCCAAAGTATAGGGACACAGACCCCATCTGTTGATGGAAGGACTGCAAAGAATTGTGGCATTTTACCTATGTTGTGGAAGCAATTTAGCCACAAGCCAGTTCTGTGCTGTCTTGGAGAAGTAAGTTAGTTCAATTCCTTCAGAAACAGAAACCAAGACAGGATAAGACATGCAAAGGTCTATTAGGAGAAATAGCTGAGGATAAGGAGTTACAATGGCATGGGGAACCTTTAAACCACATTACAGAATTGACTCCTATGAAGGAAAGGAGAAGGAAAAAAGATTAAGTGCAGACAGCCTCGGCTACAGCGAAATTACAAAAATATGCCTAGAAACTGATGAAAAGATCATGAGTTTTTATTGGTGTAATCTTCCTCAGCCTCTTGCTCATCAACCCTTATCTTTTCAACTTATAGATATTAATCAGTACCCTTTTTGGCTGTTCACCTATATGGCTCTTAGGGATGTCATATTCTACCAACCATCTCCACAACTCCCTGTAAATAAAAACCACCTGACTGCCCTTCTACATTACTGGTTGTTATTGTAATTGTGGCTTCCTGAATTTGGTCAGTTAAGCCTTGTCCTTTATATTCTATTATTTCAGGGCCTTATTAACTCCATAGATATTAATAAGCCCAGTTCTGTGACCAAATTCCTATTACCATCTCTGGTCTGCGGAGGAGAGCCAACACTGAAATTCTGTCACGCTGGTTCCCCTTTTACCGGTAAATTCCTGATGGCCTTGGTGAACGGTGTGTCCTCTGGGCACTCCTGTTGAATACTAACCTTGGCTGGGTCTTCTGGTGTCTCATAATATATTTTTTCCAGCTGGCTCACCTCCTTGAGACATCCTGTTTCTTCCTTTACTGTATGCTAGGGTACCTCAGGCATTTCCACTGTATTCAACATAGGTCATTGCTTTCTCCAGGCTTCTAAGAATCACAGTAGCAGTGAGTTTGCCTCATCCTTCATGGTCCTTGCAAGAGGGTTAAATCCCTTGTTCCCAGGAAATAACATTAAGTTAATGCATTCTTGTTTATCCAGCCTTATATTCTGATAGACTTAATCAAACTTCTTTAAAATCCAGTCTTGGGAGTATTTCCCTGACTCCTGCTCGTAAAAGCTAGCTAATCCTTTCACTTCCTTCAGGATATAATCTGCTTTTTCCCCTTTATCAGACCAAACATGTCCTCAGACAGGTTATCCTGGGATTTAATCCTAGTTATATACCTTGTAGCCAGGAGAGGAGGAAGGAACAACTCCTGAGGGATGGGAGAATGGGATGATGCTGTAATCTTGCAGGTGAAAAGCCTCTACAGCATTTCCAGCAAAGCTCTTTTAGGGAAAAGTGATACATCTCTGCAAATTCTGAGGATTTGGGGGTCTGCAGAATAAACATTTTCAGGGGAATCAATCCAAATGCCTCCTTGCATTTTAAGTTTCCAGGTTTTTCCATCCAGGGCCCTAATCTAAGCATAACATACTTGCTTTGAAACTTTAAATGTCTTTAGAGGGACTCCTAGGTGGATTAGTTGGTTAAACATCTGACTTTGGCTCAGGTTATGATCTCAGAGTCCTTGGATCCAGGCCTGTGTCCAGTCCCCTGGCTAGCTCTGTGCCCAGCAGGGAGTCTGCTTGTCCCACCCATTGCTCATGTTCTCTCTCTCAAATAAATAAATAAATCTTTAAAAAATAAATATCTTTAGAGCTCTATGACTTTTACTATAAGATCCTGTGTCTTTTCCTCACAGTGTTTGTTCTTTTACTGTAGGAGATAAATACATCCATTAATCCACTGAAGAAGTTCTGTGATTTTAACCTTTATCATTTATCTGTTAATAGCTTCAAGTTTCTTATTAACCCTTTTTCTGCATACAGCTTAGCAATCACCAGTCTACTCCACTGTTCTTATAGACATATTCTTTCCATGTCTTTAAAATATCTGAATTATTGTACCTACAAGAGCATTCCCCTCCACTGGAACATTTCTCGAGGTCATCACAAGTGAAATTTATCAACTGGAATGCCAATTTGCACTATGGACTATTTGTACCCTACATAACACAAGATAGCATTTTTTTCCCCACACTGGGTAGTGAGTGAGCCAGTTTCTAAACCCCATAGTTCTGCCTATTTTATTGTACCTCTGCTATCACCATTTTTGTTATGGTCCTCTAAGAAGATGCCAAAATGGGATTAGATATACAATATATTTATGGGATAAATTCCTTTTAGGATTCAAGGAGAAGTTTTGAGATAAAACTTGAGAGCTAAGATTTGAGAGAACTAGATAAGATTTGAGAGAGCCTTCAGGTCCTGATGTATATCAGACACTTGTGAAGGAAAAAGGAAAATAAAGAGGATTGGGTAGAACGCTTGCAGCACAGTTCAAGAGTTTTGGCTAGGCCTGTAAGAGTTCTTGAATTAAAGTTACCCATTGGAAGAGTCCTGCATCTCTGAGTCTTGGGTCTCTGTTTGTACTACTGCCATGTTATCTTTGGCTGGGACAAGCTCATGAGGAGAGTGATCTCATTATAAACATGGTGATGGATGAGCAGGGCAGCAGCTGGGGCCAGCAGTCAGTGTTGTTCTGTAAAGCAGATCTGTGGCAGAAATAAGATTAACATAAACTGTGCATGTTTTCTAAATGTTTTAGATATTATTGCTTCATAAAGCAATTTCTGCTTGGTGGGGTTTTGGGAGTTTTTCTTTGTTTTAACTAACACTCCCTAAATTTTAGGTTTCCTCCCTAATTTAATTTGGATTGACATCTGTCTTTCTTCAGTGCTAGGGTGTAAATACAGAATTGCCTTAGTTTGAAAGTTTTATTTTGTGTTTTTCCAGATAAGATTTAAGCAATAATATGTATGGAAGATGCCAGTTTTTGCCCTTAACTCAGGCAATCTCCTTATCAAGTTGATAGCTTCCTTGCTAACAGCATCCTGAGCGAGACACTAGAAATAAATCAGTTTATCTTCTCTCTACAATTCAAAAAAAATTACAGAATTCATGTCCAATTGCTGGTGGGTCAGTTTTGTCATTTTCATATCATGTTGGTGTCCACCTGCATTTATTTGGATGAACAGCTAAATGCTGATGATTCAGCTTTAATGGTATTTTACTTTATGATAGGCAAGAAATGCCAGCATATGGTTCCCATAGAAGCCTCACTTTTATCCCTTTGTGCTATTCTAATGATTAAAAAATAGCAGGTAAATCAACAAAAATTGCTACTATAGTTGGATAATATTAAAGGATATAGGGACAAAAGTTGACCAAAATATGTTAGGATTCATATTGGAAGATGTTTCTAAAAATCTTGATTCTGATCCATTTATGACCTGAGGGTGTACAGACATTGTAGGTTCATTTGTAGGCTTTAAGTTATCTGACTGTTTAAATAATTCTCAATGCTTACACCAATACTTCCTGAACCTTAGGTACTGCATACCATTATTCCCATATCTTTTAGTGGCTTTTCTTACAAGTTGGCCAAATAGGGCATAAACCAGATGAAATATGGGGAATTACTCAAGAGCAGATGTTTCTAGTCAAGCGGATTGTCTGACTCTGAATCCTGATTTTTGATGCTGGGTAGTAAGTCAGTTTTTATTTGGAGGGCTAATTCTTTGTATGTATTGGTAATCTCTGATAATGTGAATAAACTCAATTTATTGTCAGGTCTAAATGTGAATGTGCAACGCACAATTATCAAATGATGTTATCTGAGGGGTACTGACCTAAAGTTTCCTGCAGTTAAAGAGCTGCCTACTTTTTATTACTGCAACCTAGAATTCTTCGACTAATTTGGAAGAATTACTTCTCTGGCTTCAGTGGCAATGGTATGGTATTGCAGGACACTGTGAAAATGTATATGTTATTTGAAAGCGTTAGATATGCCTTCACACTGGGTAAATATTTTTGTGAAAATTAGTATCTGAAAGCTTACTCACCTTGAAGTCATATAAATTATCATGTACAAAATGCTCATTGTTTAAAAGTTGGGATGGGAGGGGCTTGAATCTTTAGCTCTTTGAGTACTTAGCATTGGGAGAAAAGATCCAGCAGTCCCAGGGGAAGTGTAAAGACACTTCCAGTATGGAAATATTATTTAGTACATTGTCATTACCATATACTAAATGAGTACAAATGAGTTACCAGGTGCTATTACTAATGCCATCATTTACTAAATTAAAAAATTACAGCACTGAACAGCTAATGTATCTTCATAGTATTACCAGGGAAGAATACTTCAATAGGGAAAAGAGTTTGTCACATATTATAATAAACTCAGGGCAGTACTATGATTGTGTATGTTTGTGTGTATCTTTAAGTATGTTTTATATGTACCACACATTTTGCCTATTCACCTTATTGGACTGCAAGGCACAGTCAAACCTCTCTCAGACACTACAGTCAACAGCCATCATGAAAATAGCTCAGTGCCTTCTGTTTTGCATAGTGTCTCAGGGATTTTTTTTTTCAGATTTTCAGAAAATTTAATTTCCTTTCCTTTCCTTTCCTTTCCTTTCCTTTCCTTTCCTTTCCTTTCCTTTCATTTTATTTTCAGTGTTCCAAAATTCATTGTTTATGCACCACAACCATTGCTCCATGTAATATGTGTCCTACATAATACCCACCACTAGGCTAATCCAACACCCCACCACTCTCCCCTACAAACCCCTCAAGTTTGTTTCTCAGAGTCCACAGTCTCTCATGGTTTGTCTCCCCTTCCAATTTCTCCCAACTCACTTCTCTCTATCTCCCAATGTCCTCTGTGTTATTCATTATGCTCCACAAGTAAGTGAAACCATATAATAATTGACTCTCTCTGCTTGATTTATTTCACTCAGCATAATCTCCTCCAGTCCCATCTATGCTGATACAAAAGTTGGGTATTCATCCTTTCTGATGGCTGTGTAATATTTCACTTTATATAAGAACCATATCTTCTTTATCCATTCATTTGTTGAAGGGCATCTTGGCTCTTACCACATTTTGGCGACTGTGGCCATTCCTGCTGTAAACATTGGGGTACAGATGGCCCTTCTTTTCACTACATCTTTATTTATGGAGTAAATACCCAGCAGTGCAATTGCACAGCTATAGGGTAGCTTATTTTTAATTTTTGGAGGAATCTCCACACTATTTTCATTGTTTTAAATTTTTTTTTATTTTTAAAGATTTTATTTATTTATTTGACAGAGATCACAAGTAGGCAGAGAGGCAGGCAGAGAGAGAGAGAGGAGGAAGCAGGCTCCCTGCAGAGCAGAGAGCCCGATGTGGGGCTCGATCTCAGGACCCTGGGATCATGACCTGAGCTGAAGGCAGAGGCTTTAACCCACTGAGCCACCCAGGCGCCTCATCCACACTATTTTCCAAAGTGGCTGCACCAACTTGCATTCCCACCAACAGTGTAAGAGGGCTCCCCTTTCTTCACAACCTCTCCAACACTTGTTGTATACTGTCTTAAAAATTTTGGCCATTCTAACTGATATCAGTGGGTATGTCAGTGGGGTTTTTATTTGAATCTTCCTGATGGCTAATGATGATGAACATTTTTTCATGTGTATGTTAGCCATTCTTATGGGTTATTATTATTATATTTTTTAGAATTATCTGTTTATGTCTCCTGCCCATTTTTTTGATGTGATTGTCTGTTTTGTGTATGTTGAGTTTGAGGAGTTCTTTATAGATTTTGGATATCAGCCCTTTGTCTGTACTGTCATTTGCGAATATCTTCTCCCATTCCCTGGGTTGCCTCTTTGTTTTGTTGACTGTTTCCTTTGTTGTGCAGAAACTTTTGATCTTGAGAAGCCCCAAAAGTTCATTTTTGCTTTTGTTCCCTTTGCCTTTGGGGATATGTCTTGAAAGAAGATGCTGTTGCCAATGTCTAAGAGATTACTGCCTATGTTCTCCTCTAGGATTTTGGTAGATTCCTGCCTCATGTTGAGGTCTTTTATCCATTCTCTTTATTCATTTTTCTTTGTGTATGGTGTAAGATAATGCTCGAGTTTCATTCTTCTGTATATAGTTGTCCAATTTTCCCAGCACCACTTATTGAAGAGACTGGATTTTTTCCACTGTATATTTTTTCCTGCTTTGTCAAAGATTATTTGACCATAGAATTGAGGGTCAATATCTGGACTCTCTACTCTGTTCCACTGGTCTATGTGTCTGTTTTTGTACCAGCAACATGCTGTCTTGGTGATCACAGTTTTGTAGTAAAGCTTCAAGTCAGGCAATGTGATGTCCCCAGTTTTGTTTTTCTTTTTTTTTTAAAAATGAATTTTTATTGAGATGTAATTGGCATATAACACTGTGTAAGTTTTAAATTTATTTTTTATTTATTTTCAGCATAACAGTATTCATTATTTTTGCACCACACCCAGTGCTCCATGCAATCCGTGCCCTCTATAATACGAAAAAATGTTTATCATCACTGGCCCTCAGGGAGATTCAAATTAAAATCACATGGAGATATCACCTTATACCAGTTAGAATGGCCAAAATTAGCAAGACAGGAAACAACATGTGTTGGAGGGGATGTGGAGAAAGGGGAACCCAATTACACTGTTGGTGGGAATACAAGTTGGTGCAGCTTCTTTAGAGAACAGTGTGGAGATTCCTCAAGAAATTAAAAATAGAGCTTCCCTATGACCCTGCCATTGCACTCCTGGGTATTTACCCTAAAGATACAGATGTCGTGAAAAGAAGGGCCATCTGTACCCCAATGTTTATAGCAGCAATGGCCACGGTCGCCAAACTGTGGAAAGAACCAAGATGCCCTTCAATAGACGAATGGATAAGGAAGATGTGGTCCATATACACTATGGAGTATTATGCCTCCATCAGAAAGGATGAATACCCAACTTTTGTAGCAACATGGATGGGACTGGAAGAGATTATGCTGAGTGAAATAAGTCAAGCAGAGAGAGTCAATTATCATACGGTTTCACTTATTTATGGAGCATAACAAATAGTACCCAGTTTTGTTTTTCTTTTTCAACATTTCCTTAGCAATTGTGGGTCTCTTCTGATTCCATACAAATTTTAGGATTATTTGTTCCAGCTCTTTGAAAAATGCTGGTGAAATATTGATCGGGATGGCATTGAAAGTATAGATGGCTCTAGGCAATATAGACATTTTAACAATGTTCATCCTTCCGATCCAAGTGCATGGAATGGTCTTCCATCTTTTTGTGTCTTCTTCAATTTCTTTCATGAGTGTTCTGTAGTTCCTCAAGTACAGATCCTTTACCTCTTTGGTTAGGTTTATTCCCAGGTATCTTATGTTTCTTGGTGCTATAGTAAATGGAATTGATTCTCTAATTTCCCTTACTGTGTTTTCATTGTTAGTGTATAAGAAAGCAACTGGTTTCTGTACATTGATTTTGTATCAATTGCTGTATGAGTTCTAGTAATTTTGGGGTGGAGTCTTTTTGGTTCTCCATATAAAATGTGATATCATCTGTGAAGAGAGAGAGTTTGACTTCTTCTTTGCCAATTTGAATACCTTTTATTTCTTTTTGTTGTCTGATTGTTGTTGCTAGGTTTTCTAGTACTATGTTGAGCAACAGTGGGTAGAGTGGACATCCTTGTCAAGTTCCTGATCTCAAAGGGAAAACTTTCAGCTTTTCCCCATTGAGGATAATATTCACTGTGGGTTTTTCATAGTTTTATGAAGTTGAGGAATGTTCCCTCTATCGCTATACTTTGAGTTTTTTAAATCAGGAATGGATGCTGTATCTTGTCAAATGCTTTTTTGCATCAAATGAGAGGACCATGTGGTTCTTCTTTCTTCTCTTATTGATTTGTTCTATCACATTGATTGACCTGCAAATGTTGAACCACCCTTGCATCCGGTGGACAAATCTCACCTGGTGGATAATCTTTTTAATGTACTGTTGGATCCTATTAGCTAGGATCATATTGAGAATCTTTGCATCCATATTCATCAGAGATATTGGTCTGAAATTCTCCTTTTTTTTAAAGATTTTATTTATTTATCAGAGAGAGAGAGGGGGAGAGAGCGAGCACAGGCAGACAGAACGGCAGGCAGAGGCAGAGGGAGAAGCAGGCTCCCTGCTGAGCAAGAAGCCCGATGTGGGACTCGATCCCAGGACGCTGGGATCATGACCTGAGCCGAAGGCAGCTGCTTAACCAACTGAGCCACCCAGGCATCCCTGAAATTCTCCTTTTTGATGGGGTCTTTTCCTGGTTTGGCAATCAGTGTAATGCTGGCTTCATACAAAGAGTATGGAAGTTTTCCTTTTGTTTCTATTTTTTGAGACAGCTTCAGGACAATAGGTATTACTTTTTCTTTGAATGTTTGGTAGAATTCTCCAGGGAATCCATCCGGTCCCAGGCTCTCATTTATTGGGAGGTTTTTGATCACTGCTGTTCTAGTTACTAGATATTGGTATATTCAGTTTGTCCATTTCTTCCTGATTCAGTTTTGGAAGTTTATAGGTTTTGAGGAATTCATCCATTTTATGTAGGTTGCTTAACTTACTGGCATATTACTGTTGTTAATAATTTCTTATGATTGTTTCTATTTCCTTGTTATTAGTCATGATCTCTCCCTTTTCATTAATAATTTCATTAATTTGTGTCCTCTCTCTTTTCTTTTGGATTAGTTTTGCCAATGTTTTATTGATCTTATCAATTCTTTCAAAAACCAGCTTCTAGTTTGGTTGATGTTTTTTACTGTATCTCTAGTTTCTATCTCATTGATTTCTGCTTAATCTTGATTTTTTCCCTTCTTTAGTGTGGGATGGCTTAAGTTGGTTTTGATTCTCCAGTTCTTTAAGGTGTAAAGAGAGCTGGTGTTTTCTCAGTTTTTCAGTTTTTCTGAGGGAGGCTTGGATGGCTATGTATTTCCTCCTTAGGACCACCTTTGCTGTATCCCATAGGTTTTGGACCTATGTGTCTTCATTCTCATTGGTTTCCATGAAGTGTTTAAGTTCTTCTTTGATTTCCTGGTTGATACAAGCATTCTTAAGCAAGGTGGTCTTTAGCTTTTTAGTTTCAATTCCTTACAAACTTTTACTTGTGGTTGAGTTCCAGTGTGAAAGCACTGTGTTCTGAGAATATACAGGGAATAATCTCAATTTTTTGGAATCAGTTGAGCCCTGATTTGTGACCCAGTATATGGTCTATTCTGGAGAAAGATTCATGTGAGCTCAAGAAGAATGAGTATTCTGTTGTTTTAGGGTGGAATGTTCGGTATATATCTATGAGGTCCATCTGGTCCAATGTGTCATTTAATGCTCTTGTTTCTTTATTGATTTTCTGCTTAGATGATCTG
Source organism: Mustela erminea (assembly GCF_009829155.1). Taxonomy (NCBI): domain Eukaryota; kingdom Metazoa; phylum Chordata; class Mammalia; order Carnivora; family Mustelidae; genus Mustela; species Mustela erminea. Next base: position 81,785,190 of record NC_045635.1, on the reverse strand, counting down.
TCTATGACTGAGAGTGGCATCTTAAGATCCCCTACTATTAATGTATTCGTATCAGTATAACTCTTTGTTTTTATCAATAGTTGTCTTATGTAGTTGGCTGCTTCGGTATTGAGGGCATAAATATTTACAGTTGTTAGATCTTGATGGATAGACCCTTTAAGAATGTGGGGCACCTGGGTGTCTCAGAGGGTTAAGCCTCTGCCTTCAGCTCAGGTCATAGTCTCAGGGTCCTCAGGGAGCCTGCTTCCCTCTATCTCTCTGCCTGCCTCTCTGCCTACTTGTGATCTCTCTCTAAAAAAAGAAAAACAAAGAATGATGTAGTGTCCTTCTTTATCTCTGACTACAGTCTTTAGTTTAAAATCTAATTTATCTGATATGAGAATCACTACCTTAGCTTCCTTTTGAGGCCCATAGTATCTCAGGATTTTAAAAGTGCATTCATACTTGTCTCACTTAAAGCTGTCCACAAATCTGTGATGTGGGCAAGACTATTAACTTTGTAGAATTGAAAATACTGGGTCTAAGAACATATAAGTAATTAGTCTAAGTTCACACAGTTTGTAAGGTGTAAACCTGGGACTATAAACCTGACTTCTTATCTTTGGTATTCTTCTGAACAGAAGTGAAATGATCAGGTGATCTCTTAAAGGGGAAAGTAACTCTGGATACGTGTGTGTCTCTATGAACATCAGAATTTGTGGAATTGGGTTGTGGTAGAAAAAATCTGTTGTTTAAAAAAATAAATTTTATTTTATTTTTCAGTGTCCACCCACCACGAGGTTCACCCATCTGCCCACCCCCTCCCTCCCAAAACCCTGTTTGTTTCTCAAAAAAAATCAGATCTTATCTGAGAGTAAAACCTGATGAAAATCATGGTAATTTTATATTATTGTTCAACAATAGGATTTTATGAGGCCCCTTTTTCTTTCCTTGTATTTTCAATTTTTAAAAATGTCTTAATGTCTTTTTCTGGTGTAACTTCATTTGCATCAGAAGAATATAGGTGGGTATTATGGAGGGCATGTATTGCATGGAGCACTGGGTGTGGTGCATAAACAATGAATTCTGGAACAGTGAAAAGAAATAAAAATAAATAAATAAAAGAGCAACAAGGAAAACCCAGCCAAGCGCACACACACACACACACACACACACTCACAAGAATATAGTATTATATTTAGCTATGAAATTCTTAATTTCCTTAATTTTTGTCATTGAACCTACTTATTTGTTTTTTTTTTTTTAAGATTTTATTTATTTATTTGACAGAGAGAGGCAAAGAAAGAACACAGGAGGGGTGAGGAAGACACAGACTCCCCACTGATCATGGAGCCAGATGCAGGGCTGTATCCCAGAACCCCAAGATCATGGTCTGAGTTGAAGGCAGCAGCTTAACTAACTGAGCCACCCAGGCACCCCCAACCCTACTTATTTGTGATCAAAAGTTCAGTTTCAAACTCCAATAGAGAAATTGCTTTGAGAGGAAGACAAAAATTTACGCTGAATATACAACACACTTTCTTAAGCTTTGTAGAAATCTTACCAGTACTAGGTAAAGCAAATTTAGTGACCAAACTAAAGAATTAAAAACATTGAACAGAAATATATTGCTTTATTATCTCTTTTAATATATTTTGATTCTCCTAGAAGTAAAAGAGCTTAAAAGTTGTTAGGTTATCAATTTTGCTAGCATTTCTCAGCTGCAGGTAGTAAGATAACTGCAAGACAATGAAAGAAGTGAAGGAGGTGCAAGGTGAGTATTTCATTTACAATTACCAGTAATCTAAACCTGCTCAACCACACCACCAAACATTTATACTATATAACTTCTTCTAATTTAGTACTCTTGAAGGCAGCAGGATTGATATAATCACCTAATTTGGGTCAAGCACTGCATTGAGTTTGAAATGCTTCTAAGTTTGTTTTCTTTTGACACTGTTATCAGTAGCCTCAGATTTTCATGGGCCCTTCCAGAAAGCTGTCTTTTCTCTGTACTCTCTACAATAGACTGTATTATTTCTCTTTCCATTTCATGGCATAGTTATTGCTATAACTGTCATTTGTTTTACTCAACTGTGAACTTCTTGAACACAGCGACTGCATTTTACTCACCTTTGTGTCTGAACCATTACTTAGAATTATACTGGAGCCATAGGGACTTAATAAATATATTTGAATGAATGAGTTAAAGGTGGGAAGGTTGGCATTAGGTGTTTGTAAATTGAATTGAAAGCTCTTAGTATTTCTTTGTTCAAATCCTTCATGACTATTGAACTCTACTAGTATAAACATCCTTTCAGAACACATTCTTATGGATTTTTATTTTTTATGTGTATTCAATCTAATTGTTTATATTTATGGATATTGTTTCTATGCTTTGTTTCTTAAAAAAAAACAACATTTATTTGAGAGAGAAAGAAAAAGAGCATGAGTTGGGGGCAGGGGCAGGAAGAGAGGGAGAATCAGAGTCTCTGCTGAGTAGGGAGCCCAATGTGGGACTTGATCCCTGGTCGCTGGGATCATGTCCTGAGCCAAAAGTAGCTGCTTAACTGACTGATATACCCAGGTGCCCCTCTATGTTTTGTATCAATTACAATTTTAATGCATTAATATATTTTATAAGACAGCACAACCACTCATTTTTAAAAATCTCTGAGTACTTGAAATTCCATTTGTTGTGGGTCATATATAAAGGTTAATCTGGGAATGCCTAATGGAAATTCATCCTTGTTCATCTTCTGTAAACTTAAACTCTTCCCATTTATAGTCTCTTTGTATAATGCTTTTAAACAAAATGTTTAATAAAAGTTCATTCTCTGGGAGCTCTGTTCTTTCATCTTTCTCTGACCTTCTTTTTATTGATCTAGTTCATATCCTCTATGTTCAAAGCAGCTCAAAGTGGTTTTGTCTGGACTGAATAGCATTTATTTTGTTGAATCAAGAAAGACCCTTATTTAAAGGAAATAATCAATGCATTTTGTATTTTATTCTTGGAATTCAGTCTTGCCAAATTAGTCTAGTGATAAGCTTGTGACTCACCTCAATTTTTCATTGCTGAACACATGTAAAGCACAAAATAATAGGTTTGATTTTGTAGATATGACTCGTACTCCTGATATCTCACTTCAGCCACTTGGGTTCCAGAGAAATAGTTTTGCTTTTCTGAAGCAGTTTTACTTTATTAAGCTCTGCAGAATACTAGAATATTCAGAGGAATCAAAAATCCAATTGCTAGATTTTTTATTTATAAAATTCCAATCTTATAGAAGTTTTCAGTATCAAAATATTTTGTGTAATGTAGAGGGAGGCCAGGGAAGAAACCAACAAAGATAGACTTCATTGGTTTGAAATGGAAATCGTTTGAGAATCTTTCATCTCCTCTTTCCGTATTGTTTTCTCTCATTATTCCCTCTTCATTTAATCTATTAAAGCTTCAGTTTTTCCATTTATGAAATATCTGTCACAAAAAATCAAGAATTAAATAAGATAACATAAAAATTATTTTATACTATTATATTCTACACAAATATAAGGGGTTATTTGCTAATATTAATAAAGATCCTGCTTTCTTAATTTATTACTTAAAGCTAGTTTTTAATAAAGGAAAACAATTAGATAAATAAAGGTACACTGAAACAAAATGACTAATAATAGCTAAATTGACCATATAAGTTGCACACACATTACAAAACCAAAGAAATCTCCAGTGATGGCGATTCAGGTGCTTATATAACAAGCATAAGGGGTGGCATTGTGTGAGATATTGGAGGCAGAGTCCTTCTGGAGCATCTGAAGTCACATCTCAGTACTGAACATCTAGTTTTCCTATAAATGAAGTTTTGTTTTGTTTTGTTTGGGCAGGGGAGGGAATGCAGCATTTAGAGGAAACTGATGATACTTCCATGTTGTTCAAATATGGATTGAAGGTGAGGGTGTAAAGAGTTATGTGACTGGAAAGACAGGTAGGATATTTTGTCAGACATAGCCTATCTGTTGCTAAAGAGTTTGAATTTAATCCTGAAAAAAATGGTGAGTTCCTCAAAAAAACTTAATCAATATATAATCAAATTTGTGTGTTTTGAATTCCTTAAGAGAAGTAACAGTAAGCTGGTTAGGATGAAAAAGAATATGGAAAATAATTGGAGTGGGGAAAGGTAGAAGTAAGGAGCCACTGAGAAGTAAGGCCACTGAACAAATCTAGGGCAGAAGTGATGTGGTCTTAAAGAATTTGCTAGAAAGAAGCAGATGCACCTGAGGGGTCAGGATAAGAAATATTAGTAATTTTAGGAACTGAAAGTAGCCCAGTAGAACTGAATATCTAAGTGCCAATAGGTTGTATTCAGAGGGCAGATAGGTACTTAGGAATAGGATCATGCAAGACTATGCAAATTATATGCTATAGACTGAATGTGTTTTCTCAACATTCTTATGTAGAAACTAAATTTCCAGTGTGATTGTATTTGAAGATGGAGCTTTTGGGAGGTGATTAGACCATGAAGGTGAAACCTTCATGAGTGGGATTTTTGCCATTATTAAAAAGACCCAAGGGATCTCACTTGTTCCTTCCATCATATAAGGACACAGCAAAAGGATGCCATCTATGAATTAGGAAACAGGCTTTCACCAGACACTGAATCTACAAGCTCCTTGATCCTGGACTTCTCAGACTCCAGACTGAGAAATAAATTTCTATTGTTTATAAGTTACCCAGTCTATGGCATTTTGTTGTAGCATCCCGAAAAAGCTAAGACATCATATTAAGGACTTTGGATTAACCCATAGTTCATTCTGTAATCAGATATATTCTGGAGCCACTTAAAGACGCTTACTTACCATATCCACAGGTTAGTGACACTGTCCAGCGTTACCTAAACATAGCTTATTTATATCACTCATATGTTTTTTCTATGGCAAAATGGACCAAGAAGGTTAAGAAAAGGATTATCCCATTTCAGACAAATGTGTTTTGTTTGGTTTTCCTCCTCCTCTCGAAGCTTCCTATATGACCTTCGTGCCACCCACCAAATTTGCAGTTAGACTGGAATACACTCACAGTTACATAACCAGAGCTGCCAAAGTCCCTTTTAGTCCCCTAGACAGAGAAGCAAAGTGACAGAAGGGTTGATAATAAGGGCTTTGAAGTCACACAGGCCTGAGTTCACATATTGGCTCTGCAGTTTGCTAGCCTTGTAATCTTGGCAAGTTATTTAACCTTTCTGAATTTCCATTTCCCCATTTCTTACATGAGGATATTAATAGTACTTACCTTGTAAAGTTACTATAAAACATTAAAGATTATGAGATTATGAATGTAGAAGTTTTTCACAGTGCTTGGTACATTGTAATCAGTCAATAAATATTAATTTTAAGAGTCATATTTATATTACTTATAATTTTAATACCCCACTGTAAACCAGGCATCTCTCTTCCTTTCTCTCTCTCTCTTTCCACAAAGATAGTATGAAAAGGAAGAGTTTGAGTATTTTTGAAAGAGTTGGATGAGGCTTCAGTATAACTGTTCTACCCTCTCCCTCCTTAAGCCTGAGTCTTTAAGGGGAAGTAAGAACTGCCTTACTAATAATGATAAATTAATAAGTTTAATCCCTTTTTTTTTCACTTGTCCTAAACCTGCCACCTTGTCCTCATTGCTCTGGTTGCTCTGCAGTGACTGATACAGATGTCAACACCCCTGACACTATCTTCAGATACCTTAATGGAAGAGACTTGTCAATTGCAGAAATTAATCCATTTCCATAACTCAATTCCTTTTCAAGTTCATCTCCTCTATATTTCCCTGTCCAGGGAAAAGTTGCCACTATCACATCTGAACATTTAAAATCTTATCACCTCTGAGAAGCTATCTTCTATAGATCTTGTCTCCAGAGATTTTCTGTGTGAGAGAAATACAAAGTAATTTAATTATAACTTCTGAGTGCCTACCCTTATTCCTGATTCTGGTGGGAGACAATGCTTCCAGGTTTCATTTTTGAGGCTTGTTACTTTAATCTGACTATTTCTAAGACTGATCTTTTTCTACTATATTGTGCAAAGGAATTTTTTTTCATTTGGTTACTGTATGGATGGATTTTCTTTCTATACATTGTCTTCTCTTCTTACTTCTAAGGGTGCTGTAAGGGTTATATTTTGAAAAACCCTCTGAGCTCTTTAAATGAAAGACATCACAAAAAATGAGAATATGCAGAAAATAAGTAAGTCATGCTAACTGGTTGCAACAGATCTGTAAAGATGTCCCAAGACTCTGTTTCTCCAGTCCAGTATAGTGCAGTGTTTATCATATATACAAATTCAAGAAATCTCCTTGGAGAGGAACAAACAAAATTTTGAGTTCTAAAAAGCAATATACAAAGTCAGAGAAAAATGTCAAAAGAGTCAACTTATAGCCAAACAGACAGACATCCTGAGACACAAATTAAAAAAGGAATTGGATGATGCAAATGAGTTTTCTAAATGGATGAATTTAAATACACAAGAAAATACAAATTTGCATTATTCCTAAGCATAATGTGTCAAATACAGGCTAAGTGCTATAGCTTCAGAGATCTCTATTTGGTTAATAGTATAGTTAGTAGGTGACATGTTAAAGACATAGAGTAGAAGTGAGAGGATATAGATTTAAGTGGTTTAGTCACATTGGATAAGGATTTAAAAGTTTTATTTACAAGCTATTCTCTTTGCATTTGAGCTAAAGGGAAGGGCATATAAATTTTACTCCATGACCAAGACTCATACTTTTACAGTAATGTTTTTTTTTTCAGCTGCAGTGAAAGAGAATTGCATATATGTGTGCAACATTTGTGTTCAACACCTTTCTGTCATTGGTTTTTTCCATTACCTTTCCCATGCATTCCCTGCCTTTATTCCATCTTTTGGTTACCTTGACTATCCTGGGTAGCCTCCCAAATTCTAAAATCTTCTTGCCCCAACCCAATCTACCCAATAAAACGTAGGTGTCCACTGTCATATTCATATAAGGACATTATCAGTGCTTAGTGTACTAATTTGTTTTAATTCCCAGGACATACATTTACATTTGATCTTGGCCTTTCAGTTACTAAAGCCAATGAGAGACAAGACACTTGAAATTCTAGAAAGATTTTTTTTTGTTGTTGGGTGGGAAAACAGAGCCTGTTATAAATACCTGTCACCAAGTATCATCTGGTTTTCTGGCTACTCTACATATTATTTACAGATAAGGCAGCTTTAACTTTGCATAATATGTACACAGTTCTCACTGGACTAGTCTGATATTGCAGCAAGAGAAATCTTTGTTTGCTCCTCTGGAGGGTGGTAGCTGTGGTCATACCTCTACTTTGACATAAAACCATTTCAACCCCTGAGAAGTAAGTTTTATATAAAATCTTTTCCTTAGAATTTGAGAAATACAGGTAGGCTTAACATCAATTAGAAGATGTATAGGAAAGAAAGGATAAATGAATAAATAAATGGTGATTAGGGAGAGAATAGAGTAAAACAAATATTTTCCTTACATTACAGAATAGTTTTTTTTTTTTCAGTTGTGATAATAGAAAATAACTTGGGATAGGTCAATAGGCTTTTGCTATAATTACAATTGAGGCAAATTTGTGTAGTTGATGATGAGTGGAAATGAAAAAAGTTCAAGACTAGCTTTATAATTTCTACTGGAAAACATAAAAGTAATTGTAAAGCAAGAAAATAATAGATCAAAAACGGGAGAAGATAGGGGAGAAAAGGACAAGAGTTAACATAGGTTGGATATGACTTAGAGTATCAAGAAGTAACAAGATAGAAAGGAAAGATGTTCAGGTTAGCTACATGTTATAATGAGGATTTTGAAGAGGTAAATGGATGAGGAAGATTAAAAATAATTATGGTGCGTATACTTTGAAAAATTTTTGTGGTATTTCCCAATACTTCAGTTAGTATTTTAATAGTTTTCAGTTATTTGTTGAATGTTAATTTTGCATTTATTTACATGAAACATTGGATTGAAATTGAACCACATGGTGGCTTAGCTTTATATGGGATACGCAAAAATAGAAATACATTTGTCTAGTGGAAACCAAGGGTGATGGTAGGAGCCAAATTGTGTTCCTCACAAATTCATATGTTGAAGTTCTACCATACAGCACACTGAATGTGACTATATTTGGAGATAGAGATTTCAAAGAGGTAATTAAATTTAAGTGGACTCTAAACTAATATAATTGATGTCCTTATAAGAAGAGTAAATTAGGACACTGACATGAAATTAGGACACCAACATGCACAAAAGGGAGACCATGCGAAGACACAAAGAGAAAATGGCTATTTATAAGCCAGAGAGAGAGGCCTCAGAAGAAACCAATCAGTTAACACATTGATTTTGGACTTAGCCTCCAGAACTGTGAGAAAATAAGTTTCTGTTTTTTAAATTTTTCCAAAGAAGACATACAGGTGGCCAACATACACATAAAATGATGTTCAACATCACTAACTATCATGAAAATGCAAATCAAAGCCACAATGAGAGATCACCTTACACCTGTCAGAATAGCTAAAATTAAAACAAACAAACAAGCAAACAAAAAATAACAAGTGTTGGAGAGGATGTGGAAAAAAAGGAGCTCTTACATACTGTTTATGGGAATGGGAAGTGGTACAGCCACTGTGGAAAACAGTATTGTGTTTTCTCAAAAAATTAAAAAATGAAAATACCACATGATCCAATAATTCTACTATGCAGTATTTGTCCAAAGTAAATGAAAACATTAAAACACTAATTTGAAAAGATACACACTTTACTATGTTTATTGCAATATTATTTACAATAACCAAGATATGAAAGCCACATAAGTGATCAATAGAAAAATGAATAGGGAAGATGTGATATATTGTTGAGGTTAATGTAGAGCTTGAAGTCAGCCATAATACCTGGCTTGGCAAAATGTAACACAGAGGCCGCTGGGGGTGATGGAAAGTTTTGGAGAAGGGCATAGACTTTTGGCATGCAGAGGCTTGCATGACCACACTGCCATTGGAATGCCACAAGGTGTTGCCTTCCCTGAACCTTTCTTAGCCCAACAGCCATTCTGTGATGTATACATTGAGATGTATACATTGTCCCCTAGGCTATGTTTAGCAGAACTCATAGAACACTCAGATTAGCATATCGTATCTTTCTCGTAAACAGATCCTCCTAGTTTCAGTGAGTCCCCTTGTCACACATCACATGATTGAGAAAGCAGGATAAGGATTTGTGATTATCCTGAAGGACCAATAAAAGCAGGAACAAAGAAGAGCAAAGAGTCTTCATTTCTGAGCATTGACCCCCTTGCTTTCTCCTCTCTTTCATAGCAAAGTGTGAAATAATCTTTTCATCCGTTGGTACAGGGATTGCCGGCCATTCCTGGCAGTTGGTGACCCTGACATGACCATCTTGCAACAGACACCTTATGGATGAACCTCCCCCCCCCCCACACACCCAGAAACAAAAAATCTGCATGCAATAAGTTAGCATCGGCTCATAGCCAAGTTCAGAGAAATTTAGGCTTTGTTTTTTTTTTTTTTTTTTAGGATTTTATTTATTTACTTGTCAGAGAGAGAGAGATAGCGTGAGGGAGCACAGGCAGACAGAGCGGCAGGCAGAGGCAGAGGGAGAAGCAGGCTTCCTGCCAAGCTAGGAGCCCAATGTGGGACTCGATCCCAGGACACTGGGATCATGACCTGAGCCGAAGGCAGCTGCTTAACCAACTGAGCCACCCAGGCATCCCTAGGCTTTGGTATTTTTACAGAATTAAAAGTTCTCTAAGAACTCCAGATATGGGACAACTTGTCTCTAAAACAGAGACAATATATTAAGGTTTTAAAGCAACTGTTTAAAACTCTTTTTTAAAGCTGACAGTGCTACTATAAATGAGAAAAAATTCCTTAAGGTGAGAAGGGCCTCTGTAATGGAGGACCAACTTCAAGGTTTGTTAGAGGTTGTTATTGAACAGAACCCATGGTTCCTTGACCAAGGAACTTTAGATTTAGATGTATGGGATAGAATTGGAAAGAATTTGAAATGTTGTCATAAACAAGGTAAAAAGTTGTCTTGTACTTCCCTTACTATGTGGGGTCTAGTCAGGTCCACCCTGGCCCCTTTACATACTAAGAATGCCTCAAATATCTTTAAAGAAAAAAGAAGGGGTACCTATAACTCCTTTGACTCCCCAAGTCAGCCATTCAACTTCTCAAGTTAGACCCAACAAAGAGGAAGAGCTGCCTCTTCCCCCTGACTAGGAAATTCTGCCACTTCCCCCTTTCACTCCCCACTTAGTCAGTCCTTACTGGGGCCTACATCTGGGAAGAGATACTTTCAGGGGACCATTTCCTAGGAAAGTGGGCTGTAAAGACTACATGTGTTGGAATGTTATTATTAGATAATGATGGATTTCTATCTTTACTGTTTTCCGTCAATGTCCTCTACTACTTAAGCTACAAAATTGGACAATTTCCCCTTATAAAACTTTTGATGTTTTTCATGGGTTAAAAATGGTGGGTTCTTCAAGGCAAGGTAAACCAAGGCATGTCTTTCTATGGCATGACCTTTGAGGCACAGTATTTTGGCCCATAGACTGGCACCCATCATAGTCTAGAATGTGATGAGGAACTAGGGATGAGGGCAGGCCTCCCTCTTACTGGGGTCTATATCAGTGGTAGTGGTCATAGCGTTTTTGTTTGGGGGATGCCTTGGGTCACTTTGACACCAGGAACCTCTGATATATTGCATGGGATGTCACCTGAGAGTCAGGAAGGTTTTCTAGGTAATGGACCTTCTCTTCTGTTTAGTTCCCAAGAGCTCTCCCTTGGGGTGCATTTTAACCCACTGGAAACAATTCAGATTGTAAAAATTAGGAAAGGATTGATTTCTTGTAGCACTGCATGGCCTCAGTGGGTTTTATCAGTTAGATCTTTTCAGTAAGAAGAAGAAAATGGACCTAGGTACCTTTATTGCTAGTACCTAGGCTTTCATTGTTCTACACCAGGACCCCAACCTAAGGGTCTCCTGCAGAATGTGTTTGCCTGAATGTGTTGTGTCATCTTGTAAACCCCACCCCTGATATATTGGCTAATAGGTCTCCTCTGAGTAAATCCAGGTTACTGGAGGATTTAACAAAGGCCATCACAGACAAAGGGGACTCTTTACTCTCTCTTCTCTCTCACTGTTCTTAATAGATGTGGGGGATTCTCCCTCACTCCTTTCCCAGCTTAAGGCTGTAACTGGAGCCAACTGTCTTTAGTCTACCTCTGGACAGGGACTTTAAGGAATATTCCCAAGCAGCTGCCAAAACTCCTCTTTTTTTTTTTTTCCAAGGAAATTCCCTGTCTTCTTTGGCCTGACACAGACTGCCTATTTCCCCTTGTGGGAAGGAACACATGGCATTTATTCCTTTTTTGGAGCCAATGAACGCTAGAACCAGGAAACTTTTCCCTGCTTCCTGGTAGCACTTTGCCTCTTCTGTTTCTTCCTCCCCCTTCATCTGTTTCTGCACCACCTTGAATGTGGCTTGCATAACTGGATTTTAGGATATCCTTGGTGCCTCAGGCAACATGGCTCCTTCTGCCTTTACCATCAAGGAGCCAGAAGAACACCCCCTGGACCTAACACCACCCACTCTAGAATTTACCACCAGTGTCTCAGGTAAAAACTGACAATGGGGAGGATCCAGCTGGAACATAATTTAGCATTTAAACTAGGTTAAGTTTGTTGGTTTAATTAAGATAGACATACCTTTAAGGTTATCAGCATTAAATGTAAAACTTATTTTATCGAGGTTTACTAAAGGTTGAATAAGCTCATGTTACCTCTGTTGCAATTTGTTAGCAAAAAGATGACTAAAATGATGGTTAATTTTCAGTCTTATCAAAGTTTTCATGGAAGTTAACATAGCTTTCAAAGGCTTTGGTAACCCGAAAATTTAAAGGTTTGCTTGGATGATAAATGGGGTTAAATTCATTGGAGATCTAGGTCTTTTCCAAGTAGGATAAAGTGCTAAATCATTGATAACTGTACATAGGTTTGTGCTTGTTCATTTCTTATTGCAAAGAAACTAAGGATATTTAAATCTGTTAACAAACATGCTTTGTGCTTAACCAGTTCATAAATTTGCCATCTAAAGAATTTTGGTGTAGCAGTTCACAATTGGTTACTACTTAGTCTTCACTGGAGACTAAGGTTTCTAAAAAATGCAAAATTCTACTAAATGTAAGACTGATGGAAATAAGGGGAGTAACTCTGTATGTGGAAAAGTAGGAGATATGTAAGAAAGATAAGGAATGGGAATGCATTTTTGTTCAAAGTAAAAGAAGGTAATTTTGTCCTAAATGAGACTGGTCATTTAGAATAAAATGGCTTGGGACAAAATCTAAATGCAAAGGAAAGTTGTAGGTTTGTGAGGGGGAAAGCTTCAGACAGCAATTTTAGGTGTGGTTAACATGGACTAAGATTAAAATAAAGAGATTTTAAAGGTATAGTGGTATAAGATTGAAATTATGTATACATATGCAGAGATGTACACATACAATGAAATATTATCCACCATAAAAAAGAGGTAGTGTTGCTATTTGCAACAACATGTATTATGCTGAGTGAAATAAGGCTGAAAAAGACAAATACCACATGATTTTGCTCAGATATGGAACCTAAAACACAAAACAAAGGAATAAACAAAGAAAAGCAGAATTAGACTTATAAATACAGAGGAAAAAAAAAAAAACAATGGTTGCCAGAGGGAAGGGATGGGGGCATGGGTAAAATGGGTAAAGGAGAATGGGAGATCCAGACTTCTAGTTGTGGAATAAATAAATCATGGGAATAAAAGGTACAACATAAGGAATATAGTTAATTATATTGTAATAACATTGTGTGGTGACAGAGTGTAGCTATACTTGTGATGAGCATAAAATAACATATGGACAAATTGAAATCACTATGTATGATAGATACCTGAAATTACTGTAACATTGTGTGCCCACTATACTCAAATTAAGAAAAAAAATAAAAATTCTGTTGTTTAAGCCACACAGTCTGTGATACTTTGTTATAGCAGACCTAGCAGAATAATTCAGGTAGAAAAGCATCTGGACCTCAAAAAGGGACTAGAATCAATAAATAGAAAGCTGCCAAATAAAAAATTAAATAAAAAAATAAAAGTCACCAAATCTTTAAAAAAAAAAAAGAAAAGAAAGCTGCCATAAATGTAAGGAATACGGTCTATTGCTTCATTCTATTTCTCTATACAGACACTTTCTCTTATAGAAGGCTTTGTTTCTATGCCCATGTGGCAAAATATTGTTACCCTACAACTCTCAAATTTAGAACCATATAAAAAGATTGACTTACAATTTTTGATTCTTAGTTTTAAATCTCCAGGAGAAAATGTGATTAGCTCAAATTGATTCTTTTTTTTTTTTTTCAGTTAAGCATCGTCCAACTCTTTTATTTTTTTTATTTTTTATAAACATATATTTTTATCCCCAGGGGTACAGGTCTGTGAATCACCAGGTTTACACACTTCACAGCACTCACCAAAGCACATACCCTCCCCAATGTCCATAATCCCACCCCCTTCTCCCAAACCCCCTCCCCCCAGCAACCCTCAGTTTGTTTTGTGAGATTAAGAGTCACTTATGGTTTGTCTTCCTCCCAATTCCATCTTGTTTCATTGATTCTTCTTCTACCCACTTACGCCCCCATGTTGCATCACCACTTCCTCATATCAGGGAGATGATATGATAGTTGTCTTTCTCTGCTTGACTTATTTCACTAAGCATGATACTACTGGGTATTTACCCTAAAGATACAAACGTAGTGATCCAAAGGGGCACATGCACCCGAATGTTTATAGCAGCAATGTCCACAATAGCCAAACTATGGAAAGAACCTAGATCTCCATCAACAGATGAATGGATCAAGAAGATGTGGTATATATACACAATCGAATACTATGCAGCCATCAAAAGAAATGAAATCTTGCCATTTGCGACAACATGGATGGAACTAGAGCTCAAATTGATTCTTATGTCTGCTTCTTGCCAAGGAGTTCTAAATCAGTGCAGGGAGGGTAGTGACACATAGTGCAAACATGATTGCCAGGGGCCTATTCCTGTGGTCCTGTTATTACATTTTTTGTCATTTCTAGCTCTTCCACTGATTCTCTTATTTTATCACAAAAGTTTTAAAAGAGATAACTAAAGATGTTTTATCTAACATGTTAAGGTATTCTGGACGTGGAGGTATATTTCTGTTCATTTAGTTCACTTTATTGCCAGCAACATATATTATAGACTATATGTTTGGAACATGCTAAGTGAGTTCAGTTTTCTGTACCAGGAGGCTTTTCTCTTCACATATAGTCCACCATATTGCAAGAATCATATAGAGTATTATACCGTGTTTATGTATAATATTATATATATGATAAACATATTATGTTTATATTAGAATAGATCAGTTGATAGATATATAATATATACAATAAAGGCATAGATCCTTCAGTTTGTGTTTACTGGGCTGAAGGAGACAATAAGGGGAGGACAAAAATGTAAGAATGCTATCAATAAAGAAACAAATAGCAGGATGATTCCATTGTAAAGATGTATCTATATTATTCATACAGTCTAGGATAAAAGATGGACAGGTAAACCATTTTAACCATTTAACAGATGGTTAAATAGCTCTCAGATATAGCGGGAGTCATTGAATTTTTCTTTAAATAGAAAGCAAAGTAAACATTTATTTATTTATTTTTAATTTATTAATTTATTTTCAGAAAAACAGTATTCATTATTTTTTCACCACACCCAGTGCTACATGTAATCCGTGCCTTCTATAATACCCACCACCTGGTACCCCAACCTCGCACCCCCCTGCCACTTCAAACCCCTCAGATTGTTTTTCAGAGTCCATAGTCTCTCATGATTCACCTCCCCTTCCAATTTACCCCAACTCCCTTCTCCTCTCTAACACCCCTTGTCCTCCATGATATTTGTTATGCTCCACAAATTAGTGAAACCATATGATAATTGACTCTCTCTGCTTGACTTATTTCACTCAGCATAATCTCTTCCAGTCCCGTCCATGTTGCTACAAAAGTTGGGTATTCATCCTTTCTGATGGAGACATAATACTCCATCGTGTATATGGACCACATCTTCCTTATCCATTCATCCGTTGAAGGGCATCTTGGTTCTTTCCACTGTTTGGCGACCGTGACCATTGCTGCTATAAACATTGGGGTACAGATGGTCCTTCTTTTCACGACATCTGTATCTTTGGGGGTAAATACCCAGGAGTGCAATGGCAGGGTCATAGGGAAGTTCTATTTTTAATTTATTGAGGAATCTCCACACTGTTCTCCAAAGAGACTGCACCAACTTGCATTCCCACCAACAGTGGAAGAGGGTTCCACTTTCTCCACATCTTCTCCAACACATGTTGTTTCCTGTTTTGTTAATTTTGGCCATTCTAACTGGTGTAAGGTGATATCTCAATGTGGTTTTAATTTGAATCTCCCTGAGAGCTAGTGATGATGAACATTTTTTCATGTGTCTGATAGCCATTTGTATGTCTTGATTGGAGAAGTGTCTGTTCATATCTTTTGCCCATTGTTTGATATGTTTGCCTGTTTCATGTGTGTTGAGTTTGAGGAGTTCATTATATATCCTGGATATCAACCTTTTGTCTGTACTGTCATTTGCAAATATCTTCTCCCATTCCATGGGTTGCCTCTTTGTTTTCTTGACTGTTTCCTTTGCTGTGCAGAAGCTTTTGATTTTTATGAAGTCCCAAAAGTTTATTATTGCTTTTGTTTCCTTTGCCTTTGGAAACATATCTTGAAAGAAGTTGCTGTGGCTGATATCGAAGAGAATACTGCCTATGTTCTCCTCTAGGATTCTGATGGATTCCTATCTCACGTTGAGGTCTTTTATCCATTTTGAGTTTATCTTTGTGTACAGTGTAAGAGAATGGTCGAGTTTCATTCTTCTACTTATAGCTGTCCAGTTTTTCCAGCACCATTTATTGAAGAGACTGTCTTTTTTCCACTGTATATTTTTTCCTGTTTTGTTGAAGATTAATTGACCATAGAGTTGAGGGTCCATATCTGGGCTCTCTACTCTGTTCCACTCGTCTATGTGTCTGGTTTTATGCCAGTACCATGCTGTCTTGGTGATCACAGCTTTGTAATAAAGCTTGAAATCAGGTAACGTGATGCCCCCAGTTTTATTTTTGTTTTTCAACACTTCCTTAGTGATTCAGGGTCTCTTCTGATTCCATACAAATTTTTGGATTATTTGCTTCAGCTCTTTGAAGAATACCAGTGGAATTTTGATCGGAATGGCATTAAAAGTGTAGATTGCTCTAGGCAGTATAGACATGTTAACAATGTTTATTCTTCCAATCCAAGAGCATGGAATGGTCTTCCATCTTTTTTTGTCTTCTTCAATTTCTTTCATGAGTGTTCTGTAGTTCCTCAAGTACAGATCCTTTAAGTCTTTGGTTAGATTTATTTCCAGGTATCTTAAGGTTCTTGGTGCTATAGTAAATGGAATCGATTCTCTAATTTCCCTTTCTGTATTTTCATTGTTAGTGTATAAGAAAGCCACTGATTTCTGCACATTGACTTTGTATCCTGCCACGTTGCTGAATTGCTGTATGAATTCTTAAAGATTTTCTTTATTTGACAGAGAGAGAACACAAGTAGACAGAGAGGACGCAGAGAGAGAGGCTCCCTACTTAGCAGAGAGCCCGATGCAGGCCTCGATCTCAGGACCCTGAGATCATTACCTGAGTCAAACGCAGAAGCTTAACCCACTGAGCCACCCAGGCACCCTAAACATTTATTTTTAAGAATTTCTATTTCTGTTAAGAATTTCTATTTTCAGAGAGACATTTCCATAGCATCTCCAGCATCTTAATCTTCTAAAAGGTTTTTTATAAGTCATTTTGTGGACTCTAAAATAATGCTTCTTTTTATAGTTTGACAGCTTGGCATTAAAAACAGAGCTGAGGGATGCCTCGGAGGCTCAGTCAGTTAAGCAGCTGCCTTTGGCTCAGGTCATGATCCCAGGGAATGAGTCCCACATCTGGCTCCTTTTTCAACAGGGAGCCTGCTTCTCTCTCTCCCTCTGACTACCTCTCTGCCTGCTTGTGATCTTTCCTTATTTCTTTGAGAAATAAATAAATAAACAAACAAACAAATAAATAAATAAATATTAAAAACAAAACAAAACAAAAAACACAGCTGAATTCTGCCCTTCATGGTGCAGTATGAAAATGGAGCATGGATTCTCTCTCTTTTTCTTTTTTCAACAGCTCTTTTACTCTTCAAGCAGGAACTGTTGGAGGCTCAAACTGTGTAGTTATGTTTGTCCATCCTCCTGTTTGACAATTTTCCTCCCCTTTTCATTATTTTAATTTCAAAGTGCATGAAAGTTAGATTTTCATATTTTCATCTCTCCATGTGAGGAACAAAACTGCATATTTAACCAGTTTGTTTTTTCAAATGGAGCCTAGTCAAGAATTTTAAACCAAACTAAATGAAAACAAAACATCAAATAAACACATTAATTAACTGTAATTATTGTTTAGTTAAAATTATCTTTTCTTCCATTTCTTTCCATGTGGAAAAACTAGCCCTAATCATATATTTACATGATACATATATATGTATGTATATATTTATATATACACATTATATTTACAAGATAAACAATATATATTTAGTGTACATACGTATATATTTACATGATACATGCACACATATTATGATATATACACATATATCATGTAAATATACACACTTGTAAATCAGATGTGTGTATATGTACTATTTGATGAGAGTACTCTTAAAAAGCATAACAAATAGCATGGAGGACAAGAGGTGTTAGAGAGGAGAAGGGGGTTGGGGTAAATTGGAAGGGGAGGTGAATCATGAGAGACTATGGACTCTGAAAAACAATCTTAGGGGTTTGAAGTGGCAGGGGGGTGTGAGGTTGGGGTACTAGGTGGTGGATGTTATAGAGGGCACGGATTGCATGGAGCACTGGGTGTGGTGCAAAAATAATGAATACTGTTATGCTGAAAATAATTTAATAAAAAAATACTTTAGATCTTTATTTTTTGTTTAATGTAAAAAGAACTGAGCAATAATGATTTTAATTACTACCCATCCCCATGAGGGTGAAGTAAAATCTGGCTCTTTCTCCAATGGCACTTATCATGGGAATATTTTTTCAAGTTCTTTCTCCACTGTACTCATAAAAATAAGTTCAATGTCCTATCCTATGAGAATCTTCCAGATTTATATTCTAGTTCAGTTGTCAGGTGCTACGTCATCAAAACAGAGTCAAGAAATGTTTAGTAGGTGTGACTCACTTGTGAATGGTATGGGACTCTTGGGACCAAAGAAGTGAGTACAAATATTTTGAAATGGAATTTGTAGGCTAAAATTTGGTACTAATTTCACTGACATTCATTAGTCTTAGCTACATCTATTACTGAAGGAACCTTTTGATCTCATACAAGATCTTGAGATATCTGACATTGAAGCATCTTTATGTCTTGAGCAAATTGTAAAGGATTAAGTGGACATTAAAGCAAGAACTAACCCTCTGAGATGGAATGAGTGCTCTTCAATGACAAGTAATGTGTTTGTTCAGTCCTTCCAGTTACATTTGACAATGTTGCTCTATTTTTTTATTTAATTTTTTTTCATTTACATAATTTATTCTTTTTAATTTTTTTTATTTTTATTTTTCTTCTTTTTTAAGATTTTATTTATTTATTTGACAGAGAGAGATCAGAAGTAGGCAGAGTCAGGCAGAGAGAGAGGGAGAAGCAGGCTCCCTGCTGAGCAGAGAGTCTGATGCAGGACTCGATCCCAGGACCCTGAGATCAGGACCTGAGCTGAAGGCAGTGGCCTAACCCACTGAGCCACCCAGGTGCCCCTAGGGTTTCTTTTTAAATTAATTTTAGGGGTGCCTGGGTGGCTCAATGGGTTAGGCCACTGCCTGGGATTGAGTCCCGCATCGGGCTCTCTGCCTGGTGGGGAGCCTGCTTCCCTCTCTCTCTCTCTCTCTGCCTGCCTCTCTGTCCACTGTGATCTCTCTCTGTCAAATAAATAAATAAATAAATAAATCTTTTAAAAAATTAATTTATTTTAGTTTTCTTTTTCAGTGATCCATAATTCATTGTTTATGCACCACACCCAGTGCTAGTTGTTTATGCACCACATCCATGCAATAGTACTAATTTTACTAATTTTATTCTTCACTTCACAGATACGAACTATACATCAAAATTTCAAAAATAAATAATTGTGTCTTGTCAATGATTATATCTTATTTGGCTATTAGAAGTAACTGTAAAGAGATTTTTTTTTTATCTTAAAGGTGAGAAGGTTGAAGTATAGAGAGATTATACTCCTTGAAAAATCAAGAAACCCATAGAAAAATAGATACTAGCTAGGACTATAATCCTAGAAATCCGCCTCAAAAGCCTATTATGTGGCAGGAACTATGTTATATTCTGGGGTTGTTGTAGTGACCTATCCTCTTCAAGTTCATTGATTAATATGGAAGACACGTTTTTCAGATATTGTAAGAAATATATATGAAATTATAAATGTGATGAGTGTTCTAAAGGAGGGTCATATGGTCAAAGAGATTCTATCATATGGAGATTGGCTTATTCTAGGTGATTATGGAAGGTTTCCCTGAGCAAGTGATGCTTAAAACTAATTGATAAGTTGAGTTGGCATCAATTGGATATGAGAAAAAAATACAGACATTTCATGGAGACAGAATAGTATGTGCAAAGACACTAAGTTGGGGGAAGAATAGTAAGTATGAAAGATCCAACTAAGACTGGTGTAGTTAGAGCATAGTGGTGGCAAGGGAACAGTGGGTGTGTTGATAGAAAAAAAAAGTAGTCCCAGTATAAAAGATAGTGGAGTAAGCAGAATAATAAGAAATCCTAGAATGGAGAAGTAGTTCCAGGGTGGCTCATTAAAGGGCTTAGACTGGCTACATTAATGAATTATTTTGCATCCTAATTGCACCAGAAAATCATTGGAGAGTTACAAGTATGGGTCAGTTGAGATAGCATGATTACATTTTCATTCTGAAAAGACTATCCTGGCTATACTATTAAAATAATATGGGATGCAGGTAGATACATGTACATGTACAGTACTGAGGAAAGAGTTATATTTGTCAAGATGGAAAATGATGTTGGTTTGAACCAGGCTAAAGGAAAGAAGTGCACATATTTGGAAAATATTTATGAAGTAAAACTGGAAAGTCAGAATAAGGGAGATGAATGTATTTTCAGGGGACATGATCAGATTTATATTGTAAAAAGGTGATTTCTTCTTGCCATTTCCAACAAGGTGGATGGAACTAGAGGGTATTATGTTAAGCAAAATAAGCCAATCAGAGAAAGACAATTATCCTATGATCTCACTGATATGATGAATTTGAGAAAGACAGAATATCATAGGAAAAAATGAAACAAGACGAAACCAGAGAGGGAGACAAAGCATAAGAGACTCTTTTTTTTTTTTAAAGATTTTATTTATTTGACAGAGAACACAAGTAGGCAGAAAGACAGGCAGAGAGAGAGGAGGAGGAAGCAGGCTCCCTGCTGAGCAGAGAGCCTGATGCGGGGCTCTATCCCAGGATCCTGGGATCATGACCTGAGCCAAAGGTAGAGGCTTTAACCCACTGAGCCACCCAGGTGCCCCATAAGAGACTCTTAATGTCAAGAAACAAACTGAGGTTGCTGGGGTGGAAGGAATGGGAGGGATGACGTGGCTGAGTGATGGACACTGGGGAGGATATATGCTGTGGTGAGTGCTGTGAATTGTGTATGACTATTGAATCACAGATTGTACCCCTGATACAAACAATACATTATATGTTAATAAAGAAAGAAAAAGGTACTTTCTGAGTCAGTAATCCTTCTTTTTCATCATGGTGACTCTATTATAATTTCAAAAGTCTTAACTGGAGAGCTAAGAGAAACCCTAGAGAGTTTTAATCTTATTTAATCTAAAAAAAATATTTATTTTTTAATTTACTCCTTTTTTTTGTTTTGTTCAATTAGCCAACATATAGTATATCATATTTTTTAGGTGGTGTTCAAAGATTCATTAGTTGGCTATAACATACAGTGTTCTTCACCCTCCTTAATACCCATCACTTGGTTTCCCCATAGCTCCACCTCCCTCCCTGCTGTAACCCTCAGTTTGGTTCCTGAAATCCAGAGTCTCTCATAGTTTGTCTCCCTCTCTGATTTCTTCCCATACAGTTTTCCATCCCTTCCCTTGTGGTCCTCCACACTAGTCCTTATGTTCCACATATGAAGAAAACCATGAGATGGTTGTCTTTCACTGCTTGATTTATTTTCCTTAGGATAATCCCCTCAAGTACCATCCATGTTGATGTAAATTGTGGGTATCAATCCTTTCCAATGGCTGAGTAGTATTCCATTTTATATATGAACCACATGTCCTTTATCTGTTCTGTTGAAGGGCCTCCCTGGCTAATTCGACAGTTTGGCTATGTGAACATTGCTGCTATGAACATTGGGGTTAGGGTGCCCCTTCTTTTCACTACATCTGTATCTTTATGGTAAATACTTAGTAGTGCAATTGCCATGTCATAGGGTAGCTCTATTTTTAACATCTTGAGGAAACTACATACTGTTTTCCAGAGTGGCTGTACCAGCTTGCATTCCCATCAACAGTGTAAAAGGATTGCCTTTTATCCACATTCTTGCTAAAATTTGTTGTTTCCCATATTGTTAATTTTTTTCATTCTAACTGGTGTAAGGTTGTAGCTCATTGTGGTTTTGATTTGTATTTCCCTGATAGATAGTGATGTTGAACATTTTTTCATATGTCTCTTACCCATTTTTATGTATTCTTGGAGAACTTTTTGTTCATGTCTTCTGCCCACTTATTGACTTGACTATTTGTCTCTTGGGTGTTAAGTTTGAGAAGTTCATTATAGATCTTGGATACCAGCTCTTTTATCTGTAGCATCATTTGCCGATATCTTCTCCCATTCCATGATTTGCCTCTTAGTTTTGTTGATTGTTTGCTTTGCTGTGCAAAATATTTTTATCTTGATGAAGTCCCAAAATTTCATATTTTTGTTTCTCTTGCCTTTGGAGACATGTCTAGCAAGAAGTTGCTATGGCCAAGGTCAAAGAGGTTGCTGCCTGTGTTCTCCTCTAGAATTTTGATGGATTTCTGTCTCACATTGATGTCGTTCATCCATTTTGGGTTTATCTTTGTGTATGGTGTAGGAGAATGGTCCAGTTTCAGTCTTGTGCATGTGGCTATCCAATGTTCCCAGCACCATTTATTGAAGAGACTTTTTCCCCATTGGATAATCTTTTCTTATTTGTTGAAGATTAGTTGACCATAGAGTTGGGGGTTCATTTCTGGGGTCTCTATTCTGTTCCATTGATTTACGTGTCTGTTTTTGTGCTAATACCATGCTGTCTTGATGATTACAGCTTTGATATAGACTTTGAGTCAGTCACTGTGATGCCCCCAGCTTTGGTTTTCTTTTTCAACATTTCCCTGGTGATTTAGGGTCTTTCGTAGTTCCATACAAATTTTAGGATTGTTTGTTCCAGCTCTGTGAAAAATGTCAATGCTATTTTGATAGGGTTTGCACTGAATGTGCAGATTGCTCTGGGTAGCACAGACATTTTCACATTTATTCTTCTAATCTATGAGCATGGGATGTTTTTCCATCTTTTTGTGTTTTCTTCAATTACTTTCATATGTGTTCTGTAGTTTCTAGAGTATGGACACTTTACCTCTTTGGTTAGGCTTATTCCTAAATATCTTATGGTTTTTGATGCTATTGTAAATGGAATCAATTTCTTAGTTTATCTTGCCTCAATCACATTGGTAGTATATAAAAATGCAACTGATTTCTGTGCATTGATTTTTTATCTTGCCACATTGCTGACTTGCTGTATGAGTTCTAGTAATTTGGGGATGGAATCTTTTAGGTTTTCCACATAAAGTATCATGTTGTCTGTGAAGAGAGAGAGTTTGACTTTTTCTTTGTCAATTTGAATGTCTTTTTTTTTTCTTTTTGTAGTCTGATTACTGAGGCTAGGACTTCTAGTATTATGTTGAACAAAAGTGGTGAGAATGGGCATCTCTGTTGTGTTCCTGACCTTAAGGGAAAAGCTCTCAGTTTTTTCCCCATTGAGAATGATATTCGCTGTGTGCTTTTCAGAGCTGTCTGTTATGATACTGAGGTATAGTCAGTCCCTCTATTCCTACATTTGAAGAGTTTTAATCAAAAAAGGATATTGTATTTTGTCCAATGCTTTTTCTGTATCAATTAAGAGGATCGTATTGTTCTTGTGTCTTTTGTTAATGTGATGTATCACATTGTTTGATTTGTGAAAGTTGAACCACCCTTGCATTCCAGTAATAAATCCTACCTGGTCGTGATGGATAATCTTTTTAATATGCTGTAGGAGTCTATTGGCTAGGATCTTGTTAAATATTTTGGCATCCATGTTCATCATGGATATTTGTCTGTAATTCTCTTTTTTGATGGGTTCTTTGGTTTTGTGGTCAGGGTAATGCAGGCCTCATAGAATGAGTTTGGAAGTTTCCTTTACATTTATATTTTTTGAAACATCTTCAGTAAAATAGGTATGATTTCTTTTTAAGTGTTTGGTAGAATTCTCCCGGGAAGCCATCTGGCCCTGGACTCCTATTTCTTGGGAAGTTTTTGATTATAGCCTCAATTTCCTTGCTGATTATTGGTCTGTTCAGATTGTCTATTTCTTCCTCTTTCAGTCTTGGTATTTTATAATACCAATGGAATGGAATGCATCCATGTCCTCCAGATTATTCCCTGGCATCTTTCTGCTTCTCTTTAGATGGTCAGAGCAGATATGGCCTTGCAGTAATCTCTGGCCCAGAGCCACAGTGTTGCAGTTCCCCCCTCAACAATTCCTCCAGTTCAAACTGTCTCCACCTCTGCGTGTACCAAACTCCACAGACTCACACAATTTGTGCACACTGCACCTCTCCTGGGGACGTTACAGAGACCCATGAGTGTCTCTACACTTTGTGACTTTGCAGTTGCTAGCAGCCGTGGGCTTGCACTTGCACCCTCTTCAACAGCTTAAAGTTCATGCTGGATATTGCCTTGGTGTCTCTTCAAGGGTCACAACACCCTGAGAGCTGTTACCCATTTGTGGGCACAGGCTTTCTGTGTGCCATACCACTGAATCCCAAGGCTCCCACTAGCTGCCCTTTTCCCAGGTGAGTAATGGGGACCCGCAAACGTCTCTGTGCTTTGTGGTTCTGAAACTGCTAGTGGCTGTGGGCTTGCACATGCACCCTCTTCTGCAGCTCACAGGTCACACTGAGTGCTGCCCCAGTGTCCTTTTGTGGGCCACATTGCCCTGATAGTTGTCCCTGTCATGGGCAGAAGCTGTTTTATATCTCCCCTAGGATGTTAAACAGCCTGAACCTTCTAGTCCTTTTCAGGGTGGTCAGGCAGAGGGCAGTCTTCCTACTGGCTTGGCTCATGATTTATGTCACCTGGAGCTGAGAGTCCCCTCTGGGCTCACTGACCATAGCCAGTCTCCCCGCTCCACTGCTTGAGCACTCTATTGTTTCAGGCTCCTCTGTTCTTTCTGAGTCTTTTGGAATCCTGAGACCACAGAGATCCACCTAGAATTCTGCCCTATTTATCCCTTGTGCCCTTTTCATTAAGGGGTGTCTCTCACTTGAACAGAATTCCAAGGGTCCCGGTTTTTTGCTTCAGTCTTATATCATTTTCTGGTGGCTAGCTTATGGAGGTTCCTTCCCCCTCCATTTATTTTCCAATATTTTTCCTGAAGATTCAACTTTCCACACTTCTTATCTTGCAAAAAAATAGTCATTTTTCTGCTCACGTATATTCAGATAAATCTTCCTACATCTCAAGTTGGATTCATGTATGTTCAGAATGGTTTGATAGATATCCATCTAAATTCAAGGGACCAGATGAAATTAGGTCCCCTATTCTGCTGCCATCTTGCCCCCTCCCCAATAAATCTTATTTCTATTCTAAACCCTTATAAAAAGACAGAGAGGTTATGTCAAGTCAGATGCCCAAAAGTGGCAGAGCAAGGATTCGGTCCATATTCTACAACCTTCGAACACAATGGTGGCTCATTCCAATATGGGGAGTCCTTGTGTTTCTATTTTATAGTAGTTGGTGTGAGTCTGAGATTGGGAGAAAAAGCTGACCTTACAGGTAGTAAGCAAGATGATTATGAGAGATTCTTGGGCTGAAGAGATAAGTGATTGAAATTCGATTAAACATTAGAGTTGATAAATTAGGGTAAAGATTAATATGTTTGGAATATGTGCCATTGTTGAAGTGATTGATAAGTATACTGTAACTACCTCCTACAGCTAACTACTTACATTAAATTAAAAAAAATGAAGAGAGGAGTCAAGATGGCGGAGAAGTAGCAGGCTGAGACTACTTTAGCTAGCCAGAGATCAGCTAGATTAGCTTATCTAAAGATTGCAAACACCTGAAAATCCATCGGCAGATCGAAGAGAAGAAGAACAGCAATTCTGGAAACAGAAAAACAACCACTTTCTGAAAGGTAGGACCGGCGGAGAAGTGAATCCAAAGCGACGGGAAGATAGACCCCAGGGGGAGGGGCCGGCTCCTGGCAAGCGGCGGAGCAACAGCGCACAAAATCAGGACTTTTAAAAGTCTGTTCCGCTGAGGGACATCGCTCCAGAGGCTAAACCGGGGTGAAGCCCACGCGGGGTTAGCGTGGCCTCAGGTCCCGCAGGGTCACAGAAGGATCGGGGGTGTCTGAGTGTCGCAGAGCTTGAGGGTATTGGAACGGGAAAGCCGGCTACAGAGACAGAGCCGACAGTAAGCTCACAGCTCGGTGTTACCTTGAACCGGTCGCAGGGTCGGTGAGCTCGGAGCGCGGCCGGAGGTCAGACAGACAGGAGTAACTGGGCGCTGTTCTCTGAGGGCGCACTGAGGAGTCCCGGGGCCCTGGGCTCTCGGCTCCTCTGGGCCGGAGACCAGGAGGCTGCCATTTGTATAACCGTCCTACAGAACTCTACGGAAAGCGCTCAGGGAACAAAAGCTCCTGAAAGCAAACCCGAGCGGATTACTCAACCCGGCCCCTGATAAGGGCGGTGCAATTCCACCTGGGGCAAAGACACTTGAGAATCACTACAACAGGCCCCTCCCCCTGAATATCAACAAGAAATCCAGCCGAGACCAAGTTCACCTACCAAGGAGTGCGGTTTCAATACCAAGAGAGCAGCAAAATTCCAGAGGAGGAGAAAGCAAAGCACGGAACTCATGGCTTTTTCCCTGTGATTTTTTTTAGTCTTGCAGTTAATTTAATTTTTTTCTTTCATTTTTTTTTTTTTTCGCCTTCTGGTTAAATTTTTTTTAACTTTTACCTTTTTCTTTCTTAACGTTTTTTTAACTAGTTTATCTAAAATACATATTTTTTCTTTTTTATATTTTTCTTATTTGTTTTCTTTTTTTAAATTCTTTTCTTTTTTTTTTCTTTTTTCTTTTTTTTTTCTTTCTTCCTTTTTGAACCTCTTTTTATCCCCTTTCTCTGCCCTCATGACTTGGGATATCTTCTAATTTGGTTGAAGCATATTTTCCTGGGGTTGTTGCCACCCTTTTAGTATTTTACTTGCTCCTTCATATACTCTTATCTGGACAAAATGACAAAACAGAAGAATTCAACACAAAAAAAAGAACAAGAGGCAGTACCGAAAGCTAGGGACCTAATCAATACAGACATTGGTAATATGTCAGATCTAGAGTTCAGAATGACAATTCTCAAGGTTCTAGCCGGGCTCGAAAAAGGCATGGAAGATATTAGAGAAACCCTCTCGAGAGATATAAAAGCCCTTTCTGGAGAAATATAAGAACTAAAATCTAACCAAGTTGAAATCAAAAAAGCTATTAATGTGGTGCAATCAAAAATAGAGGCTCTCACTGTTAGGATAAATGAGGCAGAAGAAAGAATTAGTGATATAGAAGACCAAATGACAGAGAATAAAGAAGCTGAGCAAAAGAGGGACAAACAGCTACTGGACCACAAGGGGAGAATTCGAGAGATAAGTGACACCATAAGACGAAACAACATTAGAATAATTGGGATTCCAGAAGAAGAAGAAAGAGAGAGGGGAGCAGAAGGTATACTGGAGAGAATTATTGGGGAGAATTTCCCCAATATGGCAAGGGGAACGAGCATCAAAATTCAGGAGGTTCAGAGAATGCCCCTCAAAATCAATAAGAATAGGCCCACACCCCGTCACCTCATAGTAAAATTTACAAGTCTCAGTGACAAAGAGAAAATCCTGAAAGCAGCCCGGGAAAAGAAGTCTGTAACATACAATGGTAAAAATATTAGATTGGCAGCTGCCTTATCCACAGAGACCTGGCAGGCCAGAAAGAGCTGGCATGATATTTTCAGAGCACTAAACGAGAAAAACATGCAGCCAAGAATACTATATCCAGCTAGGCTATCATTGAAAATAGAAGGAGAGATTAAAAGCTTCCAGGACAAACAAAAACTGAAAGAATTTGCCAACACCAAACCAGCTCTACAGGAAATCTTGAAAGGGGTCCTCTAAGCAAAGAGAGAGCCTACAAGTTGTAGATCAGAAAGGAACAGAGACCATATACAGTAACAGTCACCTTACAGGCAATACAATGGCACTAAATTCATATCTCTCAATAGTTACCCTGAATGTTAATGGGCTAAATGCCCCTGTCAAAAGACACAGGGTATCAGAATGGATAAAAAAACAAAACCCACCTATATGTTGCCTCCAAGAAACTCATTTTAAGCCCGAAGACACCTCCAGATTGAAAGTGAGGGGGTGGAAAACAATTTACCATGCTAATGGACATCAGAAGAAAGCAGGAGTGGCAATCCTTATATCAGATCAATTAGATTTTAAGCCAAAGACTATAATAAGAGATGAGGAAGGACACTATATCATACTCAAAGGGTCTGTCCAACAAGAAGATTTAATAATTTTAAATATCTATGCCCCTAACGTGGGAGCAGCCAACTATATAAACCAATTAATAACAAAATCAAAGAAACACATAAACAATAATACAATAATAGTAGGGGACTTTAACACTCCCCTCACTGAAATGGACAGATCATCCAAGCAAAAGATCAGCAAGGAAATAAAGGCCTTAAATGACACACTGGACCAGATGGACATCACAGATATATTCAGAACTTTTCATCCCAAAGCAACAGAATACACATTCTTCTCTAGTGCACATGGTTTCTCCAGAATAGATCACATCCTCGGTCCTAAATAAGGACTCAACCGGTATCAAAAGATTGGGATCATTCCCTGCATATTTTCAGACCACAATGCTCTAAAGCTAGAACTCAACCACAAAAGGAAGTTTGAAAAGAACCCAAATACATGGAGACTAAACAGCATCCTTCTAAAGAATGAATGGGTCAACCGGGAAATTAAAGAAGAACTGAAAAAAATCATGGAAACAAATGATAATGAAAATACAACGGTTCCAAATCTGTGGGACACAACAAAGGCAGTCCTGAGAGGAAAATACATAGCGGTACAAGCCTTTCTCAAGAAACAAGAAAGGTCTCAGGTACACAACCTAACCCTACACCTAAAGGAGCTGGAGAAAGAAAAAGAAAGAAACCCTAAGCCCAGCAGGAGAAGAGAAATCATAAAGATCAGAGCAGAAATTAATGAAATAGAAACCAAAAAAACAATAGAACAAATCAACGAAACTAGGAGATGGTTCTTTGAAAGAATTAATAAAATTGATAAACCCCTGGCCCGACTTATCAAAAAGAAAAGAGGAAGGACCCAAATAAATAAAATCATGAATGAAAGAGGAGAGATCACAACTAACACCAAAGAAATACAAACTATAATAAGAACATACTATGAGCAAATCTACGCCAATAAATTTGACAATCTGGAAGAAATGGATGCATTCCTAGAAACATATAAACTACTACAACTGAACCAGGAAGAAATAGAAAGCCTGAACAGACCCATAACCAGTAAGGAGATTGAAACAGTCATTAAAAATCTCCAAACAAACAAAAGCCCAGGGCCAGACGGCTTCCCGGGGGAATTCTACCAAACATTTAAAGAAGAACTAATTCCTATTCTCCTGAAACTGTTCCAAAAAATAGAAATGGAAGGAAAACTTCCAAACTCATTTTATAAGGCCAGCATCACCTTGATCCCAAAACCAGACAAGGATCCCATCAAAAAAGAGAGCTATAGACCAATATCCTTGATGAACACAGATGCGAAAATACTCAACAAAATACTAGCCAACAGGATTCAACAGTACATTAAAAAGATTATTCACCATGACCAAGTGGGATTTATTCCAGGGCTGCAAGGTTGGTTCAACATCCGCAAATCAGTCAATGTGATACAACACATCAATAAAAGAAAGAACAAGAACCATATGATACTCTCAATAGATGCTGAAAAAGCATTTGACAAAGTACAGCATCCCTTCCTGATCAAAACTCTTCAAAGTGTAGGGATAGAGGGCACATACCTCAATATCATCAAAGCCATCTATGAAAAACCCACCACAAATATCATTCTCAATGGAGAAAAACTGAAAGCTTTTCTGCTAAGGTCAGGAACACGGCAGGGATGTCCGTTATCACCACTGGTATTCAACATAGTACTAGAGGTCCTAGCCTCAGCAATCAGACAACAAAAGGAAATTAAAGGCATCCAAATCGGCAAAGAAGAAGTCAAATTATCACTCTTCGCAGATGATATGATACTATATGTGGAAAACCCAAAAGACTCCACTCCAAAACTGCGAGAACTTGTACAGGAATTCAGTAAAGTGTCAGGATATAAAATCAATGCACAGAAATCAGTTGCATTTCTCTACACCAACAGCAAGACAATAGAAAGAGAAATTAAGGAGTCCATCCCATTTACAATTGCACCCAAAACCATAAGATACCTAGGAATAAACCTAACCAAAGAGGCACAGAATCTATACTCAGAAAACTATAAAGTACTCATGAAAGAAATTGAGGAAGACCCAAAGAAATGGAAAAATGTTCCATGCTCCTGGATTGGAAGAATAAATATTGTGAAAATGTCTATGCTACCTAAAGCAATCTACACATTTAATGCAATTCCTATCAAAGTACCATCCATCTTTTTCAAAGAAATGGAACAAATAATGCTAAAATTTATATGGAACCAGAAAAGACCTCGAATAGCCAAAGGGATATTGAAAAAGAAAGCCAACGTTGGTGGCATCACACTTCCAGACTTCAAGCTCTATGACAAAGCTGTCATCATCAAGACAGCATGGTACTGGCACAAAAACAGACACATAGATCAATGGAACAGAATAGAGAGCCCAGAAATAGACCCTCAACTCTACAGTCAACTAATCTTCGACAATGCAGGAAAGAATGTCCAATGGAAAAAAGACAGCCTCTTCAATAAATGGTGCTGGGAAAATTGGACAGCCACATGTAGAAAAATGAAATTGGACCATTTCCTTACACCACACACAAAAATAGACTCAAAATGGATGAAGGACCTCAATGTGCGAAAGGAATCCATCAAAATCCTTGAGGAGAACACAGGCAGCAACCTCTTCGACCTCAGCCGCAGCAACATCTTCCTAGGAACAACGCCAAAGGCAAGGGAAGCAAGGGCAAAAATGAACGATTGGGATTTCATCAAGATCAAAAGCTTTTTCACAGCAAAGGAACCAGTTAACAAAATCAAAAGACAACTGACAGAATGGGAGAAGATATTTGCAAACAACATATCAGATAAAGGACTAGTGTCCAGAATCTATAAAGAACTTAGCAAACTCAACACCCAAAGAAAAAATAATCCAATCAAGAAATGGGCAGAGGACATGAACAGACATTTCTGCAAAGAAGACATCCAGATGGCCAACAGACACATGAAAAAGTGCTCCACATCACTCGGCATCAGGGAAATACAAATCAAAACCTCAATGAGGTATCACCTCACACCAGTCAGAATGGCTAAAATCAACAAGTCAGGAAATGACAGAGGCTGGCGAGGATGTGGAGAAAGGGGAACCCTCCTACACTGTTGGTGGGAATGCAAGCTGGTGCAGCCACTCTGGAAAACAGCATGGAGGTTCCTCAAAATGTTGAAAATAGAACTGCCCTATGACCCAGCAATTGCACTATTGGGTATTTACCCTAAAGATACAAACGTAGTGATCCAAAGGGGCACGTGCACCCGAATGTTTATAGCAGCAATGTCCACAATAGCCAAACTATGGAAAGAACCTAGATGTCCATCAACAGATGAATGGATCAAGAATAGGCGGTATATATACACAATGGAATACTATGCAGCCATCAAAAGAAATGAAATCTTGCCATGTGCAACAACATGGATGGAACTAGAGCGTATCATGCTTATTGAAATAAGTCAAGCAGAGAAAGTCAACTATCATATGATCTCCCTGATATGAGGAAGTGGTGATGCAACATGGGGGCTTAAGTGTGTAGGAGAAGAATCAATGAAACAAGATGGGATTGGGAGGGAGACAAACCATAAGTGACTCTTAATCTCACAAAACAAACTGAAGGTTGCTGGGGGGAGGGGTTTTGGGAGAAGGGGGTGGGATTATGGACATTGGGGAGGGTATGTGCTTTGGTGAGTGCTGTGAAATGTGTAAACCTGGTGATTCACAGACCTGTACCCCTGGTGATAAAAATATATGTTTATAAAAAATTAAAAATTTAAAAAAAAATTTTTCAAAAAAAAAATAAAGTTGCATTTAAAGCAGTAAAAAAAAAATGAAGACCAATTTGTTTATAGACCTGGTTTGTATCAATGTGCACCACTCTGCAGTGACTACCACCAATGAATTTGAAGTCAATGGGAATTAATTTATTTCTTTTCAAAACAATTTCAGAGCTTTTTGACTACAGAGAAGATTACATTCTGATATAGGTACTGTGCCCATTATTTTCACATTTTATTTGTTTTCTTTCAATATTATTGAGAAAAAAAACCTGACAGACATTATTATTAAGTTTAAGTGTACAGCAGGATGGTTTGATTTACACACATTTTGGTAGGATTACCACAATAGGTTTTTTTTTTTAAAGATTTTATTTATTTATTTGACAGACAGATCACGAGTAGGCTGAGAGGCAGGCAGAGAGAGAGAGAGAGGAAGAAGCCGACTCCCTGCTGAGCAGAGAGCCCAATGTTAGGCTCAATCCCAGGACCCTAGGATCATGACCTGAGCTGAAGTCAGAGGCTTTAACCCACTGAGCCATCCAGGCACCCCAGGATTACCATAATATGTTTAAGTAATACCCATCTTCTCATATTGAGACAATAAAAAGAAAAGAGGAAAAGAATAAAGGGAAAAATACTCTTTGTGATAGGAACTCTTATAATTTATTCTTTTAACAATTTCCTTATGTATCATACAGTAGCATTAGCTATAGTTATCATGTTGTACATTATAACCTTAGTACTTATTTACCTTATAACTGAAAGCTTATACAATTTGACCACCTTTCTCTAATCCCCACCCCCACCCCTCCACTTCTGGTACCACAAGTCTGATTTCTCTTTCTATAGTTTGGGGTTGTTTTGTTTTGTTTTGTTTTGTTTAAAATCAATGTGTAAGTGAAGATATACAGTATTTTTCTTTCTTTGACTTATTTAGCATAATGCATTCAAGGTCCATATATGTTGTCACAAACAGTAGGACTTCCTCATTTTTTATGACTGGAATGAATATATATATATATATATATATATATATATATATATACACATATATAACTTCTTTATCCATTTACCTATCAGTGTACACTTAGGATGTCTTGGCTATTATAAAGAATGATGCATATGAACAGGCGGTGTGGGTATCTTTTCAAGTTAGTGTTTTTGTTATCTTTGGATGTATTCTCAGATTTGGACTTGCTGGATCATATGGTAGTTCTATTCTTAATTTTTTGAGGATCCTCCATACTGTTTTCCTTAATGACTGTACCAATTTACAATCTCACCAACAGTATAAGAGTTTCCTTTTTTCCACATCCATGCCAGCATTTATGTTTTATACACACACACACACACACACACACACACACACACACACACACACATATATATAATGGATATTCAAACATACATGAAGTGGTATTTCATTGTGATTATAATTTTCATTGCCCTAATAACTAATGATGTTGAGCATTTTTTTCATGTATCTGTTAGCATTTTACATGTACCGGTTAGCCTCTCATTTATCTCCTTAGGGAGAAATGTCTATTCACCTTCTTTGCTCAATTTTAATTGAATTATTTGTTTACTTACTCATCTATTTTTGCTATTGAGTTGTATGAGTAACTTTTATGTTTTTGATTGTAACTTCTTATCAGATATATTGTTTGCAAGTATGCTTTCCCATTATATAGGTTGTCTTTTCACTTTTATTTTATATATATATATATATATATATATATATATATTTGTCTGTTTGTTTGTTTGTTTGTTTATAAACATATAATGTATTTTTAACTCCAGGGGTACAGGTCTGTGAATCTCCAGGTTTACACATTTCAGAGCACTCACCATAGCGCATACTCTCCCCAATGTCTATAACCACACCCCCTATCCAAAACCCCTCCCCCCAACAACCCTTGCTTTGTTTTGTCAGATTAAGAGTCTCTTATGGTTTGCTTCCCTCCTAATCCCATCCTGTTTCATTCATTCTTCTCCTACCCCATAACCCCCCATGTTGCATCACCACTTCCTCATATCGAGGAGATCATATGATAGTTGTCTTTCTCCAATTGACTTATTTTGCTAAGCATGACACCCTCTAGTTCCATCCATGTCATTGCAAATGGCAAGATTTCATTTCTTTGGATGGCTGCATAGTATTCCATTGTGTATATATACCATATCTTCTTTATACATTCATCTGTCGATGGGCATCTAGGTTCTTTCCATACTTTGGCTATTATAGACATTGCT
Organism: Mustela erminea; assembly: GCF_009829155.1. NCBI lineage: Eukaryota > Metazoa > Chordata > Mammalia > Carnivora > Mustelidae > Mustela > Mustela erminea. Next base: position 81,751,066 of record NC_045635.1, on the reverse strand, counting down.
GCTATAAACATTCGGGTACATGTGCTGCTTCGGATCACTATGTTTGTATCTTTAGAGTAAATACCCAGGAGTGCAATTGCTGGGTCATAGGGTAGTTCTATTTTCAACATTTTGAGGAACCTCCAAGCTGTTTTCCAGAGTGGCTGCACCAGCTTGCATTCCAACCAACAGTGTAGGAGGGTTCCCTTTTCTCCGCATCCTCGCCAGCATCTGTCATTTCCTGACTTGTTAATTTTAGCCATTCTGACTGGTGTGAGGTGATATCTCATTGTGGTTTTGATTTGTATTTCCCTGATGCCGAGTGATGTGGAGCATTTTTCATGTGTCTGTTGGCCATCTGCATGTCTTCTTTGCAGAAATGTCTGTTCGTGTCTTCTGCCCATTTCTTTTTTTTTTTTTTATTTGACAGAGAGAGATCACAGTAGGAGAGAGGAAGGGAAGAGATCACAGAGAGAGAAAGGGAAGCAGGCCCCCTGCTGAGCAGAGAGCCCGATGTGGGACTCGATCCCAGGACCCTGAGATCATGACCTGAGCCGAAGGCAGCGGCTTAACCCACTGATCCACCCAGGTGCCCCTTATGCCCATTTCTTGATTGAATTATTTGTTCTTTGGGTGTTGAGATTGCTAAGTTCTTTATAGATTTTGGACACTAGCCCTTTATCTGATATGTTGTTTGCAAATATCTTCTCCCATTCTGTCAGTTGTCTTTTGGTCTTGTTAACTGTTTCCTTTGCTGTGCAAAAGCTTTTGATCTTGATGAAATCTCAATAGTTCATTATTGCCCTTGCTTCCCTTGCCTTTGGTGATGTTCCTAGGAAGATGTTGCTGCGGCTGAGGTCGAAGAGGTTGCTGCCTGTGTTCTCCTCAAGGATTTTGATGTATTCCTTTCTCACATTGAGGTCCTTCATCCATGTTGAGTCTATTTTTGTGTGTGGTGTAAGGAAATGGTCCCATTTCGTTTTTCTGCATGTGGCTGTCCAATTTTCCCAACACCATTTATTGAAGACTTGTCTTTTTTCCATTGGACATTCTTTCCTGCTTGTTGAAGATTAGTTGACCATAGAGTTGAGGGTCGATTTCGGGGCTCTCTATTCTGTTCCATTGATCTATGTGTCTGTTTTTGTGCCAGTACCATGCTGTCTTGATGATGACAGCTTTGTAATAGTTGAAGTCCGGAATTGTGATGCCACCAACTTTGGCTTTCTTTTTCAATATTCCTTTGACTATTCGAGGTCTTCTATGGTTCCATATAAATTTGAGGGTTATTTGTTCCATTTCTTTGAAAAAGATGGATGGTACTTTGATAGGAATTGCATTAAATGTGTAGATTGCTTTAGGTAGCATAGACATTTTCACAATATTTATTCTTCCAATCCAGGAGCATGGAACATTTTTCCATTTCTTTGGGTCTTCCTCAATTTCTTTCATGAGTACTTTATAGTTTTCTGAGTATAGATTCTTGACCTCTTTGGTTAGGTTATTCCTAGTTACCTTATAGTTTTGGGTGCAATTGTAAATGAGATTGACTCCTAAATTTCTCTTTCTTCTGTCTTTTTGGTGTAGAGAAATGCAACTGATTTCTCTGCATTGATTTTATATCCTGACACTTTACTGAATTCCTGTACAAGTTCTCGCAGTTTTGGAGTGGAGTCTTTTGGGTTTTCCACATATAGTATCATATCATCTGCAAAGAGTGATAGTTTGACTTCTTCTTTGCTGATATGGATGCCTTTAATTTCCTTTTGTTGTCTGATTGCTGAGGCTAGGACTTCTAGTAGTATGTTGAATAGCAGGGGAGATAATGGACATCCTTGCCATGTTCCTGACCTTAGTGGAAAAGCTTTCAGTTTTTCTCCATTGAGAATGATATTTGCGGTGGGTTTTTCATCGATGGCTTTGATAATATTGAGGTATGTGCCCTCTATCCCGACACTTTGAAAAGTTTTGATCAGGAAGGGATGCTGTACTTTGTCAAATGCTTTTTCAGCATCTATTGAGAGTATCATATGGTTCTTGCTCTTTGTTTTATTAATGTATTGTATCACATTGATTGATTTGTGGATGTTGAACCAACCTTGCAGCCCTGGAATAAATCCCACTTGGTTGTGGTGAATAGTACTTTTAATGTACTGTTGAATCCTATTGGCTAGTATTTTGTGTGAATTTTTGCATCTGTGTTCATCAAGGATATTGGTCTGTAATTCTCTTTTTTGATGGGATCCTTGTCTGGTTTTGGGATCAAGGTGATGCTGGCCTCTTAAAATGAGTTTGGAAGCCTTCCTTCCATTTCTGCTTTTTGGAACAGTTTCAGGAGAATAGGAATTAGTTCTTTAAATGTTTGGTAGAATTCCCCTGGGAAGCTGTCTGGCCATGGGATTTTCTTTGTTTGGAGATTTTTGATGACTGTTTCAATCTCCTTACTGGTTATGGGTCTGTTAAGGTTTTCTATTTCTTCCTGGTTCAGTTGTGGTAGTTTATATGTCTCTAGAAATACATCCATTTTTTCCAGATTGTCAAATTTGTTTGTGTAGAGTTGCTCATAGTATGTTCTTATAATAGTTTGTATTTCTTTGGTGTTAGTTGTGATCTCTCTTCTTTCATTCATTATTTTATTTATTAGGGTCCTAACTCTTTTCTTTTTGATAAGTCTGGCCAGGGATTTATCAATCTTATTAATTCTTTCATTGAACCAGCTCCTAGTTTTGTTGATTTGCTCTATTTTTTTTTCTATTTCATTGATTTCTGCTCTGATCTTTATTATTTCTTTTCTCCTGCTGGGCTTAGGGTTTCTTTCTTGTTCTTTCTCCAGCTCCTTTAGGTGTAAGGTTAGGTTGTGTACTTGAGACCTTTCTTGTTTCTTGAGAATGGCTTGTACCACTATATATTTTCCTCTCAGGACTGCCTTTGCTGTGTCCCACAGATTTTGAACCATTGTGTTTTCATTATCATTTGTTTCCATAAATTTTTTCAATTCTTCTTTAATTTCCTGGTTGACCCATTCATTCTTGAAAAGGATGTTGTTTTTTTCTCCATGTATTTGTGTTCTTTTCAAATTTCCTCTTGTGATTGAGTTCTAGCTTCAGAGCATTGTGGTCTGAAAATTTGCATGAATGATCCCAATGTTTTCATACCAGTTGAGACCTTATTTAGGACCCAGGATGTGATCTATTCTTCAGAATATTCTATGTGCACTAGAGAAGAATGTGTATTCTGTTGCTTTGGGATGAAATGTTCTGAATATATCTGTGATGTCCATCTGGTCCAGTGTGTCATTTAAGGCCTTTATTTCCTTGTTGATCTTTTGCTGGATGATCTGTCCATTTCAGTGAGGGGAGTGTTAAAGTACCCTATTATTATTGTATTATTGTTGATGTGTTTCTTTGATTTTGTTATTAATTGTTTTATATAGTTGGCTGCTCCCACGTTGTGGGCATAGAAATTTAAAATTGTTAGATCTTCTTGTTTGACAGACCCTTTGTGTATGATATAGTGCCCTTCCTCATCTCTCATTATAGTCTTTGGATTAAAATCTAATTGATCTGACATAAGGATTGCCACCCCTTATTTCTTCTGATGTCCATTAGCATGGCAAATTTTTTTTTTCCAAACCCTCACTTTAAATCTGGAGGTGTCTTCACGTCTCAAAGGAATTTCTTGTAGGCAACATATAGATGGGTTTTGTTTTTTATCCATTCTGATACCCAGTGTCTTTTGATTGGGGCATTTAGCCCATTAACACTCAGGGTAACTATTGAGAGATATGAATTTAGTGCCATTGTATTGCCTGTAAGGTGACTGTTACTGTATATTGTCTCTGTTTTTTTCTGATCTACTACTTTTAGGCTCTCTCTTTGCTTAGAGGACCCCTTTCAATATTTCCTGTAGAGTCTGTTTGGTGTTTGCAAATTCTTTCAGGTTTTTTTTTTGTTTTTTTTTGTTTTTTTTTGTTTTTTTTTTTTTGTCCTGGAAGCTTTTTATCTCTCCTATTTTCAATGATAGCCTAGCTGGATATAGTATTCTTGGCTGCATGTTCTTCTTGTTTAGTGCTCTGAAAATATCATGCCAGCTCTTTCTGGCCTGCCAGGTCTCTTTGGATAAGTCTGCTGCCAATCTAATATTTTTACCATTGTATGTTACAGATTTCTTTTCCCGGGCTGCTTTCAGGATTTTCTCTTTGTCACTAAGACTTGTAAATTTTACTATTAGGTGATGGGGTGTGGACTATTCTTAGTGATTTTGAGGGTGGTTCTCTGCACCTCCTGGATTTTGATGCTTGTTCCCTTTGCCATATTGGGGAAATTCTCCCCAATAATTCTCACCAATATACCTTCTGCTCCCCTCTCTCTTTCTTCTTCTTCTGGAATCCCAATTATTCTAATGTTGTTTTGTCTTATGGTATCACTTATCTCTCGAATTCTCCCCTCATAGTCCAGTAGCTGTTTGTCCCTCTTTTGCTCAGCTTCTTTATTATCTGTCATTTGGTCTTCTATATCACTAATTCTTTCCTCTGCCTCATTTATCCTAGCAGTGATAGCCTCCATTTTTTATTGCACCTCATTAATAGCTTTTTTTTATTTCAGCTTGGTTAGATTTTAGTTCTTTTATTTATCCAGAGAGGGCTTTTATATCTCCCGAGAGGGTTTCTCTAATATCTTCTATGCTTATTTCAAGCCCAGCTAGAATCTTGAGAATCGTCATTCTGAACTCTAGATCTGACATATTACCAATGTCTGTATTGATTAGGTCCCTAGCCTTTGGTACTGCCTCTTGTTCTTTTTTTTGTGTTGGATTCTTCCGTCTTGTCATTTTGTCTAGATAAGAGTATATGAAGGAGCAAGTAAAATGTTAAAAGGGTGCAAAGACCCCAGGAAAATACACTTTATCCAAATCAGAAGAGACCCCAAATCATGGAGGGAGAAAGGGGATAAAAAGAGGTTCAGAAAAAAAAAGAAACAATTAAAAAAAGAAAACGAATAAAGAACAAATTTAAAAGGGAAAAGATATATATTAGATAAACTAGTTAAAAATGTTAAATAAGAAAAGGGTAAAAGTTTAAAAAAATTTATCAGCAGAAGAAAAAAATTGAAAAAAAAATTAAATCAACTGCAAGACTAATGCATCATTGGGAGAAAGCCATGAGTCCAGTGCTTTGCCTTCTCCTCCTCTGGAATTCCGTGGCTCTCCTTGGTATTGAACCTGCACTCCTTGGTTACTGAACTTGGTCCTCGATGGCTTTCTTGTTTATCTTCTGGGGGAGGAGGCTGTTGTAGTCATTCTCAAGTGTCTTTGACCCAGGTGGAATTGCACCGCCCTTACCAGGGGCCAGGCTGGGTAATCCGCTTGGGTTTGCTTTCCGGAGCCTTAGTTCTCTGAAAGCTTTCCTTAGAGTTCTGGAGGACAGGAATGAAAATGGCGGCCTCCCAGTCTCCGGTCTGGAGCAACTGAGAGCTCGGGGCCCCACTTCTCAGTGCGACCTCAGAGAATAGCGCCCAGTAACTCCTGTCTCCCTGGCCTCCAGGGAGCTCACCCAGGGTGCAACCAGTTCAAGCTAACCCTGAGCTGAGAGCTCACTCTTCAGATCTGTCTCTGTATTTGGCTTCCCCGTTTAATATCTGCAAGCTCTGCAACACTCAGACAACTCCAATCCTTCTGTGACCGACCCTGTGGGACCTGGGGCCACGCTGATCCCGCGTGGGCTTCACCCTGGTTTAACCTCTGGAGCGATGTCCCTCAGCAGAACAGACTTTTAAAAGTCCCGATTTTGTGTTCTGTTGCTCCACCGCTTGCTGGGAGCCAGCCCCTCCCCCTGCGGTGTATCTTCCCGTCGCTTTGGATTCACTTCTCTGTCAGTCTTACCATTCAGAAAGTGGTTGATTTTCTGTTTCTAGAATTGTTGTTCTTCTCTTCAATCTCCCGTTGGATTTGTAGGTATTTGCAATGTTTAGAAAAGCTATCTAGCTGATCTCCTGCTACCCGATGTAACCTCAGCCTGCTACTTCTCCGCCATCTTGACTCATCCCTTGTCTTTTCACTTTTTTGATGGTTTTCTTAGTTCCTTTGCTTTTTTTGCATCACTTAAGTTATGGCATGCTGTTTCCATTTTTTATGTATCATTTTTTAGAAAAAATTTCCTTTTACTTTCTTATTCAATCCATTTAGTTATTCAGGATAATACTATTTGATTTGTATGTGATCATGAGTTTTCCATTTCCCTCTTCTTGTTGATCTCTACTTTCATGCTATTGTGGCCAGAAAAGGTACTTGCTATGATTTCCATTTTCTTGAATTTGGTAAAACTTGTTTTGTGGCCTTACATATCGTCTATCCTAGAAAATATTTCATGTACACTTGAGGAAAAATAATATTCTAAATAATAGTTGAAAAAATATCCCAAATCTGGGGAAGGAAACAGTGATCCAGATCCAGAGGGCACAGAGATCCCGTAACAAAATCAACAGAAGGAGGTCCACACCAAGGCACATAAAATTGAAATGGCAAAAACGAGCACAAAAAAAGCAGCACAAGAATGCAGTTGCACATAAGGAAATTTTAAAAGTAGTAAGAGAAAGCAGTTATACACAAAGAAAACCCCATAAGACTATCATCTGATTTCTCAGCAGAAACTTTACAGGTCAGATGCAAGTAGCATGATATATTCAAATGCCAGGATTAAAAAAAAAAAAAACCTGCAACCAATAATATTCTATCCAGCAAGGTTGCTATTTAGAATAGAAAGAGATATAGATTTTCCTAAACAACATTTAAAGGAATTCATTCCACTAAACCAGCCTTACAAGAAATGTTAAGGAGAGTTTTTTGAGTGGAAAGGAAAGGATATAATTAAGAGTAAGAAAATGAGAAAAATAACATATGTTTACAGTTATATACAAATGTAATAAAAGTAGTAGATTAATCTTTTATAAAACCAGTACAGAGGTTAAAACACAAAAGCAGTAAAATCAACTGTATCTATAAAAACCAAAGAACACAAAAAATCATAAAATATTATATATATTAAATGCATGGGAGGTAAAAATTTAGTCCTTATAAAATGGGTTCAAACTTAAGTGACCATAAGTGTAATATAGACTGTTTTATGAATATAATAGTGTATACAAACCTAATGGTAACCACAAATTTAAAAAAAAATTGTAATAGATATACAAAAAGATAAAGGGAAAGGAATCCAAGCATATCACTAAAGAAAGCCATCAAACCACAATGGAAGATAACAAGAGAAGAAAGTAACAGAGAAGCACAAGAAAAATGATTGTAAAATAAATTTAAAAATGAAAATAAATATATGCCTAGCAATAATTACTTTGAATGTAAATGGATTGCATGTTCCAATCAAAAGACACAGGTGACAGTGGATTAAAAAAAAACACAAAAAAACTTCCATGCTGCCTACAATAGTCTCATTTCAGACCTGAAGACATTTGCAGATTAAAAATGAAGGGATGGAAAAGCATTTATCATGCAAACGAAAGTGAAAAAAAGCTGGGGTAACAATACATATATTGGACAAAATATACTTTAAAACAGACTGTACTGAGAGACAAATAAGGACACTAAATAATCACAAAAGGAACAATACAGTGAGAAGATATTAAACTTTTAAATATTTATGCACCTAATATGGGAGCACCCAAATACATAAAGTAACTATTAACAAATATAAAGGAAGAAATCAATAGTAATGCAGTAATAGTAGGGAGGTTTAATATCCCCCTTGTGTCAATGGATAGATAATCCAGACAAATAAATTTTATAAAAAACAAGGAAATGGTGGTTTTGAATGACACATTAGATCAGATTGACCTAACAGATTACTCAGAACATTCCATCCAAAAACAGTGGATTACATATTTTTTGAAGTACACATGGAAGAGTCTCCAGAATAAATCACATGTTAGGCCACAAAACAAGTCAATAAATTAAAAAAAAATCTTGAAATCATATCGTATGTCTTTTTAACTACAATGCTGTAAAACTAAAAATCAACCTTAAGAAAAATCCTGGAAAGAATATAAATATATGGACGGAAAATAACATGCTACTAAACAATGAATGATTCAACTAAGAAATCTAAGAGAAAAAATAAAAAAAAAACCTGAAGACACGTGAAAATGAAAACACAATGGTCCAAAATCTTTGGGATGCATCAAAAGCTGTTCTAAGAAGGAAGAATATAACAATACAGGCCTAACTAAAGAAGCAAGAACATTTTCAAATAAAATACCTGACCTTACACTTAAAGCAATTAGAAAAAGAACAAAGACCAAAGGCAGTAGAAGGATATAAATAATAAAGATTAGAACAGAAATAAATGAAATAGAGACTAAAAAAACAATAAAACAGATCAATGAAACAAGGAACTAGTTCTCTAAAAAGATCAACAAAATTGATAAACCTTACTCAGACTTACTAAAAGAGAGAGAAGACTCAAATAAATAAAATCAGAAATGAAAAAAGATAAATAACACCACCAAAGAAATACAAAGGATTATAGGAGAAAATTGTGAAAAATTATATGCTAATAAATTGAACAACCTAGAAGAAATAGATACATTTCTAGAAACATATAACCTCCCCAAACTAAATAAGAAGAAATAGAAAATTTGTACAGACTGATTATTAGCAATGAAATTGAGTGTGTACTAAAAAATTTCCTAACAAACCAAAGTAAAAACACAAATGAGACAGGTGAAATAACAACCAACACCATAGAAACACAAGCATTTTAAGATTATTGTGATGAAAAACCACATGCCAACAAACTGGACAACCTAGAAGAAATGGGTACATTCCTGGAAACATATAAATTACCAAAAAAAAAAGTAATAGAGAAAACAGACTGATAACTGGCAAAGAAACAGAATCAATAATCTAAAAACTCTCCAAAAATAAATCTCCATAACCAGATGACTTCACAGATGAATTCTACCAAAATTAAAAAAAAAAAAAATTAATACCTAATTTTCTCAAGGTCTTCAAAAAATAGAGGAAAGAAAGCTTCCAAATTCATTCAATGATGCCAGCATTACATTGATACTATAATAACCAGATGAAGAAACTACAAAAAAAAAGAAAACTACAAGCAACATCTCTAATAAATATTGATGCAAAAATCCTCAATAAAATATTAACAAATTAAATTCAACAATTTATTAAAAAATCATTTACCATGATCAAGTCAGATTTATTCCTGGAATGTGACAGTGGTTCAATATTTGTAAATCCGTGTAATACCATTACATTAATAAAAGCAAGGATAAAAATTTTATGATCATTTCAATAGATGCAGAAAGAAACATCTGAAAAAGTACATTTAGTCACAATAAAAACTTTCAACAAAGTGGGTTAAAGGAAACATACCTCAACATAATAAAGGCCATAAATGAAAAATCCACAGCTAATATCATACTCAGTGGCAAAACTAAGCATTTTACTCTAAGATCAGGAACAAAACAAGGATGTTCACTCTCACCACTTTTTCAACATACTACTAGAAGTCCTAGCCACAGCAATAAGACAAGAGAAAGGAATAAAAGGTAACCAAATTGGTAAAGAAGAAGTAAAACTTTCACTATTTGGAGACTACATGATACTCTATAAAGAAAACCCTAAAGATTCTGCTTAAAAATGACCAGAACTGGGATGCCTAGGTGGCTTAGTCGGTTAAGCCACTGGCTTCAGCCTCAGGTCATGATCCCAGGGTCCTGAGACTGAGTCACAGATTGGGCTCCTTGCTCAGTGGGGAGGATGCTTCTCTCTCTACCTCTCCCTGCCACTCTGCCTGCTTGTGCATGTGCACTCTCTGATATATATATATATATATATAGATAGATAGATAGATAGAAATCTATCTATATAGATATATATATCAGTTCTGTTCATTTTTAATAGATTTTTAAGATATTATATATATAAATTATTACATATAATATAAATAATATATAATAAATTATTATATATAATATATAATTTATATATAAATATTTAATTTATATATAAATATATAATTTATATATAATATATAATTTATATATATAATATCTATATATATCTATATATATTTTTAAGATATTCTAAGTTATTATATATAAAAATATGTATTATATATATATTATATATAAATAATTATATATAAATAATTACATATATATTATTAATATATTATAAATATCATAATATATAAGGACAAAAAATTATATATAAATATATAATTATATATAATTACATATTAATTAAATTACATATTAATTAAATTAAATTATATATTAATTATAGTAATTATATATATTTATATGTATATAAATATATATGTTAAATATATTATAATATATATTATATATAATTATAATATATAGTTATATATTATATATTTTATTATATATTATATATTATATTATATAATTATAATTATAATTATAATATATAGTTATATATAATATATATTATAATATATTTAACATATATATTTATATACATATAAATATATATAATATATAATTAGTATAATTAATATATAATCTAATTAATATATAATTATATCACATATAATTATATATTTATATTATATTATATATTATATAATTAAATAAATATATATAAATAATATAACATATATAATATATAATTAAATATATTATATAATATATACAGTATATGTTATAATATATGCAATATATTATATATTGTATATATTATACAATATATTTAATATATATTTTAATATATATTTATTTAATATTGTATAATATATACAATATATAATATATTGTATATATTAAATATATATTAAATATATTGTATATTATATACATATATATGTACAATATATGTATATATTATACAATATATAATATATTGTATATTATATTATATACATATTATTATTATATATTATATTATATATATAATATTGTATATTATATACAATATATTCAATATATCCAATATATATAATATATAATATATATAGTATATATTATAGCATATATTGTATATATGTTGTATATATATAGTATATATAGTGTATATATTATAACATATATTGTATATTGTATATATTATAACATATATTGTATATATTATAATATATAAATTGTATATATTATACAATATGTTGTATATACTATACGTATATATTGTATATATTATAATATATACAATAATATATGATATAATATATAATATATAATTTATATATATAATATCTTAAAAATCTATTAAAAATGAACAGAACTGATAGATTCAGCAAAGTCACGGGATACAAAACTATATCGGGAAAAAAAATCTATATAGAGAAATCTGTTGCATCTTTGTACAATAGTGATGAGGCAGCAGAGAAAGAAATTAAGAAAACAATCCCACTTACAGCTGCACCAAAAATAATAAAATACCTAGGAATAAACTTAACCAAGGAGGTTAAGTGCATTTTGAAAACTAAATCATGGTGAAAGAGTTAAGATAATGCAAATGGGCAGATATATTATGGATTGTGAAAATGGATATGGTTAAAAATTTCACACTACCCAAAGCAATCTACAGTTTAATGCAATTCCTATCAAAATACCAACACCATTTTTCTCAGAACTAGAACAAATAATTTTAAAATTTGTATTGAACCACAAAGACCCTGAATAGCCATAGAAATCTTGAAAAGAACAAAGCTGGAGGTATCACAATTCCAGATTTCTAGATATACTACAAATATGTAGTAATCAAAACAGTATGGTACTGATACAAAAATAGACACAAAGATCAAAGTAAAAGAATAGACAGCTCAGATATAAATTCATAATTAGATGGTCAATTAATTAAGGACAAAAAAGACAATAACATCCAATGGGAAAAAGATAGTCTCTTCAACAAATGATGTTGACAAAACTGCACAGCTACATGGAAAATAATGGAGCTCAACCGCTTTGTTACACCATACACAAAATTTAACTCAAAATGGATTAAAGACATAAATATGAGACCTGAAACCATAAAATTCCTAGAAGAAAACATAGGCATTAATCTCTTTGATATAAGCTGTAGAAACATTTTTCTATGGCTATCTCCTAATGCAAGGGAAACAAAAGCAAAATCACTCTACTGGGACTAAACAAAGTTAAAAAGCTTTTTGCACAGTGGAGAAAACCATGGGAAAAACAAAAGGACATTTGCTGAATGGGAGATGTTTGTAAATGGTATATCCAATGGGGGTTAGTATCTAAAATATATAAATGGTTTATACAATGTGGCACCAGAAAGAGCAAATAATCAAACAAAAACGGGCAGAATACATGAACATACCTTTTTCCAAAGAAGACATACAGATGTCCAACAGACACATGAAAATACATTCAACGTCACTCATCATCAGGGAGATGAAATTCAAAACCACAATGAGCTATCACCTCACACTTGTCAGAATGTTTAAAACAAAATAAAAAGATAAGAAACAAAAAATGTTGGCAAGAATATTGAGAAAAAAGAACCATCATGCCTTGTTGGTGGAAATTCGAGCTGGTGTAAGCACTATAGAAAACATTATGGGGGTTCCTCAAAAAATTAAAGGTAGAATTAACCTATGATTCAGTAATCCACCACTGGGTATTTACCAAATAATCCAAAAACACTAATTCAAAAAGATACATGCAACCCCATGTTTATTTCAGTGTTGTTTTCCATAGCCAAGATGTGGAAGCAACCCATGTGTCCATTGACATATGAACAATTAAAGAAGAAGTGATATATATATCACAATGGAATATACATACACACAGACAATGGAATATTACTCAGCCATAAAGATAATGAAATCTTGCCATTTGCAACAACATGGATGGATCTAAAGGGTTTGATGCTAAGTTCAATAAGTCAGTCAGAGGAAGACAAATACATATGATTTCACTCATATATGGAATTTAAATAAAAAGCAAACACATAAAGAGACAAAAAACCAGACTCTTAAATATATAGAATAAACTTGTTTTCGGCAGAAGGGAGGTGGGTAAGGGAATGGGTGAAATAGAGAGGATTAAGAGTACACTTGAAGTTATGAGCACTGAGTGTTATATAGAATTATGGAAACACTATATCGTACACCTAAAACTAATGTAACACTGGATGTTAATTATACTTGATTAAAAATTTAAATATATCTTGTTCCAAAGTCTGTTATTTTTCATTAGATAAAATTTCTTCCTCAGATTACTTTAAAGGAGAAAAGTCCTGAAGAACTAAAGACATGTGTTCTTCATTTGTCTGCTTATTTTCTTTGAGAAAGCTAGGTGATTTGGCCCTTGAAAACTGAACTTTCATTTATCATCAAAGTTAAAACTACTATTTATTTTTCATAAACTGAATTTTTTTTCTGTGTTCCATTTTTGTGGCCTCTTAATTGTGAAATTGGGGGAAAGGAGAAGACTGTGGTATCACTTCTAGGAATTTTTTCATATGTCAATAAGTTCCTTTGAATGAAAAATTGTCTTTTTTAAGTTTTTATTTAAATTTCAGTTAATTAACATAGTGTAATATTAGTTTCAGGTGCACAATACTGTGATTCAACACTTCCATACATCACCCTATGCTCTTCACAAGAAAACTTGTTAATCCCTGTCACTTATTTTACCTATTCCCCCACCCACCTCCCTTCTGAGGTAACCATCAGTTTGTTTTCTATAGTCAAGAGTGTATTTCCTGGTTTTGCTCTTTGCTTGTTTGGTTTCTTAAATTCCACATACGAGTGAAATTATATGGTATTTGTCTCTCTCAGACTTAAGTTGCTTAGCATAGTACTCTCTAACTCCATCCATATTGTTGCAAATGGCTAGATTTCATTCTTTTTATAGCTGAATAATATTCCATTATATCACATTTTCTTTATCCATTCATCTTGTTGGACACTTGGGCTGTTTCCATAGTTTAGCTATTGTAAATAATGCTGTAATAAACAAGGGTGCATATATCTCTTCAAATTAGTGTGTTTGTATTCTTCGGGTAAATACCCATTAGTGTGATTACTGGATCATAGGATAACTCTTTTTTTATTTTCTTTTTAATTTTTAAGGAACCTCCATACTGTCTTGCACAGTGATTGTACCAGTTTGCACTCCCACCAACAATGTACAAGGATTCCTTTTTTCCACATCCTTGTCAACAGTTGTTGTTTCTTGATTTTTGGATTTAAGCTATTCTGACAGGTGTGAGGTGATATTTCACTGTGGTATTGACCTGTATTTCCCTTATAATGAATGATATTGAGTACTTTTTCACGTGTCTTTTGGCCATCTGTATGTATTCTTTGGAGAAATGTCTGTTAATGTTTTCTACCAACTTTTTAATGTGATTGTTTGTTTTTTTTGGTGTTGAGTAGTATATATCTTTATATATTTTGGTTTCAAACCCTTTGTTGGATTTGTCATTTGCAGGAAGAAGAACCTCATTCATTCTATGAGGCCAGCATTACCTTGATACCAAAACCAGATGCAGCCATCAAAAGAAATAAAATCTTGCCATTTGCGACAATGTGGATGGAACTAGAGCGTATCATGCTTAGCGAAATAAGTCAAGCGGAGAAAGACAACTATCATATGATCTCCCTGATATGAGGAGTGGAGATGCAACATGGGGGGTTAAGGGGGTAGAAGAAGAATTAATGAAACAAGATGGGATTGGGAGGGAGACAAACCATAAGTGACTCTTAATCTCACAAAACAAACTGAGGGTTACTGGGGGGAGGGGGGTTGGGAGAAAGGGGGTGGGGTTATGGCCATTGGGGAGGGTATGTGCTTTGGTGAGTGCTGTGAAGTGCGTAAACCTGGCGATTCACAGACCTGTACCCCTGGGGATAAAAATATATTATATGTTTATAAAAAATACAAAATAAAAAAAAAGACACCACAAAAAAAAAGAGCTACAAACCAATATCGCTGATGAAAATATATGCAAAAATCTTCAATAAAGTATTGACGAACTGAGTCTGAAAATATATTTTAAAAAGTCATTCATCATGACCAAGAGGAATTTATTCCAAGATGCGAGGGTAGCTCAATATTTACAAATCAATCAGCATGATTCATCCCATTAATACAAGAAAGGATAAGAATTATGATCATTGCAATAGACACAGAAAAAGCACTTGACAAAGTACAACATCTATTCATCATAAAATCCCTCAATGAAGTAGGATTAGAGGGAAGACTTTATATATATATATACACACATATGTATGTATATATAAAGATTATATATATAAAGTATATAAATATATACTTAACATATATTATATTTTATATAATACATAATATAAATATATTTAATATATTATATAACAAATATATAATATATATTATATATAAATAAAGGATATAAATATATATTTTATATATTTAAACATATATATGTGTGTGGATATATACGTGTGTGTATAGATATATCTATATCATCTATCTATCCATCTATCTATCTATCTATATATCTCAGAAACCATATATGGAAAACCCTCAGCTAACATCATCCTAAATGAGGAGAAACTGGAGTGCCTGAGTGGCTCAGTTGGTTAAGCATCTGCCTTCAGCTCAGGTGGGTCCTGGGATTGAGACCCACATCAGACACCTTGCTCAGAAGGGAGACTGATTCTTCCTCCCCATCTGTGTGCTGCTCTCCCTGCTTGTGCTATCTCTCTCTCTGTCAAATAAATAAAATCTTTAAAAAAATAAATGGGAAAAAACTGAGTTTTTCTCGTAAGGTCAGGACAAGACAAGGATGTCCACTCTCACCACTTCTATTCAACATAGACCCATGCCATTTTCATTTGATTGCAAAACAGATAAAATTTCAGACTTATAAATTTATTGCATTTTAGTAATCTATTGAGAAAGGCAAACAAGTACATATGGGCATGTTGTCCTTTCTTAAATTATTTATTTCAGGTATATCTTTACCTGTTAAATACAGTATTGTGCTTGACAAAATGACAATTCATATAGTGAATGATTACAGAAGAATCGATAGTGTTTTCTGCATAATTTGCTTTCATCCATAACCAAGACCAATTTTGTCTCTTGTTCCTTATAGATGTTTTGCCAAACATAAAAAAAGTAAATCATTTCATGTTTTGAAGGCCATTTCTTTCCTCTCTTGGGTCTTTCCATTTAACTCAACCTGGTTCACAGTTTAACCAGAAGGATGGTACCTCATTGTCCTGTCCCTACTTCCTTACCATTCCTTACTGTGGGCAGGACTCATTCAGCATAAAGGAAACTGCATGCCAGGTGTGTTTTATAGAGATTAAAAACTCCTCTGTCTGATGTGATACTTTATGCGAAAACCCAAAAGACTCTACTCCAAATCTGCTAGAACTTGTACAGGAATTCCGTAAAGTGTCAGGATATAAAAACAATGCACAGAAATCAGTTGCATTTCTATACACCAACAACAAGACAGGAGAAAGAGAAATTAAGGAGTCAGTCCCATTTACAATTGCACCCAAAACCATAACATACCTAGAAATAAACCTAACCAAAGAGGCAAAGAATCTGTACTCAGAAAACTATAAAGTACTCATGAAAGAAATTGAGGAAGATATGAAGAAATGGAAAAATGTTCCATGCTCATGGATTTGAAGAACAAGTATTGTGAAAATGTCTATGCTACCTAAAGCAATCTACACGTTGAATGCAATCCCTATAAAAATACCATACCTTTTTTTCCAAAGAAATGGAACAAATAACCTTAAAACTTATACGGAACCAGAAAAGACCTCAAATAGCCAGAGGGATGTTGAAAATGAAAACCAAAGTTGGTGGCATCACAATTCCAGACTTCAAGCTCTATTACAAAGCTGTCATCATCAAGACAGTATGGTACCGGCACAAAAACAGACACATAGATCAATGATATAGAATAGAGAGCCCAGAAATAGACCTTCAAATCTACAGTCAACTAATCTTTGACAAAGCAGGAAAAAATATCCAATGGAAAAAAAGACAGTCTCTTCAACAAATGCTGTTGGGAAAATTGGACAGCCACATGCACAAAAATGAAACTGGACCATTTCCTTACAGCACACACAAAAATAGACTCCAAATGGATGAAATAGCTCAATGTGAGAAAGGAATCCATCAAAATCCTTGAGGAGAACACAGGCAGCAACCTCTTCAACCGCAGCCACAGCAACTTCTTCCGAAGTTTCCGAAGGCAAGGGAAACAAGGGCAAAAATGAACTACTGAGACTTCATCAAGATCAAAAGCTTTTGCACAGCAAAGGAAATAGTCAACAAAACCAAAAGACAACTGACAGAATGGGAGAAGATATTTGAAAATGACATATCAGATAAAGGGCTAGTATCCAAAAACTATAAAGAACTTATCAAACTCAGCACCCAAAGAACAAAGAATCCAATCAAGAAATAGGCAGAAGACATGAACAGACATTTATTCAAAGAAGATATCCAGATGGCCAACAGACACATGTAAAAGGGCTCCACATCACTCGGCATCAGGGAAATACAAATCAAAACCACAGTGAAATACCACCTCATGCTAGTCAGAATGGCTAAAATTAACAAGTAAGGAAATGACAGATGCTGGCAAGGATGTGGAAAAAGGGGAACCCTCCTACACTGTTGGTGGGAATGCAAGATGGTGCAGCCACTCTGGAAAACAGCATGGGGGTTTCTCAAAAAGTTCAAAATAAATCTACTCTATGACCCAGCAATTTCACTACTGGATATTTACCTTAAAGACACAAATGTAGTGATCTAAAGGGGCACATGCACCCAAATGTTTATAGCAGCAATGTCCACAATAGCCAAACTATGAAAAGAACCTAGATGTCTGTCAACAGATGAATGGATAAAGAAGATGTATATATATATATATATCCATCCAATGGAATACTATGCAGCCATCAAAAGAAATCTTGCCATTTGCAATGACGTGGATGGAACTAGAGGGTATTATGCTGAGCGAATTAAGTCAATCACAGAAAGACAATTATCATATGATCTCCCTGATATGAGGAAGTTGAGAGGCAAAGCAGGGGGCTTGGGGGGTAGGGAAGGAAAAAATGAAACAAGATGGGATTGGGATGGAGACAAACCATAAGAGAGTCTTAATCTCACAGAAAAACCCGGAGGGGTGTAGGGAGAGGGTGGTTGGGTTATGGACACTGGGGAGGGTATGTGCTATGGTGAGTGCTGTGAAGTGTGTAAACCTGGGGATTCACAGACCTGTACCCCAGGGGCTAATAATACATTATATCATTATATGTTAATAAAAAATTTTAAAAAAATTAAAAAATAAAAATAAATAAAAAGATTTTTAAACAAAACAAAACTATGCAAAACAATACAAACAAACAAACAAACAAGCCCTCCTCTGTGTAAATCTCTCCCCTTGTCAAGATTTGATGATCTTTTTACTTTAGCAATTCTTTTGGGTTGAGCATTAAAGTTTTTTTCAAATGCAAATGTTATATGGAAAGGGTTGGTTATTACAAGACATTAACTTTCTTCTTTTATCAATTAATGCAATGTTGGAGCACCTACTATATGATAATGCACATGGCTTATTGCTGAGAGGATGAAAGACACATTAAAAAAAAAAAAAGATAAGACAGAGTGTCAATCCTCAAGGAGCTTATTGAGAAATTAAGGTAACTCCAGACATCTGATTATAATCCTGAGCAATAGCATGGACAAGACTGGCTGGACTACTTTGGAAGGCTGAGGGTAGATAATGGAGGGATAGTGTGATGATATTGGGTAACACTCTGTGTGTTTGTGTGTGTGAGTGATATCTCCTAAGGAGGAGAGAATGAAGCCCCCAACACAATCGTGCAATTTTCTAAGCACTTGCTCTTGTTGTAAGAGCTTTTGCACATAATCACATACCACTTGTTAGTTCTGCCATTCTAGGGAGTTGTATGACTTCTTCCTCACTAGTAAACTTTATAGACGACCAGGTGATCATTGTAATGAAAAATATGCTGTATGTACTGATGTTGGAGAAGCAAGAAGTTTACATTTTCGATATGATTTGCCTTGTCTTAGATTTCTTTCCTCTACTCTACATGCTGGGACATCCTGCTAACCTCTAACTAACTTCATACTTCTACTTGAAAACAGAACTTAAAGACATGTTTCTCAAGGAAATGTAAACTGGTGTACCCTCTGCAAAAACCAATATGGTGACTCCTCCAAAAATTAGAATTACCAAAAGATGCAGCAATTCTACTTCTGGGTATGTATCTGAATAAAAAATCAGAGACTTGAACAGATATGTATATACCAATGTTCATAGTGGCATTGTTTACAATTTACAGATTCAGCAAATGAATGGATAAAGGAAACTTTGTGTATTGGGGACATCTTGGAGATATAGCAGGTTCAATTTCAGACCACCACAATAAAGCAAATATCATAATAAAGTGAGTCAAATAAACTTTTTGGTTTTCCAGTGCAAATAAAAGTTATGTTTACATTATACTGTAGTCTATGAAGTGTGCAATAGTATTGCATCTAAAAAAACCCCCAAACATACATACCTTAATTAAAGAATACTTCAGTACTAAAATATGCTAACCATCATCTAAGCTTTTATCTATTTGTAAGTTTTGTTTCTTGTCTTGATGTTGATGGTTGCTGACTGACCAGGGTGGTGGTTGCTGAAGGTTGAGGTGGCCGTGACAATTTCCTAAAATAAGACAATGATAAAGTTTGTCGCATCAGTTGACTCTCCCTTTCATGAAATATTTATCTGTAGCATGCAGTGCTTTTTAAAAAATTTTTAAATTTATTTTCAGCATAACAGTATTAATTGTTTTTGCACCATACCCAGTGCTCCATGCAATATGTGCCCTCTCCAATACCCACCACCTGGTTCCCCCAACCTCCCATGCTCCACCCCTTCAAAACCCTCAGATTGTTTTTCAGAGTCCATAGACTCTCATGGTTCACCTTCCCTTCCAATTTCCCTCAACTCCCTTCTCCTAACTCCCCTTGTCCTCCATGCTATTTGTTATGCTCCACAAATAAGTGAAACCATATGATAATTGGCTCTCTCTGCTTGACTTATTTCACTCAGCATAATCTCTTCTAGTCCTGTCCATGTTGCTACAAAAGTTAAGTATTCATCCTTTCTGATGGAGGCATAATACTCCATCGTGTATATGGACCACATCTTCCTTATCCATTCGTCCACTGAAGGGCACCTTGGTTCTTTCCACAGTTTGGTGACTGTGGCCATTGCTGCTATAAACATTGGGGTAGAGATGGCCCTTCTTTTCACGACATCTGTATCTTTGGGGTAAATACCCAGTAGGTATGCAGTGCTTTTTGATAGCATTTTACCCACACTAGAATTTTATTCAAAATTGGAGTCAATCCTCTCAACCCTGATACTGCTTTATCAACTAATTTTGTGTCATTTTCTACATTCTTTGTTGTTATTTCAACATTTGTTTACAGCTTCTTACCAGCAGTAGATTTTATGACAAGAAGCCGCTTTCTTTTCTCATCCATACAAAGAAAGTCTTCATCTGTTCAAGTTTTATCATGATATTGTAGCAATTTAGTCACATTTTCTGGCTCCACCTATAATTCTCATTCTCTTGCTGTTTCCACCACATCTGAATTTACTTTCTCCACTGAAGTTTTGAAACCCTTAAAGTCATCAATGAGGACTGGAATCAACATCTCCCAAACTCCTCTTAATATTGCTGTTTTTATCATTTTCCATGAATCATGAATGTTCTTAATGACATATAGAATGGTAAAATATTTCCATGAGGTTTTCAATCTACTTTGCCCACCCAGATCCATCAGAGGAATCATGACCTATTATGGTACTATAGCCTTACAAAATGTATTTCTTAAATAATAAGACTTGAAAGTTGAAATAACTTCTTGATCTATGGGCTGCATAATGGATGCAGTGTTAGCAGGCATGAAAACAACGTTAATATCATTGTATATTGCCATCAGGGTTCTGGGGTGACCAGATACATTTCCACTTTTGGCAGCAGTATTTTGAAAAGAAATTTTGTTCTGAGCAGTAGCTCTCAACAGTGGGCCTCAAATGTTCAGTATCATAAACAGATGTGCTATCATCCAGGCTTTGTTGTTCCATTGATAAAGCACAGGCAGAGTAGATTTAGCATAATTTGTAAGGGCCCTAGGATTTTATGAATAGTGAATGAACATTAGCTTCAACTTAAGGTCACCGTTGTATTAGTTCCTAACAAGAGAGTCAGCCTGAGCTTTGAAGCTTTGAAGCCAGGCATTGATTTCTCCTCTTTAGCTATGAAAGTCCCAGATGGCATCTTCTTTCAATAAAAGTCTGTTTCACCTACATTAAAAATCTACTGTTTGTGTAGACATTTTTATTAATTATCTTACAGAGATTTTCTGGGTAACCTGCTATAGCTTCTACATCAGCATTTGTTCCTTTACCTAGTATTATAGAGATGGCTTTTTTTCTTAAACCTCATCAATCAATCTCAGCTATCTTCAAGCTTCTTTTGCAGCTTCTTCACCCTCTCAATCTTCATAGAATAGAAAAAGTTAAGGCCTTGCTCTGGATTAGGCTTTGGCCTAGGGGAATATTGTGATTTTCTATCTAGACCATTAAAATTTTCCCTATTTCAGAGCAAAAACTGTTTCTTTTTTAAAATTGAGATAACTTTATTAGTTTATTGTCTTACATATATCTGATGACAGATTGAAGTATACCATGTATTGATTACATCACCTATTCTTTGCCTTTCCTCCTTATCTTTCCTTCCTGGTCTTTCACACTTTGGAGCTTGTCCGATTTCCTACTCATTCTATTTCTATTCCTTGGTTTCTTTTATTGGTTGCACTTTTTCTTCATTTTTTATGAATTTTCTTTGTTGTTCTTTTGTTTTATTTTTCTTATTATGTTCATTTGGCGCTGGTATAGTATATCATTAGTTTTTGATATAGGGTTCAGTGATTCATTAGTTGCATATAACACCCAGTGCTCATCACAACATGTGTACTCCTCAATACCCATCACACAGCTACCCCCTCTACATGCCCCCTCCCCTCTGAAACCCACCATTTGTTTCCCAGGGACAATTATGTCTCAGGGTTCATATCCCTCTCTAATTTCTCCCCCTTCATTTTTTCCTCCTTTCCTGTATGTTCCTCAGTACTATTGCTTATGTTCCACTTGAGTGAAACCATATGATAATTGTCTTTCTCTGCTTGACATTTCACTTAGCAGAATCCCCTCCAGTTCCATCCATGTCAATAAATGTGGGTATTCATCCTTTCTGATGACAGAGTAATAGTCTGTTGTATATATGTACCACATTTTCCTTATTCATTCTTCTGTTGAAAGGCATCTAAGCTTCTTCCTCAGTTTGGCTATTGTGGACATTGCTGCTATGAACATTGGGGTGCATGTTGGCCTTCTTTTCACTACAGCTTTATCTTTGGGAAAAATACATAGTAGTGCAATTTCTGGGTCATAAAGTAGCTCTATTTTTAACACCTTGAGGAATGTCCATAATGTTTTCCAGAGTAGCTGTACCAGCTTGCATTCACCAACAGTGCAAGAGTGTTCCCCTTTCTCCACAACCTTACCAATATTTGTTGTTTCCTTTTTTGTTAATTTTGCCATTCTAACTGGTGTAAGGTGATATCTCATTGCAGTTTTGATTTGTATTTGCCTGATAGCTGATGATTTTGAATATTTTTCATGTTTCATCTTATTATTCATATGTTCCCTGGGGTAACACTTTTTAATTTTATTTTTAAAAAGATTTTATTTATTTATTTGAGGAGGGAAGTGGCAGAGGGAGAAGGAGAAGCAGACCACCACTGAACAGGGAGTTTGACATGAGGCTTGGTCTCAGGAAACTGAGATCATGACCTGAGCTGAAAGCAGATACCCAACCAACTGACTCACCCAGATGCACCTGGAGTAGCACTTAAAAATGAAAAATATTCATTTATTTATTTGAGAAAAAGAGAAGAGAGAGAATGTGTGAGTGCAGTGGTAAGGGGCAGAGGGAGAGAGAAAATCTCAAACAGACTCCCCACTGAGCACAGAGCCCAATGCAGGGCTTGATCCCATGACCCTGAGATCATAACCTGAGTTGAAATCAAGATTTGGATGCTTAACTAACAGCCACCCAGGAACCCTTGGAGCAGCACTTTTAGTTATCTTCAAGAGCTTTTTCTTTGCATTGACAACTTGGCTAACTGTTGTTGCAAGAAACCCATCTTGGCTTTGTGACATGACTTCTTCACTAAGCTTGATCATTCCCAGCTTTTGATTTAAAGTGAGAGGCATGTGACTCTTCCTTTCTCTTGAACACTTAGAAGCTATTCTAGGGTTTTTGATTGGACTAATTTCAATATTTTTGTGTCTCAAGGATTTTGCAGGACTGAGGAGAGGGGAGAGATGGGAAGACAATTTATAAAAAATTAAATGTCTGAAGTGCAGTAAAACAAAGAGCAGCAAATTGGGATAGCACTTTACATACAATGACATATCATTCAGTATTAAAAATATAAAATTTTGGCACATGCTACTATGTTGATCAATCTTGAAGACTTGCTAAGTAAAATAACTTAATAAACAAGAGGAAACATATTATATAGCTCTACATATATGAGGTATTCAGAGCAGTCAAATTTACAAATATAACAAGTATAATGACATTTACCTGTGGCTAGGGAAAGAGGGAATGTGGAGTTATTATTTAATGACTATGAAGTTTCAGTTTGAGGTGGTGAAACAGTTCTGGAAATGGATGGTGGTGATGGTTTCACAACAATATGAATGTACTTAATGCAACAGAACTGTGCACTTAAATGTTGTTAAAATGGCAAGTTTATGTTATATATATTTTACCACAATAAGAATTTTTGTATAAAAAATGTGTTTCCTCAAGCATTCTCTAAGTAAGCAGAAAATTCCATTATAAACTTTATTTAGAAGCCAAAATTGGTGTATTAGAAATCATTTCCATGAAAGCAAAGCTCATGTTATTTTCTTTACAATTACATTTCAAATTTTTCTTTGATGCTATGAAGGTATACAGAAAGTATATAGTTCTTGCCTACAAAGTACTTATAAATCTGTTAGGTAGGCAATCATTCCATACAGGAAGAAGAAAGAAAACTTAGGACCATGTGTGCCAAACATTATGTATTACAATGCTAAACTCTATAGGCCATAACTACTGTGTAGTTCAAAGGAAACTGGGATTAGAGAAAGTTGAGTTACAGGTGATAATTTAATGGAAGAAATGATGGTTGAGTTGAACTTAAAGACTGAATAATATTTAGAGAGTTGGAAGTATGGCATTTAGAGACATAGGAGATAACAAAATAAAAGCACATAGGTAGGAATGATTTAGCTTATCTGTAGGACAGTGAGAATAAATATCTGACTAGAGAGCAGAGGAAATAACCAGAAAATAAAGTTAGGTCAGTTGGGGGCAGATTATTAAGTAGTTTAAAATATAGACCATTTTTTAGTATTAAATTGTATCTAGCTAATTTTACCAGATATAGCCT
Organism: Mustela erminea; assembly: GCF_009829155.1. Classification (NCBI taxonomy): domain Eukaryota; kingdom Metazoa; phylum Chordata; class Mammalia; order Carnivora; family Mustelidae; genus Mustela; species Mustela erminea. Next base: position 81,726,509 of record NC_045635.1, on the reverse strand, counting down.
CTCCCAACTTACTAATAAAATTTTTTGAGACACACAGATGTAAGCAAATCTTCACAGCACAACTGAAACCTGGCACCAATAATTAATCAGTTGCCAAAAATATGGTAAAATATTCACTAATAGGCTGTTGGAATTGAATCTATAAACATAAGTGTTGGCCAATATATGATAAATTGTTAAGGATAGAAAAATTTGCTAGTCTGAAGGAAAATGGAAGAACGATTTTTTAAACCTTTTCTCCTTCTATTCTTTTGTTCAGAATTTCAAATTCCGTACTAACAATAAAATTGGGTACAAATCTTTCTATTGCTTGGATACTGATTTTTTATTCTTCTCCCCACCATATTCATTCAGTCTCTAACAGTACTTCATTTCTAAATTTTATTTTATTTTTTTAACATTTTATTTTTATTTATTTATTTGACAGACAGAGATCACAAGCAGGCAGAGAGGCAGGCAGAGAGAGAGGAGGAAGCAGGCTCCCTGCTGAGCAGAGAGCCTGATGTGGGACTCGATCCCAGGACCCTGAGATCATGACCTGAGCCAAAGGCAGCGGCTTAACCCACTGAGCCACCCAGGTGCCCCAGTACTTCATTTCTAAATCCTGTTAGAAACCACAGTCCCCATGATCATTCAATCATGATGTAGTGCGAGTGTTATAGCAATATATTAATTTCTGAGTATGTCGTTCCCTGAAATAAAAACACTATTGGCCAGCATGGCAGAAAAGTAACTATCTTCTGAAAACCAATGTTCTTGTTATAGTGTAGAGTTGTGTTTCAAAGCAACTGTCCATCTAGAAATTATATTCCTTGTCTTCCTCATATCCGCATATAGCCTTGTTCTTTGCCAAAAGAAGGTGAATGAATGCAATATCTGTTACTTCTAGGAAGAACTGGTTAGGAGGTAGGTATCCTCAACTCTGTGAATTTTTCTATTTTTTTGCTGAAGCTAAAGGATTCTAAGGCACTAGGGAATGACAGAGCCATGTAATGAGAGGACACTGAGTTTCTAAATCTTCACATGGAAGTTAAGCCACTGAATATCCATTGAACAATTGTTCCAGCAAGACATGAACTGGCATAAGCCATTGAAATTTCAGTTTATTTGTTATAGAACCTGGCATTACCATAAGCAACATAGCATGGGTGAACAGAGTAGGGTATTTTTTAGCAATGTATGTTGGTATAGTCGTTTTAAAAATATGCTTCAGATAATAAGGATCTTGAAGTATAAAATTGTGGGGACAATAGAAGATTTGTCAGTTTAGAAGAACATAAATTTAAAAAATTGGACTTTTGGAATTGGGCTAGGAATTATGCACAACAAACCATGTTCACTATATAATAGTATATGTAACTCATGTATCCTTCTATATATGTCACCTCACTTTATCTTCACACTCCTATAGGTTAAGTAATAGCATCATAGTTTGACAGATGAGGAAATTGAAATATCTCCCCAAGGTTATACAGCAAATGGTGGAGCCAAGGTAATTAACACAGTGTTTTTTATTTTAAAGTCACATTTAACTACTACTTTCTAAAACTTCCTGTAAAAGAATTGAGAAGATATTTCTCCAACTGACAAATGAATGGAGAACAAAGTGAAGGGCAATTCACTTACACCATCTGTTACAAGTTTTTAGATCTAGATAGATTTCTTCTTATTCAGGAATGAGTAAGATACAAAATAGTCAACTTGGAGATAATTACCATGTAACTGATACATATATCATACACAACTTGGATATAATCAGAAAGCAACTTTAGTTTAATTTCCTATGACCTCTTCAAATTTATTCTGAAAAAAAGAGTTCTTCTCTTACCCCTGAATACAAATCAAGGAAATTCCTATAACTTTTCTAGTTACTTTTAAGTAATAAGTGCCTCATTTAAGTAACTAATATATCTTCAGAGTAGTATAATAATAAAACTGTAAACTTTATTGAAAACCTCGCTCATTTCTAAGGTCAGGCTTGCTTCCAGGGTCACTAGCTTGAACAGGAAAGGGGACATGTTTTCTATACTTTGCATTTACCTTCTCTTACTCTATTTTGTTAACTTTTTGACTTCCTCTTGGTAAGATAAAAGCAGAACGAGAAGACGAAAAAGCCAGGAAATTTATTACACTGCCATCAGAAGGAACATATTCTCTGGCTTTAATAGATGTTTAAGCTTCATCATTTCTTTCATGGAATACTTTATTACCTTTTTCAGAGACCACCTCATCATTGGAAATAACTCACAGTGCTTCTGATGCTTGTGAATCTATTTCCTCTGGCTTTTTCTTTATTGTTCCTTATTCATTATATAAAATTTGATAATTCACTCACTATTTAAGTATCTTTCCCATGAATTTTCTTGGCCAGGCTCTAAGGAACCTCACACTGGTTCTTTGTTTGTAGTCTACATATGGTTTATAGGATACACTCATGGATCCTTTATCATAACACATTCTGCGAATGCAGGCATCACTCAAATACAACTTCTTTTTGTTCTGCTCTAGAAGCAACCAGCCAACAAGTCTTGCCCTTTAGGCTGTATAAGTGTTATGAGTCAGACATCAATCCGGTACAGGGAACATATTTTAAACTCTCCATATAATTCTGATGAGGGGTGAGCATTTTTCACTATTCACACTTTGAGAAGGTAGTACTCATAGTACACCAACAATTCTTCCCAAAAATCTCCTCCTAAACTCCCAATCTTTTATCAAACTCTCCAATCTTTATTATAAGCTGAAAATAAAGAGGAGTTAAGATGGCAGAGGATTAGGGGGATGCTAAGCTTATCCCTCAAACACAGCTAGATAGTTACCAAATATTTCTTAGCATTCAAGAAATCAGAGTTCTGATAGAACAAAAACTGCAAGTCTATAAGTAGAAAAATGACCACCTTTTGGAAGATAGGAGGTGCAAAGAGTTGTTTTGTGGCTGATATGGCTGTGTATACTGTGGCAAGGATAGAGCCTGCTTATGAAGGTTACCATAACATATAATAAGCAGTGGAACACAAAATCTGAACCTTTAGAAATCTACTACTGTGGGGGATGCATCTGCCTTTAAGGTGCTCAGGTGGTGAAGTGGGATGGAATTCCAGGTGTCACAGCATGGTCTGAGAATCCCCTGGATCACCAGAGGAATGTGTGGTTCAAACCCGCTGTTCTATTACCAGGCATAGTAGTGAGGAAGCTGGCTGAGAGAAGTGGGTCTTAGTGCTGGATATTTGCCATAACTGAAAACCACTGTGAAGTCATGTGACTGCTATTCTGGGACTGATTGGCAAATAGCAAAATCATGGTGAGACCCTCTACCAGAGGAAGAGCACAGGTCCACATTGCAGGAGTTCCTAAAATTTGGAGTTTTGAAACTCAGACATGTTCCTGAGATTAAAAAACAAAAACAACAACAACAAAAAAAAAACACACAAAATCTCAGACATAGGGTAAATGTAGGGTTCTGATAGAAACCAGGGACACAAGTAAGGTGATTGATTGCTCTTCTGTGAAGGCTTATTGAAGAATGGGGGTCATGGCCTTTCAGTTCCAGACCCAGAGAGATGGGCACTGCCATATTCATCTGATCCATCAGTGCTGAAAACCTTCAGGGAGCAAAACAATGCCACCTAGTGGAGGATGGTGCTGCTTATACCAAGCTCTGACCTCCTGCAACCTGGAGGTACATTTCTACTGAAACAAGTTCAACTAAGAATCAGTGCAACAGGTCCTTCCCCCAGAAGATAAGCACAAACAACTCCCTCACACCAAGCATATTGATCATAGAGTACTGCAAATATTCAGCTCTGGGGGAAATAGGACATAGCTTCCTTTTTAATTTTATTCTTTCATATATATAGGGATATATATATATATATATATATATATATATATATATATATATAAAATGTTTATTTTATGATTATTTTATCCCCCCATTTTTTAAATTTTGGAATCTAGATTATTTTAACAAGCAGACCAAAACCCACTCAGGATGTAGTTTTTCTTGTTTTTGTTTGTTTTGTTTTGTTTTCCTTTCTTCTTTTCTTTCCTGGACAAAATGATGAGATGGAGAAGTTCACCCCAATAGAAAGAACAGGAAGTAGACCTCATGGCCAGGGATTCAATCAATATAGATACAAGTAAAATGTCTAAACTAGAATTTAAAACAACAATATAAGCGTACTAGCTGGGCTTTAAATAAATAGTGAAAACACTCAAGAATCCCTTACTGCAGAGAAAAGGGAATTAAAATCTAGTCAGGCCAAAATTTAAAAAGGTATAACTAAGATGCAATCCCAAGTGGAAACCAAAAACAAGGAGGGATGAAGTACAGGACGGAATCAGTGATATAGAAGATAAAATAATGAAAAAAAAAAAAAAAAAGAGGGCAAGAAAGGTAATGGACCATGAAAGCAAACTTCTGGAACTTAGGAACCTATTCAAATGTAGTAACATTTATATCATAGGAATCCCAGAAGATGAAGAGAGACAAAAAGTGGCAGAAACTTTATTCAAACAAATTATAATTGAAAACTTCTCTGACCTGGGGAAAGACACAGATGTCAAAATCTGAGAAGCACAGAGAACTGCCATTAAATTCAACAAAAGTTGACCATTACCAAATCATATGGTAGGATCCTGGAGTCCTGGAATCAAGTCCCACATCAGGCCCCCTGATCAGCAGGTGGTCTGCTTCTCCCTCTGACATTCCCCCTTTCATAATCACTCTCATTCTCTCTCTCTCTCTCAAATGAATAAATGAATGAATGGATGAATGAATGAATAAATAAAATCTTTAAAACAAAAGTAACAGCAAGGAAAGAATCTTGAAAGCAACAAGTGCTTAACCTACAAGTAAGACAGATCAGGTTCACATCAGATCTGTCCACAGAAATAATGCAGGCCAGAAAAATGTGACAGGAAATAGTCAATATGCTGAAAATACGCAACCAAGATTTTGTTATCCAGCAAGGCCGTCATTCAGAATAGGAGAGATGAAGAGTTTCCCAAACAAAAACTAAAGGAGTTTGTGACCACTAACCCAGTCCTGCAAGATATTTTAATGGGGGGCTCTTTGAGTGAGGTGGGGAGAGACCAAGAGCAACAAAGACTAGAAAGGAACAGAAAACAACACCAGAAATACTAGCGCAACAGGTGAAACAATTGCAAAGATAAATTTATATCTTTCAATAGTTATTCTGAATGTAGGTGGAATAAATGTTCCAATCAAAAGATGTAGGGTATCAGAATGGATTAAAATAAACAAACAAACCAAAAAATAGGACCCATCTATATCTTGCCTACAACAGACTCATTTCAGACCTAAAGAGACCTGCAGATTGATATGAGGAGATGGAGAACCATCTATCATGCTAATGTATGTCAAAAGAAAGCTGAATCGCTATGCATATATCAGACAAACTACATTTTAAAACAAAGACTATAAGAAGAGATGAAGGGGAACATTACATCATAATTAAAGAGCCTGTCGATCAAGAAGATCTAATAATTGCAAATATTTATGTCCCCAACTTGGCAGCACTCAAGTATATAAATTAATTAATAATAAACACAAAGAAACTCATTGATAGTAATGCAATAATAATAGGAGACTTTAACACTCCAATTATAGCAATGGACAGAACATCTAAGCAGAAAATCGACAAGGAAACAATAGCTTTGAATGAAACACTGGACCAGATGGACTTCACAGATATATTCAGAAAATTTCATCCTAAAGCAGCAGAATGCATGTTCTTTTCACGTGCACATGGGATATTCTCTAAAAATAGATTACATCCCAGGTCACAAATCAGCCCCCAACAAGTACAAAAAGTTCAAGATCATACTGACATGCCTATTTTCAAAACACAATGCTATGAAACTTGAAGTCAAAACCCAGAAAATATTAGGAAATACCTCAAATACATTAAATACATCTTTCTAGAGCATGAATGGATCAGCCAGAAAAGTAAGAAGAAATAAAAAAGAATATATGGAAGGGGCGCCTGAGTGGCTCAGTGGGTTAAGCCGCTGCCTTCAGCTCAGGTCATGATCTCGGTGTCCTGGGATCGAGCCCTGCATCGGGCTGTCTGCTCAGCGGGGAGCCTGCTTCCCCCTCTCTCTTTGCCTGCCTCTCTGCCTACTTATGATCTTTCTCTCTGTCAAATAAATAAAATCTTTAAAAAAAAGAATATATGGAAGCAAATAAAAGTCAAAATACAACAGTCCAAAGCCTATGGGATACAGCAAAGGTGGTCCTAAGAAGGAAGTATATATCAATACAGGTCTATCTCAAGATGCAAAAAAGGTCTCAATTATGCCACTTAACCTTATATTTGAAGTCTCCAGTAAAGAAACAGGAAATAAATCCTAAAACCAGGAGAAAAAGGGAAATAATAAAGATTAGAATAGAAACAGATGATAAAGAAACAAACAATAAAAAAACCCAGGATGGAGCTGTTTTTTCAAAAGAATGAATAACATTGATAAAGGCCTAACCAGCCTTATCAAAAATAGAAGAGAAAGAACCCAAATAGATAAAATCATGAATGAAAGAGGGGAGATCACAAATAACACTGCAGAAATACAAACAATTATAAGAGAATACTATGGAAAAATTGTATGTCAACAAACTGGCAACCTGGAAGAAATGGACAAATTCCTAGAAACCTACACACTACCAAAACTGAAACACAAAGAAATAGAAAATTTGTACAGAACCATAACCAGCAAAGAAATTGAATCAGTAATAAAAAATATCCAATCAAAAAGAAGTCCTGGGCCAGATGGATTCTCAGGGGAATTCTACCGGACATTTAAAGAAGAGTTAATGCCTATTCTTCTCAAACTGTTCCAAAAAATGGAAATGGAAGGAAAACTTCCAAACTCCTTCTATGGAGCCAACACTACCTTGATTCCAAAACCAGACAAAGACCCTACTAAAAATGATAAGTACAGGCCAATATACGTGATGAACATGGTTGCAAAATTTTTCAGTAAAATACTAGCAAGTCAAATCCAACAGTACATTTAAATAATTAATTACCACGATCAAGTGAAATTTATTCCTGAGCTGTAACAGGGGTTCAATATTTGCAAATCAATGTGATACACACTATAAAGAAAAGGATAAGAACCATATGATCTTGTCAATAGATGCAGAAAAATCATTTGACCTAATACTTCATCTTTTATTTTATAAAAACCCTCAACAAAATGAGGATAGATGGAACATACCTCAACATCATAAAAGCTATATACGAAAGACCTACAGCTAATATCATCCTAAATGGGTAAAAGTTGAGAGCCTTCCTTCTATAGTCAAGAACAATACAAGGATGTCAGTTCTTACCATTATTATTAATTAATAATTTTAGGACTTAGCCTCAGCAATCAGGAAACAAAATGAGATAAAAAAGAAGAAGTCCAACTTTCACGATTTACAGATGACATGATACTCTATGTAGAAAATCTGAAGGACTCCACCAAAAAAGTCGCTAGAACTAATACATGGATTCAGTAAGTAACAGGATACAAAATCAATGTACAGAAATCTGTTGCATTTCTATATATCAATAATAAAGCAGCAGAAAATAAATGAAGAAATCAATCCCGTTTAGAGTTGCACCAAAATCAATAAAAAACCTAGGATTAAACCTAACTAAAGAGGTAAAAGTTCTATACTCAGAAAACTATAGAACACTTATGAGAGAAATTAAAGAGGACATCAAGAAATGGAAAGACATTCCATGTTCATGGATTAGAAAAAAAAAACAAATATTGTTAAAATGTCTAAATTACACAAAGCAGTCTATGCATTTAAAGCAATCCCTGTCAAAATACCAATAACATTTGTCACAGAGATAAAACAAACAATTCTAAAATTTGTATAGAACCACAAAAGACCCCAAATAGCCAGTGTAATCTTGAAAATGAAAAGAAAGGCTGGAGGCATAACAATTCTGGACTTGAAACTATATTGCAAAGCTGTAGTGACTAAGACAGTATGATACTGGCACAAAAACAGACACATAGATCAATGCAATAGAATAGAAAAATGCAGAAATGGATGCACAACTATATGGTCAACTGATCTTCAACATAGCAGGAAAGAATATCCAATAGAAAAAAGACAGTATCTTCAAAAAATGGTATTGAGAAAACTGGACAGAAACATGCAGAAGAGTGAAACTGGACAATCTTCTTACACCATGAACAAAAATAAATTCAAAATGGATTAAAGACCTAAATGTGAGGCAGGAAACTATCAAAATCCTAGAGGAGAACACAGGCAGCAACCTCTTTAACCTTGGCTGTAGCAGCTTCTTACTAGACACAATGTGAGAGGCAAGGGAAACAAAAGCAAAAATGAACAATTGGGACTTCATCAAGTTACACTTTCTGTACAGTTAAGGAAACAATCAACAAAGCTAAAAGGCATCCTATAGAATGGGAGAAGATATTCATAAACAACCTATCTGATAAAGGATTAGTATCCAAAATATAAAGAAATCAAACTCAACACCTAAAAAGCATTAAAATAATCCAATTAAGAAATGTGCAAAAGACATGAATAAAATTTTTTCCAAAGAAAACATCCAGATGGCTAACTGACATTTGAAAAACTGCTCAACATCACTCACCAGCAGGGAGATACAAATCCAAACCATAATGAGATACCACCTCACACCTGTCAGAATGACTAAAATTAACAACACAAGAAACAATAGATGTTGGTGAGGATGCAGAGGAAGGGAAACCCTCTTTCTCTGTTGGTGAAAGTGCAAAATGGTACAGCCACTCTTGAGAACAGTATGGAGGTTCCTCAGAAAGTTAAAAATAGAACTACCCTATGATCCAGCAACTGCACTACTAGGTATTTACCCAAACGACATAAAAGTACAGCGTCCAAGGGGTACATGCATCCTGATGTATATAGGAGCATTATCAACAACTGATGGAGAGAGCCCAAATGTCCATTGACTGAGGAATGGATAAATCAGTGATATATAAAACCATATGTATCCAAATGTGTGTACACATATACATATACATTTTAATATTACTGAACCATCAAAAAATAAAATTTTTCCATTTGCAATGATGTGGATGGAGCTAGAGTGTATTATGCTAAATGAAGTAAGTCAGTCAGAGAAAAACAAATACCATATGATCTCACTCATATGTGATTTTTTAAAATTAATTTATTTATTTTCAGAAAAACAGCATTCATTATTTTTTCACCACACCCAGTGCTCCATGCAATCCATGCCCTCTATAATACCCACCACCTGGTACACCAACCTCCCACCCCCCGGCCACTTCAAACCCCTCAGATTGTTTTTCAGAGTCCACAGTCTCTCATGATTCACCTCCCCTTCCAATTTACCCCAACTCCCTTCTCCTCTCTAACACCCCTTGTCCTCCATGATATTTGTTATGCTCCACAAATAAGTGAAACCACATGATAATTGACTCTCTCTGCTTGACTTATTTCACTCAGCATAATCTCTTCCAGTCCCATCCATGTTGCTACAAAAGTTGGGTATTCATCCTTTCTGATGGAGGCATAATACTCCATCGTGTATATGGACCACATCTTCCTTATCCATTCATCTGTTGAAGGGTATCTTGGTTCTTTCCATAGTTTGGAGACCATGGCCATTGCTGCTATAAACATTGGGGTACAGATGGCCCTTCTTTTCACGACATCTGTATCTTTGGGGTAAATACCCAGGAGTGCAATGGCAGGATCATAGGGAAATTCTATTTTTAATTTCTTGAGGAATCTCCACACTGTTCTCCAAAGTGGCTGCACCAACTTGCATTCCCACCAACAGTGGAAGAGGGTTCCCTTTTCTACACATCCACTCCAACATATGTTGTTTCCTGTTTTGTTAATTTTGGCCATTCTAACTGGTGTAAGGTGATATCTCAATGTAGTTTTAATTTGAATCTCCCTGAGAGCTAGTGATGATGAACATTTTTTCATGTGTCTGATAGCCATTTGTATGTCTTAATTGGAGAAGTGTCTGTTCATATCGTCTGCCCATTTTTTGATATGTTTGCCTGTTTTGTGTGTGTTGAGTTTGAGAACTTCTCATTATAGATCCTAGATATCAACCTTTTGTCTGTACTGTCATTTGCAAATATCTTCTCCCATTCTGTGGGTTGCCTCTTTGTTTTCTTGACTGTTTCCTTTGCTGTTCAGAAGCTTTTGATTTTGATAAAGTCCCAAAAGTTTATTTTCGCTTTTGTTTACTTTGCCTTTGGAGACATATCTTGAAAGAAGTTGCTGTGGCTGATATTGAAGAGATTACTGCCTATGTTTTCCTCTACGATTCTGATGGATTCCTGTCTCATGTTGAGGTCTTTTATCCATTTTGAGTTTATCTTTGTATACAGCATAAGAGAATGGTCGAGTTTCATTCTTCTACTTATAGCTGTCCAGTTTTTCCAGCACCCTTTATTGAAGAGACTGACATTTTCCACTGTATATTTTTTCCTGTTTTGTTGAAGATTAATTGACCATTGAGTTGAGGGTCCATATCTGGGCTCTCTACTCTGTTCCACTGGTAGATGTGTCTGTTTTTATGCCAGTACCATGCTGTCTTGGTGATCACAGCTTTGTAGTAAAGCTTGAAATCAGGTAACGTGATGCCCCCTGTTTTATTTTTGCTTTTCAACATTTCCTTAGTGATTCGGGGTCTCTTCTGATTCCATACAAATTTCTGGATTATTTGCTCCAGCTCTTTGAAGAATACTGGTGGAATTTTGATTGGAGTGGCATTAAAAGTATAGATTGCTTTAGGCAGTATAGACATTTTAACAATGTTTATTCTTCCAATCCAAGAGCATGGAATGGTCATCCATCTTTTTGTGTCTTCTTCAATTTCTTTCATGAGTGTTATGTAGTTCCTCAAATACAGATCCTTTACCTCTTTGGATAGGTTTATTCCCAGGTATCTTATGGTTCTTGGTGCTATAGTAAATGGAATCAATTCTCTAATTTCCCTTTCTGTGTTTTCATTGTTAGTGTATAAGAAAGCCACTGATTTCTGCACATTGAATTTGTATCATGCCACGTTGCTGAACTGCTGTATGAGTTCTAGTAGTTTGGGGGTGGAGTCTTTTGGGTTTTCCATATAAAGAATCATGTCATCTGCGAAGAGAGAGAGTTTGAATTCTTCTTTGCCAATTTGGATACCTTTTATTTCTCTTTGTTGTCTGATTGCTGTTGCTAGGACTTCTAATACTATGTTGAATAAGAGTGGTGAAAGTGGGCATCCTTGTCTTGTTCCTGATCTCAACGGGAAGGCTGCAAGCTTTTTCCCATTGAGGATGATATTTGCTGTGGGTCTTTCATAGATAGATTTGATGAGGTTCAGGAATGTTCCCTCTATCCCTATAGTTTGAAGCGTTTTAATCAGGAACGGATGCTGGATTTTGTCAAATGCTTTTTCTGCATCAATTGAGAGGACCATGTGGTTCTTCTCTCTTCTCATATTAATTTGTTGTATCACATTGATTGATTTGTGAATATTGAACCATCCTTGTAGCCCAGGGATGAATCCCACCTGGTCATGGTGGATAATCTTTTAATGTGCTGTTGGATCCTGTTGGCTAGGATCTTGTTGAGAATCTTAGCATCCATATTCATCAGTGACATTGGTCTGAAATTCTCCTTTTTGGTAGGGTCTTTGCCTGGTTTGGGGATCAGGGTAATGCTGGCTTCATAGAAAGAGTCTGGAAGTTTTCCTTCTGCTTCAATTTTTTGTAACAGCTTCAGGAGAATAGGTTGAATTTTAAGGAAGAAAGTTGATGAATATATGGAAAAGGGAAAAGAAAAAAGGATGGAAGAAACAAAACATAAGAAACTCTTAATGATGGAGAACAAACTAAGGGTTGATGGAGGAAATTGGTAGGGGATGGGCTAGATGGGTGGTTGGTATTAAAGATGGCATTTGTGGGATGCCTGGTGGCTCAGTTTGTTAAGCAGCTGCCTTCGGCTCAGGTCATGATCCCAGCGTCCTGGGATCGAGTCCCACATCGGGCTCCTTGCACGACAGGGAGCCTGCTTCTCCCTCTGCCTCTGCCTGCCATTCTGTCTGCCTGTGCTCACTCTCTCTCCCTCTCTCTCTCTGACAAATAAAATATTTGAAAAAAAAATATGGAATTTGTTGTGATAAACACTGGGTGTTGTATGTATTTGAAGAATCATTGAATTCTACTCCAATATTACACTGTATGTTAACAAAATAAAATTTAGGTTTAAAAAGCTGAAAATAACATATTCAGTTAAGACATTGAAACCAGTATTCAGCCACCTTTGTAAATCCCACCTGGTGGAGTTCCACCTGTTATATGTGGTACCAAATATTTTAGGGCTTTAGGCCAAATTCAAGCTTAAGTGTTTCCATTTAACATCATATTACAAAAGCTGAATTACACTAAATTAAATAACAAAAACAACATATGAATAAGGGAAAGAAAATATTGAGCAGTACATAGGAAGATCTCAATTCTAAAATAATCTAATTTTAAAAATCAGAAGTATTTTTTAAAACATCATGACATCATAAAGTAGCTACAAAAGAGATTGCTTTCAAATAGGGTTCTAATTTTCATTCCAGCTTTATCCAAAAAGCCAATCAAAGCGAATTGTTTGAATGTGTGTCTCTTGCTTTCTGGGGAAATGTCAGAGCATATTTTGAGGACTAAAAGTTACATTCCTCAAAACATTAGGATTTATAATTCTGAGAAAATAGGAAGAAAAATACCATCCCCAATTTCAGTGAGTGCTATCCAGAAACACAGAATCATTTGTAAAGGGCTTATGAATGTGAGGAGAGGCTTTTTTTTATGCATTTGGTAATAAGTGGTCCATTTAAATAATCTTTGATTTAGCTCTGTTTAGGAGCACAGAACTAAAAATAAGCTACTTTAGGATACCTAATTGCACTTACTTGTTGGAAAGACAACTTTTCCTAACTTCCAAGTCTGTTGAAATAGTCAACAATGAGATTAGTGACAATGAAAATGAAGACCATGCAGCCAGCAACTGGAGCTGTATTTTTGATGTGATGAAGATTCCATCAGCAGTAGTATTGCTCACATTTTGTTAGCTATCTTGGCAATGGCAGACAATCTAACCTCATAAAACGTCACCTGATAGAGAAGTAGTGTGGAATAATAATTATAAGGAAGTCGTAAAGCATCAGAAAAGTTTCAGCAGTCACTGAAGGAGTGTCATGACTGAATACAGGAAGAGGATTTGAAGGATTTAGGTAGGATGACCACAGAATTTATTCTTTAAAGTGGGACACTTTTTTAGAGTAGAAGGGACATATTCATAATTATGCCAATACAGCAGGCATAAACTAAGACTTCCTGGCATAACTGTGACATATTACAGTCCTGGACTGGAGGAATAATAACTTCTCTGGATTGAGGCACAGAATCAACAAAAAAAATCATTTTCCATGTTTTTGGTGGCTTTATATGTGTGTGGCTAAGGCATACACAAGTAATGTCACCTTATCTGCTTTTAGGTTAGCACTTAGGAATCACTAAAGACCAGTCCCTGTTTCCACATTCTCTTATTCAATTATTTTCCAAGATATCTGATTTTAGCCATGAATTATCTACATATTCCTAATCCACATAAATTTGAAATCATTTATAATCTAGACCTTGAATTAAAAAAAATATGAGAAATTTTGCTTATCTTAACTTGCTGCCTTTGAAAAGACTTAAGCTTTTCAATGATATTCAGAGTTACTGAGTTGATTTAGGGAGTATAGGGGAGAAGTAGGTGATTGAGTGGTTGGAAGAATAACAGCAAAGGCTAAGGAGCTTTATTTTCATATGGAGGATTATGAGGTTCTTACACAGTCTGCATAACTGTGGCACCATTCAATTGAATTTGGTAATATTTCACACCTGTTCTTTGCTACATATTATCTGTCCTTGATAAATTTATGTTTGAGGATACATGAAATCTGCAAATAAAACAATTACTGCACAAAACAGATAAGTAAATGTCAAAGTATGAATTCCAGATAATGAATACTACAATATGGCGTGGGCTAGAAGTTGGAGAGAGGGAAAAAAATTTCTTGGCTATAACATCCTACTAAAACCAACACTTCATCACTTTGTTAACATGATGAAAGACAATGTGACAGAAACTGATGACTGATTACCAAAAATCTATGCTCTTCCATTTCCATAGTTTGCAGTTAACCCCTAAAGATAACTGTCCAGCCAAATACAACATCTCCCTAACATGAACTTTACATTCTTTTGTGACCATGTGACTAGATTTGACTAATGAAATATCAAGAGAAATATGTTGGTCACTTTGGGAATAGCTTATCTTGAAAAAGGTGGTGTGCTTTTGCTTCACTGAGTTCCTCCATCTGCCAGATGAATACAAAGAATTCTAGGGACCTAGAAATATACCTAGGTATCTTTATCACCATGTGGAAGAAAATTGTACCCTGACCAGGAACAACTGCGTTTTACCTTTTCATTAGTGAAAAATAAACTTTTGTTTTTTAATTTGGAACGTTCAGTTTTTTTTTAATTACAGCAATTAAGATTACCCTAAAAGATATAAACACTGAGTTTTCTAAGAGTCTTCACAAACAAGCCATCTAACAGTAACCTAGGTAAAGACACCCATGTTTCATTATTCAATATAACTAAGAAATGCATTAGTTCCCCCTACTTGTGTTTACCTAATAATAAGTGAGTCTAAAAGAAGAGGAGGAAATAATGATTATCCACCTAGCTGTTCGGTCTCCTCACTTATTTTATTCTATTTTTCTTATAACTTTTAATCTTATTTATTTATTTATTTATTTATTTAATTTTTATTTTCAGCATAACAGGATTCCTTGTTTTTGCACCACACCCAGTGTTCCATGAAATCTGTGCCCTCTCTAATACCCACCACCTGGTTCCCCCGACCTCCCACCCCCCACCCCTTCAAAACCCTCAGATTGTTTTTCAGAGTCCATAGTCTCTCATGGTTCACCTCCCCTTTCAAATTACCCCAACTCCTTTCTCCTCTAACTCCCCTTGTCCTTCACGCTATTTGTTATGCTCCACAAATAAGTGAAACCATATGATAATTGACTCTCTCTGCTCTACTTATTTCACTCTGCATAATCTCTTCCAGCCCTGTTCATGTTGCTACAGAAGTTGGGTATTCATCCTTTCTGATGGAGGCATAATACTCCATAGTGTATATGGACCACATCTTCCTTATCCATTCATCTGGTGAAGGACATCTTGGTTCTTTCCACAGTTTGGCGACCATGGCCATTGCTGCTATAAACATTGGGGTACAGATGGCCCTTCTTTTCACTACATCTGTATCTTTGGGGTAAATACACAGGAGTGCAATTGCAGGGTCATAGGGAAGCTCTATTTTTAATTTCTTGAGTAATCTCCACAGTGTTCTCCAAAGTGGCTGCACCAGTTTGCATTTCCACCAACACTGTAAGAGGGTTCCCCTTTCTCCACATCCCCTCCAACACATGTTGTTTCCTGTCTTGCTAATTTTGGCCATTCTAACTGGTGTAATGTGATATCTCAATGTGGTTTTAATTTGAATCTCTCTGAGGGCTAGTAATGATGAACATTTTTTCGTGTCTGATAGCCATTTGTATGTTTTTATTGGAGAAGTGTCTGTTCATATTTTCTGCCCATTGTTTGATATGATTATCTATTTTGGGTAATTTGAGTTTGAGGAGTTCATTATAGATCCTGGATATCAACCTTTTTTCTGTACTGTCATTTGCAAAAATCTTCTCCCATTCCGTGGGTTGCCTCTTTTTTTTCTTGACTGTTTCCTTTGCTGTGCAGAAGCTTTTGATTTTGATGAAGTCCCAAAAGTTCATTTTCCTTTCGTTTCCTTTGCCTTTGGATACATATCTTGAAAGAAGTTGCTGTGGCTGATATCGAAGAGATTACTGCCTATGTTCTCCTCTAGGATTCTGATGGAATCCTGTCTTACGTTGAGGTCTTTTATCCATTTCGAGTTTATCTTTGTGTACGGTGTAAGAGAATGGTTGAGTTTCATTCTTCTACATATAGCTGTCCAGTTTTCCCAGCACCCTTTATTGAAGAGACTGTCTTTTTTCCACTGTATATTCTTTCCTGTTTTGTCGAAGATTATTTGCTCATAGAGTTGAGGGTCCATATCTGGGCTCTCTACTCTGTTCCACTGGTCTATGTGTCTGTTTTTATGCCAGTACCATGCTGTCTTGGTGATCACAGCTTTGTAGTAAAGCTTGAAATCAGGTAACGTGATACCCCGTTTTATTTTTGTTTTTTAACATTTCCTTAGTGATTCGGGGTCTCTTCTGGTTCCATGTTAAAATGTCTATACTGCCTAGAGCAATCTATATTTTTAATGCTATTCTGATCAAAATTCCACCAGTATTTTTCAAAGAGCTGGAGCAAATAATCCTCACTTATTTTAAATTATCTTGAGGCAGGCTTGGGGTGTATGGGCGGCACAGTTGGTTATGCATCCAAGTCTTGATTTCAGCTCAGGTAATGATCTCAGGGTTCTGAGATTGAGGCCCATGTTGAGGTCAGTGCTTATCGGGGAGTCTTCTCTCTTTCTCTCCTTCCCCTCTGCTCCTACCTGTACTCACTCTCTCTCTCTAAAATAAATAAATAAATAAATAAATAAATAAATAAATACATGTTTTAAAAATAAATACATAAATTATTTTGGAGCTGGCTAAATTAAATTGTTGACCTTTTTACTTGCAGGATAAAACAGTGAAACAGGTTAGAGAAAATTTCAAATCTGGAAACTAAAAATATTCTGAATAATTTGGAAGGGTGATCCTTTTTATCTGAGCAAATTTATTTATCTTGTGTGGTAAATGGTATATTAAATTAGAACTCAGTATATCTACTCCCCCACCAGGTTCTAAATTCCAAAACTTAAGGATTCTTTACCATTGGGTATATTGACTATCGACAGCATTAGGTTTCTTTCAATTGTGAGATTTTTATCTAAGGGATACTGCAGGGGCTAAGGCATTTTTTTTTATTAATTTTTAATTTTTTATAAACATATAATGTATCTTTATCCCCAGGGGTACAGGTCTGTGAATTGCCAGGTTTACACATTTCACAGCACTGACCATAGCACATACAATCCCCAATATCCATATCCCTACCACCCTCTCCTGAACCCCTCCCCCCAGCAACCCTCAGTCTGTTTTTGAGATTGGGTCTTTTATGGTTTGTCTCCCTCCCGATCCCATCTTCTTTCACTTTTTCTTTTCCTATCCCCCAACCCCCCCATGTTGCATCACCACTTCCTCATATCAGGGAGATTATATGATAGTTGTCTTTCTCCGATTGACTTATTTCACTAAGCATAATACCCTCTAGTTCCATCCATGTCATCACAAATGGCAAGATTTCACTTCTTTTGATGGCTGCATAGTATTACATTGTATATATATACACCACTTCTTCTTTATCCATTCATCTGTTGATGGACATCTAGGTTCTTTCCATAGTTCGGCTATTGTGGACATTGCTGCTATAAACATTTGGGTGCAGGTGCCCCTTCGGAGCACCACACTTGTATCTATATGGTATATACCCAGTAGTGCAATTGCTGGGTCATAAGGAGCTTTATTTTCAGTTTTTTGAGGAATCTCCACACTGTTTTCCAGAGTGGTTGCATGAGCTTGCATTCCCACCAAGAGTTTGAGAGGGTTCCCCTTTCTCTGCATCCTTGCCAGCATCTGTCATTTCCTGACTTATTAATTTTAGCCATTCTGACTGGTGTAAGACGGTATCTCATTGTGATTTTAATTTGTATTTCCCTGATGCCGAATGATGTGGAGCACTTTTTCATGTGTCTGTTGGCCATCTGGATGTCTTCTTTGCAGAAATGTCTGTTCATGTCCTCTGCCCATTTCTTGATTGGATTATTTGTTCTTTGGGTGTTGAGTTTGCTAAGTTCTTTATAGATTCTGGACACTAGTCCTTTATCTGATATGTCGTTTGCAAATACCTTCTCCCATTCTGTCAGTTGTCTTTTGATTTTGTTAACTGGTTCCTTTGCTGTGCAAAAGCTTTTGATCTTGATGAAATCCCAATAGTTCATTTTTGCCCTTGCTTCCCTTGCCTTTGGCGATGATCCTAGGAAGAAGTTGCTGCGGCTGAGGTCAAAGAGTTTGCTGCCTGTGTTCTCCTCAAGGATTTTGATGGATTCCTTTCTCACATTGAGGTCCTTTATCCATTTTGCACCTATTTTTGTGTGTGGTGTAAGGAAATGGTCCAATTTCATTTTTCTGCATGTGGCTGTCCAATTTTCCCAGCACCATTTGTTCAAGAGGCTGTCTTTTTTTCATTAGACATTCCTTCCTGCTTTGTCGAAGATTAGTTGACCATAGAGTTGAGGTTTTATTTCTGGGCTCTATATTCTGTTCCATTGATCTATGTGTCTGTTTTTGTGCCAGTACAATGCTGTCTTGATGATGACAGCTTTGTAATAGAGCTTGAAGTCCGGAATTGTGATGCCACTAACTTTGGCTTTCTTTTTCAATATTCCTTTGGCTATTTGAGGTCTTCTATGGTTCCATATAAATTTTAGGATTATCTGTTCTATTTCTTTGAAAAAACTGGATGGGATTTTGATAGGGATTGAATTAAATGTGTAGATTTCTTTAGGCAGTAGAGACATTTTCACAATATTTGTTCTTCCAATCCAGGAACATGGAACATTTTTCCATTTCTTTGTGTTTTCCTCAATTTCTTTCATGAGTACTTTATAGTTTCCTGAGTAGAGATTCTTTGCCTCTTTGGTTAGGTTTATTCCTAGGTATCTTATTGTTTGGGGTGCAATTGTAAATGTGATTGACTCCTTAATTTCTCTTTCTTCTGTCTTGTTGTTGATGTAAAGAACTGCAACTGATTTCTGTGCATTGATTTTATATCCTGACACTTTACTGAATTCCTGTACAAGTTCTGGCAGTTCGGAGTGGAGTCTTTTGGGTTTTCCACATATAGTATCATATAATCTGCAAAGAGTGATAGTCTGACTTCTTCTTTGCCAATTTGAATGACTTTTATTTCTTTTTGTTGTCTGATTGCTGAGGCTAGGAATTCTAGTACTATTTGAATAGCAGTGGCGATAACGAACATCCCTGCCATGTTCCTGACCTTAGTGGACAAGCTTTCAGTTTTTCTCCATTGCGAATGATATTTGAAGTGGGTTTTTCATAGATGGCTTTGATGATACTGAGATATATGCCCTCTATGCCGACACTTTGAAGAGTTTTGATCAGGAAGGGATGCTGTACTTTGTCAAATGCTTTTTTAGCATCCATTGAGAGTATCATATGGTTCTTGTTCTTTCTTTATTAATGTATTGTATCACATTGATTGATTTGCAGATGTTGTACCAACCTTGCAGCCCTGGAATAAATCCCACTTGGTTGTGGTGAATAATCCTTTTAATGTACTGTTGGATCCTATTGGCTAGTATTTTGGTGAGAATTTCCGCATCTGTGTTCATCAAGGATATTGGTCTGTAATTCTCTTTTTTGATGGGATCCTTGTCTAGTTTTGGGATCGAGGTGATGCTGGACTCATAAAATGAGTTTGGAAGTTTTCCTTCCATTTCTATTTTTTGGAACAGTTTCAGGAAAATAGGAATTAGTTCTTCTTTAAATGTTGGTAGAATTCCCCTGGGAAGCCGTCTGGCCCTGGGCTTTTGTTTCTTAGGAGGTTTTGATGACTGTTTCAATCTCTTTACTGGTTATGGGCCTGTTCAGGTTTTCTATCTCTTCTGGTTCAGTTGTGGTAGTTTATATGTCTCTTGGAATGTATCCAATTCTTCCAGATTGTCTAATTTGTTGGCGTAGAGATGCTCATAGTATGTTCTTATGATTGTTTATATTTCTTTGGTGTTGGTTGTGATCTCTCCTCTTTCATTCATAATTTTATTTGTTTGGGTCCTCTCTCTTTTCTTTTTGATAAGTCTTGCCAGGGGGTTATCAATCTTATTAATTCTTTCAAAGAACCAGCTCCTAGTTTCATTGATTTGTTCTATTTTTTTTTTTTTTAGTTTTTATTTAATTGATTTCTGCTCTGATCTTTATGATTTCTCTTCTCATGCTGGGTTTAGGCTTTCTTTGTTGTTCTTTCTCTAGCTCCTTTAGGTGTAGGGTTACGTTTTGTACCTGAGACCTTTCTTGTTTCTTAGGAGGCTTGTGCTGCTATATATTTTCTTCTCAGGACTGCCTTTGTTGTGTCCCACAGATTTTGAACCATTGTGTTTTCTTTTTTTTTTTTTTTTTTTAAAGATTTTATTTATTTATTTGACACAGAGAGATTACAAGTAGGCAGACAGGCAGGCAGAGAGAGAGAGGAGGAAGCAGACTCCCTGCTGAGCAAAGAGCCCGATGCGGGACTCGATCCCAGGACCCTGAGATCATGACCTGAGCCGAAGGCAGCGGCTTAACCCACTGAGCCACCCAGGTGCCCGAACCATTGTGTTTTCATTATCATTTGTTTCCATGATTTTTTTTTAAATTCTTCTTTTAATTCTTCTTTTTTTCTTTTAATTATTCTTTCTTTTTTAATTCTTCTTTTCCTGGTTGACCAATTCATTTTTTAGAAGGATGCTGTTTTGTCTCCATGTATTTGGGTTCTTTCCAAACTTCCTCTTGTGATTGAGTTCTAGCTTCAGAGCATTGTGGTCTGAAAATATGCAGGGAATGATCCCAATCTTTTGATACCAGTTGAGACATGATTTAGGACCCAGGATGTGGTCTATTCTGGAGAATGTTCCATGTGCACTAGAGAAGAATTTGTATTCTGTTATTTTGGGGCAGAATGTTCTGAATATATCTGTGATGTCCATTTGGTCCAGTGTGTCATTTAAGGCCTTTATTTCTTTGTTGATATCTTATTTTATTTTATTTAAAAAATTTTTTTAATTTATTTTCAGCATAGCAGTATTCATTGTTTTTGCACCACACACATTGCTTCATGTAATCCATGCCCTCTCTAATACCCACCACCTGGTTCCCCCAACCTCCCACCCCCCACCACTTCCAACCCCTCAGATTGTCTATCAGAGTCCATAGTGTCTCATGGTTCACTTCCCCTTCCAATTTCCTCTAACTCCCTTCTCCTCTATAACTTCCCTTGTCCTCCATGCTATTTGTTATGCTCCACAAATAAGTGAAGCCATATGATAATTGACTCTCGCTGCTTGACTTATTTCACTCAGCATAATCTCTTCCAGTCCCATCCTTGTTGATCTTTTTCTTGGATGATCTGTCCATTTCAGTGAGGGGAGTGTTAAAGTCCCCTACTATTATTGTATTATTGTCAATGTATTTCTTTGATTTTGTTATTAATTGGTTTATATAGTTGGCTGCTCCTATGTTAGGGGAATAAATATTTAAAATTATTAGGTCTTCTCATTGGACAAACTTTTTGAGTATGATATAGTGTCCTTCCTCATCTCTTATTGCAGTCTGTGCCTTAAAATCTAATTGATCTGACATAAGGATTGCCATCCCAGCTTTCTTCTGATGTTCATTAGCATGGTAAATTGTTTTCTACACCCTCACTTTAGATTATGAGACTGACGCGCTGCCTACTGCACTAAGAGGACGGCATTCTACACCCTCACTTTAAATCTGGACATATCTTCTGGTCTAAGATGAGTTTCTTGTAGGCAGCATATTGATAGGTTTGGTTTTTTTATCCATTCTGATACCCTGTGTCTTTTGATTGGGCATTTAGGCCATTTACATTCAGGGTAACTATTGAGAGATATGAATTTAGTGCCATTGTATTGGCTGTAAGGTGACTGTTACTGTATATTGTCTCTGTTCCTTTCTGATCTACCACTTGTAGGCTCTCTCTTTGCTTAGAGGACCCATTTCAATATTTCCTGTAGAGCTGATTTGGTGTTTACAAATTCTTTCAGTTTTTGTTTGTCCTGGAAGCTTTTTATCTGTCCTTCTATTTTCAATGATAGCCTAGCTGGATATAGTAGTCTTGGCTGCATGTTTTTCTCATTTAGTGCTCTGAATATATCATGCCAGTTCTTTCCGGCCTGCCAGGTCTCTGTGGATAAGTCTGCTGCCAATCTAATGTTTTTACCCTTGTATGTTACAGACTTCTTTGCCCAGGCTGCTTTCAGGATTTTCTCTTTTTCGCTAAGACTTGTAAATTTTACTGTCTGGAGATGGGGTGTCGACCTATTTTTATTGATTTTAAGGGGGGTTCTTTGCATCTCCTGGATTTTGATGCTTGTTCCCTTTGCCATATTAGGGAAATTCTCTACAATAATTCTCTCCAATATACCTTCCACTCCCCTTTCTCTTTCTTCTTCTTCTGGAATCCCAGTTATTCTAATGTTGTGTCGTCTTATGGTGTCAATTATCTCTTGAATTCTCTCCTCGTGGTCCAGTATTTATCTCTTTTGCTCAGCTTCTTTATTCTCTGTCATTTGGTCTTCTATGTCACTAATTCTTTGTTTTGCCTCATTTATCCTACAGTAAGAGCTTCCATTTTGATTGCACCTCATTAATTTTAATTTCAACTTGCTTAGATTTTAGTTCTTTTTATTGCTCCAGAAAGGGTTTTTATCTCTCCAGAGAGGGTTTCTCTAATATCTTACATGCCTTTTTCCAGCCGGGCTAGAACCTTGAGAATCGTTATTCTGAACTCTAGATCTTTCATATTACCAACGTCCATATTGATTAGGTCCCTAGCCTTCAGTACTGCTCTTGCTCTTTTTTTTTTTTTTTGTGGTGAGTTTTTCCACCTTGTCATTTTGTCCAGATAAGAATGTATAAAGGAGCACATAAAATGTTAAAAGGTTGGCAAAGACCCCAGTAAAATGTGCTTTAACCAAATCAGAAGAGACCCCAAATTGTGGGAGGGAGAAAGGGGTTAAAAAAAGAAGTTAAAAAAAAAGAAAAAAGAAAAGAAAAGAAGTAAAGAAAAAATATTAAAAAAGAAAAAAAATAATTTGAATCTCCCTGATGACTAGGGATGATGAACATTTTTTCATGTGTCTGATATCCATTTGTATGTCTTCATTGGAGAAGTATCTGTTAATATCTTCTGCCCGTTTTTTTATATGATTGTCTGTTTTGTGTGTGTTGAGTGTGAGGAGTTCTTTATAGATCCTGGATATCAACATTTTCTCTGTGAAAGAAGAAGGGAGTTGAGGGAAATTGGAAGGGGAGGTGAACCATGAGAGACTATGGACTCTGAAAAACAATCTGAGGGTTTTGAAAGGGCGGGGGGTGGGAAGTTGGTGGAATCAGGTGGTGGGTATTGGAAAGGGCACGGATTGCATGGAGCACTGGGTGTGGTGCAAAAATAATGAATAATGTTATGCTGAATAGAAAAAAAATAAGAAAAAAGTGTGCATACATATGTATATTTATACATACATATATATATATATATATATATATATATATATATATATTAGACTGGTGACTAGAACAAGTTCACTCACTTAATTTTGTGAGTATTTTGGTCTCTTAGAAGAAACTACCTCCCAAAATTTAAATGATGAAAAACATATATAAGGGTAGGCACAATGAGGAAATGGAATAAGCATATAAAGATGAGAATTTACTTTTAAATTTCTAAAAAATGAGTTGATAAAGCAAGTTGGTTGGGAGAATAAAGAAAAAGAAAGTGGAGAGAATTTGCTCAGGTTGGATATTAGAACAAGCCTGGAGCTAGATTTAGGTTATATTTTGATCTATTAGGAGTAGTTTTACCCCAAATTTTTTAGAAGAAAAAACCCTATGTGTACACAAAAATATAGTTAGATACAATAGAGGATAAAATATGACTATAATAATGAAGGTTAAAAAAAGATTATTATTTTTTTGTAAGGTATTGTTAAGATAAACTAGTTAAAAAATAACGTTAAAAGAGGAAAGGGGGGGAGGAGTCAAGATGGCGGAGAAGTAGCAGGCTGAGACTACTTCAGCTAGCCGGAGATCAGCTAGAGAGCTTACCTAAAGATTGCAAACACCTGAAAATCCATCGGCAGATCGAAGAGAAGAAGAACAATTCTGGAAACAGAAAAACAACCACTTTCTGAAAGGTAGGACCGGCGGAGAAGTGAATCCAAAGCAACGGAAAGATAGACCCCGGGGGGAGGGGCCGGCTCCGGACAAGCGGCGGAGCAACGGTGCACAAAATCAGGACTTTTAAAAGTCTGTTCCGCTGAGGGACATCGCTCCAGAGGCTAAACCAGAGCTAAGCCCACGTGGGGTCAGTGTGGCCTCAGGTCCCGCAGGGTCACAGAAGGATCGGGGGTGTCTGAGTGTCGCAGAGCTTGAGGGTATTGGAACGGGAAAGCCGGCTACAGAGACAGAGCCGACAGTAAGCTCACAGCTCAGTGTAACCTTGAACCGGTCGCAGGCTCAGTGAGCTCGGAGCGCGGCCGGAGGTCAGGCAGACGGGAGTAACTGGGCGCTGTTCTCTGAGGGTGCACTGAGGAGTGGGGCCCTGGGCTCTCGGCTCCTCCGGGCCAGAGACCAGGAGGCCGCCATTTGTATTTCCGTCCTCTGGAACTCTACGGAAAGCGCTCAGGGAACAAAAGCTCCTGAAAGCAAACCTGAGCGGATTACTCACCCCGGCTCCTGGTAAGGGCGGTGCAATTCCGCCTGGGGCAAAGACACTTGAAAATCACTACAACAGGCCCCTTCCCCAGAAGATCAACAAGAAATCCAGCCGATACCAAGTTCACCTACCAAGGAGTGCGGTTTCAATACCAAGGAGAGCAGCAGAATTCCAGAGGAGGAGAAAGAAAAGCACGGCTTTTACCCCGTGATTTTTTTTAGACTTGCAGTTAATTTAATTTTTTTCTTTTTCATTTTTTGTTTTTTTTCTCGCCTTCTGGTAAAATTTTTTTTTTAACTTTTACCTTTTTCTTTTTTAACGTTTTTTAACTAGTTTATCTAATATATATATTTTTTCTTTTTTATATTTTTCTTATTTGTTCTCTTTTTTTAATTCTTTTCTTTTTTTTTCTTTTTTCTTTTTTTTTTTCTTTCTCCTTTTTGAACCTCTTTTTATCCCATTTCTCCCCGCTCACGATTTGCAAGTATTTTACTTGCTCCTTCATATACTCTTATCTGGACAAAATGACAAGAAGGAAAAATTCAACACAAAAAAAAAGAACAAGAGGCAGTACTGAAGGCTAGGGACCTAATCAATACAGACATTGGTAATATGTCAGATCTAGAGTTCAGAATGACAATAATCAAGGTTCTAGCCGGGCTCGAAAAAGGCATGGAAGATATTAGAGAAACCCTCTCGAGAGATATAAAAGCCCTTTCTGGAGAAATATAAGAACTAAAATCTCACCAAGTTGAAATCAAAAAAGCTATTAATGAGGTGCAATCAAAAATGGAGGCTCTCACTGCTAGGATAAATGAGGCAGAAGAAAGAATTTGTAATATAGAAGACCAAATGACAGAGAATAAAGAAGCTGAGCAAAAGAGGGACAAACAGCTACTGGACCATGAGGGGAGAATTCGAGAGATAAGTGACACCATAAGATGAAACAACATTAGAATAATTGGGATTCCAGAAGAAGAAGAAAGAGAGAGGGGAGCAGAAGGTTTACTGGAGAGAATTATTGGGGAGAATTTCCCCAATATGGCAAAGGGAATGAGCATCAAAATTCAGGAGGTTCAGAGAACACCCTCAAAATCAATAAGAATAGGCAGACACCCCGTCACCTTATAATAAAATTTACAAGTCTCAGTGACAAAGAGAAAATCCTGAAAGCAGCCCGGGAAAAGAAGTCTGTAACATACAATGGTAAAAATATTAGATTGGTAGCTGACTTATCCACAGAGACCTGGCAGGCCAGAAAGAGCTGTCATGATATTTTCAGAGCACTAAACGAGAAAAACATGCAGCCAAGAATACTATATCCAGCTAGGCTATCATTGAAAATAGAAGGAGAGATTAAAAGCATCCAGGATAAACAAAAACTGAAAGAATTTGTAAACACCAAACCAGCTCTACAGGAAATATTGAAAGGGGTCCTCTAAGCAAAGAGAGAGCCTACAAGTGGTAGATCAAAAAGGAACAGAGACCATATACAGTTACAGTCACCTTACGGGCAATACAATGGCACTAAATTCATATCTCTCAATAGTTACCCTGAATGTTAATCGGCTAAATGCCCCTGTCAAAAGACACAGGGTATCAGAATGGATAAAAAAACAAAACCCATCTATATGTTGCCTCCAAGAAACTCATTTTAAGCCCAAAGACACCTCCAGATTGAAAGTGAGGGGGTGGAAAGAATTTACCCTGCTAATGGACATCAGAAGAAAGCAGGAGTGGCAATCCTTATATCAGATCAATTCGATTTTAAGCCAAGGATTATAATAAGAGATGAGGAAGGACACTATATCATACTCAAAGAGTCTGTCCAACAAGAAGATCTAACAATTTTAAATATCTATGCCCCCAACGTGGGAGCAGCCAACTATATAAACCAATTAATAACTAAATCAAAGAAACACATCAACAATAATACAATAATAGTAGGGGACTTAACACTCCCCTCACTGAAATGGACAGATCATCCAAGCAAAAGATCAGCAAGGAAATAAAGGCCTTAAACGACACACTGGACCAGATGGACATCACAGATATATTCAGAACCTTTCATTCCAAAACAACAGAATACATATTCTTCTCTAGTGCACATGGAACATTCTCCAGAATAGATCACTTCCTTGGTCCTAAATCAGGACTCAACCAGTATCAAAAGATTGGGATCATTCCCTGCATATTTTCAGACCACAATGCTCTAAAGCTAGAACTCAACCACAAAAAGAAGTTTGGAAAGAACCCAAATACATGGAGACTAAACAGCATCCTTCTAAAAAATGAATGGGTCAACCAGGAAATTAAAAAGAATTGAAAAAAATCATGGAAACAAATGATAATGAAAATACAACGGTTCAAAATCTGTAGGATACAACAAAGGCAGTCCTGAGAGGAAAATATATAGCGGTACAAGACTTTCTCAAGAAACAAGAAAGGTCTCAGGTACACAACCTAACCCTACACCTAAAGGAGCTGGAGAAAGAAAAAGAAAGAAACCCTAAGCCCAGCAGGAGAAGAGAAATCATAAAGATCAGAGCAAAAATCAATGAAATAGAAACCAAAAAAAACAATAGAACAAATCACCGAAACTAGGAGATGGTTCTTTGAAAGAATTAATAAAATTGATAAATCCCTGGCCCGACTTATCAAAAAGAAAAGAGGAAGGACCCAAATAAATAAAATCATGAATGAAAGAGGAGAGATCACAAATAACACCAAAGAAATACAAACTATAATAAGAACATACTATGAGCAACTCTATGCCAATAAATTTGACAATCTGGAAGAAATGGATGCATTCCTAGAAACATATAAACTACCACAACTGAACCAGGAAGAAATAGAAAGCCTGAACAGACCCATAACCAGTAAGGAGATTGAAACAGTCATTAAAAATCTCCAAACAAACAAAAGCCCAGGGCCAGACGTCTTCCCGGGGGAATTCTACCAAACATTTAAAGAAGAACTAATTCCTATTCTCCTGAAACTGTTCCAAAAAATAGAAATGGAAGGAAAACTTCCAAACTCATTTTATGAGGCCAGCATCACCTTGATCCCAAAACCAGACAAAGATCCCATCAAAAAAGAGAGCTATAGACCAATATCCTTGATGAACACAGATGCGAAAATACTCAACAAAATACTAGCCAATAGGATTCAACAGTACATTAAAAGGATTATTCACCACGACCAAGTGGGATTTATTCCAGGGCTGCAAGGTTGGTTCCACATCCGCAAATCAGTCAATGTGATACAACACATCAATAAAAGAAAGAAAAAGAACCATATGATACTCTCAATAGATGCTGAAAAAGCATTTGACAAAGTACAGCATCCCTTCCTGATCAAAACTCTTCAAAGTGTAGGGATAGAGGGCACATACCTCAATATCATCAAAGCCATCTATGAAAAACCCACCACAAATATCATTCTCAATGGAGAAAAACTGAAAGCTTTACTGCTAAGGTCAGGAACACGGCAGGGATGTCCGTTATCACCACTGGTATTCAACATAGTACTAGAGGTCCTAGCCTCAGCAATCAGACAACAAAAGGAAATTAAAGGCATCCAAATCGGCAAAGAAGAAGTCAAATTATCACTCTTCGCAGATGATATGATACTATATGTGGAAAACCCAAAAGACTCCACTCCAAAACTGCGAGAACTTGTACAGGAATTCAGTAAAGTGTCAGGATATAAAATCAATGCACAGAAATCAGTTGCATTTCTCTACACCAACAGCAAGACAATAGAAAGAGAAATTAAGGAGTCCATCCCATTTACAATTGCACCCAAAACCATAAGATACCTAGGAATAAATCTAACCAAAGAGGCACAGAATCTATACTCAGAAAACTATAAAGTACTCATGAAAGAAATTGAGGAAGACCCAAAGAAATGGAAAAATGTTCCATGCTCCTGGATTGGAAGAATAAATATTGTGAAAATGTCTATGCTACCTAAAGCAATCTACACATTTAATGCAATTCCTATCAAAGTACCATCCATCTTTTTCAAAGAAATGGAACAAATAATGCTAAAATTTATATGGAACCAGAAAAGACCTCGAATAGCCAAAGGGATATTGAAAAAGAAAGCCAACGTTGGTGGCATCACACTTCCAGACTTCAAGCTCTATGACAAAGCTGTCATCATCAAGACAGCATGGTACTGGCACAAAAACAGACACATAGATCAATGGAACAGAATAGAGAGCCCAGAAATAGACCCTCAACTCTACAGTCAACTAATCTTCGACAAAGCAGGAAAGAATGTCCAATGGAAAAAAGACAGCCTCTTCAATAAATGGTGCTAGGAAAATTGGACAGCCACATGCAGAAAAATGAAATTGGACCATTTCCTTACACCACACACCAAAATAAACTCAAAATGGATGAAGGACCTCAATGTGCGAAAGGAATCCATCAAAATCTTTGAGGAGAACACAGGCAGCAACCTCTTCGACCTCAGCTGCAGCAACATCTTCCTAGGAACAACGCGAAAGGCAAGGGAAGCAAGGGCAAAAATGAACTATTGGGATTTCATCAAGATCAAAAGCTTTTGCACAGCAAAGGAACCAGTTAACAAAATCAAAAGACAACTGACAGAATGGGAGAAGGTATTTGCAAACGACATGTCAGATAAAGGACTAGTGTCCAGAATCTATAAAGAACTTAGCAAACTCAACACCCAAAGAACAAATAATCCAATCAAGAAATGGGCTGAGGACATGAACAGACATCTCTGCAAAGAAGACATCCAGATGGCCAACAGACACATGAAAAAGTGCTCCACATCACTCGGCATCAGGGAAATACAAATCAAAACCACAATGAGATATCACCTCACACCAGTCAGAATGGCTAAAATCAACAAGTCAGGAAATGACAGATGCTGGCGAGGATGCGGAGAAAGGGGAACCCTCCTACACTGTTGGTGGGAATGCAAGCTGGTGCAGCCACTCTGGAAAACAGCATGGAGGTTCCTCAAAATGTTGAAAATATTACTGCCCTATGACCCAGCAATTGCACTATTGGGTATTTACCCTAAAGATACAAACGTAGTGATCCAATGGGGCATGTGCAACCGAATGTTTATAGCAGCAATGTCCACAATAGCCAAACTATGGAAAGAAACTAGATGTCCATCAACAGATGAATGGATCAAGAAGATGTGGTATATATACACAGTGGAATACTATGCAGCCATCAAAAGAAATGAAATCTTGCCATTTGCGACAACATGGATGGAACTAGAGTGTATCATGTTTAGTGAAATAAGTCAAGCAGAGAAAGACAACTATCATATGATCTCCCTGATATGAGGAAGTGGTGATGCAACATGGGGGCTTAAGTGGGTAGAAGAATCAATGAAACAAGATGGGATTGGGAGGGAGACAAACCATAAGTGACTCTTAATCTCACAAAACAAACTGAGGGTTGTTGGGGGGAGGTGGTTTGGGAAAAGGGGGTGGGATTATGGACATTGGGGAGGGTATGTGCTTTGGTGAGTGCTGTGAAGTGTGTAAACCTGGTGATTCACAGACCTGTACCCCTGGGGATAAACATATATGTTTATAAAAAAGAAAAAATTAAAAAAAAAATAAAAATAAAAGAGGAAAGGTTAAGAGTTAAAAAAAAATTAGCAGAGGAAAAAATAATTAACTGCAAGACTAAAGAATCATGGGGAGAAAGCCATGAATTCCTTTCTTTGCTTTCTCCTCCTCTGGAATTCCGCTGTTCTACTTGGTAAGTTAGCTTTGTCTTGGCTGGACTTCTTGTTGATATTCTGGAGGAGGGTCCTGTTGTAGTGATTCTCCAGTGTCTTTGCCCAATGCAGAATTGCCCCGCCCTTATCAGGTTCCAGGCTAAGTAATCCACTCGGGGTCACTTTTGGGAGCTTTCGTTCCTTGAACGATTTCCGTAGAGTTCCAGAGGATGGGAATTATAATGGCAGCTTCCCAGTCTCCAGCATGGAGGAGCCAAGAGCACGGGGCCCCACACCTCAGTGCACCCTCAGAGAAAAGTGGTAAATCTCTCCCATCTCCCTGGCCTCTGGCTGCGCTTGGAGAAAAGCGCTCATTC
Organism: Mustela erminea; assembly: GCF_009829155.1. Lineage (NCBI taxonomy): Eukaryota > Metazoa > Chordata > Mammalia > Carnivora > Mustelidae > Mustela > Mustela erminea. Next base: position 81,695,745 of record NC_045635.1, on the reverse strand, counting down.
ACTGGTGCTTGGAGAAAAGTGCTCGGTCATTCTGTCTCCATGGCCTCCTGCTGCATGCTTGGGGAAAAGCGCTCAATCACTTTGTTTCCCTTGCCTCTGGCAGCACTCTGAGCTCACCCAGCCATTGCCCGGTTCAAGGTAACCCCAAGCTGAGAGCTCACTCCTTGGCTCTATCTCTGTAGCCTGCTTCCCCACTCTAATATGTGTGAGCTCTGCGACACTCAGACACCTCCCGGTCCTTCTGTGACCCTGTGGGATCTGGGGCTACGTTGACCCCACGTGGGCTTCACCTTGGTTTAGCCTTTGGAGGGATGTCCCTCAGTGGAGCAGACTTTTAAAAAGTCCTGATTTTGTGCTCTGTTGCTCTGCCATTCACTGGGAGCTGGCCCCTCCCGCCGTGGTCTATCTTCCCATCATTTTGGCATCACTTTTCTGCTGGTCCTACCTTTCAGAAAGTGATCAGTTTTCTGTTTCTAGATTTGTTGTTCTTCTTCTCTTCGATTTCCCATTGGATTTGTAGGTTTTTGCAATGGTTAGGTAAGCTATCTAGTTGATCTCCTGCTACCTGATGTTGTCTAAGCCTGCTACTTCTCCATCATCTTGACTCCTCAGGCTAAGGCATTTTTATCTTATTTATTTAGCAGTGAGATCGCATCAAAACTGTTCAAGTAGCAGAATTTCATGTTGGGGGGTCCAGCTTTTGGCAGATTGATCTGTGAAGGCTGTCATATCAAACTGGAATTGGTATGAGAATTGCAGGAGATTATTGTAACAGTCAAGGCAAGAGCTAATAAACAAACTTTATTAAAGTACATATAAGCAGATTTGAATAGAGAAAAATCTCATGTTCCTTCCTTGGATGACTGAAAATATAATTCTCTCAAAATTAATCTTTAAATTTAACACAAACTCAGGAAATTTGCAGTATATTTTTTTACTTTATATCTTAGTAAAATGATTCTGGACTTTATCTGAAAATAAAAATACCCTTGCAAGATGGGCATTTGAAATGAGCAATGAGAGGTGGAACTTATGTTACTGCATATTAAAATATATAGTTATAATAATTAGAAGTGTGTTACCAGTGATTGAATAAGCAAGTAAGTCACTGTGAGAAAATCAATCAAGTAATAGAAATTGGCCTAACTATATGTTGATAAGGGAATATTTAAAAAGCAGCATCAAAAATTAAATAATATTTTTGGAGCAAATTGCTATTTAGAACAATTTAAATAAAATAATTGATATTTGTAAGGTACAGCAGTATTTCTCAAGATGGGGTTCATGAGAACTACCATCAGTATCACCTGAGAATTTATTAGCAATGTAAATTATCAGACCCTAGGAATCCCAGAATCAGAAGTTCTGAGGGTGGAGTCATGCAATCTGTGTTTTAACAAACTATCAAAGCAATTATGGTACTTGTTAAAGTTTGGAAACCAAGCTATATTTTGCTGTAGTCACAAATCATACCTGAGATTTCAATGACTTAGAAAAACTAAGGCTTGGGGTGCTGGGGTGGCTCAGTTGTTTAAAGAGCTGACTCCTGATTTCAGCTCAGGTCATAATCTCAGGGTTGTGAGACTGAGCCCCACATTGCGCTCTGCATGGAGTCTGCTTTAGATTCTCTCTCCCATTCCCTCTACCCCTCACCCAACTTGTGTTCTGCTCTGTTTCTCTCTATCTCTCTAATAAACAAATAAATAAAATCTTAAAATAACAAAAACAAAAGTAAACCTAAGGCTTATTTCTCACTTAAAGTACATGTCAATTGGTGATTGACAGTGGGCCTTTGTTGACAGAGGTACCAACATCTTATAGTTGTATTTCCTGGATCATGTGACCTCCTTTGATGTGGCATAAGGGAAAGAGACAGTTATAGTGTTCTATGAGATTAGTCTTTTATTCTTTTCCACAACTCACCAGAACTAGTCATATGATCCTTCCTAACAGTTTGGAAAATGAGGAGAAATAGTTGAAGTGTTTGGTGGTCACTATTATCTCTGCCGCAGATAGTTATAACATACCTTATCAAAATATTGCAGATGGAAGAAATATTTAAAGGGAAAAGTTAAATTCAGGCTATAGGGAAATGTAAGTCAATGTTTGGAAAATATCTGTCATGGATAATGGCTTTCTAAGAATGTTAAAAAAAAAACCTTAGAAATCATGACAAAGAATGACAGATTATAGAATGACACTATAGTAATTAAAAAAAAAGTATGTCAAAATAAAATAAACCAAACTTAAGAAAGAAGTAGAAAGTCTCTTCTGGCCATTTTGGCGGCTGCTCTTGGTTGGGGCCATCCAGCACCTAAGACAGGAAGACGGTGGCCACAAAGAAGACGAAAAAGTCGCTGGAATCGATCAACTCCAGGCTCCAGCTCATTATGAAAAGTGGAAAATACGTGCTGGGGTACAAGCAGACTCTGAAAATGATCAGACATGGCAAAGTGAAGTTGGTCATCCTCGCCAACAACTGCCCGGCCTTGAGGAAATCTGAAGTAGAATACTATGCCATGTTGGCCAAAACTGGTGTCCATCACTACAGTGGCAATAATATTGAATTAGGCACAGCATGTGGGAAATACTACAGAGTATGCACGCTGGCTATCATTGATCCAGGTGATTCTGATATCATTAGAAACATGCCAGAACAGACTGGTGAAAAGTAAATCACATGGAATTTTTCTTTAATAAACCTGGCCACAGCTTGTTTAAAAAAAAAAGGAAGAAGTAGAAAGCTACTTTTGAATATATAGTAGTTAATGACATTAGTATGTAAGAAATTCTTAAATCAAAAATAAAAAGAAAAATATCCAAATAGAAGGATGAAAATTGGCATATTAAAAATATTTGACTTCAATAATTATCAAAGGAATGAAAATTAGAACAAGATATTAGACTCCATCTTTAGAAAGTTATAAGAAAAAAAATATAATACATGATGTTGACAAGACCATGAGAGACTTCCATTAATTACCCCTGGCAGTATAATTGGTACGACAATTCTGAAAGGAATGGTAGTAATATATATCAAAGTACCTAACATTGTGTACACATTTCAAAATAGAAATTTCATTTCTAGAAATATTATCCCAAGAAAATTCTGATAAATATAAAATGTTATATGTACATGTACTATTCAAGAAGACTGAGGTGTGGTTTACAAGTGCTACCATTTCCCAAGGTACAACAAAATGAATGTATCTAGAGGATATTCTGCTAAGAGAAGTATCAAAGTAAGACAAATACCATATAATTTCACTCATATGTGGAATTTAAGAAATAAAACAAACATGCAAATGGGAAACAAGAGAGAGAGAGGCACAAGCCAAGAAGCAGACTCTTAACTATAGAGAACAAACTGATGCTTACCAGAGGGGAAGTGGTTGGGAGGATGGGTGAAATAAATGATGTAGATTAAAAGAATATGCTTATCATGATGAACACTGCATAATGCATAGAATTGTTGAACAATATTTTACACCTAATATAACAAGTTAATATAACACTATTATGTTAACTGCACTGAAATTAAAATAAAATTTTAAAATGGGGGAAATATACATCTCTATCAGTAAATGATATAAATAATGTTGATGTACATTTACTGGTATATAGTAAATAAAGAAAAACAGGTTATAGAAAAACATACTTAGCATAAGACCATTTCCCATGTTTTCCCCCCCACACCTCAAGCTCCATTGTGGGGAGCCACTTTCACTCCCCCCCCCCCAAATAGCTGCTTCTGATACTTCAGGTCTCACTTTAATTCTCACCTCCTCAGATGTGGTAACCACATCTGTATTAAATAGCCCCTGTTATTCCTAATCATAGCATGTTATTTATTTTATCTCTTATAGCACTAATCACTAATCTGTATTTTTTTCATGTTGCCTATTTTTCCACTAGAAGGTAAGTTTGATGAAAATGAATTTGTCTTTATTTACAGTTATATCCCTAGTAATTAACAGAGTGACTGGTAGATAATAGACATTTCATAAAAACTTAAGAGGTAGAAGAAAAGAAGATAAAGAAAGAAAAAAAGGAAAGAAGAACATAGGAAGGAGGATGTAAAATTCATATGGAAAAAGTCTGGAAGGGTTTACATGAAATACGTGACAACAGTGATTTCTTAAAAGTGAGATAGCAGATTATTTTAAATTTTTAACTAGACGTCTTTGCTTTTTCTGAAAGTTTTTTTTTTTGATATAATGAGTTTGTGTTACTTTTATATGCAAAGAAAGAAACACAAAGTATTTATATTTTGACAAGAGGAAGGGCTATAAAAATAATGGAAGCAGAATTAGGATAGTGACAGTAGGGATGGAAAGGAAATGGTAAATGTTAGAGACATTCTGGAGTTAGAATGAACAGGAGTTGGAGGAGCATGAGGAAGAGGACTCAATGATGACACTCATACTCTAAGTTACAATACAATTGGAGAGTGCTTTATAGTTTTCTTTAACCCTTATAGGTTCTTCTCATAACCTTTCTTTTCTTCTCATTTTGGAGGGCATGATATAACACATTTTGTGTTAGAAATGCACTTAAGATGTCAATGGTGGAGTTTGAAAACTGTTATGGAGAGGTACACTGAGGGTCTGGTCTAGATTAGTGGCTGAAGAGATAAGAAGGGTAAGGATTAGAGAGAGGTATGGAAGATAAATTCTCATAATGAGTGTGTGTGTGTGTGTGTGTGTGTGTGTGTGTGTGTGTGTGTGTGTGTGTTTAATAGGGGCCAAAGGCAGGAAGAAGAAGAAATCTTTGATTACTGTCAAGTTTCTTGCTTGTGCTATTGGGAAAACAGTGATGATGTTTCCTGGGGGGGAAATATGGACTTAGAAATTTTTCTGATAGTTTTGGTTTAGGAGAGGAGTCTATATTACCTTATCTTGGAAAGCAATCCATTAAAGACAATAATGTTAGGCTTCAGGCTTGAGCAGGGGATGCTTTTTTATTTGCAATAAGGGACACATGATGAGGATTGAAATTGGAAATTTGAGACATTGAAGTAGAAATGTTCCTATTTAGTTAGATCTATGTATCTGCAGCTCAGGGAAAATTTGGGGGTTGAAAATTTGATTATCATAGATCATCAGATTATAGGTGTGAAATGAAATAGAGATGTTCAGAAACCACAAGATTTTAGCCTGACCTGTCTCAAAAATCTTTAAATCTCTCCCTCTCCCATCTAATAATTTAGGTGTCTGCAACTCTCAAACTACCCCACTGCTGAAGGTACCTAGCCTGCAATTGACTGCTGTGTTCTGTTTCAAAAGTTTTTGTGATTCCTGACATTTGTTTCTTCTTTCTTCCTTCTACTTTGATGACTTCTAGTTGCCTAACACATGCAATTAGGAAAGAGCCAGAGTGATGTTGGACAATTATATTTCAACTGTTTTTTGAGTTCTGAAATCATTCAGCAAAATAGAAATAAAATAAATAATTTATCAGAGTAACTTAGAAAATAGTTCCTTGTCCACATGTATGTGGTTAATAATGTATGATTTAAGTACACATAAAGTAAGAAAGGTTGATTTTTACTTTTCATTACTGGTAAAAAAAAGTTTGCTAATTGCCTCCAACCATGTACTGTAGGTTATATTACTCACATCTCACCTCCCCAGATGAGGGTTCCAATAGTGAAGATAAAAAATTCTACGGGGAATAAAATAAATACTAAAGAACTAAGAAGGAGTAAGATTTTAGTGATGAAAAGCCTGGGAAGAACTATGGATGATGCTTTTTCCTTCATGCACCTTCCTGCTTCTCCTCCAACCTGATCTTCATTAGGCTAAAATTATTCCATTCATTTCCTGATGAGGAATAATTCCCTTTAATAACATTTTCTTTTTTATTCATTGATTGTCAGAAAAATATATTAAAAGCAAATAGTTTTCACATTTCTCTAGTTACAGGATAGTTGGCTTTTTAAAAAGTTTTTATTTATTTATTTGACAGAGAGCCAATGAGAGAGGGAACACAAGCAGGGAGAGCGGGAGAGGGAGAAACAGTCTTCCTGCTGAGCAAGGAACCCATGTGGGGTTCATTCCCAGGACCCTGAGATCAGGACCTGAGCCAAAGGCAGATGCTTAATTACTGAGCCACCCAGACACCCCAGAATATTTCTTTTTAATGTTATTTGTCTTTGATGAATTCATCAAGTACAATGCTAAAGGTCAAAACACTGCATTTAACAAATGGAATCCTCACCTCACTACCTTCTCCTACACATTAGAGACTACCAGAGTGATTGAGAAGAGAGATTTAGTCCCACATTTAAGGGAAGTTACATGGCCCATTCTCTGTGAGGCCTTTGCAGGACTAGCAACTTAGTCCATATTTCCTAAAGACTTAATGTTTGAACCATTATATCTTAATCAGTTGCCTTATACTGAGTATATAAATCGGTTAAAATAACTAGGAATTACTAATTACTAGGAATTACTAACAACTAGGAATTACTTGCTTAATTTCCCCCTTTTCCAGGATTATTTTTATTTATCGTCTCAGAATGTTACTCCTGGATTTAGGAATCTTGTTAGAGTAAAAATTTATTATCTGGTAAGTTGGATACACCATTGTTTAGACAAGTATTCCATAGACTCAAAAGATAATTCATGTTGTACCTGGCTGTTTCCCCTTATAATTCCCCTTGTTCATTTTTCTAGGACCTCTTAAGTAAATGAAACAGTGACCACAATTTGTTCTCTCTACCTTCAAGTCCCTAACCAGTTTAACTAACTTTGAGTTACAGTAAAATATTTTGAGCCAACTTTGATTTAGATTAAAGTCTTTCTATAGTAAAATGATGGACTCTAAGCACTAGTTCATTATTTTATTGCATTTTTTAAAATTTATTTTTTTTAATTTTCAGCATAACAGTATTCATTGTTTTTGCACCACACCCAGTGCTCCATGCAATCCGTGCCCTCTCTAATACCCACCACCTGGTACCCCAACCTCCCACCCCCCCCCGCCACTTCAAACCCCTCAGATTGTTTTTCAGAGTCCATAGTCTCTCATGGTTCACCTCCCCTTCCAATTTCCCCCAACTCCCTTCTCCTCTCTAACTCCCCATGTCCTCCATGCTATTTGTTATGCTCCACAAATAAGAGAAACCATATGATAATTGACTCTCTCTTCTTGACTGATTTCACTCTGCATAACCTCTTCCAGTCCGATCCCTGTTGATACAAAAGTTGGGTATTCATCCTTTCTGATGGAGGCATCATACTCCATAGTGTATAGTCATAAAGAAGTTTTATTTTTAATTTCTTGAGGAATCTCCACACTGTTCTCCAAAGAGGCTGCACCAACTTGCATTCCCACCAACAGTGTAAGAGGGCTCCCCTTTCTCCACATCCTCTCCAACACATGTTGTTTCCTGTCTTGATAATTTTGACTATTCTAACTGGTGTAAGGTGATATCTCAATGTGGTTTTAATTTGAATCTCCCTAAAGGCTAGTGATGATGAACATTTTTTCATGTGTCTGATAGCCATTTGTATGTCTTCATTGGAGAAGTGTCTGTCCATATCTTCTGCCCATTTTTTGATATGATTATTTTGTGTGTGTTGAGTTTGAGGAGTTCATTATAGATCCTGGATATGAACCTTTTGTCTGTACTGTCATTTGCAAATATCTTCTCCCATTCCGTGGGTTGCCTCTTTGTTTTCTTGACTGTTTCCTTTGCTGTGCAGAAGCTTAAAATTTAGAATAGGGGTGCCTGGGTGGCTCAGTGGGTTAAGCCTCTGCCTTTGGCTCAGGTCATGTTCTCAGGGTCCTGGGACTGAGCCCAGCATCAGGCTCTCTGCTCAGCAGGAAGCCTGCTTCCCCCTCTCTCTCCGCCTGCCTGTCTGCCTACTTGTGATCTCTGTCTGTCAAATAAATAAAGAAAATCTTTTAAAAATTAGAATAAAATGCAGAGAGGAAGGGCTCTTATGCAATTAGGTACATTATATTTAGTTTTTTAAAAAAACAGTTCACTTTATCTCACTTTTTAAAATTAAAGAAATTATTTAAGCCCCTTTTTCCCAGAATGAAAAGTTATGCTATTAAACAGACTTTAGGGATACTTACTTCTCATTTTCTTTTTCTTTTTTCTTTTTATCTTTTTCTTACTTCTCATTTTACTAAAGCTCTTGGATCTTCCATATTAGACCTTCTCATGAGATTTCTTTTTTTTTTTTTAAGATTTTATTTATTTACTTGACAGAGAGAGATCACAAGTAGGCAGAGAGGCAGGCAGAGAGAGAGAGGAGGAAGCAGGCTCCCTGCCGAGCAGAGAGCCTGATGCGGGACTCGATCCCAGGACCCTGAGATCATGACCTGAGCCAAAGGCAGAGGCTTAACCCACTGAGCCACCCAGGCACCCTCTCATGAGATTTCTGATCAAGTCTGAACTACATCACTATCAGATACACAAAATCGATATGAACAACATTATGCTTTTATTTGGAAGATACTAAATGACTTAATATGCGTAGTAGTGGATCCTTCATTTAATTGTTCATATTCTTTGTGCTTTCTAAAAACGTGACCCTTCTCATCCGATCATTATCTTTGACCAGATTATGCATCATAGAGTATATTCTACTTTTTTTAAAGGTTCAGGCTAGATGTCTTGCTCATTCAAGGGGCTCAGAATAGCCATAGCAAATAGATTCATCCCTCTGATCATTAATGCATATTTAAGTGTTATAACATGAAGTGAAAAATCCAAGAAAAGCATAATAATAAAGTCAGATTCCTATTGTTAACAAAGAGTATTGTCTATTTAAGACACTACTTTCACTACAGGGTGCACTCTTGGAGACTTTTAGTCTAATTAGAATTCATTTCCATACACTTCATCACTTTCTTCTTCAGCTGAAATCTTCTCAAATGACCTTTATTTTTTCCCACTTATGACTCATACAAAGACTTCATCTTTCCCCAAACAATCATTCAAATACAAGGACATTTTTCTAGTAAACACATTTTAAGAATAAATTGCCTTGCTAGTGAACATCTAATAAATGGGAGGAAGACATTGACTGTACTAGGCTTGCTTTCAGTGTTAACAAACACTTTTTATGTATCTCTGAGGTGGGTAATACCAAGTGGGAGACATGTTTCTTGGGCCTCTGAAAGTAAGAAAATTGAGTGTAACTATATGTACAGTTACCTACTATATATATGAATTAGATGGAAACATTTAATTCCATGTCTGAAAAAAGAAATAAAAAGAGAAGCCAGGTTGTCATGTGCTGTATACAGAGTTCCAATAAGGAAATCTGCCTACACTCACAATTTGTTCTTTGAGATCATCAAATCAATTTAAATATGCACAGTTTCTGAAGCATAGCTCATTCTGACTGACACAATGCTTTGTCTGTTCTTATTCTGGGTCATTCATATAAATTCCAAAACAGTCTCTGGAAAGCCTTATCAGTGTTTAATAATATATGTTAATTACCAGACAAATTTTCTTATCCAGTCCTATTCTCTGACATCAGGTGAGAGGTCTGTTTGTTTTCAACTGTAAGGGGGAATTTTCTGGTGGGTTTACAAGGTCCTGTAGGTAGTTTGGATGAAATAACAAGTAAGGGAACAAATACCTCACTCTTTCTTGGAATGGTTGCAGAGACAGTATTTGATCTCTTGTACAGTTTGTACAGGGATAATGTGTACCCTGTAAAAATAAAGGGAGGGAATCAAAATGACTAATATTTTTTGAATATTTTATTTATTTATTTATTTGAGAGAGAGAGAGAGAAAGAGCACAAGTACGGGGAGGAGCAGGGGAGAGGGAGAAGCAGACTTCTCACTGAACAGGGAGCCCGATGCAGGGTTCGATCCCAGGACTCTGAGTTCATGACCTGAGCCAAAGGCAGATGGTTAACTAACTGAGCCACCCAGGTGCCCCTCAAGATGACTAATATTTTTATTTATTTATTTATTTATTTATTTATTTATTTATTTATTTATTTTTAATTTATTTCAAGCATAACAGTATTCATTATTTTTGCACCACACCCCGTGCTCCATGCAATCCGTGCCCTCTATAATACCCACCACCTGGTACCCCAACCTCCCACCCCCCGTCCCTTCAAAACCCTCAGATTGTTTTTCAGAGTCCATAGTCTCTCATGGTTCACCTCCCCTTCCAATTTCCCCCAACTCCCTTCTCCACTCTAAGTCCCCATGTCCTCCATGCTATTTGTTATGCTCCACAAATAAGTGAAACCATAGGATAATTGACTCTGCTTGACTTATTTCACTCAGCATAATCTCTTCCAGTCCCGTCCATGTTGCTACAAAAGTTGGGTATTCATCCTTTCTGATGGAGGCATAATACTCTATCCCCAGGGGTACAGGTCTGTGAATCACCAGGTTTACACACTTCACAGCACTCACCAAAGCACATACCCTCCCCAATGTCCATAATCCCACCCCCTTCTCCCAAACCCCCTCCCCCCAGCAACCCTCAGTTTGTTTTGTGAGATTAAAAGTCACTTATGGTTTGTCTCCCTCCCAATCCCATCTTGTTTCCTTTATTCTTCTTCTACCCACTTAAGCCCCCATGTTGCATCACCACTTCCTCATATCAAGGAGATCATATGATAGTTGTCTTTCTCTGCTTGACTTATTTCGCTAAGCATGATACGCTCTAGTTCCATCCATGTTGTCACAAATGGCAAGATTTCATTTCTTTTGATGGCTGCATAGTATTCCATTGTGTATATATACCACATCTTCTTGATCCATTCATCTGTTGATGGACATCTAAGTTCTTTCCATAGTTTGGCTATTGTGGACATTGCTGCTATAAACATTCAGGTGCATGTGCCCCTTTGGATCACTACGTTTGTATCCTTAGTGTAAATACCCAATAGTGCAATTGCTGGGTCATAGGGCAGTTCTATTTTCAACATTTTGAGGAACCTCCATGCTGTTTTCCAGAGTGGCTGCACCAGCTTGCATTCCCACCAACAGTGTAGGAGGGTTCCCCTTTCTCCACATCCTCGCCAGCATCTGTCATTTCCTGACTTCTTTATTTTAGCCATTCTGACTGGTGTGAGGTGATATCTCATTGTGGTTTTGATTTGTATTTCCCTGATGCCGAGTGATATGGAGCACTTTTTCATGTGTCTGTTGGCCATCTGGATGTCTTCTTTGCAGAAATGTCTGTTCATGTCCTCTGCCCATTTCTTGATTGGATTATTTGTTCTTTGGGTGTTGAGTTTGCTAAGTTCTTTATAGATTCTGGACACTAGTCCTTTATCTGATATGTCATTTGCAAATATCTTCTCCCATTCTGTCAGTTGTCTTTTGATTTTGTTAACTGTTTCCTTTGCTGTGCAAAAGCTTTTGATCTTGATGAAATCCCAATAGTTCATTTTTGCCCTTGCTTCCCTTGCCTTTGGCGTTGTTCCTAGGAAGATGTTGCTGTGGCTGAGGTCGAAGAGGTTGCTGCCTGTGTTCTCCTCAAGGATTTTGATGGATTCCTTTCGCACATTGAGGTCCTTCATCCATTTTGAGTCTATTTTTGTGTGTGTTGTAAGGAAATGGTCCAATTTCATTTTTCTGCATGTGGCTGTCCAATTTTCCCAGCACCATTTATTGAAGAGGCTGTCTTTTTTCCATTGGACATTCTTTCCTGCTTTGTCGAAGATTAGTTGACCATAGAGTTGAGGGTCTATTTCTGGGCTCTCTATTCTGTTCCATTGATCTATGTGTCTGTTTTTGTGCCAGTACCATGCTGTCTTGATGACGACAGCTTTGTAATAGAGCTTGAAGTCCGGAATTGTGATGCCACCAACGTTGGCTTTCTTTTTCAATATCCCTTTGGCTATTCGAGGTCTTTTCTGGTTCCATATAAATTTTAGCATTATTTGTTCCATTTCTTTGAAAAAGATGGATGGTACTTTGATAGGAATTGCATTAAATGTGTAGATTGCTTTAGGTAGCATAGACATTTTCACAATATTTATTCTTCCAATCCAGGAGCATGGAACATTTTTCCATTTCTTTGGGTCTTCCTCAATTTCTTTCATGAGTACTTTATAGTTTTCTGAGTATAGATTCTGTGTCTCTTTGGTTAGGTTTATTCCAAGGTATCTTATGGTTTTGGGTGCAATTGTAAATGGGATTGACTCCTTAATTTCTCTTTCTTCTGTCTTGCTGTTGGTGTAGAGAAATGCAACTGATTTCTGTGCATTGATTTTATATCCTGACACTTTACTGAATTCCTGTATAAGTTCTAGCAGTTTTGGAGTGGAGTCTTTTGGGTTTTCCACATATAGTATCATATCATCTGCGAAGAGTGATAATTTGACTTCTTCTTTGCCGATTTGGATGCCTTTAATTTCCTTTTGTTGTCTGATTGCTGAGGCTAGGACCTCTAGTACTATGTTGAATAGCAGTGGTGATAATGGACATCCCTGCCGTGTTCCTGACCTTAGTGGAAAAGTTTTCAGTTTTTCTCCATTGAGAATGATATTTGTGGTGGGTTTTTCATAGATGGCTTTGATGATATTGAGGTATGTGCCCTCTATCCCTACACTTTGAAGAGTTTTGATCAGGAAGGGATGCTGTACTTTGTCAAATGCTTTTTCAGCATCTATTGAGAGTATCATATGGTTCTTGTTCTTTCTTTTATTGATGTGTTGTATCACATTGACTGATTTGCGGATGTTGAACCAACCTTGCAGCCCTGGAATAAATCCCACTTGGTCGTGGTGAATAATCTTTTTAATGTACTGTTGAATCCTATTGGCTAGTATTTTGTTGAGTATTTTCGCATCTGTGTTCATCAAGGATATCGGTCTATAGCTCTCTTTTTTGGTGGGATCCTTGTCTGATTTTAGGATCAAGGTGATGCTGGCCTCATAAAATGAGTTTGGAAGTTTTCCTTCCATTTCTATTTTTTGGAACAGTTTCAGGAGAATAGGAATTAGTTCTTCTTTAAATGTTTGGTAGAATTCCCCCGGGAAGCCGTCTGGCCCTGGGCTTTTGTTTGTTTGGAGATTTTTAATGACTGTTTCAATCTCCTTACTGGTTATGGGTCTGTTCAGGCTTTCTATTTCTTCCTGGTTCAGTTGTGGTAGTTTATATGTTTCTAGGAATGCATCAATTTCTTCCAGATTGTCAAATTTATTGGCGTAGAGTTGCTCATAGTATGTTCTTATAATAGTTTGTATTTCTTTGGTGTTAGTTGTGATCTCTCCTCTTTCATTCATGATTTTATTTATTTGGGTCCTTTCTCTTTTCTTTTTGATAAGTCGGGCCAGGGGTTTATCAATTTTATTAATTCTTTCAAAGAACCATCTCCTAGTTTCGTTGATTTGTTCTATTGTTTTTTTGGTTTCTATTTCATTGATTTCTGCTCTGATCTTTATGATTTCTCTTCTCCTGCTGGGCTTAGGGTTTCTTTCTTGTTCTTTCTCCAGCTCCTTTAGGTGTAGGGTTAGGTTGTGTACCTGAGACCTTTCTTGTTTCTTGAGAAAGGCTTGTACCGCTATATATTTTCCTCTCAGGACTGCCTTTGTTGTGTCCCACAGATTTGGAACCGTTGTATTTTCATTATCATTTGTTTCCATGATTTTTTTCAATTCTTCTTTAATTTCCCGGTTGACCCATTCATTCTTTAGAAGGGTGCTGTTTAGTCTCCATGTATTTGGGTTCTTTCCAAACTTCCTTTTGTGGTTGAGTTCTAGCTTTAGAGCATTGTGGTCTGAAAATATGCAGGGAATGATCCCAATCTTTTGATACCGGTTGAGTCCTGATTTAGGACCGAGGATGTGATCTATTCTGGAGAATGTTCCATGTGCACTAGAGAAGAATGTGTATTCTGTTGCTTTGGGATGAAATATTCTGAATATATCTGTGATGTCCATCTGGTCCAGTGTGTCGTTTAAGGCCTTTATTTCCTTGTTGATCTTTTGCTTGGATGATCTGTTCATTTCAGTGAGGGGAGTGTTAAAGTCCCCTACTAGTATTGTATTATTGTTGATGTGTTTCTTTGATTTTGTTATTAATTGGTTTATATAGTTGGCTGCTCCCACGTTGGGGGCATAGATATTTAAAATTGTTAAATCTTCTTGTTGGACAGACCCTTTGAGTATGATATAGTGTCCTTCCTCATCTCTTATTATAGTCTTTGGCTTAAAATCTAATTGATCTGATATAAGGATTGCCACTCCTGCTTTCTTCTGATGTCCATTAGCATGGTAAATTCTTTTCCACCCCCTCACTTTAAATCTGGAGGTGTCTTCGGGCTTAAAATGAGTTTCTTGGAGGCAACATATAGATGGGTTTTGTTTTTTTTATCCATTCTGATACCCTGTGTCTTTTGACAGGGGCATTTAGCCCATTAACATTCAGGGTAACTATTGAGAGATATGAATTTAGTGCCATTGTATTGCCTGTAAGTTGACTGTTACTGTATATGGTCTCTGTTCCTTTCTGATCTACCACTTGTAGGCTCTCTCTTTGCTTAGAGGACCCCTTTCAATATTTCCTGTAGAGCTGGACTAATATTTTAAAAAAAGAAAAAATTAACTTGTACATCGGAAGTTCTCAGTCATTTTTCAGGTAGTTTATAGAACTTGATAAATCAGAAATTATATGGGAGATGAATCTGAAAACTTTATGAGTTTCTATCTACCAAATTATAACCAAACTTTTAGTGGGAAGAAATAGGGACTATTTCACATAACCTATTTTTTAAAATTGTGAAGGCTTTTCTCTGTGTATCATTGTGGTTAGAAATGCTATGACATTTACCTTCATGTTACCAGAAGTGACACATACTGCTCTCCAAGATCCTGTTACTAGTAGTAAAATGTATACAACTTATTTCTACATTGTGTCATTTTTTTTTCTTTTTGAGTGGTTTAATCCTTCAACAATTCTTGGGGAAATTGAAATGCAGATTATTACTCTGACATGAATTAATCACTGGGACTTGTTGTTCAGTACCAGCTCCACTTTTTGTACTCTGAACAAAGTAATATTGTTGATTTCAGTTTGACGACATTAAGCAGATGTATTTGATGTTATTTAAACAAAAGTTAGGTGGTTAATTGTGAAAACTGAGATTTGAATTAAAGATTTGCCCAGAATCAAACATCATCCTTACTGAATTATGATATGCACAAGCCAGTAAAAATCTTATTTGACAAAAATTGTATCAGTGATTCTCTATAGTGAATGTGATGTCAAAAATGTTATTCCAGAGAAACTGTCAAGAGCTTTATATTCTTTTTGTAGATGTGCAGTTTGTAATTATAGTTTGGCATCCTTCACTGCTTAAAACTTGTACTTTTGAAATTGTTATCATTATCTTTTCATTCTAAGTTCCCTTTTCAAATTAATTGACCTAGATATGAAATACAAATTATTTAGATTTTTTTTTGTTATGCTTTTGGGTTGCTACATGTCCTGTTACAAAAAACTCCATGAACTCCCACAATTATTGTCATTATTATGTTCTTGAAATCTGAAGTATAATGTGAGAAATTTAAGTAAGGGAAGTTAAAGGGAAATTGTTCATTTATGGCAGAATATGAACTGAAAGACATCATGTAGAACATCTCAACAATCATTTTCCCTATTTTTATTTAAACTATGTACCTTTCATTAGGGAGACTACTTCTGAGATTTGGACAAAAGAAAAAATGTCTGTACAAGTTTTGAAGAAATTTGTCATAACCAATTAAATTCAGCTATCAAATATCCATAATAGTAAATTAAATAAGCCACAACTCTTATCCCTGAGAAACTAAAAATACAACAGAAGAATTACTAAAAATAAATAAATAATTTCTATGAGAAGTGCAGCCTTACATAGTACTTCTTAGCTCTTCACCTGGATTTACTTTTTGTAGTATTTATGACATTCTTATATTTCATATAAGAATAAATAAATAAATAATATATATTATTTAATATATATTTATATATAAATAATATATATATTATTTAATATATATTTAATAATATATATTATTAAAAACAAAGGGCAAGTATGCAACAAATGTAGACTACTTATTGAAGAACTTTTACAGTAACTGAAGGTTTACAGAGATTGAAAAGAACAGAAAACTATATAGTTACTGCAGTGGATTCAGTAAAGACAATTATTTAGAAATGGAAAGAAAGAATTGAATTGGGAGTACTTTGAAATTTTATATTATGGATATTTAGTGTATCTAATTAGAATGTTGATAAGTCTTTCTTGAAGCAGCATGCATAAATCAGAAAAGATTTTTTAAATGGTTTCCTGGATTAAGATTGGGGTTCAGCATAGTAGGTATAATAAAAGGAAGGTCAAAGAACTTAGGAAGTTCAGGGAATTGGTGAGAATGTAATTGAAACATTTAGAGTAGGATCCTAGATGGGTAGCAAGAACAATAAGACACTGAGTAAGTTATTAAAATGTGACAATATAACAATCAGAGAACAACTAGGAGGAGCACAATTAGGGCAACAAGGAAATTCCATGCAATGATACGGTCTAAGATGACAAGTGAGGTGGAGTAGAGCTAGAAGTTATTTAGCTAAAAGCATTATTACAATGCCATTATAAGGAAGTATTTCTGTTATACAAGAGCTTTCAAGACATTAAGTTAGTAGAGCATTATGAAGTAGCCTCTAAAATTTATATTTTATTATTTTTTTAAGCAACAAACATTTATTTCTCACAGTTCTAGAGAATGGGAAGTCCAAGATCAAGATATGGATAGTCTAGTGAGAGCCAGCTTCCTGGCTTAAGATGGCCCACTTCTTACTGTGTCTTCACATTGCCAAGAACATATTTTATTAATTTTGTATCTTATAATATAAAACCTTATTTATGATCATATGGTGGTTTCCAAATGAAATTTTAAAGCCTAACTTAAAACTTCCCAAAGGAATTAGAGAAAGGAGAAAGATTAATTGAATGCACCACTAAAATAGTATAGGGCTGGTTAGTCTGAAAATCAGTAACTTGTATGAGTCTCTTTTGATTAAAAATTTTAAGCATCTAGCAGACTTCTGGGAAAGATGGGGTAGTAGGCAGAACCTAAATTCACCTCATCTCATAGATACAATTAGATAACATTCATATCAGTGAAAATAACTCAGAAAATGAAACAGATTAACAGAACAAACTCCACAACTAAATGTAGGGAAGAGGATGCATTGAAGATGGTAGGAAAGGTGGAGACCTGGATGTGAGCCAAACAGACCCACAGAGCTGTCCATAGGAAGGAGCAATGTCACAGGCCAGAGAAGGAGGAGAAATAGACCTTCATACCAAAGATCCCACATGGGGAAGATGAACCCCACAACATTTGGCTTCAAAAACTAGAGGGGCTGAATTTTGTGGTTTTTATAAGCAGCAGGATTTAAAACATAGAACTTTAAAAATCAGCAGACTCAGCTCTGGAGGACAGGTGGGATGAAAGGAAACTAAATCCCCATCCTTAAAGAGATAGTACAATAAACAGCCAAAAGAGATGCAGTATAGAGGCAGCAGTTTGAAAAAAAAAATGTCTGGGGAATATAGGAGTGAGGTTTGTGTACTAATCTAGTGTGTGTTAGAAGGACAAAGAGTCTTGGAAGACTTCTCTGGGATCAAAGGAACTAGCAGGCACCATTTCCTTCCAGTGCCCCCACAGCATAAATACATATGCCTACCTGTAGGAACCAGCACATGTGGACACTCACTACCTAACTTGGTAACACCACACATCCTGTTCCCCCACACTTTGGCAGATCCACTTCCTTCAATAAGCTTTTGGCCAGAGCCCATCCAAAGCGAGACCACAAGCCTAGCAGTGTGCAAGCAGCATGAACAGTGGCCAGCACCATGCCAAAGTGACTGCTTCCCCCAGGGAAAGGGAAAGATAACTACACACATCAAGAGACTGCACTCCCTCGGCTGGAGGAAAATAGCTGGTTTGATTGCAGGCCTCACCCACCAGTGAAAGCTTCAAAGAGAAAACACAGGGAAAGTCCCCAACAGTTTCATGCTAGTACATCTCTAACAAATGCTTGGTCTAACTCAACTTGTGCCCAAGGCAGCCCCAGACTTGCTGACTAACTCCACAGGTACAAAATACTGCCTACAACAGACAATTGGAGCTGCTGCAAGTGACTGGACTGAAGGAAAAAGTGGCTTAGCCACAACAGCAGAGCACACTCAGATCACAGGAGATATGCCTAAAGCACCAGGTTCTGGTGAACAGGGGACATTGTACTGCAGGGCACTACAAAACCTATTCTTTTCTTTATATGGCCACTAGATTTGAGAGCAGGAGACATAGCTGACCTTCCTAACATTCACTAATGCAAAGAGTAAACAAAATGAGGAGACAGAGGAATATATCCCAAACAAAAGCACAAGACAAAATCACAATAAGAGACCAAAGTGAAACAGAGATAAGTAATATGCCTGAGAGAGAATTTAAAGAAATAATCAAGAAGATACTTGTTGGACTTGATAAAAGAGTGGAGGACATCAGTGACACCCACAGAAAAGAGGTAGAAAACATAAAAAAGAACCAAAGACCTATACTTTGAAAATTATAGAACACTTATATAAGAAACTAAAGATGACACAAAGAAATGGAAAGACATTTCACACTCATGGATTGGAAGAACAAATATTGTTAAAATGTTTGTATTACCCCAGACAATCTACACATTTAATATACTCACAATCAAAATACCACCAGCACTTTTCAGAGATAGAACAAACAATCCTAAAATTTGTATGGACCCACAAGAGACCCTGAATAGCCAAAGCAACTTGAAAAAGAAAAGCAAAGTTGGAGCATCACAATTCCAGATTTCAAACTGTGATCAAGACATTATGGTACTGGCACAAATACAGACACAAAGAGCCCAGAAATAGACCCACAACTATATGGTCAACTAGTCTTTGACGAAGCAGGAAAGAATGCCCAATGGAAAAAGATAGTCTCTTCAACAAATGGTTTTGGGAAAACTGGACAGCAACATGCAGAAGAATGAAACTAGACCACTTTCTTACACCATACACAAAAATAAATTCAAAATGGATGAAAGACCTAAATGTGAGACAGGAAACCATCAAAATCCTAGACTAGAACACAGATAGTGACCTCTTTGACCTTGGTCATAGTAACTTCTTACTAGACACATTGCTGGAAGCAAGGGAAGCAAAAGCAGAAATAAACTATTAGCACTTCAGCAAAATACAAAGCTTCTGTACAATGAAGAAAACAATCAGCAAAACTAAAAAGAAACATACTGAATGGGAGAATATTTGTGTTAGTATCTAAACTATACAAATAAATTATCAAACTCAACACCCCAAAATGAATAATCCAATTAAAGATGGGCAGAAGACATGTAGACATTACTCCAAAAGAGAAAAATAGGTGGTCAATAGATATATGAAAAGATATCAACATCATTCATCATCAGGGAAATGCAAATAAAAACCACAATGAGATATCACTTCACACCTGTTAGAATGGTAAAAAAAAAAACCATAAGATAAAGAAAATGTTGGGGAGGATGCGGAGAAAAAGGAACCCTCTTATACTGTTGCTGGGAATGCAAACTGGTACAACCACTATGGAAAATATTATGGAGGTTCTTCAAAAAAATTAAGAATACAATTACCATATGATCCAGTAATTCCACTACTGTATATATATATATATATATATGCCCCAAAAGGAAAATTCTAGTTCAAAAAGATAGATGCATCTCTATGTTTATTGCAGCATTAGTTACAATAGTCAAATGATAGAAGACCTGATAAAGAAATGGTGGCATATATATATATACAATGGAATATTATTCAGCTATAATAATGAAATCTTGCCATTTGCAACAATATGATGTATCTAGAGAGAATAATGGTTAGCAAAATAAGTCCATCAGAAAAAGCCAGATACTATATGATTTCACTCATATGTGGAGTTTAAGAAACAAATAAAATTTTTAAAAAGGTACAGACCAAAGAGCAGACTCTTAACTATAGAGAACAAATGGGTGACCCAAGTGAAGGGGTTTGAGGTACACTTGTCTTGATGAACACTGAGTGTTATATAGAATTGTTGAATCACTATATTGTACCCTTGAAAATATTATAACACTCTATGTTAACTATACCTGTATTAAAAATAAGAAATAAAAACACAAGAAAGTATAATATAGTTTTTAATCTAATCTAAATAAATAAATAAATAAAATTAAAACAAACAAAAAAGGAAATCTTAAGCATTTATTCTGTTCTGGGTGTTCCAGATACCATGATGAGGATGTTTTCCTCAAGTTACTGGTTCTTATCAAGCACTGTATCAGCTCCTAAATTTAAAATTTAAAGTATATATATATTTTTTTAATATAATTTTTTATTTTTTATAAACATATATTTTTATCCCCAGGGGTACAGGTCTGTGAATCACCAGGTTTACACACTTCACAGCACTCACCAAAGCACATACACTCCCCAATGTCCATAATCCCACCCCCTTCTCCCAAACCCCCTCCCCCCAGCAACCCTCAGTTTGTTTTGTGAGATTAAGAGTCACTTATGGTTTGTCTCCCTCCCAATCCCATCTTGTTTCATTTATTCTTCTCCTACCCACTTAAGCCCCCATGTTGCATCACCACTTCCTCATATCAGGGAGATCATATGATAGTTGTCTTTCTCTGCTTGACTTATTTCGCTAAGCATGATATGCTCTAGTTCCATCCATGTTGTCGCAAATGGCAAGAAAGAAGAACATATATATATATATGTTCTTCATTTGATCTAAAAAGCTAGGAAATGCAAACAAGCATAAACAAGATAATAAAATATTGCTCATAATCCCACTATTTGAAGAAAACTGTCAAAACTTCCTTCCAGCATTTTTAGCTGTGTTTGTGTGTGTCTGTGTGTGGCTACAAAAATATGATATATGCGTGGGCTTATAAATTTCATTTTCACATTTTTCCATAATTTCATATCAACATATTTCCATAGAAATAAATATACTTTTATAACATTTTAGTACATACTACATTTACTAAATAGTTCAGAGTATCTCACTGTATGGCTGTTAATTTATTTCCCCAGTATCTTTTATTTGGAGATTTAGATTATTTCCACTATTGCACAATAAATAAATACTGTAAACATTTTCAAATTTATGATTTAAAAAATACTTAATATAATTGAGAGATTACTTCTGAGATTTCTTAAACTTACTCCTTTAGTTATCTGATTAAATATCATGTCTTTAGGCATAATTGAAGTATGCCATGGATCAAATGGCATATTTTGAGAATCCTTTGAAATTTCCTCTGACCTCAGGTATTTCTTTTCCTTTAAATGTCTTTTAATTGCCTACCTTTTTTTACTTAAAATTTTAAATAAAATACAATGCTATTAAAGAGGGATAAATATTAAGCCATTAATGTTTTAACTTGGATAGTTCATCAAGCTATAGTTATTTAGACAAGCTATAGTCACTTAGGTTCTCAAGGGCATGGTGATTATGATAGGTGTTTTTTAATAGAGAAGGGAAACAGGGATAGCATTTGACATACTGAGAATTCCAGGTAGGATGATTTTTGGTATAGTATCAGAGTACTGTTTTTCTGGAAAATGAGAAACAGTCCCTAGAGCAAAGAGTGAACATTAAAGAGTGGGATGGCAGGGCATCTCGGTGGCTCAGTGGGTTAAGCCACTGCCTTTGGCTTGGGTCATGATCTCAGGGTCCTGGGATCAAGCCCTACATCAGGCTCTCTGCTCAGCAGGGAGCCTGCCTCCCACTCTCTCTCTGCCTGCCTCTCTGCCTACTTGTGATCTCTCTCTCTGTCAAAAAAAAAAAAAAAAAAAAAAAAAAAAAAAGGTGGGATGGCTATTGCCAAAAAGTTGTCTTTACTTCACACTGGTGGAAAAAGCAAGTACTGTAAGACCATGTTTATTTTATCCTTCTCTGTTTCCTCCACTTTCCTCAACATTGCTCTGATGAAATATATCTCCTTCAAGATAAAAAACTTGTAGTGTACTTAGTAAAATATGTCCACTGAAATTCATATTATCTGCCTTGGTGATAGAGAAAATATTTATGGTTTGCAATTAGAATGCTGATCCTATTTTTATTTGAAATTTTCATTAATATTTCCAGATAGTGATACACACACACACACACACACACACACATCTTTAAATACATATGTGTACTTTACATATAAAATATGTCTATCTGGTTTATGTCAAAACCATTCTCTTTAAAACTGTGTACTTCCATGAGTTGCTGATCTCCTGATTAAAATAGTTTTCTTTTTGAATTACCAAAACTATTTACTGAACTAAAGGTACCTTTTAATACAGATCACTCACTTATTTTTTATTTAGAATGAAGTCCTTGGGTAAATGACTATATGTAGCTCTAGACTATATATTAACTTATATATGTGTGTATTTATAGGATATTGCAATAATGAACAATAATGGTAGTAATTGGAGTACCTGGGTGGCTCAGTGGGTTAAGCCTCTGCCTTCGGCTCAGGTCATGATCTCAGGGTCCTGGGATCGAGCCCCACATTGGGCTCTTTGCTTGGTGAGGATCCTGCTTCCCCCTCTCTCTCTGCCTGCCTCTCTGCCTGCTTGTGATCTCTCTCTCTCTCTCTGTAATAAATAAATAAAATCTTAAAAAAATAATGGTAACAATTATGTATTATATGCAATGATATAAAAATGTTTTTTTTTTTAATTCTGTTACTGGGATTTTTTTTCTTAAAGGCTGAGTCAAAGATGACCTTTGTGTATTGGCCCCTAGGTTTATTTCATTACAACAGGATGAAACCTATTACCTCAAAAGCCTGCCAGTGCCAAATTCAGATTCATACATATTCAGTTATTTTTAAAACATCCCCCAAAGCATATTTTTAGTCATTTAAGGCCTGACTCATTTGTATACTCTGTGAAACCTGGCCTCACATCTCCTGGCCTTGGTAAAGTAGAGCCTGTGGTCATTAAGACTTTAAGCTGCTCTGGCCCTTTGGAACTCTCTGACCCAGACTTTCCACAATGCTGCTGAGTGACATCACCTAGACACCTAAGCCCTACCTTGATCCCTTTTTATCCCCAGGGAGTTCCTTTCTTTTCTTCCTCTTCTGAGTAAAGATCACTTTGCCTTAGCCTCTGGCTAAAAGACTGCCTGTGAGGGACTTGCCTTCTCAGGAAACCCTATCCAAAGGCCACCTGGTATGCTGTTTTGTGTTAGTCTCTTGTCATCATATCTTTTCCTTTGTCAGCCCCAAATTTCTCAAACTCCTGACAGAACATAAAAACATGCATTCAAAGATACACAGAGACAATTAAACTTGTAACATTTGAACTGCAAATTTAATTATGTACATTATATATGAGGATGTGTATGAATTAAAAATAGTATGTGCAAAAATTGAAGAGTATGACAAAGCATTATGAATATATATTTGTGGAAATATATGTGAAACTTGTAATGTAAAATTAAAGATACTATTTTCTCCATGTTTTGAGGTATTGAGGTAATGGCTAAAAGCAAAATTTAAAAGTATTTTCTGGTTTCTTGGTATCTTTGTTTCACACTCTTTCTATTTCTCCTTTCTAATTTGCTTATCTGTAGGATATAAAAATGAAAAGCATATTTTTTATTTATAATGTTGTGTTAGTTACCATACAGTACATCATTAGTTTTTGATGTAGTGTTCCATGATTCATTGTTTGCATATAACACCAAGTGCTCCATGCAATATGTGCCCTCCTTAATACCTATCACCAGGCTAACACATCCCCTCATACCCCCTCCTCTCCAAAACCCACAGTTTGTTTCCCAGAGTCCATAATCTCTCATTGTTCCTCTCCCCCCTGACTTCCCCCCTTCATTTTCCCCTTCCTTCTCCTAATATCTTCCATGCTATTCCTTATGGTCCACAAAAAAGTGAAACCTATGATAATTGACTTTCTTAGCTTGACTTATTTCACTTAGTATAATCTCCTCCAGTTCCATCCATGTTGATGCAAATGTTGGGTATTCATCCTTTCTGATGGCTGAGTAATATTCCATTGTATGTATGGACCACATCTTCTTTACCCATTTGTCTACTGAAGGGCGTCTCAGCTCCTTCCACAGTTTGGCTATTGTGAACATTGTTGCTATGAACATTGGGGTACATGTGACCCTTCTTTTCACTACATCTGTATCTTTGGGGTAAATACCCAGTAGTGCAATTGTTGGGTAGCTCTATTTTTAACTTTTTGAGGAAAATCCACACTGTTTTCCAAAGTTGGCTGTACCAACTTGAATTCCCACCAACAGTGTAAGAGGGTTCCCCTTTCTCCACAACCTCTACAACATTTGTTGTTTCTTGACTTGTCGATTTTTGGCATTCTAACTAGTGTAAGGTGGTATCTCAATGTGGTTTTGATTTGACATTCCTGATGGCTAATGATGTTGACATTTTTGTGTGTGTCTCTTAGTCATTCGTATGTCTTCTTTAGAGAATTGTCTATTCATGTCTTCTGCCCATTTTTTTTTTTACTTGATTATTTGTTTTTTGGGTGTTGACTTTGAGAAATTCTTTGTAGAGCTCACATACCAGCCCTTTATAGTGTCACTTGCAAATATCTTCTCCCATTCCGTGGGTTGCCTCTTTGTTTTGTTGACTGTTTCCTTTGCTGTGCAAACCTTTTTGTTTTGATGAAGTCCCAAAAGTTCATTTTAAACTTTTGACAGAAGTCTAGTTATGAACAAGAATTTTTCTTATGATTTAAGATAATACTTGTACTTTGTGTGCATAGTTTGTGATAAAGTAAATGTTCTAGTTTGTGGAATGGAGAACCTGAATTTTACCAATCTAAGTAAATGCTTTATTTCTTTCTTTTAAGATTTATTTATTAGAGAGAGAAAGAAAGAGGGATAGAGAGTAGGGGGAGGAACAGAGGGAGAGAGATAATCCTCAAGCAGAAGCCTGGCTGAGCAGAGAACCCCATGTAGGGCTCAATGAAGCGCTCAATCCCAGAACCCAAAGATCATGACCTGTGCCAAAATCAAGGGCCAGCCACTTAACCAATTGAACCACTCAGTCATCCCTTAAAATGCTTTATTTCTGATGGTAGACATACTTTATGGACTTTTATCTTTCTTTCATTTATTCACTTATTCATTCAATAATCAGTGTTATGTTGAAGAAAAGATGTATTTTGGAATTAGACTTGTGCTCAAATTGTAACTCTGCTGTTTACTAATAGTGAAAATGTGGACAAGTCAGTTAACATCGTTGAACCTCATTTGCCTTAACCTCCCATTGCTTAATTACTTGATCATTTCTATGTGCACATAGATACTCAAACATTTGTTGAGCCCTCAATATTGGCATATGTGATTTTTAAAATATTTTATAAATTTATTTGAGAGGGAGCCATCCTCTGGAGAACACAAGCAGGGGGAGTGGCAGGCACAAGAACAGTGAGTAGCATGATGGAGGGACAGGGAGTCCAATAAAAGGACCCCAGCTGAAGGCAGACACTTAGCCAACTGAGCCACCCAGGTGACCCTCGCTTTTGATATTAAAACAAGCTACTTTTATATAAACTCCATACAACAATACAACCTCCTGATTTTCTCATCCTCTCCAAACTGGCTTGTGCCTCCCCCTGGATCCCTTTTAAAGACCATATAGGTTCCCACACTAACAAGTGTTAACCTTTTTTTTCCCTGTTCATACTCTCCTCCCTTACTTCTT
The DNA here is from genome assembly GCF_009829155.1 of Mustela erminea. NCBI lineage: Eukaryota > Metazoa > Chordata > Mammalia > Carnivora > Mustelidae > Mustela > Mustela erminea. The sequence goes on along the minus strand of NC_045635.1, from coordinate 81,669,987 downwards.
TTAATTTTATTTTTTTCAGTGATCCAAGATTCATTGCTTATGCAGCACACCCAGTGCTCCCTGCAATATGTGTCCTCCATAATACCCACCACTAGGTTCACCCAACCTCCCACACCCCCTCCAAAACCCTCAGTTTCTTTCTTAGAGTCCACAGTCTATCATGGTTTGTCTCTCCCTCCAATTTCCCCCAACCCACTTCTCCTCTCCTTCTCCCAATGCCCTCTGTGTTATTCCTTATGCCCCACAAGTAAGTGAAACCATATGACAACTGACTCTCTCTGCCTGACTTATTTAACTCAGCATAATCTCCTCCAGTCCCATCTATGCTGATGCATAAATTGGGTATTCATCCTTTCTGATGGAGGCATAATACTCCATTGTATATATGGTTTGGCTGTGGTCATTGCTGCTATGAACACTGGGGTACAGATGGCCCTTCTTTTCACTACATCTGTATCTTTGGGGTAAATACCCAGTAGTACAATTGCATGGTCAAAGGGTAGCTCCATTTTAAATTTCTTAAGGAATCTCCCCACTGTTTTCCAAAGTGGCTACATCAACTGGCACTCCCACCAACAGTGTAAGAGGGTTCCCCTTTCTCCACAGCCTCTCCAACACTTGTTGTTTCCTGTCTTGTTGATTTTGGCCATTGTGATTGATGTAAGGTGGTATCTCAATGAATGTGGTTTAGATTTGAATCTCCCTGATGGCTAATGATAACGAACCTTTTTCACGTGTCTGTTAGCCATTTGTATGTCTTCTTTGGAGAAGTGTCTGTTCATGTCTTTTGCCCAATTTTTGATGTGATTATCTGCTTTGTGATTGTTGACTTTGAAGAGTTCTTTATAGATCTTGGATATCAGCCCTTTGTCTGTAGTGTCATTTGCGAATATCTTCCCTCATTCCATGGGTTGCCTCTTTGTTTTGTTGACTTGTTCTTTTGCTGTGCAGAAGCTTTTGATCTTAAGTCCCAAAAGTTCATTTTCACTTTTTTTTCCTTTGTCTTTGGAGACATATCTTGAAAGAAGTTACTGTGGCCGATGTCAAAGAGGTTACTGCCTATGTTCTCCTCTAGATAGATTCCTGCCTCACGCTGAGGTCTCTTATCCATTCTGAGTTTATCTTTGTGTATGGTGTAAGATAATGGTCAAGTTTAATTCTTCCACACATAGATGTCCAATTTTCCCAGCATCATTTATTGAAGAGACTTTTTTTCACTGTGTTGTGTATTTTTTCCTGTGTTGTCAAAGATTATTTGACCATAGATTTGTGGGTCCATATCTGGGCTGTCTACTCTGTTCTACTGGTCTATGTGTCTGTTTTTGTACCAGTACCATGCTGTCTTGGTGATCATAGCTTTGCAGTAAAGCTTGAAACCAGGCAACATGATGCCCTCAGCATATGTTATTAGCAAAACAAATCCTCCTGGTTTAAGCAACTCCAAAGCCTACCAAATGAGTTTTTTGGAAAGTGTTTATTAACTAGTATTGAGGTAATAAGATAGCAATCACTCTGGTTCTTTTTGGCATAATAGCCTCAATTTATATAGCTCCTGGCATGTATTTGGCAGTTGTCTACTTAGTTGCTTTCTCTCAAATGGAGAACTATCAAAACACTAATTTAGGCTGTCACAATGTAAAGGTTTGACAGTCATATGAAGAATAGTCATTAAGGAAAAGGATCAAGACAAGCAAGAAAAGGAATTTAAATGACTGACTAAACATAGTGAACTTTCTGAAGAATATAATATAAAGCCATGACAATTGCAATTGTAAGAATTTCTGCTTTTTGCTTGTTTCTGCTTTGGCTTACTCATTCTATATTTCTCTCAAGAAAGAAAATGATTTAATACATTTTCTCATTGTCACAAAGTAGTTTTTGCTAAGAAGGAAAGAGTTTTTTTTTTTTTTCTTCTTGCCTCAGAAACAAGCTAAGCTTTTAAACAAGGATTATTTTTGGTTCTATTTGCCTTTGCCATGGATACATAAGCTACCTTCTCTTTCCATGGAGAGAATGTTGAGCAGTCAAAACTCTGTGCCCAAAAACTCTGGGGACAATTTAAAGGCGGCTTCCTGACCATTTTGAAACTATACCATTTGATAAATAGCAAATACCCTTGCTTACTCTACTAATGATTATTATCAAGGATTCCTTGAGTGGACTCTTATTTATTCTAAAGCATTCCTCAAGTGGACCCTCTTAATTCTTGAAGCCAAGAGTCCAAATTTCTGTGAGTATATTTGCATTTGCTCTCTGATGGCTCGTTGAGTTTATAGAGTCAGTGTAAGCTCAGTTCATACCCAAGTGCACACATGCCACTATTGCAAATTGACCTCACAACTGGCTATAATTGGTTTCTTTGTTGTTTTTAAAGACTTTGGGTTGACTAGATGTAGATACGGAGCTATGTGTTTCCTGTTAAAGTAAGACCTTCAAAGTAAGAGTGAACGATGATCTATTAGATGGTTGTAAACTATACACTTAAGATTTTTTGTGATTGGTATTGAGTTTTTTTTTATTTTTATTTTTGCTTCTCATCATACTTAAGAAAGATTCCTATTACTTAAAATAACCTACAAAGCTTTAGAGGATCTGATCTTGGTATGCCTCTTCAACCTTATCCCCTACCATTTTACCCTTTGCTTACTAAGTTTAGGACCTAATGGACCTTTCTGCCCCTCAGACTACCAAACTAATTCTCTCTTAAGGTCCCTTTCAGTTTTTGTTCTCCCAACTTGGAATACTGCATCATCTTATCTTGAATAGTGTGCTTCTTTTCATTTGAGTTACAGCTCAAATATTGTTGCCGTAGAGAGGCTCCTGATGATATGATACTATATGTGGAAAACCCAAAAGACTCCACTCCAAAACTGCTAGAACTTGTACAGGAATTCACTAAAGTGTCAGGATATAAAATCAATGCACAGAAATCAGTTGCATTTCTCTACACCAACAGCAAGACAGAAGAAAGAAATTAAGGAGTCAATCCCATTTACAATTGCACCCAAAACCATAAGTTACCTAGGAATAAACCTAACCAAAGAGGCACAGAATCTATACTCAGAAAACTATAAAGTACTCATGAAAGAAATTGAGGAAGACACAAAGAAATGGAAAACTGTTCCATGCTCCTGGATTGGAAGAATAAATATTGTGAAAATGTCTATGCTACCTAAAGCAATCTACACATTTAATGCAATTCCTATAAAAGTACCATCCATCTTTTTAAAGGAATGGAACAAATAATTCTAAAATTTATATGGAACCAGAAAAGACCTCGAATAGCCAAAGGGATATTGAAAAAGAAAGCCAACGTTGGTGGCATCACACTTCCGGACTTCAAGCTCTATGACAAAGCTGTCATCATCAAGACAGCATGGTACTGGCACAAAAACAGACACATAGATCAATGGAACAGAATAGAGAGCCCAGAAATAGACCCTCAACTCTATGGTCAACTAATCTTCGACAAAGCAGGAAAGAATGTCCAATGGAAAAAAGACAGCCTCTTCAATAAATGGTGTTGGGAAAATTGGACAGCCACATGCAGAAAAATGAAATTGGACCATTTCCTTACACCACACACCAAAATAAACTCAAAATGGATGAGGACCTCAATGTGCGAAAGGAATCCATCCAAATCCTTGAGGAGAACACAGGCAGCAACCTCTTCGACCTCAGCCACAGCAACATCTTCCTAGGAACAACGCCAAAGGCAAGGGAAGCAAGGGCAAAAATGAACTATTGGGATTTCATCAAGATCAAAAGCTTTTGCACAGCAAAGGAACCAGTTAACAAAATCAAAAGACAACTGACAGAATGGGAGAAGGTATTTGCAAACGACATATCAGATAAAGGACTAGTGTCCAGAATCTATAAAGAACTTAGCAAACTCAACACCCAAAGAACAAATAATCCAATCAAGAAATGGGCAGAGGACATGAACAGACATTTCTGCAAAGAAGACCTCCAGATGGCCAACAGACACATGAAAAAGTGCTCCATATCACTCAGCATCAGGGAAATACAAATCAAAACCACAATGAGATATCACCTCACACCAGTCAGAATGGCTAAAATCAACAAGTCAGGAAATGACAGATGCTGGCGAGGATGCGGAGAAAGGGGAACCCTCCTACACTGTTGGTGGGAATGCAAGCTGGTGCAGCCACTCTGGAAAACAGCATGGAGGTTCCTCAAAATGTTGAAAATAGAACTGCCCTATGACCCAGCAATTGCACTATTGGGTATTTACCCTAAAGATACAAACGTAGTGATCCAATGGGGCATGTGCACCCGAATATTTATAGCAGCAATGTCCACAATAGCCAAACTATGGAAAGAACCTAGATGTCCATCAACAGATGGATGGATCAAGAATAGGTGGTATATATACACAATGGAATACTATGCAGCCATCAAAAGAAATGAAATCTTGCCATTTGCGACAACATGGATGGAACTAGAGCGTATCATGCTTAGCGAAATAAGTCAAGCAGAGAAAGACAACTATCATATGATCTCCCTGATATGAGGAAGTGGTGATGCAACATGGGGGCTTAAGTGAGTAGGAGAAGAATCAATGAAACAAGATGGGATTGGGAGGGAGACAAACCATAAGTGACTCTTAATCTCACAAAACAAACTGAGGGTTGCTGGGGGGAGGGGGTTTGGGAGAAGGGGGTGGGATTATGGACATTGGGGAGGGTATGTGCTTTGGTGAGTGCTGTGAAGTGTGTAAACCTGGTGATTCACAGACCTGTACCCCTGGGGATAAAAATATATGTTTATAAAAAATAAAAAATTAATTTAAAAAAAAGACTGTATTTTTTTATTTATTTGAGAGAGAGAGAGAGTGAATATGAGCAGTGGGGAGAGGCAGAAGGACAGGGAGAAGCTGATGCAGGGCTCCATCCCAGGACCCTGAGTTCAGGACCAGCTCACTGGAGGCAGAAACTTAACCAACTGAGCTACCCAGGAGACCCCTTTTGTTCACTTTTAAACTCTAGACAACACCATTTATAGAAAGACGCTAGTAGAGAAGATAGGACTAGAAAGGCCACTGCAGAAAGCAATTAGAGATAATAATAATCAAAAGTTTGATAATGGATTTGTGATGCCAGCAAATTTAAGACCAGAAACAAAATGACTTGTGAGGGTTGCAATCTGCAACTCATGGCTGCATTCAAATACCAAAAAACTTGATGGCATCTTTGGATATTTTGGGTGGCATCAGTATTAGAAATTTATATATAAATTTTAGAAACTGAAGGGTAACCTCTCCTTTTCAGGTGAGGAAACTGAAACCCTGTGAGGGTTAAGTGATCTTCTCAGTTTATTAAATTAACTACAGGAAAGTGAAAGCAAGAAACTTCTCCGGACTCTCAATCTTTTGCTCTTTATACATTAATCAATTAATAAAAGAGTTGAAGTTAGCCAAAAGCCATCTATTTTTTCCAGATGGTTTCATTTCTTTAATTTATACTAATTATACTTCAGTGTTTCTAGTAATAGTGTTTAATCTACAGTGGAGTGGGGACGGGGAGAAGTCAATGTTATCTGGTGGAAAAAGCACTGAACTAGAATTGGGAAGACCTGTTTTAGTTCCAGATATTTGTATAAACTAGCACTGTGAGCCTAGGGTAATTATTTAACCTCCCTAGATCTCACTTTCCAAATTGCAGACCAAGGGATTTGAACTAAACAGTGTCTGTGATGACTAATTTTATTGTCAACTTGACTGGTCCATGAGGTACCCAGATATTAGGTCAAACTTTATTCTGTGATGGTGTTTTAGGGTGAGATTAACATTTGAATCAGTAGACTGAGTAAAGCCAAATGCTCTCCTTAGTGCAGAGGGCTTTATCCAATTAATTAGTTTAAGGCCTGGATAAAACAAAGGGGAGGACCCTCCTGGGATAGGATTCTTTCTGCCTGAAATATTTAAGTTGGAATATCAGGGTATTTTCCTGACTTTAAACCCAGACTGGAACTATAGCATCAGCTTCCCTAGGTTTCCTGCTTAATAACTGCATGCAAATCTTAGAGATTATCAACATCCATAACCATGTGAGCCAATTTTTTACACTGTTTCTCTCTCCCCCTCCTCTCCACCTCTTCCTCTTTCTCTCATTATATATATTGAGGTGGAAAGGGGGATAAACACACATGTGCTCATGTGCACACACACACACACACACACACACACATCCTGTTGGTCCTATTTCTATCAAAAACTAGGACTACAACAGTAGCTAAAGGCCTTTCCATCATTTAAAACAATATTCCTGTAAACATGTTCTTAGAGAAATAACCACTGATGTCCTCTGTTCACTGATATTCTCTTCTATTTCCAACTAAAGTGAACTTTGATATCCAAGAAAAGACATATTTAAAAACCATCTTCCTCAAGAATCAGTGTGGCAAGCAATTCATTTTTGAAAAACTGAGACATTGAGGTCAAAGAGAAAGCTGGGTAAAAATTCTGAATTGAGTCCACACTAGAAACTCTGCAAGTATAGATAGCCAAATGCTTTTGGTATTTTTGCATATATCCATATCTTTTGCAATTGTTATATGTCTTCTTTCCCTTTAAATTGCAAACATTTCAATGCCAAGCACTTCATCCTTTATTTCTTAGATATGCTTTCTCCTTCCTTTAGTGTTACTGCTTAGTTCAGGACCTTGTCCTCATTGGGTGCTTAGTGCTGACAGAGAAAGGATTCAGAGTCATCGTAAGAACCTAGAGCATATTATGCTAAGTGAAATATCATTCAGAGAAAAACAAATACCATATGATTTCTCTCATATGTGGAATTTATAAAAAAAAAACAGATGTATATGGGGAAATTTAAAAAAAGATAGGCAAACCATAAAACAAACTATTAATGATAGAGAACAAACTGAGGATTGATGGAAGGAGTTGGGTGGGTTTGAGGGTGTGGGCTAAATCAATGGTGGGTATTAAGGAGGGCACTTATGTGAACATTGGGTGTTATTCATAGGTGATGAATCACTGAATTGTACTCCCCAAATCAATATTACATTGCATGTTGACTAGAATTTAAATAAAAACTTGAAACAAAAAATAAATAAAAATTAAAAGAAAAATAAGCAAAGGAACACAATGAATTAGGAAATCCACAGAGTCTCAAGGTAAGCAATTTGAGGTCTGAAATAAGACATAAACCCATTATAGTCAATGAATACCAGAGAAAATACTGAAGTGTAGTGAGAAGGGTTTTCTTTCAAAACATCTCTGCTGCTGATTCTTTCTCTTTTTTAACATTTCCTAAATGTGTTGGTCAACCATGTTTGGTTGCAGGTGCCAAGATTCCTACTTGAAAAGCCCTGAGCAGAAAGTTTATTGGTTCATTCAACTAGAAATCTAGGAATGTAATTCACATCTATTACAACTGCATCACAGACTCAAACAATATTAGGACTCTTGAGATCTACTTTCTGCTTCTAGCTTCATGCCAGAATATCTGGCCATTCTCACAGACCAGCTCTTCTAAATAGTAGGGAATGTGGATAGCAGTAATTCAGGGCTCACATACTCAAATTTTCAGTCTGAGAAATAAAGAAGCCATCCAACCAGCACCACTGAGAAATATCTCTGGGAAAGACACTGATTGATTTAGAATAATTTTCATCCCTTGTTTACTTATTGTGGTCAATAACCAGGAGAACTGGGCATTATTACTGGTGTAGCCTAGTCTATATGAGGAAATCATCTTGTTTCAGTAGGACTCAGATTTCTCACTTGTCAAATGAGAGAGTAGAATTTGACAAAGGGAATTCTGCCAGTTGCATCATCATCAAATGATGTCCACTTTACTTCAGAATGTGGCATACTTGAAAATTTAAGCAGCAAAAAACCTCATATGAAGTAGTTTTATTTTCTAATTGTATAATGAACTCCATTGGCCCCATTATCTGGCATGGGATCCAGAATATTGACAATAACTAACATCTGCCTTTGTGCTGCTCTGCTAGCCCATCACCTGCTCCCCTCTACCTAAAACAAACACTATCCTGATTTTTACATTATCATTCCCTTACATTTTAAAATCTCATACTTATGTGTGCCAAAGATATATATATATATATAGATTGATATATATCTATATATATATAGTTTAATTTTAGTTGTATTTGTGTTTTTTAAGTGTGTGCCATCCTGTGTAATCTTCTGGGTCTTGTTCTTTGCACTGAACATACATTTATATTCCTGATGTTGGGTTTTTAGTTGTTTCTAGACTTTTGCTTTTTTTATTGTGACTGTTTTATCTTACTTTCTTTTTTACACCACTCCCCTCTCAATTACAAATAGTTGATTATTAATAAGCCTGTGATTTGCAAGAAATATTGGGTGTCATATATATGGGAGTGTTATTGCTGAGTGATGAGATACAGGAATATTCAATTTTACAAGATATTGCCAAACTGTTTTCTGAAGTGGTCGTATCAACTTAAATTATCACCAGCAACATTATCAAGATCCTATAGGGCTATATCCTCTGGTATTGTAAAAATTCTCAACATTTTTTCCATTCAAATGAGTATAATATTTCTTTGAGGTCATTATATTGTCATTATTATATTTTATAATATATTATTATGTTATTAATAAGGTAAAGTCTTTCTGTATATGTTTACCAGCCATATCCATTTTTATTATCCTTTGTGAAATGACTTAATGTCTTTTTACCTATTTTCATGTTTATGTTTTTTGTCCTTTCCCTATTGATTTATAGGATTGTTGAGATCAACCTGTTGACAATTATATGTGTTGCAAATGCCTTCCCTTCATTTGTGTGTTGTCTTTTTACTACATTTCACTACTTTTATTTTAAAGAAAATAAGTTCCTAATATAGTCAAAATGATTAATGTTTTATGGTTAGAACTTTTTATATTTTGATTAAGAAAATTTTCACTTTTCTTAAGGTGATAGTCATGTAAAGTTAAAAAAAAAGTGCTAAAGTTTTCTTTATACATCAAAGCACTTAATTCACCTGGAGTTGTATTATATATAATTTGAAGTAGGGATTTAATTTTATTTTTTGAGTATGGAAAACCACTATTTTTCTAGCTTTATTTATTGGATATCTCATCCTTTCATCACTGATCTACCCTGATATTACTAAGAAATACCAAAGTTTCCATTATGTATGTTGTACTGAGTATTTAACCACCTGCCCTTTGACAATTTGGAAACATTGTTTCAAACATATAAAACCTGGCTTCACTTTCTATAGATTAGGCATTTACAAAAGAAGGGAACTTTTCATCAGTTTATGTGAAAAAGGAAATATTCTGTACATAATTCCTACCCTACGATTTATCAGACAAATAAGGTAACATGTGAGGGAAGTAATTGAAACTGAATTTTCTTTGTGCTGCTAACCATAGTCAGCTTATGAGGTATTTGGAAGAAGCCAAAGAGAAAAAGGCATTTAATTTTCTTGGATGTTATCAGATAGCTAGGTCATGAAACTTGCTAAATAAATTCGCTGAGCATGGATATTTTTAAAAGATTTTATTTATTTATTTGACAGAGAGGGAGCACAAGCAGGCAGAGAGGCAGGCAGAGAGAGAGGAGGAAGCAGTCTCCCTACCGAGCAGAGAGCCTGATGCGGGGCTCAGTCCCAGGACTCTGAGATCATGACCTGAGCCAAAGGCAGCGGCTTAACCCACTGAGCCACCCAGGTGCCCCAAGGATTTTTTTTTTTTTTTTGAATGAAAGACCTCTGAGGGACTAAGCTTTTTGGACTCCTATGGTTCATAATATTGTACTTTCCTACTGATACGTCAAGATATCTGACCACAGTGAACTTGAAACTTCAGGAAAAAAGCAAAAGCACTGTTGACACATTCAAAGGTGTGTAGGTATTTAAACTTAAAACGGTTATGATTTTAGCAGATATCTGCAGATTGCATGAATTTCATATTGTTTAATGATACTAAACTCATTTTTTTAATGCAGAACTATTTGTGGAAAGAAAGTTATAATATCTGAAGAGAGAAGTTTTTTTTTTTTAAAGATTTTATCTATTTATTTTACAGAGAGCGATCACAAGTAGGCAGAGAGGCAGGCAGAGACAGAGGGGGGAGCAGGCTCCCCACTGAGCAGAGAGCCCATGTGGGGCTCGATCCTGGGACCCTGAGATCATGACCTGAGCCAAAAGCAGGGGCTTAACCCACTGAGCCACCCAGGTGCCCCAATAGAGAAGTTTTAATGAGTACAAATCAGTGCTTCAAATTTCTTGTAGCTAAAAAAATAAAGTTAAGAGACAGCAAAAGCAGCATCTGTACACCAATGTTTATAACAGCAATGGCCACGGTCGCCAAACTGTGGAAAGAACCAAGATGCCCTTCAACGGACGAATGGATAAGGAAGATGTGGTCCATATACACTATGGAGTATTATGCCTCCATCAGAAAGGATGAATACCCAACTTTCGTAGCAACATGGATGGGACTGGAAGAGATTATGCTGAGTGAAAAAAGTCAAGCAGAGAAAGTCAATTATCATATGGTTTCACTTATTTGTGGAGCATAACAAATATCATGGAAGACATGGGGAGATAGAGAGTAGAAGGGAGTTGGGGGAAATTGGAAGGGGAGGTGAATCATGAGAGACTATGGACTCTGAAAAACAGTCTGAGGGGTTTGAATTGGCGGTGGGGTGGGAGGTTGGGGTACCAGGTGGTGGGTATTATAGAGGGCATGGATTGCATAGAGCACTGGGTGTGGTGCCAAAATAATGAATACTGCTATGCTGAAAATAAATAAATAAAAAAGAGATAGCAGAAACGTGTGCATAGTATGTATTTGCAATACATGGTATATAATGTGTTCATATTTCAATATGCTAAAGTTACCTTTAAATCCATAAGAAAAAGATAAAAAAACATCAATAGAAAATTGCACAAAGGACATGAAAAGGCAATTTACAAAGAAGAAATACAAATGATAAACATTATCACAAAAATATATTTAATCTCACTAGTAAGAAATTTAAAAATTTGAACATAAAGTGCCATTTTCCTCAGTCATAATAACTAAAATTTAAAAGGTTGAAAGAGAGTGGAGGCAAGATGGTGGAGAAGGAGGGGACTGTATTTCAACCAGTCCCCTGAATTTAGTTGGATATATACCAAACCATTCTGAATACACACAAAATCATTCTGAAATGTAAGAACATATATCTGGATCTCTACAAGGAGAAAAACACTGCCTGTCCCATGCTAGGAAGGGTGGAGCTGTGAATCTTTGGGGAAACATTGGAAAATAAACAGAAGAGGGATGGAGCCTCTGTAAGCTGGTGCCTGGAAAGTGATATAATACCAGAGTGCAAAGGCATCCTATGTGGGGATCAGGCAAAAACTCGCAGAGTGATAATAGCCAGGATAAGGCTTTAGAGCAGTGCTCAGGTAGGATCTAGGAGCTGTAGGTGCATGCATGCATGTATGTGCAAACCAGGGGACAGCTCACAGTTTTAGAAGCACAAAGAGCAGAGGAAGGTCTGGGCCCTGCGGTTGATCTCAGAGAGTTGCTGTGGGCATGCATCACCATGGGGGTCTGCAGTTTTCAGAGGCACAGACAGAAATGGAAAGTGTGCATCCTGGAGGGCTCAGTGAAGAGCAGACTGCAATTTCTCTGCTCTGGGACAGAGGTATGTGTGTGGCCATTTTTGCTCTGACCCTTGGAAAAGGTGCAGCAATCCACCAGAGAACAAAAGTTGGTTTCCACTGAACCCATCCTCCAGACAGGGGGCAGGACAACCCTGCCCAAGCAGGGTTTCCCAAGAAACAGTGCAGCAGGCCCCTCTCACAGAAGACAGGCTGGAAGAAAAAGAGGACTTCAATGCTAGAGTCCCCATAAAATGTGTGCACCTTGCTTGGGTTGTTTTTATAATTTTGAACTCTGTATATTCTCTCAACTGCCCCTCAATAGAATGACTAGGATGAGAAACTCCCAACAAAGGAAAAAAAAAAAAAAAACAGAGACCATGACCTCTGCCACACACCTAATGGATATTGATATAAGCAAGATGTCAGAGATAGACTTCAGGTTAGCAATTATGAAGTTGATATCTAGGATTGAGGAAAACATTAGTGACAATACAGAATCTCTAAGGCCAGAAATGGATCTAATCAGGCTGAATTTAAAAATGCTATAAAAGCTGAGGAAGAAGAATGAATTAGTGATCTGGAAGATAAAGTGATAGAAAGGAAGGAAGTTGAAGAGGATGGGGATAGACAGAAGTCCATGAGAACAGACAGAGAGATCAATGATGTCATGAAATGTTGCAATGTCAGAATTTTTGGGATCCCTGGGGAGTGGAGAGAGAGAGAAAGGACTAGAAGGTATATTTGGGCAAATTGTAGCTGAGAATGTCCTAATCTGGAGAAGGAAACAAGCATTCATGTCCAAGAGGTAGAGAGGACCCTTCCCAAGGTCAATAAGAAACAGACAAATGCCCAAGCATACAATAGTAAAACTTGCAAATCTTAGAGCCAAGGAAGCTATCCTAAGAGCAGCTAGGGGCAAGAGATTTATTACATACAGAGATAGGAACATCAGAATAACATAAAACCTAGCCAATGAGACCTGGCAAGCCAGAAAAGGCTGGCAAGACACACTCAGCATATAAAATGAGAAGAACATTCAGCCAAGAATACTTTATCCAGCAAAGCTAGATACTTTATCATACAAATGGACAGACAAGGATTTTCCAGGACCAACAGAAACTAAAAGAATATATGACCACAAAGCCAGCCCTGTAAGAAATATTAAGGGGGACTCTAAAAGAAGAAAGACCTTAAGAGTAATATAGATCATAAATTTACAGAGACAATCTAAAGAAATAGGGACTTTACAGACAATATGATGGCACTAAAATCATATCGTTCAATAGTCACTATCAATGTGAATGGCTTAATTGCTCCCATTAAATGACACAGGGTTGCAGATTGGATAAAAAGACAGGACCCATTCATATGCTGTCTTAAAGAGACCCATTTTGAACCTAAATATGCCTCTAGATTGAAAGTGAAAGGATGGAGAACCATTTATCATGACAATGGACCTCAAAAGAAAGCTGTGGTAACAATTCTCATATCAGAAAAATTAGATTTTAATCTAAAAACTGTAGTAAAGATATAGAGAGACACTATATCATACTTAAAGCATCTATCCAACAAGAAGATCCAACACTTGTAAATGTCTATGCCTCCAATGTGGGAGGAACGAAATACATAAGCTTACTGTTAACCAAAATAAATATTCATATTGATAATAATACTTTAAGAGTAGGAGACCTCGACACTCCACTCTCAGAAATAGAAAGATCTTCTACCTGAAGTTCAACAAAGAAACAAAAGCTTTGAATAAAGCATTGGATCAGGTGGACTTCATAGATATATACAGAACATTCCACCCTAAAACGACAGAGCACTTACTTTTCTTGAATGCACATAGAAGGTTCTCCAGAATAGACCACATACTGGGTTACAAATCAGGTCTCAATCAATACCAAAAGATTGAGATTATTCCCTGTATATTTTCAGACCACAGTGCTTTGAAACTGGAACTCAATCACAAGAAAAAAATTGGAAGAAATTCAAACACTTAGAATTTAAAGAGCATCCTGCTAAAGAATGTTTGGATCAACCAGGAAATTAAAGAAGAACTTAGGCAGTTCATGGAAACTAATGAGAACAAAAAAAACACATTTGTCCAAAGTCTATGCGATACTGCAAAGGCAGTGTTAAGGGGGGAATACACAGCCATCCAAGATTCACTCCAAAAAGTAGAAAAATCCCAAATGCACAAGTTAACTGAACACCTAAAGGAGCAAGAGAAAGAACAGTAAATAAAACCTAAACCAAGTAGGAAAAGAGAAATATTAGAGCAGAAATCAGTGAAATAGAAACCACAAAAACAGTAGAACAGATCAATGAAAATAGAAGCTGGTTCTTTGAAAGAATTAATAAGATGGATAAATGTCTGTCCAGCCTTATATGAGAGAGAGAGAGAGAGAGAGAGAGAGAGAGAGAGAGAACCCAAATCAATAGAATCATGAATGAAAGGGGAGAGATCATGATTAGCACCAAGGAAATAGAAACAATTATTAGAAATTATTACCAGCAATATATGCCAAGAAATTATGCAACCTGAAAGAAATAGATGCCTTCATGGAAACTTATAAACTACCAAGGCTGAAACAGGAAGAAATAGACAATCTGAATAGACCAATAGTCAGTAATGAAATTGAAGCAGTAATCAAAAACCTCCCCCCAAAAAAGAGTCCAGTGCCACATGGCTTCTTAGGAGAATTCTACAAAATATTGAAAAAGGAAATAATACCTATTCATCTGAAACTGTTTAAAAAATAGAAACATAAGGGCAACTTCTAAACTTGTTCTATAAGGCTAGCATTACCCTGATCTCAAAACAAGACAAACACCCCATGAAAGGAGAATTACAGACCAATATCTCTGATGAACATGGATGTCAAAATACTCAAGATCCTATCCAATAGTCTCCAACAGTACATTATAAGGATTATCCATCACAACCAAGTGGGTCTATTCCTGAGAGCAAGGGTGGTTCAACATTTGCAAATCAATCAGTGTGATATGGCACATTAATAATAATAATAATAATAATAATAATAATAATAATAATAAAGACAAGAACCATATGAGTCTCTTAGTAGATGTAGAGAAAGCATTTGGCAAAGTACAGCATCCTTTCCTGATTAAAACTCTTCAGAGTGTAGGGATAGAGGGAACATACCTCAATATCATAATAGAAAGCTATGAAAAGCCCATAGTGAATATCATTCTCAATGGGGAAAAACTGAGAGCTTTTCCCTTAAGGTCAAGAACATGACAGGGATGCCCACTCCCACCACTATTGTTCAACATAATACTAGGAGTCCTGGCCTCAGCAATCAGACAACGAAAGGAAATAAAAGGCATTCAAACTGGCAGGGAAGAAGTAAAACTCTCTTTCTTCGCAGATGACATGATACCTTATATGGAAAACCTAAAAGATTCCACCCCAAAATTAAGAGAACTCATAGATCTATTCAGAAATGTAGTAGGATACAGAATAATACACAGAAATAAGTTGCTTTTCTATACACAAACAATATGACAGAAGAAAGAGAAATAAAGGAATCTATTCCATTTATAATAGCAGCAAAAACCATATGATACCTAGGAATAAACCTAACCAAAGAGGGAAAGGATATATACCCTAGAAACTACAGAACACTTATGAAAGAAATTGAAGAACACAGGAAAAGATGGAAAAACATTCCATGCTCATGGATTGGAAGAATAAACATCTTAAAAACATGGTGTGTAGATCAATCTAAACTTTCAGTGCCATTCCTATTAAAATACTATTGGCATTTTTCAAAGGTTGGAAAAAATAATTCTAAAATTTGCATGGAACCAGAAAAGACCCCAAATTGCCAAGGGAATATTGAAGAAGAAAAACAAAGCTGGGGGTATAACGTTGCCTGATTTCAAGCTATATTACAAAGCTGTGATCACCAAGACAGCATGGTATTGGCACAAAAACAAACACATAGATCATGAGAACAGAATAGAGTCTCCACAAATGGACCCTCAACTCTATGGTCAACTAGTCTTTGACAAATCAGGAAAGAATGTCCAATGGAAAAAAGACAGTCTCTTCAATAAATGGTGCTGGGAAAATTGGACAGCTATTTACAGAAGAATAAAACTTGACCATTCTCTCACACCATACACAAAGATAAACTCAAAATGGATGAAAGACCTAATGTGGTACAGGAGTCTATCAAAATCCAAGAGGGTAATGTAGACAGTAACATTTTTAACTTTGGTGACAGCAACTTCTTTCAAGACACATCTCCAAAGGCAAGTGAAAGAAAAACAAAAATGAACTTTTTGGGACTTCATCAAGATAAAAGCTTCTGCACAGCAAAGGATACAGTTAACAAAACTAAGAGGCAACCCATGGAATGGGAGGAGGTATTTGCAAATGGCATTGCAGGTAAAGGGCTGGTATCCAACATCTATAAAGAACTTCTCAAACTCAACACTCAAGAACAAATAATGAATTCAAGAAAATAGACAGAAGTCCTGAACGGACCTTTCCCCAAAGAAGACATACAGATGGCTAACAGACACATGAGAAAACATTCAACATAATTAGCTATCAGAGAAATTCAAATAAAAACCACATTGAGGGGTGCCTGGGTGGCTTAGTGGGTTAAGCCGCTGCCTTCGGCTCAGGTCATGATCTCAGGGTCCTGGGATCGAGTCCCGCATGGGGCTCTCTGCTCAGCAGGGAGCCTGCTTCCTCCTCTCTCTCTCTCTGCCTGCCTCTCCAACTGCTTGTGATTTCTCTCTGTCAAATAAATAAATAAAATCTTTAAAAAAAAAAAAGAAAACCACATTGAGATACTACATTACACCAGTTAGAATGGCAAAATTAACAAGGCAGGAAACAACAAATGTTGGTGAGGATGTGGAGAAAGAGGAACCTCTTAGAGTGCTGGTGAGAATGCAAGCTGGTACAGCTACTTTGGAAACAGTATGGAGGTTCCTCAAAAAGTTAAAAATAGAATTACCCTGCAACCCTGCAATTGCACTACTACATATTTATTCCAAAGATACAGATGCAGTGAAAAGAAGGAGCACATGCACCCCAATGTTTATAGCAGCAATGTCCACAGTAGCCAAACTGTGGAAGGAGCTGAGATGCCCTTCAACAGATGAATGGATAAAGAAGATGTGGTTTATATATACAATGGAATATTACTCACCCATCAGAAAAGATGAATACCCACTATTTTCATCAACATGGATGGAACTAGAGGGGATTATTCTAAGTGAAATTAGTCAAACAGAGAAAGACAATTATCATATGGTTTCACTTATATTTAGAACATAAGGAATAGCATGGAGGACAATAGGGAAGGAAGGGAAAACTGAAGGGAGTGAATCAGAGAGGAAGATGAAACATGAGAGACTATGGATCTGGGAAATAAACTGAGGGTTTCAGAGGGGAGGGTGATCAGGGGAGGCGGTAGCTGGGTGATGGGTATTAAGGATGGCACATGTTGTAATGAGTACTGGGTATTATACACAATTAATGAATCACTGAATACTACATCAAAAACTAATGATGTACTGTATGGTGGCTAGCTTAATAAAAAATAAAAGGCTAAAAAAATCTAGTGCAGCTGAGAGTATGGAGAATTAACATTTTTGAATCATTGGTAGGAGTGAAAATTGGTATAAACTCTAAATCAGGCAGTTTGGGAAATATTTACAATGCGCATACACTCTGACCAGATAATCCTTTTGGGGGGCATTTATCAAATCCTTGGGTCTTTTGCATTATTACGCATCTCCTTGATAGTGAGACCCTGTCATTTATCCTGGACTATCTTTCCAAGAATGTTTATATAGTGGAAAACAAATAATGTCTCCCTCCAATGCAGAGACAGTATTTTTTTTATTTTATTTTACAATTTTAAAATATAGAGATAGTATCTTATTCTAGAACAAAGAACTGACATGACTATTGCCCAATGTAAAAGATGCAGTTTCCTTAATCTCAGGGTTTCTCTCCTGTAATACAAGCCACTGTGTGTAAAGGCATTATCAGGCTCCCTTTTGAGTCACTCTGTAAAAACTGGGGCTTGGGGTATTGGCCAGAAAAAAAAATGCTGATACTTTGGCTTCTGTTAAAGTTGTGAGTATTAAATTGTCCTCTGTCTCTAACCCAGGAGACTCATATCTTTTACTAACTTCCATGAAACTGTAGCATGCTAATATTTTTGCTTTGCAAATAAAGTAAAATCTCAGATCCTTCATCTTTATTGATGGGCATTATTTTGAGGATTTTATACTGATATGATACTAGCACAAGAACACAAAGATATTTACACAAATGGGTTCATGATAGTGTTTCACTATGAGTGGAATGCTTTAAAGCCCCTCCCCCCAAAATGAATACATAACCCTGTACTTAATGAATGTGAATGATACCCATGACAAGAGTATGGAATCATGTTATTGAACACCAGTATAGTTCCATTTTTATTAGTAAACACTTTTCTCTCTCTCTCTGTCTCCTTCATTCTTTCTCTTTTACATACAACCATACATTTTTGGGTAAATATACATCACTATGTCAGCAGTGGTTAACTCTGAATAATGGGATTTGAAATAATTTTACTTTTTCCTACTCATCTATATGTTCTTGTTCTTCTAAAATGATCATGTGATATCTGGGTATTAAAAAATAAATGATTCGCGGGATGCCTGGGTGGCTCAGTTGGTTAAACAGCTGCCTTCGGCTCAGGTCATGATCCCAGCGTCCTGGGATCGAGTCCCACATCGGGCTCCTTGCTCAGTAGGGAGCCTGCTTCTCCCTCTGCCTCTGCCTGCCATTCTGTCTGCCTGTGCTCACTCTTCTCCCCCCCCCCCGATAAATAAATAAAATCTTAAAAAAATAAATGATTCGTGTTAAGTAAATTCTGCAGTTGTCTTTGGAATTCATATCTCAGGAAGTTTTTGAATTCTCATGCATATGACACATTAGTGAAATTCATTTCAAAGAGGATCTTGTATACCCACTATATTGACATAACTTCCTTCAAATTTTGGAGAGAATTAATTGCACAAATAGTTCTAAAATTTATGGCTATGTGGCCAGACTTGCCTGTGTTTGGGTTTATCTGGCTCAATAAAAGCATATTTTCTCTTATCTAACTTCTGATATTACTACTAAGACTATTAGCGACTGCATAACTTACAAATTTGTTGAATCACTATGTTATATAACTGAAATTATGAAATGTGTGTGTTGATTACACTCACAAACATTAAAAAAAAGACTATCAGAAAAAAAAATAAATTAAAAAAGACTCTCAGAAATGGAAAGCTGGGGTTACTACTAAAAGTAAATTCATATTTCGTTCCAGAATAAGGATAATAAGTAAATAAATTCTCCTGTGGTTCCAGAATAAGTCCTCTGTTAATAGCCCTGTTCTCATTGATTTGTAACTGTGCACTTTTATGAACATAGTTTTTTAACATAATTTTGGACAGATTGTTTTATCATTTATGCTAAAACTCACGTTTTAAAGTATGGAACTGCTAAAATTTGTACTTTAAAATATATAAGACTATACTTCATTATGAACAATAAATATAGATATATGAATATATCTTCCTTTTTTCCTGAATTAAAATTCCTGAACTTAACAATTAATAGATTATATAAATATGATATTATGGTATTTCCAAAATTCTTTATAATCTTTTATTTAAATTCCAGTGAGTTAACATACAATATATTAGTTTCAGGTGTACAGTATAGCGATTGAACACTTCCGTACATCACCCAGTGCTCATCACAACAAGGTTGCTCCTTATCCCCATCACTTATTTCACCCATTACCCCACCAGCCTGCCTTCTGGTAACCATCAGTTTGTTCTCTATACCTAAGAGACTGTTTGTTGGTTTTTTTTTTCTCTCTCTCTTTTTGGCCCTTTGTTGTTTTGTTTTATTTCTTAAATTCCACATATGAGTGAAAGCATATAGTATTTGTCTTTCTCTGACATATATTGTTTAGTATAATACTCTCTAGCTCCATCCATGTCATTGCAAATGACAAGATTTCATTTTTTAAGGGCTGAGCAATATTCCATTGAATATATGAACTACATCTTCTTTATCCATTCATCAGTTGATGGACACTTGAGGTCTTTCCATAATTTGGCTAATGTAGATAATGGTGTTGGTTGTTATTTTTCCTATCTCATTTGTGATTTTGTTTATTTAGGTTCTTTTCCTTTCCTTGATAAGTTTAGCTAGAGGTTTATAAATTTTAATCATTTTTTTCAATACACCGGCTTTTGGTTTCATTGATGTGTTCTATTGTGTGTGTGTGTTTTCTTTTTTATTTTTTCCACTTATTTCTGCTTTAATATTTATTATTATCCTTCCTCCTTCTGAGTTTAGGCTTCATTTCTGTTTTTATTCTAGCTCTTTTAGGTATAAGGTTCAGTTGTTTATTTGAGATTTTTCTTGCTTATTGAGGTAGACCTGTATTGCTATATACTTCTGTCTTAAAACCACATTTACTGCATCCCAGAGGTTTTTGGACCATTGTGTTTACATTGTCATTTGTTTCCATGTGTTTTTTAATTCCTTATTTGATTTCCTGGTTGGCCTATTCATTGTTTAGCAGCATGTTGCTTAACCTCCATGTATTTGTGTTTCTTCCAAATTTTTCCTTGTCATTGACTTCTAGTTTTATAGAGTTATGCCCAGAAAAGATGCATAGTATGATCTTAACCTTGTGTATTTGTTGAGGCCTGTTTTGTGACCTAATACGCAATGTATTTTGGAGAATGTTCTATGTGCACTTGAATGTGTATTATGCTTGTTTTTCTTTAGGATGGAATATTCTGAATATATCTGCTGAGTCCATGTGGTCCAGTGTGTCATTCAAAGCCATCATTCCTTTCTTGATTTTATGTTTAGATAATCTGTCCATTTATTTAAGTGGTATGTTTAAGTCCTCTTCTATTATTACTTTATATCAATCAGTTCCTTTATGTTTGTTAGTAATTATTTTATATATTTGGGTGCTCACATATTGGGGACATAAATATTTACCATTGTTTTGTCTTCTTGTTGGGTTGTTCCCTTTATTATTATATAATGCCCTTCTTTGTCTCTTGTCAGTCTTTGTTTTTGCTTTTGCTTTTGTTTTTATTTTCTCTAATCCCAAATGGCCAATTTTATTTATTTATTTTATTTAAATTCAATTAATTAACATATAGTGTATTATGAGTTTCAGAGGTAGAGTTCAGTGATTCATCAATTGTATATAACACCCAGTGCTCATTATATCAAGTGACCTCCTTAATGCCCACCACTCTGCTCTCCCATCTCCCCAAATCTCTCTCCTCCAGAAACCCTCAGTTTGTTTCCCATGATTAAGAGTCTCTTATAGTTTGGCTTCCTCTATGATTATGTCTTGTTTTATTTTCCCTAACTTAATCTATGCTCCTCTGTTTTATTTCTTAAATTCCTCATATAAGTGAAATCATGTTAACTGCCTTTCTCTGATTGACTTATTTCACTTAACATAATACCCTCTAGTTCCAACCATGTTGTTGCGAAAGGCAAGATTTCATTCTTTTTGATGGCTGAATAATATACTATTCAAGATATATAATGTCTGGAGTAAATATTATTTATATATATTTAGATGTTTAGATATTTAGATCCATTCTTCTTCATCCATTCATCTGTTGATGGACTTCTAGGCTTTCTCTATAGTTTGGTTCTTGTGGACATAGCTGCTATAAACATTGGCCTGCAGGTGCCCCTTTGGATCACTACATTTGTATCTTTCAGGTATATACCTAGTAGTGTAATTGCTGGGTCATAGCATAACTCTGTTTTTAACTGTTTTTTTAATACTTTAATTTTTTTTATTTTTTATAAACATAGATTTTTATCCCCAGTGGTACAGGTCTGTGAATCGCCAAGTTTACACACTTCACAGTACTCACCATAGCACATACCCTCCCCAATGTCCATAACCCCACACCCCTCTCCTGACTCCACTCCCCCCAGCAACCCTCAGTTTGTTTTGTGAGATTAAGAGTCACTTATGGTTTGTCTCCCTCCCAATCCCATCTTGTTTCATTTATTCTTCTCCTACCCACTTAAGCCCCCATGTTGCATCACCACTTCCTCATATCAGGGAGATCATATATGATAGTTGTCTTTCTCAGCGTGACTTTTCTCGCTAAGCATGATACACACTCTAGTTCCATCCACGTTGTCGCAAATGGCAAGATTTCATTTCTTTTGATGGCTCCATAGTATTCCATTGTGTATATATACCACCTATTCTTGATCCATTCATCTGTTGATGGACATCTAGGTTCTTTCCATAGTTTGGCTATTGTAGACATTGCTGCTATAAACATTCGGGTGCATGCGCCCCTTTGGATCACTACATTTATATCTTCAGGGTAAATACCCAGTAGTGCAATTGCTGGGTCATAGGGCAGTTCTATTTTCAACATTTTGAGGAACCTCCATGCTGTTTTCCAGAGTGGTTGCACCAGCTTGCATTCCCACCAACAGTGTAGGAGGGTTTCCCTTTCTCCGCATCCTTGCCAGCATCTGTAATTTCTTGATTTGTAATTTTTAGCCATTCTTACTAGTTTGAGGTGATATCTCATTGTGGTTTTGATTTGTATTTCCCTGATGCCGAGTGATGTGGAGCACTTTTTCATGTGTCTGTTGGCCATCTGGAGGTCTTCTTTGCAGAAATGTCTGTTCATATCTTCTGCCCATTTCTTGATTGGATTATTTGTTCTTTGGGTGTTCAGTTTGATAAGTTCTTTGTAGATTTTGGACACTAGCCCTTTATCTGATATGTCCTTTGCAAATATCTTCTCCCATTCTGTCAGTTGTCTTTTTTTTTTTTTTTTTACTGTTTCCTTTGCTGTGCAAAAGCTTTTGATCTTGAAGAAATCCCAATAGTTCATTTTTGCCCTTGCTTCCCTTGTCTTTGCTGATGTTCCTAGGAAGTTGTTGCTGCGGCTGAGGTCGAAGAGGTTGCTGCCTGTGTTCTCCTCAAGGATTTTGATGGATTCCTTTCTCACATCGAGGTCCTTTATCCATTTTGAGCCTATTTTTGTGTGTGGTGTAGGAAAATGTTCCAATTTCATTTTTCTGCATGTGGCTGTCCAATTTTCCCAACACGATTTGTTGAAGAGATTGTCTTTTTTCCATTGGACATTCTTTCCTGCTTTGTCGAAGATTAGTTGAACATAGAGTTGAGGGTCTATTTCTGGGCTCTCTATTCTGTTCCATTGATCTATGTGTCTGTTTTTGTGCCAGTACCATGCTGTCTTGATGATGGCAACATTGTAATAGAACTTGAAGTCTGGAATTGTGATGCCACCAGCTTTGGCTTTCTTTTTCAATAATCCTTTGGCTCTTTGAGGTCTTTTCTGGTTCCATATAAATTTTAGGATTATTTGTTCCATTTCTTTGAAAAAAAAATGGATGGTATTTTGATAGGAATTGCATTAAATGTGTAGATTGCTTTAGGTAGCATAGACATTTTCACAATATTTGTTCTTCCAATCCAGGAGCATGGAACTTTTTTCCATTTCTTTGTGTCTTCCTCAATTTCTTTCATGAGTACTTTATAGTTTTC
The DNA here is from genome assembly GCF_009829155.1 of Mustela erminea. NCBI lineage: Eukaryota > Metazoa > Chordata > Mammalia > Carnivora > Mustelidae > Mustela > Mustela erminea. The sequence continues at coordinate 81,646,708 of NC_045635.1, read as the reverse complement.
TGAGTATAGATTCTGTGTCTCTTTGGTTAGGTTTATTCCAAGGTATCTTATGGTTTTGGGTGCAATTATAAATGGGATTGACTCCTTAATTTCTCTTTCTTCTGTCTTATTGTTGGTGTAGAGAAATGCAACTGATTTCTGTGCATTGATTTTATATCCTGACACTTTACTGAATTCCTATACAAGTTCTAGCAGTTTTGGAGTGGAGTCTTTTGGGTTTTCTACATATAGTATCATATCATCTGCAAAGAGTGAGAGTTTCACTTCTTCTTTGCTGATTTGGATGCCTTTAATTTTCTTTTGTTGTCTGATTGCTGAGGCTAGGACTTCTAGTACTATGTTGAATAGCAGTGGTGATAATGAACATCCCTGCCGTGTTCCTGACCTTAGTGGAAAGGCTTTCAGTTTTTCTCCATTGAGAATGATATTTGCGGTGGGTTTTTCATAGATGGCCTTGATAATATTGAGGTATGTGCCCTCTCTTCCTACACTCTGAAGAATTTTGGTCAGGAAGGGATGCTGTACTTTATCAAATGCTTTCCAGCATGTATTGAGAGTATCATATGGTTCTTTTTCTTTCTTTTATTAGTGTGTTGTATCTCAGTGATTGATTTTCAGGTGTTGAACCAACCTTGGAGCCCTGGAATAAATCCCACTTGGTCATGGTGAATAATCCTTTTAATGTAGTGTTGGATCCTCTTGGCTAGTATTTGGGTGAGAATTTTCACATCTGTGTTCATCAAGGATATTGTTCTGTTGTTCTCTTTTTTGATGGGATCCTTGTCTGGTTTGGGGATCAAGGTGATGCTGGCCTCATAAAATGAGTTTGGAAGTTTTCCTTCCATTTCTATTTTTTGGAACAGTTTCAGGAAAATAAGAATTAATTCTTCTTCAAATATTTGGTAGAATTCCCCTGGGAAGCCATCTGACCCTGGGCTTTTGTTTGGAGGTTTTTGATGAATGTTTCAATCTCCTTACTGGTTATGGGTCTGTTCTGGTTTTCTATGTCTTCCTGGTTTAGTTATGGTAATTTATATGTCTCTAAGAATGCATCCATTTCTTCCAGATTGTCAAATTTGTTGGCATAGAATTGCTCATAGGATGTTCTTATAACTGTCTGTATTTCTTTGGTGTTAGATGTGATCTCTCCTTTCTCATTCATGACTTTAATTATTTGGGTCCTTTCTCTTTTCTTTTTGATAAGTCTAGCCAGGGGTTTATCAATCTTATTAATTCTTTCAAAGAACCAGCTCCTAGTTTCATTGATTTGCTCTATTGTTTTTTGGTTTCTATTTCATTGATTTCTGCTCTGATCTTTATGATTTCTCTTCTCCTGCTGGATTTAGGGTTTCTTTCTTGTTCTTTCTCCAGCTCCTTTAGGTGTAGGGTTAGGTTGTGTACTTGAGACCTTTCTTGTTTCTTGAGACTGGCTTGTACTGCTATATATTTTCCTCTCAGGACTGCCTTTGCTGTGTCCCACAGATTTTGAACCGTTGTATTTTCATTATCATTTGTTTCCATGATTTTTTTTCAATTCATCTTTAATTTCCCGGTTGACCCATTCATTCTTTAGAAGGATGCTGTTTAGTCTCCATGTATTTGGGTTCTTTCCAAACTTCCTCTTGTGGTTGAGTTCTAGCTTTAGAGCATTGTGGTCTGAAATGCAGGGAATGATCCCAATTTTTGATACCGGTTGAGTCCTGATTTAGGACCGAGGATGTGATCTATTCTGGAGAATGTTCCACGTGCACTAGAGAAGAATGTGTATTCTGTTGCTTTGGGATGAAATGTTCTGAATATATCTGTGATGTCCATCTGGTCCAGTGTGTTGTTTAAGGCTTTTATTTCCTTGTTGATCTTTTGCTTGGATGATCTGTCCATTTCAGTGAGGGGGAGTGTTAAAGTCCCCTACTATTATTGTATTATTTTTGATGTGTTACTTTGATTTTGTTATTAATTGGTTTATATAGTTGGCTGCTCCCATGTTAGGGGCATAGATATTTAAAATTGTTAGATCTTCTAGTTGGACAGACCCTTTGAGTATGATATAATGTCCTTCCTCATCTCTCATTATAGTCTTTGGCTTAAAATCTAATTGATCTGACATAAGGATTGCCACCCCTTATTTCTTCTGATGTCCATTAGCATGATAAATTATTTTCCACCCCCCCCCACTTTAAATCTGGAGGTGTCTTCGGGCTTAAAATGAGTTTTTTGTAGGCAACATATAGATGTTTTTTTTTTTTTTAACCCATTCTGGTTCCCTGTGTCTTTTGATTGGGGCATTTATCCCATTAACATTCAGCGTAACTATCAAGAGATATGAATTTAGTGCCATTGTGTTGCCTGTAAGATGACTGTTACTGTATATTGTCTCTGTTCCTTTCTGATCTACTACTTTTAGGCTCTCTCTTTGGTTAGAGGACCCCTTTCAGTATTTCCAGTAGAGCTGGTTTGGTGCTTCCAAATTCTTTCAGTTTTTGTTTGTCCTGGAAGCTTTTGATCTCTCCTTCTATTTTCAATGATAGCCTAGCAGGATATAGTATTCATGGCTGCATGTTTTTCTCATTTAGTACTCTGAATATATCATGACAGCTCTTTTGGCCTGCCAGGTCTCTGTGGATAAGTCTTCTGCCAATCTAATATTTTTACCATTGTATGTTACAGACTTCTTTTCCCGGGCTGCTTTCAGGATTTTCTCTTTGTCACTAAGACTTGTAAATTTTATTATTAGGTGTTGGGGTGTGGACATATTCTTGTTGATTTTGAGGGGGGTTCTCTGCACCTCCTGGATTTTGATGCTTTTTCCCTTTGCCATATTAGGGAAATTCTTCCCAATAATTCTCTCCAATATGCTTTCTGTTCCCCTCTCTCTTTCTTCTTCTTCTGGAATCCCAATTATTCTAATGTTGTTTCGTCTTTTGGTGTCACTTATTTCTAGAATTCTCCCCTCGTGGTCCAGTAGCTGTTTGTCCCTCTTTTGCTTAGCTTCTTTATTCTCTGTCATTTGGTCTTCTATATTGCTAATTCTTTCTTCTGCCTCATTTATCCTAGCAGTGAGAGCCTCCATTTTTTATTGCACCTCATTAATAGCTTTTTTTATTTCAACTTGGTTAGATTTTAGTTCTTTTATTTCTCCAGAGAGGGCTTTTATATCTCCCGAGAAGGTTTCTCTAATATCTTCCATGCTTTTTTCGAGCCTGGCTAGAACCTTGATAATCATCATTCTGAACTCTAGTTCTGACATATTACCATTGTCTGTATTGATTAGGTCCCTAGTCTTTGGTAATGCCTTTTTTTTTTTTTTTTGTGGTGAATTTTTCCACCTTGTCACTTTGTCCAGATAAGAGTATATGAAGGAGGGGTGCCTGGGTGGCTCAGTGGGTTAAAGCTTCTGCCTTCAGCTCAGGTCATGATTTCAGGGTCCTGAGATCGAACCCCACATCAGGCTCTCTGCTTGGCAGGGAGCCTGCTTCCTCCCTCTTCTCTCTCTACCTGCCTCTCTGCCTACTTGTGATCTCTCTCTGTCAAATAAATAAATAAAATCTTAAAACAAACAAACAAACAAAAAAAACAACAAAAAAAAACCACTCCTCTATCTTTAAAAAAAACAAAAGAGTATATGAAGAAGCAAGTAAAATGCTAAAAGGGTTGCAAAGACCCCAGGAATAAATGCTTTAAACAAATCAGAAGAGATCCCAAATCATGGGGGGGGGGGAGTGGTAGAAAGGGGTAAAAAGAGGTTCAGAAAAAAAAAAAACCACTAAGCAATTAAAAAAAAGAAAACAAATAAAGAAAAAAATATAAAGAAGAAAAAAGTATATCTAGATTAACTAGTTAAAAAAAGTTAAAAAAGAAAAGGGTAAAGTTTAAAAAAATGAGCAGAAGAAGAAAAAAATTGAAAAAAAAAATTAAATTAACTGCAAGACTAAAGAATCATGGGGAGAAAGCCATGAGTTCTGTGCTTTGCCTTCTCCTCCTCTGGAATTCCACTGCTCTCCTTGGTATTAAATCTGCATTCCTTGGTAGGTGAACTTGGTGCTGGCTGGATTTCTTGTTGATCTTCTGGGGGCGGGACCTGTTGTAGTGATTCTCAAGTGTCTTTGCCCCAGGCGGAATTGCACAGCCCTTACCAGGGGCCGGTCTGAGTAATCTGCTCGGGTTCGCTTTCGGGAGCTTTTGTTCCCTGAATGCTTTCTGTAGAGTTCCAGAGGATGGGAATGAAAATGGTAGTCTTTCATGGTTCACCTCCTCTTATGTTTTTTAAAAAATCTTTTTGGGTCTTATGTATTAATTTAGTGAGAATTCAAAAATAATGAATACTGTTATGCTGAAAATAAATAAAAAAATCTTTAATAAAAAAAAGAAAAAGCAAAAAAAAAAAGAAAATGGTAGTCTTTGGCCCGGAGAAGCCTAGAGCTCGGGGCCCCACTCCTCAGTGCGCCCTAAGAGAATAGCGCCCAATTACTCCCGTCTCCCTGGCCTCTGGCCGTGCTCTGAGCTCACCAAGGGTCTAACTGGTTCAAGGTAACCCCAAGCTGAAAGCTCACTCCTCGGTTCTGTCTCTGTAGCCGGCTTCCCTGTTCTAATACCTTCAAGCTCTGCAACTCTCAGACACCCCCGATCCTTCTGTGACACTGCAGGACCTGAGGCCAGGCTGACCCCGCGTGGGCTTCACCCCAGTTTATCCTCTGGAGCAATGTCCCTCAGCGGAACAGACTTTTTAAAGTCCCGATTTTGTGTTTTGTTGCTCCACAACTTGCCGGGATCTGGCCCTCCCCCCACGGTCTATCTTCCCATCACTTTGGATTCACTTTGCCAGTCCTACCTTTCAGAAAGTGGTTGATTTTCTGTTTCTAGAATTGCTATTCTTCTTCTCCTCAATCTCCTGTTGGATTTGTAGGTGTTTGCAATCTTTAGATAAGCTATCTAGCTGATCTCCTGCTGCCTGATTTGGTCTCAGTCTGCTACTTCTCTGCCATCTTGACTCTTCTCCTGTTTTTAACTTTTTGAGAAAACTCCACATGGTTTTCCAGAGTGGCTGAAGCAGCTTGCATTCCCACCTACATTGTAAGAGAATTTCCCTTTCACCAAATCCTCATCAACATTTGTTGCTTCCTGACTTGTTAATTTTAGCCATTCTGATTTGTGTGAGGCGACATTTCATTGTGGGTTTGATTTGTATTTCCGTGATTTCAAGTGATGCTGAGCAATTTTTCATGTCTGTTGGCCATTTGGATGTCCTCTTTGGAGATATGTCTATTCATGTCTTCTGCCCATTTCTTGACTGTATTATTTGTTCTTCGGGTGTTGAGTTTGAGAAGTTCTTTATAGATTTTGGATACTAGCCCCTTATCTGATAAGACATTTGCAAATATCTTCTCCCATTCTCTCAGTTGTCTTTCAGTTTTGTCTGCTGTTTTCTTTGCTGTGCAAAAGCTGTTTATCTTGACGAAGTCCCAATAGTCCATTCTTAAATTTGTTTCCCTTGCCTTTGGAGACATGTCTAGCAAGAAGTTGCTGTGGCCAAGGTCAAAGAGGTTGCTGCCCGCCTTCTCCCCTAGTATTTTGATGGATTCATGTCTCACATTGAAGTCTTTCATCCATTTTGAGTTTGTCTTTGTGTATGGTGTAAGATAATGGTCCAGTTTCATTCTTCTGCATGTGGCTGTCCAATTTTCCCAACATCATTTACTGAAGAGACTGTCTTTTTCCATTAGATATTCTTTCTTGCTTTGTCAAAGATTAGTTGGCCATAGAGTTGAGGGTCCATTTCTGGGTTCTCTATTCTGTTCCATTGCTTTAATTTATCTGTTTTTGTGCCAGTACCATACTGTCTTGATGATTACAGCTTTGTAATAGAGCTTGAAATCCAGAATTGTGATGCTACCAGCTTTGGTTTCCTTTTTCTTTTTTAAAATGTATTGTTTATTATTTTGGCAGAGAGATAGGAAGAACAAGTAGGGAGAGCAGCAAGCAGAAAGAAAGGGATAAGCAGACTCGCCGCCCAGCAGGGAACCTAATGTGGAGTTCAATCCCAGGACCCTGGGATCATGACCTGAACCCAAGTCAGCCACTTAAACAAGTGAGCCACCCAGGAACCCCTGGTTTTCTTTTTCAACTTTTCTTAGACTATTTTTGATCTTCTCTAGTTCCATACAAATTTTAGGATTATTTGTTCCAGCTCTGCAAAAAATGTTAATGGTATTTTGATAGGGATTGCATTGAATATATATTAATTGCTCTGGAAAGCATAGATATTTTAATAATATTTTTTCTTCTAATCCATGAGCATGGATTGTTTTTCCATTTCTTTGTATCTTCCTTAAATTATTTCATGAGTGTTCTGTAGTTTTCTGAGTACAAATTCTTTGTCTCTTTGGTTAGGTTTATTCTTATGTATCTTGTAGTTATTGGATGCAATTGTCAATGAGATCTACTCCCTAATTTCTCTTTCTTCTGTCTCACTGTTAGTGTATAGAATGCAACTTATTTCTGTGCATTGTTGTTATATTCTGTCACTCTTCCACTATTTTCTCAGCCCAGTGAGTATCTATGATACTTGCTCTAAATTCATCATGGATGTTACTTTTATCTGTTTCACGTCAATCTCTGGCTGTGGTCTTATCTTGCTTTTTCACTTGGGATAAATTTCACCACCTTGGCAATTTGTCTAAGCCTCTGCCTCTTTTCTGTGTTAGAAAAGCCAGTTATACTTCCTGCTTCTGAATGTAATAGCCTTATGAAGAAGAGGTCATGTGGTGCCCAGGGCCTGGCTCTTCAGGAAATGTCTCTGGTGTGTACTACATATCCTCTGCTGTTGTGTCAGACCAGTCTTCTGCAGAGGTTCCCTTGCCCACTGTGGCCAGTGTTGGTTCCTGTCCTGAATGTGGTAAGTTTTAACTAGGGATGCTCTGGTCTGCTTATGAAATGAGACCTGTCACCACTTCCATTGAAAATGAGGCCCTAAACAACTCTCTGATTGGGACATGCCATGAGGGCAGGGGTTTCTGCTGGTCTACTGGGTGTGCATCCTGCTGTGCTGGGACTGAGGCAAGTTTGACCAAGAGGAGTAGTGCTTCCAGAGCACATGACTGTGGGGCTTGGCATAAGCTTGTTAGGCAGCCAGTGTCACTGCTATGCTGCTTCCCACAGTTCACTCCCTGTTTATGCTGAGGGTCAGGGGAGGGAAATTTCACCAGTCAGCATTTTTGCTCCTGGAGAGGTATCTCTGTGAATACTGCATGTCAGGGACACACTCCAAAAAGAACAAAATATCCCCCTGACCACCCTCCCCCATCGCTGTGTGCCTCAGCCATCCCCCTAGATCCCCATTTCCATACTGTCTGCCTCTGCATTGTTTGCCTTTCCAGGAGCAGTGCAGTGCTGTCAGGGCTCTATCCAGCCAAGACAGCTGACCTTTAAACCTCCAGTCTTCAAACCGTGCTGGTTGCAAAAACTCACCATAATAAGCCCCTTTCATTTTCCCAACCAATGGCTTTAGGTAAACTTTCTTTTAACGTGATCCTTTCTCTCTCTCTTTCTCTCTCTCTCTCAATCTCTCTCTCTCTCACCTGTCTCTACAACAATGGTTCTCTCTCTTCCACAGCATCCATGGTCTGTTTCTCCACTAAACCACACCTCTATACTTTCTATCTTCCTTGGTGTGGCTTCTTCTACTTGTTTAGTTGTGTAACATGATCTTTAGTCTTCTGGTCGATTTCTGGAGTGTTGAGGATGATTTGATAGTTATCTAACTGTGTTCATGGAATGAGTCAAGGATAGAGTCCTTCTTACTCCTTTACCAACTTCCTCTAATTTCAAAAAAAGGAGGCTTTTAAGATAAGAGTACACCTACATAATGACAAACTTTTAAGAAATACATCTCACTAAGGAATGAGGAGGATATCACAATAGAAAATAAAGGTCTTCATTTTTACAAAATACTTTTGATATTTCAGCTCAAAACCTGTTCCTTGATTAGCTCTTTCAGATATATTCACTAGGGTCCAAATGTAGTTTGTAGTTAAACTCAGAATAGTTAACATATTTCAAAGAAGAACAGGTTATCATTTGAGAATTAAAAAGGAAAAAAAAATCAGAGAATTCCAAATACATATATTTTCTGGTCCTTGAGAAAGGAATGAGATATAGTGAGAGCAAGGTGGGATACAGAGAGAGAGAGAGAATTAGCTAGTTGAAAGGATAGTTAATATGGTTAAGACTTTAAATACTGATATTTTATTAATATTTAACATTGTTCATCCTTTTAATTCAGAATATATTGCAAACATTAGCTTAAAGTCCAGTGAAATGTCACCTTAAACAGGCATATCTAATAACAGATGTTTTCTCCAAAATGTTCATGGGCAATGTAGGTTGAATCAGTGGGTAGGTCGGGTCACAGTTTGAAGGCCTTTATCTTGTTTTACAGTCCCTTGTTGAAATTTCAGTCTGTAATTGTTAATTATTTTGTTATGTTTAAGACAATTAATGTGAAATTTATTTATTATTCTTGATAATTAGTCATAGTGATTAGATCATGCTTTATATTATGCAAGAGTTTTCTTTTTACTTATTTATTTTTTAATTTTTTATATTTACTTATTTATTTACTTATTTATTTATTTATTTATTTATTTAAGAAAGGCAGAGAGAGAGTGAGAGAGAGTTGGAGAGCACAAGGCAGGGGATGAGTAGAGGGATAGTGAGAAGCAGACTCTCCAATGTGCAGGGAGCCCAAGGTGGGGCTCCATCCCTGGACTCTGGGATCATGACTTGTGCTGAAGGCAGATGCTTAACTAATTGAGCCACCCAGTGATCTCTAGGAGTTTTTTCTTCAAAAATGTCATGAACAAACAGTGGTTGGTTTTGATTATATGGTAGCATTGTAATGTTTGAAGGGAGCTAATAGAGAGGTACTTTTTTATTACATTTAAAGGTTCTCATTGTAATATACTTTGGAAAGCTAACATTGTTTATGGAATTGAATAGTAAGTAAATACCAAATAGTTCTTGTTTGGTGTGCATAATGATGATAGTTATTTATCAGTGGAGGTGCTTGACTTTCTCTACTAGTCCATGTTAAATAATCAGCTACTAAGGACATGTCTGGTTTGTGTTTGGTTTGGGGTCTCCAAAAATATGATGCGAACAACTGTGTTACATTTAGTGCCTGGCTGATCAAATCAGAGAAAACAGATTATGATATATAAAGGAATAGACTACAGAAACAAACTACAAATGAAAAAAATCTATTATGCTGAAGGAGATTTAGGAATTCTTTCTCAGAATTAGAAATCTGTATGTCCTGGTTGATATTAACAGGTGACAAGACTGGTTTGCATAACAAAGGATACGGATCTGGATTATTCAGATAAAAAAAACATCTTCCCTCCCTTCCCCTTACACACACACACACACACACACACACACACACACAAACACACCACACTAAATACGGGTTGTTTCTATTTTAATTATTGACTAAATGCTTTACCTCATATTTTGGTGATAGTCATAAGTATTAAATGAACTTGGATATAAAGCACTGATATTTTATAGAAACATCTATACATTAAGCTTGTGAAATGAAACATGAAACTTATCACAGTATGTGATTTAGTAAGACACATATCTTAATTTTAGTCAGGAGAAGAAAAAATTATTAACAAAAATGTAATTTCTAATAAAATGAAGCAAATAGAGAAAGATTAATTAACTACCTTAGATTAGATATTAGGTACTAATAGTAACTAAAACAATACAACATCTAATACTTTTTTATACTATGTTAAGCATTTTAGCAGGTACATAATTCATTGTCTACAGAATCACACCACACTTTATTTCAGGAAATCTTAATACACCACTGTGAGGTAGGTATGACAATTACCAGAATTTTACAGACAAGAAAACTGAGACACAAAGAATATTGGGGTTAAATGACTTGTCTATAGTGGCAGTTATTAGAAGGCAGAATCATAAGAACAGGTCTGGAAATGGAAGCGTGGGTATTTGCTGGGAATTATAAATTAGAGGAATGACAGAGGACCAGCAGATCTAGTTCTTCCCAATGCTAGTCAGGCCACTGATGGTTTACTGGTCTGTCTTTCTTTCAATTAACCATTGGCTATAATTTGTAGACAACTCCCTTTTGTAGTTACATGGATATTTCCTAGCAGCAGATTGTTTCAAAAAAACAGAAAGTCAATTGTGTATGACTTTTAACAATTACTGGGCATCTTACTAATCAGCTTTTTTATTTTTTCTAAGATAAGACTTTCTGAGATAAAGCAGTTAAAATTTTTTCTAGAACTTTCACAAAGAATGAAGCCAAATATTTAGATAGAAACTATTGATCACAGCTAGACAATGAAGAATGTAGAATAAATTAGTTTAAAAGAATAAATAATTTGGGAAGGGAACATTTAAAAATTACTATAACAAAGGATGAAATTAAAAGGCTCATTCTCTAAGTGTCAGAAGCAGTGCCTTTTAAAAATTTCAAATATTTTTCTTTTTTTTAATTAAATTTCATTTTTTTCAGTTTCCAAAATTCATGGTTAATGCACCACACCCATTACTCCATGCAATATGTGCCCTCCATAATACCCACCATGAGGCTTACCCAACCCCCACTCCCCTCTCCTCCAAAACCCTCAGTTTGTTTCTCAGAGTCCACAGTTTCTCACGGTTTGTCTCTTCCTCCAATTTTCCCCAAATCACTTCTCCTCTCCATCTCCCAATGTCTTCTGTGTTACTTCTTGTGCTCCAAAAGTAAGTTAAACCATGTAATAATTGACACTCTTTGCTTGATTTATTTCACTCAGCATAATCTCTTCCAGTCCTGTCCATGTTGACACAAAAGTTGGGTATTCATCTTTTTTGATGGAGGCATAATACTCCATTGTATACATGGACCATATCTCCTTTATCCATTCTTCTGTTGAAGGGCATCTTGGCTCTCACAACAGTTTAGCGACTATGGCCATTGCTGCTGTGAACATTGGGGTAGAGATGGCCCTTATTTTCACTACATCTGTAACTATGAGGTAAATACCCAATAGTGCAATCACAGGGTCATAAGGTAGCTCTATTTTTAGTTTCGTAAGGAATATCCACACTTTTTTTGAAAAAAAAAATTATAAAAGTGGATGCAACGACTTACATTCCCACCAACAGTATAAGATGATTGCCCTTTCTCCACATCCTCTCCAACACTTGTTATTTACCATTCTAACTGGTGAAGATGTTATCTCAGTGTGGTTTGGATATGAAATCTCCCTGATGGCTAATGGTGATGAATTTTTTCATGTGTCTGTTAGCCATATTTATGTCTTCTTTGGAGAAGTGTCTGTTCATGTCTTCTGCCCTTTTATTGACACGATTATCTGTTTTGTGTGTGTTGAGTTTGAGGAGTTCTTCATAGATTTTGGATATCAGCCCTCTATCTGTAGTGTCATTTGCAAATATCTTCTCCCACTCCATGAGTTGTCTCTTTGTTTTGTTGACTGTTTCCTTTCCTGTGCAGAAGCTTTAGATCTTGATGAAGTGCCAAAAATTCATTTTCGCTTTTGGGCTTTGGAGACATCTTGAAAGAAGTTGCTGTGATCGCTGTCAAAGAGGTTACTGCCTATGATCTCCTTTAGGATTTTGATAGATTCCTGCCTCACGTTGAGGTCTTTTCTCCATTTCAAGTTTATCTTTGTGTATGGTATAAGAGAACAGTAGAATTTCATTCATCTACACATAACTGTCCAATTTACCCATCACCATTTATTGAAGAGACTGTTTTTACCCATGGATATTTTTTCCTGCTTTGTCAAGGATTATTTAATCATAGAGTTGAGGAACCATATCTGGACTCTCTACTCTGTTCCACTGGTCTATGTGTCTGGGTTTTTTTTAGCAGTACCATGCTGTCTTGATGATTACAGATTTGTAGTAAACCTTGAAACCAGACAATGTGGTGCCCCCAGTTTTGTTTTTATTTTTCAACATTTCCTTAGCAATTCAGGGTCTCTTCTAGTTCCAAACAAATTTTAGGATTGTTTGTTCAAGTCCTTTGAAAAATGCCAGTGCAATTTTGATCAGAATGGCCTTGAATGTATAGATGTCTCTAGGCAGTATAGACATTTTAACAATGTTTATTCTTCCAATCCATGAGCATGGAATGATCTTTCATCTTTTTGTGTATTCTTCAATTTCTTTCAAGAGTGTTCTGTAGTTCCTTGAGTACAGATACTTTACCTCTTTAGTTAGGTTTATTCCCAGGTATCTTATGGTTCTTGGTACTGTAGTAAATGGAATTGATTCTCTAATTTCCCTTTCTGTATTTTCATTGTTAGTGTATAAGAAAGCATCTGATTTCTGTACATTGATTTTGTATCCTGCCACATTACTGAATTGTTGCATGAGTTCTAGTAGTATGGAGGTGGAGTTTTTTGGGTTTTCCATATAAAGTATGATGTCATATCCAAGGAGAGAGAGTTTGACTTCTTTGCCAATTTGAATTCGTTTTATTTCTTCTTGTCCGATTGTTGTTGCTAGGTCTTCTAATACCATGTTGAATAACAGTGTTAAGACTGGACATCCTTGTCGTATTCCTGATCTCAAAGGGAAGGCTGTCAGTTTTTCCACATTGAGGATGAGTTTGCTGTGGGTTTTTCATAGATTTTAGGAAGTTGAAGAATGTTCCCTCTGTCTCTATACTTTGAAACCTTTTAATCAGGAACGGATGCTGTATCTTGTCAAATGCTTTTTCTGCATCAATTGAGAGGACCATGTGGTTCTTCTCTCTTCTCTTATTGATTTGTACTACCACATTGCTTGAATTGCAGATGTTGAACCACCCTTGCATCCCACCTGGTCATGGTGGATAATCTTTTTAATGTACTGTTGGATCCTCTTAGCTAGGATCTTGTTGAGAATCTTGGCATCCATATTTTTCAAGGATATTGGTTTGAAATTCTCCATTTTGGTGGGGTAGTTGCCTCGTGTGGGGATCATGATAATGTGGGATTCATAGAAAGAGTCTGGAAGTTTTCCTTCTATTTCTATTCTTTGAAACAGCTTCAGGAGAATAGGTATTATTTCTTCTTTGAATGTATGGTAGAATTCTCCAAGGAATGCATCAGATCACAGGCTCTTGTTTTTTGGGAGGTTTTTGATCACTGCTTCAATCTCTTTACTAGATATTGGCCTATTCAGGTTGTCAATTTCTTCCTGATTCAGTTTTGGAAGTTTAGAGGTTTCCAGGGTTGCATCCATTTCCTATAGGTTGCTTAACTTATTGGCATATAACTGTTGATTATAATTTCTGATGACTGTTTCTCTTTTCTTTGTGTTAGTCATGATCTCTCCACTTTCATTCATAATTTTATTAATTTGGGTCCTCTCTCTTTTCTTTTGGATTAGTTTGGACAATGGTTTGTCGATCTTATCAATTCTTTGAAAAAAAAAACAGCTTCTAGTTTCGTTGATGTGTTCTACTGTATCTCTAGTTTCTATCTCACTGATCATTTATCTCTGCTCTAATCTTGATTATTTTCCTTCTTGTGTTAGGGTTGGCTTAATTTGTTTTTTTTTTTTAATTTTTTTTTTTTTGGCTTAATTTGTTTTTGATTCTCCAGTTCTTTAAGGTATAAAGAGGCCTGGTGTATTCTGTATTTTTCAATTTCTTTGAGTGAGGTTTGGACGACTATGTGTTTTCCCTTTAGAGCACCTTTGCCATATCCCATAGGATTTGGACCGATGTGTCCTCATTCTCATTGGTTTCCATGAATTGTTTAAGTTCTTCTTTGATTTCCTGGTTGATCCAAACATTCTTAAGGAGGGTGGTCTTTATCTTCCAAGTGTTTGAATTCCTTCCAAAGTTTTTCTTGTGATTGAGTTCCAGTATCAAAGCACTGTGGTCTGAGAATATGCAGGGGATAATCTCAGTCTTTTGGTATCAGTTGATCCCTGATTTGTGACCCAGTATGTGGTCTATTCTGGAGAAAGTTCCATGTGGACTTGAGAAGAATGAGTACTCTGTTGTTTGAGGGTGGAATGTTCTGTATATATCTATGAGGTCCATCTGGTCCAATGTGTCATTCAATTCTCTCCTTTATTTATTGATTTTTCTGCTTGGATGATCTGTCTATTACTGAGAGTGGTGTGTTAAAATCCCCTATTATTAATGTATTCATATCAATATGACACTTTATTCTGATTAACAGTTGTCTTATATAGTTGACTACTCCCATATTGGGAGCATAAATATTTACAATTGTTAGATCTTCTTGGTGGATAGACCCTTTAAGAATAATATAGTGTCCTTCTTTATCTCTGACTATAGTCTTTAGTTTAAAACCTAACTTAACTGGTCTGACAGTCGCTACTCCAGCTTTCTTTTGAGGCCCATTGGCATGAAAGATGCTTCTTCATCCCTTCACTTTCACTCTGGATGTATCTTTAGGTGTCAGTTGGGTCTCTTGTAGACAGTATATGAACAGGTCTTGTCATTTTATCCAACTGAAACTCTACTCCATTTTATGGGAGCATTTAGGCCTTTCACCTTGAGAGTGATTATTGAAAGATACGTTTTGATTGACACCATGCTCCCTGTGAAGTCCTTGTTTCTATAGATTGTTTGTGTAAATTTCTGTTGTATCTCACTTTTGGGTTCTTTCATCTTTTATAGAACACCCCTTAATATTTCTTGTAGGGTCATCTTGGTGGTCACATATTCTTTTAAACTTTGCCGGTCTTGGAAACTCTTTATCTCTCCATCCATTTTGAATGGCAGCCTTGCGGATAAAGTATTCTTAGCTGCATGTTCTTCTCATTTAGTGCCCTGAATATGTTTTGGCAGCCCTTGCTGGCTTTCAAGGTTTCTGTGGACAGGTCTGATGTTATTTTGATGGACCTTCCTCTGCACATAGGGAATCTCTTCCCCTTAGTTGCCTTCAGAAGCTCTTGTCTAAAATTATGATTTATCAGTCTTGCAATCAAGTGTCCCGAGGTCTTTCTCAATTTTTCTTCTTGGAAAGGTGGCCTTTCTACTTCCAGGACAGGAGTGCTGGTTCCATTCCCCAGATTGGGAAATTTTCATGGAGCATTTGTTCAACTATATCTTCTAGTCTTCTTTCTTTCTCCTCCCCCTCAGGGATCCCAATAATTCAGACATTGGAACATTTCATAGCATCATTTATTTCCCTAATTCTTTTTTCATGGCTTCAAAGCTGTTTGTTCTGGGCCTCCTCCTGATCCTTTTTCTTTATCAGTTTGTCCTCTAGATTACTAATTTTATCTTCTGCCTTGGTTACCCTACAAGTAGTTTACTTGTTAACTAAGTAGGTTACCCTACTTAGATTTACTCTAAATCTAAGTTTAGATACTTATATTAGATTAGATCTCATTGGTAGCATTTTTAACTTCTTCTTGGGCAGCTTTCACTTCTGCCCTAATAAATTCCAAGTTGTCACTAATGGTTTTCTGCATCCTAGCCATTGCCTGGATAATTGTTAACCTGAATTCCCTTTCTGATATATTGTTTATGTCCATATCCAATAGCTCTGATGGAGAGGTACAGTCTCTGCATTTTTCCTCTGTTGGATGTTCCTTCTCCTACTCATTTTGCTGAGAGGTGGTTGAGGAGATGTGTAGTTGAATATATCAACTGTGATCCAGGCAAGTTGCACTCTGGAACACTTTTGAGCAATCAGAAGTCACCACCAAAAAGAAAGAAAAAAGAAAAAAAAAAAAGAGAGAGGGCAAGAGAGACAGAAAAAGAGAGAGAGAGAGAGAAGACCCAGCCAGAATGGGCCCCAAAGGTAAGATTTATAAGGTATACAAACAAAAACAAACTAACAAAAAGACTGACACAAGTAAATGACAAGGAAAAAAAAAAAGAACCCAGCCAAAATGAACCCCAAGTATAAGATTTATATAATACCAGAACAAAAACAAATAAACAGAAACACTGACAGAAGAAAAAGGTGAGAGGGTGATTATAAATCCTCAATATAGGCAAGGAAAGCTATTTTGATTCTTCCTGGGTGTATCTTGGTATCTTTGTTAAAGGACTCAACTTTCCAGAGCTAAAGGGAGATTAAATATTTGTTTATATATAGGGGTAGTATTGATTAGGGAAAGAGGATTACCTTGAAGCTTATATCTATATGTATGTATAAAAAATAAAATAGAAAAGAAAGAGAAAAGTACAGGTATATGTATGAAAACAGTTCAAGTTAAAAGGTTATTATGGAATATGTTGTTTTAAACCTCTAGCTGTAATAGTAAGTAGGTTAAAAAATAACAAAAGAACAAGAATAGTGAGAATGAATTAAAAAAAAAAGTTTTATCCATGAAATATACAGGTTCTAAGCCAATACCGGGAGCTTAATATATTATTTTCCCCTGATATTGTGATTTTCCTGTTTTATGGGGACCCTGTGGTGGTCATCCTCTCATTCTTTTGCTTGGCTTTCTGGGGGAGAGGCCTTCGGTGTTGTTTTTCTGGCAGTCTTACTTGGGTTGAGTCCTCTTGCTCCCTATCAAGTTGTGGAAACTGGTTTTTCAGGCTTTTGTTCTCTGGAGGTTTTGTTGCCCCCCCCCCCATTTGGTGGCTTTTTGCAGCTTTTCAGAGGTTTAGTGGAAAGCATACTGCACCCAGACCTCAGAAGACAGCCTCAGTTTGGTCCCCTCTGGGTAGTCCAGAACACACAGACTCCCCCTCTGCAAACCTGTTGAGCTGTGCAACCTCCCACAGGCAGAGCACATCCCCAGGCACCATCTTAGGGGGCGACCAAAGAGCCAGCTTGTTTCTGTGCTCCTGTGCCATTACAACCATGAGCAATATTGGTCCATGGAACCCACATCCAGTGCCTGCCTTTGCTGGGAATGCTGTCTGTGATAGTTCCATCATGTCTGGTCTGGGAGTGTCCAGACTCTCAGCTGGTCCTAGAGACCACCGGGTAGCACCTGCAAGGAGCATTCTCAGGCACAGGTAGGGAGTGCAGTTCAGACCCCAGTTGCACAGTGAGCAGAGTGCAAAATGCTGTGGTTCTAGAGAACCCTCACCAGGTACCCTTATGTGGGGGTGGGAGTGCACCTTGAGCAGTGGTGCAAGCCATGGAACCCTGGGGGCTCTGGGACCAGGAACTGGAGGCTATGCCATTGACCACACTCTCTCTGGTATGGGTAGTTGCCAGAGGTGGCCAACCTGGGTCCGTAGGCTTAGGCCCATGCCTGTGACTGCCTGATTCCACCAGTTGCCCCTTTAAGATCTTTTGTTCTTTTTGAGTGCTTTTAACTAGACTCCAAGTTAATGCTGGTCCCCAATCACAGGGTACTTTCATATTGGGGTATTGCTTTCCAATGGGCTGCCTCTGGTGGCTCCCTCCCCCTCTGTTTATCCTCTGATATTAGTCTGATTGTTTCCAGTACACTTTACCTCTCCACTGGTGTCTTCTCCACTGGTGTAGAGATCCAGAAGTGTATAATCCTACATCTCAGGCTGATTTCATGGGTGTTCAGAGTGTGCTGGTAGCTCACTTTAGGGGACTGGTTGAAACAGGGTCTCCTACTTCTTCACTGTCTTGCCCCTTTCCATCCAACAATCACTTTTCTAAACGTAAATTATACTTTCCTCTTGCTGATCCTCTGTGGCTACCATTTTTATGGTTTCTCCAGCCTATTCTGCCCATACTTAGAGGTAGAATAAAATATAACTAATTTTTTTTAACCAAATTTATTTACAGAGGGAATAATAATGGCTGAAAGTTTATTCTGTTCTAAAACAAGTTTTAATCCAGGTCATAGATATGTCTCCTGAGCTCAAGAATTGTAATCAGGCTTTTGCTATATTCTAGCACAATGAGTAATAGAAACAGAGTTTTCTTTGATCTCAGCTTTATCCTGGAGTCTTTTAATTCAAGTTATACTTAGTTCAAATTATTTGATATGAAATATTTCAGCTACAGAGACTTCATCTTAAGTTCCTGATATTAATAACATTACTTCAGTTCTTTCCTCCCTGTTCCCTCCTCCCAACCTCAAATAATTCTTTGTAATCCACTCAAACTTAGAATTCACATCAAAAAGAAAAAAAAGTGGGGACAAATTGTGAAGATAGAATTGTTCTTAATGTCAACTAGATGTTTCATCATCTTTGTAAAGGCAAGATAATAATCTTCCAACAATTTCCAGATTGATTATAATTTCCTTATATCCCTTTAAGGCACTCAATGCACTTTCTACAAAGTGAGATAAGTCAGTTCAAAAACGATGATAATAATAATAATATTATCAACAGCAAGAGCAGCAAACTGTTAATAGAATTCATTACATTCCAGACACTCTTAAAAGTACTCAACAAAATGAGCTTTTTAAATAGTTACAGGAGATAGAAACAAAAGCAATGGCATCAGATTATAATCTTTTGTCAGTTCTTGGATGTAGGTGGCATTCAACATTAGCTGTCCTCAGCAAAAGATCTGGATTACTTCCAATTGTTCCCCTTAAAAGAAACTTTATTTGATGTTATGACACCAGTCCTAATAGAAATGAGTAAGTCAGGGATGCTCGGGTGGCTCAGTCAGTTAAGCATCTGCCTTTGGTTTGGGTCATGATCCCAGCGTCTTGGGATAGAGTCCCACAATAAGCCTCTTGCTCAGTGGGGAATCTGCTTTGCCCTCTTTCTGCTGCTCCCCCTGCTTGTGCTCTCTCTCTCTCTGTCCCCCTGGCAAATAAATAAATAAATAAAATATTAACAAAAAAGAAATGAGTAGGTCAAATAGGGTTATATGCAGGGATAGTGCAAGACAATAATGAGTCTTCAACTGCTTACAGGGAAGACTTCTATAGCTTTTATTAAGCTTTTTATTATTCCTCTTTTCTCTTATGTGATTACAAATAAAATACCAAATACCTGGATGATAAAGAACATAAAAGACAGGTATAATTTCAGAAATAATTCAAAGAGTATCCATTGGTAAGTAATCAATTTACTCCTATATGCACCTCTTTGGTAGCTAACTTTCCTCAGCTAAGTCCTTACTGCTTATGACTTGTTACACTTTGAATGAGTACACAGGGAAAAACAATGTTCTTCCTGCACTGTTGGTGAAATCCAGTCTAAAAAAACTTCAAGGATCATAACTTTTAATCTATCACACTAGAACTTTTTTCACCTTAATATTGCTAGAACTTTAACTATACAAACCCAATTTTTCTCATTTTGAATATTTCCCTATTCTAAATGTTATTCTTTGAAAGAGGAAATAAGAAGGAGCTAGCATGTCCTTTGCCAGCATGTTCTAAAACAATAACAACAAAAACTTTTCTCAGGAGATCAGTCTGAGTCCTCCTTATTCCCCCCACCCAATTTGGGACAATATATCAACTAGAACCTGTAGTATTATTTATACTGAAGATATATAGATCATAGAACTCACTTGGTGACTTTATAGAACACAATGTTCACTGTGTGCTTAAAAACAAAATGAAACAACAACAACAACAAAATTTGCTTTTGAAGCAAATAAAAGAATGGCATTAACCTTTTTTCCCCCCACCATGGTGCACTTTAGTATCCTTGAAAAGATTTTGAGTCTCCAGCCTGTTATGGCAAGCCTAATAGAACTGCTTGGAGGTATCATATTTGATAGCTACTTATATCTTCAACTAAGAGAAAGTCTCTTCTTTTTCATGACATCTCCCCTCTTCAAGATCCTTAAGTATGAGCCACCGCAATTATACGATACTCTTAATACAAGTATAGTATATGTCAGTATCAGAAGAAAGCACATATGAAGGTGGGGACAGAATCTGGGGCAAGAGGAAAAGCTAAATTAAGGAGCAAAAGACCAGAATGGCTACATTTTCTAAGAAAATAATGTTATATTCTTCATGTTCCTAGTGCAGGATGTTGTTATATGCTTATAAATGTTAACTATGTTACTATGTTCTAAGTGAACTTAAGCCTATATAAATAAATTTTCTCAATATGAAAAGTTGAATGCATGAGATATATATGTGATGTGTTCTGATAGAGGTGAGTGATCAAAAGCAAAATCTACTTTTAAGAAGATAAATTATCAGTATGGCATATTATTATAGAGCAGATTTTAGAGGCAAAAGTGTATGAAATATACAATTTGGATGGAAGGGTCATTACATAAAGTATGCTGTTGAAAAGATAAAGTTGAAAGACCCATGGTCCTGAAAACTCACCTGTAATGGAGCAGTAAAATAAAGGTCATTATCTGTTGATATTAAGTTTAGGAAATTTATAAACTCATGTAGGGTTCCAAAAAAAAATGAGCGCAAAGAACCATATTTCTCTGTATGGGAATTGAAGAGCTGTTGAAAACCTGAAAGTGCAATAGGGTAAGTAATAAATTAAAAAGATGCTGACTTAGGAATGAGATCCCATCTTCCTATAAAGGAAAAACAAATGGGTAGCTGAATGGGGGGGATGGCAAAATTTTGTAAGATAGCCCTGGGACTATGAAATTGAGGAATGTTATATGAATGGAGGGGACAAACTGCTATACACAAGAATTAAATTATAACAACAACACAAAACTTAAGGTTATTTTTAGTCATATGTAGCAAAAGATTACAGTGCACCTGTACCATTTTGGGGAGAAAATACTTGCACAAAACAAACCCATGTGTGCAAATGCATGTTGATAATCCATGCAGCATACTATCATCTTACATTAGCAAGTATTTTCAAATGTCCTTTAAAACCTGTGCTCTGTATTCTCCATGGAGGAAAACTAACATTCTTAAACTGTCTCAGTGTTTTAGTCTGCAGCGTTCCCCACTCCTAAATTAGGGATTTGGAGTTCATTCTTAGAGAGAGCCAAAGCAGATGGGAAATATTGAGAGTTTAAAAAAACAAGGAAGCTTCAATTAATGAGATGCTGGCAGGCAACCTCTATAGTGCACATTTTACTCCCACATACATTTTGTTTGTGCATGCACACTCATGTTTATGATTTCTTTTACCTTTTAAAAAGAGAATTGCACTTTAATAATAAAAGAAGGTTTCTGAACAGAATTCAATATATGTTATGTCCTAGCAGTTTAATTTAGAGGTAACAAAGAGGTAAGTATGCAAATCCAATTTCAGAAACAAAGATAAACTACTGACATATTTGGTAAAGTCAAGTCCAATTTGAAAACCAACCAGTCTTAATTAATTATGTGTGGCAGACTTTTAATTAAACTTAAGCTTAATATTATAGAGGACAGGTAAAGAGCTATCTGTGAGTAATATATGTCTGTGGAGGGGGGAGGAGTGTAATGGAGAATAAATTTTGGTTCTCACTTGTGGAAGTTGAATAGGGAATTTGATAGGTTTTATCAAAGGGAGTTGAAACTTTTGTTACATTTCTTCTCAATGGTAGGATTACATTAGTTCTTGGTTCTAAACCAGATTTCAGGGCAACTATAGGACATAGAATTATAGAATACATAATAGTATAACAATGTTAGAATTCAAACAAATCTTTCCTATGGAATTTTTTATTGTTTCATATTCTTATAGGAGCATAAAGTGAAGGAGACATAAATTTCCAGGAAATAGATTTAAGAAAGATATTTCTGATTAGATAATATATTTTATTATGAGAAAATTAAATAAATGACATAGTTTTATAACTATATGTGTCTTTTTTCTAACACTTTATTTTATTTTATTTTTTATTCTTATTATTTATCTGTTTATTTAATTAATTTATTTTTTAGTGTTCAGTGTTTTAGTTTAGGGTTTTTAGTGTTTAGTGTTTTAGTTGCATTAATTGCATATAACACCCAGTGCTCATCACCACAAATGCCCTCTTTAATACCCATTATCTGGTGTCTTTAAAGACAATTAGTGGGGTGCCTGGGTGGCTCAGTGGGTTAAAGGCTCTGCCTTTGGCTCAGGTCATGATCCCAGGGTCCTGGGATCAAGCCCCTCATCTGGCTCTTTGCTTGGCGAGGAGCCTGCTTCCCTTCCTCTCTCTCTGCCTACCTCTCCGCCTACATGTGATCTGTGTCTGTCAAATAAATAAAATCTTAAAAAAACAAAGACAGTTAGGAACGTTTGAGGAATTAGTTTGAGAAGTGAGAAGAGACCACCTATTGTGTGCACAGTTATGGGTAGTGAAGTTGTGTCATCTATTACTCTGGTAAACATGTCAATTCTATAAGGCAGCCATCTCTGCATATACAAGCTCTGTCTTACATTCCACACTATAGATAAAGTCCTATTTCAAAGGAGAAGAATATAGAAAGTACTAAGTGCATAGATACATGAAATTGATACTCCAGAATGTGCCAGGTGAAAATATGTAGGTCATAACCTTCAAGATAAGTCACTCTTAAAATAATACTTCCTTTAATTTGAATCCTGAAGATTCAAATTCTTTCAAAGAGGAAAGTGTTAACAAATGTTGAACAAACAACCAGAGATGACAGGGGCAAAGGGCTAATCAGGAGGATAGCTTTAAAAATATGTATTAAAAGAATAGAAACAAATATAAAGTTAGTGCATCAAGGATCAATGGAAACAATAAGCTCTCTGTTTTGTTTTTAAT
Source organism: Mustela erminea (assembly GCF_009829155.1). Lineage (NCBI taxonomy): Eukaryota > Metazoa > Chordata > Mammalia > Carnivora > Mustelidae > Mustela > Mustela erminea. The sequence continues at coordinate 81,624,131 of NC_045635.1, read as the reverse complement.
ATCAGAGCTTTTATTACAAATGAAAAAAAAAGTAAATACGTTAAGAACTGCACATCAGATGAAGAAAGAAATATGACTTGGAGAAATGGAAAATTCCAAATCAATTAGCAGTGTATCAGGGCAAATTGACCCTATTTTTGAAGAATATGAAACTTCTTGAAATTAGCAAGTCATTGGTTGGTGGTCATATTCACCAGACAATATTTATTATTCATTTCTGAGCTTCTGACACTTCTTTTTAAGATGCTTCCATACAGAAGTGGCATCTCTGCACATGGATCTTCTATTTTACACTAGTTGTTCTGACCTTTTTTTTTTTTTTTTCAGTCTTTGAAATCACATAGCTTTTTATGTGATAGGGAATACTCCAAAAGGCAACTTGCAGGATGATTGCTGTGTAAAAAGGGTTAAGATTGAAATAATGCCTCCCCTTTGTTTAGCAGTAATGTCTCCACTGTGTTCAGTACACATTTACTTTTTTAATTCATTCCACTAAGAATTTTGTGGCTGGCTTTGGTGTTATAATCTTCTATTCTCTTCTATTCTATTATCAGTTTGACAATAAATATTGCTAACTTTCATAGAAAACTCTGAAATTTAGAGGAAAGCTTAACTTTTTCGCTGCCTTAAAGGAAGCCTTGGTCTGTCAGTTAACAGAAAGAATGATTGCATTGAGATAATGGATTAATATTTTAACTGGTTAGATATAATTGTTCAAAAAATGAGATTTTACATAAATGAGAATAGTTAAAGGTGATCATTATTCTTGTTTTAATTTCAGGAAGAACAGTCACTATATTTTCCTCTATTTTTAGATTTATTATAAATTTATTCTCTTGCTATCAGGATTAAGTAACAGATACTTGCAAAATTGGTTTTGATGATTTAGCAACATTTTACATAGAAAAACAATACACCAAATAAATTTCTACAATCAGGTATAGGAGACAGACAATTGATTTTTCCAGTCAATTGAACAACAATAAACATATTATTCAGAAACAGCTTTTTTCTTTCTCTCACTATTGTTAAAGAGATCTACTTAAGCAATTATTCAAAGGCAGTAGGAGTGAAATGCAAAAGCTTTAATGAGAAGAGAAACTGTGCTTTATATACCATTATATAAAAGCCCTGCCATGTTTCTTCAGGACTAATATCTTGGAATACCTCCAGTCCTGATTAACTACATCAAAGTCCATCCACCATCTATGTTCATATCACAATCATGCTGAGTCTAGGGAGAGCATAGGGATGGGAGAAGATAAGCAGATGCTCATAAATAAGGTTTCTGTGAAAAGCTATAATGCAAGGGCATTTGTATTTTAGAAAAAAAGTCCTCAATCAAAAGTTTCGCAAACATTGTAAAGCATCGCTTAGTACTCTGCATGAGCATCTAAATTCATTTAACTAACAGATTGCTTTTATCCGTTAAAATAAAAAATACTTTAATATGTCAATAGGAATTACAGCGGTGCTGTTTGCTAGTGATACAAAAAATGTCCAGTTCCCTTTTTAACCTTAATCTCAGCAACAGAATACAATTTTCGTACATATTTGACAATTTTTAATTATTACTGTTTTTTTTTTTCTGAAGTTTAAGGAGTTTTGAAAGGAACACAAAAAAATTTCCCATGGCACTTTTATGTTCAGAAAGTTGTGAGGATTTTGGGAGAATGTCTGATCTTGAAAGTATTCCAGCTTACTTTTGAGAGTCATGAAAGAGCTCTTTAGTTTGGGGAAGTTTTATATTCTTAGTGAACAGCCATTCTCCAGAGTCCCAGACTAAATGGAGCCAACATTGGCTCTTCAGAGTATTTTTTACCCATAGTCTTTCATGATCAGTGACTTTGAATGAAAACAATTTAATATTATGAATTTATGCATATGCAAATGTCAATATATTCCCTTCCAAAGTCAACCCAAAAACTATTGTTAATAATTATTTTCTCACTTTCTGGACAGATCATATGTTCTTATTGTCTGTTGATTTAAATTATTTTAGAATGTTTTTCTTTAAAGTTAAGTTCCAAAATCACATAAGCAGGGTATTTAAAAGCATTTTAGACTTCTTTTTTTTTTTTTTTAAAGATTTTATTTATTTATTTGTCAGAGAGAGAGTGAGCGAGAGCGAGCATAGGCAGACAGAGTGGAAGGCAGAGTCAGAGGGAGAAGCAGGCTCCCTGCGGAGGGCAAGGAGCCCGATGTGAGACTCGATCCCAGGACGCCGGGATCATGACCTGAGCCGAAGGCAGCTGCTTAACCAACTGAGCCACCCAGGCGTCCCCATTTTAGACTTCTTATACGTATGTTGGAAGTAGAGAATGTTAGGAATTAAGTAATCCATATACATTCTTGGAAACTACTTAACTGGAGCCTGCTGTAGTCTTTACACATGTCAAAGAGATTCTTGAGAATATAAATATTTTCCCAGGGCATCAGAGTATAAGCTAGTGGATATTGATGGGTAACAAGGATGGTGGCTCTTAGGGGAAACTTTGAGTGATGTTATTTTCCTTATAACCTATCAGATATGTGTTCTCATATATTTCACATTTTTTTTTTTCAATTGCTGACATTAACTCCAGTAGACTCCAACATTCTGTGGGGATTCTCATTTTGTCTGATCGGTTTTCTCTGAAATTCTGTACTGGCTCTCACATATGTCAGGCTCTTTTGAGGTAATAGTAGAATTTTAAATAGCAAAAATATTTAAATGTGCAAACTAGTGCTTTAAAGATCCTTATATTGATTGCCTGGTTGGCTCAGTCCTTAAGCATCTGCCTTTAGCTCAGGTCATGATCACATAGTCTTGGGATTGAGTCCCACATTGGCTCCCTGCCCGGTGGGAAGCCTGCATCTCCCTCTTCCACTCCCCTTGCTTGTATTCCCTCTCTTGCTGTCTCTCTCTTTCTCTGTCAAATAAATAAATCTTAAAAAAATAAAGATCCTTACATTAACTTAATAAAATTTATGCTTTAATGGGAGACATTGATCAGTAGTCATTGAGATAAGTTAAAGGATACTCTAGTGTCACAAACTACAGGTTTTTAAAAAATATTCCAGGTCTAGCATTATTATAATCTTTATCATTCACTATCTTCATAAACTTTTATTTACTGAGCACATACCATGTGTTTGATATTATACTAGAAGCTTGAAGAACATATGCAGTAATGCTCAAAATATACATTTATTCATGCAAATTAGGGATTTGTGTATATTAGGAACTGAATCAGAAGCACATATACCAAAAACTATTGAATAGTAAAATATCAGATAAAATGACAGTAGAGAATGTTATGGATTTTTTATTATAGTTTTGTATTTTCTCTCAATACTTCACCTTTTTTGGGTAAGAGTTACTGGTAAATGTGCTGGGTCTGAGCAGTCAGGTGAGGAAGAAAAATGAAATAAAGAATAAGGAAGTAAATTGTGGGAGGTGTAAAGAAAAGACAGTATAAGAGGAAGGTACGAATTCTATGTAGTACAGGTTCCACCAGAATTTCCTTTTCCTTTTCCTGATAATTTATTTTTTATTTCCAGTCAGGCACAGTCTCCTAGGCACTGCTTTTGTGACTACTGTCTCTGATACCCATACAACCATCAAATACTCTGGCATTAATAGGGAACAATGGATGGAAGAATGTTTCCCTGGGAGCTTATACCCAGGGAATTCTATCCTATTATTCTATTATTTGATATCAGATCTGGACCAGTCCTGAGAAGCATTTTTTTCTTAGATTTTGTAAATAACATTTGAGTGGTTTGGGGGGCAGCATGTAACAGAAAGAGAATAGACTTTAGAGTCGGTCAAATCTTGGATTAAAGTCAGGTAATATAACCACGAGCAACTTAGTTAAACTTGCTTAGTATCAATCAGTTTCTTTATCTGAAAAATGTCAAGATATAATAAAAAATAACACCTATCTAAGACAGCAATCATTAGGATTCATCATAATAACAATGTACAATGCTAAACCTAGTGCAGAGAATATAGTGAAAACTAAGTAAATATTAGTTCTAGTACATGGATTTTAATTTAATTATCTTTAGGTAGTCTGTGAATTAATCACTTAAATGTTTATACATGTAATTAGGTAATGTCCACATTTTATTTCTGTTGAATGAATATTTTAGTTATAGTATCTAAAAGACTGAACATGAAGAGGATAATAGCTTTGTATTAATTCTGGTGATTTTTTTCCCCCTGGGTAAAAACCAAAAAGGATGAGATCACAAGATCATGAATACTTTACATTACCAAAAGGGACAACAAGCTGAAAAAAAAAAAGTCCAGGAGTACTATGTTAAAAGATCACACCCCAAAAGAGACATAGATTTGCATTTTTTTCCTGGCCCTATATTATAAGAATAAAGAAACTCTCCTCAAAATGGAATTACATCAAAATCAAATACTAGTGGGGCCTTCCTTTCCCACTGGACTGGCCCTGGCTGGGGCTGAGCTCAGGGGACACCCAGTGGGGCAGGGATCTGGCAGCCACATTGTGCCCCAGTGTCCACTGCTTCCCTCTCTTTTTTTCTCCCCTTCCCCTATATTCATCTGCTTCTTTTCTTAAGTTTGTCATATGAGTGAAATCATACAGTATTTGTCTTCCTCTGACTGACTTGTTTTGCTTAGCATAATATGCTCTAGTTCTATTCACATTGTTGCAAATGACAAGAGTTCATTCTTTTTCATAGCTGAAATACACACACACACACACACACACACACACACACACATACACACATATATAATCACTATTTCCTTACCCATTCATCAGTCAATGGATTTTGGGGCTCTTTCCATAATTTGGCTATTGTTGATAATGTTGCTATAAACATCAAGTTGCATGTGACCCTTCAAATCAGCATTTTTTAAAATATTTTATTTATTTATTTATGTGTCAGAGAGAGAGAGAGAGAGAGCGCATAAGCAGGCAGAGTGGCAGGCAGAGGCAGAGAGAAACAGGACTCCCTGCTGAGCAAGAAGCCTAATACAGGACTTGATCCTAGGACCCTGGGATCATGACCTGTGCAAAGGCAGTGGCTTAACTGACTGAGCCACACAGGTGTCGCTGAAATCATCATTTTTATATGCTTTGTGTAAATACCTAGTAGTGCAGTTCCTTGGTCATAGGGTAATTTTAGTTTTGACTTTTTGAGGAATGTCCAAACTGTTATTCAGAGTGGCTGCACCAATTTGCATTGCCACCAATTGTGTAAGAGTGTTCCTCTTCCTCTGCATCCTGATGAAAATCTATTGTTTTTTATGTGGTTAATTTTGGTCACTGTGAAAGGTGTGATGTGATATCTCATTAAAATTTTAGTTTGTATTTCCCTGATGATGATAAATACTATTTATTTTATATGTGGTTTGGGGCAAGCTGCTTCAACCTTCTTAGGCTTCACTTTCTTCCTATGCCAATGAGGAGGGAACTAAATGATTTTGCATTTCTTTCATTTCATAATTTGACAATTCTAAGAATAATACTGCAGTTGCTTCAGAATTATACTTGGTAAGGATGAAAGAGTAGACCAAAAAATGTTGAATACAATTTAAATAACAACAATTTTTTCTTTCTTTTTATTAATTACATTTTTTTTTCATATTAACATATAATGTATTATTAGCCCCAGGAGGTACAGGTCTGTGAATCGTCAGGCTTACACACTTCCCAGCACTCACCATAGCACATACCCTCCCCAGCATCCAGAACCGAACCACTCTCTCCCTAACTCACCTCCCCAGGCAAACCCTCAGTTTGTTTTATGAGATTAAGAGTCTCTTATAGTTTATGTCTCTCCTGATCCCATCTTGTTTCATTTTTCCTTCCCTAACCCCCCAAATCCCCATTTTGCCTCTCAAATTCCTCACCTCAGGGAGATCATATGATAATTGTATTTCTGTAATTGACTTATTTCACTCAACATAATACCCTCTAGTTCCATTCATGTTGTTGCAAGTGACAAGATTTCATTTCTTTTGATGGCTGCATAGTATTCCAGTGTGTGTGTGTGTGTGTGTGTGTGTGTCTGTGTGTGTGTGTATCACATCTTCTTTATCCATTTATCTGTTGACGGACATCTAGGTTCTTTCCATAGTTTGGCTATTGTGGACATTGCTGCTATAAACATTTGGGTGCACATGCCCCTTCGGATCACTACATTCATATATTTAGGGTAAATACCGACTAGGGTGATTGCTGGGTCATGTGAGAGCTCTATTTTCAACTTTTTGAGGAACCTCCATACTGTTTTCCACAGTGACTGCACCAGCTTGCATTCCCATGAACAGTGTAGGAGGGTTCCACTTTCTCCACATCCTCGCCAGCATCTGTCTTTTCCTGACTTGTTAATTTTAGCCTTTCTGACAGGTGTGAGGTGGTATCTCACTGTGGTTTTGATTTGTATTTCCCTGATGCTGAGTGATGTGGAGCACTTTTTCATGCGTCTGTTGGCCATCTGGATGTCTTCTTTGAAGAAATGTCTGTTCATGTCCCTGCCCATTTCTTGATTAGATTATTTGTTCTTTGGGTGTTGAGTTTGATAAGTTATTTACAGATCTTGGATACTAGCCCTTTATCTTATATGTTATTTGCAACTATCTTCTCCCATTCTGTCAGTTGTCTTTTGGTTTTGTTAACTGTTTCCTTTGCTGTGCAAAAGCTTTTGATCTTGATGAAATCCCAATAGTTTATTTTTGCCCTGTTTCCCTTGTCTTTGGTAATATTTCTAGGAAGAAGTTGCTGTGGCTGAGGTCAAAGAGGTTGCTGCCTGTGTTCTCCTCAAGGATTTTGATGGATTTCTTTCTCACATTGAGGTCCTTCATCCATTTTGAGCCCATTTTTGTGTGTGGTGTAAGGAAATGGTCCAATTTCATTTTTCTGCATGTGGCTGTCCAATTTTCCCAACACAATTTGTTGAAGAGACTGTCTCTTTTTCCATTGGACATTATTTCCTGCTTTGTCGAAGATGAGTTGACCACAGAATTGAGGGTCTATTTCTGGGCTCTCTATTTTGTTCCATTGATCTATACATCTGTTTTTTTTTGCCAATACCGTACTGTCTTGATGATGACAGCTTTGTAATAGAGCTTGAAGTCTGGAATTGTGATGCCACCAACTTTGGCTTCCTTTTTCAACATTCCTCTGGCTATAGATTGCTTTAGGTAGCATAGACATTTTCACAGTATTTGATCTTCCAATCCATAAGCATGGAACATTTTTCCATTTCCTTGTGTCTTCCTTAATTTCCTTCATGAGTACTTTATACTTTTCTGAGTATAGATTCTTAGCCTCTTTGGTTAAGTCTATTCCTCAGTATCTTATTGATTTGGGTGCAATTGTAAATGATACTGACTCCTTAATTTCTCTTTCTTCAGTCCTGTTGTTGGTGTAAAGAAATGCAACTGATTTCTGTGCATTGATTTTATATCCTGACACTTTACTGAATTTCTGTTCAAGTTCTAGCAGTTTTGGAGTGGAGTCTTTTGGGTTTTCCATATAAAGTATCATATCATCTGCCAACAGTGAGAGTTTGACTTCTTCTTTGCCAATTTGGATGCCTTTAATTTCTTTTTGTTGCCTGATTGCTGAGGCTAGGACTTGTAGTACTATGTTGAATATCAGTGATGATAATGGACATCACTGCTGTGCTCCTGATCTTAGAAGAAAAGCTCTCAGTTTTTTCCCATTGAGAATGATATTCACTGTGGATTTTTCATAAATGGCTTTGATGATATGGAGGTATGTACCCTCTATCCCTACACTTTGAAAAGTTTTGATCAAGAAAGGATGCTGTACTTTGTCAGATGCCTTTTCAGCATCTATTGAGAGTGTCATATGGTTCTTGTTCTTTCTTTTATTGATGTATTGCATCACATTGATTGATTTGCGGATGTTGAACCAACCTTGCAGCCCTGGAATAAATCCCACTTGGTTGTGGTGAATAATCCTTTTAATGTACTGTTGGATCCTATTGGCTAGTATTTTGGTGAGAATTTTTGCATCTGTAGTCATCAGGGGTGTAGGTCTGTAATTCTCTTTTTTGTTGGGGTCTCTTTCTGGTTTTGGGATCAAGGTAATGCTGGCCTCATAAAATTAGTTTGGAAGTTTTCCTTCCATTTCTATTTTTTGGAACAGTTTCAGGAGAATGGGATTTAATTCTTCTTTGAATGCTTGGTAGAATTCTCCTGGGAAGACGTCTGACCCTGGGCTCTTTTTTGTTAGGAGGTTTGTGATGATTGCTTCAAATTCCGTCCTGGTTATGGGTCTGTTCAATTTTTTCTATTTCTTCCTGGTTCAGTTTTGGTAGTTTATATGTCTTTAGGAATGCATCCATTTCTTCCAGATTGTCAAATTGCTGGCATATAGTTGCTCATAATATGTTCTTATAATTGTTTTTATTTCTTTGGTGTTAGTTGTGATCTCTCTTCTTTCATTCATAATTTTATTTATTTGGGTCCTTTCTCTTTTCTTTTTGATAAGTCTGGCCAGGGGTTTATCAATCTTATTAATTCTTTCAATGACCAGCTCCTAGTTTCTTTGATTTATTCTACTGCTTTTTTGTTTGTTTGTTTTCTCCTATTTCATTGATTTCTGCTCTGATCTTTATTATTTCTCTTCTCCTGATGGGTTTAGGTTTTTTTGTTTTGTTTTGTTTTGTTTTGTTTTTGTCATTCTTTCTCCAGCTCATTTAGGTGTAGGGTTACACTGTGTACTTGAGACCTTTCTTATTTCTTGAGAAAAGCTTGCATCACTATGTATTTTCCTCTCAGGACTGCCTTTTCTGTATCCCACAGATATTGAACAGTTGTGTTTTCATTAACATTTGTTTCCATAAATTTTTTCAATTCTTCTTTAATTTCCTGGTTGACCCATTCATTCTTTACTACGATGTTCTTTAGCTTCCACATATTTGGGTTCTTTTCAAATTTCCTCTTGTGATTGAGTTCTAGCTTCAGAGTATTGTGGTCTGAAAATATGCAGGGAATGATCCCAATCTTTTGGTACCAGTTGAGCCATGATTTGTGACCCAGGATATGATCTATTCTAGAGAAACTTCCATGTACACTAGAGAAGAATATGTATTGTGTTGTTTTGGGTGGAATACTCTGAATATATCTGTGATGTCCATCTGGTCCACAGTGTTCTTTAAGGCCTTTATTTCCTTGTTGATCTTTTGCTTAGATGATCTGTCCATTTCAGTGAGGGGGGGTGTTAACATTCCCTACTATCATTGTATGATTGTCAAGGTGTTTCTTTGATTTTGTTATTAATTGATTTATTTAGTTGGCTGCTCCCATGTTAGGGGCAGAGATATTTAAAATTGTTAGATCTTCTTGTTGGATAGACCCTTTGAGTATGATATAGTGTCCTTCCTCAACTCTTTCTATTCTTTGGCTTAAAATATAATTTATCTGAGATAAGGATTGCCACCCCAGCTCTCTTTTGATGTCCATTAGCATGGTAAAATTGTTTTTCACCCCCTCACTTTAAATCTGGAGTGGTCTTTGGGTATAAAATGAGTTTCTTATAGATAGCATATAGATGGGTTTTGTTTTTTAATCCATTCTGATACCCTTTGTCTTTTGATCGGGGCATTTATACCATTTACATTCATGGTAACTATTGAAAGATATGAATTTAGTGGCATTGTGTTGCCTGTAAGGTGACTTTTACTGCATATTGTCCCTGTTCCTTTCTGGTCTACTACTTTTAACAATGATTTTTTTTTTTTACTTGAAATATGAACTTTATTTTTTTAAATTTATTTTCAGCATAACAGTATTCATTATTTTTGCACTACACCCAGTGCCCTATGCAATCCATGCCCTTTATAATACCCACCACCTAGTACCCCGACTTCCCACCCCCCCGCCACTTCAAACCCCTCAGATTGTTTTTCAGAGTCCATAGTCTCTCATGGTTCACCTCCCCTTCCAATTTCCCACAACTCCCATCTCCTCTCTAACTCCCCATGTCCTCCATGCTATTTGTTATGCTCCACAAATAAGTGAAACCATATGATAATTGACTCTCTGCTTGACTTACTTCACTCAGCATAATCTCTTCCAGTACCGTCCATGTTGCTACAAAAGTTGGGTATTCGTCCTTTCTGATGGAGGCATAATACTCCATAGTGTATATGGACCACATCTACCTTATCCATTCATCTGTTGAAGGGCATCTTTGTTCTTCCCACAGTGTGGTGACCATAGCCATTGCTGCCATAAACACTGGGGTAGAGATGGCCCTTCTTTTCACGACATCTGTATCTTTGGGGTAAATACCCAAGAGTGCAATGGCAGGGTCATAGGGAAGTTCTATTTTTAATTTCTTGAGGAATCTCCACACTGTTCTCCAAAGAGGCTGCACCAACTTGCATTCACACCAACAGTGTAAGAGGGTTCCCCTTTCTCCACATCCCCTCCAACACATGTTGTTTCCTGTCTTGTTAATTTTGGCCATTCTAACTGGTGTAAGGTGATAACTCAATGTGGTTTTAATTGGAATCTCCCTGAGGGCTAGAGATGATGAACACTTTTTCATTTGTCGGATAGCCATTTGTATGTCTTCATTGGAGAAGTGTCTGTTCATATCTTCTGCCCATTTCTTAAATATGATTGTCTGTTTTGTGTGTGTTGAGTTTGAAGAGTTCTTTATAGATCCTGGATATCAACCTTTTGTCTGTACTGTCATTTGCAAATATCTTCTCCAATTCTGTGGGTTGCCTCTGTGTTTTCTTGACTCTTTCCTTTGCTGTGCAGAAGCTTTTGATTTTGATGAAGTCCCAAAAGTTTATTTTCTCTTTTCTTTCCTTCACCTTTGGAAACATATCTTGAAAGAAGTTGCTGTGGCTGATATCGAAGAGATTACTGCCTATGTTCTCCTCCAGGATTCTGATGGATTCCTGTCTCACATTGAGGTCTTTTATCCATTTTGAGTTTATCTTTGTGTATGGTGTAAGATAATGGTTGAGTTTCATTCTTCTACTTATAGCTGCCCAGTTTTCCCAGTACCATTTATTGAAGAGACTGTCTTTTTTCCACTTTATATTTTTTCCTGTTTTGTCGAAGATTATTTGCCCATAGAGTTGAGGGTCCATATCTGGGCTCTCTACTCTGTTCCACTCGTCTATGTGTCTGTTTTTATTTCAGTACCATGCTGTCTTGGTGAAACAATTCGTGGAAAACAACAAGAATGAAGACACTTTGGTCCAAAACCTATGGGATACAGCAAAGCCGGTCCTGAGGGGGAAATACATAGCCATCCAAGCCTCCCTCAAAAAAATTGAAAAATCCAAAACACAGCAGCTGTCTCTACACCTTAAAGAACTGGAGAATCAACAACAAATCAAACCAACGCCACACATAAGAAGGGAAATCATCAAGATTAAAGCTGAGATCAATGAGGTAGAAACCAGAGATACAGTAGAACATATCAATGAAACTAGAAGCTGGTTTTTTGAAAGAATCAATAAGATCAATAAACCATTGGCCACACTAATCCAAAAGAAAAGAAAGAAAGCCCAAATTCATAAAATTATGAATGAAAAGGGAGAGATCACAATTAACACCAAGGAAGTAGAAACTATCATCAGAAGTTATTATCAACAGTTATATGCCAATAAGCTAAGCAACCTAGATGAAATGGATGCATTCCTGGAAAACTATAAACTCCCAAAATTGAACCAGGAAGAAAGTGACAACCTGAATAGACTAATATCTAGTAACGAGATTGAAGCGGTGATCAAAAACCTCCCAAAAAACAAAAGCCCAGGACCTGATGGATTCCCTCAAGAATTCTACCAAACTTTCAAAGAAGAAATAACACCTATACTCCTGAAGCTGTTTCAAAAAATTCAAACAGAAGGAAAACTTCCAGACTCTTTCTATGAAGCCAGCATTACCCTGATCCCCAAACCAGGCAAAGACCCTACCAAAAAGGAGAATTTCATAACAATATCTCTGATGAGTATGGATGTTAAGATTCTCAACAAGATCCTAGCAAACAGGATCGAACAGCACATTAAAAAGATTATCCACCATGACCAGGTGGGATTCATCCCTGGGCTACAAGGATGGTTCAACATTCGCAAATCAATCAATGTGATAGAACAAATCAATAAGAGAAGAGAGAAGAACCACATGGTCCTCTCAATCGATGCAGAAAAAGCATTTGACAAAATCCAGATTCCGTTCCTGATTAAAACGCTTCAACATATAGGGATAGAGGGAACATTCCTGAACTTCATCAAATCTATCTATGAAAGACCCACAGCAAATATCATCCTCAATGGGAAAAAGCTTACAGCCTTCCCGTTGAGATCAGGAACACAAGGATGCCCACTCTCACTACTCTTGTTCAACATAGTATTAGAAGTCCTAGCAACAGCAATCAGACAACAAAGAGAAAGAAAAGGTATCCAAATTGGCAATGAAGAAGTAAAACTCTCTCTCTTTGCAGATGACATGATTCTTTAAATGGGAAACCCAAAAGACTCCACCCCCAAACTACTAGAACTTATACAGCAATTCAGCAACGTGGCAGGATACAAAGTCAATGTACAGAAATCAGTGGCTTTCTTATACACTAACAATGAAAATACAGAAAGGGAAATTAGAGAATTGATTCCATTTACTATAGCACCAAGAGCCATAAGATACCTGGGAATAAATCTAACCAAAGACGTAAAGGATCTGTATTCGAGGAACTACGGGACACTTATGAAAGAAATTGAAGAAGACACAAAAAGTTGGAAGACCATTCCATGCTCATGGATTGGAAGAATAAGCATTGTTAAAATGGCTATACTACCTAGAGCAATCTATACCTTTAATGCCATTCCGATCAAAATTCAACCGATATTCTTCAAAGAGTTGAAGCAAATAATCCAAAAATTTGTATGGAATTAGAAGACACCCCCAATCACTAAGGAAATGTTGAAAAACAAAAATAAAACCAGAGGCATCATGCTACCTGATTTCAAGCTTTACTACAAAGCTGTGATCACCAATGAATGTTTTTGAAAGCCATCTGAATTATAAAGAACTATGTACATAAGAAATTATTAAACTTTAATCAGTTTAATTTGAGAAATATATTAAAAAAAAAGATGATACACAAATTTTGAATGTGCCTAAGACCAAATTTTAGTATCCTTTTGGGCATACCTGTATTTGCTTTTCATATACCTTATTCTCTACAAGGTAGAGCAGGTGGTGGTAATAATGATAATAACAGCAGTAGCAGTAGTAGTAGTAGTAGTAATACCTACTATTAATTAAACATCTACTGGGTATCAATTGCTGCATGATCTATGTATTTATATGTTTTTCTCTCTATATATATGCTTTAAATTGTAAGTTAGGTGTCATTGTCCTTAACTTACTGATGGAGAAGAAATAAGAGGAAACAGGTAGATAGCTTGTTTAAGTTTAAAACTAGTGAACATCAGATCTGAGATTCTATCCTCAGACCATTTTACTTCATCAGGATGTACTTTTAGTCACTCTGTCTTGAGGCCACCAAATGTTTCCTTTCAGTCTCCTTATTTCTTATTTTCCCATCTTCGTCTCCTAATCGTACAACTTTTATTTTGTTTTAGATTTTTTTTTAACTACTGACAAAAGGTAAAGCTTGAAGCTAAGAAGCTTACTGAGTGACTTGCTCTCATAAAATGCTGGGTTATGAGAATATGGAATGCAGAAAATTCATAGGTTATACTTTTTTATATATCTGTCATATTTGTGTATTTCTCTTACTTTGAGAAAAGCACTCTATGTATATATTTTAAAATAACAGCCTTAAATATGCTTAATATTACCAAAAAAAATAGGCAAGATATTACTTCAATAGGCATAATTTAAAGGGACATCTATTTTATTTCAAAAGTGAGTACATAGGCACATTCACATTTTATTTTTCTTTTGCTTCTGGGAAGGCCTGGGCCAGATTTGCTGATTGAAATTGTATGTTTCTCAGTGTATAAAATATTTACACAATGCATAATGGCTTTTTACAGAACTATGTCAGACTAGTTGAGACATTGGTCCATGGCAAATAGCTACTATCTCTCAGAACTGTGATAGTGGTCAGTGAGCTTTTTTTTTTCTCCCTAAAGTCTGAATATAATTTTCAGTTGAAAAAGTTAAATTAGAAAAGATTTTTTTTCAATCATTCTGATATCAAAGTTGATCTTAAAGACCAATGCATGAGGGAAGATTAGGAATATTAATGGATTATTCAGAGTAAATGGAAATAAGGATTTATTATAGTTGTATATAAACTAATATTTTATAGAGATATTAGAATATCCAGAGAAATATAAACTTTTTAGTTAAAAAGAAAGAGTAATACTTGGGATTTGGGATAGTGAAAATACTGTGACAATCTCCTGGAAATATAGACTTTTAAGTGGTGTTTCATTCTTTTTTTTTTTTAATTTTTTACTTTTTATAAACATAGATTTTTATCCCCAGGGGTACAGGTCTGTGAATCTCCAGGTTTACACACTTTACAGCACTCACCAAAGCACATACCAGCCCCAATGTCCATAACCCCACCCCCGTTCTCCCAACCCTCCTCCCTCCAGCAAACCTCAGTTTGTTTTGTGAGATTAAGAGTCACTTATGGTTTGTCTCCCTCCCAATCCCATCTTGTTTCATTGATTCTTCTCCTACCCACTTAAGCCCCAATGTTGCATCACCACTTCCTCATATCAGGGAGATCATATGATAGTTGTCTGTCTCTGCTTGACTTATTTCACTAAGCATGATACGCTCTAGTTCCATCCATGTTGTCGCAAATGGCAAGATTTCATGTCTTTTGATGGCTCCATAGTATTCCATTGTGTATATATGCCACCTCTTCTTGATCCATTCATCTGTTGATGGACATCTAGGTTCTTTCCATAGTTTGGCTATTGTGGACATTGCTGCTATAAACATTCGGGTGCACATGCCCCTTCGGATCACCACGTTTGTATCTTTAAGGTAAATACCCAGTAGTGCAATTGCTGGGTCATAGGGCAGTTCTATTTTCAACATTTTGAGGAACCTCCATGCTGTTTTCCAGAGTGGTTGCGGCAGCTTGCATTCCCACCAACAGTGTAGGAGGGTTCCACTTTCTCCGTATCCTCGCCAGCATCTGTCATTTCCTGACTTGTTATTTTTAGCCATTCTGACTAGTGTGAGGTGATATCTCATTGTGGTTTTGATTTGTATTTCCCTCATGCCGAGGGATGTGGTGCACTTTTTCATGTGTCTGTTGGCCATCTGGATGTCTTCTTTGCATAAATGTCTGTTCATGTCCTCTGCCCATTTCTTGATTGGATTATTTGTTCTTTGGGTGTTGAGTTTGCTTAGTTCTTTATAGATTTTGGACACTAGTCCTTTATCTGATAAGTCGTTTGCAAATATCTTCTCCCATTCTGTCAGTTGTCTTTTGATTTTGTTAACTGTTTTCTTTGCTGTGCAAAAGCTTTTGATCTTGATAAAATCCCAATAGTTCATTTTTTGTCCTTGCTTCCCTTGCCTTTGGCGATGTTCCTAGGAAGATGTTGCTGCAGCTGAGGTTGAAGAGGTTGCTGCCTGTGTTCTCCTCAAGGATTTGGATGGATTCCTTTCGCACATTGAGGTCCTTCATCCACTTTGAGTCTATTTTTTTGTGTGTGGTGTAAGGAAATGGTCCAATTTCATTTTTCTGCATGTGGCTGTCCAATTTTCCCAACACCACTGATTGAAGAGGCTGTCTTTTTTCCATTGGACATTCTTTCCTGCTTTGTCGAAGATTAGTTGAACATAGAGTTGAGGGTCTATTTCTGGGCTCTCTATTCTGTTCCATTGATCTATGTGTCTGTTTATGTGCCAGTACCATGCTGTCTTGATGATGACAGCTTTGTAATAGAGCTTGAAGTCCGGAATTGTGATGACACCAACTTTGGCTTTCTTTTTCAATATCCCTTTGGCTCTTCGAGGTCTTTTCTGGTTCCATATAAATTTTAGAATTATTTGTTCCATTTCTTTGAAAAAGATGGATGGTGCTTTGATAGGAATTGCATTAAATGTGTAGATTGCTTTAGGTAGCATAGACATTTTCATAATATTTATTCTTCCAATCCAGGAGCATGGAACATTTTTCCATTTCTTTGTGTCTTCCTCAATTTCTTTCATGAGTACTTATAGTTTTCTGAGTATAGATTCTTAGCCTCGTTGGTTAGGTTTATTCCTAAGTATCTTATGGTTTGGGGTGCAATTGTAAATGGGATGGACTCCTTAATTTCTCTTTCTTCTGTCTTATTGTTGGTGTAGAGAAATGCAACTGATTTCTGTGCATTGATTTGATATCCTGACACTTTACTGAATTCCTGTATAAGTTCTCGCAGTTTTGGAGTGGAGCCTTTTGGGTTTTCCACATATAGTATCATATCATTTGGGAAGAGTGATAGTTTGACTTATTCTTTGCCTATTTGGATGTCTTTAATTTCCATTTGCTGTCTGATTGCTGAGGCTAGGACTTCTAGTACTATGTTGAATAGCAGTGGTGATAATGGACATCCCTGCCATGTTCCTGACCTTAGTGGAAAAGCTTTCACTTTTTCTCCATTGAGAATGATATTTGCAGTGGGCTTTTTCTAGATGGCTTTGATGATATAGAGGTATGTGCCCTCTATCCCTACACTTTGAAGAGTTTTGATCAGGAAGGGATGCTGTACTTTGTCAAATGCTTTTTTTTGAGAGTATCATATGGTTCTTGTTCTTTCTTTTATTGATGTGTTGTATCACATTAACTGAATTGTGGATGTTGAACCAACCTTGCAGCCCTAGAATAAATCCCATTTGGTTGTGGTGAGTAATCCTTTTAATGTACTGTTGAATCCTATTGGCTAGTATTTTGGTGAGAATTTTCGCATCTGTGTTCATCAAGGATATTGGTCTATAGCTCTCTCTTTTGATGGGATCCTTGACTGGTTTGGGGATCAAGGTGATGCTGGCCTCATAAAATGAGTTTGGAAGTTTTCCTTCCATTCCTATTTTTTGGAACAGTTTCAGGAGAATAGGAATTAGTTCTTCTTTAAATGTTTGGTAGAAATCCCCCGGGAAGCCGTCTGGCCCTGGGCTTTTGTTTATTTAGAGATTTTTAATGACTCTTTCAATCTCCTTACTGTTTATGGGTCTGTTAAGGCTTTCTATTTCTTGCCGGTTCAGTTGTGGTAGTTTATATGTTTCTAAGAATGCATCCATTTCTTCCAGATTGTCAAATTTGTTGGTGTAGAGTTGCTCATAGTATGTTCTTATAATAGTTTGTATTTCTTTGGTGTTAGTTGTGATCTCTCCTCTTTCATTCATGATTTTATTTATTTTGATCCTTTCTCTTTTCTTTTTGATATGTCTGGCCAGGGGTTATCAATTTTATTAATTCTTTCAAAGAACCAGGTCCTAGTTTCGTTGATTTGTTCTATTGTTTTTTTGGTTTCTATTTCATTGATTTCTGCTCTGATCTCTATGATTTCTCCTGCTGGGTTTAGGCTTTCTTTCTTGTTCTTTCTCCAGCTCCTTTAGGTGTAGGGTTAGGTTGTGTACCTGAGACCTTTCTTGTTCTTGAGAAAGGCTTGTACCACTATATATTTTCCTCTCAGGACTGCCTTTGTTGTGTCCCACAGATTTTGAACTGTTGTATTTTCATTATCATTTGTTTCCATATTTTTTTTCAATTCTTCTTTAATTTCCCGGTTGACCCATTCATTCTTTAGAAGGATGCTGTTTAGTCTCCATGTATTTGGGTTCTTTCCAAACTTCCTCTTGTGGTTGAGTTCTAGCTTCAGAGCATTGTGGTCTGAAAATATGCAGGGAATGATCCCAATTTTTTGATGCCAGTTGGGTCCTGATTTAGGACCGAGGATGTGATCTATTCTGGAGAATGTTCCATGTGCCCTAGAGAAGAATGTATTCTGTTGTTTTGGGATGAAATGTTCTGAATATATCTGTGATGTCCCTCTGGTCCAGGGTGTCGTTTAATGTCTTTATTTCCTTGTTGATCTTTTGCTTGGATGATCTGTCCATTTCAGTGAGGGGAGTGTTAAAGTCCCCTACTATTATTGTATTATTTTTGAGTGTTTCTTTGATTTTGTTATTAATTGGTTTATATAGTTGGCTGCTTCCACGTTGGGGGCATAAATATTTAAAATTGTTAGATCTTCTTGTGGACAGACCCTTTGAGTATGATATAGTGTCCTTCCTCATCTCTTATTATAGGCTTTGGATTAAAATCTAATTGATCTGATATAAGGATTGCCACTCCTGCTTTCTTCTGATGTCCATTAGCAAGGTAAATTCTTTTCTACCCCCTCACTTTAAATCTGGAGGTGTCTTCGGCTTAAAATGAGTTTCTTGGAGGCAACATATAGATGGTTTTTTGTTTAAGATTTTATTTATTTATTTGATAGAGAGAAATCACAAGTAGGCAGAGAGGCAGACAGAGAGAGAGAGAGGAGGAAGCAGGCTCCCTGCTGAGCAAAGAGCCCGATTGGGGACTCCATCCCAGGACCCTGAGATCATGACCTGAGCCGAAGGCAGCGGCTTAACCCACTGAGCCACCCAGGCGCATGGGTTTTGTTTTTTTATCCATTCTGATACCCTGTTTCTTTTGATTGGGGCATTTAGCCCATTAAAATTCAGGATAACTATTGAGAGATATGAATTTAGTGCCATTGTATTGCCTGTAAGGTGACTGTTACTGTATACTGTCTCTGTTCTTTTCTGATCTACCACTTGTAGGCTCTCTCTTTGCTTAGAGGACCCTATTCAATATTTCCTGTAGATCTGGTTTGGTGTTTGCAAATTCTTTCAGTTTTTGTTTGTCCTGGAAGCTTTTAATCTCTCCTTCTATTTTCTTTTATTTTTTTTTTTAATTTTTATAGCTTTTGTTTTTACTGATATTTGTGGGAAGGACATTAAAGGGCAAATTTCTAGCACTTCCCTCCTTTTCTTTTTTCTTTTTTTTTTAACATTTTGAATATCTTTTTTTTTTAATTTTTTATTTTTTATAAACATATGTTTTCATCCCCAGGGGTACAGGTCTGTGAATCACCAGGTTTACACACTTCACAGCACTCACCAAAGCACATACCCTCCCCAATGTCCATAATCCCACCCCCTTCTCCCAAACCCCCTCCCCCCAGCAACCCTCAGTTTGTTTTGTGAGTTAAGAGTCACTTATGGTTTGTCTCCCTCCCAATCCCATCTTGTTTCATTTATTCTTCTCCTACCCACTTAAGCCCCAATGTTGCATCACCACTTCCTCATATCAGGGAGATCATATGATAGTTGTCTTTCTCTGCTTGACTTATTTCAATAAGCATGATACGCTCTAGTTCCATCCATGTTGTCGCAAATGGCAAGATTTCATTTCTTTTGATGGCTGCATAGTATTCCATTGTGTATATATACCACCTATTCTTGATCCATTCATCTGTTGATGGACATCTAGGTTCTTTCCATAGTTTGGCTATTGTGGACATTGCTGCTATAAACATTCGGGTGCACACGCCCCTTTGGATCACTACGTTTGTATCTTTAGTGTATATACCCAGTAGTGCAATTGCTGGGTCATAGGGCAGTTCTATTTTCAACATTTTGAGGAACCTCCATGCTGTTTTCCAGAGTGGCTGCACCAGCTTGCATTCCCACCAACAGTGTAGGAGGGTTCCCCTTTCTCCGCATCCTCGCCAGCATCTGTCATTTCCTGACTTGTTGATTTTAGCCATTCTGACTGGTGTGAGGTGATATCTCATTGTGGTTTTGATTTGTATTTCCCTGATGCCGAGTGATATGGAGCACTTTTTCATGTGTCTGTTGGCCATCTGGATGTCTTCTTTGCATAAATGTCTGTTCATGTCCTCTGCCCATTTCTTGATTGGATTATTTGTTTTTTGGGTGTTGAGTTTGCTAAGTTCTTTATAGATTCTGGACACTAGTCCTTTATCTGATATGTCGTTTGCAAATATCTTCTCCCATTCTGTCAGTTGTCTTTTGATTTTGTTAACTGTTTCCTTTGCTGTGCAAAAGCTTTTGATCTTGATGAAATCCCAATAGTTCATTTTTGCCCTTGCTTCCCTTGCCTTTGGCGTTGTTCCTAGGAAGACGTTGCTGTGGCTGAGGTCAAAGAGGTTGCTGCCTGTGTTCTCCTCAAGGATTTTGATGGATTGCTTTCACACATTGAGGTCCTTTATCCATTTTGAGTCTATTTTCAATTATAGCCTAGCTGGATATAGTATTCTTGGCTGCATGTTTTTCTCGTTTAGTGCTCTGGATATATCATGCCAGCTCTTTCTGGCCTGCCAGGTCTCTGTGGATAAGTCTGCTGCCAATCTAATATTTTTACCATTGTATGTTACAGACCTCTTTTAGAGCTGCTTTCAGGATTTTCTCTTTGTCACTAAGACTTGTAAATTTTACTATAGGTGATGGGATGTGGGCCTATTCTTATTGATTTTGAGGGGCATTCTCTGAACCTCCTGAATTTTGATGCTCGTTCCCTTTGCCATATTGGGGAAATTCTCCCCAATAATTCTCTCCAGTATACCTTCTGCTCCCCTCTCTCTTTCTTCTTCTTCTGGAATCCCAATTATTCTAATGTTGTTTCGTCTTATGGTGTCACTTATCTCTCGAATTCTCCCCTCATGGTCCAGTAGCTGTTTGTCCCTCTTTTGCTCAGCTTCTTTATTCTCTGTCATTTGGTCTTCTATATTGTTAATTCTTTCTACTGCCTCATTTATCCTAGCAGTGAGAGCCTCCATTTTTGATTGCACCTCATTAATAGCTTTTTTTATTTCAACTTGGTTAGATTTTAGTTCTTTTATTTCTCCAGAAAGGGCTTTTATATCTCTCGAGAGGGTTTCTCTAATATCTTCCATGCCATTTTCGAGCCCGGCTAGAACCTTGAGAATTGTCATTCTGAACTCTAGATCTGACATATTACCAATGTCTGTATTGATTAGGTCCCTAGCCTTCGGTACTGCCTCTTGTTCTTTTTTTTGTGGGGAATTTTTCCACCTTGTCATTTTGTCCAGATAAGAGTATATGAAGGAGCAAGTAAAATATTGAAAGGGTGTCAACAACCCCAGGAAAATATGCTTTAACCAAATCAGAAGAGATCCCAAATCGTAAGGGGAGATAAAGGGGATAAAAAGAGGTTCAGAAAGAAAGAATGAAAGAAAAATAAAATGAAAAGAATTTAAAAAAGAAAACGAATAAAGAAGAGTATAAAAAAGAAAAAAATATATATATTAAACTAGTTAAAAACGTTAAATAGAAAAGGTTAAAAGTTAAAAATAATTTTAGCAGAAGAAGAGAAAAAAATGAAAAAGAAAAAACTTAAATTAACTGGGAGACTAAAAAATCACAGGGAGAAAGCCTTGAATTCCGTGCTTTGCATTCTCCTCCTCTGGAATTCTGCTCTCCTTGGTATTGAAACCACACTCCTTGGTAGGTGAACTTGGTCTTGGCTGGATTTCTTGTTGATCTTCTGGGTGAGGGGCCTCGTGTAGTGATTCTCAAGTGTCTTGCCCCAGGCAGAATTGCACCGCCCTTACCAGGGGCCGGGCTGAGTAATTCGCTCGGCTTTGCTTTCAGTAGCTTTTGTTCCCTGAGCACTTTCCGTAGAGATCTGGATGACGGGAATACAAATAGCGGCCTCCTGGTCTCTGGCCTGGACGAGCCCAGAGCCCAGGGCCCCACTCCTCAGTGTGCCCTCAGTGAACAGCGCCCAGTAACTCCCATCTGCCTGACCTCCGGCCGCGCTCTGAGCTCACCGAGCCTGCGACAGGTTCAAGGTAACCCCGAGCTGTGAGCTTAGTGTCAGCTCTGTCTCTGTAGCCGGCTTTCCTGTTCCAGTTCCCGCAAGCTCTGTGACACTCAGACACCCCCAACCTTTCTGTGACCCTGCGGGGCCTGAGGCCACGCTGACCCCGAGTGGGCTTCGCCCCGGTTTAGCCTCTGGAGCAATGTCCTTCAGCGGAACAGATTTTTAAAGTCCTGATTTTGTGCGCCGTTGCTCCGCCGCTTGCCGGGAGCCGGCCGCTCCTCCCCCCCCCCGGGGTCTATCTTCCCGTTGCTTTGGATTCACTTCTCTGCCAGTCCTACCTTTCAGAAAGTGGTTGTTTTTCTGTTTTAGAATTGCTCTTCTTCTCTTCAATCTGCTGATGGATTTTCAGGTGTTTGCAATCTTTAGATAAGCTATCTAGCTGATCTCCTACTAGCTGAAGTAGTCTCAGCCTGCTACGTCTCTGCCATCTTGACTCCTCCCCAGTGTTTCATTCTTTGATAGCTCTATGTGGGTCAAACTGAGCTTTTTTTTTTTTTTTTTTTAATTTGACAGACAGAGATCACAAGTAGGCAGAGAGGCAGGCAGAGAGAGAAGGAGGAAGCAGGCTCCCTGCTAAGCAGAGAGCCTGATGCGGGGCTCAATCCCAGGACCCAGGGATCATGACCTGAGCTGAAGGCAGAGGCTTAACCCACTGAGCCACCCAGGCTTCCCTGAGCTTGGCTTTTATCTTTGTTTCTTTTTCTCCTCTTCTCATCTTTCCATTTTTGGTTTCCTTTTCCATTCTCACCTGTTCACTTGAAACCTTTGTCTTAGCACAAACTGTGACTCAGCCACCAACTTGGTGTTAGGCATTCCTAAATGAAAACAGGAGAAAGCAAAGTCTATCCTTAAGTATTTCTCTGCATCATGCTACTATCTGATTCATTCAATTATAAATATACTAATTATAAATATTTCCACTTTGCTAAATATTTCTAAGTTTAGTCTCAAACATCTGCTAACCTAATAAATTTTAAGAAATGTCATATTACACTGCATTAAAAAAAACCTGTTTTATTGTATAAAAAATGACTTGTTGGAAATTGTACAAGTTGCCTTCTATATCAATCTCTCACTTTCCTTCCCCACTCCTCAGATCTATGATGCTTTTTCCCTCCTTTTCCTTACCTTAATTCACTAAAAGCCTGAGTAGCATAGAAGGTCATTGTGATCATGATAGAGAATATAATTGGTTTTGAGAAAGTATTTATTTGTGTGAATATATATTTTATTTCCTTGTATTGATTTCAGGCTTAACAATATCTGTCTCTACTATAAGGAGGTCAGCTGATATATTTTATTTGATATTAACCAACAAACTTGGCTTCAATTAGAAGAAAAGCCTTGACTATAGGACTGTCTCCTTTTTAACATAGTCCTGACCACCATATTGGCTATTAATGGATAAGTATAGTTAAATCCCATTAATTTGAAACACAGGGGACTATAAAAGTTGGACTCTGAATTAAGTAGAGTATCTGTTATTTTACTTACGAATACAACATGTGGTTAGCCAGGAAATTACAGTTACTCAACAGATACAATTGACTAAATTTGAGTAATATTTTTGTTGTAATAAACTATGCTAAACACCTTACAGTTTTTAATGTGACTGTACCATAGTCATTCACTATTTTTATACAGAAACAAATAGCTCTTAAAATGAAAAAAGTTGAGGGAAATTTAAAAGAAATTCACTATACAATTCATGAAAATATTTTATTCTAAAATACATTGAGGTAGTAATAAGAAGGTAATGTTCTGTGTTGAAAAAAAAATTGGGCTCACTTCACTAATCAGAATTCATTTAATGCAAATATGGGAACTGTATTTAACATCTTAGAAACATTATTCAGGGTTTATATCTTATGAAAAAAATCTGTGATCAGAAAGATGCATATTTAGAAATTATGCCATTGGTTGCACTTTTTTCCAAATTCTTTCACTTAAGGGCTAGTCTTTCAAAGTCAAGAGAAATGTCAAACATGATAGTTTCTTACTTGGCCACAGATGGTACAGCTGCAAGAACTCAGAGGTATGAGCATGTTGTTCTTTCTCCATGGAAAATAGTGTTTAAAACAATTGTCAAAGGATAGCTTATTTCCTTCCCACTTAAATTGACCTGTGAATACCATTAACTGTTATTTGAGTATTTGTTGTTAGGGGATTCAAACAAAAGCTGTTTATTGAAATTTGAAAAAAAAATTAACTTCAGCTTTTTTAATAGGCAAGACCTCTCTGTTGAACAGATAGCTCAGCAGTTGTAAGAAAATTATTCATAATGCAAAGGCAGCAAAAATAATGACTTTAAAACACAGTTCTCAACTTATATATTTTGAAAAGGAAAAAAAATGATTTTCTGCTGTCTTCTTTATTACTGTGCCTTTGAACAGATGATGAATTTCTGAAATTGACAACAAATAAGCCTGCCTCTTGACAAACACTAGATTGATGACACTCTTATTAGCTTTGTATGAATTATGAACCCATTGCTAAAAAGAGTGGCTTCTGGAACAATGCTGAACTTTACCTTTTTGTATGAAAATACCACTAGCCCTCAGGGAGATTCAAATTAAAACCACATTGAGATATCACCTTACACCAGTTAGAATGGCCAAAATTAGCAGGACAGGAAACAACATGTGTTGGAGAGGATGTGGAGAAAGAGGAACCCTCTTGCACGGTTGGTGGGAAGGCAAGTTGGTGCAGCCTCTTTGGAGAACAGTGTGGAGATTCCTCAAGAAATTAAAAATAGAACTTCCCTATGACCCTGCAATTGCACTCCTGGGTACTTACCCCAAAGATACAGATGTCGTGAAAAGAAGGGCCATCTGTACCCCAATGTTTATAGCAGCAATGGCCATGGTAGCCAAACTATGGAAAGAACCAAGATGCCCTTCAACAGACAAATGGATAAGGAAGATGTGGTCCATATACACGATGGAGTATTATGCCTCCACCAGAATGGATGAATACCCAACTTTTGTAGCAACATGGATGGGACTGGAAGAGATTATGCTGAGTGAAGTCAAATGGAGAGAGTCAATTATCATATGGTTTCACTTATTTGTGGAGCATAACAAATATCATGGAGGACAAGGGGTGTTAGAGAGGAGAAGGGAGTTGGGGTAAATTGTAAGGGGAGGTGAATCATGAGAGACCATGGACTCTGAAAAACAATCTGAGGGGTTTGAAGTGGCAGGGGGGTGGGAGGTTGGGGTGTCAGGTGGTGGGTATTATAGAGGGCACGGATTGCATGGAGCACTGGGTGTGGTGAAAAAATAATGAATATTGTTTTTCTGAAAATAAATAAATTAATTTAATAAAACAAAAACAAAAACAAAACACCAAATATGAAGATAGAAATTAGTTTGGGAAGATACCTATTCTATTCCTGAGTTCTGTTGTCCATTGTACTTATCTCTAAACTGTGAAGGAAAGGGGAGGCAATAATCAGTTTTTCCAATTGGCCAATGACAGAATAGACCTGTCAGTTCCATTAGAGACTTAAAGTAGATGGGATTTCAGAGCCTTGCCATGGTTACACCATTAAAAAAAAAATTGTTCCTTGTTTTGCATTAAAGGGAAGAAAATTCTCCTTCCTTTATTTTTACTTTGTAATCCTAATGCCATTTGACAGTCTTACTTTTCCTCATGTTAGTATAACCTCACATGTTTCTTTGTGCAGTTACCAGTTTTGAACAGTGTCTCAAGGCTATTTGTGACCTAGAAGTATATTTTCTTTGATTTCTTGTAGTTTTGTGACTTTTTCTTTAAGTGACTCTTGTTTTTGAAGGAATTGTCAATGACCAAGGAATAGAATTTTTCTGCATGTGAAACACACAAACCAATATTGGAAAATATCCATTTATAATTACTCTATCCAAATAATATATTCTGTCTTTTCAGTTTTGATTTTTTCAAAAGCCATGGTTCTTATTGCTTTGACATAGGTAGACATTGAGTAGGTAGATTCAATCATAAATCCAGTGATAGTATATTTATATTACATCAGGTAGAATGATAGATTCATGGGGCTGGAGTATCTTGAAAGGAAATTTTGTCTAAAGCATTACTTCAACCAAGATCATGCTCACATTATCTCAGATATAGAACTAGAATCCAGAATACTTTTCAGCAAAGTATTCTGTTTCTAAACCTGTGAAGTTTCTTTTTATTTTAAAAAACAAGAAATTCATAGCATTTGTCAACTTGGACAGATTCCATCTGATATAATTTTGTCTTTAGAGGAAGTATCCAAAAGAGCTTAGAAATAAATCAGGAAGAAATCTATTTTCAAATATTTGAAGGAGAAAATATAGACACCTGGTAGGAATGTATTATCTTCATAGCCAAATGATGCCCTCTTTCTAAGTTCATGCTTTACCTTAAGTGTGGAGATCTAGTTCCATTGAAAGATCATTAATTCACCTGACCAAAGTTTTGTTCCCTTCACAGTATAATTGACTTTATTTTGTTTCCTGACCATAAACTTTACCTGTAATTCCAATTAATTCTATTAAAATATGCATTATAATGTTTAGCGGGAACCAAGGGGCAATGTCGATGGATCAGCACACTGAGTCTCTCTTACTTGAAGAAACATCTGTAGTATTAATAGTTTCAATTGTATGGCTTACTTATAAAGAACAACCCATGCAATTGTAGCAGTGGAAGATGTCTACTTTAACACATATATTTATTTGGTTTATATATATTATATCTACATAATATTTGATAAGAAAATCATAAATACCAAAGAGTCTTTATTTTAGTTATCATGTAGGGTCAGTAAAAATTCACTTTTCCTCCACTGATGTTCTCAAAACATCTCCAAAGATAGGCGCCTATGCTTATTCCAATGATGGTTTTGCAATTACTATTTGTGTCAGTCATTTACCTAATCTAGCCATATACGGCAAAAGAAAGGCATATTTTCCCAAATCAATGACAAGCATTGTGTTTACATCTCCCCCAAACTGGTACTTTGTAAGAAGATTTATAGTGGCTATCTACCACTAGCAGCAGCCACCAGATCATTCTGATATTTAAAACTGCCTTACCAGTCACGGGCCTGTGAACATTGCTATTCTCCAAATTGTTTGCAGTTTAAATATTTCTTCAGTTTTATTCCCAGTCTAAGATGCTACATTAAACTATTGATTTTCCTAGAAGTCATGTTCTTCTGCCAGGATATTTCTTGTGCTTTAATTAATTGGTGCATTGGTTGTCAATCCTTAACCATTCCACAAGTAAAGGAGTAGTGCTTTATCTATTCATGTAAGAACTTGAAGTTTACATAATTTCCCTCTGATACTATTAAAGAAAAAACTCTATTATTTAGCCTGACTTCCTCATTTTTTTAGTTTAAATTTGAAAGGCAGCATTCCTATAGGAGGAAAAAAACACCTTTTTATAAATTTTAAGACTTAGATATTTGTCTTGCTTTGGTTGCTAAGTAGATGAATGACCTTAAGCAGGAGAGTCTCATAACTTTTCAGAACCTTAGCTTTTTCCTTTTCAGACATTATCACAGCCATTAAAGTTCTTTGAAACAGCAATGTATTCTATTAAATATAAGGCAATATTTTTAATATTACTTTGAAAACCTGCCATGATTTGTGTTTTTTTACCCTGCAAGTTTAGTAAATTCTGCCTTCATTTTCTCTTCTATTTTTCCTTCCCTATATGAAGGAACAGTAATAATGTAGTGATAATGTAATGTCTTGAGTTATCTTAATTCTTCTTCCAAAAATATAAATCCATGAACTTTGCAGTTTGAAGAGAATTCATTATTATGCTTAGATTTGAAACAGAGATATTATCTAAGCATTGAAAGCTACTCCTGTACTAACAAATAGGTCTTATGAAATAGAACATAGGGACTATATTCTTTCTCTAGAGTGAGATACAATTTTCCAAAAAAATAGAGACATTTTTCTTCTGATGCTTCTCTTCCACTCAGACTGGTAAGTGTTTATGGGACATAGAATTTTATTTTATTTTTATTTATTTTTTTTTAAAAATTAATTATTTATTTGAGAGAGGGGAAATTGCAAGAGAGAACATGAGCAAGGGAAGGGAGGGAAGCAGGCTCCCTGTTGAGCAGAAAGTCCAGAGTGGGGCTCAATCACAGGATCCTGGGATCATGACCTGAGCTGAAGGCAGACACTTAACCTACTGAGCCAACCAGGCACCCCAGGACATGGCATTTTAAACTCTTGTTCTTGCTCCATTGTTTGCCTTGCTCCATAGTCTCTGGTAGAAAAGTCTCAGGAAGCATTATCAACAAGAAACTTTTTCAATGTAATAATTATGTCACTTTTCAGTTCAGTGGAACCGGGGCTCCACCTTGTTCAAATCTTTTGCTTAATTGATATACTAAATATCTCAGATTGTTCTAATTGATGACGTCAACCAAATGCCATTCAGGAGGTGAGAGAACTATGAGATCTATTGGTGAAGGAGTTATTAGACTGAAGAGTTTTCACTTTCTCATTCATTTTCCAGATTGAATTTACTTAAAATAACGTACCTTGTAGCATGTATATGATTTTGCTTTCCTGTGTCTATTGGGATCCAAGTAATCTAGATATCTTTCTTTTTTTTTAGATTTTATTTATTTATTTGAAAAAGAGAGAGAGATTGGAAGTAGGCAGAGACAGGCAGAGAGAGAGGGGGAAGCAGGCTCCCTGCCAAGCAGAGAAACTGATACAGGGCTCGATCCCAGGACCCTGAGATCATGACCTGAACTGAAGGCAGAGGCTAAACACACTGAGCTACCCAGGCACCCTAGATATCATTTTTTTTTTACAAGTGTATTTTTTTATTAATTAATTTATTTTCAGAAAAACAGTATTCATTATTTTTCACCACACCCAGTGCTCCATGCAATCCGTGCCCTCTATAATACCCATCACCTGGTACCCCAACCTCCCACACCCCTGCCACTTCAAACCCCTCAGATTCTTTTTCAGAGTCCATGGTCTCTCATGATTCACCTCCCCTTCCAATTTACCCCAACTCCCTTCTCCTCTCTAACACCCCTTGTCCTCCATGATATTTGTTATGCTCTACAAATAAGTGAAACCATATGATAAGTGACTCTCTCCATTTGACTTATTTCACTAAGCATAATCTCTTCCAATCCTGTCCATGTTGCTACAAAAATTGGGTATTCATCCATTCTGATGGAGGCATAATACTCCATCGTGTATATGGACCACATCTTCCTTATCCATTTGTCTGTTGAAGGGCATCTTGGTTCTTTCCATAGTTTGGCTACCATGGCCATTGCTGCTATAAACATTGGGGTACAGATGGCCCTTCTTTTCACGACATCTGTATCTTTGGGGTAAGTACCCAGGAGTGCAATTGCAGGGTCATAGGGAAGTTCTATTTTTAATTTCTTGGGGAATCTCCACACTGTTCTCCAAAGAGGCTGCACCAACTTGCCTTCCCACCAACAGTGCAAGAGGGTTCCCCTCTCCAACACATGTTGTTTCCTGTTTTGTTAATTTTGGCCATTCTAACTGGTGTAAGGTGATATCTCAATGTGGTTTTAATTTGAATCTCCCTGAGGGCTAGAGATGATGAACATTTTTTCATGTGTCTGATAGCCATTTGTATGTCTTGATTGGAGAAGTGTCTGTTCATATCTTCTGCCCATTGTTTGATATGTTTGCCTGTTTCATGTGTGTTGAGTTTGAGGAGTTCATTACAGATCCTGGATATCAACCTTTTTTCTGTACTGTCATTTGCAAATATCTTCTCCCATTCCGTGGGTTGCCTCTTTGTTTTATTGACTAGATATCATTTTTTAAGAAATCATTTGGTTGTAAATAACAGTTACATATAGCACTTCAGATATAATGGCATTTGTTGAAAGAATAGTATAGATAGTTTGATGAACATCCATCCTTCCAGCTTATTAGCCAGAAATAGTGGGATCATCTTTGATTTCTCCCTCTTTCTCATGCCCTATATCTGATGTGTGAGTATATAGCATTGAATAGCCACTTATCACCATGTATAGTGCTATAAGTCTAATCCAATCCATCATCATTTTTCATTTGTATTTTTGTGACAGCCTCTAAATTGCCTCTATGCTTCACCCTTGGTCAGCAACTATTATAACTCTTTAAATTTAAATTAGATCAAATTACTCTTTTTATTTTTTTAATATTTAATTTATTTGTCAGAGAGAGAGAGAGAGACAGACAGACAGACAGACAAGCAGGGACAGTGGCAGACAGAGAGGGAAGCAGGCTCCCTGCTGAGCATGGAAGCAGATGCAGGACTCAATTCCAGGACTCTGGGATCATGACCTGAGCTGCAGGCAGATGCTTAACAAGCTGAGCTAGCTAGGCATCCCACTCTTCTTTAATTTTTAAAATTGTGTTTTGCTTTATTGCAGTCTGTGGATACTACATTTTAAAAATTTTAATTATTATTATTTTTTAAAATTTGAGTATAGTTGACACACAATGTTACATTAGTTTCATGTATACAACATAGTGATTCAAAAACTATACATTATGCCACACTCACAACAATTGTAGCTACCATCTGTCTCTTGATCAATACTCTCCAATACTTCTGCGTCTTACTTTAGGTTTAAGCCAAAATCCTATCAATGATCTACAGTGCCTTACATAATCCACCACCTCTGTGTCATGTCCTAAACTTCTTCTCCTAATATTCTCTTTACTTTATTTTGGCTCATTTAACTCTACCCACAATTTCATCCTTGCTATTATTACTTGAATATTCCAGGCACACTCCTGCATTAAAGTCTTTGTCTTGGTTTTTGTATATGTATGAAAGCCTTTTCCTCCCCTCCCACCTTCCACATATCTACAGGAACAAATCTTTTACTTCTTTCACATCTTCACTTAAATGTTACCATACTCTAGTTCCATCCATGTTGTCGCAAATGGCAAGATTTCATTTCTTTTGATGGCTGCATAGTATTCCATTGTGTATATATACCACATCTTCTTGATCCATTCATCTGTTGATGGACATCTAGGTTCTTTCCACAGTTTGGCTATTGTGGACATTGCTGCTATAAACATTCTGGTGCACGTGCCCCTTTGGATCACTACGTTTGTATCTTTAGGGTAAATACCCAGTAGTATCATGCTTAGCGAAATAAGTCAAGCAGAGAAAGACAACTATCATATGATCTCCCTGATATGACGAAGTGGTGATGCAACATGGGGGCTTAAGTGGGTAGGAGAAGAATCAATGAAGCAAGATGGGATTGGGAGGGAGACAAACCATAAGTGACTCTTAATCTCACAAAACAAACTGAGGGTTGCTGGGGGGAGGGGGTTTGGGAGAAGGGTGTGGGATTATGGACATTGGGGAGGGTATGTGCTTTGGTGAGTGCTGTGAAGTGTGTAAACCTGGTGATTCACAGACCTGTACCCCTGGGGATAAAAACATATGTTTATAAAAAATAAAAAATTAAAAAAAAAAGTTACCATACTCACTAACCCAACTACTCTACCAACACAAAACACCGTTAATATTCTTTATATTTATTTTTTTCTTATTTTTTGATAGTACTTGTCACCTTTTGCCACTTGTGTAATTTACTTTTAATGTTTATTATTTCTTGTCTATCACCTACCACTAGAATATAATATCCATGACCACAAAGACATTTGTTTTATTCACCAGTACATTACTGATGCTTAGAATAATGTTTGGTATATATTAGTTATTCAAGTAAAATTTGTTAAGCAAAGGAAAAATTAATGGATAGAAAAATGGATGATTGATAGCATAGAAAATAGAAGAGAGCAGGACTAAGTGGGAACTGACTCTGGAATGTAGGGAACTAAAGGAAATTTCTTATCTTTCTCTGGATGTTATCATCTTCTTTTCTCTTCTTCTCTCTATATATTAGTTCCATAATTCTTTCAATAATAATTTTACAGCTTTCAGTATACAGATCTTGACTTCTTTTTCTAGAACTTATTCTTAAATATTTTTATTATTTAAATCTTATTGTATATGCAATATTTGTTTAATCTTGTTTTCATACTGTTTATTTTTATTGTATAGAAATACAATATTTTATATTCATCTTGTATCCAGCAACAGTGGTAAACTTGTTTACTAGCTCTAAATATTTTTTATGAATTCCCTAGGATTTTCTCTATATAAGATTTTTTAATCCATAAATAGAGAAAGGTTTACTTCTTT
This sequence comes from Mustela erminea, assembly GCF_009829155.1. Taxonomy (NCBI): domain Eukaryota; kingdom Metazoa; phylum Chordata; class Mammalia; order Carnivora; family Mustelidae; genus Mustela; species Mustela erminea. The sequence goes on along the minus strand of NC_045635.1, from coordinate 81,592,047 downwards.
TTTAATTCCAAAGCCTTTTATTTTGTTCTATTGTCTAAATTCCCTGGCTAGAACTTATATTACAATGTTGAATAGAAGTATTAGAAGTGAATGTTTTTATATTGTTCTTGATCTTAGAGGGAAAGCTTTCAGTCTTTCATTATGAACTATAATGTTAGCTGTGGGTTTTTCCTATATTTTCTATATCAGATTGAAGAAGTTCCCCTCTATTCTTAGTTTGTTGATTTTTTTTAATCATGAAAGGTTGATGAATTATGTCAAATGCTTTTCTGTATCTAGTAAGATAAACATGCAGTTTTTGCCTATTATTCTACTAATATGGTGTATCACATCGATTTTTAATAGTTCTATCAGCTTTGCTTTCCCGGGATAAGTCCCACTTGATCATGTTGTATAGTTTGGTATAATCCTTTTTCTATGTTTCTGGGTTTTGTTTGCTGTTATTTTTATGTCTGTATTAATAAGAGATATTAGTCTTTAGTTTTCTTTTCTTGTCATGTCTTCCCGTGGTTTTGGTATCAGCCTAATCCTGGCCTCATAGAATCAGTTGGAAAATGTTTTCTTTTCTAGATTTGGTGCTAATTATATAAATATTAGGAAGAGTTGCCAGTGAACTCATCCAGGCCTAGGCTTTCTTTGTTGGTAGTTTATTTGATTACTAATTCAGTCTCTTATTATAGGCCTATACAAATGTTCTATTTCTTCTGGAGTCAATTTAAATAGTTAGCATATTTATAAGAATTTATTCATCAAAGTTAAATAATTTATTGGCATACAGTTGCTTATTGTATTTCTTTATAATGCTTTTCATTTTATAAGGTTGGCAGCAATGTCCTTACCTTCATTTCTGATTCTAGTAATTTAAGTTCTCTCTCTCTCTTGTTTTCTTGGTCAGTACAGCTAAAAAGTGTGTCAATTTGATTGATCAGTATAGCTAAAAATGTGTCAGTTTGATTGATTTTCAAAAATACAATTTTTATTTTCATAAATTTTTATTTATTTTTTTCTATTCTCTCCTTAATCCATTTTCATTCAAATCTTTATTATTTCCTTCCTTGTGCTTTTTTGGGGGAGGTTAGTTTGCTCTACATTTTTTGGTTCTTAGGGTGGAAAACTAAGGATTTTTTTTTCCATTTTTGCATACCCATGTTTATAGAAGCATTATCCACAATAGCCAAGAGTGGAAAGAACCCAGTGTTTATGGGCAGACGAATAGATAAAGGAAATGTGGTACACACATTCAATGTAGGATTATTCACATTCAGAGGTACAAAGCAAGGGAAGCCTGTCACATGCTCCAACATGGGTGAACCTTGAGGAAAGTACTTAAGGGAAAGAAGCCAGTAAAAGGAGAAAATACTGATGATTCCAAAATATGAGGTTCTTAGAGTAGTCAGTTTCATGGAAATATAGAGTAAATGGCGGTTGCCAGTGGTAGGGGAAGTAAAATATCAGGTTCAATAAAAATATCATCATAATAACAGTGGGCTGATGATATCTGGAAACATACCACTGTAATTCTCCCTATAGGTCCCTTGTGTTGTAAAACCTTCTGTGACTAATAATAGTATGGCAATTTAAAAAGAAGCACTAATTTTTGCTTGCCAGCTATGGACAGAGAATGTGGAAACATACTTTATCAACTTCAGTGATTGCAGGAAAACTAAGTTTTTGATTAGAGAAATTGCTTGTGGATTTGGCATCATATGATAAAGGCGTGTCACTTGAAGGAATACAGATTTTCTGAGAAGATGGTAAGATAATAACTGGCATGTCTGTCTAGTCCATCTGATTATCTATCTGGAATGGCTTTTAACCCAATACTCTATAAAGAAAGTTTTTTTTAAAAAAGATTTTATTTATTTATTTGAGAGAGATAGAGAGCACAAGTAGGCAGAGTGGCAGGACGAGGGAGAGGGAGAAACAGATTCCCTGCTGAGCAAGGAGCCCAATGAGGGCAGGGAGCCAGACATGGGGCTGGATCCCAGGTCCCTGGGATCATGACCTGAGCAGAAGGCAGAAGCCTAACCAACGGAGGCAACCAGGTTCCTCAAGAAAGTGAAATTTGAGGGGCACCTGGGTGGCTCAGTCAGTTAAGCATCTGCATTCAGGCTCAGGTCATAATCCCAGGGTTCTGGGATTCAGCCCCGTGTTGGGCCCCCTGCTCAGCGGGAAGCCTGCTTCTCCTCTCCCACTCCCCCTGCTTATATTCCCTCTCTCACTCTCTCTCTCTGTGTCAAATAAAATAAATAAAATCTTAAAAAAAAAGTGGGCCCTGTGTGGCTCAGTGGGTTAAAGCCTCTGCCTTCAGCTCAGGTCATGGTCCCAGGGTCCTGGAATTGAGCCCCACATTGGGCTCTCTGAGGCCTGCTTCTTCCTCTCACTCTGCCTGCCTCTCTGCCTACTTGTGTGATCTCTGTCTGTCAAATAAATAAAATCTTTGAAAAAAAAAAGAAAAATAAAGTGAAATTTGAAAATGACTAAATCCACAATATAACATTAAAACATTGTCTAATTTACCGAACTAAATTTTAAAATGATTTTTTATATGCATGTACCATCATATAGATGTAAAAATATACAGATATTACAGAATGCCATTTAGTTATAAAATGATTCCTCCTCATTAGGGTTTGGAGTAATTTTTAGCCATTTGAGACCAAAAGAAATGTTTATGACCTGAACCAGTTTTAGAACTTTTATTTCATAATCTTTAAGTATTTTACATCCATCTTTGTTAATTTGTGTTCCTTTCTACACTTCTTGGAATGGCCTCTTATAACTAGGTATTTAATATGAATCACAGAGAATTTTTTCTTTCTTTCTTTAATTGCATAAGTGCTCTTCATATATGTGTGTTATTAGTTCTGTTTCTAAGAAGATTGCTTTACTTCAAGGCACACTGAACTTACGGATGTTTCTGCTTAATACTAGAACAAGAGTTTTTCTGCTTTTTTTGCTGTGATTTTATGGCTATCCAATACAGTTACTGTTTTTAATGCAACATATTTTTCTTCTGTCATATGTATATCTCAGATGCCCTATCGATATGAGAAGAATTTTACTCTACTTTAATTTTTGTTGGAGAGAGCAATTCCAGGATAAGCCTGACCTAAAACATCTCCCACATTTCACAGAGGTTATGGGCACTTATGCTGTAAGACTATTTAACAGCTCCCTGGTGATAGCAGTGCAGAGCTTTACTTTTAGCCTTTTCACGCACATTATGTGAGGCTACATTCACCATCCATTAGAAGTGGAACTTTTATCTAGTCTAATGATTATTTATTTGAAAGCTATTGGGGAAGTGCTTTCTAATCTATGAATTTCTCCCATGTATTATTTTATTTCTCCATTTAAATACTTAATAAAATATACCATATTAAAACACATGTACAAAAAAATAAAACATATGCACATACTACATTACTTATATATGTACAGTTTTTATTTCTTTTATTTTATTTAGCTTTTCATTTTTTATTTAATTTATTTTTTTTCAGTGTTCCAAGATTTATTGTTTATGCACCACACCTAGTGATCCACGAAATATGTGTCCTCCTTAATACTCACTACCAGGCTCACCCATACCCCTCCCCTCCTCCCCTCCAAAAGCCTCAGTCTGTTTCTCAGAGTCTATAGTCTCTCATGGTTCACCACCCCCCTCCAATTTACCCCAGTTTACTTTTCCTTTTCTTTCTCCTAATGACCTCCATATTATTCCTTAAGCTCCACAAGTAAGTGAAACCATATGATAATTGACTCTCTCTGCTTGCTTGTTTCACTCAGCATAATCTCTTCCAGTCCTGTCCATGTTGATACAAAAGTTGGGTATTCACCCTTTCTGATGGCTGCATAATATTCCATTGTAGATATGGACCATACCTTCTTTATCCATTCATCTATTGAAGGGCATCTTGGCTCTTTCTGCAGTTTGGTGACTGTGGCCATTCCTGCTATGAACATTGGGGTACAGATGACCCTTCTTTTCACTACATCTGTATCTTTGTGGTAAATATCCAGTAGTGCAATTACAGGGTCATAGGGTAGCTCTAATTTGAAAATTTTGAGGAATCTCCACAGTTTTTCAAAGTGGCCCCACCAACTTGCATCCCCAACAGTGTAAGAGGGTTCCCCTTTTTCCACATATTCTCCTATATTTGTTGTTGTTGTTTTTTTTTTAATTTATTTATTCATTTGACAGACAGAGATCACAAGCAGGCAAAGAGGCAAGGCAGAGAGAGAGGAACAAGCAGGTTCCATGCTAAGCAGAAAGCCAGATGCAGGGCTTGATCCCAGGACCCCGGGATCATGACCTGAGCTGAAGGCAGAGGCTTTAACCCACTGAGCCACCCAGGTGCCTGGATGAAGAACACTTTTTATTAACTGTCTTGTTACAGAAGGTAAAAGGTACAAATTGGGAGGAAATTTTAGCCTAAATTTCAATTTTTCCTTTTCTTCACTGTTGTTAGGTGGGAAATCTTTCTTTATCCTATTCAGTGTTTTCTGCTTAATAAAGAAAGCTACACTTATCTGTGCCCCACTTATTTCTTATCAAGAAAGAAGAATAACTAGATTTTACTGCTGAGTTTGGAAAGAAAAATAAAGCACTGTATATCCCCAACATTCTTTCTATTCTTTCCTTAGTGAGCATCACTATAGAGAGCAGTTTTCCTAATATGATCCTTTATAAATTGTAAAGAAGGGCTGCTTCTGTTAAAGAAATATATGGTAGTCTGATAGTGCTGAGAGTTGTTAGACAAACCTGTACAATTCAGAGATTCAATAATAGAAAGTCAACTTGACCACAGACATAAGCCACATTTTCTATCAGCTATGACAGTAATAACCGTGATGTTTTGAATGCCATCTGGTTTATATCCATTGATCCTCTAACATATTTAGAAAAATAGGAGATGGAGTTTCCTCAAACCATTCAGAACATTTTGAAGTACAGAATTATAGGCCAAAACAGCATATTTAGAGGCCCCTTTGGGACTTAGGTACATAGCTTTGTCTTTGAATGTTAGTGTGTGCACAGGAAATTTTATATTGGTGGTTTGTGCAGGCTTTTATTGGGCCATATGCCTCCATATGGCTGGTTTTTGTAATTGTTCACTTGGCTTTTAAATGATGTGACCTGGAGAACTGTAGGACTCAGATGTCAGCCGAGTGGAATTTTTCCCATGGTAAGTGTGATAAGAAGCTTTCCAAAATGGCTCTTAATGATTCCCTCCTCCTAGTAGCCACACCTTTGTGTATTTCCTCCATCCTGAGTTTGAGCTATAGCTCACAACTTGCTTCTAGCAAGTAGAATATGAAATGTGTGATGGGATGATATTTCCATAATTGAGTTACAAAACTATCTTACTTTCATCTTGCCAGCATTCTCTATATTTCTTTTTGTCTTTCATGCTTCAGTGAAATTAGCTACCAATGTTGGGGAGGTCCATACGACAAGAAAACTTAGTAAAGCTTACATCTAAAGGGCAGTAAGAAACTGAAGCCCTAATTACAACAACTGATGAAAAACTGAATGCTGTCATCAACCATGTCTGTGAGTTTGGAAGAGGATCCTTCTCTAGTTGAGCCTTCAGATAAGACCACAGCTTTAGCTAACACCCTGATTGCATCCTTGTAGAAGACCCTGAGCCAGAAGACCTAGTAAAGTCATATCCACATTTCTGACAAGCAGAAATTGTAAGATAATGGATGTGACTAATTTATGCCACTACTTTTTGATAATTTGTTATAAAATAATATATAGCTAATACAGTGGGTCGCAACAGTTTAGATGGCTTTAATAAGAAATAAGTTGCAATTTTATAAAAAAGAGCTGTATTAGTGAAAACTGAATGAAGCTTGCTACCTTATGGGAAACTGAGCAGCTCAGCAACATGTGGAGTTGGCCACAAAATGAAGCCAACCGCAGGCCTCAGCAAAGAAGCAGACCAAGTGAATATAGTCTTATATACCCAAGATGGTCTTGGTCAAAGGATGGGGGTTTTACAGTTCAGGTTGTGCCTGTTTGACTTTGAAGTATATGAACATTGGCTGAAGCATATGTTTGGGACCTCACGTGGACCTCAACAGATGCATGAGCATTGCAGCAACCTTAGTAGGCACAGGCAGCTGAATCAAGATTGAACTGAGATAAAAAGAATAAAAGACTTTCTAGATGTCAGATTTCAGATGAAGATTTCTGCCTTTTGCTTTCAAGTTTTTCATCTAAGTCTGTGAGAAAGTATATTAAATACATACATGTTTCAGAACACTAGTGTGTTTTATTCTAACTTTAAAATGTTAGTACTAAAATCATGAAGGCTAGAGTACAACATTCATTCCTTCTAATTATTTTCAGTGTTGGGGCAGGGAGACTAAATTGATATGGTTGGTCCATAGACCATTTTTTTTCTCACCAAATGGTCATGAAATTAGTCAGGATTATTAATTTTTAAAATATTCATTATGGCTTTAAATTACAGAGCCCCAAATTATGTTTTTACATATAAAGATGTGGTAGATTTTACTAGAAAACTAATGAATTGATTATAAAATAATACATTATCTTTAATTGAGGTAGCAAAATAAATTAATGAAATGATTGAGAACACAAATGTAAGAAAACAATTTAAAAAGACTACTCCTGTATTTTGTCCATAAGAGTTAGAGGTGTTTAAGGAATCAAGAAGCATCTAGAATGATTCAAAAAGTATGTTTCAATTTTAATATCAGAATAGGAGCAGTAGAAGAGTGAAAACAAGATATTTACTTAAAAGACAGGCAAAGCTGTTAGGCATAGAACACCCTATTTTTTATGAAAGGAAAAAAAATAAGATATCAAAGGCCAGATTAGAATGATATAAAACCCAAAGAAATCAAAGAGAGAAAGAGATGAAAGCTATTAGACCACAACCAGATATGATTGATTTTTCAGTAGGGGCCAGGATCCAGTAAATTATTGAAAGATTGCAGATAAAGGATCCATGGGTGGAAAGAGAATTTGGGAACACAATTTATAATTAAGGACAACTGTACCAGATAATTACAGAGAATTTGGACAGATTTGATATGAAAAAAAAAAACACAAATAAGAGTGTAAAATAGCATAAGAATTATTAAGTGGGTTTTGAGGCAGCACATTTATTTCAGAAGAATTTAGTTATAACCTGTGCCCTAAGTGAATAAGTCTGAGAAATTTAATGAATTGGGGCTCAAAGAAATATACAATAAGAATAAGACATGTTAAAGGGGAGTAAGACAGAACAATGATAGATCAAGTTCAGACTTGGGTTAGGCAGTATTCTAATGGGAGAATATCTCTTGGGTACTATTATCCAACTCTATAAGGCAAAGGTGAACATGATTTGTCTGAAGAGTAGATACTTTTGACAGGCCCAACTTTTATTGATTTCATATTTCTCACTATTTGAGGCCCTAAAAATGAAATATAGAAGAATATGTTAACAAAACAAATGTCTGAGTCAGAAATCAAATGGGAAACCAAAAGAGAGAGAGAGAGAGAGAGACAGAGAGACAGAGAGACAGAGAGAGAAAGCATCCAAATCCAGTAAAGAACACTAACCCTCCATATGCCAGAGATGAAAAGGTGAAAAGGTACCAGCCTAACAAGCAGGTTAAACTGAACCTTCCTGAAAGGGACAGAGAAATAACAGAGGAGAGTAAAATGTTATAGGCATATTCCACTTTTGAATGGAAAAAAAGGAAATAGTAGACATAAATGTTGATTGTACTTTTGAAGATTTGAAGCCAGAGGGGAGGCACTGATTTAAGGAGCACATGAGGGAGATATTAGTCAATATTATGTCACTTGGGGGGATAAATTTCAGAAGTGTCAACATCTGCTCCACTTCAGAACTTCAGAAATCTGCAGACAGTGATACTTCAGCAGACATAAATTTTGAAATATGCACAAACCCTTCTTTATAAGAAATATTTCACAAGACCTGGCAGTTCTTTAGCAGGAGAAAGTGAGAGAAGTTACTGTGGCATAGGACTGTTAATTTTCATTCTGAGAAGTTAGTGAAGGCTATGTCACCAGGCTGAGACCACCCTGAGTGTAGCATTGTGATACCATAAATGTAGGACCAAAGCAAAAACAGAAATTAGAAAGTCTGAAATATACAAAAGGGAATAGAGATCTAAAACAAGATTTGGTAACTGGGGCTGTCACCATTTCAAATGAATGAAACTTGCCAGAGGTCACAAGTGTCTTGAATGACACTCAGAGCATAAATAATATGCAAAGATGGATGTCCTTCCCCAGATAAAGTCAATGCATGGTTCTAAAATTAACCTCTATGGGAAATTTCTCCTTATTTTGAGAGTCACTGAATATAAACTCTGATAAAATAGCATCCTGACATTCTGAATAGTTGGCATCCTGGGAAAACTTAAACCAAAATTGTTTTTCTCAGTCATTTTATTCTTCCCTCATATACCATGAAGTCTCAACTGTGGTGAATGTGTATTCTTAATAAAAGGCATATAGAGTTGACAATACAAATTCTGAGGCTTTGAAGGGCCTATATCCATTCCATTTAGAGAATTCCAGAGGCCCATTCTGTTTTTACTTCATTGTGAAGCAAAACTGCTTGCAAAGAACAAGTTTCTTCCCTACTACTTCATGCCCTGAATGGAAAGAGGCTTACTCCTATATAGAAAGAAAATTTATATAAGCCATATTCTGCAACACCAGCTTAATCAGAAATAGGAGCTATATTTTTATTTCCTTCTTTACTCCTTGCTTATTTCTTAACTGAGTTTAAATTTGGGCAGGGAAATGTTTGTTCTATTTAGGGGCACTTTCAAATCACAACAATAGGAAAATTTTGTTGGCATATGGCAGTAAAAATATAAAATTGTTAACAATTCAAAGAGTATGAAATGATCTTCTTATTTCATTAATGCTAAAAGAACACACATATACTTTTTATATTATATTCATAACATTTCTCTAGAGATTTTGAAGTCTTAAGTAATATTTTGCAATGCTTGCTTGAAATGGTATGGAATTAGAAGTCAAGGGGTTTGGCTTCTATTTCCATAGCTGTCACTAACAGGCTTGGGTAAAACATCCTATTTCCACAAGCTTGAATGTCTACAAATTGAAAATGGTGGTTTTAGATTAAATGATTCCCAGTGATTTATCCATAACAGATAACTCATAATAGCCTGAAAGTGGAGCTTACACAAATGTCCACTATCAATAGGATGGACAAACAAATATTGATACACATCTTCGGTGAACATAAAAGTAATTTATGTTGGGTATATGTCTTGGAGTGAAATTACTGAATCATACTGTATGTATATATCCATCTTGGTAGATACTGTGAAAACTTTTTTGAAAGTGCTTGACTATACCAATATATTCTCCTACCAGGAGAATATATTCTATTTTATCAGAGTATCAGTTATTCATTTACTATTTTCTATATTTTTCATTTTAGCCATTCAGGTGGCATATGGTGGTATTTCATTGTGATGTTGAAATAATAAATGGATTTTGCTTTGTTCTAAGATTACCAGGGAGTCATGAAGTGAGTGCAATAATGGAGGTCAGGAAAGCTAATTTATCATCTCAGCATTGTTACTATATAATTTCAGTTACATGTTGTAAACTTTTTGTACCTAGAAAGAGTTGTTCCTCTTGGTGTCACCCAAGTTCAGTACTTGTCATCAAAGAAAAGTAGAGGAGTCTTCTCTGCTCACCATATTTAACAAACAAATGAGAAAACAGTTCAAACAGTCAAATAAATGAGGAAAAAATATTGTCAACCAATATAAATTTTTTTCATTTTATTTTATTTTATTTCTTTTCAGTGTTCAAAAATTCATTGTTTATGCACCACACACGTTGCTCCATGTAATACATGCCCTCCATAATACCCACCACCAGGGTTACCCAATCCCCTACTCCCTTCCCCTCCAAAACCTTCGGTTTGTTTCTGAGTCCTTGGTCTCTCATGTTTTGTCTCTCCTTCTGATTTCCCCCAACTCTCTTACCCTCTCCATCTCTCAATGTCCTCCATGTTATTCCCTATGCTCCATAAGTAAGTGAAACCATATGATAATGGACTCTATGCTTGATGTATTTCACTCAACATAATCTCTTCTAGTCCTGTCCATGTTGATAGAAAAGTTGGCTATTCATCCTTTCTGATGGAGGCATAATACCCCATTGTATATACAGACCATATCTTCTTTATTTATTCTACTGCTGAAGGGCATCTTGGCTCTTTCCACAGTTTGACAGCCATGGCCATTACTGTTATGAACATTGGGGTACAGATGGCCCTTCTTTTCACTACATCTGTATCTCTGTGGTAAATACCCAGTAATGCAATTGCAGGGTCATAGGGAAGCTCTATTTTTAATTTCTTGAGGAACCTCCACACTGTTTTCCAGAGTGGCTGCACCAACTTTCATTCCCATCAACAATGTAAGAGGGTTACCCTTTCTCCACATCCCCTCCAACACATGTTGTTTACTGTCTTGTTAATTTTGACCATTCTGACTGGTGTAAGATGGATGAATCTCCCTGATGGCTAATGATGATGAACATTTTTTCATGTGTCTGTTAGCCATTTGTATGTCTTCATTGGAGAAGGGTCTGTTCATGTTTTCTGCCCATTTTTTGATGTGATTATCTGTTTTGTGTATGTTGAGTTTGAGGAGATTTTTATAGATCTTGGAAATCAGCCCTTTGTCTGTAGTGTCATTTGCAAATAACTTCTCCCATTCCGTGGGTTTCCTCTTTGTTTTGTTGACTGTTTCCTTTGCTGTGCAGAAGCTTTTGATCTTGATGAAGTCCCAAAAGTTCATTTTCACTTTTGTTTCCTTTGCCTTTGGAGACATGTCTTGGAAGAATTTGCTGTGGCTGATATCGAAGAGGTTACAGCTTATATTCTCCTCTAGGATTTTGATAGATTCCTGGCTTGCATTGAAGTCTTTAATCCATTTCAAGTTTATCTTTGTGTATGGTGTAAGAGAATGGTCGAGTTTCATTCTTCTACATGTAATGGTCCAATTTTCCCAGCACCATTTATTGAAGAGACTGTCTTTTTTCCACTGGATATTTTTCCTGCATTGTTGAAGATTTTTTGACCGTAGAGTTGAGGGTCCATATATGGGCTCTCTACTCTGTTCCACTGGTCTATGTGTCTGTTTTTGTGCCAGTACCATGCTGTCTTAGTGATCACAGCTTTGTAGTAAAGCTTGAAGTCAGGCAACATGACTTTAAAACAGAGTTCAAAACATGACTTCAAAAACAGAGTTTTGTTTTTCTTTTCTAACATTTCCTTAGCAATTCAGGGTCTCTTCTGATTCCATACAAATTTCAGGATTGTTTGTTCCAGCAAATTGAAAAATGTTGGTGGAATTTTGATGAGAATAGCATTGAATATATAGAATTCTCTAGGCAGTATAGACATTTTAACAATGTTTATTCTTCCAATCCATGAGCATGGAATGGTCTTCCAACTTTTTGTGTCTTATTCAATTTCTTTCATGATAGTTCTGTAGTTCATTGAGTACAGGTCCTTTACCTCCTTGGTTAAGTTTATTCCTAGGTATCTTATGGTTCTTGGCATTCTAGTAGATAGAATCAATTCTCTAATTTCCCTTTCCATATTTTTCTTTTTAGTGTATAAAAAAGAAACTGATTTCTGTACATTGAATTTGTATCCTGCTACTTTACTGAATTACTGTATGAGTTCTAGTAGTTTGGAGCTGGAGTCTGTTGAGTTTTCCATATAAAGTATCATGTCATGTGAAGAGAGAGAGTTTGACTTCTTCTTTGCCAATTTGAATACCTTTTATTTCTTTTTGTTATCTTATTGCTGTTGCTAGGACTTCTAGTACTATGTTGAACAACAGTGGTGAGAGTGGACATCTTTGTCGTGTTCCTGATCTCAAAGGGAATACTGTCAGCTTTTCTCCATTGAGGATGATCTTCGCTGTGGGTTTTTCATAGCTTTTATAAAGTTGAGGAATGTTCCCTCTATCCCTAAATTTTGAAGGGTTTTAATCAGGAAAGGAGGCTGTATCTTGTCAAATTCTTTTTCTGCATCAATTGAGAGGACCATGTCATTCTTCTTTTTTCTCTTCTTGATTTGTTCTACCACATTGCTTGAATTGCGAATGTTGAACCACCCTTGCATCCAATGGATAAATCCCACCTGGTCATGGTGGATAATCTTTTTAAGGTACTGTTGGATCCTTTTAGCTAGGATCTTGTTGAGAATCTTGGCATCCATATTCGTCAAGGATATTTTTCTGAAATTCTGTTTTGGTGGGGTCTTTTCCTGGTTTGGGAGTCAGGGTAAAGCTGACTTCATGGAAATGGTCTGAAAATTTTTCTTTTGTTTCTATATTTTGAAACAACTTCAGGAGAATAGGTATTATTTCTTCTTTGAATGTTTGGTAGAATTCTCCAGTGAACTCATCAGGGCCCAGGCTCCTGTTTTTTGGGAGGTTTTTGATCACTGCTTCAATCTCATTACTAGATATTGGTGTATTCAGGTTGCCAATTTCTTTCTGATTCAGTTTTGGAAGTTTATAGGTTTCCAGGGTTGCATCCATTTTCTGTAGGTTGCTTAACTTATCAATTTATAGCAGCTGATAATAATTTCTGATGATTGTTTTTGTTTTCTTAGTGTTAGTCATGATCTGTCCCTTTTCATTCATAATTTTATTAATTTGGGCCCTTTCTCTTTTCTTTTGTATTAGTTTGACCAATGGTTTATTAATCTTATTAATTCTTAAAAAAAAAAAAAAACTTCTAGTTTTGTTGATGTGTTCTACTCAATCTTTAGTTTCTATTTCATTGATCTCTGCTCTAATCTGGGTTATGTCCCTTCTTTTGTGTGGGGTTGGCTTAATTTGTTTTTGATTTTCCAGTTCTTTAAGGTGTAAAGATAAGTGGTGTATTCTGAATTTTTCAGTTTTCCTTGAGAGGCTTGGATGACTATGTATTTCCCCCTTAGGACCGCTTTTGCTGTATCCAATAGGTTTTGGACCATGTGTCTTCATTCTCATTGGTTTCCATGAATTATTGAAGTTCTTGTTTATTTTCCTGGTTGATCCAAACATTCTTAAGCAGGGTGGTCTTTAGCTTCCAAGTGTTCCTTCCAAAATTTTTCTTGTGGTTGAGCTCCAACATCAAAGCACTGTGGCCTGAGAATATGCAGGGAATAATCTCAATCTTTTGGTATCGGTTGAGCCCTGATTTGTGACCCAGTATGTGGTCTATTCTGAAGAAAGTTCCATGTGCACTCAAGAAGAATGAGTACTTTATTGTTTGAGGGTGAAATGTTCTGTATATATCTATGAGATCCATCTGGTCCAATGTGCCATTCAATGCTCTCATTTCTTTATTGATTTCCTGCTTGGATGATCTGTCTATTACTGAGGGTGGTGTGTTAAGATCTCCTAGTATTAATGTAGTCATATCAATATGAGTCTTTATTTTAATTAACAGTTGTCTTATGTAGTTGGCTGCTCCTATATTGGGGGCATAAATATTAACAATTGGTAGATCTTCTTGGTGAATAGACCCTTTAAGAATGATGTAGTGTCCTTCTTTATCTCTGACTGCAGTGTTTAGTTTAAAATCTAATTTATATGATATGAGTATTGCTACCCCAGCTTTCTCTTGAGGCTCGTTGGCATGAAAGATGCTTCTCCATCCCTTCACTTTCAGTCTGGATGTATCCTTAGGTTCCAAATGGGTCTCTTGTAGACAACATATGGATGGGTCATCATTTTATCCAATCTGCAGCCCTGCGCCATTTTACGGGAGTGTTCAGGCCATTCACATTGAGAGTGATTATTGAAAGATACGTTTTTATTGTCATCATATTGCCAGTGAAGTCCTTGTTTCTATAGATTGTTTGTGTAAATTTCTGTTGAATGTCACCCTTGGGTTCTTTCTTTTTTTATAGAAATCCCCCTTAATATTTCTTGTAGTGTCAGCTTGGTGATCACATACTCTTTTTTTTTTTTTCTTGCCTTCAGTATGTTTTATTTAATTTTTTCCACTCTCCATCTACCACCCCATTGCTTCCATGTCTTTTTTTTAATTAAATTGATTTACTTATTTTCAGAAAAACAGTATTCATTATTTTTTCACCACACCCAGTGCTCCATGCAATCCGTGCCCTCTATAATACCCACCACCTGGTGCCCCAACCTCCCACCCCCCGCCACTTCAAACCCCTCAGATTCTTTTTCAGAGTCCATAGTCTCTCATGATTCACCTCCCCTTCCAATTTACCCCAACTCCCTTCTCCTCTCTAACACCCCTTGTTCTCCATGGTATTTGTTATGCTCCACAAATAAGTGAAACCATATGATAATTGACTCTCTCTGCTTGACTTATTTCACTCAGCATAATCTCTTCCAGTCCCGTCCATGTTGCTACAAAAGTTGCGTATTCATCCATTCTGATGGAGGCATAATACTCCATAGTGTATATGGACCACATCTTCCTTATCCAAAGCTGTGATCACCAAGACAGCATGGTACTGGCATAAAAACAGACACATAGACCAGTGGAACAGAGTAGAGAGCCCATATATGGACCCTCAACTCTAAGGTCAATTAATATTTGACAAAACAGGAAAAAATATACAGTGGAAAAAAGACAGTCTCTTCAATAAAGGGTGCTGGGAAAACTGGACAGCTATATGTAGGTGAATGAAAGTCGACCATTCTCTTAAACTGTACACAAAGATCAACTTAAAATGGATAAAAGACCTCAACGTGAGACAGGAATCCATCAGACTCCTAGAGGAGAACAGAGGGAGTTAGCTCTTCAATATCAGTCACAGCAACTTCTTTCAAGATATGTCTCCAAAGGCAAATGAAACAAAAGTGAAAATAAACTTTTGGGACTTCATCAAAATCAAAAGCTTCTGCACAGCAAAGGAAACAGTCAAAAAAACAAAGAGGCAACCCATGGAATGGGAGAAGATATTTGCAAATGACAGTACAGACAAAGGTTTATATCCAGGATCTATAAAGAACTCCTCAAACTCAACACACATTAAACAGGCAAACGTATCAAAAAATGGGCAGAAGATATGAACAGACACTTCTCCAATCAAGACATACAAATGGCTCTCAGACACATGAAAAAATGTTCATCATCATTAGCCCTCAGGGAGATTCAAATTAAAACCACATTTGAGATATCACTTTACACCACTTAGAATGGCCAAAATTAACAAGACAGGAAACAACTTGTGTTGGAGAGGATGTGGAGAAAGGGGAACCCTCTTCCACTGTTGGTGGGAATGCAAGTTGGTGCAGCCTCTTTGGAGAACCGTGTGGAGATTCCTCAAGAAATTAAAAATAGAACTTCCCTATGACCCTGCAATTGCACTCCTGGGTATTTACAGGAGGAGACACAGATGTGGTGAAAAAAAGGGCCATCTGTACCCCAATGTTATAGCAGCAATGGCCACTGTTGCCAAACTATGGAAAGAACCAAGATGCCTTTCAACGGACGAATGGATAAGGAAGATCACATTCTCTTTTAAACCTTGCCAGTCTTGGAAGCTCTCTTTCTCTCCATCCATTTTGAATGTCAGCCTTGCTGGATAAAGTATTCTTGGCTGCATGTTCTCATTTAGTGCCCTGAATATGTCTTCCTAGCCCTTTCTGGTTTGCAGGGTTTCTGTGGACAGGTCTGATGTTATTCTGATGGACCTTCTTCTGTATGTAAGGAATCTCAGTAGCTGCTATCAAGAGCTACTGTCTAAAATTCTGATTCATCAGTTTAACAATCAGGTGTCTCAAGGTCTTTCTATATTCTATGATCTTGGGGGGTGACATTTCTGCCTCTAGGACATGAAAGCTGGTGTCTTTCTCCAGACTGGGAACATTTTCATGGAGAATTTGTTCAACTATATTTTCTAGTATTCTTTCTTTCTCCTCCCCCTCAGGGATCCCAATAATTCTGAGGTTGGAACCTTTCATCACATCATTTATTTCTGTTTTCATGGCTTCTAAATTGTTTGTTCCAGGCCTCCTCCTAATCCTTTTTTTTTTTCTCAGTTTGTCCTCTAGATCACTAATTCTATCTTCTGCCTCAGTTACCCTAGCTGTTAGAGTATTTAGATTATATAGGACCTCATTGATAGAATTTTTATCTTCTTCTCAGGTGGCTTTCACTTCTGTCTTAATTGATTCCATGTTGTCACTAATGGTTTTCTCCAACCTAGCCATTGCCTGGATAATTGTTAGCCTGAATTCATTTCCAACATATGGTTTATGTCCATATCCAATAGCTCTGATGGAGAGGGCATAGTCTCTGAATTTTTTCTCTGTTGGGTGTTCCTCCTCCTAGTTATTTTGATGAGAGGTGGTTGAGGGGATGTGTAGTTGAATATATCAACCGTGATCTAGGCAAGGTGCACCCTGGAACACTTTTGAGCAATCAGAAGTCACCACCAAAAAGAAAAAAAAAAGAAAAAAAGAGGAAGGGAGAGACAGAAAAAGAAAAAAAAAAAAAAAAGAGAGAGAGAGAAGACCCAGCCAGAATAGGCCCCAATGGTAAGATTTATAAAGTGGACAAACAAAAAGAGCAACACAAGTGAATGACAAGAAAAAAGACCCAGCCAAAATGAACCCTTAGTATAAGATTTATATAATAACAGAACAAAAACAAATACACATAAATATTGACAGAAAAAAAAAAAAACATGTGAGGGTTGTTATAAATCCTCAGTGTGGTTGAGGAATTTATTTTGATTCTTCCTTCGTGTATCTTGATACCTTTGATAAAGGACTCAACTTCCCAGAGATAAAGGGAGATTAAAACTGGTTTATATATAGGGGTAGTATTGATTAGGGAAAGAGGATTACCTTGAAGCTTCTATCTATATATATACTAGTAAAATAGAAAAGAAATAAAAAACACAGGTTTATTTATGAAAAAAAAAAAGCTCAAGTTAAGAGGATATTATGGAATATGTTGTATTAAACCTCTAGTTGTAAAGGTAATTAGGTTAAAAGAATAAACAGAACAAGATTAATGAAAATGAATTAAAAATAATAGTTTTACCTACGAAATTTATATGTTTTAGGGCAATAGCAGGTTAATGTATTGTTTTCCCCTGATATTGGGGTTTTACAGGTTTTTTTTTGGTTGTTTTTTTTTTTGTTTTTTGTTTTTTTTTTTGAGAGAGAGAGAGAGTATAGGCAGGCAGAGGCAGAGGGAGAAGCAGGTTCCCTGCAGAACAAGTAGCCCAATGTGGGACTCAATCCCAGGAGGCTGGGATCATGACCTGAGCCAAAGGCAGCTGCTTAACCGACTGAGCCACCCAGGTACCCTGGGGTTTTACAGTTTTATGAAGACCCTGTGGTGGTTGTCCTCTCATTCTTTTGGCTGGTTTTCTGGGGGAGGGGGTCTGCTGCATTGTTTTTCAGGTAGTCTTGCTTGGGTTGAGTTCTCTTGCTCCCTGTCAAGGGGCTGGGCTCTGTGGAAACTGTTTTTTCAGGCTTTTGTTCTCTGGAGGTTCCCTCCCCTTCTTTGGTAGCTTTTTGCTGCTTTTCAGAGGTTTAGTGGAAAGCCAACTGCACCTAGACCTCCGTCTCAGAGAAAAGCCTTGGTCTGGTCCCCTCTGGGTAGTCCAGAACACACAGACTCCCCCTCTGCAAACTGCTGAGCTGTGCAACCTCCCTAAGGCAGAGCACATCCCCAGGCACCATCTCAGGGGTCGCTGGAAGTGCCCAATTATCTCTGCAGCCCCGTGCCACTAAAACCATGAGCGATATTGGTCCAGGGAGCCCATTTCCAGTGGCTGCCTTTGCTAGGACTGCTGTCTGGGGTCTAGACATCAGTTTGCCACTGCTGGCTCTTGACTAGAGATCATGCTGAACTCCTTCAGGTCCCAGCTTAGAGAATCCAGATCCTTGGTTGGTCCTAGAGACTGCCAGCTAGCTCCAGGATGGAGTTTTCTCAGGCGCAGGTGGAGAGTGGGTCAGACCCCTATCACGCAGTGTGCAAAAGTTCTAGGGAGCACAAGCTGGCATCGTCATCAGTCTCCATCAGGTGGGTGTGGGAGTGTGTTCAGCTGAGCAGTGATGCAAGCTGTGCAACCACAGGGCTCTGCTGCACTCTTGCATGGGTGGTTGCTGGTGATGGCCGTCCTGGGACCGAGGGTTTAGGCCTGTACCCATGACCACCTGATTCCACCAGTTTCCCCTGAAGATCTTTTGCTTTTTTTGAGTGCTTTTAACCAGACTCCCAGTTAATGCTGGTCCTTGATCACAGGGCACTTTTTTATTGGAGTGTTACTTTCCAATGGGTCACTTCTGGTGGCTCCCTCACCCTTCTGTTTATCCTCCATTATCAGTTCAGTTGTTCCCACACTGCTTTACCTCTCTACTAGAGTCTTCTGCCTCCGTAGAGAACCAGAAGTGTATAATCCTATATCTCAGGCTGGTTTCATGAGTGTTCTGGTAGATAATTAGGGCACTGGTTGAAACAGGGTTTCCTACTTCTCTGCCATCTTGCCCCTCCTCTAGCCAGTATAAATACTAATTGACCAAATGACCAGACTATAACCAGAAATATTTTTTTAGAGAGGCAATGAGGATTACTAGTAGAATACATAGCATCCACAAAATTTCATAATAAAATTGTGTTTGTAAAATATTTTATACTTTGTTCACATGTTAACAGAGGATTTCAAACTTCATTGAAAAGTCATTAATACAATTATCAGGTCATTAGTGTACACTTTAAGTTTTAGATTTGAAACTCTATTATCTGAATAATTCTTTTTGATAGGCAATTTAGCTCTTAGAATATGCTGAGTCAGGGGATGCCTGGGTGACTCATTCATTAAGCACCTGTCTTCTGCTCCGGTCATGATCACAGGGTCTTGGGATCCAGCCCCTCATCAGGCCCTCTGCTCAGTGGGGAACCTGCTTCTCCTACTCCCACCCTCCCTGCTTGTATTCCCTTTCTTGCTGTCTCTCTCTCTCTGTCAAATAAATAAATAAAATCTTAAAAAAAAAAGAATACGCTGAGTCAGGATGAAATCTGCTCCATATTTTCCTCCTACACAGCTGCTAGCCTTTGGATAGTGCTGAAGGAGTATTTCTGGGACTTGTTGAGGAAATTCAAAGACATTTATTTAACTATTTATGGCCTACAGCTTCATTCAAGTCTCCTGAAAGGAAATCCTCATAATTTAGTACACTGTATTTCTGGCCAAATGGGCCTATTGAGTGACAGTGTATGTCTTTAAAATATAAATTATAAATATTCTCATAAATAAATAAAATTATAAAGAAAAATAGTTTATAATTAAATTTCTTGTGTAACTCATGTGAATATTTTTTAAAGCAATACAAACACATTGTTGCAAAATTCTACCAGGTGTGTACATAGAATATTTTTTAACTTCTTACAAAACTACATGTCATTTTACAGACTGTTTTGCACATTGAATAAGAAAAATATCCTGGAAATATCTTGGTAATTGTTCCATATCAGTATATGCATGTATTTGTATTTTATAGCCACCTATCATTGTGCTTTATGATTGAATAATGCCATAATTAATGATTCTACTGCTGATGAAACTTTGGGCCACTTCCATTTGTATAAACTTTGTGAACAATGCTGCAGTGAACAACCTTATACATGTACATTTTGATGTAATTCTATGAGTATATCCATATATTTGCAGTTTTTATGTGTCCTCTAGGCCCAACAAATGGCAAAAAGTTTTGTAATGTGTATGAGGGAGTTATAAAAACACTTGGAGCAGTACATAAATAAGGATGACTTTTTTTATAGAGAAGAAAAAATGCACACATTGAAGCCACAAAGTGTTAAGATTTTCTGTGATATTTGTGTGTCATCTTTGTAAAATTTTTTAGTGTTGTGAAGGAGATGAAATTTTACCCCTTATGGCTTCTTTCTGCTGAAATACAAAACCTGCACAACCAAAGCTATAGTACTTGCTAATCCATATGAGGGGTGATTTTTGTATTTTCAAAAGATTATATTTGTATTTTCAAAAACTATATCCACCAGTGGCATAGTGAGACTAAATACTGCCATGAGAAGTAAAATAAAATACATTTCCATCACCTTTACCTTACTGAATACTTCCTAAGTGATTTCCAAAAACTAAAAATGCTATAAATATTTGTTGAGTGAACTATGTCTGTCTCTAGCTCCCTATTAATTCTGGCTATAATTTCCAAAAATTGTTTGGAAAATCATGGAAAGAAATGAGACAAGTATTTGTTGATGATAAAGACCTAACCAGTAGTATACTTGTGACAATGTGTTCAGAAATAGTAGCCAGCATATTTTGGTTGAATATTTCAAAGTTACATCATTTGGATAATCTAAAGGGATATTATGAGTAGGCAGCCTATTTTTGGAGGGATTATATCCTTTTAAATAAAGGCTTTTTGGAAGTGGTTGTTAAAAAAAAAAACTGTAAACACATATCACAAATTCTCACATCATAAGTACACCCTCAGGACCCAAAGTATCGATTCTTTATTTGTCAGTTTAAGAGTGGGGTCACTTTGCAATGAAAAAATGGTTTATAGAAAACTCTGCCAGCCACTAGGAAAATGAGGTTAGAAATGAGAAACTCTTAAGAGTCCCCTTGGTGGTTTGGGGATCTGCAACTTGTCTCAGTTTAATCACTATATGATTGGGAATAGACCTCAGAAGAGATCATAATAGCTCTGGCAGAAGGCTCCAGAACTCCTGATTTATGACACTCCCATCTAGCCATTCACTGAGCTGAACATGACCTTGATTGTTGACCCAGCACACAACCAGCCCTGTAACAACCTGGGTAGATATAAGAAATTGCCCATAATTCAGCATCTACTCATTATATACCCTGGGGTTGGGAGAGGTAAGGAAAAAGGGAGGTTTTTGAAAGAACTTTCATGTATTAAAGAAGACTCATTGGATACCAGAGGTCTTGCTATTGCCAGGTTAAGATATTCTTTTTCCTTCTAGTAAGCCATTAACAGTAAGATAGTTGGGAGCTTCCTGGAGGAACATTACATTCTGCCCACTTCAAGTATTTGTCAATGGGCTACAGGTTATAAGGATATTTAATTGTATTTACATTTCCTTCTGGAAGCTATTTCTAAGGCTTTTGTAAACTGAGGGAGACTCTTCTCTCTCAGGGTTGTGATCTCTATAAGTTAAGAAATTTGTTTTTCCTTTATGGCAGCCAGGAGTGCCTGAGGAATGTCACATAGATCCCATGGGGTAGGAGAGGGGTTGTGAGGTGTCAGTGACTGCTTTGTTCTCAGCTTCCCTTCTGTTCCTTCATAAAGAGACTATTACTGAAATGTGATTAGCTGACCATCTCTGACACTAGACACATATTATCATTTTGTAAGATTGTAACTTTAAATGACTTGAAGATGAGGTTGAACAAAGAAAAATCCTACCTTCCATGAAAGAGCAACAAAAATAAGCCTTTTTCCTAAGTGTCTGAAATGTTGAGCCAATTTCTACATGGGGACAATGCAATAATTAACAGGGATACTTCTGTATTAGAACAGTTGTCTATTGGGGCACCTGGCTGGCTCAGTGGTTTAAAGCCTCTGCCTTCAGCTCAGGTCATGATATCAGGGTCATGGGATAGAGCCCCACATTGGGCTCTCTGCTCAGCAGGGAGCCTGCTTCCTCCTCTCTCTCTGCCTACTTGTGATCTCTCTCTCTGTCAAATAAATAAATAAAATCTTTTTTAAAAAAGATAAAATAAAACAAGATTTTATTTATTTATTTGACAGAGAGAGAGATCACAAGTAGGCAGAGGCAGACAGAGAGAGAGAGAGAGGGAAGCAGGCTCCCCGCTGATCAGAGAACTCGATGTGGGGCTCGATCCCAGGACCCTGAGATCATGACCCAAGCTGAAAGCAGTGGCTTAACTGACTAAGCCACCCCAGCACCCCAATAAATAAAATCTTAAAAAAAAAAAGAACAGTTGTCTATTAACAGAACTTAGTCACACTACATGGAACTCAAGAATAGTATCTAAGTATTTAGATAAAATACTTAGAAATTATAAGAAAGAAGAAAAAGTCTTTTTATTTTGGATAAATAACATACCTATATGTTTTAACTTGAATTCCATGTTGCTTTATGAATGTATTTATTTGATTTTTTGAAGTGTCCCCACATATCTTAAGTACTTTTTGTATCTTAAAACTACAAATTTATTTATATCACAGTTTCTGTAGGTAAGGTATCTGGGCATGGCACTATTGGACACCCTTCTCACTGGGTTGAGAGCAGGGTGTCAGTTGCCATTTTCATTTGGGGATTGAAGTTCTTTGCTAAACTCACTGGTCATTAGCAGAGCTTATTTTCTTGTGATTGAAATACTGAAGATTTGTTTTCTGGTTGGCTCTTGGTCAGGGGTTGCTCTCTGTCCCTAGGGCGTGTTATGAAGTCTTTTGTGTGTTGCTATTCCATATTTAAGTCAGTGGTGGCACACTGAATCTCCCTCTTGGCAAATCTCTTTAAGTGATTTTTTAACATCAGTTAGGCATTTGTGCTTCAGGGTATAAAGGAGTTACCATAGTTAAACACAGTCAACCCAATAAAAACCACATGCAATTTGTAAAAAAAAAAAAATGTGTTTTAATTCTATATGCAACCTATGTTGTCCCCAGCAGTGAGGTAAGGGGGAAAAAAGATTACATAAATCATGGCCCTTGAATAGACATTTTTTCCAAAGAAGATATACAGGTACCTGAATCAAGTATCTGAAAAGGTGTTCAAAGTCACTAATTACCAGAGAAATGCAAATCAAATCTACAATGAGATATCACCTCACATCTGTTAGAATGGCTATTATCAAAAGGACAAGATATAACAAGTGTTGGTGAGGATGTGGACCAAAGGGAACACTTGGGCATTGTTGGTGGGAATGTAAATTGGTATAGCCTCTATGGCAAACAGTGTGAAGGTTTATCAAAAAATTAAAAACAGAATTACAATGTGATCCAGCAATTCCACTTCTGGGTATTTATGTGAAGGAAAAGAAATTGCTGTCATGAATGATGTTGCACCTTCTTATTCATCGCAGCATTATTCACAATAGTAAGGTCATGGAAACAACCTTAGTGTCCACTGATGGTTGAGTAAATAAAGATAATGTGATATATATAAAAGGAAACTTTGCCATTTATGACAACATGGATAAACCTTGAAAGCACTATGCTAAATGAAATAAATCAGACATAAACAAATACTTTATCACCTCACTTTTATGTAGAATATAAAGAAAATCCAAATTTATACATACAGAGAACAGATTGGTGGTTGCCAGGGGCAATGAGGTTAATATTCCAAGGACCTTACTTCTTGCTAATAGCTGTTTATGTGAGACATTTAGCTTCTGCTCAATTAACTAAATTCCTTTTATACATTTTTCAAATCTAAATACTTAATAATCAATTGTCAGTATTCATTATTTATTTCAAAGATGTCTTCATTTATTGACAGTTTTCTTCTTGCATATGTCTTTAGTTTTCATTGTTGTAGTAGTATTGTTCTTTAATATTCGTTAAGGGTATATATTACACTGTGTACAGTATAAACACATATAAAACCAAGTCCATGCTTTTGTGAAGATTTCTTCCTATGAAACAAAATGATGGGACAGTGGAGAAAATTGATGTTATGTAAGTTGCTTTTATTTCATTTTTAAATTTTTTAATATTTTTGTTTATTTATTTGAGAGAGAGAGAGAGCATGAGCAGGGGGAGAGGGAGAAGCAGACTCCCCACTGAGCAGGGATCCCAATTCAGGGCTCCATTCCAGGACCCTGGGATCATGATCCCAGCTGTAGGCAGATATTTAACCAACTGAGCCACCCTGTAAGTCCTTTTTAGATCTAATTGTGGCAGATAAAAGGGTCCATAGATAAGCTTTCTAATAATATTAAACAATTCACTTTATTATACCATTTTTTAGTTCCTCTGCTTGACTAGATTTACTTCTCATTTCTTATTTGACTCTAACAAATATAATACACTCTTATCATTGTTCTTAATATATACTTAGAGGTGTGATAACAAAATATAAAGAGCATGAGCCTTGGCATCAGAAAAGCCTGGGTTTGGGGCGCCTGGGTGGCTCCGTGTGTTGAAGCCTCTTCCTTCAGCTCAGGTCATGATCCCAGGGTCCTGGGATCGAGCCCCGCATCGGGCTCTCTGCTCAGCAGGGAGCCTGCTTCCTCCTCTTTCTCTCTGCCTGCCTCTCTGCCTACTTGTGATATCTCTCTCTGTCAAATAAATAAATAAAATCTTTAAAAAGAAAAGAAAAGAAAAGCCTGGGTTCAAATTCTGGCTCCATTGCTCATAGACTGTGTGGCTTTGGGTAGTAAATCTCCATAAGTCTTTTTTTTTTTTTTTTAAACCTACAAAATGGGATTATAATATTATATTTCTCTTCCAGGGCTTGTGTGAGGTTGTAATAGAATCCAGTATATAACATGCTTAGCATTATGTTTAGACTAGACTAGGTTTCCAGAAATGTTAGTTATTATAACACATTTTCCTTTCTTTTTGTTTTTTTTAAGATATAATTTTGTTCAGGTGTGACTTATGTACAATAAAATTAATTAATTATAAGTATAAAGCTTCATGAAACTTTATTATACAATCATGTAACAAATCATGTAATATATTTCCATCATGGTAAAAGTCCTTTTGTGCAGCTTTGCTGTCAAAATCATCTCTCAAACCCCATGACTTGCCAACTATAAATTGTTTTTGTTATAAGGTGTTTGTTTTTTTAATATAATTTAAGAGACTTTACATAGCACATAGGCTTTTTAATTTTTTTTTTATTTTTTATTAACATATAATGTATTATTAGCCCAAGGGGTACAGGTCTGTGAATCTCCAGGTTTACACACTTCACAGCACTCACCATAGCACTTACCTTCCCCAATGTCAATAACTCAACCACCCTTTCCCTACTCCCTCCTTCTGGCACCCCTCAGTTTGTTATGTGAGATTAAGAGTCTCTTATGGTTTTGATGAAGTCCCAAAAGTTCATTTTCGCTTTTGTTTGGAGACATATCTTGAAAGAAGTTGCTGTGGCTGATATCGAAGAGATTACTGCCTATGTTCTCCTCTAGGATTCTGATGGATTCCTGTCTCACATTGAGGTCTTTTATCCATTTTGAGTTTATCTTTGTGTATGGTGTAAGATAATGGTCGAGTTTCATTCTTCTGCATATAGCTGCCCAGTTTTCCCAGCACCATTTATTGAAGAGATTGTCTTTTTTCCACTGTATATTTTTTCCTGTTTTGTCGAAGATTATTTGACCATAGAGTTGAGGTCCATATCTGGGCTCTCTACTCTGTTCCACTGGTCTCTGTGTCTGTTTTTATGCCAGTACCATGCTGTCTTGGTGATCACAGCTTTGTAGTAAAGTTTGAAATCAGGTAACGTGATGCCCCCCATTTTATTTTTGTTTTTTAACATTTCCTTAATGATTCGGGGTCTCTTCTGATTCCATAAAAATTTTAGGATTATTTGCTCCAGCTCTTTGAAGAATAATGGTGGAATTTTGACTGGAATAGCACTAAAAGTATAGATTGTTCTAGACAGTATAGACATTTTAACAATGTTTATTCTTCCGATGCAAGAGCATGGAATGGTCTTCCATCTTTTTGTGTCTTCTTCAGTTTCTTTCATGAGTGTTCTGTAGTTCCTCGAGTACAAATCCTTTACCTCTTTGGTTAGGTTAATTCCCAGGTATCTTACACTGTTGGTGGGAAGGAAAGTTGGTGCAGACTCTTTGGAGAACAGTGTGGAGATTCCTCAAGAAATTAAAAATAGAACTTCCCTATGACCCTGCAATTGCACTCCTGGGTATTTACAGGAGGAGATACAGATGTCGTGAAAAGAAGGGCCATCTGTACCCCAATGTTTATAGCAGCAATGGCCACGGTCACCAAACTGTGGAAAGAATCAAGATGCCCTTCAACGGAAGAATGGATAAGGAAGATGTGGTCCATATACACTATGAAGTATTATGCCTCCATCAGAATGGACGAATACCCAACTTTTGTAGCAACATGGACGGGACTGGAAGAGATTATGCTGAGTGAAATAAGTCAAGCAGAGAGAGTCAATTATCATATGGTTTCACTTATTTGTGGAGCATAACAAATAGCATGGAAGACATAGGGAGATAAGAGAAGGGAGTTAGGGGAAATTGGAGGGGGAAGTGAACCATGAGAGACTATGGACTCTGAAAAATAATCTGAGGGTTTTGAAGGGGCGGGGAGTGGGAGGTCAGGGGAATCAGGCGGTGGGTATTATGGAGGGCATGGATTGCATGGAGCACTGGGTGTGGTGAAAAAATAATGAATACTGTTACGCTGAAAGTAAAAAATAAATTAAAAAAAATTATTTTTTTTATGGTTTGTCTCCCTCCCGATCCCATTTTGTTTCATTTTTTTCCTTCCCAACCCCCCAAATACCCCACTCTGCCTCTCAAATTCCTCATATCAGGGAGATCATATGATAATTGTCTTTCTATGATTGACTTATTTTGCTCAGCATAATAACCTCTAGTTCCATCCACATTATTGCAAATGGCAAGATTTCATTTCTTTGGATGGCTGCATAATATTCCATTGTACATATATATACCACATCTTCTTTATCCATTAATCTGTTGATGGACATATAGGCTTTTGTGCCTGACTTCCTTTGCATACCATAATACTATCAGGATTAATCCATGTTATTTCATGGGTCAGTACTCAGTATCTTTTAATTGCTGAGTAGTATTTCATTGAGAGATACAACAATCTACATTCATTTATCTGTTTATCAAATAATGGTCATTTTGGTCATTTACAGCTTTTGCCTGCTATGACTAAAACTGTTATAAACAGTAGTCTACATGTCTTTTTGAGGATGCACGTTTTAATTTATCTTGCATGTTTAGCTATATAAGAAACTGTAAAACTGTAGGTATACCATTTTATATTTTCACCAGCAATTAGTGAAAGTTCCAGTTCCTCTATATCATCCAAAAACACGGTATGATTAATATTTTAAATTTTAGGCTTTTTTAGTATGTGCATAAAGGTATATCCTTATGGTTTAGTTTCACCTTTCTCTAATAACTAATGATGTTGAGCATATTTCATGTGTTTATTAGCTGATTATATATAATCTCATTAATGTGTTCAAAAATGCCCATTTCATTATTGAGTTGCTTACTTTCTTATAATTTATTTGTTAGGAAATCCTTGCTAAATAGAAGTAATGAAAGTGGGCATTCTTGTCTTTTTCCCCAATTATAAGAGAAAAGCATGCATTTCTTTTACCATTAATATATTAATTATAAGTTTTTCATGAATAATTTGTCAGAGTAAGGATGTTCCATCTATTTTTTTTTAAGATTTTAATTTATCAGAGAGAGATAGGGGGAGAGAGCGAGCGCAGGCAGACAGAATGGCAGGCAGAGGCAGAGGGAGAAGCAGGCTCCCTGCTGAGCAAGGAGCCCGATGTGGGACTCGATCCCAGGATGCCGAGATCATGACCTGAGCCGAAGGCAGCTGCTTAACCAACTGAGCCACCCAGGCGTCCCTGTTCCATCTATTTTTAATTACTTGATTTTTTTCTATTATTATTAATGGGGGGAAATCTTGTCAAATTCTCCTTACATTAGTTGAGACATTCATAAGGGGTTTTTTTTATACTTAGTGTTTAAAAGATGTTATTTATTTATTTGAGGGGGGAGACAGGGCACAAGCAGGAGGAGGGGAAGAGGGACGAGCAGACTCCCTGCTGAGCATAGAGCTAGACACAGGGCTGGATCCCAGGACCCTGAGATCATGGCCTGAGCCTACATCAGATACTTAACCAACTGAGCCACCCAGGCACCTCTAGACTCTTACAATGACAAATTACATCAGTCGATTTTGAAAAGATTATTTATTTATTTATTTGACAGAGAGAGATCACAAGTAGGCAGAGACACAGGCAGAGAGAGAGAGGAGGAAGCAGGCTCTCTGCCGAGCAGAGAGCCCAATGTGGGACTTGATTCCAAGACCCTGAGATCATGACCTGAGCCAAAGGCAGAGGCTTAACCCACTGAGCCACCCAGGCACCCTCACTTGATTTTTACATATTGAAATACACTTACATTCCTATGAACATCATTCATTCATGATGTAATATCCTTATTATATGTATTTTGGATCAATTTGCTAAGCCTTTGTTATGGACTATGTGTCTTTTCATGAGACATTAATTATATCCATTTTTTTTCTTGCTTGGGTATCAAGATAATAAATACAAAACTGTTCTTAATTCTTCTGTATTTTAGAAATATTTATGTAAAATTGGTGTTATTTCTTCCTTACAAATTTTTTTAATATAAATTATTTTTTAATTTATTTATTTTCAACATAACAGTATCATTATTTTTTCACCACACCCAGTGCTCCTTAAAATTTTTAAAGGTTATATTTATTTATTTGACACAGAAATAGAGATAGTGAGAGAGAAAACACAATTGGGGGAGAGGGAGAAGCAGGCTCCCCACTGAGCAAGGAGTCTGATTGAGGGCTCAATCCCAGGACCCTGGGGTCAGGACCTGAGCTGAAGGCAGCCGCTTAACTGACTGAGCCACCCAGGTGGCCCAACTTCCTTATATTTTTAATATAGTTTATGATTGAAGCTATTTTTATTTTTTCTTCTTCTTTTCCAAGGTTTTATTTAAATTCCAATTAGTTAATATACAGTATAACTTTAGTTTCATACATAGAATTTAGTGATTCATCACTTACAAACAACACTCAGTCATCATCATAAGCACACTCATCAATATCCATCACCTATTTAACCCACCCCACAATTCACCTCCCCTGTGGTAACCATCAGTTTGTTCTCTATAGTTATGAGTCTGTTTCTTGGCTTGTGTTTCTTTTTGTCCCCTTTACCTCTTTGTTTTGTTTTTTTTTTTTTTTTAAATCCATATATGAGTGAAATCATATGATATTTGTCTTTCTCCAGCTGACTTATTTAGCTTAGCATACTCTCTAGTTCTATCCACATCATGGCAAGATTTCATTATTTTTGATGTCTGAGTATATATATATACCACATCTTTATGCATTTATCAGTCAATGGACATCTGGGCTTTTTCTATAATTTGGCTAGCATTGATAATGTGCAGTAAACATGGGGTGCATGTATTCCTTCAAATAAGTATTTTTAAAAAGATTTTATGTATTTAATTTAGAGACAAATAGAGCAGGGGAAGGGGTAGAGTGAGAGGAAGAGTCTTAAGCAGACACTGAACTGAACATGGAGCTTGATGTGGTGCTTGATTCCAAAACCCTGAGATCACAACATGAGCTGAAACCAAGAGATTGGTGCTTAACCAACTGTGACACCCAGGCATCCCTTGAATCCGTATATTTGTTTTCTTTGGGTAAATACCTGCTAGTGCAATTGCTGGATTGTAGGATAGCTCTACATTTAACATTTTGAGGAATCTCCATACTATTGTCTAGACGAGCTGTGCCAGTTTGCATTTGCATCAACAGTGCAAGAGCTTTCCCTTTTCTCTGCATCCTTGCCAACACCTATTGTTTCCTGTGTTTTTAATTTTAGCCATTCTGAGAGGTGTGAGGTAATATCTCATTAGAGTTTTGACTTGCATTCCTTGATGCTAAATGATGTTGAGCATCTTTTTATGAATCTGTTGGTAATCTGGATGTCCTCTTTGAAAAATATATCTATTCATGTTTTTTTCCCTCTTTTCAACTGGATTATTTGTTTTTGGGGTGCTGAGTTTTGTAAGTTCTTTACATATTTTGGATATTAACCCTTTATCAGATATGTAATTTGCAAGTATCTTCTCCCATTCTGTAGGATGAATTTGGTTTCATTGATTGTTTCCTTTCTTGTGCAAAAGCTTTTAATTTTTTCAATTTTTTATTATTTTATTTTATTTTATTTTTAATTTTATAATAAAAAATTTATTATTTTAATTTTTTTTTCAAAATCCCAGTAGTATTTTTGATTTTCTTTCCCCTTGCCTCAGGAGGCATATCTAGTAAAAAGTTTCTATAGCCAATGTCAATGCAGTTATTGCCTGCAGTTATTGCCTATCTTCTTCTTTAAGATTTCACTGGTTTCATGTCTCCCATTTAGATCTTTAATCCATTTCACATTTATTTTTGTGTATAGTGGAAGAAAGGGTTCCAGTTTCATTCATTTTGTTGCTCTCCAGTTTTTCTAACACCATTTTTTGAAAACCGTCTTTTTTTTCCCATTGGATATTCTTCCTTACTTTGTCAAAGATTAATTAACCATATAGTTGTGGCCCAATTTCTGGTTTCTATATTCTGTCCTATTGATCTATTTATTTTTGTATTTATACCATGCTATTTTGATCACTACAGCTTCACAAAATAATTTGAAGCCCAGAATTGTGATGCCTTTGGCTTTGCCTTCTTTTTTTTTTTTTTTTTCATTCTTCAATATTACTTTGTTGTTCAGGGCATTTTATAATTCCACACACATTTTAAGGTCATTTGTTCTAGCTCTATAAATAATGCTGGTGGTATTTTGATAGGGATTACATTAAATGTGTAGATTTTTTGGGTTATGTAGACATTTTAACAATATTCATTTGGCCAGTCCATGAGGAAAAAATGTTTTTCCATTTTTTGTATCATCTTCAATTTCTTCCATCAGTTTTTTTAAGTGTGTCATTTTATATATGTATTTTTTATTAACATATAATGTATTATTTGCCCCAGGGGGTACAGGTCTGTGAATCGTCAGGCTTACACATTTCATAGCACTCACCATCACACATGCCCTCCCCAATGTCCATAACCTAGCCACACTATCCCTACTCCCCCAACCCCCAGCAACCTTCAGTTTGTTTCATGAGATTGAGTCTCTTATGGTTTGTCTTCCTCCTGATCCCATCTTGTTTCATTTTTTTTCATCAGTTTTCTATAGTTGTCAGAGTACAGATCTTTTTCCTCTTTGGTTAGATTTATTCCTATGTGTCTTATGGTATTTGGTGCAATGGGATCGATTCCTTGATTTATCTTTCTGTTGCTTCATTATTGGTGTAGAAAAATGTGACAGATTTCTGTACTTTGCTTTTGTATCCCATGACTTTACTGAACTCATGTATCAGCTCTAGCCATGTTTTTGGTGGGAGTGTTTCTGGTCTTCTATACAGATTACCTATCATCTGCAGATAATTCTTCCTTGCTGATTTGGATGCCATTTAATTCTTTGTTTCTGATTGCTGTGGATAGGTCTTCCAGTGTCATGTTAAATAACGGGTGTGAATGAATATCTCTGTCTTCTTGCTGATCCTCTCAGTTTCCCCCCCTTGAGAATAATATTAACTGTGGGTTTTTTATATATGGCCTTTATTATGTTGAGTTATGATTCCCCAACCCTAATTTCTTGATTTCTTTTTTTTTTTTTATGACTGGATGTTGTACATTTTCAAAAGCTTTTTCTGCATCTGTTGAAAGTGTCATATGGATCTTATCCTTCTTCTTTTTTTATTATGGTGTATCACAATGATTGATTTATGAATATTGAATCACGCTTGTGGTACAGGAAAAAAACCCACTTAATTGTAGTGAATGATTCTTTTAATGTATTGTTGGGTTCAATTTTTCTAGTATTTTATTAAGAATTTTCGGGGGGGACAAGATGGCAGGGGAGTAGGAGGAGGCGCCTTTTCAGCCGGTACCCCAAAGTAAGCTGATTACCTACCAAAGAACTCCGATCGCCCATGAAATCAGCCTGAGATAAGAATTATACACGTCTGGATCTCTACAGGGGCAGAAGACGCCAGTGGGCAGGTAAAGCGGAGTGGGAATGGCGGACTGATATC
The DNA here is from genome assembly GCF_009829155.1 of Mustela erminea. Classification (NCBI taxonomy): domain Eukaryota; kingdom Metazoa; phylum Chordata; class Mammalia; order Carnivora; family Mustelidae; genus Mustela; species Mustela erminea. The sequence goes on along the minus strand of NC_045635.1, from coordinate 81,560,092 downwards.
AGAAGATAAACAAAAGGGGGAGGGAGCCACCAGAGGTGACCGGTTGGAAAGTAATACCCCAATACGAGTGAGAGTGCCCTGTGTCTGGGGACCAGCATTAACTTGGAGACTGGTTGAAAGCACTCCAAAAGAGCAAAGGATCGCGGGGGGAAATTGTGGGAATCGGGATGGCTAGGGACAGGGGCTTAAGTCCCTGGTCCCAGGACAGCTTCCCAGGCGCTGAGGCAGAGAGAGTGCGGTGGAGAAACCGGCTCTTGGTCCCTAAGCCGCCAGCGCACCCGAGAATGCGTGGGTTCCAGTTCCTGTGAGGGGATGGGAGCCACGCAGGTCAGCAGAACACGAGAGCCCTACCACAAAGCCTGAAAAATGTGCGCACGCCCCTCATGCTCCCCTGAGAGAGTTACAAAGGGCCGACCGGCGCTCTTTGACCCGCGCCATTGTTTCAAAGCCTAAGCCGCATGCCCCAAACTCTCCCCTGACAGAGGTGCGCAAAAGCCCAGCCTGGTGCTCTCGGACCTGTGCCCCATTCTCAGTGCCTGATACGCGCATGCGACACATAGCCGCCCCTGAAGGAGGCGTGCTCAAGCCGGGCACTCTTAGACCCAGGAAGACCAGGCACTCCCAGCCTGGGCCAGTGGCAAAATCTCAGTGTGCCATTGCTGCTTGGAACATCTCTGGCAGTCGGGAGCTCCCAGACAGCCGCCACTGCCTTGGCTTTGGGTATAAACAAAAGATCCTGCGTCCCCAGGGTCTGCAACTTGGAACCTGCTCTGCCAGCGGCCAAGGGGGAACTTATTTACACTCTGCCCCCAGACTGAGGCTTCTCTCTGAGAGGGAGATCAGGGTGCGGTTTGTTTTCCTCTAAAACTACAAAAACCATCAAAGGCAGTCAAGGTGAGAGGAAAAAAAGTGAACAAACATAAAAACCGCCAGAGAACAAAAGCCTGAAAAAAAAAAAAAAAACAGTTTCCTCAGAGCCCACCCCCTTGAGGGCGGCTGGAGGACTTAACCCAGGAAACTTCATTGACTGACAACCCACGTGGCAGGCCCCTCCCCGAGAAACCAAACCAAGAAAGAAAGAAAAAAAAAAAAAGAGAGAGGAAAAAAAAGGACTACAAGAGAACAACCACTACTTCATAGGAAAACTTGTATTGTTGACTCGTTCCCACTATTCTGGTTCTTTTTTTTTTTTTTTTTACACATAGGTAATTTTTTTAACCTATTTACCATCACAGCGAGCTGTCCAGTACATCAAATTCCATAATACCCTTCTAACCTGAAATTTTTGATACATACACCTATGTTTTTCTTTTGCATTTTTATTTTTTGAATTCCTTTTTTATAATTTTAGTTTAGTTTAGTCTAGTTTATTCCTTTTAATTTTTATCCTCTAATATTCATATAGAGTTAAACTTCAAAGTAATCCCCTTTCTCCAATCAATACTACCCCTATAGGTAAACCAATTTTTAATCCCCTTTATCTTAGAAAAGTTGAGTCCTTTAACAAAGATCTCAAGATACATCCAAGAAGAATCAAAACAAACTTCCTCGCACACACTGAGAATTAATAAGAAATCTCCCATCTTCTTCTTCCACCAGTGTTTCTGTGTTTTTGTGTTTGTCCTGATAGCATATAAATCTTACACTTAGGGTTTTTTTTCTGATGAGGTGATTCCTTTATTTGCATATATATATATATTTTTTTTTTCTCTTGTCATATACTTGTATCAGTCTTTTTGTCTCTTTTTGTTTGTCTACTTCATAAATCTTACCTTGGGGCCCATCTGGGCTGAACCTTCTCTTTCATCTACTCTTTCTTTCCTGTCTCTCTCTCTCTCTCTCTCTCTTTTTTTTTGTCTTTTTCTTTTTCTTTTCTTTTGTCTCTCGTTTGGGTGGGGAATCCTGATTGCTCAGAAGTGTTCCAGGGTGCACCTTGACTGCACCACAGTTGATACATCCAGTTACATCTGTTCAGTCATCTCCCATCAAAATGACTAGGAGGAGGAATGCCCAACAGAAGAAAAATACAGAGGATGGACCTTCTGCAACAGAGCTAATGGCTATCAACATAGACAATATGTCGGAAAGAGAATTCAGGCTAACAATTATCCAGACAATAGCAGGGTGGAGAAATCCATGGATGACCAAAAGGAATTGATTAGGGCCAAATTGAAAGCGACCAGACAGGATGTTCACAATGTTAGGGCGGAGCTTAAAGCTACCAGGGAGGAGGTCCACCATGCTCTCAATGAGTTCCAAACTAATCTAAACTCTCTCAAAGCTAGGGTAACTGAGACAGAAGATAGAATTAGTGATCTGGAAGACAAACAGATAGAGAGAAAGGATCAGGAGGAAGCCTGGAACAAACAGCTTAGAAGCCACGAAAACAGAATCAGGGAAATAAATGATGCCATGAAGCGTTCCAACGTCAGAATTATTGGAATCCCTGAAGGGGAGGAGAAAGAAAGAAGTCTAGAAGATATTGTGGAACAAGTCCTTCATGAAAATTTTCCCAATCTTGCGAATGGAACCAGAATTCATGTACTAGAGGCTGAACGGTCTCCACCCAAGATTATACATTCCAAAAAAACATCAAGACACCTGATAGTCAAATTGAGGAATTATAATTGTAGGTATAATCTCTTGAAAGACGCCAGGGCAAAGATGCTCCTTGCTTACAGAGGGAAGCCCATCAGAATAACATCAGACCTGTCCACAGAGACCTGGCAAGCCAGAAGAGGCTGGCAAGATATATTCAGGGCACTAAATGAGAAGAACATGCAGCCAAGAATACTTTATCCAGCAAGACTGACATTCAAAATGGAGGGAGAGATAAAGAGTTTCCAAGACCAGCAAGGCTTAAAAGACTATGCAACCACCAAGCCGACACTGCAGGAAATATTAAGGGGGTTCTATAAAAGAGTAAAAATCCCAAGAATAGCATTGAACAGAAATATAGAGACAGTCTACAGAAAGAAAGACTTCAAAGGTAACTCGATGCCAATAAAAACGTATCTATCAATAATCACTCTCAATGTGAATGGCCTAAATGCACCCATAAAATGGCACAGGGTTGCAGATTGGATAAAACGACAGGACCCATCCATATGATGTCTACAAGAGACCCATTTTGAACCTAAAGGTACACGCAGACTGAAAGTGAAGGGATGGAGAAGCATTTTTCATGCCAATGGGCCTCAAAAGAAGGCTGGGGCAAGGATTCTCATATCAGATAAATTAGACTTCAAACTAAAGACTGTAGTCAGAGATACAGAAGGACACTAAATAATCCTTAAAGGGACTATCCACCTAGATGATCTAACAATTGTAAATATCTATGCTCCCAATATGGGAGCAGCCAATTTCTTAAGAAAACTGTTAATCAAGATAAAGAGTCATATTGATATGAATACACTAATCGTAGGAGATCTTAACACGCCTCTCTCAGAATTAGATCATCGAAGCAGAAAATTAATAAAGAAACAAGAGCATTGAATGACACATTGGACCAGATGGACCTCATAGATATATACAGAACATTCCACCCTAAAACAACAAAATACTCATTCTTCTCAAGTGCACACGGAACCTTCTCCACAATAGACCACATACTGGGTCACAAATCTGGACTTGAACGATTCCAAAAGACTGAGATTATTCCCTGCACATTCTCAAATCACAATGCTTTGAAGCTGGAGCTCAATCACAAGGAAAAGTTCCGAAGGAACTCAAACACTTGGAAGCTAAAGACCAACTTGCTTAAGAAAGCTTGGACCAACCAGGAAGCCAAAGAAGATCTTAAAAGATTCATAGAAACCAAAGAGAATGAAGACACTTCAAACTGAAACCTACAGGATAAAGCAAAGTCTATCATATGGGGGAAATACATAGCCATCCAAGCCTCCTTCAAAAAAATTGAAAAATCCAGAACATACCAGCTGTCTTTATACCTTAAATAACTGGAGAATCAACAACAAATTAAGCCAACCCCACATACAAGAAGGGAAATAATCAAGATTAGAGCAGAGATCAATGAGATAGAAACTAGAGATACAGGAGAACACATCAATGAAACTAGAAGCTGTTTTTTTGAAAGAGTAAATAAGATCAATAAACCATTGGCCAAACTAATCCCAAAGAAAAGAGAGAGGACCCAAATTAATAAAATTATGAATGAAAAGGGAGAGATCACAACTAACACCAAGGAAATAGAAACAATCATCAGAAATTACAATCAACAGTTATATGCCAGTAAGTTAAGCAACCTAGATGAAATGGATACATTCCTGGAAATCTATTTTTCCAAAACTGAGTCAGGAAGAAATTGACAACCTGAATAGACTAATATCTAGAAATGAGATTGAAGCAGTGATCAAAACCTCCCAAAAAACAGGAGCCTGGAAGCTGATGGATTCCCTGGAGAATTCTAACAAACATTCAAAAAAGAAATAATACTTATTTTCCTGAAGTTGTTTCAAAATATAAAAAACAGAAGAAAAACTTCCAGACTCTTTCTATGAAACTAGCTTTACCCTGACTCCAAAACCAGGCAAAGAGCCCACCAAAACGGAGAATTTCAGACCAATATCCTTGACGAATATGGATGCCAAGATTTTAAACAAGATCCTAGCTAATAGGATCCAACAGTACATTAAAAAGATTATCCACTATGACAAGGAAGGATTTATCTCTGGGTTTCAAGTGTGGCTCAATATTCACAAATCAATCAATGTGATAGAACAAATTAATAAGAGATGAGAGAAGAACCGCACCGTCCTCTCAGTTGATGCAGAAAAAGCATTGCCCAAAATCCAGCATCCATTCCTGATTAAAATGCTTCAAAGTATAGGGATAGAGGGAACATTCCTAAAGTTCATAAATTGTATCTATGAAAAACCCACAGTGAATATCATCCTCAATGGGAATAAGCTGACAGCCTTCCCTTTGCGATCAGGAACACAACAAGGATGCCCACTCTCACCACATCTGTTCAACATAGTATTAAAAGTCCTAGCAACAGCAATCAGACAACAAAAAGAAATAAAAGATATTCTGCTTTGCAAAGAAGAAGTCAACCTCTCTCTTCACAGATGACATGATACTTTATATGGAAAACCCAAAATACTCCACCCCCAAACTACTAGAACTCATATAGCAATTCAGTAATGTGGCAGGATACAAAATCAATGTACAGAAAACAGTTGCTTTCTTATACACTAACAATGAAAATACAGAAAGGAAATTAGAGAATCAATTCCATTTACTATAGCACCAAGAACTATAAGATACTTGGGAATAAACCAACCCAAAGAGTTAAAGGATCTATACTCAAGGAACTACAGAACACTCATGAAAGAAATTGAAGAAGACACAAAAAGATGGAAGACCATTCTATGCCCATCAATCAGAAGAATAAACATTGTTAAAATGTCTATACTGCCTAGAGAAATCAAACGTTCAATGCCATTCTCATCAAAATTCCACCAGCATTTTTCAATTTGCTGGAACAAACAATCCTAAAATTTGCATGGAATCAGAAGAGACTCCGAATTGCTAAGGAAATGCTGAAAAAGAAAAACAAAACGGGGGGCATCATGTTGCCTGATGTCAAGCTTTACTACAAAGCTGTGATCACTAAGACAGCATAGTACTGGCACAAGAACAGACACATAGACCAGTGGAACAGAGTAGAGAGCCCAGATACATACCCTCAACTCTATGGTCAAAAAGTTTTTGACAATGCAGGAAAAATATCCAGTGGAAAAAAAGACAGTCTTTTCAATAAATGGTGCTGGGAACTGCCACATGTAGAAGAATGAAACTTGACCATTCTCTTATACCATACACAAAGATAAACTCAAAATAGGTAAAAGACTTCAACGTGAGGCAGGAATCCTTCAGAATTCTAGAGGAAAACATAGGCAGTAACCTCTTTGATATCGACCATAGCAACTTCTTTCAAGGTATGTCTCCAAACGCAAAGGAAACAATAGTGAAAATGAATTTTTCAAGATTGAAAGCTGCTGCACAGCAAAGGAAACAGTCAACAAAACAAAGAAGCAACCCAAGAAATGGGAGAAGATATTCGCAAATGACAATACAGACAAAGGTCTGATATGCAGGATCTATAAAGAACTACTCAAACTTAACACACACAAAGTATATAATCATGTCAAAAAATGGGCAGAAGACATGAACAGACACTTCTCCAAAGAAGACATAAATATGGCTATCAGACACATGAAAAAATGTTCATTATCATTAGCCATCAGGGAGATTCATATCCAAACCACACTGAGATAACACCTTACACTAGTTAGAATGCCCAAAATTAACAAGACAGTAAACAACAAGTGTTGGATAGGATGTGGAGAAAGGGTAACCCTCTTATATTGTTGGTGGGAATGCAAGTCATTGCAGCCACTTTTATTTTTTTAAACCAATGTGGTGATTCCTTAAGAAATTAAAAGTATAGCTTTTCTATGACCCTGCAATTACACTACAGGGTATTTACCACAAGGATACAGATGTAATGAAAAGAAGGGCCATCTACACACCAGTGTTCATAGTAGTAATGGCCACAGTCGCCAAATTGTGGAAAGAGCCAAGGTATCCTTCAACAGACAAATGGATAAAGAAGATATGGTCCATATATACAATGGAGAATTATGCCTCCATCAAAAAGGATGAATCCCCAACTTTTGCATCAACGTGGATGGGACTGGAAGAGATTATGCTGAGTGAAATAAGTCAGGCAGAGAGAGTCAATTATCATATGGTTTCGCCTATTTGTGGAGCATAAGGAATAATGTGGAGGACATGGGGAGACAGAGAAGAGAAGGGAGTTGGGGGAAATTGGAGGGGCGTAAAACCATGAGAGACAGTGGACTCAGAAAAACAATCTGAGTGTTCTGGAGGGGAGGGGTTGGAGGTTGGGTGAGCCTGGTGGTGTGTATTGTGGAGGGTATGTATTGCATGGAGCACTGGGTGTGGTGCATAAAAAATGAATTCTGGAACAATAAAAATAAATTTAAAAAATTAAAAAAAAAGGATTTTCACATCCATGTTCACCAAGGATATTGACCTATAGTTCTCTTTGTTAGTGAATTCTTTGTCTGGTTTAAGTATCAGGGTAATGCTGGCCTAAATTCATTAATAGAATGAATTTAGAAATTTTCCTAACATTTTTCTTCTTTAGAACAGTTTGAAAAAAAATAGGTATTAACTCTTCTTTAAATGTTTGTTAGAATTCACCTGTGAAGCCATCTACCCCTGGACTTTTGATTGTTCGGAGTTTTTGATGACTGATTCAATTTATTATTTTTTTAAGATTTTATTTATTAATTTGACAGAGATCAAAAGTAGGCAGTTGGTGAGTGCTGTGAAGTGTTTAAACCTGGTGATTCATAGACCTGTACCCCTGGGGATAAAAATATATGTTTATAACAAATAAAAAATTAAAAAAAAAAGTAGGCAGAGAGGCAGGCAGAGAAAGGGAAGGTGGCGGGAAGCATGCTCCCTGCTGAGCAGAGAGCCAGATACAGGACTTGATCCCAGGACCCTGAGATCATGACCTGAGCTGAACTCGAGGCTTTAACCCACTGAGCCACCCAGGCACCCTTGACTGATTCAACTTCTTTGCTGCTTATCAGTCTGTTCAAGTTTTATTTTTATTTCTTCCTGTTTCATTCTTCTATTACTCCCAGGTTGTCCAATTTTTTGGTGTTGGTTCTTATTTTTCCTCTTTCATTTATGATTTAATTTATTTGGGCTCTTTCCTTCTTCTTTTTGATAAGGCTGGCTGGGGGCTTATAAATTTTATTTTTTTTTTCATAGAATCATCTCCTGGTTTTATTGACCTATTCTACTATTTTCTTTCTTTTTTTTTTCTGTATCATTTATTTTTGCTCTAATCTTTATTATTTCCTTCTTTTTCTCGGGTTTGGTTTTTTTTTCTTTATTCTTCTTTTTCTAGCCTCTTTAGGTGTAAGTTTAGGTTGTTTACTTGAGATTTTTCCTATTTCTTGAATTAGGACTGTATTGCTATATACTTCCCCTTTAGAACCACTTTTGCTGCATCTCAAAGGTTTGGGACTGTCATCTTTTCATTTTCATTTGTTTCCATGTATTTTCTTAATTCTTCTTTGATTTCCTGGTTGAGCTTTTCATTCTTTTGTAGTATGTTGTTTAACTTCCATATACTTCTGGTCTTTCTAAATTTTTTCTTGTGGTTGATTTCTAGTTTCATAGCACTGTGGTCTGAAAATATGCGAGGTATGATCTCAATCTTTTTGTACTTGTTGAGTTCTGGTTTGTGATTTAGTATATGACCTATTCTATAGAATTTCCAGACACACTCAAAAAGAATGTGTATTCTGCTACTTTAGGATGAAATGTTCTGAATATATCTTGTAAGTCCATATGGTTCAGTATGTCATTGAAAGCCACTGATTCCTTGTTGATTTTCTGCTGAAATGATCTCCATTGATGTAAATGATGTGTTAAAGTCCCTTTATATTGTATTATCATCAGTAAGTTCCTTTATGTTTGTTATTAATTGTTTGACATATTTAGGTGCTCCCACGTTGGGGCCATGAATATTTACAATTGTTAGATCTTCTTTTTGTATCATTTCCATTATTATCATATAGCACTTTTCTTCATTTCTTGTTACAATTTTTGGTTTAAAATCTAGTCTGTCTGATAAAAGTGTTGTTATTCTGCCTTTCTTTTGATATCCGTTAGCCTGATAAATGTTTCTCCATCCCCTCACTTTCAATCTTTAGGCATCTTTAGGTTTAAAATGAGTCTCTTTTAGGCAGCATAGAGATGGGTCTTGTTTTTTTGTACATTCTGACATCCAATATATATTTTTTTAAGATTTTATTTATTTATTTGACAGACAGAGATCACAAGTAGGTAGAGAGGCAGGCAGAGAGAGAGAGAGGAGGAAGCAGGCTCCCCGCCGAGCAGAGAGTTCGATGTGGGGCTTGATCCCAGGACCCTGGGATCATGACCTGAGCCAAAGGCAGAGGCTTTAACCCACTGAGCCAGCCAGGTGCCCCATGACATCCAATATCTTTTGATTGGAGTGCTTAGTCCATTTACGGTAAGAGTAATTATTAATACGTTTGTATTTATGCAAATTTTATTATTTGTTATGTTGCTGTTTCCAGATATTTTCTCTGTTCTTTTATTGTCCTTGTCACTTTTGTTTTTTCCTTTCTACTCAAAGAGTCCTATGATATGAATGTTATGTTTGATGAAGTTACTGATTTCTGTAAGTCTATTCTCTTGTCCCATAATTCTTAATCTGTTTTGTTCAGCTTCATTATTTTCCATTATTTTATTTTCTGTGTCATTTGTTTGTTCCTCTGTTTCTTCCATCCTTGTGGTCATTATATCCAGTCTATTTCTAATCTGTTATAGCATTTTTTAATTTCTGTTTTTCAACCCTTTTTTCTCTGTGTTAAGGACCTCACTGATGTCTTCTTTCAAGCCCAGTATCATTATGATTGTTCCTTTAAATTCTCCATCAGACATATTATTTATGTCTGTTTTGATTATATCTCTAGCCATGAACTTATTTGTTTTATTTGGGATGAATTCCGCTGTCTTGACATTTTGTATAAGTCTCTGTTTTCTTCTCTGTGTTAGAAAAGCCTGTTATGTTTCCTACTCCTGAGAGTAATGGCTTTATGAAAAAAAGGTCATATAGTATTCAATTCCTGGATCTTCAGGGAGTGTGCCTTTGTGTGCTGCACACAGTCTGCTGCTGTGTATTTGCTGCCCTATATTTCAGGTCAGTCATCTGCAGAGTCTCTCCTTGCTTTCAGTGGGCAGTGTTTGGATCTTGGCCAGAATGTGACAAATTATAACTAGGTGTTCTCTGTTCAGCATATTAAATGAGACCTGATACTACCTCCACTAGAACTGAAGTCTTGCAGAACTCTGATTAAGAAGAATGGTGTGTCAACAGAGCATGAATATGAATTATCATGGGGTTTTACTTCTGCTCTTAAATTCCATGGGAGTTTCTGTTGGTTCTTCTGGGGAAGGGTCCCTCTGAGGCACACTTGCCTGAGAAGGGCAGTACTGGTAGAATTCATGGGAAGGGCAACACTTGGTGTGAGCAGGGTAGGCAGCCAGTGTAGGCACTGTACTGTTTACTGAAGGTTATGCTGAGGAGCAAGTGAAGGAAATGGTGCCATCCAGCTCCTTTGTCTCTGGAGAGGGGATTCTCTGCTTCCTGCTCTAAGGAAGCACTCCCAGAAGAGTGAATAATCTCCCTGCTGTGTGTCCCAGTCATTTTTCAGATTGTTGTTTTCATACTCTCTATCTCAGGGTTTCTTGCCAGCCTTATCTTCAGGTAGCACAGTGCACTCTGGTCTCTATCCCAGACAAGTCTGCCGACTTTAAAACTCCAAACTTTGGTGACATGTTGTGGGAAGGGGCCTGCACTGTTTTTGGGGGGAATACTCTTGATGTGCTGGGACTAATGCAGGTTTGACCAAGAAGGGCAGTCACGCCAGAGTACTGGGGCATTTAATTTGGAACAAGAAGTGTAGGCAGCCAGTGTTAGGGTAAACCCCCCATCAGTAGGTGGCTCTGCATCTATGTGGAGAGCCATGGATGGGAAATGGTGCCCATTGGCCCTATTGTTCCAGAGAGGCCTCTCTGTGAATGCCAATGCTTACAGATGTGCTCTAAGAGGAGGGAAAAAATCTCTCCCCTTAGGATTGTGTGCCTTTGGATTTCCTCAGACTGTGCAGTAGGCCCCTGGGTTGTTTGCCTGCCTTTTCTCCAGGAGTAAGGCAATGCTCTCAGGGTTCTAACCCTGTCAAGCCCTCTGACCTTTAAAACTCTAGTCTTCAAACGCCACTGGTTGCAAAAATCACCCCCTCTCATTTTCCCAGTCAGTGGGTTTAGAGAAGAGTTCTTCTGCATTCTGCTGGGTGCTCCTCTCTCACCTTTCTTTATGACCAGGGCTCCCTCCCTTCTGCAGCACATGCAATCTGTTTCTCCCCAAAACCGTGTCTCCTCCACACTTCCTACCATCCTAAATGTGGCTTCTTCTCTCCCTCTAGTTATGGAGCTTGCGTTATCAGTACTCAGGTTGATTTCTTGGATATTCAGAATGATTTGTTAGTTATCTAGTTGTGTTTGAGGGAAGAGATGAGACTAGGGAAGAGATGAGTCTCAACTCCTCTCCAAACTTATTTGTCTTTTAGTTTTGTTGGTTGTTTCCTTCACTGTGCTGAAGCTTTTTATTTTGATGTAATCCCAATAATTTATTTTTGTTTTTATTTCCCTCGCCTCAAGAAACATATCTAGAAAAATGGCTAATGTTAGAGAAATTATTGCCTGTGCTCTCTTATAGAATTTTTTATGGTTTCAGGCCTCACATTTCAAGTCTCACATGGTTCCTAATCCATTTTGAGTTTACATTTGTGTGTGGTGAAAGAAAGTAGTCCAGTTTCCATTCTTTTGCATATAACTGTCCAGTTTTCCCAACACCATTTGTTGAAGGAACTCTCTTTTTATGTATCCTTTCCTCCTTTGTTAAAAATTGACCATATGATTGTGGGTTTATTTCTGAGTTTTCTACTTTGTTCTATTGATGTGTTTATCTATTTTTGTGATTTTTATATGCATTTATTATAGGAATTAGCTCACATAATTATGAAGGCAAAGAAGTCTCACAATCTCCTGGTTCTGCAAGCTGAAGAACCAGGAAAGGTGGTAGTGTAATTCAGTCTGGGTATGAAGTCCTGAGAACTGGAGAGCCAGTGGTGTGGATTCCATCCTGAGTCCAAAGGCCCAAGAATGAAAGCCAGTGGTATAAGTTGGTCTAAGTCAAACAGGCTGCAAACCAGGATTGCTGATGTCTGAGGGCAGTAGAAAATGGATGCTCCAGATCAAGAAAAAAAAAATTGTCTTTCCTCTGTCTTTTTGTTCTGTTTAGGACTTCAGTGAATTAGATGATGCCCACCTACATTGGTGAAGACACTCTTCTTAACTCAGTATACTGACTGAAATGCTGATTTCTTCTAGAAACACCCTCACAGACATAACCAGAAATAATGCTTTACCAGGCATTTGGGCATACTTTAGCCCAGTTCTGTTGACACATAATATCAATCCTTGCACTGGCTCATATGGTAATTATGTGTGTAATTTTTGTTACCACAATACTGTTTTTATAGTTACTGCATCATTTTACATTCCTACCAACAATGCACAAGTGTTCCAATTTTTCTGCATCCTTGCCAACGTGTAATTGTTTTTGTAGTAGCCATTCAAAGAAGTGTGGAGTGGTATCTCCTTGTAGTTTTGGTTTTCATTTTTCTAATGATTAGTGATGTTGAACACTTTTTCACATATTTATTGGCAATTTGTGTATCTTCTTTGGTGAGGAGTCTATTTATGTTCTTTTCCCATTAAAGAAAAAGATTTTATTTATTTGTCAGAGAGTGAGAGAGAAAGAGAGCATGAGAGTACAAGCAAGGGAAGTGGCAGAGGGGGAAGAAGGCTCCCCGCCAAGCAAGGAGACTAATGCAGGACTCAATCTCAGGACCCTGGGATCATGACCTGAGCTGAAGGCAGACCCTTACCTGACTGAGCCACCCAGCATCACCTTTTCCCATTTTTGAATTGGGCTGTTCATGTTTTGTTGTTGAGTTTTAGAAGTTCTTTATGTATTATGGATATAAATCCATTACTACTTATATGATTTGCAAATATTTTCTCCCATTCCAAGGGTTATCTTTTTACTTTATTGCTGGTATCCTTTGATGTAAAAGTTTCTAATTTTGATTAAGTCCAATGTATCTATTTGTATTTTTGTTTTTATGCTTTTGATGATATACCCACCCCCCCAATTATCACGAAGTCCAATGTCATGAAGTTTTTCCTCTCTTTTCTTCCAGGAGTTAATAGTTTCAGCTTTTATGATTAGGTCTTTGATCCATGTTTAGTTAATTTTTGAATATGATATAATATAAGGGTTGATTGTCTTTTCTCCAATAAACAGTCTTGGTATTACTCTTGAAAATCATTTGACCATACTTTCAAGGGATGTTTTTCCAGTCTCTCCATTTTGTTCTATTAGTCTATATGTCTGACTTCATGCTGATACCACACTCTTTTGATAACTATGTTGTGTAGTAAATTTTGAAATCAGGAAAAGTTGGTCTTCCAACCTTGTTCTTCTTCTTCAATATTATGTTTGAGTTTCCATATGAATTTTTGATTTTTCTTTTTTTGCTAAAAAATATCCCTGGGATTTTGGTAGGAATTTTATTGAATCTGCAGATCATTTTCAGTAGTATTAACATCTTTACAACATTAAACCTTCTAATATGTGAACATGAGATATCTTTCCAGTAACTTTTGTCTTCTTTAACTTCTTTAAGTAATGTTTTATAATTTTCAGTGTACAAGTCTTTCTCTTCCTTGGTTAAGTATATTCTCGAGTATTTTATTCTTTTTTGTTGCTATTGTAAATAGAATTGTCTTTTTTACTTCATTTTGATGAGCCATTGTTAATTTACAGACAGGCAACTGACTTTTGTGTGCTGGTTTTCTATTCTGCAACTCTGCTCTATTTATTAGTTCTAACAATTTTGATGGAATCTTTAGGGTTTTTCATATATAAGATCATGCCATCTATGATCAGAGAAAATTTGATAGGTTCCTTTCTGATTTGGATATCATTTATTTCCTTTGCTTGCCTAATTACTCTGGCTAGAATTCCAATACTGTCCTCAATAGAAGTGGCAAAAGTAAACATCCATGTCTTGTTCCTGATCTTAGAGTGATTTTTTTCAATCTTTCACCATCCATTGTTTTGTTAGCTGGGAAAATTTCATATATGTTGTTTATTATGTTGAGGTAGTTTATTTTACCTCCTAGTGTGTGAATGTTTTAATCATGAAAGTGCTTGGGGGAAAGAAGTGTTTGGATTTTGTCAAATGCTTTTTTTACATAGTTGAGATGATTATGTGTCTTTTATTTTTCCTTGACTCTTATAATGTGGCATATCACATAGACTAATTTTTGTAAGTTGTACCATGCTGTCTATACTGGAATAAATCCCATATGGTCATGTTATATAATTCTTTTCAATCCCTTAGAAGGGTGTCAAATTTGATTTGCTAATATTTATATTTTGCTGAGGAATTTTTACATCAGTATTCATAAAAGATACTGGTCTACAGTTTTGTTTTCTTGTGATGTCTTTGCTTGGCTGTGTTATTTTGCTAGGGCTGCCATAACATAGTACTGCAGATTGGGTGTCTTAAAAAGGAGAAATTTATTTTCTCACAATTCTGAAGATTGGAAGTCTGAGATTAAGGAGTCAACAGGCTTTTTTTTCTTTCTTTTTTGTTTTTCATTTCTTTCTAAGTTTTCTTTTGGAATTTTGATTTTTTTTTTTTAATTTTGTACCTGGTTCTCTTCTTCCTCTGTCTTATTCTGGTCTTTTCTCTGTTCATATCATGACTTGTGTGTTTTTGTGTACCCTAATCTTTTCATAAAGATATGTGCCATTTTTTAGGGCCCACACTATTATCCCATTGTAACTGAACTGATATTTAATGGCCCTATATCCAAATACAGTCATATTCTGAGGTACTGGGAATTAGGACTTCAGTGTGAATTGGGAGGGGGACATGATTCATTCCAAAATTCTCCACCTTCTGGAAACCCAAAATTTGTGTCTTTTTCAAATGCAAAATACATTCACCTCCATCTCAACAGCTCCCCAAATCTTAACCCATTCCAAAAATCAATTCCAAGTCTCAAATCTCATCTAGCATATAATATAAATCAAGTACAGGTGAGAATTGCAGTATAATTTATTCTGAGGCCAAATTTCTCTTCATTTGTTAATTTGTCAAACCGGGTGAGGTTTTTTGTTTCCAAAATACATGAAGAGATGGGCATAAGATAGATATTTTCATTCCAAAAGGCAGTAATCAGAAAGATGTTTGGGGTCATTTTTCTCAAGTTAATCCCTACCTACCAGGGCAAATTCCATTAGATTTTAAGACTCTAGAATTATCTTCTTTGTTTCAATACTCTGTCCTTGGAACCTATCTGGGTGGTGAACTTCCCCACTGAGGTGGAAGCTAAATTCTGGTGATTCTGTGTGGTGGCATTGCCTCTGGGATTTTCAGCAGTGGACTCACCCTATCTGATAGCTTAGTCAGTGGCAGCCTGGCCTGCTGCATCTGAGGAGGTAATAAGCTTGTACCCATTTTCAAATCTATGCCCTCTGGGCCTGTGGCGGGAGTGTCAGCCCTACTGATCTCTGAATTATCTTTGGAGTCATTCTTTTCTTTTTTAAAAGGATAATGCATGTTAGCAGCTGAGCTGTCCTGTCCAATAGAATCCCAGACATCCAACAGTCTTCCTTAATTTTATTCTGTGTACCCTTCAGTCCAGGCTAGCATTGTTTTTGCTGAAATAACTCCATATCTATTCCTGCCTTCTGAGGAGAAAGATGGTTGATTAGATCCATGATTTCTCACTCATAATTTCTTCATTGAATGATAATTTAGTCAAAGCTTTAGTGTTCTTTCCAGAACTTACTTTCTCTCTCCCTCCCCTCCTCACCACTTTTGCAATGTGGATAGGTTGAGAATTATTTAATACTGAAATTCTGGGGCACCTGGGTGGCTCAATGGGTTAAAGTCTCTGCCTTCAGCTCAGATCATGATCCCGGGGTCCTAGGATCAAGCTCCACATTGGGCTCTCTCTCTGCCTGCCTCTCTGTCTACTTGTAATCTCTGTCTGTCAAATAAATAAATAAAATCTTTTAAAAAAGACTTTAAATATTGAAGTTCTGATTCCATTTTGCTTCAATTTCTCTTTCAATTTTTCTCTTACCTTTTGTATTTTACCATAACCAACAAGGAGAAACCAGATTGCATCCTCAAGACTTTGCTTAGAAATATTATCAGCTAAATATTCAAATTCACAACTATCTTTCATGAAATTGTAGAATACAATTAAGCCAAGTTTCTTGACACTTTACAACAAAGATCACCTTTCCCCCAATGTCCAGTAATAGGTTGCCCAATTCCACTTGAGACTCCACCAAGTTGGTCTTTAAAATCCATATTTCTACCAATAATTTTCTTCAGGATGATCTAGGCTTTAAAAATATATCAGCCTTAAAACTCTTCCGATTTCTTTTTTTTCTATTTTTTTAAATTAAATTTATTTATTTTCAGCATAACAGTATTCATTATTTTTTCACCACACCCAGTGCTCCATGCAATCCGAGCCCTCTATCATACCCACCACCTGGTACCCCAACCTCCCACCGCCCCGCCACTTCAAACCCCTCAGATTGTTTTTCAGAGTCCATAGTCTCTCATGATTCACCTCCCCTTCCAATTTACCCCAACTCCCTTCTCCTCTCTAACACCCCTTGTCCTCCATGATATTTGTTATGCTCCACAAATAAGTGAAACCATATGATAATTGACTCTCTCTGCTTGACTTATTTCACCCAGCATAATCTCTTCCAGTCCTGTCCATGTTGCTACAAAAGTTGGGTATTCATCCTTTCTGATGGAGGCATAATACTCCATAGTGTATATGGACCACATTTTCCTTATCCATTCATCCATTGAAGGGCATCTTGGTTCTTTCCATAGTGTGGCGAACATGGCCATTGCTGCTATAAACATTGGGGTACAGATGGCCCTTCTTTTCACGACATCTGTATCTTTGGGGTAAATACCCAGGAGTGCAATGACAGGGTCATAGGTAATTTCTATTTTTAATTTCTTGAGGAATCTCCACACTGTTCTCCAAAGAGGCTGCACCAAACTGCATTCCCACCAATAGTGTAAGAGGGTTCCCATTTCTCCACATCCCCTCCAACACATGTTGTTTCCTGTCTTGTTAATTTTGGCCATTCTAACTGGTGTAAGGTGATATCTCAATGTGGTTTTAATTTGAATCTCCTTGAGGGCTAGTGATGATGAACTCAAAATGGATAAAAGACCTCAACATGAGACAGGAATCCATCAGAATCCTAGAGGAGAACATAGGCAGTAATCTCTTCGATATCAGCCACAGCAACTTCTTTCAAGATATGTCTCGAAAGACAAAGAAAACAAAAGCGAAAATAAACTTTTGGGACTTCATCAAATTCAAAATCTTCTTCACAGCAAAAAAATTTTCATTTTCATGAAAAATGAAAAGGCATAGAAAAAGAAAAATGAAAAGGTAACAGACACATGAAAAAGTGCTCTATATCACTCGGCATCAGGGAAATACAAATCAAAACCACAATGAGATATCACCTCACACCAGTCAGAATGGCTAAAATCAACAAGTCAGGAAATGACAGATGCTGGCGAGGATGCGGAGAAAGGGGAACCCTCCTACACTGTTGGTGGGAATGCAAGCTGGTGCAACCACTCTGGAAAACAGCATGGAGGTTCCTCAAATTGTTGAAAATAGAACTGCCCTATGACCCAGCAATTGCACTACTGGGTATTTATCCTAAAGATACAAACGTAGTGATCCGAAGGGGCACGTGCCCCCGAATGTTTATAGCAGCAATGTCCACAATAGCCAAACTATGTCTTTTGTTTTCTAATTGAATGACAGACATTGTAAACTCTACATTGCTGGGTGTTCTATTCTGTTATATTCCTTTAAATAGTGCTAAACTTTGATATGTAACTAAAGTGCTTGAGGTTACTTTAATCTTTTTGGAGGTTTATTTTTTTCTCTTTTTTATGAATGAATTTATTTCTTTTTAATTTCACACCACTTAAATTTTTTTAGATCATTGTTAATGCAGATGATTTGAAACTTTTAGTCTAGAGCTAACTTAGCCTTTATACTAAGGCTTTGCCCTTCCAAGTACTATTCATGATGTCATATGTATTGCAAGTGATTTTCACTCTGTATAAATTATTCCTACTTTTGGTGTGAGCCCTGAGAATAGTTCAGCCTAGTGCTTTATAATTATTCTTCTTTGGCTTGAAGTAGTTTCTTTCGCATGTTTGCACAGTGCACTACTCAAGCAAAGACGCTCTTGATATTTTCAAGGTTCTCTCTCTGTGCTCTTTCTTTTTCTTTAGTATTTTGTCCCCCAAATCCTGGTCAAATTGGCCCCCTAGATTCTGATCCCTTTCTCTTCAACTCACTGAGATTGTTGTATTATGTATAAGCTCCCACTTCCTATGCTAATGTTTGTATATTTCCTTCAAGTAATCATAAACCTTAACTCACATACTTCCCTTCCTTCAGGGATAATTCTTCTCTGATACTTATCTATTAAAACAATTGTTCATTTTTTCCCAGATTTTCAGATTTTCAGACTTAATCCATTAAGTCCACAGGCATATATATTTTTAATATGTTTGTTTTTTTTAGTCCCTCAAGGAAATTTTCATAGTTTTATTTACCTTTTCATTCACAAGCAGCTACCACAGTAGGTGGTATTAAATAACTATTTTTGAAGAGATGAGTGAGTAAGAAAATGTACCTTTATTGACATCTGCATTATTTGCATTAACAGTGTCTTTTTCCTTGTCCTTCTCCCATAGTTTACACTAGAGCAATGAAGCACCTCAGATCTTTACAAAACAGTAGATGTTCACACTGACATTTCTCCTTGCCTGAGTTATCTCTGAATAACTTTTCCATCTCTTTAAAGTGTAAATGGAATCTTCTAATCTTCTAATCTCAATATTTTCCTCAAAAATATATATTTTATATATTTATATATATCTATATATCTATACCTATATCTGTATCTACTTATCTATCTGTCTGTCTATCTAAGAGAGTGGGAAAGAGTGCACAAGCAGGCTGGGAGAGGGGCAGAAGAAGGAGAGTGAGAATCTTTAAGCAGTTTGTGGTCCGAGTGCAGAGCCAAATGTGGGGCTCAATCCCAGGACCCTAAGATCATGACCTGAGCTAAAACCAAGAGACAGCTGCCAACCAACTGTGCTACCCAGGTGTCTCTTCAAATTACATTTTTAATTAAAGCAAGTATCATTTTCTGCTACTATGCTCTAAGCCTTATAGTTTGGAGTAGTTTTATTTCTTTCTAGGTCTTGTTTTTAGTTTATTTATTTGTTTATTATATTTATTTATTTTTTAATGTTATGTTAGTCACCATACAGTACATCATTAGTTTTTGAGGTAGTGTTCCGTGATTCATTGTTTGTGTGTAACACCCAGTGCTCCATGAAACATGCCCTCCTTAATACCCATAACCAAGCTAACCAATCCCTCTGCCTTCCTTCCCTCTAATACCTTCAGTTTGCTTCCTGGAGTCCCTAGTCTCTCATGGTTCATCTCCCCCTCGGATTCTACACCCTTTCATTTTTCCCTTAGTTCTCCTAATGTTCTCCATGCTATTCCTTATGTTCAAAAAATAAGTGAAACCATATGATAATTGTCTTTCTATGTCTGACTTACTTCACTTAGCATAATTTCCTCCAGTCCCATCCATATTGATCCAAAATTTGGGTATTCACTCTTTCTGATAGCGGAGTAATATTCCATTGTATATATGGACCACATCTTTTTTATCCATTTGTCTGTTGAAAGGCATCTTGTCTCTTTCCACAATTTGAATATTGTGGATATTGTTGCTATAAACATTGGGGTGCATATGGCCCTTCTTTTCACTACATCTCTATCTCTTGGGTAAATACCTAAGAGTAAAGTTGCTGGGTCATAGGATAGCTCTGTTTTCACTATTCTGAGGAATGTCTACACTGTTTTCCAAAAAGTCTATGCCAACTTGCATTCCCACCAACAGCATAAGAGTTTTCCCTTTTCTCCACAGCCTCTCCAACATTTGTTGTTTCTTTCCTTGTCAATTTTTGCCATTCTAACTGCCCATTTTTTTTGTCTTGGTAATTTAATTTTTAGGAGTTGAGTTTGAGAAGTTATTTCTAGATCTTGAATATCAGCTCTTTCTCTGTAGTGTCATTTACAAATATCTTCTCCCCTTCCACAGGTTGTCTCTTTGTTTTGTTGACTATTTCCTTTGCTGTGCAGGAGCTTTTTATCTTGATGAAGTCCCAAAAGTTCATTTTCACTTTTGTTTCCCTTGTCTTTGGAAACGTGTCTTGAAAGAAGTTGTTGTGGCTGCTGATGATGTTGTGCCTATGTTCTCCTCTGGGATTTTGATGGACTCCTGTATTACATTGAGGTCATTCATCCATTTTGAGTTTATCAGTGTGTATGGTGTAAGAGAATGGTCAAGTTTCATTTTTCTGTATATAGCTGTCCAATTTTCCCAACACCATTTATTGAAGAAACTGTCTTTTTTCTACTGGATATTTTTTCCTGCTTTGTCGAAGACGATTTGACCATAGAGTTGAGGGTCCATATCTGGGCTGTCTACTCTGTTCCGTTGGTCTGTGTGTCTGTTTTTGTGCCAGTCCCATGTTGTCTTGGTGATCACAGCTTTGTAATATAGATTGAAGTTAGGGAACGTGATGCCCCTGGTTTTGTTTTTCTTTTTCAACATTTCCTTAGCAATTAGGGGTCGTTTCTGGTTCCATAAAATTTTTAAGATTGCTTGTTCTGGCACTTGGAAAAATGCCATTGGTATTTTGCTTGGGATGGCATTGAAAGTATAGATTGCTCTGGGCAGCATAGACATCTTAACAGTGTTTATTTTTCTGATACATGAGCATGGAAGTTTTTCCATCTTTTTGTGTCTTCAATTTCTTTCATGAGTGTTCTGTAGTTCCTTAAGTATAGATTCTTTACCTCTTTGGTCAGATTTATTCTAAAGTACGTTATCATTTTTGGTGCAATAGTAAATGGAATTGATTCTCTAATTTCCCTTTCTACAGTTTCATTGTTATTGTATAAGAAAACAACTGATTTCTGTACATTGATTCTGTATCCTGCCATGTTACTGAATTGCTGTATGAGTTCTAGTAATTTGGGGTTGGGTTTTTTTGGATTTTCCACTAAAATATCATGGTTTGACTTCTTCTTTGCCAATTTGAATACATTTTATTTCCTTTTGTTGTCTGATTGCTGTTGCTAGGACTTCTAGTAGTATGTTGAACAATAGTGGCGAGAGTCAGCATCTTTGTCAAGTTCCTGATCTCAGCGGGAAGACTGTCAGCTTTTTCCCATTGAGGATGATATTTGCTGTGGGTTTTTCATAGATAGATTTTATGAAGTTGCATAATGTTCCCTCTATCCCTATACTCTGAAGGGTTTCAATGAGGAACAGATGCTATATCTTGTCAAATGCTTTTTCTGCATCAATTGAGAGGACTGTGGGGTTCTTCTCTCTTCTCTTATTGATTTGTTCTATTACATTGATTGATTTGCAAATGCTGAACCGCCCTTGCATCCCAAGGATAAATCCCACGTGATCATGGTGGATAATCCTTTTACTGTACTATTGAATACTATTACCTAGGATCTTGTTGAAAATTGCATCCATATTCATCAGGGATATTGGTCTGAAATATTCCTTTTTGATGGGATCTTTGCCTGGTTTGGGAATCGAGGTAATGTTGGGCTCATAGAAACAGTCTGAAAGTTTTCCTTCTGTTTTTACTTTTTGCAACAACTTCAGGAGAATAGGAATTATTTCTTCTTAATTCCCTAGGGAATCCATCAGGCAGACCCCAAACTCTTGCTTTTGGGGAAGTTTTTGATCACTGTTTCAATCTCGTTACTGGTTATTGGTCTATTCAGGTTGTCAATTTCTTCCTGTTTCAGTCCTGGTAGTTTATAAATTTCCAGGAATGCATCCATTTCTTCTAGGTTGGTTAAGTTACTGGCATATAGCTGTTGATAATATAATTTCTGATGATTGTTTCTAATTCCTTGGCATTAGTCATGATCTCTCCCTTTTTATTCATGATTTTATTCATTTGGGTCCTTTATCTTTTCTTTTGGATTAATCTGACCAGTGGTATATCAATTTTATTAATTCATTCAAAGAACCAGTTTCTAGTTTCCTTGATGTGTTCTATTCTATCACGGGTCTCTAATTCAGTTGTTTCTGGTCTAATCTTAATTATTTCCCTTCTCGTGAGTGGGTTAGGCTTAATTTCTTGTTGATTCTCCAATTCTTTAAGGCATAAAGATAGTTTATGTATTTGGGATTTTCTTTTTTTTTTTTTTTTTTTTTTAGTGAGGCTTGGGTGGCTATGTATTTCCTCCTTAGGACCAACTTTGTTCTATCCCATAGGATTTAGACAGATGTGTTTTCATTCTCATTGGTTTCCATGAATTGTTTATGTTCTTCTTTGATTTCCTGGTTGGCCCAAACTTTCTTGTGCAGGATAGTCTTTCGCTTCCGAGTGTTTGCATTTCCTCCAAACATTTTTTTGTGACTGAGTTCCAGTTTCAAAGCATTGTGGTCTGAGAATATGCAGGGAATAATCTAAGTATTTTTATATTGGCTGAGAACTGATTTGTGACCCAGGATGTCATCTATTCTAGAGAACATTACATGTGCATCTGAGAAGAATGAGTATTCTGTTGTAGGGTGGGATGTTTTGTATATATCTATGAGGTCCATCTGATCCAGTGTGTCATTCAAAGCTCTTGTTTCTTTGTTGAACTTCAGCTTAGATCTTTCCATTGTTGAGAGTGGAGGGTTGAGGTTTCTTACTATTAATTTATAATTATCTATATGTCTACTTTGGTTTACAATTGGCTTATGTAGTTGGTTGCTCCCATCTTGGGGGCATAGATATTTTAATATATAACAATTGTTATATATTCTTGTTAGAGCCTTTAAGAATGATGTAGTGTCCTTCTGTATCTCTAACTACAGTCTAGTTTAAAATATAATTTACCTGATACAACAATTGCTTCCCCAGCTTTCTTTTGAGGTGCATTGGCATGAAAGATGTTTCTCCCTCTTTTCACTCTCAGTCTGGATGTATCTTTAGGATCAAAATGAATCTCTTGCAGATAGCATACGGATGAGTCCTGTCTTTTTATCCAATATG
Organism: Mustela erminea; assembly: GCF_009829155.1. Classification (NCBI taxonomy): domain Eukaryota; kingdom Metazoa; phylum Chordata; class Mammalia; order Carnivora; family Mustelidae; genus Mustela; species Mustela erminea. Next base: position 81,537,107 of record NC_045635.1, on the reverse strand, counting down.
CAATCCTGTGCCAATTTACCAGAGCATCAAAGCCATTCATGTTGAGAATAATTATTGAAAGATATGATTTTATTATCATCACGTTGCCTGCTTATCTTGGAAGCTCTTTATCTCTCCATATATTCTGAATGTCAGCTTTGCTAGATAAAGTATTCTTGGCTTCATGATCTTCTCATTTAGTAGCCTGAATATGTCTTGCCAGCCCTTTTTGGCTTGCCATTTCTCTGTGCACAGGTGTAATGTTATTCTGATGTTCTTCCCTCTGTATGTAAGGAATTTCTTCCCAAGTGCCCTTATAATGGTTTCCTCGGTTCTAAGATTTGTGAGTTTTACTATTACATACTGGGACATTGGTCTGTTCTCCTTGATCTTGGGAAGGGTTCTCTCTGCCTCTAGGACATGAGTGCTTGTTTCATTCCCCGGGTTATAGACGTTCTCAGCTACAATTTGCTCAAATATATCTTCTGGTCTTCTCTCTCTTTCTCTCTCCACCCCTTCAGGGATCCCAATAATTCTGACATTTGAATGTTTCATAGTGTCATTTATTTATTTAATTCTGTTTTCATGGATTTTAAGCAGTTTGTTCCAGGTCTCCTTTAGTTCCTTCTTTTCTGTCAGTTTGTCTTCTAGATCACTCATTCTTCTGCCTCATTTACCCTAGCTGTTAGAGTATCTAGATTAGATTGAATCTTTTTGATAGACTTTTTAAGTTCTGCCAGATTATTTCTCATTTATGCCCCTAGAGAATCTATTTTGCCATTATTGATTTTCTCCTTCCTAAGTTCTGCCAGATTATCTCTCATTTCTGCCTCTAGAGAATCTATTTTGCCATTATTGATTTTCTCCTTCCTAGTTATTCTCTGCATAACTGTTACCCTGAAGTCTATGTATGACATCTTCCTTAGATCCATATTTATTAGTTCTCTGGCAGAGGTCACAGTCTCTGAATTTTTCCCATGATGGATGTTCCACCTCTTAATCATTTCTGTTGAGGGGGGTTGAGGAAATGTACACAGTCCAAATTATTGACCACAACCCAAACAAGATGTACCTGTTTTATAGAGAACTTAAGGTTGTCCACCTCTTATTCTTCCAGCCTATCTTCTGGGGGAGGGGCGTACCTTGCTGTTAATCAGGCAACACTGTTTGGGCATAGTTGTCTCGCCTCCTGTGTTTGGGAAGGTAGGGCTCAGTGAAAACCGGTTTGGGGGAGCTTTTATTCTCTGGCAACTTTCCCTGGTGGCTTTCTCCATCTTTTCCAAAAGTCAGAGCAGAAGTGACCATATCCAAACTTCTGCCTCAAAACAGAGAACTTGCAGTCTGTTCTCCAGTAAGCTCTCCAGGCCATACTGTCTCAATTTTTGTCTGTTCTGTTAAAAAACACTGCATCTTGGGTTTTGGGCCTCACAGTACCACTCCTAGCCCTTGCTTCCAGGTTCAGGCACATCTCTGCCATTGGCCCTTTGTGCTTCTAAAAATGCCAGCCACCTGAAATTTGCTTTAGTGCCCCTGCATCTTCAGTTTTCAGTCTGGTGGGCTGCTCTAAAGTCCTTTCCCTGCCACTACTGGTATGAATCTGTGGCTGGTCCCCAGTGTGGAAGGCTTTTGTGCTTTGGCAGTGAAGATTCCCAGAGGCTCCATCCCCATTCCATTTATCTTCTGATGTCTTCCCACAGAATCATAGCTTTATACCTCAAAACCAACCACTGGAGGTATTCTGTTTGTAGAGATCTGGATATACTTTCTTACATCTCAGCCTGATTTCATGGGTGTTCAGAGTGGTTTGGTAGATTTTCAGCTCAATTCAGGGTACTGGTTGGAATAAGGTCCCCTACTCCTCCACCATCTTTCCCTCCTTCCTTTATTTTAAGGTTTCACATCTATGATATAATAAATAATAGTCAAGGGGTGCCTGGGTGGCTCAGTGGGTTAAAACCTCTGCCTTCAGCTCAGGTCAGGATCCCGGGGTCCTGGGATTGAGCTCTGCATTGTGCTCTCTACTCAGTGGGGAGCTTGCTTCCCTTCCTATCTCTGCCTGCCTCTCTTCCTACTTGTGATCTCTGTCTGTCAAGTAAATAAATAAAATATTTTTTAAAAATAAAGGAAATAATAGTCAAATATAAGAAATACATTCACAGTGTGATGAAGATCTGACTAAGTTGGTAGATTTGGGAATTAGGGAGAAATGGGAGAAATGTCATATCTGAGAAACCCTTTCTTCTTCCTTCCCACCTTATGACAGTTATTTTATACCTACTATTTTCTATATTCTGGATGTACAACTAAGAAGACATAATCTTCACTTTGGAGAATTTCTTATTTTAATGGGAGCTAAACATATAAACAAGTGATTTCAGCACAGTGTTATGTGATTTTATATGGGATTACAAATATAGCATGATTATTCTGCCTAAGGCAGTAACAAAAAAGTTCACAGAGTATGTGGGACATAAGTTAAATTGAAGAATGACTAGGCTCATTTTTAAAGATGTATTGGAAACATGGAAAAGAAGGGATTTCTGTAAGTCAATGATAATTTGAGGAGTTTTGAAAAAGTAGTTGATAAAATCAAATTTCTGATCTAGGAATATAATTCTGGAGAAAATGTGGAAGGTGGATTAACAGAAGCCAATTGAAGGTTTTGGGGGAGGGGAATGAATGGCAGAGTAGTAGGAGGACCCCATGCTCAAACATAGGTAGATGAATATCAGATCATTCGGCACACCCACAAAATCTGAGGACTGAGACAACAAACTGCATAACTAGAAGGAGAAAAGAGACCACATTATAGAATGTAGGAGATGTAGAGACATGATTTTGGAGAGAAAATAATCATGGATGCTGGAGAGTGGAGGGAGCCCTGACCACAGAGAAAGGGAGAGAGGGAGAGAAAAAAGGAGAGAGAGAGAAAGAGAGGTAAGTAGGGGATTGCATAAGAAAAACACTTCCCAAATCCATTGGCCAAGAGAATCGAAAGGGCTGATTATTGCAAGTTTTTACAGTAGAGCTCAACTCTAAGGTTTTAGAAGTCTGCACCATTTCCAGGGTAGAACCTGGTGGGCATAGCAGTATTACTATAGAGAAGGAGGGTAGAGGTCTGAGAGTTGATAACATCACAACAGGAGAGAAAGATTCCCTTTCTGAAGTGCATTTGGGAGAGTGGTGGCACTGCCTCTCAGGGAACAAAAGAGCCCATGGACAACACTGAGCTGCCCTATTCATTTTCTTAGGAACAGAGGCACCTGCTGAGAACAATTATCTGAATACCACATTTTTGGAGTACTTTATCATAAATTTCAAGCCCTACAAGTTTGTGTGACTACCCCTCTGGGACAAACCAGCAACATCCACAGTATGGTGAAACCTTCCCCTTGAGGATCAGTGTGGGTCTTTTCCATGCTGAGTCTCTATACTTTGGAATTTTGAAACCCAGCCAGTATGCCCGAGATAAAACAGAAACACTGTACTGCTGTGTGGTCAGTAGGCTCAGACACAGATAAGGTGAAGGCTGGTATCTGAGGGATGCCTGGAACACACAAGGAGTGAGATTGTTCACTCTTCTATGAGAGCTTCCTGAAAAAAGGCAGGTGCAAACTCCACACCCCAGGTATGAGAGAGCAAGCTGACACCATCCCCTCACCCCCACCCAACCATCAGCATGGGCAGACTTCAGTAAGCATCATAGCACCCAAGTGCAGGCTTGAGCTACCAGACTTTGCTCCATTGCGCTCTGCAGATGCTCTTTCAGTGGGGCAAGTGCAACTAGGAGCCGGAGCAGCAATGGGTTGCTTCCCCAGAAGACAGGCAGAAACCATGTGCATGTTTCATGTCTACTGACCATAGAGTACTGCAAAACTTCAGCGTTAGTAGAAATTGGTTCTAGATTTTTTTTTTTTTTAACAAGCAGACCAAAACACACCTGGTTAAAACGTGGCACACACTATACAAGGTTGAAACACTCCACACTACAGGCAAGGAGAAACTCTGCAGAGTACTAACCTGAGGAAAGGAGCAGCCAAAGCACAGCAGTAGACTGCACACAGCACATACATGAAATACTGCCTGAAGAACCAGGCTCTGGTCATTTTATGACCTCTTCTTAATAAAGCTATTACTCTAAGGAGCAGGAAACATAACAGGGTTTCCCAACATGCAGAAGTCAAGACAATCTACACATTTAATACAATCCCTATCAAAATTCCCAGCATTTTTCACAGAGCTGAAACAAACAATCTTATGATTTGTATGGAACCAGAAAAGACCCCAAATAGTCAAAGAAACTTTGAAAAAGAAAAGCAAAGCTGAAGGAATCACAATTCCAGAGTTCAAGTCATATTACAAACCTGTAGTGATCAAGACAGTATAGTATTGGCCCAATAACAGATACATATTCTGTGGACCAGAATAGAAAACCCAGAAATGGACCCACAACTATATGGTCAACTAACCTTTAACAAAGCAGAAAAAAAATCATCCAACAGTAAAAAGACAAATGATGTTGGGAAAACTGGACAGCAGCACGTAGAAGAATGAAACTAGACCACTTTATTATCCCATACACAAGAATAAATTCAAAATTGATGAAAGACTGAAATGTGAAATAAGGAACCATCAAAATCCCAGAGGAGAACACAGGCAGAAACCGCTTTGACATAGGCTGTGGCAACTTCTTAGTAGACACATCTCCAAAGCAAAAATTAATTATTGGGACCTCATCAAGATAAAATGATTCTGCTCAGAGAAGGAAACAATAAAACTAAAAGACAAACTACAGAATGGGAAAAGACATTTGCAAATGACATATTCGATAAAGGGTTAGGATCCAAAATTTATGAAGAACTTATTAAACTTAAAATCCAAAAATCAAATAATCCAGTTAAGAAATAGGCAGAGGTTCTCACCCTTTGTCCCTCCTTCAATTTGCTCTTTCTAATAAATAAATAAAATCTTAAAAAAAAGAAATGGACAAAAGATATGAATAGACATTTTCCTAAAGAAGACATACAGATGCCTAATAGACCTATGAAAAGATGCTCAACATCACTCTTCATCAGGGAAATACAAATGTAAACTACAATAAGATATCATCTCACACCTGTCAGAATGGCTAAAATTAACAACACTGTTGGTGAGGATGCAGAGAAAGGGGGGCACTCTTACACCCTTGGTGGGAATACAAAGTGGTGCAGCCACTCTGGAAAACAGTATGGACATTCCTCAAAAAGTTAAAAATGCAACTACCTCATGACCTAGCAATTGCATGACTAGGTATTTACCCAAAGTGTACAAAAACACTGATTCTAAGGGTCACCTAAACCCCATTGTTTATAGCAGCACTATCAACAATATCCAAACTATAGAAGAGCCCAAATGTCAATTGACTGATGCATAATTAAAGAATATGTGTGTGTGTGTGTGTGTGTGTGTGTGTGTGTAATTAAATAATACTTAGTTGTCAAAAATAATGAAAAAGCTTGCCATTTGCTATGACATGGATGGAATTAGAGTCTATGATGCTAAATGAAATAAGTCAGACAGAGAAAGACAAATACCATATGATTTTATTCATATGTGGAACTTATGAAACAAACAGATGAATATAGGGGAAGGATAAAAGAGAGGGTGGTAAGCCATAAGAGACTCTTTAACTATAGGGAACAGAGTGAAGTTTGCTGGAGGGGAGGTTTGTGGAGGGATAGGTTAAATAGGTGATGGGTATTAAGGAGGGCACTTGTGATGAGAAATGGGTAATATATGTAAGTGATAAATCACTAAATTCTACTCCTGAAACCAATATTACACTATATGTTAACTGACTAGAATCTAAATAAAAATTTGGGAAAAAAAAGGGGGGGGAAGCAACTAAAATGCAGTTGTAATTTTCCAAGTTAGGATTCAATTATGTCCTCAAATTAAACAAGGTGTCAGTGACAGTGGAAGCAAAGAATGACTAAATGACCCATTTCTGATGCAAAATTGAAAAGCATTGTGATCTATTATGTAGAAATTATATACAGAGGTTAGTGAGAGGGAGAAAAAAGTTAGTAATAAAGTCCAAGTAGAACATGAGTCAATCAATTGACTTAGAAAGTGGAGAAGGAGTTTTGAGTAGATTTGTAATGCTTCTATAAACTAAATTTTTAAGTCAAGAAAAGGTCTGTGTTGGAGATAAACCAAAATCATCAGAATATAACTTTTATTGAGGTCTTTGCTCTAGAATGATTTTACCAAAGGATAGTGTGAAAAAAAATAAGAGAACTGAGAACAGTGATATAAAATATAATATTTTAGTGTTGACAAAAAGAGAAAAGTCTTGAAGGCTAGAGAAAGATTATTTGAGAGGAAAGAGGAGCACCAACAGAGGTGTCATAAAATCCCAGTGAATCTGAGGATGAAGAATACAAAAGATTGTTATTGAAGATAGTTAAGTAATTAAGTCTAGAGAGAAATCCAAGATGACTTACAATTTATGAAACTACTCCTGAAACTAATGTTGTCTTGTACATTAACTAAATAGAAATTAAGCAAAAAATTAGGATGAATAAAAAAAAAAAAAGAAACTGATAGAATAAGATAATTCTGGTGCCACCAGCCACTACAAAAATAGTAAAAAAAAGATTAAAATATGTTGGGTTTTGGCTTAGTTTGTGATGTTTTACATGAAGAGAATTGAAGTGACATCCAAACAATATAGTCTGATTGGCATTGATAGATATGGACTGAACAAAAAGAGATCCTTATTATTCAAAGAGCTCTGGGAATGGGTGCTTGTGCTAATAGGATTGAATATTGAGCCTTTGTTACATCTGATTTAAGCTTCTGGACATAGCCATAGATGGTAATTAAGCTGCATGTGAATAGTTTCTATTACTATGCTTTAGCTCATGGAAAAATCTCTGAAGTGTAGAAATATAAAAATGAAAACAATAAACATGGGGAGGTGTGTGTGTGTGTTTTAAATAAATATGAATTTATGGCTGAATATGTAATTATTGCTGTGCATATACTGATATTGCATAATAAATATATGCACATCTAGCTGCATATATGTAGAGTTTTCAAAATATTTGAAATAATCATTTGCAATTATTTAATATTTTGAGGATATTTTCTTCAAACTGGTTGTCTGGCTATAGGCACTTTTGATCCTAAAGGTAATTACAGAGAATTGTGCTAAAGAGACTAAGTTCTTCAGCTGGAAATGTAGGATATTTGCAAATAACCTCTCTAGTACCTGAAATGTTCATGACATCACTTTGTAAAGTTTTATTTCATGACTTATGTCAGAAACCAATGAAACTTTACTATTATATCTGTTTTCCTTTTTTGTCTCCCAAAATACTTAGCCTTTAATTTTCAATCCCTCTGATTTCCAAGAAAATGTAAGGAACCAAAAATAATGTTTAGCATCGCAAAGATTTTATGACTGAAGGAATCACTTTTACCACTCCTAAATGAGAGGTATGTATATTTTCATTAATTGCAAATGGTGGAGAATAATAGTCATGGAAGAGATTTACCTTTTTAAAAATTATTTTTTAGGGGCGCCTGGGTGGCTCGGTGGATTGGGTCTCTGCCTTCAGCTCAGGTCATGATCCCAGGGTGCTGGGATCGAGCCCCACATCAGGCTTTCTGCTCAGCGGGGAGCCTGCTTCCCCCTCTCTCTCTCTCTGCCTGCCTCTCTGCCTACTTGTGATCTCTCTCTCTCTCTGTCAAATAAATAAATAAATAATCTAAAAAATTATTTTTTATATTATTCAATGACACATGGACATGGTGAAAACATTAAAATAAGATTGAAGTGCATGTGAACAAAAGGAGTCTTTTTTTCCATCCCAGACAACATCTGCAACTTCTCCAACAATTTCTTGAATATTGTTCCAGAAATGTCCTGTGCTTACATGCAATCATATTGTATGTATTGTTCTGTAAGTCAGTTTTTTTCACTTCACCATGTCAAAGATCTTTTCATGTCACTACAGAGCTATCTTACTCTTTACTGTCTGCTTAGTATGTCATTATATATATATTGTGTGTGTGTGTGTGTGTGTGTGTTATAAAAGCAACCCTCTATTGATGTATTTATTTCAGTGGTTTTCCTGCTTTATTCTGTCTTTAAAATAATGATGAAACAAACATCCTGATCACAAGTTGTTGTGTATATGTGCAAAGTTATCTATAAGATAAATTAATAGATATACAATTGATGTATCAAATTTTATGTGTATTTTAAATGTTGACAATTTTGAGGGTGCCTGGGTTGCTCAGTTGGTTATGCCATCAACTCTTGGTTTCAACTCAGGTCACGATCTGTGATCTGGTGGTTGTAAGATCAAGCCCTGCATCAGGCTCTGTGCTCAGTTCAGAGTCTGCTTTGCATTATCTTTCTCTCTCAAATAAGTAAATAAAATCCAAAATAAATAAATAAATAAATAAATAAATATTGATAATTTTTGTCAGATTATCATTAAACAGATAACAGTTTACTCAGCTACTGATAGTACATGAGTGCTTATTTGTCAACATTCTTACAAATAAGGTATTAAAACTAAATTTTTTTGAAAGTCTGATAATGGGGAGATGATATATCATTACTGATTTAACACATTATGTTTTTTAAAGAATTATTTATTTGTTTGACACAGAGAGAGAGTATGTATACATAACATGGTGGGGGAGCAGAGGCAGAGGGAGAGGGAAAAAGAGAATTTTGAATAGACTTCCTCCTGGGTGTGGATCCTGATGAAGGGTTCAATCCCAGGACACTGAGATCATGACCTGAGCTGAAATCCAGAGTCATATGCATAACATACTGAGCCATGCAGGCACCCCTGTATTGTGTTCTTTAAAGAAAATTTTGGTGAGGATGTGGAGAAAAGAGAACCCTCTTGCACTGTTGGTAGGAATGTAAAGTGGTGGAGCCACTCTGGAAAACAGTATGGAGGTTCCTCAGAAAGCTAAAAATACAATTACCCTATGACCTAGCAACAACATTAGTAGGTATTTACCCAAAGAATACAAAAATACTAATTCAAAGGGTTACAGGAGCACCTGGGTGGCTCAGATCATGCCTTTGGCTCAGGTCATGATCTCTGGGTCCTGGGATGGAGCCCTGCATCGGGATCTCTGCTCAGCGGGGAGCCTGCTTCCCCCTCTTTCTCTGCCTGCCTCTCTTCCTATTTGTGATCTCTCTCTCTCTCTGTTAAATAAATAAAAAACAATATTTTTAAAAAAGAAATTTACAAAGGGTTACATACACGCTGATATTTATGCAACATTGTCTACAATAGCCAAATTATGGAAACAGTCCAAGTGTCCCTTGACTAATGAATGGATATATATACATATATAAATATATATATACATATATTAGATACATATATATATGTATATATACACACACACACACACAATGGAACATTATTCAGCCTTTAAAAATAAATTAAATATTGCCATTTGCAATGACATGGACAGAACCAGAGAGTATTACACTAAGCAAGATCAGTCAGAGAGACAAATACCATATGTTTTCACTCATATGTGGAATTTAAGAAACAAAACAAGTGAGCAAAGGGGAATGAGGGAGAAGCAAACCAAGAAACAGACTCTTAACTATAGAGAACACACTGATTCTCACCAGAGGGGAGGTGGGTAGGGGAGATGGGTTAGATAAGTGATGGGTATTAAGGATTACACTTGTGATGAGCACCAGGTGCTTTATGTAAGCCCTGACTCACCAACTTCTGCACCTGAATCTAATATTACACTGTTGGTTAATTAACTGGAATTTATATAAAAATTTCAAAAAATGAAATTAAAAAAGCAGTTAAACCAGTTTAAGACATGTATTTGAGCCTTGCAGTTTTTAATGTTCCCAATTAATTATAATTAATTTGTAGTTTGTTGTAGTTATCATGTGCTTGATTGTTTAGAATAAATCTTGGAAGTGATAAAAAAAGACTTTTAATAATCCACACTTTATTGTAATGAAACTGGGGATGGCCTCACTTATAACTTTGACAGAAAAGTGTATAATCATAACAGGTTAGCATTCCACCAACAGTACTTGAAGTTAGGTTTGATACATTGAGCTTTAGTGCCTAGCACAGTACCTGGCATATAATGGTCCATCAGTAAATATTTATTGCATAAATTAAAATCAAAGTTCGTTTAAAGAGGGCATTTTTATAATTTTATAAAGCAATTAGTGTAAAAATATAAGCTTAACCCAGATAGTTGATGGATACAAATATGGTTAATGTTGTAATGTTTAAGAGTTAGAGAAGATCTTAGAAATACTGTGTGTGTGTGTACTTGTAGATTTTGTATTTGTAGAGAATATTTTATACATTATGCAAAACAAATGGCTTTTGTACATCTAAGTCAGGAAAGAGTAGTCTCTTTCCTTACAATCAAGTGTTTTCAGTAAGTAATGTTTCAATTGATTTAATTATCTTTCTGCTGTATTAGTTATTTTCCCTGAAAGTTTCTCTTTATTTTTGTTTTAAATAAGTGATACAGATCAATAGTACCCAGGTATGTACTGGTCTACAAAATGTTACTGGACTGTAACAAGCTAAATATAGAATTTGAAAGTAAGCTTTAGAATGTTTAGTAGCAAGCTGATTAAGCAATTCAGTTTGCATTGAATCTATAATATTAAAAATATAGACATGTCTTTTATACATTTTTATTATTCTCTTCTATTTCCCTAGCTTTTTTATTATATTTTATAAAACTTTGGTCTGGAACAAGTCAGAGATTTGGAAAATTAACTGCTTTTCACCACAGATAGCTTGAGAAACAATGGTTTAGATGATGTTTATAAAAGACTTCAGCTGTATCCGTATTTTAAGGCAGATTTTCTGAAAGAAAAAATCCCATTTCCTTTGATCTCCTTGAGATGGATACTCAAAGACACAAAATTTTCCAAATAAAATTTTTCTGATCATGTTAAGATTTATTAATGGGTCCTCACTTTTGATAAGATTTAATGTTTAATAGGTTCTCATGAGGCTACTCTTTTAAAGTTTTATTTAAATTTATGTTTTATTAAATTCTAAGCACTACATGCATGGTAGAAATATTTTAAGGTAATTATAATTTGTAATTGCAGAAAAACAATCCAAATTCACTATCAATCTGTTTTAAAGTGACAAATTCTCAAAGTAGTTGACAGCCATGATAATTTTGTAGTATTTCTGTACAAGTGATTTTTCCTTCATTTGTACCACTCTTTTTTTCAAAAATACTAAAAGTAGTTTTCACTTTTCTCCTTGTATTTTTCATATTAAATTACCAGAATACATTACTTTACTCTCCTTATTCTTTATTACTATTTCATACTCTATCCATTTTTATTTATTTATTTATTTATTTATTTATTTATTTATTTATTTTTTATTTCCAGCATAACAGTATTCATTATTTTTGCACCACACCCCGTGCTCCATGCAATCCGTGCCCTCTATAATACCCACCACCTGGTACCCCAACCTCCCACCCCCCGTCCCTTCAAAACCCTCAGATTGTTTTTCAGAGTCCATAGTCTCTCATGGTTCACCTCCCCTTCCAATTTCCCCCAACTCCCTTCTCCACTCTAAGTCCCCATGTCCTCCATGCTATTTGTTATGCTCCACAAATAAGTGAAACCATATGATAGTTGACTCTCTCTGCTTGACTTATTTCACTCAGCATAATCTCTTCCAGTCCCGTCCATGTTGCTACAAAAGTTGGGTATTCATCCTTTCTGATGGAGGCATAATACTCATGAAAGAAATTGAGGAAGACACAAAGAAATGGAAAAATGTTCCATGCTCCTGGATTGGAAGAATAAATATTGTGAAAATGTCTATGCTACCTAAAGCAATCTACACATTTAATGCAATTCCTATCAAAGTACCATCCATCTTTTTCAAAGAAATGGAACAAATAATGCTAAAATTTATATGGAACCAGAAAAGACCTCGAATAGCCAAAGGGATATTGAAAAAGAAAGCCCACGTTGGTGGCATCACAATTCCGGACTTCAAGCTCTATTACAAAGCTGTCGTCATCAAGACAGCATGGTACTGGCACAAAAACAGACACATAGATCAATGGAACAGAATAGAGAGCCCAGAAATAGACCCTCAACACTATGGTCAACTAATCTTCGACAAAGCAGGAAAGAATGTCCAATGGCAAAAAGACAGCCTCTTCAATAAATGGTGCTGGGAAAATTGGACAGCCACATGCAGAAAAATGAAATTGGACCATTTCCTTACACCACACACAAAAATAGACTCAAAATGGATGAAGGACCTCAATGTGCGAAAGGAATCCATCAAAATCCTTGAGGAGAACACGGGCAGCAACCTCTTTGACCTCAACCGCAGCAACATCTTCCTAGGAACAACGCAAAAGGCAAGGGAAGCAAGGGCAAAAATGAACTATTGGGATTTCATCAAGATCAAAAGCTTTTGCACAGCAAAGGAAACAGTTAACAAAATCAAAAGACAACTGAAAGAATGGGAGAAGATATTTGCAAACGACATATCAGATAAAGGACTAGTGTCCAGAATCTATAAAGAACTTAGCAAACTCAACACCCAAAGAACAAATAATCCAATCAAGAAATGGGCAGAGGACATGAACAGACATTTCTGCAAAGAAGACATCCAGATGGCCAACAGACACATGAAAAAGTGCTCCATATCACTCGGCATCAGGGAAATACAAATCAAAACCACAATGAGATATCACCTCACACCAGTCAGAATGGCTAAAATAAACAAGTCAGGAAATGACAGATGCTGGCGAGGATGCGGAGAAAGGGGAACCCTCCTACACTGTTGGTGGGAATGCAAGCTGGTGCAGCCACTCTGGAAAACAGCATGGAGGTTCCTCAAAATGTTGAAAATAGAACTGCCCTATGACCCAGCAATTGCACTATTGGGTATTTACCCTAAGGATACAAACGTAGTGATCCAAAGGGGCACATGCACCCGAATGTTTATAGCAGCAATGTCCACAATAGCCAAACTATGGAAAGAACCTAGATGTCCATCAACAGATGAATGGATCAAGAAGATGTGGTATATATACACAATGGAATACTATGCAGCCATCAAAAGAAATGAAATCTTGCCATTTGCGACAACATGGATGGAACTAGAGCGTATCATGCTTAGCGAAATAAGTCAAGCAGAGAAAGACAACTATCATATGATCTCCCTGATATGAGGAAGTGGTGATGCAACATGGGGGCTTAAGTGGGTAGGAGAAGAATCAATGAAACAAGATGGGATTGGGAGGGAGACAAACCATAAGTGACTTTTAATCTCACAAAACAAACTGAGGGTTGCTGGGGGGAGGGGGTTTGGGAGAAGGGGGTGGGATTATGGACATTGGGGAGGGTATGTGCTTTGGTGAGTCCTGTGAAGTGTGTAAACCTGGTGATTCACAGGTCTATCCATTTTTTTATATCAAGTTTTCCCATGTGTTCTTTTTGCATTTTGGCAGAGGTAAGTTTTTACTGGGTATATTTATGTGCTCCCCTCTCCCATATTTTCCATAAATAGTCATGCTGAAGCCATTGGGAACCTAGTTCTCATTTGGAAACTGAGCATATAAATCATTTTTTGCCATTTTAATTGTGTTCACTTTAAAGTGTGAATGACAGTTTGCTCCTGAGCCTGGTCTTATAATAAAAATAGCCCTCAGATAGGTAGTAGCTCTTGACAACAGATCTTAAATTATAATGGATAGCTAAACATTCAATGTCCAACACTGATGTAATGGATAAGATTTGTTATGACCATATCTACACTATTACTCAATGGCAGAGATGCCAAGATGATCAGGGGTGGGGTCCTTTATTTCCAGGATAAGCACCAACCATTGGCCACTTCAGAGATTCAGTTTAACCTTTAAAACATAAATCCAGACTGTGATTTAAAATAATGTCATGGTTTTGGAACACATGGGTAGCTCAGTCATTTAAGTGTCTGCTTTAGCTCAGGTCACAATCTCAGGGTCCTAGGATAGAGCTCTCAGTTAGACGTCCTGCTCAGTGGGGAGTTTGCTTCTCACTCTCCATCTGCCCCTTCACACTCAGGTTCTCTCTCTCTCTCTCTCAAATAAAAAAATAATTAAATATAAAAATAAATAAAATTATTTCATGATTTAGGGAATTAAAATTTAACAAGCATTTATTGAGTGCTGGTTATATGGTTGTACTAGATAGATGAGGGGAAATTTGAATTAAAAAGTTACTTTGTCAAGGTACTCACATTCAGTACCTAGCACATACACCCCATAGTATGATGAAACTTCGTCATGTCTTTATATGAAAACTATCAAATTTCTGTCTGAGCACATTTCAAAACGTCTATTGAAATATTAAATATAGTTAGATATAGAGAAATAAACTCTGTAAAAGCTAAAGACTACGTATTATTGTTCCCTGGACTTTTTAAGTTTTTATTTAAATTCCATTTGTTAACAGATATTGTGATATTACTTTCAGCAGTAGAAATTAATGATTCATCACTTACATAAAACACCCAGTGCTCATCATAAGAGGTGCCTTCCATAATACCCATGACCTGTTTAACCCATTCCTTTGCCAACCTACCCTCCAGCAATTCTGTTTGTTCTCTATAGTTAAAAGTCTATTTCATAGTTTATCTCTCTCCTTTTCTCCTCTACATTCATCTATTTTCATTTGTTTTTTTTTTCTTAAATTCCACATATGAGGGAAATCATATAGTATTTGTCTTTCTCTGATTAATTTCACTTAGCATAACATACTCTAACTTCATCTGCATAATTTCAAATAGCAAGATTCCATTATTTTTGATGGCTAATATTCCATTCTCTCTCTCTCTTTTTTTAGATTTTTTCAATTTATTTATTTTCAGAAAAACAGTATTCATTATTTTTTCACCACACCCAGTGCTCCATGCAATCCATGCTCTCTACAATACCCACCACCTGGTACCCCAACCTCCCACACCCCCCGCCACTTCAAACCCCTCAGATTCTTTTTCAGAGTCCATAGTCTCTCATGATTCACCTCCCCTTCTAATTTACCCCAACTCCTTTCTCCTCTCTAACACCCCTTGTCCTCCATGATATTTGTTATGTTCCACAAATAAGTGAAACCATATGATAATTGACTCTCTCTACTTGACTTATTTCACTCCGCATAA
This sequence comes from Mustela erminea, assembly GCF_009829155.1. Classification (NCBI taxonomy): domain Eukaryota; kingdom Metazoa; phylum Chordata; class Mammalia; order Carnivora; family Mustelidae; genus Mustela; species Mustela erminea. The sequence goes on along the minus strand of NC_045635.1, from coordinate 81,521,913 downwards.
TCTCTTCCAGTCCCATCCATGTTGCTACAAAAGTTGGGTATTCATCCTTTCTGATGGAGGCATAATACTCCATAGTATATATGGACCACATCTTCCTTATCCATTCGTCTGTTGAAGGGCATCTTGGTTCTTTCCATAGTTTGGCAACCATGGCCATTGCTGCTATAAACATTGGGGTACAGATGGCCCTTCTTTTCACTACATCTGTATCTTTGGGGTAAATACCCAGGAGTGCAATGGCAGGGTCATAGGGAAGTTCTATTTTTAATTTCTTGAGGAATCTCCACACTGTTTTCCAAAGTGGCTGCACCAACTTGCATTCCCACCAACAGTGTAAGAGGGTTCCCCTTTCTCCACATCCCCTCCAACACATGTTGATTTCTGTCTTGCTAATTTTGGCCATTCTAAGTGGTGTAAGGTGATATCTCAATGTGGTTTTAATTTGAATCTCCTGAGGGCTAATGATGATGAATATTTTTTCATGTGTCTGATAGCCATTTGTATGTCTTGATGGGAGAAGTGTCTGTTCATATCTTCTTCCCATTTTTTGATATGTTTGCCTGTTTCGTGTGTGTTGAGTTTGAGGGGTTCATTATAGAACCTGGATATCAACCTTTTGTCTGTACTGTCATTGGCAAATATCTTCTCCCATTCCGTGGGTTGCCTTGTTTTTTTGACTGTTTCCTTCGCTGTGCAGAAGCTTTGATTTTGATGAAGTCCCAAAAGTTTATTTTTGCTTTTGTTTCCTTTGCCTTTGGAGACATATCTTGAAAGAAGTTGCTGTGGCTGATATCAAAGAGATTACTGCCTATGCTCTCCTCTAGGACTCTGATGGATTCCTGTCTCATGTTGAGGTCTTTTATCCATTTTGAGTTTATCTTTGTGTACAGTGTAAGAGAATGGTCGAGTTTCATTCTTCTACTTATAGCTGTCCAGTTTTCCCAGCACCATTTATTGAAGAGACTGTCTTTTTTCCACTATATATTTTTTCCTGTTTTGTTGAAGATTAATTGACCATAGAGTTGAGGGTCCATGTCTGGGCTCTCTACTCTGTTCTACTGGTCCATGTGTCTGTTTTTTTGCCAGTACCATGCTGTCTTGGTGATCACAGCTTTGTAATAAAACTTGAAATCAGGTAAAGTGATGCCCCAGGTTTATTTTTGTTTTTCAACATTTCCTTAGCGATTCAGGGTCTCTTCTGATTCCATACAAATTTTTGGATTATTTGCTCCAGCTCTTTGAAGAATACCGGTGGAATTTTGATCAAAATGGCATTAAAGGTATATATTTCTCTAGGCAGTATAGACATTTTAATAATGTTTATTCTTCCAATCCAAGAACATGGAACGTTCTTCCAACTTTTTGTGTCTTCTTCAATTTCTTTCATGAGTGTTCTCTAATTCCTCGAGTACAGATCCTTTACCTCTTTGGTTAGGTTTATTCCCAGGTATCTTATGGTTCTTGGAGCTATAGTAAATGGAATCGATTTGCTAATTTACCTTTCTGTATTTTCATTGTTAGTGTATAACAAAGCCACTGATTTCTGCACATTGTATCCTGCCACGTTGCTGAATTGCTGTATGAGATCTAGCAGTTTGGGGGTGGAGTCTTTTGGGTTTTCCATATAAAGAATCATGTCATCTGCGAAGAGAGAGAGTTTGACTTCTTCATTGCCAATTTGGATACCTTTTCTTTCTCTTTGTTTTCTGATTGCTGTTGCTAAGACTTCTAATACTATGTTGAACAAGAGTGGTGAGAGTGGGCATCCTTGTCGTGTTCCTGATCTCAATGGGAAGGATGCAAGCTTTTTCCCAATGAGGATGATATTTGCTGTGGGTCTTTCATAAATAGATTTGATGAGGTTCAGGAATGTTCCCTCTATCCCTATAGTTTGAAGCGTTTTAATCAGGGACGGATGCTGGATTTTGTCAAATACTGTTTCTGCATCAATTGAGAGGACCATGCGGTTCTTATCTCTTCTCATATTAATTTGTTCTATCACATTGATTGATTTGCGAATTTTGAACCATCCTTGTAGCCCAGGGATGAATCCCACCTGGTCATGATGGATGATCTTTTTAATGTGCTGTTGGATCCTGTTGGCTAGGATCTTGTTGAGAATCTTAGCATCCATATTGATCAGTGATATTGGTCTAAAATTCTCCTTTTTGGTAGGGTCTTTGGCTGGTTAGGGGATCAGGGTAATGCTGGCTTCATAGAAAGATTCTGGAAGTTTTCCTTCTGCTTCAATTTTTTGAAAGAGCTTCAGGAGAATAGGTGTTATTTCTTTGAAAGTTTGGTATAATTCCCCAGGGTATCCGTCAGGTCCTGGGCTCTTGTTTTTTAGGGGGTTTTTGATCACTGCTTCAAACTCATTATTAGATACTGGTCTATTCCGGATGTCGATTTCTTCCTGGCTCAATTTTGGTAGTTTGTAGTTATCCAGGAATGCATCCATTTCATCTAGGTTGCTAAGCTTATTGGCATATAACTGTTGATAATAACTTCTGATGATTGTTTCTACTTCCTTGGTGTTAGTTGTGATCTCTCCCTTTTCATTCATAATTTTATGACTTTGGGCTTTCTCTTTTTTTCTTTTGGATTAGTGTGGCCAATGGTTTATCGATCTTATTGATTCTTTCAAAAAACCAGCTTCTAGTTTCATTGATACATTCTACTGTATCTCTGGTTTCTACCTCATAAATCTCAGCTCTAATCTTGATGATTTCCCTTCTTTATGTGTGGAGTTGGTTTGATTTGTTGTTGATTCTCCAGTTCTTCAAGGTGTAGAGACAGCTGCTGTGTTCTGGATTTTTCAACATTTCTTGAGGGAGGCTTGGATGGCTATGTATTTCCCCCTTAGGACAGCCTTTGCTGTATCCCATAGGTTTGGGACAGAAGTGTCTTCATTCTCATTTGTTTCCATGAATTGTTTCAGTTCTTCTTTGATCTCCTGGTTATTTCAAGCATTCTTTTTTTAAAATTTTTTATTTTTTATAAACATATATTTTTATCCCCAGGGTTACAGGTCTGTGAATAGCCAGGTTTACACACTTCACAGCACTCACCAAAGCACATATCCTCCCCAATGTCCATAACACCACCCCCCTTCTGCCAACCCCCCTCCACCAGCAACCCTCAGTTTGTTTTGTGAGATTAAGAGTCACTTATAGTTTGTCTCCCTCCCAATCCCATCTTGTTTCATTGATTCTTCTCCTACCCACTTAAGCCCCCATGATGCATCACCACTTCCTCATATCAGGGAGATCATATGACAGTTGTCTTTCTCTGCTTGACTTATTACGCTAAGCATGATACGCTCTAGTTCCATCCATGTTGTCGCAAATGGCAAGATTTCATTTCTTTTGATGGCTGCATAGTATTCCATTGTGTATATATACCACCTCTTCTTAATACATTCATCTGTTGACGGACATATAGGTTCTTTCCATAGTTTGGCTATTGTGGACATTGCTGCTATAAACATTCGGGTGCACGTGCCCCTTTGGATCACCATGTTTGTATCTTTAGGGTAAATACCCAGTAGTGCAATTGCTGGGTCATAGGGCAGTTCTATTTTCAACATTTTGAGGAACCTCCATGCTGTTTTCCAGAGTGGATACACCAGCTTGCATTCCCACCAACAGTGTAGGAGGGTTCCCCTTTCTCCGCATCCTCGCCAGCATCTGTCATTTCCTGACTTGTTGATTTTAGCCATTCTGACTGGTGTGAGGTGATATCTCATTGTGGTTTTGATTTGTGTTTCCCTGATGCCGAGTGATATGGAGCACTTTTTCATGTGTCTGTTGGCCATCTGGATGTCTTCTTTGCAGAAATGTCTGTTCATGTCCTCTGCCCATTTCTTGATTGGATTATTTGATCTTTGGGTGTTGAGTTTGCTAAGTTCTTTATAGATTCTGGACACTAGTCCTTTATCTGACATGTCGTTTGCAAATATCTTCTCCCATTCTGTCAGTTGTCTTTTGATTTTGTTAACTGTTTCCTTTGCTGTGCAAAAGCTTTTGATCTTGAAGAAATCCCAAAAGTTCATTTTGCCCTGGCTTCCCTTGCCTTTGATGATGTTCCTAGGAAGATGTTGCTGCGGCTGAGGTCGAAGAGGTTGCTGCCTGTGTTCTCCTCTAGGATTTTGATGGATTCCATTCTAACATTGAGGTCCTTCATCCATTTTGAGTCTATTTTTGTGTGTGGTGTAAGGAAATGGTCCAATTTCAACCACAAGAGGAAGTTTGGAAAGAAACCAAATACATGGAGACTAAACAGCATCCTTCTAAAGAATGAATGGATCAACCGGGAAATTAAAGAAGAATTGAAAAAAATCATGGAAACAAATGATAATGAAAACACAACTGTTCAAAATCGGTGGGATAAAACAAAGGCAGTCCTGAGAGAAAAATATATAGTGGTACAAGCTTTTCTCAAGAAACAAGAAAGGTCTCAGGTACACAACCTAACCCTACACCTAAAGGAGCTGGAGAAAGAAGAAGAAAGTAACCCTAAGCCCAGCAGGAGAAGAGAAATCATAAAGATCAGAGCAGAAATCAATGAAATAGAAACCAAAAAATCAATAGAACAAATCAACGAAACTAGGAGCTGGTTCTTTGAAAGAATTAATAAAATTGATAAAACCCTGGCCAGACTTATCAAAAAGAAAAGAGAAAGGACCCAAATAAATAAAATCATGAATGAAAGAGGAGAGATCACAATTAACACCAACGAAATACAAGCTATTATAAGAACATACTATGAGCAACTCTATGCCAACAAATTTGACAATCTGGAAGAAATGGATGCATTCCTAGAAACATATAAACTACCACAACTGAACCAGGAAGAAATAGAAAGCCTGAACAGACCCATAACCAGTAAGGAGATCGAAACAGTCATTGAAAATCTCCAAACAAACAAAAGCCCAGGGTCAGACGGCTTCCTGGGGGAATTCTACCAAACATTTAAAGAAGAACTAATTCCTATTCTCCTGAAACTGTTCCAAAAAATAGAAATGGAAGGAAAACTTCCAAACTCATTTTATGAGGCCAGCATCACCTTGATCCCAAAACCAGACAAGGATCCCATCAAAAAAGAGAGCTATAGACCAATATCCTTGATGAACACAGATGCGAAAATACTCAACAAAATACTAGCCAATAGGATTCAACAGTACATTAAAAGGATTATTCACCACGACCAAGTGGGATTTATTCCAGGGCTGCAAGGTTGGTTCAACATCTGCAAATCAGTCAATGTGATACAACACATCAATAAAAGAAAGAACAAGAACCATATGATACTCTCAATAGATGCTGAAAAAGCATTGACAAAGTACAGCATCCCTTCCTGATCAAAACTCTTCAAAGTGTAGGGATAGAGGGCACATACCTCAATATCATCAAAGCCATCTATGAAAAACCCACCACAAATATCATTCTCAGTGGAGAAAAACTGAAAGCTTTTCGCTAAGGTCAGGAACACGGCAGGGATGCCCATTATCACCACTGCTATTCAACATAGTACTAGAGGTCCTAGCCTCAGCAATCAGACAACAAAAGGAAATTAAAGGCATCCAAATTGGCAAAGAAGAAGTCAAATTATCACTCTTCGCAGATGATATGATACTATATGTGGAAAACCCAAAAGACTCCACTCCAAAACTGCTAGAGCTTGTACAGGAATTCAGTAAAGTGTTCAGGATATAAAATCAATGCACAGAAATCAGTTGCATTTCTCTACACCAACAGCAAGACAGAAGAAAGAGAAATTAAGGAGTCAATCCCATTTACAATTGCACCCAAAACAATAAGATACCTAGGAATAAACCTAACCAAAGAGGCACAGAATCTATACTCAGAAAACTATAAAGTACTCATGAAAGAAATTGAGGAAGACACAAAGAAATGGAAAAATGTTCCATGCTCCTGGATTAGAAGAATAAATATTGTGAAAATGTCTATACTACCTAAAGCTATCTACACATTTAATGCATTTCCTAACAAGTACCATCCATCTTTTTCAAAGAAATGGAACCAATAATTCTAAAATTTATATGGAACAGAAAAGACCTCGAATAGCCAAAGGGATATTGAAAAATAAAGCCAAAATTGGTGGTATCACAATTCCGGACTTCAAGCTCTATTACAAAGCTGTCATCATCAAGACAGCATGGTACTGGCACAAAAACAGACACATAGGTCAATGGAATAGAATAGAGAGCCCAGAAATAGACCCTCAACTCTATGGTCAACTTATATTCGACAAAGCAGGAAAGAATGTCCAGTGGAAAAAAGACAGCCTCTTTAATAAATGGTGTTGGGAAAATTGGACAGCCACATGCCGAAAAATGAAATTGGACCATTTCCTTACACCACACACAAAAATAGACTCAAGCATTCTTAAGCAAGGTGGTCTTTAGCTTCCAGGTGTTTGAGTTCCTTCGGAACTTTTCCTTGTGATTGAGCTCTGGTTTCAAAGCATTGTGATCTGAGAATATGCAGGGAATAGTCTCAGTCCTTTGGTATCTGTTGAGTCCTGATTTGTGACCCAGTATGTGGTCTATTCTGGAGAAAGCTCCATGTGCACTTGAGAAGAATGGGTATTCTGTTGTTTTAGGGTGGAATGTTCTGCATATATCTATGGGGTCCATCAGGTCCAATGTGTCATTCAATGCTCTTGTTTCTTCATTGATTTTCTGCTTCGATGATCTGTCTATTTCTGAGAGAGGCATGTTAAGATCTCCTACGATTAGTGTATTCATATCAATATTACTCTTTATCTTGATTAACAGTTTTCTTAAGAAATTGTCTGATCCCATATTGGGAGCATAGATATTTACAATTGTTAAATCATCTTGGTGGATAGTCCCTTTAAGGATTATGTAGTGTCCTTCTGTATCTCTGACTACAGTCTTTAGTTTGAAGTCTAATTTATCTGATATGAGAATGGCTACCCCAGCCTTCTTTTGAGGCCCATTGGCATGAAAGAAGCTTCTCCATCCCTTCACTTTTCAGTCTGGGTGTATCTTTAGGTTCAAAATGGGTCTCTTGTAGACAACATATGGATGGGTCCTGTCGTTTTATCCAATCTGCAACCCTGTGCCATTTTATGGGTGCATTTAGGCCATTCACATTGAGAGTGATTATTGATAGATACGTTTTTATTGACATCGAGTTACCTTTGAAGTCTTTCTTTCTGTAGACTGTCTCTATATTTCTGTTCAATGCTATTCTTGGGATTTTTCCTTTTTTATAGAACCCCCCTTAATATTTCCTGCAGTGTCAGCTTGGTGGTTGCATAGTATTTCAAGCCTTGCCGGTCTTGAAAACTCTTTATCTCTCCATCCATTTTGAATGTCATTCTTGCTGGATAAAGTATTCTTGGCTGCATGTTATTCTCATTTAGTGCCCTGAATATATCTTGCCAGCCTCTTCTGGCTTGCCAGGTCTCTGTGGACAGGTCTGATGTTATTCTGATGGGCTTCCCTCTGTAAGTAAGGAGGCTCTTTGCCCTGGCGTCTTTCAAGAGATTATACCTACTATTATAATTCCTTTATTTGACTATCAGGTGTCATGATTTTTTTTGGAATGTATTATCTTGGGTGGAGACCGTTCAGCCTCTAGTACATGAACGCTGGTTCCATTAGCGAGATTGGGAAAATTTTCATGAAGGACTTGTTCCACTATATCTTCTAGAATTCTTTCTTTCTCAATCCCCTTCAGGGATTCCAATAATTCTGACGTTGGAACGCTTCATGGCATCATTTATTTCCCTGATTCTGTTTCCGTGGTTTCTAAGCTGTTTGTTCCAGGCTTCATCCTGATCCTTTCTCTCTATCTGTTTGTCTTCCAGATCACTAATTCTATCTTCTCTCTCAGTTACCCTAGCTTTGAGAAAGTTTAGATTAGATTGGAACTCATTGAGAGCATTGTGAACCTCCTCCCTGGTAGCTTTAAGCTCCGCCCTAACGTTGTGAACATCCTGTCTGGTCGCTTTCAGTTAGGCCCTAATCAATTCTGTTTGGTCATCCATGGCTTTCTCCAACCTAGATATTGCCTGGATAATTGTTAGCCTGAATTCTCTTTCCGACATATTGTCTATGTTGATAGCCATTAGCTCTGTTGCAGAAGGTCCATCCTCTGTATTTTTCTTCTGTTGGGCATTCCTCCTCCTAGTCATTTTGGTGGGAGATGACTGAACAGATGTAGCTGGATGTATCAACTGTGGTGCAGTCAAGGTGCACCCTGGAACACTTCTGAGCAATCAGGATTCCCCACCCAAATGAGAGTCAAAAGAAAAGAAAAAGAAAAAGAAAAAAATAGAAAGAAAAAAAAAGAGAGAGATAGAGAGACAGGAAAGAATGGGAAGATGAAGAAGAAGGTTCAGCCCAGATGGGCCCCAAAGTAGGATTTATGAAGTAGACAAACAAAAAGAGATAAAAATAACTGATACAAATATATGAGAAGAGAAAAAATATATATGTATGCAAATAAAGAAAGAACCTCGTCAAAAAGAACCCCAAGTGTAAAACTTACATGCTATCAGGACAAACACAAAAAAACACAGAAATACTGTTGGAAGAAGATGGGAGAGTTCTTATAAATTCTCAGTGTGTGCGAGGAAGGTTGTTTTTATTCTTCCTGGATTTATCTTTATATCTTTGTTAAAGGACTCAACTTTCCTAAGATAAAGGGATTAAAAATTGGTTTACCTATAGGGGTAGTATTGATTGGAGAAAGGGGATTACTTTGAATTTTAACTCTATATGAATATTAGAGGACAAAAATAAAAAGGAATAAACTAGACTAAACTAAAATTTTAAAAAAGGAATTCAAAAAATAAAAATGCAAAAGAAAAACATAGGTATATGTATCAAAAAGTTCAGGTTAGAAAGGTATTATGGAATTTGATGTACTGCACAGCTCGCTGTGATGGTAAATAGGTTAAAAAAATTACCTATGTGTAAAAAAAAAAAAAAAAATTAACCGGAATAGTGGGAACGAGTGAACAATACAAGTTTTCCTATGAAGTAGTGGTTGTTCTCTTGTAGTCCTTTTTTTTTTTTTCTCTCTTTTTTTTTTTTCTTTCTTGGTTTGTTTTCTGGGGAAGGGGCCTGCCACGTGGGTTGTCAGTCAATGATGTTTCCTGAGTTAAGTCCTCCTGCCCCCCCCTCAAAGGGCGGGCTCTGAGGAAACTGTTTTTTTTTTTTTTTTTTTTTTTTTTCAGGCTTTTGTTCTCTGGCGGTTTTTATGCTTGTTCACTTTTTTTTCTCTCACCTTGACCGCCTTTGATGGTTTTTGTAGTTTTAGAGGAAAACAAACCTCTCAGAGAGAAGCCTTAGTCTGGGTGCAGAGCCTAAATAAGTTCCCCCTTGGCCGCTGGCAGAGCAGGTTCCAAGTTGCAGACCCTGGGGGTGCAGGATCTTTTGCTTGTACCCAAAGCCAAGGCAGTGGCAGCTGTCTGGGAGCTCCCGACCACCAGAGAGGTTCCAAGCAGCGATTGCACACTGAGATTTTGCCGCTGTCCAGGGCTGGGAGTGCCCGGATTGCGCGCACCTCTTTCAGAGGCGGCTATGGGTCCGGCGCACATCTCAGGCACTGAGAACAGGGCGCAAGTCCATAAGCACCAGGCTGGGCTTTTGCGCACCTCTGTCAGGGGAGAGTTTGGGGCATGTGGCTTAGGCTTTGAAACAATGGCACGGGTCAAAGAGCACCAGCCAGGCTTTTGAGACTCAGGGGAGCATGAGGGACATGCGCGCGTATCTCAAGCTTTGTGGTAGGGCTTGCACGTTCTGCCGACTGGCATGGCTTCCATCTCCTCACAGGAGCTAGAATCCACTCATTCTCTCGGGTGCGCTGGCGGCTTAGGGACCAAGAGCTGGTTTCTCTGCCTCACTCTCTCTTCCTCAGCGCCGGGGAGGCTGTTCTGGGACCGGGGACTTAAGTCCCTGTCCCTAGCCGCCCCGATTCCCACAATTTCCCCCCGCGATCCTTTGCTCTTTTGGAGTGCTTTCAACCAGTCTCCAAGTTAATGCTGGTCCCCAGACACAGGGCACTCTCACTCATATTGGGGTATTACTTTCCAACCGGTCGCCGCTGGTGGCTCCCTCCCCCTTTTGTTTATCTTCCCATATCAGTCCGCAGTTCCCACTCTGCTTTACCTGCCCACTAGCGTCTTCTGCCCCTGTAGAGATCCAGACGTGTATAATTCTGATCTCAGGCTGATTTCATGGGTGATTGGAGTTCTTTGGTAGGTAATCAGCTCACTTTGGGGTACTGGCTGAAAAGGCAATTCCTCCTACTCCCCCGCCATCCATCTTGTCCCTCTTCTTTCTCTCTCTTTCTCTCTCTCTCTCTCTATATATATATAATCTCAAGATGTCTATCTATCTCTCTATATATATACCTCACACCTCTTTATCCATTCACTAGTCAATGGACATTTGGACTCTCTCCTTAACTTAGCTATAATTGATAATACTATATACATATATAGTTATGCATATATGCATGTCTATACATATGCAAATATATGTATATACATAACCATGTATATGTATATACATATGCATATATATGTACATAGTATTGATAATACTACTATAACATATGTGATGTATATATCACTTCCAGGCAGTATTTTTTTTTTAATTTTTTTCTTTCTATTTTTTTTTAATTTTTTATTTTTTATAAACATATATTTTTATCCCCAGGGTTACAGGTCTGTGAATCACCAGGTTTACACACTTCACAGCACTCACCAAAGCACATACCCTCCCCAATGACCATAAACCCACACTCTTCTCCCAAACCCACTCCCCCCAGCAACCCTCAGTTTGTTTTGTGAGATTAAGAGTCACTTATGGTTTGTCTCCCTCCCATTCCCATCTTGTTTCATTTATTCTTCTCCTACCCACTTAAGCCCCCATGTTGCATCACCACTTCCTCATATCAGGGAGATCATATGATAGTTGTCTTTCTCTGCTTGACTTATTTCGCTAAGCATGATACGCTCTAGTTCCATCCATGTTGTCGCAAATGGCAAGATTTCATTTCTTTTGATGGCTGCATAGTATTCCATTGTGTACATATACCACATCTTCTTGATCCATTCATCTGTTGATGAACATCTAGGTTCTTTCCATAGTTTGGCTATTGTGGACATTGCTGCTATAAACATTCGGGTGCACGTGCCCCTTTGGATCACCATGTTTGTATCTTTAGGGTAAATACCCAGTAGTGCAATTGCTGGGTCATAGGGCAGTTCTATTTTCAACATTTTGAGGAACCTCCATGCTGTTTTCCAGAGTGGATACACCAGCTTGCATTCCCACCAACAGTGTAGGAGGGTTCCCCTTTCTCCGCATCCTCGCCAGCATCTGTCATTTCCTGACTTGTTGATTTTAGCCATTCTGACTGGTGTGAGGTGATATCTCATTGTGGTTTTGATTTGTATTTCCCTGATGCCGAGATATATGGAGCACTTTTTCATGTGTCTGTTAGCCATCTGGATGTCTTCTTTGCATAAATGTCTGTTCATGTCCTCTGCCCATTTCTTGATTGGATTATTTGTTCTTTGGGTGTTGAGTTTGCTAAGTTCTTTATAGATTCTGGACACTAGTCCTTTATCTGATATGTCGTTTGCAAATATCTTCTCCCATTCTGTCAGTTGTCTTTTGATTTTGTTAACTGTTTCCTTTGCTGTGCAAAAGCTTTTGATCTTGATGAAATCCCAATAGTTCATTTTTGCCCTTGCTTCCCTTGCCTTTGGCGTTGTTCCTAGGAAGATGTTGCTGCGGTTGAGGTCGAAGAGCTTGCTTCCTGTGTTCTCCTCAAGGATTTTGATGGATTCCTTTCGCACATTGAGGTCCTTCATCCATTTTGAGTCTATTTTTGTGTGTGGTGTAAGGAAATGGTCCAATTTCATTTTTCTGCATGTGGCTGTCCAGTTTTCCCAGCATCATTTATTGAAGAGGCTATTTTCCATTGGACATTCTTTCCTGCTTTGTCGAAGATTAGTTGACTGTAGAGTTGAGGGTCTATTTCTGGGCTCTCTATTCTGTTCCATTGATCTATGTGTCTGTTTTTGTGCCAGTACCATGCTGTCTTGATGATGACAGCTTTGTAATAGAGCTTGAAGTCCGGAATTGTGATGCCAACAACGTTGGCTTTCTTTTTCAATATCCCTTTGGCTATTCGAGGTCTTTTCTGGTTCCATATAAATTTTAGAATAATTTGTTCCATTTCTTTGAAAAAGATGGATGGTACTTTGATAGGAATTGCATTAAATGTGTAGATAGCTTTAGGTAGCATAGACATTTTCACAATATTTATTCTTCCAATCCAGGAGCATGGAACATTTTTCCATTTCTTTGTGTCTTCCTCAATTTCTTTCATGAGTACTTTATAGTTTTCTGAGTATAGATTCTGTGCCTCTTTGGTTAGGTTTATTCCTAGGTATCTTATTGTTTTCGCTGCAATTGTAAATGGGATTGACTCCTTAATTTCTCTTTCTTCTGTCTTGCTGTTGGTGTAGAGAAATGCAACTGATTTCTGTGCATTAATTTTATATCCTGACACTTTACTGAATTCCTGTATAAGTTCTAGCAGTTTTGGAGTGGAGTCTTTTGGGTTTTCCACATATAGTATCATATCATCTGCAAAGAGTGATAATTTGACTTCTTCTTTGCCAATTTGGATGCCTTTAATTTCCTTTTGTTGTCTGATTGCTGAGGCTAAGACCTCTAGTACTATGTTGAATAGCAGTGGTGATAATGGACATCCCTGCCGTGTTCCTGACCTTAGCGAAAAGCTTTCAGTTTTTCTCCACTGAGAATGATATTTGTGGTGGGTTTTTCATAGATGGCTTTGATGATATTGAGGTATGTGCCCTCTATCCCTACACTTTGAAGAGTTTTGATCAGGAAGGGATGCTGTACTTTGTCAATGCTTTTTCAGCATCTATTGAGAGTATCATATGGTTCTTGTTCTTTCTTTTATTGATGTGTTGTATCACATTGACTGATTTGCAGATGTTGAACCAACCTTGCAGCCCTGGAATAAATCCCACTTGGTCGTGGTGAATAATCCTTTTAATGTACTGTTGAATCCTATTGGCTAGTATTTTGTTGAGTATTTTCGCATCTGTGTTCATCAAGGATATTGGTCTATAGCTCTCTTTTTTGATGGGATCCTTGTCTGGTTTTGGGATCAAGGTGATGCTGGCCTCATAAAATGAGTTTGGAAGTTTTCCTTCCATTTCTATTTTTTGGAACAGTTTCAGGAGAATAGGAATTAGTCCTTCTTTAAATGTTTGGTAGAATTCCCCCGGGAAGCCGTCTGACCCTGGGCTTTTGTTTGTTTGGAGATTTTTAATGACTGTTTCAATCTCCTTACTGGTTATGGGTCTGTTCAGGCTTTCTATTTCTTCCTGGTTTAGTTGTGGTAGTTTATATGTTTCTAGGAATGCATTCATTTCTTCCAGATTGTCAAATTTATTGGCGTAGAGTGGCTCATAGTATGTTCTTATTATAGTTTGTATTTCTTTGGTGTTAGTTGTGATCTCTCCTCTTTCATTCATGATTTTATTTATTTGGGTCCTTTCTCTTTTCTTTTTGATAAGTCGGGCCAGGGGTTTATCAATTTTATTAATTCTTTCAAAGAACCAGCTCCTAATTTCATTGATTTGTTCTATTGTTTTTTTTGGTTTCTGTTACATTGATTTCTGCTCTGATCTTTATGATTTCTCTTCTCCTGCTGGGCTTAGGGTTTCTTTCTTGTTCCTTCTCCAGCTTATTTAGGTGTAGGGTTAGGTTGTGTACCTGAGACCTTTCTTGTTTCTTGAGAAAGGCTTGTACCGCTATATATTTTCCTCTCAGGACTGCCTTTGTTGTGTCCCACAGATTTTGAACCGTTGTATTTTCATTATCATTTGTTTCCATGATTTTTTCCAATTCTTCTTTAATTTCCCGGTTGACCCATTCATTCTTTAGAAGGATGCTGTTTAGTCTCCATGTATTTGGGTTCTTTTCAAACTTCCTTTTGTGGTTGAGTTCTAGCTTCAGAGCATTGTGGTCTGAAAATATGCAGGGAATGATCCCAATCTTTTGATACCGGTTGAGTCCTGATTTAGGACCGAGGATGTGATCTATTCTGGAGAATGTTCCATGTGCACTAGAGAAGAATGTGTATTCTGTTGCTTTGGGATGAAATGTTCTGAATATATCTGTGATGTCCATCTGGTCCAGTGTGTCGTTTAAGGCCTTTATTTCCTTGCTGATCTTTTGCTTGGATGATCTGTCCATTTCAGTGAGGGGAGTGTTAAAGTCCCCTACTATTATTGTATTATTGTTGATGTGTTTCTTTGATTTTGTTATTAATTGGTTTATATAGTTGGCTGCTCCCACGTTGGGGGCATAGATATTTAAAATTGTTAAATCTTCTTGTTGAACAGACCCTTTGAGTATTATATAGTGTCCTTCCTCATCTCTTATTATAGTCTTTGGCTGAAAATCTAATTGATCTGATATAAGGATTGCCACTCCTGCTTTCTTCTCATGTCCATTAGCATGGTAAATTTTTTCCACCCCCTCACTTTAAATCTGGAGGTGTCTTCGGGATTAAAATGAGTTTCTTGGAGGCAACATATAGGTGGGTTTTGTTTTTTTATCCATTCTGATACCCTGTGTCTTTTGACAGGGGCATTTAGCCCATTAACATTCAGGGTAACTATTGAGAGATATGAATTTAGTGCCATTGTATTGCCTGTAAGGTGACTGTTACTGTATATGGTCTCTGTTCCTTTCTGATCTACCATTTGTAGGCTCTCTCTTTGCTTAGAGGACCCCTTTCAAGATTTCCTGTTGAGCTGGTTTGGTGTTTGCAAATTCTTTCAGTTTTTGTTTGTCCTGGAAGCTTTTAATCTCTCCTTCTATTTTCAATGATAGCCTACCTGGATATAGTATTCTTGGCTGCATGTTTTTCTCGTTTAGTGCTCTGAAAATATCATGCCAGCTCTTTCTGGCCTGCCAGGTCTCTGTGGATAAGGCAGCTGCCAATCTAATATTTTTACCATTGTATGTTACAGACTTCTTTTCCCGGGCTGCTTTCAGGATATTCTCTTTGTCACTGAGACTTGTAAATTTTACTATTAGGTGACGGGGTGTGGGCCTGTTCTTATTGATTTTGAGGGGCATTCTCTGAACCTCTTGAATTTTGATGCTCTTTCCCTTTGCCATATTGGGGAAATTCTCCCCAATAATTCTCTCCAGTATACCTTCTGCTCCCCTCTCTCTTTCTTCTTCTTCTGGAATCCCAATTATTCTAATGTTGTTTCATCTTATGGTGTCACTTATCTCTTGAATTCTCCCCTCGTGGTCCAGTAGCTGTTTGTCCCTCTTTTGCTCACCTTCTTTATTCTCTGTCATTTGGTCTTCCATATTACAAATTCTTTCTTCTGCCTCATTTATCCTAGCAGTGAGAGCCTCCATTTTTGATTGCACCTCATTAATAGCTTTTTTTATTTCAACTTGGTTATATTTTAGTTCTTTTATTTCTCCAGAAAGGGCTTTTATATCTCTCGAGAGGGTTTCTCTAATATCTTCCATGCCTTTTTCGAGCCCGGCTAGAACCTTGAGAGTTGTCATTCTGAACTCTAGATCTGACATATTACCAATGTCTGTACTGATTAGGTCCCTAGCCTTCGGTACTGCCTCTTGTTCTTTTTTTTGTGTTGAATTTTTCCCTCTTGTCATTTTGTCCAGATGAGAGCATATGAAGGAGCAAGTAAAATACTAAAAGGGTGGCAACAACCCCAGGAAAATATGCTTTAACCAAATTAGAGGAGATCCCAAATCGTCAGGGGAGAGAAAGGAGATAAAAATTGGTTCAAAAAGGAAGAAAGAAAAAAAAAGAAAAAAAGAAAAAAAAGAGAAAAGAAAAGAATTTTAAAAAAAGAAAACAAATAAAGAAAAATACAAAAAAGAAAATATATATATTTATTAGATAAACTAGTTAAAAAACGTTAAAAAAGAAAAAGGTAAAAGTTAAAAAAAATTACCAGAAGGAGAGAAAAAAACAAAAATTGAAAAAGAAAAAATTAAATTAACTGCAAGACAAAAGAAAATCACATGGAAAAAGCCATGAGTTCCGTGCTTTTCTTTCTTCTCCTCTGGAATTCTGCTGCTCTCCTTGGTATTGAAACCGCACTCCTTGGTAGGTGAACTTGGTCTCAGCTGGATTTCTTGTTGATCTTCTCGGGGAGGGGCCTGTTGTAGTGATTCTCAAGTGTCTTTGCCCCAGGCGGAATTGGACCGCCCTTACCAGGGGCTGGGGTGAGTAATCCGCTCAGGTTTGCTTTCAGGAGCTTTTGTTCCCTGAGTGCTTCTGTAGAGTTCCAGAGGATGGGAATACAAATGGCGGCCTCCTGGTCTCTGGCCCAGAGGAGCCGAGAGCCCAGGGCCCCACTCCTCAGTGAGCCCACAGAGAACAGTGCCCTGTTACTCCCATTTGCCTGACCTCCGGCCGCGCTCCGAGCTCACTGAGCCTCCGACCGGTTCAAGGTAACACCGAGCTGTGAGCTTACTGTCGGCTCTGTCTCTGTAGCCGGCTTTCCCGTTCCAATACCCGCAAGCTCTGCGACACTCAGACACCCCCGATCCTTCTGTGACCCTTTGGGACCTGAGGCCACGCTGACCCCGCGTGGGCTTCGCCCCGGTTTAGCCTCTGGAGCGATGTCCCTCAGCGGAACAGACTTTTAAAAGTCCTGATTTTGTCCACCGTTGCTCCGCCGCTTGCCGGGAGCCGACCCCTCCCCTTGGGGTCTATCTTCCTGTTGCTTTGGATTCACTTTTCCGCCGGTCCTACCTTTCAGAAAGTGGTTGTTTTTCTGTTTCCGGAATTGCTGTTCTTCTTCTCTTCGATCTGCCCATGGATTTTATGGTGTTTGCAATCTTTAGATAAGCTATCTAGCTGATCTCCGGCTAGCTGAAGTAGTCTCAGCCTGCTACTTCTCCTCCATCTTGACTCCTCCCCCCTCCAGGTAGTATTTTTGTATCCTTTGAGTAAATACCAACAGTTCAATTGCTGGCTGGAAAGGTAGTTGTATTTTTAACTTTCTGGGGAACCTCCCTGCTGTTTTCCAGAGTGGTTAATCCAGTTTGCACTCCGACCAACAGTGTAAGACAGTTCCTGCATCCTTACCAAAATCATCCTTTCTCTGCATCCTTGCCAAAATCTGTTATTTCCTGGGTTGTTAATTTTTAAAAATTTTTTTAAATTTATTTTCATCATAACAGTATTCATTGCTTTTGTAACACATCCAGTGCTCCATGCAATCCGTGCCTCTATAATACCCACAACCTGGTACCACGTCCTCCCACCCCCCGCCCCTTCAAAACCCTCAGATTGTTTTTCAGAGTCCATAGTCTCTCATGGTTCACCTTCCATTCCAATTTCCCCCAACTCCCTTCTGCTCTCTATCTCCCAATGTCCTCCATGCTATTTTTTATGCTCCACATATAAGTGAAACCATATGATAATTGACTCTCTCTGTTTGACTTATTTCACTCCACATAATCTCTTCCAGTCCCATCCATGTTGCTACAAAAGTTTGGTATTCGTCCTTTCTGATGGAGGCATAATACTTCATAGTGTATATGGATCACATCTTCCTTATCCATTCATCTGTTGAAGGGTATCTTGGTTCTTTCCACAGTTTGGTGACCATGGCCATTGCTGCTATAAACATTGGGGTACAGATGGCCCTTCTTTTTACGACATCTGTATCTTTGTGGTAAATACCCAGGAGTGCAATGGCAGGGTCATAGGGAAGTTCTATTTTTAATTTCTTGAGGAATCTCCACACTGTTTTCCAAAGTGGCTGCACCAACTTGTATTCCCACCAACAGTGTAAGAGGGTTCCCCTTTCTCCACATCCCCTCCAACACATGTTGATTTCTGTCTTGCTAATTTTGGCCATTCTAAGTGGTGTAAGGTGATATCTCAATGTGGTTTTGATTTGAATCTCCCTGATGGCTAGTGATGATGAACATTTGTTCATGTGTCTGAGAGCCATTTGTATGTCTTCATTGGAGAAGTGTCTGTTCATATCTTCTGCCCATTTTTTGATATGACTGTTTTGTGCGTGTTGAGTTTGAGGAGTTCTTTATAGATCCTGGATATCAACCTTTTGTCCGTACTGTCATTTGCAAATATCTTCTCCCATTTCGTGGGTTGCCTCTTTGTTTTCTTGACTGTTTCCTTTGCTGTGCAGAAGCTTTTGATTTTGATGAAGTCCCAAAAGTTCATTTTCGCTTTTGTTTCCTTTGTCTTTGGAGACATATCTTGAAAGAAGTTGCTGTGGCTGATATCGAAGAGATTACTGCCTATGTTCTCCTCTAGGATTCTGATGGATTCCTGTCTCACATTGAGGTCTTTTATCCATTTTGAGTTTATCTTTCTGTATGGTGTTAGAGATTGGTTGGGTTTCATTCTTCTACTTATAGCTGCCCAGTTTTCCCAGCACCATTTATTGAAGAGACTGTCTTTTTTCCACTGCATATTTTTTCCTGTTCTGTCGAAAATTATTTGACCATAGAGTTGAGGGTCCATATCTGGGCTCTCTACTCTGTTCCACTGGTCTATGTGTCTCTTTTTATGCCAGTACCATGCTGCCTTGGTGATCACAGCTTTGTAATAAAGCTTGAAATCAGGTAACGTGATGCCCCCAGCTTTATTTTTGTTTTTCAACATTTCCTTAGCGATTCGGGGTCTCTTCTGATTCCATACAAATTTTTGGATTTTTTGCTCCATCTATTTAAAGAATATCGGTGGAATTTTGATCGGAATAACATTAAAAGTATAGATTGCTCTAAGCAGTATAGACATTTTAACAATGTTTATTTTTCCAATCCAAGAGCATGGAATGGTCTTCCATCTTTTTGTGTCTTCTTCAATTTCTTTCATGAGTGTTCTGTAATTCCTCGA
Organism: Mustela erminea; assembly: GCF_009829155.1. Lineage (NCBI taxonomy): Eukaryota > Metazoa > Chordata > Mammalia > Carnivora > Mustelidae > Mustela > Mustela erminea. The sequence goes on along the minus strand of NC_045635.1, from coordinate 81,502,921 downwards.
GTACAGTTCCTTTCCCCCTTTGGTTATGTTTATTCCCAGGTATCTTATGGTTCTTGGTGCTATAGTAAATGGAATCAATTCTCTACTTTCCTTTTCTGTATTTTCATTATTAGTGTATAAGAAAGCCACTGATTTCTGTACATTGACTTTGTATCCTGCCACGTTGCTGAATTGTTGTATGATTTCTAGTAGTTTGGGGGTGGAGTTTTTTGGGTTTTCCATATAAAGAATCATGTCATCTGCAAAGAGAGAGAGTTTGACTTCTTCATTGCCAATTCGGATACATTTTCTTTCTCTCTGTTGTCTGGTTGCTGTTGCTAGGACTTCTAATACTAGGTTGAACAAGAGTGGTGAGAGAGGGCATCCTTGTCGTGTTCCTGATCTCAACGGGAAGGCTGCAAGCTTTTTCCCATTGAGGATGATATTTGCTGTGGGTCTTTCATAGATAGATTTGATGAAGTTCAGGAATGTTCCCTCTATCCCTATACTTTGAAGCGTTTTAATCAAGAACGGATACTGGATTTTGTCAATGCTTTTTCTGAATCAATTGAGAGGACCATGGGTTGTTAATTTTTTTTATTATTACAGGTGTGAGGTAGTATTTAATTGTAGTTTTCATATGTATATCTCTAATGATGAGGGATGTTGGGCATATTTTCATGTTTCTGTTGGCCAACTCTGTTGTCATCTTTGGAAAAATGCCCATTCATGTCTTCTGCCCATTCCTTGACTGGATTATTTTGGGGGGAATGTTGAATTTAATAAGTTCTTTATGCAATTTAGGTACTAATCCTTTATCAGATATGTCATGTATAAATATCTTCTCCCATTCTGAAGGTTGCCTTTTAGTTTGGGTGATTGTTTCCTTTGCTGTGTAGAAGTTTTTATAATGATAAAGTCTAAATAGTTCATTTTTTGCTTTTGATTCTCTTATCTCCATAGATGTGTCTAGTAAAAAGCTGCACCAGGCAATGTAAAAGAGATTGTTGCCTGTGATCTTCTCCAAGACTTTGATGGTTTTCTTTCTTATGTTTAGATCATTCATCCACTTTGAATTCCTTTTTCTGTATTGTATTAAAAAAATTGTTCAGTTTCATTCCTTTGTATGTGGCTGTTGAGTTTTTCCAACACCATTTGTTGAAGAGACTGTCTTTTACCCATTGGATAACCTTTCCTGTCTTGTCAAAGATTTGTTGACCATATAGTTGTGGATCCATTTCTGGGCTTTCTATTCTGTTCCATTGATCCACGTGTCTATTTTGTATAGTCTTCATGACTACAGCTTTGTAATATAGTTTGAAGTCTGCAATTGTGATTCCTTGCTTTTCTTTTTAAACATTATTTTGACGTCACATACAAATTTTAAGATTGTTTGTTCTAGCTCTCTGAAAAATGCTGGTGGAATTTTGATAGGGATCTCATTAAATGTGTAAATTGCTTTGGATAGTATAGACTTTTTTTTAAAGATTTTATTTATTTATTTGACAGAGAGAAATTACAAGTAGGCAGAGAGGCAGGCAGAGAGAGAGAGGAGGAAGCAGGCTCCCTGCTGAGCAGAAAGCCTGATGTGGGACTCGATCCCAGGACCCTGAGATCATGACCTGAGCTGAAGGCAGTGGCTTAACCCACTGAGCCACCCAGGCACCCTAGTATAGACATTTTAACAATGTTTCTTTTTCCAATCCATGAGTGTGGAATATCTTTCCATTTCTTAATGTTCTCAATTTCTTTCATAAGTGCTACATAATTTTCAGCATACAGCCCTTTTATCTCTTCAGTTAGATTTTCCTTAGGTATCTTATAGTTTTTGGTGCAATTTCAAATGGGATCAATTCCTTGATTTCTCTTTCTGCTTTTTCATTATTGGTGTACAGAAATGCAACAGATTTCTACAGGTTTATTTTCTATCTTGTGACTTAATTGAATTCATGTATCAGTTCTAGCAAATTTTTGGTGGAGTCTCTTGGGTTTTCTACCTAAAGCACTATGTCCTCTGTGAAGAGTGAAAGTTTGACTACTTCCTTACCAATTGTTGTCCGATTACTGAGGCTAGGACTTCCACTACTGTGTTAAATAACAATGGTGAGAGTGGACGTCCCAGTCTTCCTCCTGACCATAGAAGAGAAGCTCTAAATTTGTCCCCATTGTGAATGATACCAGCTGTGGGTCTTTCATATACAGCTTTAATGGTATTGACATATGTTCACTCTATCCCTACTTTGTTGAGGGTGTTTTTCAAGAATGGATTCTGTATTTTGTCAAATGGTTTTCTACATCTATTAAGAGGATCATATAGTTCCTATCCTTTCTTTTACTAATATTGTGTTTCATACTGATTGATTTGAGAATATTGAACAACTCTTACTGCCCAGGAATAAATACCATTTGATCATGATAAATAATTCTTCTCATGTACTGCTGGATTCAATTTGCTAGTATCTTTTTGAGAATTTTTGCATTCATGTTCATCAAAGATATTGGACTATAATTCTCTTTTTTTAGTAGAGTCTTTGTCTGATTTGGGAATCAAGGTAATGCTGGCCTTATAGGAAGGAGTTTGGAAGTTATCCTTCCATGTCTATTTTTTGGAACAGTTTGCAAAGAATAGGTATTAACCCTTATTTAAATGCTTGGTAGAATTCCCCTGGGAAACCAGCTGGCTTTGGGCTTTTGTTTCTTGGGAAATTTTTGATTACGGATTCAAATTCATTGTTAATTATCAGTCTGTTCAAGGATTCTTTTTCCTCCTGTTTCAGTTTTGGTAGTTTATATGTTTCTAGGAATTTATCCATTCTCTCAGATTGCCCAATTTGTGGGCACATAATTTTTCATACTATTCTATTATGATTGTTAGTATTGTGATGTTGTTTGTGAGCTCTCCTTTCTCATTTGTGATGTGATTTTACTTATTTGGATCCTTTCTCTTCTCTTTCTTTATGATAGATTTATTTATTTATTTATTTATTTATTTACTTACTTACTTACTTACTTACTTATGTACTTCTTTATTTATCAGAGGGAGAGTGCACAAGCAGGGGTAGAGACAGGCAGAGAGAGAAGCAGGCTTCCCACTGAGCAAGGAGGCTGATGCGGGATTTGATCCCAAGACCCTAGGATCACAATGTGAGCTGACGGTAGATGCATAACTGACTGAGCCACTCAGGCATCCCTCTCTTTTCCTTTTGATAAGTCGGCTTAAGGTTTGCCAATTCCTTTATTTTTTTCAAAGAAGCACCTCCTGGTTTTGTTTTGTTGTTGTTGTTGTTTTTTAATCTGTTCTACTGTGGGTTTCTTTTTTTCTTTTTTTAATTTTTTTTACATTTCTGTATTATTTATGTCTGCTTTAATTTTTTTTTCAGATTTCTCTTTTTTTAATTGTGTTATGTTAATCACCATACAATACATCATTAGTTTTTGATATTATTTTTCTTCTTCTGTTGCCTTTAGGCTTCATTTGTTCTTATTTTTTCAGCTTTTTTAAAGTATAAGTTCAAATTTTGTGTCTGAATCTTTTCTTCTGTCTTGAGGTTGGTCTCTATTGCTATGTACTTACCTCTTATGACTGCTTTTGCTGCATCCCAAAGGATTTGGACCATCATGTTTTCTGCTTCATTTGTTTCCATGTATTTTTTATATTTTCTTTAATTTTCTGGACCACCCATTCATTCTTCAGTAGGATGTTCTTTAACCTCCATGTATGTTCGAATTTTCTGAATTTTTTCCTGTGGGTTACTTCAAGGTTGATAGCTTTGTGATCTTAAAATATTCATGATATGATCTCAGTCTTTGTGTTTTAAGGCCTGTTTTGTGATCTTGTATGTGATCTGTCCAGGAGAAGGTTCCATGTGAAGTAAAAAACAATGTGTATTCTGCTACTTTGGGTTGAATTATTCTGAATATATCTGTAGGCCATCTGGTCAAGTGCATCATTCAAAACCATTGTTTCCTTATTGATTTTCTGCTTAGATAGTCTCTCCATTGCTGCAAGTGGAGTGTTAAAGTCCCTTACCATTATTGTATTACTATCCATGAATTTCTTTATGTTTGTTATTAGTTGATTTATATGTTTTGGTGCTCCAGTACTGAGGGTATAGCATTTACAATTATTAGATCTTCTTGTTGATAGGCCCCCTTTTATGATACAGTGCTATTCTTCCTCTTTTGTTATAGTCTGTTTTATAATCTAGCTTGTCTCATATAAGCATGACTACTCAAGCTTTCTTTTGACATCCATTAGCATGATACATTGTTCTCCATCCCCTCACTTTCAACCTGCAGGTGTTTTTATGTCCAAAATGAGCCTCATGTAGGCAGCATATAGATGGGTCTTGTTTTTGTTTTTGTTTTTGTTTTTGTTTTTGTTTTTTTAATTTTTTTTTTTTTTATTTCCAGCATAACAGTATTCATTATTTTTGCACCACACCCCGTGCTCCATGCAATCCGTGCCCTCTATAATACCCACCACCTGGTACCCCAACCTCCCACCCCCCGTCCCTTCAAAACCCTCAGATTGTTTTTCAGAGTCCATAGACTCTCATGGTTCACCTCCCCTTCCAATTTCCCCCAACTCCCTTCTCCACTCTAAGTCCCCATGTCCTCCATGCTATTTGTTATGCTCCACAAGTAAGTGAAACCATATGATAATTGACTCTCTCTGCTTGACTTATTTCACTCAGCATAATCTCTTCCAGTCCCGTCCATGTCGCTACAAAAGTTGGGTATTCATCCTTTCTGATGGAGGCATAATACTCTATCCCCAGGGGTACAGGTCTGTGAATCACCAGGTTTACACACTTCACAGCACTCACCAAAGCACATACCCTCCCCAATGTCCATAATCCCACCCCCTTCTCCCAAACCCCCTCCCCCCAGCAACCCTCAGTTTGTTTTGTGAGATTAAAAGTCACTTATGGTTTGTCTCCCTCCCAATCCCATCTTGTTTCATTGATTCTTCTCCTACCCACTTAAGCCCCCATGTTGCATCACCACTTCCTCATATCAGGGAGATCATATGATAGTTGTCTTTCTCTGCTTGACTTATTTCGCTAAGCATGATACGCTCTAGTTCCATCCATGTTGTCGCAAATGGCAAGATTTCGTTTCTTTTGATGGCTGCATAGTATTCCATTGTGTATATATACCACATCTTCTTGATCCATTCATCTGTTGATGGACATCTAGGTTCTTTCCATAGTTTGGCTATTGTGGACATTGCTGCTATAAACATTCGGGTGCATGTGCCCCTTCGGATCACTACGTTTGTATCCTTAGGGTAAATACCCAATAGTGCAATTGCTGGGTCATAGGGCAGTTCTATTTTCAACATTTTGAGGAACCTCCATGCTGTTTTCCAGAGTGGCTGCACCAGCTTGCATTCCCACCAACAGTGTAGGAGGGTTCCCCTTTCTCCGCATCCTCGCCAGCATCTGTCATTTCCTGACTTGTTTATTTTAGCCATTCTGACTGGTGTGAGGTGATATCTCATTGTGGTTTTGATTTGTATTTCCCTGATGCCGAGTGATATGGAGCACTTTTTCATGTGTCTGTTGGCCATCTGGATGTCTTCTTTGCAGAAATGTCTGTTCATGTCCTCTGCCCATTTCTTGATTGGATTATTTGTTCTTTGGGTGTTGAGTTTGCTAAGTTCTTTATAGATTCTGGACACTAGTCCTTTATCTGATATGTCATTTGCAAATATCTTCTCCCATTCTGTCAGTTGTCTTTTGATTTTGTTAACTGTTTCCTTTGCTGTGCAAAAGCTTTTGATCTTGATGAAATCCCAATAGTTCATTTTTGCCCTTGCTTCCCTTGCCTTTTGTGTTGTTCCTAGGAAGATGTTGCTGCGGTTGAGGTCAAAGAGGTTGCTGCCTGTGTTCTCCTCAAGGATTTTGATGGATTCCTTTCGCACATTGAGGTCCTTCATCCATTTTGAGTCTATTTTTGTGTGTGGTGTAAGGAAATGGTCCAATTTCATTTTTCTGCATGTGGCTGTCCAATTTTCCCAGCACCATTTATTGAAGAGGCTGTCTTTTTGCCATTGGACATTCTTTCCTGCTTTGTCGAAGATTAGTTGACCATAGAGTTGAGGGTCTATTTCTGGGCTCTCTATTCTGTTCCATTGATCTATGTGTCTGTTTTTGTGCCAGTACCATGCTGTCTTGATGACGACAGCTTTGTAATAGAGCTTGAAGTCCGGAATTGTGATGCCACCAACGTGGGCTTTCTTTTTCAATATCCCTTTGGCTATTCGAGGTCTTTTCTGGTTCCATATAAATTTTAGCATTATTTCTTCTATTTCTTTGAAAAAGATGGATGGTACTTTGATAGGAATTGCATTAAATGTGTAGATTGCTTTAGGTAGCATAGACATTTTCACAATATTTATTCTTCCAATCCAGGAGCATGGAACATTTTTCCATTTCTTTGTGTCTTCCTCAATTTCTTTCATGAGTACTTTATAGTTTTCTGAGTATAGATTCTGTGTCTCTTTGGTTAAGTTTATTCCTAGGTATCTTATGGTTTTGGGTGCAATTGTAAATGGGATTGACTCCTTAATTTCTCTTTCTTCTGTCTTGTTGTTGGTGTAGAGAAATGCAACTGATTTCTGTGCATTGATTTTATATCCTGACACTTTACTGAATTCCTGTATAAGTTCTAGCAGTTTTGGAGTGGAGTCTTTTGGGTTTTCCACATATAGTATCATATCATCTGCGAAGAGTGATAATTTGACTTCTTCTTTGCCAATTTGGATGCCTTTAATTTCCTTTTGTTGTCTGATTGCTGAGGCTAGGACCTCTAGTACTATGTTGAATAGCAGTGGTGATAATGGACATCCCTGCCGTGTTCCTGACCTTAGCGGAAAAGCTTTCAGTTTTTCTCCATTGAGAATGATATTTGCGGTGGGTTTTTCATAGATGGCTTTGATGATATTGAGGTATGCGCCCTCTATCCCTACACTTTGAAGAGTTTTGATCAGGAAGGGATGCTGTACTTTGTCAAATGCTTTTTCAGCATCTATTGAGAGTATCATATGGTTCTTGTTCTTTCTTTTATTGATGTGTTGTATCACATTGACTGATTTGCGGATGTTGAACCAACCTTGCAGCCCTGGAATAAATCCCACTTGGTCGTGGTGAATAATCTTTTTAATGTACTGTTGAATCCTATTGGCTAGTATTTTTATCGATTCTGACTCTCTACAGCTTTTGATTGGAGAACTTAGTGCATTTACATTCAGATTGACTAATGATAGATATGAATTTAGTGCCATTTATTACCTGTAAATTAATTGTTTCTGGAGATTTTCTCCGTTCCTTTCTAATCTTTGTCACTTTTGGTCTTTCCCATTCAAAGATTTCCCCATAGAAGTTCTTACAGGTTTAGTGGTCAGTTTTTGTTTGTCTGGGAAACTATTTATCTCTCCTTCTATTCTGAAAGACAGCCTTGCTGGATAAGTTAGTCTTAGGTGTATATTTTTTCCCCATTCAGCATGTTGTATATATCATGTCACTGTCTTCTGTCCTGCTAAGTTTCTGTGGTTAGGTCTGCTGCTAACCTTATCTGTCTTGCCTCGTAAGTTCAGGATTTCTTTTCTTTTGCTGCTTTAAGGACTTTTTCCTTATCTTATATTTTTCAAATTTTACCATATTGTTGACTTGCTTTTGTTGTTTTAATGGGAGTTCTTTGTGCCTCCTATATTTGGATGTCTGTTTCTTCTCCCAGATTAAGGAAGTTTTTGACCATCATTTGCTCAAATGACAAGGTCTTTTGCCCCTCTTTCCCTCTATTTTTCCTCTGGGAGTCCTGTGATACCACTGTTATTATGCCTTATGGAGTTGCTGAGTTCCCTAAGTCTGCAATCATGATCCAATACTTTTCTTTCCCTCTTCATTTCAGCTTCATTATTTTCCATAGTTTTATCTTTTATATCACCTATTTGTTCTTCTTCCATCCTTTGGTCATTACCTTTAGTTGGTTTCCCATCTCAGTGATAGCATCTTTTATTTCAGCCTGACTAGGTTTTAGGTCATTTATCTCTGTGGTAAAGAGCACCCTAGTGTTTTCTATGCTTTTCTCAATCCCAGCAAGTATCTTTATGATTGTTTTAAGTCCTGGTTCAGGCATATCACTTATATCTTCTTTGATGAGATCCCTGGTTTTTGTTGTTCTTTCTTTTAGGATTAATTCTACCACGTTGGCATTTTGTCTTGGTATCTGTCTTCTTCCATGTATTAGGAAAGCCCACTATGTTTCCTGGTCCTAAGAGTAATGGCTTTATGAAGAAGAGGTCATATATTTCCCAGGTCCTGGCACTACAGGCAATTTTTCTGGTGTATATGCTGTGTACTTTGCTATTGTGTTTTGGCTGCTTTTTCCCTCATATAAGTGCTCTGCAGTTTCTCCTTGCTTAACATGGGGAATGTTTGGACCTTGTCCAAAGTGTGGAGAGTCTTAACTAGGTGTGCTCTGGTCTGCTTGTTTAAGAGATCTAATAGTATTTCCACTAGAACTGAATTGTGGAGCCCTCTATGGTCAGTATACTTGGTGGATACAGAGGTGTTGTGATGGTCTTCTGGGGTAAGGACTTGTTGCTCTGGTTCTCAGGCACACTTTCCCTATTAAAGAAGCACTTGCAGAGCACAAGTTGTGGAATTTGGTGTAAGTGGTATATTTTCACCACTGTTGGCTCTCTCCTGCTTATTGAAGTTAGTTTATGCCAAAAGGTGGGGGAGGTAAATCTCTCCTTCCTTTCTCCACAGGGGAGTTCATGCCCCTGACTATCCAGGATGCTCTCACAAACAATCTCCCTTTCTGTGTCCCAGACATCTCAGTTCCACGCCTTCACCCTATCTGTATCCCGGTCATCTGACTACATGGCAGTGCAGTATTCCTGTGTTTTATCCCAGCCAGGCCAGGTGAGCTTTAAAACTCCATACATTAGGGACCTGGCATGGTGCAGATGTGTGCTGCTCCTCCGGGGGAGGGTCATGCTATGCTGGGTCTAGTGCAGGGGTGCTCCAGAAGGGAAGTCATATCAATGCACAGGAGCTTGGAATTTGGAGTAAAGCACACACACACACAAAAATCAAGTGTTCAGGTTAGCTGCCTTCAGCAGATGTCTATGCACCTATGCTAAGGTGCAAGGGTGTCTAATGGCACCTGTAGGCCCTTCATTCATGGAATGACAGTGCTACCTCTTCCAGGTATTCCTGGACTTCTCCTCTCCTTCTCCACTGCAGTGCCTGCCAAACTCAACATTAGCCATGGTGTGGACCTCATGATAATCAATGCCTTTGGGAAGAGTTTTCCTTATGTGATCTCTGTGTGTTCTTCTCTTTCCCTTTTCCAGAGTATGAAGTGAAATATAGTACTAAGAAAGTTCTTATTAATAGCAGGAAATTATATATGGAAAAATATAAGGGGCTAAGTATTGGTTCTTATGGGATTTTGATGTATTGAATGACATTTTAAAGGTAATATTTACAGAAAAGATGGAAAATAAGTCTTATTGATAAGAAACTTGCAGAGTTATAACAATATATTAGAACAATTTGACAAACTGTTGAAGATAGAAATTAGATAAATATTTGTTTTAGTCACTAAGGGTGTGATAAAATTAAGTGCAATCTAAAATCTACTTTTGAATAAGTCTTAATTTCATATTTTATGTTTTCATAATGATTATTTAAAAACCTTGATTTAAAATATATTTTGTTATAAATATAACATATAAGAGAATTTAATAAACTATGTAGCTCTATATAAATTCTTGACATTATTTTAAAATTTGTAAATTACTGAAAGACATTTTATTGGAGAAAGTGTTGTGCAAGGTGAAAGATAAATTATGAGAGAGAAAGTGAGTGGACACTTTGATTTGTAACCACCAGTATTGATTTCTGTAGACTAGTAAGATTAGAGACATGATTATGAAAACCGTAAAATGGTAAAAATGTTGTTTTGCTAATTGGCTATATGTTATAAAATATTTTATTGAGCAAGGACCTCAGGCTTAAATCACATTAAAGACACTCAAGTTCAATTGATCATTATCTATTGTGAACTTATGGAATTACACAGTATATACTTTATAACAGGAAAATTTTTTTTTTCATATCTCAGCTTTTATCTTCTGGCAAAAATGGCTGACCTCAACAAAGGGAGCTTCAATGTTTTAGATATTTTATACAGCAATGTTATACATTTTACATTCTATAGTCGATTTAAATTTTTCCCTATTTTCCTTTGGTTGAATTATCCATTTTTTATTGAAAGAACCTCTTTAAAAACAATATTCTCATTTCATTGGACAAATATTTAATGCCTGTGGGATTATAGTAAAATTAATCAAACTGGCATGCAAAAGGAAGGAGGAGGAGTAGAATCCCCTAATTCTCTTCAGTTCAGACTTCAACATTATATCCTGTTTTATTCATAAAAATTTGGTAAAGGGGCAATGACAGAAATCTTTCTTCCTTAGGGATAAATGATAATAAATAGGAGACAATGTTATTTTTCTCTATGTGATGTATAATAAGCTATAAGGGATAAATGAAGTTTTTAGAGGCAAATGTTAAAATTAAGTACTATAACATTTAAACAGATCAAAATGGTTTTGATTGTTTTTAGTCATGCTTCATATGAACATTTGGATCTTAGAGTTTGAGGTTTAGCTAGTTTATTTGGTATGCCAGGAAGCATGATTAAGCCTTATCATAGAAAAGTATAGATTTTTAAGCTGTTGGAATCAACAGCAATAATAATGCCTTACATTCATACAGTGCTTTACAGTACACACAATAACATTTTTTTTAATATTTATTTCTTTACGGCATAACAGTATTCACTGTTTTTTGCACCACACCCAGTGCTCCATGCAATCTATGCTCTCTCTAATACCCACCACCTGGTTCCCCCAAACTCCCACCCCCCACCCCTTCAAACCCTCAGATATGTTTTCAGAGACCATAGTCTCTCATGGTTCACCTCCCCTTCCAATTTCCCTCAACTCCCATCTCCTTTCCATCACCCCTTTTCCTCCATGCTATTTGTTATGCTACACAAATAAGTGAAACCATAGGATAATTGACTCTCTCTGCTTGACTTACTTCACTCAGCATAATCTCTTCCAGTCCCATCCATGTTAACACAAAAGTTGGGTATTCATCCTTTCTGATGGAAGCATAATACTCCATAGAGTATATGGACCACATCTTCCTTATCCATTCATCTGTTGAAGGGCATCGTGGTTCTTTCCACAGTTTGGCTACCGTGGCCATTGCTGCTATAAACATTGGGGTACAAATGGCCCTTCTTTTCACTACATCTGTATCTTTGGGGTAAATACCTAGTCGTGCAATTGCAGGGTCATAGGGAAGCTCTTTTTTTTAATTTCTTGAGGAATCTCCACACTGTTTTCCAAAGTGGCTGCACCAACTTGGGGTCCCACCAAGAGTGTAAGAGGGTTCCCCTTTCTCCACATCCCCTCCAACACATGTTATTTCATGTCTTGCTAATTTTGGCCATTCTAACTGGCATAAGGTGGCATCTCAATTTGGTTTTAATTTGAATCTCCCTGATGGCTAGTAATGGTGAACATTTTTTCATGTGTCTGAGAGCCATTTGTATGTCTTCATTGGAGAAGTGTCTGTTCATATCTTCTGCCCATTTTTTTAAAAATATGATTGTCTGTTTTGTGTGTGTTGAGTTTGAGGAGTTCTTTATAGATCTTGGATATCAGCCTTTTGTCTGTACAGCCATTTGCAAATATCTCCTCCCATTCCATGCATTGCCTCTTTGTTTTCTTGACTGTTTCCTTTGCTGTGCAGAAGCATTTGATTTTGCTGAAGTCCCAAAAGTTCATTTTCGCTTTTGTTTCCTTTGCCTTTGGAGACATATCTTGAAAGAAGTTGCTGTGGCTGATATTGAAGAGATTACTGCCTATGCTCTCCTCTAGGATTCTGATGGATTCCTGTCTCACGTTGAGGTCTTTTATCCATTTTGTGTTTATCTTTGTGTACGGTGTAAGAGAATGGTCGAGTTTCATTCTTCTACATATAGCTGTCCAGTTTTCCCAGCACCATTTATTGAAGAGACTGTCTTTTTTTTCACTGTACATTTTTTTCCTGTTGTGTCAAAGATTATTTGACCATAGAGTTGAGGGTCCATATCTGGGCTCTCTACTCTGTTCCACTGGTCTATGTGTCTGTTTTTATGCCAGTACCATGCTGTCTTGGTGATCACAGCCCTGTAGTAAAGCTTGAAATCAGGTAATGTGATGCTGCCAGTTTTATTTTTGTTTTTCAACATTTCCTTAGTGATTTAGGGTCTCTTCTGATTCCATACTAATTTTGGGATTATTTGCTCCAGCTCTTTGAAAAATACCGGTGGAATCTTGATCGGAATGGCATTAAAGGTATAGATTGCTCTAAGCAGTATAGACATTTTCACAATGATTATTCTTCCAATCCAAGAGCATGGAATGGTCTTCCATCTTTTTGTGTCTTCTTCAATTTCTTTCATGAGTGTGCTGTAGTTCCTTGAATACAGATCCTTTTCCCCTTTGGTTAGGTTTATTCCTAGGTATCTTATGGTTCTTGGTGCTATAGTAAATGGAATTGATTCTCTAATTACCCTTTCTATATTTTCATTGTTAGTGTATAAGAAAGCCACTGATTTCTGTACATTAACTTTGTATCCTGCCACGTTGCTGAATTGTTGTATGAGATCTAGTAGTCTGGAGGTGGAGTCTTTTGGGCTTTCCATATAATGAATCATGTCATCTGCGAAGAGAGTTTGACTTCTTCATTGCCAATTTGGATACCTTTTCTTTCTCTTTGTTGTCTGATTGCTGTTGCTAAGACTTCTAATACTATGTTGAACAAGAGTGGTGAGAGTGGGCATCCTTGTCGTGTTCCTGATCTCAACAGGAAGGCTGCAAGCTTTTTCCCATTGAGGATGATATTTGCTGTGGGTCTTTCATAGATAGATTTGATGAAGTTCAGGAAAGTTCCCTCTATCCCTATACTTTGAAGTGTTTTAATCAGGAACGGATGTTGGATTTTGTCAAATGCTTTTTCTGCATGGATTGAGAGGACCATGTGGTTCTTCTCCCCTCTCATATTAATTTGTTCTATCACACTGATTGATTTGCCAATGTTGAACCATCCTTATAGCCCAGGAATGAATCCCACCTGGTCATGGTGGATAATCTTTTTAATGTGCTGTTGGATCCTGTTTACTAGGATCTTGTTGAGAATCTTAGCATCCATATTCATCAGTGATATTGGTCTGAAATTCTCCTTTTTGGTAGAGTCTTTGCCTGATTTGGGGATCAGGGTAATGCTGGCTTCATAGAAAGAGTCTGGAAGTTTTCCTCCTCCTTCCATTTTTTGAAACAGCTTCAGGAATATAGGTGTTATTTCTTCTTTGAACGTTTGGTAGAATTCCCCAGGGAATCTGTCAGGTCCTGGTCTCTCTTTTTTTTTTTTTTTTGGAGGTTTTTGATCACTGCTTCAATCTCGTTACTAGATATCGGTTTATTCAGGTCGTCAGTTTCTTCCTGGTTCAATTTTGGGAGTTTATAGTTTTCCAGGAATACATCCATTTCACCTAGGCTGCTTAGTTATTGGCATATAAGTGTTGATTATAACTTCTGATGATTGTTTCTACTTCCTTGGTGTTAGTTGTGATCTCTCCCTTTTCATTCAAAATTTTATGAATTTGGGTCCTTTCTCTTTTCTTTTGGATTAGTGTGGCCAATGGTTTATCGATCTTATTGATTCTTTCAAAAAACCAGCTTCTAGTTTCATTGATATGTTCTACTGTATCTCTGGTTTCTACCTCATTGATCTCAGCTCTAATCTTGATTATTTCCCCTCTTATGTGTGGAGTTGGTTGATTTGTTGTTGATTCTCCAGCACCCTGGAATGCTTCTGAGCAATCAAGAGTCCCCATCCAAAATAAAGAAAAAAGAAAGAAAAAGAGAGAGAGATAGGAAAAAAAGAAAGATAAAATAAAAGAGAAGGCCCAGCCCAAATGGGTCCCAAGGTAAGATTTATGAAGTATACCAATGAAAATAGACAAACAAAAAGACTGACAAAAGTAGATGACAAGAGAAAAATAAATAAATATATAAAAACAAAACAAAACAAAGGAACCTCATCAAAAGGAACCCTATGTATAAGACTTATATACTACCAGGACAAAAACAAATACACACAAACACTGGTGGAAGAAAAAGATGGTAGAGTGGTTATAAATTCTCAGTGTGGTTGTGTAAGGTTATTTTGATTCTTCCTGGATGTATCTTGATATCTTTGTTAAAGGACTCAACTTTTCTAAGTTAAAGGGGGATTAAAAACTGGTTTACCTGTAGGAGTAGCATTTATTGGGCAAAGGGGATTATCTTGAAGTTTAACTCTATATGAATATTAATAAATAAAAATTAAAAAAGAATAAACTTAACTAAAATAAAATAAAATTAAAAAAATTATAAATAGAAAAGCAAAGGAAAAACACAGGTATATGTATCAAAAAGTTCATGTTAAAAGGTTATGGAATTTGATGTACTGGACATTTCACTGTGATGTTAAATTGGTTAAAAAAAATCTATAAAAAAAATGGACCAGAATACTGGGAATGTATCTATGAAATAGTCGTGGCTGGTGATTGTTCTCCTTTTTTTTTTTTTTTTTTTTCGGTTGTTGTTTTTGTTGTTGGCTTTCCAAAGGAGGGACCTACCCTTTGGTTTTTTAAGCAGTGTTCCTTGAGTTAAGGAGTTAAGTCCTCCTGCCTGCATCAAGGGAGTGGGTTCTGAGGAAACCGGTTTTTCAGGCTTTTGTTCTCTGGAGGGTTTTTTGTTTGTTTGTTCATTTGTTTTCTCTTGACTTGGTAGTTTTTGATGGTTTTTGGAGGTCTTAGAGGAAAGCAAACTGCCCCCAGACCTCCCTCTCAGAGAGAAGCCTCAGTCTGTTCCCCCCTGGGTGCTCCAGAGCACAGAAATTGCCACTAGGCGGTTGGCAGAGCTAGTTCCCAGTCAAGGTCTCTGGGGTCACGGGAACTCCTGCTTGTACCCAAAACCATGATAGCCATGGCTGCCTGGGCAGCTCCAGACCTCCAGAGAGGTTCCAAGCAGTGATAGCGCCCTGAGATTTTCCCGCCGGCCCGGGCTGGGAGTGCTCAGATTCTGCGTCTGGAGAGAGCACCAGCTGGTGCCTGCATGCACCTCTCTCATGGAGGGGTGTGGCGCGCAACTCAGACTCTGGTAGCATGGTGCACGGAGAGTGCAAAAGGCTATGGTTCTGCTGGCTGGCGCCTGCATGTACCTCTCTGGGGGTGGGGGGGTGGGGCAGGACTCAGACTCTGGTAGCTCAGCAGGCGTGTGTGCAGAGTGCAAAAAGCTGTGGTTCTGCTGGCTGGCGAGGACTGCCCCTCATGGGAGCTGCCACCCAGACACTCTCAGGCACGCTGGTGGCTCAGGGACCAAGACCTGGCTTCTTCACTGCACTCTCTCTGTCTCAGCACCAGGGGTGGCTGTCCTGGATCCAGGGACTTAAGCCCCTGTCTAGGGAACTGCCCCAATTCCTACAATTTCCCCCCATGATCCTGTGCTCTTTTTGAGTGCTTTCAACTAGACTCCAAGTTAATGCTGGTCCCCAATCACAGGGCACTCTCATATTGGGGTATTACTTTCCAATGGGTTGCTTCTGGTGGCTCCCTCCCCCTTTTGTTTATCTTCTGATATCAGTCTGAAGTTCCCACTCCGCTTTACCTGCCCACTGGCGTCTTCTGCCCCTGTAGAGATCCAGACATGTATAATTCTAATCTCAGGTTGATTTCATGGGTTATCAGAGTTCTTTGGTAGGTAATCATCTCACATTAGGGTACAGGTTGAAACGGCGTCTCCATTCAATCCAACTACATCTTGAGCAGTAAAATCTTAAAATTTAAAATGCTACATTATAGAGGTTCTCAAGGGACTTCATTACTAGAATGATTCAATCATTATGTTAATCCCTTAGGGACTCAATTGATCCGGAAAAATATCCAATGAACCCTCTGACTCCTATAGCTACCATTCATAGACTGGCACCATGTAATATTCCTGGTAGAGAGACTGCTCTACTACTACAGAAACCCAATCACATTACCACTGCAGACTCAGCCAGTTTGAGGACCAAAGTAAGTGGCTGTGTTTAATGTGTAGTAGCTGAACCTTTCAGCTTTGCTTTTGAAAGTCTTTAATAATAATTGTAATGAAACTAACAACCTTACATGTAATATTTTTCTGAGCAAAACTATAGATTTGTGTAAAATCACTCCTATCTTTTAGCTATCTATGAGACAGAAATGTCTTGAGTATAATGATTTCTTCTTGACATAATGACAACACTCAGCTAAGCTGTTAAGACTATATATTTTCGTAATGGTTTTCATACATACTGTAAATTGAAATGTACATTATAACAATCTCAGTTTTTCAGCATCAGCAAAGGGGAATAGGTTGTATTTATATTAAAAGTTTGGTATCTTGCAGAGTCTAGACTATGTTCAGTATGAGTATTATTCAAAATATGCATTGCCAATAAAATGATTTGACATAGCGAGATACACATATTGGACACTAAAATACAGGACATTTTAGGGGCACTTGGGTGGCTCAGTCCATCAAACATTTGACTTGGGCTCATGCCATAATCTTGAGTCCTGAGATGGAGCCCTGTGTTAGGCTCCATGCTCAGTGGGGAGTCTGTTTGTCCCTCTCCCTTTGCCCCTCCCCCAATTCATGCTCTCTGTCGCTCAAATAAATAAATTACATCTTTAAAAAATAAAAATAAATAAGGGACATTTTAAGTTGCCTGAGCAGTGATTACACTTTGAATTTTTTTCTTTGTGTTTTTTGTACCTAGAATAGAGTCAGAAAAATAGAAAGCATTCAACAAATTTTTGATGGGATAGTAAATGAAGAATTGAAAAAATAAATGAATAGATGAGTAAATGAAGAATGGAATTGCCTGAAATAACTTTCTGCATTCTCTGTGGGCATTTTTAAACAAAAATGTAAAAAAAAATATTATTGAAAGTTGTATGCAACTGCTCTGGATCAAATGAGGTTTTAACTCTTCACTCTGCTACTCCCTAACTTAAGAGATAAAATTGTAGCATAGAATGATATGGAAGCTTAGGATTTCTTTGGGGCTGACAGAGAAACAGAGGATCAGGGACTTAGTGATATCTTTTTGCCTTTTGACATTATGTGACCACAACACTATATGAATTGATTTTAATTTGGGGTACCTCAACTAGAACACATTTTTGAAAATTGGAATTAAGCACTAATTCTCTCCCTACCAATAAATCTGCTTAACTGTGTGTGATGACTCAATTGCTTTCATCAGTGTGTTATAGTTTTCAGAGCACAACTTTTTTACCTCTTTAGTTAGATTTATGCTTAGATATCTTACGGTTTTTGGCGCAATTATAAATGGGCTCGATTCCTTGATTTCTCTTTCCGTTGCTTCATTATTGATGTATAGAAATACAAAAGATTTCTCTGTGTTCCTTTTGTATCCTGCAACTCTACTGAATTACTTTATTAGTTCTAGAAGTTTTTTGGTAGAATCTTTCAGGTTCTCTATATATTATACTATCATGTCATCTACAAATAATGAATATTTTACCTCTTATTTTCCAATTAAATACCTTTTATTATTTTTCCTTGTCTCAATGCTTTGGCTAGGACTTCAGTAGTATGTTAAATAATAGTGGTGAGATTAGATATTCCTGTCTTATTTGTGACCCTATAGTAAAAGCTCTCAGTTTATCCCCATTTAGGATATTGGCTGTGGGTTTCCATATTTGGATTTTGTTATGTTGAGGGATGTTCCCTCTAAACCTACTTTGTTGAGTTTTTTGTTTGTTTTGTTGTTGTTGTTGTTGTTGTTTCATGAATGATGTACTTTCTCAAATGCTTTTTCTGCATCTAGTGGAAGGATCATATGGATTTTACCCTTATTTTTTTAACCCTTACTTTTAATATTGTGGTGTATCACATGGGTCAATTTGCAAATATTGAACCATGCTTATAACACAGGAATAAATCCCACTTGAACATGGTAAATGATTGTTTGGTAAATCATTTACCATTTACGTGGTAAAGCATTGTTGGATTAAGCTTACTCATATTTTATTGAGTATTTTTGCATCAGTGTTCATTAGGGATATTGTCTTCTACTTCTCTTTTTAGTGGAGACTATATCTGGCTTTGGTATTGCATAATGCTGACCTCATAGATTGAAGTTGGAAGTTTTCCTTCCTTTTCTATTTTTTGGAGCAGTTTGAGAAGAATAGGTATTAGCTCTTCTTTGAATGTCTGGTAGAATTCACCTGTGAAACCATCTGGTCTTGGACTTTTGTTAGGAGTTTTTTGATTACTGATTCATCTTCTTTATTGGTTATTGGCCTGTTCACGTTTTCTATTTCTTTCTACTTCAGTTTTGGTAGTTGATATGTTTCTAGGATATATCCATTTCTTTCAGGTTGCTCAATTTGTTGGCATATTTTTTTTTCATAATATTCTCTTATAATTGCTTGTATTTCTGCAGCATTAGTTGTTACCTTTCTCTCATTTGTGATTTTATTTATCTAATCATTTTTCTTTTCTTTCTTTTAAAAAATACTTTATTTCTTTCTTTCAAAGAGAAAGAGAATAATCAGGGGAAGGGGCAAAGGGGGAGGGAGAAGCAGACTCCCTGCTGAACAGGGAACCTGATGTGGGGCTTGATCTCAGGACTCTGGGATCATGACCTGAGCCAAAGGTAGATGCTTAACCACCTGAGCCACCCAGGTGCCCACTGAATCCTTTCCCTTTTCTTTTTGTTAAATCTGGCTAGAGGTTTAACAATTTTATTAACTTTTTAAAGGAATCAGCTTCTGATTCCATTGATCTGTTCTATTGTTTTTATTGGTTTGTTCATCTTGTTTTTAGTTTCTGTGTCATTTTCTTCTCCTCTAATCTTTATTATTTCTTCCTGTTTGCTGGATTTAGGCTTTATTTATTTTTCTTTTTCTAGTTACTTTTAGAGTAAGGTTAGGTTGTATATTTGAGATTTTTCTTGCTTTTTAAGGTAAGCAAATTATATTTCCTTCTTAGGACCACTTTGCTGCATCTCAAAGGTTTGGACTGTTGTGTTTTCATTTGTCTCCGTGTATTTCTTTTTATTGATTGATTGATTCATTCATTCATTGGTTGACCCATTCATTCTTTAGTAGCTTGTTGTTTAACTTTCATGTATTTGTGGTCATTCCACAATTTTTCTTGTGGTTGATTTCCAATTTCACAGTGCTATGGTCAGAGAAGTTGCATGGTATGATTTCAATCTTTTCGTGTTTGTTGAGTCCAAATTTGTGACCTAATATGTGATCTATTCTGGAGAATGTTCCATGTACACACACAAAAAATGTGTATTCTGCTGCTTTAGTATGAAATGTTCTGAATCTATATATATATATATATGTATATATATAATATATATTTAAGATTTTTATTTATTTATTTAACAGACAGAGATCACAAGTATGCAGAGAGAAGAGGAAGCAGGCTCCCTGCTGAGCAGAGAGCCCGATGCAGGGCTTGATCCCAGGACCTGGGATCATGACCCGAGCCGAAGGTAGAGGCTTTAACTCACTGAGCCACGCAGGTGCCCCTCTGAATCTATATATTAAGTCCATTTGGACCAGTGTGTCATTCAAAGCCATTATTGCCTTGTTGGTTGCTTAAATGATGTGTCCATTGATGGAAATGGGTGTTAAAGTCCCCTACTATAATTTTATTATTATCAATGAGTTTCTTTATGTTTGCTATTAATAGTTTTATATATTGTGTGCTCCCATGTTGGGGCATAAATATTTACAGTTGTTAGATTTTACTGGATTTTTCTGTTTATTATGATATAATGCCTTATTTGTCTTTGTTTTAAAGTCTAGTTTGTCCTATATAAGTATCGTTACTCTGGCTTTCTTTTGACATCCATTAACAAATGTTTCTCTATCCCTTCACATTCAATCTACATTTGTAGATTGTCTGTAGGTCTGAAATAAGTTTCTTAAAGGCATCGTAGAAATGGGTAATGTTTTTTATCCATTCTGATACTCTATGTCTTCTGTTTGAAGTGGCTAGTCCATTTATATTCAGAGTAATTATTGACAGATATATGTTTATGGCTATTTTATTATTTGTTTTGTCATTGTTTCTGGAGATTTCTCTGATCCTTTCTTGTCTTTGTCACTTTTGGTCTCTCCTTTGCAATGAGTCCCCTTTAATTATTTCTTGCAGAACTGGTTTAGTGGTCATGAACTCTTTTAGTTTGATTTGGGAAATTCTTCATCTCTCCTATTCTGAATGATTATCTTGCCAGATAGACTATTCTTGGCTGCAGATTCTTTTTCCATCCAGCACTTTGAATATACCATGCCATTCTTCTGGATTGCAAAGTTTCTATTGAAAAACCTCCAGTTAGCTTTAAGCTCCTTTCTTCTTATGTCTTGCCACTTTAATTATTTTCTTTATCACCGTATTTTGCAAATTTAACTACATTATTTGGTAGTTATTGTAGTTATTAATAATATTGTAGTAATATTATTGTAATTATTATTGTATAATTATATACAAATTATATATATAATTAATTATATATTAATATAATTAAATAATTATTATAATTTTATTGTAATTATTGTAGTAATAATATTATAATAATATTAATAATATTGTAGTTATTAATAATAATTATTATTATTATTACTACATCTTGGTGTGGGTCTTCTTTTGTTGATTTTGATGGAAATTTACTGTACTTCCTGGGTCTGGATGTCTGTTTCCTTTCCAAGATTAGGGAAGAGTTCAGCTATTACTTTTTTCAAATAAATTTTCTGCACCCTTTTCTCTTTCTTGTTCTTTGGTTGTCTTATAATGTGAAAGTTATGTTTGATGGAGTCACTGAGTTCCCTAAGTTTGTTCTCATTTTGCATAATTATTTTTCTCTCTTTTGTTTAACTTGATTACTTTCCATTACTCTGTCTTCTATGTTACTTGTCCATTCCTCTGTTTCTTCCATGCTGCTATTCATTCCATTATGCATGTTTTTTAATTTCATGTATTGAGACTTTTATCTCCATTATGTTTTTCTTTATCTCTGTGTTAAGGGTCTCAATCATGTCTTCCACTCTTTTCTAAATTCCATTGAGTAGCCTTATGATCATTGCTTTAAATTCTCTATCAGACATGTAACTTATATCTGTTTTTCTTGGATCTCTGTCCATGGAATTATAATATTCATTCACTTGGGATAAATTCCTATGTCTCTGCATTCTTTTTAAGTCTCTGCCTTCTTCTGTTTGTTAGAAAAGCCAGTTATGGCCACAGTTGCCAAACTGTGGAAAGAACCAAGATGCCCTTCAATGGACAAATGGATAAGGAAGATGTGGTCCATATATACTATGGAGTATTATGCCTCCATCAGAAAGGACGAATACCCAACTTTTGTAGCAACATCATGGGACTGGAAGAGATTATGCTGAGTGAAATAAGTCAAGCAGAGAGAGTCAATTATCATATGGTTTCACTTACTTGTGGAGCATAACAAATAGCATGGAGGATATGGGGAGTTAGGAGAAGGGAGTTGGGGGAAATTGGAAGGGGAGGTGAACCATGAAAGACTATGGACTCTGAAAAACAATCTGAGGGGTTTGAAGTGGTGTGGGGGGGGTGGGAGGTTGGGGGAGCCAGGTGGTGGGTATTAGAGAGGGCACGGATTGCATGGAGCACTGGGTGTGGTACAAAAACAATGAATGCTGTTATCATGAGAATAAATTAAAAGAAAAGAAAAGAAAAGCCAGTTATGTCTCCTGCTCATTCTTCAACGTGGTCTCTTTTCTTCCTTTAGTTGTGGAGATTGCTCTGTCAGGATTCAGGTTGACTTCAGAGATATAAAAGATGGTTTGATAGTTATCTAGTTGTGTTCATGGGACAAGGTGAGCTTATGATCCTCCAAATCTGCTGCCATGTTAGGAACAACTATTTCATTCAAGTGCTACTTATTCCCTTTTAAATATATCTTTGCTGCTTCTCTTATCAAGAGGTGAAGTTTGTAAAATCACTCTTTAAGTGTTAGGATGGTTTGTCAGCTGGTTTGGTCAATAAAACCTGTCAGAAGTGATATTGTGCTAATTTGGAATTCCTCTCTCTCTCTCTCTCTGTCTCTCTCTCTGTATTCATCTGAACTCTGCCATTTCTATGTGTTCAAAACTAGTCTAAGTTACTGAAGAAAGGTATCTATCTATGTAAAAAAAGATATCTATCTATCTATATATCATTCTCTGTATAGATCTATTTACCTATACATCTATATATAGACAGATCTCTCTAGATAGATCTATATAGACAGTTAGATATCATTGTCCATGTAGATCTATTTATCTACATATTTACATATAGACAGAGATCTCTAGATAGATCTATAAAAGAGGCCTATCTGGGCACCTGGGTGGCTCAATTGGTTAAGTGACTGCCTACAGCTCAGGTCATAATCCTGGAGTTCCAGGATCAAGTCCCACATCGAGATTCCAGCTCCATGGGGAGTCTGCTACTCCCTCCAACCTTCTCCCCTCTCATATTCTCTCTCTCTCTTTCTCTCAAATAAATAAATAAAAGATTTTTAAAAAGAAGAGTCCTATCTATGTATATATAGATATAGATGATGTAGATACATCATATAGATGAGAGATACATCTATAGATAGGTCTATACAGAGAATAGAGAGAGAGATATCTCTATAAAGAGGTAGCTATAGATACATATATCTTCTTTATCCATTCATTTATTTATGGACACTTACATTGCTTCTATATTTTGGCTACTGTAAATAATGCTGCAATAGACATATTGCATATATAGTGCATATATTTTATCTTTTTCTTCAGGCAAATATCCAGAAGTGGAATTACTGGGTTGTTTGTTATTTCTATTTGTAATTTTTTGAGAATCTTCCGTGCTGTTGTCCATAATATTTGCACCAATTTACACTTCCATCAACAGTGCATGAGAGTTCCTTTTTCTCCACATCCTCACCAATACTTATTTGTTCCCTTTTTGATACTAGGCATTCTGACTGGAGTGAGGTGTTATCTTGTGGTTTTTATTTACATGATTCCTTCATGATTAATTGTGTTAAGAATCTTTTCATGTATCTTCCTTGGAGAAATGTCTGTGCAGGTCCTTTGCCAATTTTTAATCCAATTATTTGTGGTCTTGGTATTGAGTTATAGGAGTTCTTTACATATTTTAATGTGTATTTACCCATCAGGTGTATCATTTACAAATACCTTTGCCCATTCAGGAGGTTGACTTTTTGTTTTGTTGATGGTTTCCTTTGATGTACTTTTTTTTTTTTTAATTTGAAATTGTCTGAACTGTTTATTGTTGCTTTTGTTGTCATTACCTTAGGAAATCCAATCCAAAATGTATTGTGAAAACTGATGTTCAGTTACTGCCTGTGCTTATTGCCTATGTTTTCTTTTTGGGGGGTTTTATGGTTTCAGGTCTTACATTTAGGTGTTAATTCATTTTGAATTCATTTTTGTATATGTTGTGTGAAAGTGGTCCAGCTTTAGTTTTTTACATGCAGCTGTCAAGTTTCCAAGCACCATTTATTGAAAAGGCTGCTTTTTCCTCATGTAAATTCTTGGTTCCTTTGAAATAAATTAATTGACCATATAAATATGGGTTTATTTCTGGGCACTCTATTCTGTTCCATTGTTCTAGGTGTCAATTTTTGTGCCAGTGCTATATTGTTTTAAATACTATAACTCTGCCGTATTGTTTCAAATCTGGGATTGTGATACTTCCAACTTTGTTTTTCTTTCTTCAGATTCCTTTGGCTACTCCAGGCTTTCTGCGTTTCCCCAGAAATTGTAGAATTATTTGTTCTACTTCTGTGAAAGACTAAGGATTGCATTGAATCTATAGACTGCCTTGGGATGTACAGATATTTTAACAATAGTAATTCTTTCAATCCATGAGCATTATCTCTCATTTTACTTTTTGCTTGTCACCTCCAACTTATTTCATCAATGTCTTATAGTTTTCAGAGTAAAAGTCTTTCACCACATTGGTTTAGTTTATTCCTCTGTTTAGTTTATATCTTTTTTTTTTTTGGATGCAATTGTAAATGGGATTATTGTCGTTTTTAATTTCCTTTCTGTTACTTTGTTATCAGTGTATTGCAATGTAATTGACTTCTGTCTGTTAATTTTGTACCTTGCTAATTTACTCAATCCATTTATTAGCTCTATAGTCCTTTGATGGAGTCTTTATGATTTTCTATATATACTGTCATGTCATCTTCAAATGGGAAGAGTTTTACTTCCCCCTTACCAACTTGGATGATTTTTATTTGGCTTTCTTGTATTATTTATATGACTAGGACTTCCAGTACTATGTTGAAGTGGCCAGATATACATCCCTGTTTTGTTCCTGATCTTCTAGGAAAGCTTTTAGTTTTTCACCATTGCATATGATGTCAGCTGTGGATTTGTCAAAAATATCTTTTATTATGTTGAGATATATTTTCTCTATACCCACTTTGTTGAAAGTTTATGTATTTTTTTACTTTGTTGAACACATTCTAAACGCACGATATTTTTATCCCTTCTATGTTTTATGTATATGGCATTATATTTTACATATTTTTATTTTGTGTATCCCTTAACTAATTATCAGAGATAAAATTGATTTCACTATTTCTGTGTTTTAATTTCTACATTAGCTTTATAAGTGTTTGACCTACTACCATTACTATATGTTTACTTTTACAAGTGAATTTTTTTCTTTCATAAAATTTTTAGTTCTAGTTATGAAATTTTCTTTTTTCCTTAAAGAAGTCTCTTTAACTTTTTTAAGGTCATTTTTGTGGTGACAAATTTTTTTTTTGCTTTTATTTATCTGGAACATTTTATCTCTTCTTCAATTTCAAGTAATAAAATAAACTTTCTGGGTAGAGTACTCTTCCCTGTAGAGCTTTTTTAAAAACTATTTTCTCTAAGATTTTCATTTTGATTCCAGTATAAATAACATACAGTGCTATATTTGTTTCTGGTGTGTAATATAGTGATTTAACAATTCTATTCATTACTCAGTATTCATCATGATAAGTGTACTCTTTAATCCCCATCACCTATTTTACCAATAAACCCATCCACCCTCCCACTAGTCCATTAGTTTGTTCTCTATAGTTAAGAGTCTGATTCTTGGTCTCTCTGTCTCTCTCACTCTCTCTCTCGTTCTCCTTTACTCATTCACTTTGTTTCTTAAGTTCCACATATGAGTGAAATCATATGGTATTTTTTTCTTGCTCTGACTTATTTTGCTTAGCGTAATATTCTCTAATTATATCCATGTTGCTGTAAATGGTAAGATTTAATTCTTTTTTATGGCTGAATAATATTTTATTGTGTACATATGCATGTGTGTGTAAACATATATAATATATTCCTTATCCTTTATTCTTTTGATGGATCCAAGGCTGCTTCCATAATTTGGCTATTGTAAATAATTCTGCAATAAACATAAGGGTGCATGTATCCCTTTGAATTAATGTTCTTGTATTTTTCTGGGTAAATACCCAGTAGAGTAAGTAGTGGATTATAAAGTAGTTCTATTTTTAATATTTTGAGTAACCTCTCTACTGTTTTCCCAAGTGGCTGCATCAGTTTTGCATTCCCATCAACAATGCAAGAAGGTTCCTTTTCTCCACATCCTCATCAGCACTTGTTTCTTGTGGTTTGATTTTAGTCATTCTAAAAGGTGTGTAGTGATATTTCATTGTAGTTTTGATTTACGTTTCCCTGGTAATGAGTGATATTGAGCATCTTTTCATGTTATCTGTGGACAAAAAAACTTCTGCAGAATGAAGAAAATAATCAACAAATCTAAAATGTAACCTACTGAATGAGAGAAGATATTTGTAAAGGACATATCCAATAAAGGGTTAGTAACCAAGACATATAAAGAATTCATACAACTCAACAGCCAAAAAACAAATAATCTGATTAAAAATGGTCAGAAGACAGGAACAGATATTTCTCTTTTTAGCCCTTTGAATATACCATGCCGCTCCCTTCTGACCTGCAAAGTTTTGGCTGATAAATTAGCTGATAGTCATATGGGGTTTCCCTTGTGCATAACTAGTCCCTTTCCTTTATTGTTTTCTAAGATTCCCTCTTAATATTTAGTTTCTGACATTTTAATTATTATGTGTCTTGGTGTAGACCTCTCTGGGTTCATCTTGCTTGGGGCTCTCTGTGTTTTCTGGACACCAGTGTCTGGTTTTGTTTTGTTTTGTTTTCCCCAGATTAGTTAAGTTTTAAGCTATTATTGTTTTTTCATATAGATTTTCTGCTTCTGTTCCTTTGGGGACCCCTATAATGGGAATTTCATTATGCTTGATGTTATCTAGATTTCTCTTAATTTATCTTCATTTTTTAAAATTAATTTTCTTTTTGTTGTTCAGCTTAGAAGATTTCCACTACCTTCTCTTCTAAATTGCTCATCCATTTTTCTGAATCCTCCAATCTGCTATTGACTCTTTCTAGTGTATTTTCCATTTTAGCTATTGTATTCTCCAGCTCTGATTGTTTTAATATTTTCTCCTTGCTGAAGTTTTCACTAAGTTCTTCCACTCTTCTCCTAAGGACATAAGTGTATTTAAGATCATTGATTTAAATCACCACAGATGATGAAGGCTGTCCCATCCCTATGCTGACTGGAATTGGTTTGGATGGAGTTCTGGTCCCAGTTGAGGCTGCTTGCCCTTGAGGCATGGCAAAAGCTGTTTTGGAAGGTTACTTTCCAGGAAGAGGGTTAGGTATACTGGGTATGTCAGGGAATGCTTGGGTGGGGTGAATGTTGGTGGTAACGTTGATGGAGAGTGTAAATAATGGCTTCCACCAGCATTAGGTCACCTAAGCCTAGCATTAGACTGGTGTTAGGCTAGCATTAAATGGTGCCTGCCAACACTTCCATTCCTGGAGAAATTTTTATAGATACCTGCTCCTTTAGCTCATGTCTTAAAATGTGTTGGAGGGGATGTGGAGAAAGGGGAACCCTCTTACACTGTTGATGGGAATGCAATTTGGTGCAGCCACTTTGGAGAACAGTGTGGAGATTCCTCAAGAAATCAAAAAAAGAGCTTCCCTATGACCCTGCCATTGCACGACTGGGTATTTACCCCAAAGATACAGATGTAGTGAAAAGAAGGGCCATCTGTACCCCAATGTTTATAGCAGCAATGGCCATGGTCACCAAAGTGTGGAAAGAACCAAGATGCCCTTCTACAGATGGATGGATAAGGAAGATGTGGTCCATATACTCTATGGAGTATTATGCCTCTATCAGAAAGGATGAATACCCAACTTTTGTAGCAACATGGACGGGACTGGAAGAGATTATGCAGAGTGAAATAAGTCAAGCAGAGAGAGTCAATTATCATATGGTTTCACTTATTTGTGGAGCATAACAAATAGCATGGAGGACAAGGGGAGTTAGAGAGAAGGGAGTTGGGGGAAATTGGAAGGGGAGGTGAACCATGAGAGACTATGGACTCTGAAAAACAATCTGAGAGGTTTGAAGCGGTGGAGGGTGGGAGTTTGTGGGAACCAGGTGGTGGGTATTAGAGAGGGCATGGATTGCATGGAGCACCGGATGTGGTGCAAAAATGATGAGTACTGTTATGCTGAAAATAAATTTAAAAAATAGTCAATTAATTTCCTTCATGTATAGCAGGCACTTTTCAAACTGTTGCCTCTGTTCTGGGTCTCACAGTGAGTGTTACAGTATGCTCATGCTTTCAGTTTTGAGTCTCAGTTTCTGACAGACCTCTGGCTCAATCAAAATTAAGCCCCACTGATTTTCAAGCCTCCTTAAGTTAAACCCAGTTGACTTTTAAAGGAAGATGTTATGGGGGTTTCTCTTCCTAGTCAAGATCCCCAGGGCATGGGGTGCCTAATTTAGGATTTCATTCTTTCATTCCTGAGAAGGGACATCAATGTGTGTGTTACCTCTCCAACGTGTAAGTCATTGTGTTGAATGTTGGCTTTCTGGCTGCCTCTCTGACACTCCTCCCCCTCTTTTTTTTTAATTTATTTTTTATTTTCAGCATAACAGTATTCATTATTTTTGCACCACATCCAGTGCTCCATGCAATCCCTCTATAATTCCCATCACCTGGTACCCCGACCTCCCACCCTACACCCCTTCAAAACCCTCAGATTGTTTTTCAGAGTCCATAGTCTCTCACGGTTCACCTCCCCTTCCAATTTCCCCCAACTCCCTTCTCATCTCTAACTCCCCATGTCCTCCATGCTATTTGTTATGCTCCACAAATAAGTGAAACCTTATGATAATTGACTCTCTCTGCTTGACTTATTTCACTCAACATAATCTCTTCCAGTCCCGTCCATGTTGCTACAAAAGTTGGGTATTCATCCTTTCTGATGGAGGCATAATACTCCATAGTGTATATGGACTACATCTTCCTTATCCATTCATCCATTGAAGGGCATCTTGGTTCTTTCCACAGTTTGGCAACCATGGCCATTGCTGCTATAAACATTGGGGTACAGATGGCCCTTCTTTTCACTACTTCTGTATCTTTGGGGTAAATACCCAGGAGTGCAATGGCAGGGTCATAGGGAAGTTCTATTTTTAATTTCTTGAGGAGTCTCCACACTGTTCTCCAAAGAGGCTGCACCAACTTGCATTCCCAACAACAGTGGAAAAGTGTTCCCCTTTCTCCACATCCCCTCCAACTCATGTTGTTTCCTGTCTTGCTAATTTTGGCCATTCTAACTGGTGTAAGGTGATATCTCAATGTGGTTTTAATTTGAATCTCCTGACCCTCTGATATGGCTTTTTCTTTTTATATCTTTAGCTGTGGAAGAGTTGTTCTGATAGTCTTCAAGTCATTTTCAGAGTGAGTTACACTCTATTCAGTTTCAGCCTTGATGTGTCTATGAGAGAAGGTAAGCTGAAGATCCTTTTACTCTGCCATTTCTCAAGCTTCTCTGACCATTTTAAAAATCACGTTTGTATGGGCTTTTGTGCCATTGAGTTGTATGAGTTTTTTTTTTTAATTATACTTTGTGTATTAACCTGTTATTAGATATTTGATTTACATGAATTTTCTCCAGTTCCATAAGTTACATTTTCGTTTTGTTGATGGATTTTTTTTTTTTTTTTGCTGTGTATGTTTTTTAAGTTAATATAGTCCTACTTATTTAATTTTGGTTTGGTGCTTATGATTTTGGTTTCATACATAGGAAATTGCTGTCAAGACCACAATTTTTCAGTCAACATCATTGTCAGTGGTAAAAGATTGAAAGATTTTCCTCTGAGGTAAGAAGCAAGATAAGAGTGCATTCTTTTGTTACTGTTATGGATCATATCCAGAGCAATCAGGCAAGATAAAACAAAATGAGTAAAAGACATTCAAATACAAAAAGAAGTAGTAAAATTGTCTTTGTCTGCAAGATGTGAACTTATTTATAAAATCCAAAAAACTACACCAAAAAACTGTTATAATGAATTAATAAATTCAGTAAAGCTGTAGAACACAGATTCAACATAGAGAAAATAGTTATGTTTCTATACATTGGCTACAAAACATATGAAAAAGAAATTTAGAAAACAATGTCATTCACAGTAGTGTCAGAAAAACAAAAAAATATTTCAGAATATGGGGTGCCTGGGTGGTTCAGTCAGTTAAACATCTGATTTGATTTCAACGCAGGCCATGATCTCAGGGTCCTGGGATTGAACCTTGCATGGGGCTCCCACTCAGCTGGGAGTTTGGTTGTCTTCTTCTCCCTCTGCCCTTCCTGCTGTTTTCTCTCAATTAAGTAAGTAAGTAAGTAAATAAATAAATAAATCTTTAAAAAAAACAATACTTAGGAACAAATTAAACCAAGGAGGTAAAGTTCTATACACTGAGAACTACAAAACTTTGATAAATAAACTGAAGAAGAGAAACAAAAGGAACTATATCCCATGTTTATAGATTAGAATAAATGTTACTAAAATGTCCATATTATCCAAAGCTATCTATAGATTCAATTCAATCCTTATCAAAATGCCAATGACATTTTTTATAGAAATAGAAACAAAAATGTAAATTTTTTGTGCAACCACAAAATACTCAGAATAGCTGAATCAATTCTAAAAAAGAAGAAAACCAGGGGCATCACACTTCATGATTTCAAACTATACTACAAAGATGAGGTAGTCAAAACAATATAGTACTGGCATAAACATAGACACAAAAAGTAATGGAACAAAATCAATATTCAAAAAATAAATGCCTGCATATACAGTTAAGTGCTATTTGACAAAAAAGCCAAAAATACTCAATAAGAAAAGGAT
This sequence comes from Mustela erminea, assembly GCF_009829155.1. Taxonomy (NCBI): domain Eukaryota; kingdom Metazoa; phylum Chordata; class Mammalia; order Carnivora; family Mustelidae; genus Mustela; species Mustela erminea. The sequence goes on along the minus strand of NC_045635.1, from coordinate 81,472,449 downwards.
TTTTCTCCAATATGTGATGTTGGGGAGACCGGATAACCACATGCAGGAGAATACAACTAGACCTTTATCTTACATTACTCACAAGAACTACCTCAAAATTGGTTAAAGAATTAAACATAAGACCAGGACCTGCAGGTATAAAACACTTAAAAAATTACTTTAAAAATATTATTTGACATTGGTCTTGTCATACATTTCTTGGATATGACACCAAGTCTTTTTATTATACCCCCAAAATGAATGTTTATGAATGATTTATGAAGTCTTGACCTTGTTTACTCTATGATTTTTAAAATGACTTCAAGGGTCTTGGATAGGCTAGGCTGGAAATGTCCAAAATAGAAGCAAACAGAATGAAGGAAATTGGATTTTTTTTAATGTTTAAGTTTAAAGAAATTGATTCTTTAATCTAGGAAGAGAAAACACTGGATATATGAAACCTTTTCAAATATTTAGAAAGTTGTCCTTTGGACATATGATTCTTTTTTCTCCAGTGTTTTTTCACATAGATCCAATGACTTTGTTTTAATATTGTAATGGACAATGGTTAAATAAAAAAAGCCATATATTCCAGTCCCTTACTTCTGGTGAAGTGTCTACTGTCACTCTTAGAAGGAATCAACTAGTTGGCTATTTTGAGCTATGAGGTGGGGATGGGAGAAGAGCAGAAGAGGTGGCATACCAAGCTGTATTCCTCATTTATACCTCATTGTTAATGAATCATTGGAAATATTTCTACATGAAAACTGATTTTAATGGAAGAAATGGACGAAACATAGAATAAAATTAAATGCTCATATGTGGGATAAAACAGGGAAAAGAGGTGCAAAAGATTTCAGAGGGAAACTCAGATTCATCTCTGATTTAACACAACTCTACTACAACAAATTTGTTGAAAGTCTCCCCATTGTTTAAGGAATCAAAACTCATACCTTGGCATGCCAGATTGTTTCTGGTTTTGCCTCTGCTTTCCATTCTAATACTATATCCCATACTTTAACTTCATCACTATTGTCCTTCATTTGAGCTAAACTACCTGTTGTAATCTGTATGTAAAATTCTTAACCATGTTTTGTAAAAGCTAGGCAAAACACTACCTTACCAACCCAGCTTTCTATAACCTCTTCTCCCTGACCGTACTTTCCCAATCATTGACTTATCAATACTTTCTCCCTTATTCTGATCAAACAGGGCACTATTTTTACATCTTACTTATTTTAGTTATGATTTCTTCTTTGTGCTTTGTATTTTAGTATTAAGTTAAACTACATGAAATTGTTGGTACTCAACCATTTTTAACTAATATAAGCATAATTTACATGATTCAACTTAATATGTGCCTTATCTCTCTTTAAAAACTGTAAGCTTTTTGAATTCCCCTAAAGTGTATACCTAGTACTCCCTCTAATTCCCCTTCCAGCATAATATTATTTGTTGAAATGAATGACTGTATTATGTTCAAAGTGGGTCCCAATGTTCAGGAATTCTCAGGTGAACAATTTAAGTAGAATTTGTTTTCTTCTGAAGATAGATAACTAAAGAGACTCTCATAGTCTCTGGATAAAGTGGCTGAATCAAAATAAGACAAATTTATACATTATTCAGTAAGTTATATTATCCCTAAATGTAACTTCAACTTTAAGATTTTATTATTTTAATTGCCAAACTATCTTGGTATATAAATTGGTGGCTGCCTCCTAAACATATTTCAGTTGGACCTCATATCCCAACAAAGTTCTTACTCTTTTAGTTTTTGTTATATAGATCTTTCTCCAAGGGGCAAGTTTCATCTTGATTCTAAACACTGTCAGTTTTTTATTTTCATTCCCTTATTTGCCATGGCAATCATCATGTATTTGTAAATTCCCTGTTTAGTTTTATTTTCCTTTCAAGTGGTTATGCCAGTGTCTATGCACAAAGGTTTCAATTTCTTGTTTTATTATTTTCTGTACTCTCAATACACGGTACCTGAAACATCATAAGACCCTGAGATAATTAGTGTTTGCTAAAGGGAGAATAAAAGAAAAAAGGGACTTAAGAAGGAAAGAAGGTTGGAAAGAAAGGAGGAAGGAAGGATGACATTCCAGAGATTCATTAAGTATTAAGTTAAACCTCCATTAGCCAGTCTGCAATTTTGTTTTGGTTCAACAGTTGGAATCCATAGAAAGAATGTAAAATGTAAACTTTTAGTAGGAATTAGAGACAATGGAATTGGATGATTTTCATTTGTCTTCTGAATGCCAAGATAAAGGTAGTAGTAAGATTTCCCCCTGTGATGAACAGAACACTAAGAAAAATCAACTTTAAAATACAGGACAAAAGAAGAGATGCCACTGAGAAACATCTCATAAATGAAAGCAGAAAAGACCTTGGCATGGGAGCTGAGCAATAGAAGATTGACAATCTGCTTATCTCCAGGAAAAAAAAAATTATATATATATAAACAAGCAAGAAGATTGCTTCAGGTTCCAAGCCTTTAAGGCCATGGTTACTACATATTTTCACGTCTTCCACTTTCAACATATCAAACAATCTCAATAATGCAGCAAATAATTAATGACTTCCAAAACTATTAGCAAATATATTCAGAACACAGGATCCTGCAAGGCATAGTAAAGGCAGGCTGAGGATTTTTTGTTCCCCCAAGCATAATGTCTCTCAGAAAGTTCTTCCCAATGGACAGATCAGTGAAATGCTGACTCAAGAAAGCTGCTGTCTGGGTGACAGAACTTTAACTTGGACTTTCAGTCATTCATTCGCCTTTTGGTCTGGCGCCTAGAAATGCCTGATAAGGAGCAAACATATCTCCCTTTGGAGGAAAAAAAAAATGAATATCTGTCAATCAATCCTTTTTATTTCAGATTGAAGAAATATTCTCAAGAAGGGCATGATCCTGTTAGAGGAGGGGCAATCCCAGCAATACTGATTAAGGACACAGATTCGGGCTTTTTAATTCAGTACCTCCAGTTTTCTTCAAGTAGAGTTCTGCAGGCAGAAAAGATGCACAGTATATATATATATAGAAATATGATACTCTTCTATTGAGATGTTATTTCCCAGTGACATTACTTATCTTACATTAAAAGATTAACAAAGAACTTATAGGTTGCAAAACAAGAAACTTATATCCCCTTCTACTTATGAAATAACAAATTATCATTTAAAAAATACCTTCATCAAGCTGGTGCAGTCACTCTGGAAAACAGCATGGAGGTTCCTCAAAATGTTGAAAATAAAAAATACCTTCATTACTGATAGGCAATTATATATTATTTGTTACATGTGTATTATATATAATTATTATTGGATATATATATTCAAATTGGGTAATATAGACAATGCATCTAGCAATGAAGGAACTTAGAATATGGAGGTGACAAATCTTTATCCTTTCCACCAAGACAGGCAGTCTTTCTTTTTAATTATATATAGTCTGAGTTTATAGATCAAGTATAATCCTTCATTTTTTTCATTCACATTATATCTGATTTTGTATTGCATTTTATGGATTGTATTGTTTTCTACATTTCAAGGTAAGTGCGGGTCATATTGGCCTTCAGTGGAACACAGAAATAGGAACGTAAACCAAATCTGGAGAGGCATAACACAGTTTAGGACCAGAATAAAGAGATCTTAAGAGTATTAGAATCCAAGGAAAATGAAATACCAGGAGTTAGGATGATGTCAAAAGTTAAAATTAACAGGACAGGAAACAACAAGTGTTGGAGAGGATGTAGTGAAAAGGGAGCCCTCTTACACTGTTGGTGGGAACGCAAGTTGGTACAGTCACTTTGGAAAACAGTGTGGAGATTCCTCAAATAATTAAAAATAAAGCTACTCTATGACTATAATTGCACTAGTGTGTATTTACTGCAAAGATACAGATGTAGTGAAAAGAAGGGTCATATGTCCTCCAATGTTCATAGCAGCAATGGCCATAATTGCCAAGATGTGGAAAGAGCCAAGATGCCCTTCAACAGATAAATGGATAAAGAAAGTATGGTACATATATACGATGAAATATTATGCAGCCACCAGAAAGGATGAACACCCAACTTTTGTATCAACTGGGCAGGACTGGAGGAGATTATGTTGAGTGAAATAAGCCAAGCAGAGAGAGTCAATTATCATATGGTTTCACTTACCTGTGGAGCAGAAGGAATAACATGAAGCACATTACGAGAAGGAAAGAAAAAGTTAACCAGGGTAAACTAGAGGGGGAGGCTAACCATGAAAGACCATGGACTCTGAGAAACAAACTGAGGGTTTTGGAAGGGTGCGGGTTGGAGGATGGGTGAGCCTGGTGGTGGGTATGGCATGGAGGATTGGGTGTGGTGCATAAACAATGAATCTTGGAACACTGAAAAAAAATAAAATAAAGATGTTAAAAAAAAGTTAATAGTAGACACAGAACCAAGAACATGAGAAAAAGAAGGAAGAGGTCATATTCAGGCAATAGGTCAAAACACTGTAAGTAATCTGTAGAGTATACACAAAGTACCCAAAACAATAACTGAAGTAAAATTTCCCTCCAATAGAACATTTCCCTACAGTGGACAGCAATGGCAAAAAGGACTAAGAAATTGTATTTGTGCAGCATCTTGTCATGCTTTGAAGAGATTGAGTTTGTTGTAGAAGTACACAAATCCATTGTGTTATCTATTCATCTATTTAATATCTATCTTGAAGCCAGGCATTCATAGATTCATTGATCTATGCATAGGAGCATAGTACTTTCCTTCATTTTCAGGTACTTTCAGGTACTTCAGGTACTTTCCTTCATTTTTTTATGAAAAGGAATGAATATATTTGGGAACTAATGACAGTTATTTCCTGCCTTCCCTCAAATCACAATGGCCCAGAGATTATAGGGCCTAACTATCATACTCTAGGAGTGAAATAAAATAGCTTATTAAGTGCCAGTTCATTCCAGAAAATTAATAGAAATATGTCCTTTACCTACACCAATTTTTAGATGGTTGGTAATAGCTTATAATCTCTGTCACATAGTCTAAAGTAAAAAAAAAGAAACAACTTTTTTGAGTTTCCACTATGTGCTAGGCACTCTGTTAGTCTCCTTTAAAAATATAATCTCATTTAGTGTTCATAAATAGACCTTCAAACTTCATATAATTATGATTTAAATATATTGTTTCATAATTGCTTTCACAGTGTTCGAAGTCCCTAAGTCACTTCACAATGGGCAATTTTTGCAAATCATTTAATAGAACAACAATAAGATCTAGATTAGCCTTTGGAACATGAAATGATGCCTGCAAACACAAGAAGATTGTTGCATTCCTTAATGTTCTCATAAAACTGTTAAGTGTAACAGAAGTTTAGGATAATTGTTGTAGTAGGCTATTTCTGATAATGTTAGAAGATTTCACAAATTCAGTTATTGCCAGTAAATGTTTGTAGACATTTTTTTTTGCATTGCATAGTAATTTACTGAGTTAAATATTTTTATCATAGAATGATGTCGTTAGAAGAGAAAGAGTGACATATATGTATGTCTGTATGTATATATAAGCACATATACTAACAGTCTCTTATGCATAGTATCCCCTTCCCTGAACTACCCACAGATAATTTTTAGTCCTGTCCTCCTTACCTCAACACACACTAAACAAAAATACCAGAGATACAATCACATCAAATTTTAAACTCAGTTTAAATTCTACAAAATGCTTGGTAAACTGCAATCTTTATACATATTACCTAAGAGTGATTATTATCTACCTTCTTGGCTAGTAAGAAAAACAAAATCAATACTATTAATGAGGTTATTACTAGATGTATTGGTGTTTAAGAGGCAGAACATAAGAACTGGGACTCAAGATTTCTGTATCTGTTCCTTGGGCATAGATCATTAGTTAGGTAACTACCTTTCAGCTTACCCATCTGTTAATTTCATGTAAAAATACTCTCACTTCAGAAGAATGATGTGAGTATTAGTAGATATTTGTAATATGCTTTGAAATCCTGGGATAAAAGCCACAAGCCATTTCTATTATTGTTCCTTTTGTTTTGGTATAATTATCTATCTAATTCTGTTGGATTAGTTGCTGAAGGTAATAATTTGTGGAAAGCACTGAAGAAGAAAATTGCCAGATAAATGTTAAATTTTTCTTCTTTATTAAATTGACTGAATATAAAGTTCATCATTGGGCTGGATTTTGTTTGTGTGTGGTTATCCTGAAGACAATGTAACTCTGTAATTTGACAGGAGAAGTCAATCTTTAGAGATTCTTCTGCTATGTGCTCCAACTTGATTCTTGTTCTGTACAAGTTTCTACTGATCTCAAAATCCACTACGTAATTGGGGACTGGCTTACTTTTTAGAATATATATACTCTCAACAAAAAGCTCTGCAGCATTTCAGCCAATCAATGTCTCAGTCTGATGACCTTTGAATTGCTGCTTATTGCTAAAAAAAGAAGCGCAGCATAATGGTTAAGAGTATGAACCCCAAACAAACTTGAATTTATTTAGCTACTGCACCAATTACTAGCTGTATGGCCTTGAAAAAGTGTTTAAAGTCTTTGTGATTCAATTTCCCTATCTACAAAATGGGAATGAAAAAAAAAACCCTCATAGAATTATTGTGGAAATTAAATGAAAACAAAAAATCCATGCAATTTTTAGCCCAATGCCTGGTATGCATTTACTATTCCATACATGGTAGTTGTTATTGTTAGAAAATAAAGCCATCTCCCTAGAGAAAGAAACTCCTTATATATGACAGGGAAATTTCTGCAATGTACTGTGAAGTGTTTGACCTTGGGTTAGTTGCATAACTGCTCTGATATTAGTTTCCTTTTCCATAAAATGAAGATAATACTTAGATCTACATTACAGCTTTTGTTATGAAATGCAAATGGTTAATATGTATAAATTGCTTATAACATACTTGGAAATATAGTAAGAATATAAATGTTAGCTACTCTACAAACCAGGTTCAAAAAATTTCTGTTAAGAAACTAAAATTCCTTTTCCATTCATACAGGGAATTACTTTTTCCAAAGCTATCTATATTTACTCTTTTCCTAAATTTTTCCACTTTAATTGAACATGTCTTACAGAAGATTGTTATCCTCAAGTCCATGAACTTTTTCTCAGGCACAAGTTAGTTTTATTTGTGCCACTAGTCTTTGATCTCATGTCTAGTGTATATGTGGCAGTTGTTGATCCACCAAATGATCTTCAGTGATTCTGCAAAGAATCAGTTGATGGAACACAATTTTTACTGGAACCTTTAAAACATTCCATTTTGTCTCAGTGTAGATTTCTTCCTGCTACATAATCATCTCTTTGCAATTTCTAAAGTAAATAATTTTGACCCGGCATAGTATCATCTTTAATTTTCTAAAAAATTAACTCAAAATATTTTTTCAGGAAGTTATTTTTGATGGGACAACATAGCATATAGATTAAATACTGTATATACATTTCCAAGTGAAATAAACCTTATTTTCATTTCCATTGCATTGTCTTAATCCAAGCTCCCATCATTTCTGTACAAGACTATTACCATAGTCTCAATAATCTCTTAAAGGTCTTGCACTCTCTAGTCTTTCCTTTAAACTGTTATTCACACCACTGCCAGAATGATGGTTTAAAAAATCTAATAATGTCATTCTTTAAAAATATTTCCCTACTTTGTATCCTGCTCTATACTGTGAATAATTTTAACACCATAGCAGTTTTTCCTTACTTTGTAAAAATATTTCAATACTCCCCCATCTCCTATAGGACGAGGTTTAAACTTCTTAACTTGATAAAGGATTCTAAATTATTTAACTTGGCTACTGGATCATTATAGTGCCATTAATTAGAAATGAGATTGGAAACATAATTCAAAGAACAGATTTTGCCAGTAGATGGTGGAGAAAAGGATAATGACTGAGAAATGAGTCAATTTTTAGACATATTGAGTTGAAGGTGTCTGACAAATCTTTTACATATTTGTTTCCTACTGGACAATTGCATGCAAAATACTGAAACTGGACCACTTTCTTACATCATACACAAAAATAAGCTCAAAATGGATTAATGACCTAGATATGAGACCTGAAACCATAAAAATTCTAGAAAATATCAGAGTATAATTACTCTGACATTGCTTATAGCAACATCTTTCTAGATATATCTCCTAAAGCAAGATGAACAAAAGCAAAAATAAACTACTGGGTTTATATAAAAATAAAGAACTCTGTGCAGTAAAGGAAACAATCAACAAAACTAAAAGACAATCTTCAGAATGGGAGAAGATATTTGCAAATTACATATTTGATGAAAAGTATCCAAAACATATAAATTACTTCTATAATTCAACACCAAAAATCCAAAAAAATCCAATCAAAAATGGGCAGAAGACATGAAAAGACATTTCTCCAAAAAAGTCATATAGATGGCCAAGAGACACATGGAAAGATGCTCAACATCACTTAGCATCAGGGAAATGCAAATTAAAACTACAATGAAACATCACCTCACACCGGTTGAATGGCTAAAATCAACAACACAATATAGGACAAATGTTGGCAAAGATATGGAGAAAAAGGAACCCTCATGTATTGTTAGTAAGAATGCAAACTGATGCAGCTACTGTTGAAACAGTAAGAAGCTTGTTCTACTTTATGATCCAGTAATTATACTGCTGGATATTTACCCAAAAATACAAGAACACTAATTCAAAAGGATACAGGCACCCCTGTGTTTGTTGCAGCACTCTTTACAATACCTAATTATGGAAGAAGTCCAAGTATCATTGACTGATGTGCCATTTCTTTATCCCTTTATGTATGTGTGTGTGTGTGTGTGTGTGTGTGTACAATGGAATATTTTTCTGCCATAAAAATGGCATTTGCAATGACATAGATGGAACTAAATATTATTATGCTGAGCAAAATAAGTCAGTCAGAGAAAAACAAGTATCATATGATTTCACTCATATGTGGAATTTAAGAAACAAATGAGCAAAAGAAAAAAGAAAAATCAGGGATCAGACTCTTAATTATAGAGATCAAACTGATGGTTACGAGAAGGGAGGTAGGTGGGGGCATGGGTGAAATAGGTTATGGGGATTAATGAGTATACTTATGATGAGCACTAAGTAATGTATAGTATTGTTGAGTAACTTCAATATACACTTCAAACTAATATAATATTATGTGTTAAATACATTGGAATTAAAAATAATAACAATAAAAGAATATAGCTTCCAAAAATTTTTTTTTTCTTTTCATTGCTACCTCCACTCCAGCATCCAATATAGTACATTGCAGATACAGGAAGTAAATACTAAAAGAATCAGTTACAGAGCTATTCGGAAGATAAATTTGATAAGAGTTAGCAATTAGTTGATGAGGTATGTCAGATTCACAACTTGGGAAACTGAATACATGACTATCTCTATCTGTATTAACATCTATAAGTATATCATGGAACAGATAATACAAGATAAAAAGGAAATTTGGTGTGGGAAGATAAAGAGTTCTGTTTATGCTGCTTTGAGGTAGTCATGGGATATTCACTTAGCATTGTTTATATAGGAGGCAGTTAAAACTGTAAATTTTAAAGTTCATGGGAGTTAGGTATACAATAGACTGGATTTGGAAGTCAATAATCCACTGGTTGTATTAAAGATATGGGATGCATGAAATCACCTACCTGAGAGAAAGTGTGAATATTATTTCTTTAGAAATATATTTTTTTCTTGATAGATACAGTCCTATGGGGGAAAACAGAGATCCTTGAGATCAGGGGTTAGGTTTGGGAACAGGAGCAAAGGTCCACTAAAAGGGATAACTTATAAGTACTATCCTAATGTCTCAGTCAATGGTATTGTGTCCCCTAAGATTGGTGAGTAGCAAAACAAGTTTGGATGGATTCAATTTTCCCTTATGTCCATGTTTTTCTTTCTTAATATGATGTTATGTATGCTATGGGCATTCAATAAGTGTTATGATGATAGCAAAATGGAAATATGAAGACAAGCACTTTGGTGTACTGTAAGAAATAACTCATCATACATGACCAATAGTTGATTCTCGGAGGTTATGATTTTGATGCCCTCAGGAATTTATCATATTAAGTAACTGCTCTTAAGGAGAAAACATACCTATCCTCTTGATAGGTGCACATCTCTCATCCTCCACATGAGAATGTATACTAATTAAAAAATAAAAGTTATATGATTTCTATTGATAAGCTGTATTGAGACACACAGAATCATATGTGCTGCCACTGTCTGATCATCTATAGTTTAAGGATGCAGATGCATTAAGCCCTAAAAACAAGTGGGTTTTTTCATCATTATTGTGTGTTTGTTTGTTTGCAGGTATTTGCATAGATGTCTTTTGATCTTTTTTTTCCCCATTGCAATACATCACACAAGGATTATTAGTTGTTAAAAAAAAAAGTATTTGCAAATGATACAGCTTAAAGGCAAAAATAATATTTATAGCTGCCTGTTTGAAAAGATGATCCTATACTTCATTTATAGATTTGCAAGGTGAAAGCTTCTATAAATGGAAAATATAACTACCAACTCTATATCTGTAATGCAATCAGTTTCAGGGATATTTATGCACATGTTAAATGGAAAAAGAAAACCCTAAATACTTCATATGATGTGAGGCCTACCTCAACTTGTAATTTCTCATAATACTGATTTTAGCTGTACTGTTCCTCTAACAACAGAGAAAAATAGAAAGGATAACTTGTCTTTTCAAATGTGTCTCATATTCTCTAGTTTTCATCCAAGTAATGCTGAAGTTTCATCACATATTAAGTATTAATGCAAATTAATAATATTTCATCTTTGTGTCTGAGCCTGGAAAAATAATAATGGAAAAATAACCTGTCATTGTTCACTAACCCTGCAGACTAGTGCCAAGATCCAACCCAATTACAGAAATAGCCTGTCTCCTTGATGTACCTGGTATAAAGATAGACATAATGACCTTTGAAAATACATTCACTCATTTATTAATCCAATAAATAGTCACTGATCATTGACTATGTTTAGAGTATATTGTTGGGTAAATTAATGACTAATACAAGTCGTAATGTGGTAGTGGTGTAAGAGTGGTGCAAATAGGATGCTATTGGAGTGTAGAGAAAATAGCATTAGAAAAAGCTTCACTGAGAGTAGATTTTCAGCATGCTTGTAAATTTCTATACAAGAAAATAAGTTAACATTGGAAAAGTGGTTATTTTAGTTTGAATGAATTAGAAGTAACTCCTGTAGGAGATGGGATAGGCAGATAATCAAAGGCAAAGTTATGGAAAACTTTGACCAAGGAATGTGGACTTTAATTGGTGATAAGGAGCTATTGAATATTTCTGAGTATAGGAAATCATAATAAGAGTTATACTTTAGTAGTAGTTTTTGGGCAACAATGTCATCAATAAATTCCAATGAGAATAAATTGGAGATAAGGAGAATGTTGCAATGAAGGTGTGGGCCAGAGTGCACAGACTAGTTATTACTTTCAAAAGAGAAACAAGTGACCATCACCTGGGTAGACTGTTTCATTGTAATATTCTAATGATATTGCTTAATGATCATTAAAATTCTTGATGATTAAGGAATTGTAGAAAATGCCACTTTTTTTTTCCTCAATAAAAGCTAAGATGACAGGAATGTAGTGAAATCAAATGGCATGATTTCAAATTATGTGCCTCCTACATAAAATTTTATGTGTTTTCCCCTAACAGCAGGTTACTACTCTTTCCCTTCTTCTCACTTCCTGTCACATGAGAAAAATTCCTCAACATGTAATCAGGCAGGTCCCTTCTGTTCCATAGATTCCTTAAAAGTAGTGGGATTTGCTGGGGGTCTTAATTCTACCTTGGAAATAATTAGATCATCCCTCCTATTTTCTAACTGACTGCTTAATCTGACAGTTTATTAGCTTGAAATGCCAATGCACACTTAAGGACTGTCTAGTTCAGAATGATTGGCTATAAGTGCATGGAATTCTGGGGCTCTTGGTGTACTTTAAAGATTTTTAGTTATCAAGGCAGGTTCTGTCAGCAATAGGAGAATGGACTTACAAAAGCCCAGCAGTTATACTGTGTTTCCTACTCCTGAAGTCAAAGTGACTGATTAAAATAGTTGCTGTGGGTTGTTTCTAAGTTTTATATTCCCTTGTGTGCATTCAGGAACACCAGGAGACTAGTATATATTTCACACTTCAGTTCAGAGCAGCCAACTACATCCTACTCCCTCCACCTGTGAAATGTTTTGCTTTGGTCGGTGCTTTGTGATTAGGAACTATGAATTACTTATGCCCATATTGGATGTTGCCTCTATTTCCTGTCAAGGTGACCTTAAAACCATTGCTTCTTTTCCTAATGTTATTACCTTGACTTCTGGTGAAAGGGCTGTAATTCACATAGCTAATAAATTTGTTAGGCTACAGTATAATATTTATCCATCTTTATTAAAAACAGGAGAAAAAATATTGGGCTTATTTAATGGGGAAGCCCATTGCTGCCACTGTCACATGCAAAATAGGTAGTTTTAGTTTTGCCTCAGTGGCTGAGACATTTAAAGAAGTAAAGATTTAGGGGGGGCTGGCTGGCTCAGTTGGTAGGGCATGTGACTCCAGATCTTGGGGTCATGAGTTCAAGCCCCATGTGGGGCCTACTTAAAGAAAAGAGAAATAGATATTTACAGAGACAAAAGAAGATAAGATGAATTAACAGATAAGGAGATTTTTCAGCACACTTTGGCCCTTTAAGATTGGGTAAGGGCAGGTAATGCTACTGATTGACAGAAACAAAACAGCATAAGCATTAGGAATAAACATTCAAAATAACCAGATGAGAATCTAGTATATAAATAGCTGATTATTCTTTTTATCTGTCCATTATCTGAACTAATTCATGAGGTAATGGTTCTATTGGTAGCATCCATTTCCCAAAATTGGTGATAATTGGTAGCAAGCTGTGATATCTGTGCCCAGTGGTGGCAACAGTGGCATCTCATGGAACCAGCTGTGTACCATGATTTTTAATGATGTTCCTGGGTAGGTAGACTCAAATCCTAGCACTCTATTTTGTTAGATGAGGATTGGCTTCTGATAATTTGGAAGAGAGAAGGGACTACAAAAGAGCCTTCCATGTAGTCTGCCTCATGTAAGCCAGGCTCAGAGCATATCCATCAGATGGAGACACATCTGATGGAGACACATTTCCTTATTATTCATTCAAATTTTTCACGTATTTTATCATCCAAAATATATTTCCTCCAGAGAGCTTTAACCACTGTCTATAAAAGACAGTTGAAAAGAACCTGTCAGGTTTGGACAGAAAACCCTGAGAAGGCTAATGAAAAGATTACTCCAAACACCCTAGTAGGAGAAAGGAGAGGCCTGAGATCCATATGCTCTAGTGGTGAAAGGCCTCTATTCAAGCTTTGTCTCCACTTTTACTGGGATCATATCAATACACCAAGCACAAGTGCAAAACAAGTAGGGAAGTGTAACCTTAATGCTCAGTATAATAATATATGGGGCAGCATGTGATAAGAGCAAAGAGACAAGAAGTTCGTGAAGTATGTGATCACCATAGGTGCCTGTTTTTCTTCAAAATTTAAAATTTACTCCCTAGATGAGAACCTTGAGCCACAGTAAGAACATGGCCACATTTTGCCAAGAAACTTCAAAGAAGGCCCAGCATTCCAGGCACTCCTCCTTTGCTTTTCAATTAGTCTCATCCAGGGAGGCATATACAAGTCAGATTTTGTCTATCCAAGCACTGTGAATTCTCACAAAAACCTACATAAAAATGTTGTTTGTCCCCCACAACCTGAAGTTAGAAAACACTGACCTAAATGAATGTTAATAATTATAACAATAATTATGTTATTAACAATAGGGACAAAACAGCTAACTTGTATTGAGCACTTTCAGCTATTGGAACAGTTAACATTCTTTACCTGCTTATCCCATTTAGCAACAACCTAAGAAATAGATACTATTAGCATCTTGATTTATAGATGTGGAAACTGCATCTTAGAAAGGGTAAGCAACTGACTGAATTTACGCAGCTGTATGAAGAAAGTGAAATTGGAAACTAGATCTGTTGGATTTCAAAAGTCATGCTTCTCACCACTCAACCATGTTGAAATACAAAGAATAATATATTCTGCATATATGTATCTCATAATACATCTCTTTGAAGAAGAACTAGAGAGAAGATGGGGTGGAGGGCTCAGCAAAATTAATGAAAATGAATGAAAGATATAGGCTTCCATTTATGAAATGAAGAAGTCACAGGAATAAAAGGCATAGCATAGAGAATGTACTTAATTGTGATGTAATGGCATTGTGTGGTGATAGATGGTAGCTACTGTTGTGGTGAGTATAGCATAACCTATATAGAAGTTGAATCACAATGTTGTATACCCGTAAGTAATATAATATTGTGTATCAACTATACTCAAATTTTTAAATAGTAAAATATTTTAAAAATAAAGAAGAAAGAAATAGAAGTAAAAGAATAGTAAAGGAAAGGAAACTACCTTTTCAATGTGCCAGTCACTATACCTCTTGCTTTATCTTTATCTTGTTTCATCTTTACAACATCCAAAAAAATTTGATACATTTTATATTTTATATTTAAGGAAACTAAATTTCTTATACATTTTTATTTTATCTTGGAAACTAGGGTCTTCTTTATACATTTAATATTTTAGGGAGAGATCACAAGTAGGCAGAGAGGCAGGCAGAGGGAGGAGGAAGCAGGCTCCTCGCTGAGCAGAGAGCCTGATGCGGGACTCGATCCCAGGACCCTGAGATCATGACCTGAGCCGAAGGCAGCGGCTTAACCCACTGAGCCACCCAGGACACTGGGGTTCAGAGAGGTGATTTGCTTAAAGTCACAGAGGTAGTAAGTAATCAAGCAGAACACAAACTCTTGCTATGTCTAAATACAGTTTTAAAATGTGGTTATTACTAGTCTTCATAAATGTGTTCTCTCTCATTTGTCTACCTTGAGAAATGGTGAGGTTGTTAAGAAAGCTAACTTTATCAATATGTGTACTTGTTTGTTTTTCCTTTAATGAATAAGTGGAGAGAGCAACAGAGAATGAGATAGATAGATAAAGAGAAATAGAGATAATTAGAGAGGGAGTGAGAGAGAGAGAGTGATTATAAATGAGAAAAGAGATATACAAACCAGCTTTACATGGAGCCACTCTAAATTATGAGCTCTGAATAAATAAAGAAAAGTAGATTTTGGCAAAATCTTATATTTCATGTTTATTTCAACTCCCAGTCAAGACTTGATTTCTCTCTAATAAGAAATACATTAATCTCTAAAATATATAACTTATAATTTGCCTTAAGTTTTCCTCCTTTACAAAATGTCTCTGATATCTGAGACATCAAATAGTGAGAAATATATGATGTTATAAAATAGTCTTAGTAAATATTTACAGAGTGTTGAGTCTGGAGGATTTTCTCCCACTTTCCTGATTCCTGACTTAGCATTGCATGCCCTAAATGATTATTTTTGGTCATTTAAATTAACCTCTTCTCAGGACACCTGGGTGGCTGTCAGTTAAGCATATGCCTTTGGCTCATGTCATGATCCCAGGGTCCTGAGATCCAGTCCCACATTCGGCTCCTTCCTCAGTGGGGAGCCTGCTTCTCCACCTGTTGGCTTCTCCCACTGCCTGCCCCTCCTCCTGCTTGTGCTCTCTCTCTCTCTCTCTCTCTGACAAATAAATAAATAAATAAAATCTTAAAAAAATTAACCTCTTCTGATTATCTTTTAGGGATGACATTATTTTTTAAAAGATTTATTTATTTATTTTGTTTTATTTATTTATTTTTCTTTTATTTATTTTCAGCATAACTATTCATTATTTTTGCACCACACCCAGTGCTCCATGCAATCCGTGCCCTCTCTAATACCCACCACCTGGTTCCCCCAATCTCCCACCCCCCGCCACTTCAAACCCCTCAGATTGTTTTTCAGAGTCCATAGTCTCTCATGGTTCACCTCCCCTTCCAATTTCCCCCAACTCCCTTCTCCTCTCTAACTCCCCATGTCCTCCATGCTATTTATTTATTTGAGAGAGAGAGAGAAAGAGAGAGAGAGAGAGTTGGGGGAGGGGCAAAGGGAGAGGAAGAGAATCCTAAGCAGACTCCTCACTGAGCATGGAGTGCAGTGCAGAGCTCTATCTCATGACCCTGAGATCATTACCTGAGCCAAAATCAAGAGTTGTATACTCAACTGAATACACCACCTCAGTGGTGTATTAGAGAGGACATTATTAAAATTTTTCTACACATTATTACAAAACACTAAGGAAGAGGTCAGAAGACTACTTACCTTCTCTGCTTTTTCCAAGCTCCTAAAATGGATACCCAGTCTTTGACTTACTACCTTCTTTCCTCCATATCGTTGCATTATAAGAGGGAATAGCAATATTTTTGAAGGTATAGATTATGGAAACATTTAGGGGACAATAGTAAATGTTTGGAGAATGTGAAACAATGATGGTAGATGTGGGACCAGCGCACAAATGGAGTGGGAGTGCACACTTATAAAGACAGTTGCCTGACTTCCAGTTATGGAATGAATAATTCATGGGAATAAAAGTCACAGAATGAGGAATATAGTCAATTACATTAAAATACCATTGTAATGTGATAGACGGTAGCCACACTTGTGGTGAGTATAGCACAATATATAGAGAAGTTGAATAACTATGTTGTATGCCTGAAACTAATGTAACATTGTGTGTCATCTATACTCAAATAAAAGTAACATTATAATTATCTTATTAAGAGGTTCATAGGCAAAAATTAAAAGAAGCAGCTAATTGAATTGAAATTTATTTTATCTGGGCAAAGGGAAGAGGCAGAGAGGCACAAGGGTTCACTATTATTCGTTATTGACATGAAGTATATGTAAAACTTTTATTTAAAAAATAAAAATAAATTATAAATTGTATTTTTAAGAAAATATGGCTGTCCAAGTTATCATTCTGACTTCAGTGTATAAGACCTGCAATTAGTCACACAAAATACATGGATACTAATCTTATATTTCATTCTGATTCAGATTGTACATTACAAAACTTGCTTGATACTCACTAAATCTCTCATATCCTAGCTTAATATTTAGAAAGACAGAGCCTATGAGTGATGCCCCCTAGGTGCCATATATGCTTGATATGTGTCTAGTAAATTGTGCCTTGCTTTCCAGTTTTGAGATATAGAGTGAGGTGAGTGACATAAATATTTCAGATTCCAGGTGAGTTCTCCTAGAGTAGCAAAAACTTAGAAAGTGGGATCAAGAAACATAAATGCCATGACTTGTATGAAGTTTGTTCCTCAGTGCTAAGTTCCAACAAAGAATACAAGAGAAAGTTGGAAATGGAAATGTGAAGAATCATACTACACATGTAAGATGAGTGACAAGGTTAATAGCCAAGAGACTGACATTTTATCAAGAGATTTTAAAGATCAGGAAATGTAAAATTCTGATTTAATTTAATAGATATTTTTCATGTATTATATGCTGGAGATGAATCCAGTTTTTGGTTCATGATACAAAAAACTTGGTTTCTACTTTTATTGAACATACATTCCAGTAGATAGACAATAAAGATGACAAGCAAGTTACATTCGAACAGAGATCCAAGTGATAAGGAGTTAGTCTAATGAAGACTTGGAAGAAGGGGTTTACCAGAATGCATAAAAAGAATTTTGTGTTTATTGATGGAAGAAATGTGATCAGTATGGCTGGGATAGTGAGCAAGGGAGATAGTGGTAGAAGATGAGGTTAAATGGGAAGGCAAGGTCAGATCCTCTACAGGCCAAGTTAACATATGTGAATTGTTTTCTTTCTTTCTTTTTTTAAATAAAGACTTTATTTATTAGAGAGATGGAGAGAGAACACCGTAGCCAGAGCAACAGGCAGAGGGAGAGGGAGAAGCAGGCTCCTCGGTGAGCAGGGGGCCTGACGTGGGACTCTATCTCAGGACCCTGGGATCATGACCTGAGCTGAATGCAGCTGCTTAACTGACTGAGGCACTCAGGTGCTCTGTGAATTGTTTTCTAATGAAAACAGATTACTGATCTATGTGGTAAACCTGAATAACTTTATGAGATTTTTATGATAGCTACTTGAATGAGATTTCACTAACCAATCTTTATTAGCAAAAGTATGGGAAATTTTAATGTAGAGCAGATTTCTTAACTTTATTTTTTCCAGCTTTATTGAGATATAATTGACATACAATATTGTGTAACATATGGTGATTTGATACACATACATATTGTGAAATGATTACCACAATAATGTTAGTTAATAATCCACCACCTCACATAACTACTGTATTTTTAGAAGATTTAAGTTATACTCTTTTAACAAGTTTCAAGTATATAACACAGAATTGTTAACTACAGTTACCATGGTGTATATTAGATGCCAAAAATTTATTCATATTAAAATAAGTCTGTACCCTTGACCAACATCTTTTCATTTCCCTCATATCTCAGTTCCTAGCAACTGACATGCTCCTCTCTGTTTCTCTAAGTTCAACTTGTTTTTAGATTCCACATATAAATGAGATCATGCAGTACTTGTCTTTCTCATTTCACTTAGCATAATACCTTCAAGCTCAATCGATGTTGTCACAAATGACAAGATTTCCTTCTTTTTATGGCTGAAAAATATTACATTATAATATATATGCATATACTATATAATATAGTATATTATAGTATAATATATGACAGTATAGTATAATATATAATATATAATATAGTATAATAGTATAGTATAATATATGAGTATAGTATACTATATATACTATATATAGCATATAGTATATATATATGCTATATATACTATATGCTATATATATACTTATATAGTATATATATACCATATATATACTATATATACTAATATATACTATACTATATATATACTTATACTATATAGTATATATATACTATATATATATACTTATACTATATAGTATATTACATTATAATATATATGTATATACTATATAATATATTATATTATAATATATAATAGTATAGTATAATATATAATATATTATATTATATATATATAATATTATATATATATAGTATTGCATATACTATATAGTAAAACAATATATATATATATATGCTATATACATAAGTATATATATATACTTATATATATATAAGTACATATAAGTATATATAAGTATATATAATTATTTACTTATTTACTATATATAGTATATAGTATATATATACTATATGCTATATATATACATAAGTATATACATAAGTATATATATGTATATACATAAGTATATACATAAGTATATATATAGCATATAGTATATATATACTATATACTATATATAGTAAATAAGTAAATAATTATATATACTTATATATACTTATATGTACTTACATATACTTATACTATATATAAGTATATATATAGCATATATATATACTAAGTATATATATATAGCATATAGTATATATATACTATATAGTATATATATACTATTCTATATAGTATAGTATATGCTATACTATATATATAGTATATGCATATACTATTTATATTGTTTTACTATATAGTATATGCAATACTATATATATATAATATTATATACATATATAATATAATATATTATATATAATATATATAATATATTATATATTATACTATACTATTATATATTATAATATAATATATTATATAGTATATACATATATATTATAATGTAATATTTTTCAGCATATACTATATACAGTATATACTATATAGTATATACTATATATAGTATAAGCATATTATATATTCATATTACATATTTATTATGTTATATGCATAGTATATATTGCATATATTATGTATGTCGTTATTATATTTTATATATTATGTATATATAATATATGCACATAATAAATACACATAAAACTTGTATTCTCTTTTTATCCACTTAACCCATCAATAGATAATTATGTTCTTTTCATATCTTGGCTATTGTGAATAATGCTGAACATGAGAACACAGTGAACACAAGAGTGCTGATATCACTTCAAGATCTTGGTTTCAATTTCTTTGGACATATCCCCAGATATGGGATTTCTGGATCATTTGATATTTCTATTTCTAACTTTTTGAGAAACCTCCATATTGTTTTCCATAGAGACTGTACCAATTTATATTCCCATCAACAGTGCACAAGTGTTCCCTTTTCTCTATACCCTGATCAACACATCTCTTGTTTTTTTCATGATAGCCATTCTAACAAATGTGAGGGGATTTCTCACTGTGGTTTTGATTTGGATTTCCCTGATGATTATTAATCTTGAGTACCTTTTGTGTATCTCTTGACCATCTGTATGTCTTCTCTGGAAAAAATGTCTTTTCAGTCCCTCTGATATTTTTATTTTATTTTTTTTTAATTTTTTATTTTTTATAAACATATATTTTTATCCCCAGGGGTACAGGTCTGTGAATCACCAGGTTTACACACTTCACAGCACTCACCAAAGCACATACCCTCCCCAATGTCCATAATCCCACCCCCTTCTCCAAAACCCCCTCCCCCCAGCAACCCTCAGTTTGTTTTGTGAGATTAAGAGTCACTTATAGTTTGTCTCCCTCTCTGATATTTTTAAATTAGATTTTTGGAGTTGTATGATTTCCTTTCATATTTGGGGTATTAATACTGTGTCAGATACACAATTTGCAAATATTTTCCCCCATTATATAAGTTGCCTCTTTGTTTTGTTGATTTTGTTCTGCAGAAGCTTTTTAGTTTGATGTAATCCCGCTTACTGACATTTGTTTTTATTGCTTATGCTTTTTGGTGTCATATCTAAAAAATCATTGCCAAAACCAGTGTTGAGATTTTTCTGTATGTCTTCTTCTAGGAGTTTTACCATTTCATGTCTTGCATTTAAGTCTGTAATCCATTTTGAGTTAATTTCTATGAGTGGAATAAGATAGGAGTCCAATTTCATTCTTTTGCATGTGGTTATCCAGTGTTCCCAATATAACTTATTGAAAAGATTATCTTTTCCCTAATGAATATTCTTGGCTTCCTTGTCAAATATTAATTGACTGTGTATGCACGGGCTTATTTCTGGCCTCTAAAATCTGTTTCATTGGTCTACAAATGCAATTTTTTTCCCTCAAAGCCAAAGGGGGAAAAACATAAATGATCTTTTTATATTTATTTTTTATATTAAAAATATAGATAATATTTTTAAATTAAATTTTAAATTAAATAGATTATTTATATCAACAGTTTTCTCATTTTTTTCCGCTTTCCTTGACTCCCTGTCTAAAGTGGAAGATATTATAATCTCATTTCTTTGTTTAGTATGTGTTCTATTTTGGTATCTGGAGTTTGTTGATGTAATTGGAAAAGAAAAGCTGAATGATAATTTACAGTGATGGTTTCTTGACTGGGCCATTTTTTAAGATATTTTATTTATTTATCTGACAGAAGGAGAGAGAGCACAAGTAGGCAGAGCAACAGGCAGAGGGAGAGAGAGGAGCAGACTTCCTGCTGACCAGGGATTGTGGATGTGAGGCTCAATTCCAGGACCTTCGGATAATGACCTGAGCTGAAGGCAGCAACTTAACCAACTGAGCTATGCAGGTGCTTGATTAGGCCATTCTTAAGTATGGAAAAGAGAGGCCCAAATCAACACATAAATCCCTGAATAAAATGATCATTGTGAAGAGTTTCAAATTTAGAAATTTTAATATTGTGGGTTACAAAAGTCTGGCCATCTCCCCTGTAGAATGAGAGCTAGTATTTCTTAACCACCCAAAAGTTAATGTTGAGAAATCTCTGAGATAATTCCTGTATAGCTTTCAAATGTGTTGGGTTTTGAAAGGTGTAATTAAAGCTTATTATTCTCCCTTTCTTTGTCTATTAGCTATTGGATCATAGGAAGAAAAAACAAACAAGATTTTTTTTTCCTCTGATCAGTGAAGGAATTTGCTAGATTTAACAGAAAGTGCTGTTATATATTAAAAGCACCTCATATCTCTTTACAAGATATCAAAAGATGTTGAACTGAATTACAGTCAAATGAAATTTTAAACATATAAGCTGAAAAAGTAAGTGAAAATGTTAAGTGATATTCTCATTTTTAAAAGGTGATGTCGGCGTGGAACCCTGTGAAGCAGTGCTGATTGCATTTGCTATCATGGCTAATATGCACACATATTAACATATTATTATTACTATTTTATACATTTATCCACATTGTGAAAATCTTCTTTTGGAATTTTCTACTTTTGTCTCCATGACTGGGAAGTGAGGGATATGAGGGATATTAAAATGATTCAGACATACCGATCAAAATTCCACCAGTATTCTTCAAAGAGCTGGAGAAAATAATCCTAAAATTTGTATGGAATCAGAAGAGACCCCGAATCGCTAAGGAAATGTTGAAAAACAAAAATAAAGCTGGGGGCATCACGTTACCTGATTTCAAGCTTTACTACAAAGCTGTGATCACCAAGACAGCATGGTACTGGCATATAAACAGACACATAGACCAGTGGAACAGAGTAGAGAGCCCAGATATGGACCCTCAACTCTATGGTCAAATAATCTTCGACAAAACAGGAAAAAATATACAGTGGAAAAAAGACAGTCTCTTCAATAAATGGTGCTGGGAAAACTGGACAGCTATAAGTAGAAGAATGAAACTCGACGATTCTCTTACACCGTACACAAAGATAAACTCAAAATGGATAAAAGACCTCAGTGTGAGACAGGAATTCATCAGAATCCTAGAGGAGAACATAGGCAGTAATCTTTTCGATATCAGCCACAGCAACTTCTTTCAAAATATGTCTCTAAAGACAAAGGAAACAAAAGCAAAGATGAACTTTTGGGACTTAATCAAAATCAAAAGCTTCTGCACAGCAAAGCAAACAGTCAAGAAAACAAAGAGGCAACCCACGGAATGGGAGAAGATATTTGCAAATGACAGTACAGACAAAAGGTTGATATCCAGGATCTATAATGAACTCCTCAAACTCAACACACACACAAAACAGACAATCATATAAAAAAAAAATGGGCAGAAGATATAGACAGACACTTCTCCAATCAAGACATACAAATGGCTCTCAGACACATGAAAAAATGTTCATCATCACTAGCCCTCAGGGAGATTCAAATTAAAACTACATTGAGATATCACCTTACACCAATTAGAAGGGCTAAAATTATCAAGACAGGAACAACATGTGTTGGAGGGGATGTGGAGAAAGGGGAACCCTCTTCCACTGTTGGTGGGAATGCAAGTTGGTGCAGCCTCTTTGGGAACAGTGTGGAGATTCCTCAAGAAATTAAAAAAAGAGCTTCCCTATGACCCTGCCATTGCACTCCTGGGTATTTACCCCAAAGATACAGATGTAGTGAAAAGAAGGGCCATCTGTACCCCAATTTTTATAGCAGAATGGCCATGGTCGCCAAACTGTGGAAAGAACCAAGATGCCCTTCAACGGACGAATGGATAAGGAAGATGTAGTCCATATACACTATGGAGTATTATGCCTCCATCAGAAAGGATGAATACCCAACTTTTGTAACAACATGGATGGGACTGGAAGAGATTATGCTGAGTGAAATCAGTCAAGCAGAGAGAGTCAATATTTTATTTTTTAACTACTAAAAATGATAGGTTGACATTCCTTTTAGAAAAATGATTGCTGTCAACCATAATTTATTTACAAATAGTTATGAATTTACAAATATTTATTGAATATCTAGAAACTTTAAATTTCCTATCAGAGACACTATGGGAAATAAAGCCCTTTTCTGTCTGTTTTCTCCAACCTTTCAGTCAGAGTCAGATATTTTGGTCAAATATTAATACCATGATATTTGACTTTTGGTTGGACAATGATAATTTTTAAAATAATTGTGTACTTTTGGGTAAGGGAGCTGTATTAGAAACTTCTTAGGTGCCACATTAGATCTTAGTTTCACCTTTCTCCAGGGCCTGTGGCCTCTTGTTTCATCTCTGACTCTGCTTTGATGACTAAATCAAAGTAAGAACTACCCAACTTCATGTAGACACAATCCAACACTCTATCTCATGCTCAAATAACTTGCCTCTAAACTTCTGCTCCAAAAATTTTCCATTGTGGGTGAGGCATGAAGTGCCACCAGACCCAGTCAGGGGCTATGTTTGCACAAACTATAGTGTAAGAGATTAAGTGTCCTTTAGAATAAAAGGTAAGTAGGAGACAGGAGCCAGTGCATAAATTCTTCTTCCTTTCTCTGCCACACAGTCCTGTAATGCAATAGTTTATATGACTTCTCAGTAGATGGTACCAAAAGATTAAGTAATCTGTTGGGCTTGATACCCATCAGTGACCATATATTAATTTTCCTACTTTATTTCTGTTTCCCTCATCCCTGCTACTATATAATATCACACTTCCTAAAACTTAGTAGCATAGAACTTTTGCATCAGAATTTACTTTCTGGAGACCCAGGATAAGAAATGTTATTGAAGCAAAAGCAATCAGATCTATTTTCTCTAAAAGTGCTACAATCTGACACGGACTTCTAATTTTCCTGCACATTAGATGAACATTTGTGGTAGTAATTAGGGCTTATAATAAATACTGTAGATTTCATCAACCTCTGCACATGATAGGATTGCACTTCCCAGTCCTCTTAAAATAAAGCATGACCATATAACTGATTATAACTAATGAAATATGAGCTGAACTGGCATGTGTCTGCTCAAGGCAGAAATTTTAACAGTGAATAATTTTCCACATTGCCTTCCCCCTGCCATGCTATTAAGATAAAATTTCTGTCAGTGTGGCTCCCTGAGTAACTACTAATAGTAACTACTCCATGACCTGAGTTGGACATGTAGCCCAAGCAAGAAATATAACACAGAGCTTTGAAATTGTTTTGTCCTTTACTGTAATCTAGTTAATGCTGACTGATACAGCATCTTCCTTTCCAAAAGTAGAGGAGATCACATATCAGACATAGAAATTTGATACCTTACTGTCTATGGCTCTAGCTCCTTCAAAAAATAATGCCACTATGATTGACAGTGACTTCTTTTCATCAGCTTTGAAAGTCAGTTGTGTAAGGTACTAGAACAATTTCCATATATGTCTCATACAAAGAACATTGGAATAACTCCTGGCTTGAATGAATACTTCCTCAAACACTCTGAAATAGGTTTCTAAACTGCTCAGTATTTTTTCACAAATTATTGGCATTAAAACTTCCGTTAGGGAGGAGTCAAGATGGCAGAGAAGTAGCAGTCTGAGACTACTTCAGCTACCCGGAGATCAGCTAGATAACTTATCCAAAGATTGCAAACACCTGAAAATCCATCAGCAGATCGAAGAGAAGAACAGCAATTCTGGAAACAGAAAAACAACCACTTTCTGAAAGGTAGGCCCGGCGGCGAAGTGAATCCAAAGCAACGGGAAGATAGACCCCGGGGGGAGGGGCTGGCTCCCTGCAAGCGGCGGAGCAACCGCGCACAAAATCAGGACTTTTAAAAGTCTGTTCCGCTGAGGGACATCGCTCCAGAGGCTAAACCGGGGTGAAGCCCACGCGGGGTTAGCGTGGCCTCATGTCCCGCAGGGTCACAGAAGGATCGGGGGTGTCTGAGTGTCGCAGAGCTTGAGGGTATTGGAACGGGAAAGCCGGCTACAGAGACAGAGCCGACAGTAAGCTCACAGCTCGGTGTTACCTTGAACCGGTCGCAGGGTCGGTGAGCTCGGAGCGCGGCCGGAGGTCAGGCAGACGGGAGTAACTGGGCGCTGTTCTCTGAGGGCGCACTGAGGAGTGGGGCCCCGGGCTCTCGGCTCCTCCGGGCCGGAGACCAGGAGGCCGCCATTTGTATTCCCATCCTTCAGAACTCTACAGAAAGCGCTCAGGGAACAAAAGCTCCTGAAAGCAAACCAGAGCGGATTACTCAACCCGGCCCCTGATAAGGGCGGTGCAATTCCACCTGGGGCAAAGACACTTGAGAATCACTACAACAGGCCCCTCCCCCAGAAGATCAACAAGAAATCCAGCCGAGACCAAGTTCACCTACCAAGGAGTGCGGTTTCAATACCAAGAGAGCAGCAAAATTCCAGAGGAAGAGAAAGCAAAGCACGGAACTCATGGCTTTTTCCCTATGATTTTTTTTAGTCTTGCAGTTAATTTAATTTTTTTCTTTCATTTTTTTTTTTTTTTTGCCTTCTGGTTAAATTTTTTTTAACTTTTACCTTTTTCTTTCTTAACGTTTTTTAACTAGTTTATCTAAAATAAATATTTTTTCTTTTTTATATTTTTATTTTTTGTTTTTTTTTTTAATATTATTTTCTTTTTTTTTTTATTTTTTTTTTTCTTTTTTTTTCTTTCTTCCTTTTTGAACCTCTTTTTATCCCCTTTCTCCCCCTCACGATTTGGGATCTCTTCTAATTTGGTTAAAGCATATTTTCCTGGGGTTGTTGCCACCCTTTTAGTATTTTACTTGCTCCTTCATATACTCTTATCTGGACAAAATGACAAGACGGAAAAATTCAACACAAAAAAAAGAACAAGAGGCAGTACCGAAGGCTAGGACCTAATCAATACAGACATTGGTAATATGTCAGATCTAGAGTTCAGAATGACAATTCTCAAGGTTCTAGCCGGGCTCGAAAAAGGCATGGAAGATATTAGAGAAACCCTCTCGAGAGATATAAAAGCCCTTTCTGGAGAAATAAAGGAACTAAAATCTAACCAAGTTGAAATCAAAAAAGCTATTAATGAGGTGCAATCAAAAATGGAGGCTCTCACTGCTAGGATAAATGAGGCAGAAGAAAGAATTAGTGAAATAGAAGACCAAATGACAGAGAATAAAGAAGCTGAGCAAAAGAGGGACAAACAGCTACTGGACCAAAAGGGGAGAATTCGAGAGATAAGTGACACCATAAGATGAAACAACATTAGAATAATTGGGATTCCAGAAGAAGAAAGAGAGAGGAGAGCAAAAGGTATACTGGAGAGAATTATTGGGGAGAATTTCCCCAATATGGCAAAGGGAACGAGCATCAAAATTCAGGAGGTTCAGAGAACGCCTCTCAAAATCAATAAGAATAGGCCCATACCCTGTCACCTAATAGTAAAATTTACAAGTCTCAGTGACAAAGAGAAAATCCTGAAAGCAACCCGGGAAAAGAAGTCTGTAACATACAATGGTAAAAATATTAGATTGGCAGCTGACTTATCCACAGAGACCTGGCAGGCCAGAAAGAGCTAGCATGATATTTTCAGAGCACTAAACGAGAAAAACATGCAGCCAAGAATACTATATCCAGCTAGGCTATCATTGAAAATAGAAGGAGAGATTAAAAGCTTCCAGGACAAACAAAAACTGAAAGAATTTGCAAACACCAAACCAGCTCTACAGGCAATCTTGAAAGGGGTCCTCTGAGCAAAGAGAGAGCCTACAAGTGGTAGATCAGAAAGGAACAGAGACCATATACAGTAACAGTCACCTTACAGGCAATACAATGGCACTAAATTCATATCTCTCAATAGTTACCCTGAATGTTAATGGGCTAAATGCCCCTGTCAAAAGACACAGGGTATCATAATGGATAAAAAAACAAATCCCATTTATGTTGCCTCCAAGAAACTCATTTTAAGCCCGAAGACACCTCCAGATTTAAAGTGAGGGGGTGGAAAAGAATTTACCATGCTAATGGACATCAGAAGAAAGCTAGAGTGGAAATCCTTATATCAGATCAATTAGATTTTAAGCCAAAGACTATAATAAGAGATGAGGAAGGACAATATATCATACTCAAAGGGTCTGTCCAACAAGAAGATCTAACAATTTTAAATATCTATGCCCCCAGAGGGGGAGCAGCCAACTATATAAACCAATTAATAACAAAATCAAAGAAACACATAAACAATAATACAATAATAGTAGGGGACTTTAACACTCCCCTCACTGAAATGGACAGATCATCCAAGCAAAAGATCAGCAAGGAAATAAAGGCCTTAAACGACACACTGGACCAGATGGACATCACAGATATATTCAGAACCTTTCATCCCAAAGCAACAGAATACACATTCTTCTCTAGTGCACATGGAACATTCTCCAGAATAGATCACATCCTCGGTCCTAAATCAGGACTCAACCGGAATCAAAAGATTGGGATCATTCCCTGCTCATTTTCAGACCACAATGCTCTAAAGCTAGAACTCAACCACAAAAGGAAGTTTGGAAAGAACCCAAATACATGGAGACTAAACAGCATCCTTCTAAAGAATGAATGGGTCAACCGGGAAATTAAAGAAGAATTGAAAAAAATCATGGAAACAAATGATAATGAAAATACAACGGTTCCAAATCTGTGGGACACAACAAAGGCAGTCCTGAGAGGAAAATATATAGCGGTACAAGCCTTTCTCAAGAAACAAGAAAGGTCTCAGGTATACAACCTAACCCTACACCTAAAGGAGCTAGAGAAAGAACAAGAAAGAAACCCTAAGCCCAGCAGGAGAAGAGAAATCATAAAGATCAGAGCAGAAATCAATGAAATAGGAACCAAAAAAAACAATAGAAAAAAACAACGAAACTAGGAGCTGATTCTTTGAAAGAATTAATAAAATTGATAACCCCCTGGCCCGACTTATCAAAAAGAAAAGAGAAAGGACCCAAATAAATAAAATCATGAATGAAAGAGGAGAGATCACAACTAACACCAAAGAAATACAAACTATTATAAGAACATACTATGAGCAACTCTACGCCAATAAATTTGACAATCTGGAAGAAATGGATGCATTCCTAGAAACATATAAACTACCACAACTGAACCAAGAAGAAATAGAAAGCCTGAACAGACCCATAACCAGTAAGGAGATTGAAACAGTCATTAAAAATCTCCAAAAAACCAAAGCCCAGGGCCAGACGGCTTCCCGGGGGAATTCTACCAAACATTTAAAGAAGAACTAATTCCTATTCCCCTGAAACTGTTCCAAAAAATAGAAATGGAAGGAAAACTTCCAAACTCATTTTATGAGGCCAGCATCACCTTGATCCCAAAACCAGACAAGGATCCCATCAAAAAAGAGAGCTATAGACCAATATCCTTGATGAACACAGATGCAAAAATACTCAACAAAATAATAGCCAATAGGATTCAACAGTACATTAAAAGGATTATTCACCACAACCAAGTGGTATTTATTCCAGGGCTGCAAGGTTGGTTCAACATCCGCAAATCAGTCAATGTGATACAACACATCAATAAAAGAAAGAACAAGAACCATATGATACTCTCAATAGATGCTGAAAAAGCATTTGTCAAAGTACAGCATCCCTTCCTGGTCAAAACTCTTCAAAGTGTAGGGACAGAGGGCACATACCTCAATATCATCAAAGCCATCTATGAAAAACCCACCGCAAATATCATTCTCAATGGAGAAAAACTGAAAGCTTTTTCGCTAAGGTCAGGAACACGACAGGGATGTCCATTATCACCACTGCTATTCAACATAGTACTAGAGGTCCTAGACTCAGCAATCAGACAACAAAAGGAAATTAAAGGCATCCAAACCAACAAAGAAGAAGTCAAATTATCACTCTTCGCAGATGATATGATACTATATGTGGAAAACCCAAAAGGCTCCACTCCAAAACTGCGAGAACTTATACAGGAATTCAGTAAAGTGTCAGGATATAAAATTAATGCACAGAAATCAGTTGCATTTCTCTACACCAACAGCAAGACAGAAGAAAGAGAAATTAAGGAGACAATCCCATTTACAATTGCACCCAAAACCATAAGATACCTAGGAATAAACCTAACCAAAGAGGCACAGAATCTATACTCAGAAAACTATAAAGTACTCATGAAAGAAATTGAGGAAGACACAAAGAAATGGAAAAATGTTCCATGCTGCTGGATTGGAAGAATAAATATTGTGAAGATGTCTATGCTACCTAAAACAATCTACACATTTAATGCAATTCCTATCAAAGTACCGTCCATCTTTTTCAAAGAAATGGAACAAATAATTCTAAAATTTATATGGAACCAGAAAAGACCTCGAATAGCCAAAGGGATATTGAAAAAGAAAGCCAACGTTGGTGGCATCACAATTACGGACTTCAAGCTCTATTACAAAGCTGTCACCATCAAGACAGCATGGTACTGGCACAAAAACAGACACATAGATCAATGGAACAGAATAGAGAGCCCAGAAATAGACCCTCAACTCTACAGTCAATTAATCTTCGACAAAGCAGGAAAGAATGTCCAATGGAAAAAAGACAGCCTCTTCAATAAATGGTGCTGGGAAAATTGGACAGCCACATGCAGAAAAATGAAATGGGACCATTTCCTTACACCACACACAAAAATAGACACAAAATGGATGAAGGACCTCAATGTGCGAAAGGAATCCATCAAAATCCTTGAGGAGAACACAGGCAGCAACCTCTTCGACCTCAACCGCAGCAACATCTTCCTAGGAACAACGCCAAAGGCAAGGGAAGCAAGGGCAAAAATGAACTATTGGGATTTCATCAAGATCAAAAGCTTTTGCACAGCAAAGGAAACAGTTAACAAAATCAAAAGACAACTGACAGAATGGGAGAAGATATTTGCAAACGACATATCAGATAAAGGACTAGTGTCCAGAATCTATAAAGAACTTAACAAACTCAACACCCAAAGAACAAATAATCCAATCAAGAAATGGGCTTTGATGACTGCTGTGAAGTGTGTAAACCTGGTGATTCATAGACCTGTACCCCTGGGGATAAAAATATATGTTTATAAAAAATAAAAAAAAAATTAATTAAAAAAAAAAAAAGAAATGGGCAGAGGACATGAACAGACATTTCTGCAAAGAAGACATCCAGATGGCCAACAGACACATGAAAAAGTGCTCCATATCACTCGGCATCAGGGAAATACAAATCAAAACCACAATGAGATATCACCTCACACCAGTCAGAATGGCTAAAATCAACAAGTCAGGAAATGACAGATGCTGGCAAGGATGCGGAGAAACGGGAACCCTCCTACACTGTTGGTGGGAATGCAAGCTGGTGCAGCCACTCTGGAAAACAGCATGGAGGTTCCTCAAAATGTTGAAAATAGAACTGCCCTATGACCCAGCAATTGCACTATTGGGTATTTACCCTAAAGATACAAACGTAGTGATCCAAAGGGGCACGTGCACCCGAATGTTTATAGCAGCAATGTCCACAATAGCCAAACTATGGAAAGAACCTAGATGTCCATCAACAGATGAATGGATCAAGAATAGGTGGTATATATACACAATGGAATACTATGCAGCCATCAAAAGAAATGAAATCTTGCCATTTGCGACAACATGGATGGAACTAGAGCGTATCATGCTTAGCGAAATAAGTCAAGCAGAGAAAGACAACTATCATATGATCTCCCTGATATGAGGAAGTGGTGATGCAACATGGGGGCTTAAGTGGGTAGGAGAAGAATCAATGAAACAAGATGGGATTGGGAGGGAGACAAACCATAAGTGACTCTTAATCTCACAAAACAAACTGAGGGTTGCTGGGGGGAGGGGGTTTGGGAGAAGGGGGTGGGATTATGGACATTGGGGAGGGTATGTGCTTTGGTGAGTGCTGTGAAGTGTGTAAACCTGGTGATTCACAGACCTGTACCCCTGGGGATAAAAATATATGTTTATAAAAAATAAAAAATTATAAATAAATAAATAAATAAATAAATAAATAAATAAATGGTAAAAAAAAAAAACTTCCATTAAAAGTAAAACTTAAAATTAGATTGTTTTGGGGCATGTCTTGATTTCCAATAGTAAGAAAACTTATATCATGAAAAACATATAATAAAAAGCAATTTCTTCAGAAAGGAAAAGTCTCAGATAAATCTCATGAGTGGATTCAGATCAGTGAAGTGATTTATGTTGAAAATGAAACAAATAAAACGTTCCTTCAATGGGACAATAGGTCCCCCTTAAAATTTTATAAAAGACTCAAATTATCTAAAATAAGATTTAATGTCTTCATTTAGCAAAAACTCTTATCTTGCCCAATGTTTATTGGTACTGGTGATTTTTGAGTCACATGTAACTAATCCGATAAAGACATTTTTTGGCTTCCTATGTTCTCTCTTTCCATCTCCCTTTAGCCTCTGGGATTCAAGAGCACCTTACATCTTTGAAAGAAAAGGAGGATGCCTGGATGGCTCAGTTGATTAAGCATCTGCCTTCATCTCAGGTCATGATCCTAGGGTTCGGGGGATCAATCCCCTAAGTCTGACTCCCTACTCAGCAGGGAGTCTGCTTCTCCCTCCCCCACTCCCTCTCTCTCTGCTCATCCCACATTTGTGCACGTGCTCTCTCTCTCAGATAAATAAATAAAATATTCAAAAACAAAAGTGAAGCAAATATTTATATAGTGCTTACTGTGTTCCAGGCACCATCCTAACCAGTTTTTTTTTTAATTCTTACAATAATCCTTTGAGTTAGATATTAGCACTATCTCCATTCCCATTTTATAGTCAAGGAAACTGGAATTCAAGAATTTTGAATCTCTTGTCCAAGATTATGCAGTTAGTATGTTTAAAAAGTCTAAGGTTAAAACTCAGGCAATATCTTTTGGAACCATATCCATGAAACAATATTTGTATTAAGTACTCAAGAATTCCAAAGGAAAAATGAGAGGGAACATAGTATGCAAGTTAAGTGCCTCAATGGCCAGACATATACTGTGCATATGGGAAGCCTTGTGCAGGACAGTAGGGAGCAACAGGGTCTGTGATAAACTGGAGACTGACTATATGCCTTACCTCAGTTTAGCCAAAAGAAATAGTTTTTAATCTTGGCTTTTTGTCTTCCAAGAGTTATTTTGTCCTCCAACGTGTCCTCCACGTTGTTGTCTTTAATAATGCTTAGTTTAGGGGATCCTGGGTGGCTCAGTTGTTTAAGCCTCTGCCTTTGGCTAAGGTGGTGATCCCAGGGTCCTGGGATAGAGCCCTGCATCAGGGTCTCTGCTCAGTGGGGAGCCTGCTTCGTCCTTTCTCTCTCCCTGACTCTCTGACTACTTGTGATCTCTGTCAAATAAATAAACACAATCTTTAAAAAAAAAAAAAAAGAATGCTCAGTTTACTTGAAAAGGAAGGAGCACCAAAGGCCATAATTCTACAATATCTTTTTATGTTGTTTTACAAAAAGCTGCAGGTATTTAATGTAAAATAATTTGATGAGTATGAATGTAAGTGTACACCCATAATACCATCATCACAATCAAAGTAAAAACATATCCATCATCTCAAAAAGTTTCCTTGCCTCCCTTTCCATTTTCTTTGTGGTAAGAACACTTAACATGGGATATAATCTCTTAACTTTTTAAGTGCACAACTCCATGTGGTTAAATAACTATGGGCGCTCTGTTGTACAACAGTTCTCTAGAAGCTATTCATCTTGTATAAATGTAACTTTCTATTCTCAAAAACAATTACCGTTTTTCCTCTCCTCCCATCTTCTGGCAACCACAATTCTATTATATGTATGTATATATATATATATATATATATATATATATATGCATAGATACACACACATATATATAAAGTATATAAAATATAAAAATGAGAATGAAGACACTTTGGTCCAAAATCTATGGGATACAGCAAAGCCGGTCCTAAGGGGGAAATACGTAGCCATCCAAGCCTCCCTCAAAAAATTTTGAAAAATCCAGAACACAGCAGCTCTCTCTACACCTTAAAAAACTGGAGAATCAACAACAAATCAAACTAACTCCACACATAAGAAAGGAAATAATCAAGATGAGAGCTGAGATCAATGAGGTAGAAACCAGAGATACAGTAGAACGTATCAACAAAACTAGAAGCCGGTTTTTTGAAAGAATCAATAAGATTGATAAACCATTGACCACAGTAATCCAAAAGAAAAGAAAGAAATCCCAAATTCATAAAATTATGAATGAAAAGGGAGAGATCACAACTAACAGCAAGTAAGTAGAAACAATCATCAGAAGTTATTATCAACAGTTATATGCCAATAAGCTAAGCAACCTAGATGAAATGGATGCATTCTTGGAAAACTATATACTCCCAAAATTGAAGCAGGAAGAAATTGACAACCTGAATAGACTGATATCTAGTAACGAGATGGAAGCGGTGATCAAAAACCTCCCAAAAAACAAAAGCCCAGGACCTGAGGGATTCCCTGGGGAATTCTACCAAACTTTGAAAGAAGAAATAACACCTATTCTTCTGAAACTGTTACAAAAATTTCAAACAGAAGTAAAACTTCCAGACTCTTTTATGAAGCCAGCATTACCCTGATCCCCAAACCAGGCAAAGTCCCTACCAAAAAGGAGAATTTCAGACCAATATCACTGATGAATATGGATGCTAAGATTCTCAACAAGATCCTAGTAAACAGGATCCAAGAGCACATTAAAAAGATTATTCACCATAACCAGTGGGATTCACCCCTGGGCTACAAGGATGGTTCCACATTCGCAAATCAATCAATGTGATAGAACAAATTAATAAGAGAAGAGAGAAGAACCGCATGGTCCTCTCAATCGATGCAGAAAAAGCATTTGACAAATCCAGCATCCGTTCCTGATTAAAACGCTTCAAAGTATAGGGATAGAGGGAAGATTCCTGAACTTCATCAAATCTATCTATGAAAGACCCACAGCAAATATCATCCTCAATGGGAAAAAGCTTGCAGCCTTCCCGTTGAGATCAGGAACAAGACAAGGATGCCCACTCTCACCACTCTTGTTCAACATAGTATTAGAAGTCTTAGCAACAGCAATCAGACAACAAAGAGAAGAAAAGGTATCCAAATTGGCAATGAAGAAGCCAAACTCTCTCTCTTCGCAGATAACATGATTCTTTATATGGAAAACCCAAATGACCCCACCCCCAAACTACTAGAACTCATACAGCAATTCAGCAACGTGGCAGGATACAAAGTCAATGTACCTAAATCAGCGGCTTTCTTATACACTAACAATGAAAATACAGAAATGGAAATTAGAGAATCGATTCCATTTACTATAGCACCAAGAACCATAAGATACCTGGGAATAAACCTAAACAGAGAGGTAAAGGATCTGTATTTGAGGAACTACAGAACACTCATGAAAGAAACTGAAGAAGACACAAAAAGATGGAAGATCATTCCATGCTCTTGGATCAGAACAATAAACATTGTTAAAATGTCTATACTGCCTTAGAGCAATCTATACTTTTAATGTCATTCTGATAAAAATTCCATCAATATTCTTCAAAGAGATGGAGCAAATAATCCTAAAATTTTTATGGAATCAGAAGAGACCCCGAATCACTAAGGAAATGTTGAAAAACAAAAATAAAACTGGAGGCATCATGCTACCTGATTTCGAGCTTTACTACAAAGCTGTGATCACCAAGACAGCATGGTACTGGCATATAAACAGACACATAGACCAGTGGAACAGAGTAGAGAGCCCAGATATGGACCCTTAACTCTATGGTCAAATAATCTTCGACAAAACAGGAAAATATATACAGTGGAAAAAAGACAGTCTCTTCAACAAATGGTGCTGGAAAAACTGGACAGCTATATGTAGAAGAATGAAACTCGACCATTATCTTACACCATACACAAAGATAAACTCAAAATGGATAAACCACAATGTGAGAAAGGAATCCATCAGAATCCTAGAGGAGAACATAGGCAGTAATCTTTTCGATATCAGCCACAGCAACTTCTTTCAAGATATGCCTCCAAAGACAAAGGAAACAAAAGTGCAAATAAACTTTTGGGACTTAATCAAAATCAAAAGCTTCTGCACAGCAAAGCAAACAGTCAAGAAAACAAAGAGGCAACCCACGGAATGGGAAAAAATATTTGCAAATGACAGTACAGACAAAAGGTTGATAGCCAGTATCTATAATGAACTCCTCAAACTTACACACAAAACAGACAGTCATATCAAAAAAATGGGCAAAAGATATGAACAGGCACTTCTCCAATGAAGACATACAAATGGCTATGAGACACATGAGAAAATGTTCATCATCACTAGCCCTCAGGGAGATTCAAATTAAAACTACATTGAGATATCACCTTACACCAGTTAGAATGGCCAAAATTAGCAAGACAGGAAACAACATGTGTTGGAGGGGATGTGGATAAAGGGGAACCCTCTTATACTGTTGGTGGGAATGCAAGTTGGTGCAGCCTCTTTGGAGAACAGTGTGGAGATTTCTCAAGAAATTAAAAATAGAACTTCCCTATGACCCTGCCATTGCACTCCTGGGTATTCACCCCAAAGATACAGATGTAGTGAAAAGAAGGGCCATCTGTACCCCAATGTTTATAGCAGCAATGGCCATAGTCGCCAAACTGTGGAAATAACCAAGATGCCCTTCAACGGACGAATGGATAACGTAGATGTGGTCCATATACACGATGGAGTATTATGCCTCCTTCAGAGAGGATGAATACCCAACTTTTGTAGCAACATGGACGGGACTGGAAGAGATTATGCTGAGTGAAATAAGTCAAGCAGAGAGAGTCAATTATCATATGGTTTCACTTATTTGTGGAACATAACAAATAGCATAGAGGACATGGGGAGTTAGAGAGGAGAAGGGAGTTGGGGGAAATTGGAAGGGGAGGTGAACCAAGAGAGACTATGGACTCTGAAAAACAGTCTGAGGGGTTTGAAGTGGTGGGGGAGTGAGTGGTTGGGGTACCAGATCGTGGGTATTATAGAGGGCACGGATTGCATAGAGCACTGGGTGTGGTGCAAAAATAATAAATACTGTTATGATGAAAATAAATAATTAATTAATTTAGAAAAAATATATATATAAAATATAAAAAAGTCAAATTATATTATATATAAATATATATTAATTATATATCATTAATTTATTAATATTAATATCATATATTAATTCGACTATTTTAGATACTTTATATAAGTAGAATCATATCATATTTGTTCTTCAGTAACTGGTCTATTTCATTTAGCTTACTTAATGTCTTTTTAGTTCCTTTAATGTTGTTTTATGTGGTAGGATCTCCTCCCTTTCTAGGGGTGGATGATACTCCATTGTATGTACATACAATGTTTTCTTTATCCATTTCGTTGTTGATGGACATTTGTTTTTTTCTATATCTTGGCTGTTATGACTAATTCTGCAATTAATATGAAAGTGCAGATTTTTCCTTGAGATCCTAATTTCAATTCTTTGAATGTATACCCAGAAGTGGGATTGCTAGGTCTTACTGTAGTTTTCTTTTTAATTTGGGGGGGGGGGGCTGTTTTCCATAGTGGCATCATCATTTTACATTTTCACTAACAGTGTACAAATGTTTTAATATCTCTACATCCTGGTCCACATAGCTTCATGGAAATATTGATTTAACAACTATGTTTGGACCAGAATACCTTTAAGAGAACCCTAGAATCTAAGATAAAAGTTTGCAGCATCCCCGAAAAACACAGGACTAAGAAGAACCACATTGAAACATATAAGAAGAGTTTTACTTTGCCTATCTTTTCCTCCCCCAAGTTGGTACAGCTCAGCACCAAGAGAGATCCTTTTGGCCAAAAGAGAGTGAGGGGTGCATCCAGTGTAGTGTTCTGATTTAACTCCCTCATGGTGCTCTGAAGATTGATAGAAATTGGAGTTAGAATCTGTCTAGCCTCCCATAGAATAAATTTTAACCCCTATCTGATATGTGTGTGTGCTGTTCAGTATATCCAAAGCACGTATCCTTTCCTTTGCATCTGTATATGCACATGTCTAATTGTTCTTGCCTCTAATCAAAGTTAACTAGATTCATAGTAGTAGTTTTTCTTCTATAGTTCAGTGGAAATTTAATGATTCCTAGTCATCCACAGCTGGCTGATAGAACATTGTTTAGTATTTCTTGTATTTTTCTTCTGTCCCTCTAAAGTTTTCCATAATATACTTGGGAATGGAAACCATGCATTATTCATACACAAGTGCTCTAATTTGATCCACCTTTTTAGATAACCCCAAATCAAGGAAAATTTGAATTAAGGGGCAACTGCCTATAGAAAGTCACATGGAAGCACCTGCATTGCAGTTTTCTCTAATGTCATATCAATGGGCCATAACCCCACAGAAAAAAAGTTGACCCTTATAGGAGATAATTGTCTGTGTCCATTCATTCTAAAAAAAAAATGTGCCAATTGATGTAGATTAGGAACTGGGAAGGCTTATTTCTCATAGGTCAAAACACATCATCACTTAGTAATAGTTTTTGGTCACTACTGACTTGGTTTGGATTTGAACAAATGACTCAGAGTTTAATAAATGTTTCTCATTATTTATTCTTTTTTATCTTGCCTTTTTAAGAAAAGCAACCAGCATACTTGTGTTCACAATGTTGTATGGTATTTATACACTGTCTTATTCCTTATGTAATAATCTTCCAGGCAAGAATTACTGCACATTTTCTATACTGCATAGTAAGTAAGAGGCTTCATTTTTTCTTTTTGTTGTCTTTCTTTCTTTTTTACTTTTTTCTTTCTTTTTTTATTTTTTGCCAAGAACACTCAATAGTTTAATGTAGTGTGGAAAATACAACCACAGTTGGTTTTAATTTTGACACTTTATGTTCCACAGAAGAAGCTAATCTTGTAACAGATTAGAAAACATGGAACATACTTTGTATGATTTTTTTTTTCTGGAACACCTTGATGTGTGTGTGTAAATCTTGTAGAATAACAGCTGTTTCTGCTAAAATAGTAAGACTGTTTGATATTCTGTCCCTCACATGGGGTGGTTTGCTTTGGACAGTCAAATAAAATTATCGAGAAAAATGGTATCATTGGCAGTTATTTTATGTTGCATATTCTGGAGCAATTTTTTTTTCATCTGAACCTTAACTTACAGAACCAATATTTTCAATCTATCAATCACTGAGGGAAAAAATATAAATGACTTTCAGATTATTTATCACTATAATTCTGTTGTTACCTTAAGTGATTTTTAACTGATTATTTGATTGTAGTTTTAAAAATAATGTGTTCAATGCACTTATCCATATTTTCTTTTCCCTATCCTCAGGGCAATTAAGAAATGTTAGCAAGCAGGACGCCTGGGTGGCTCAGTTGGTTAAGCAGCTGCCTTCCTTCGGCCCAGGTCATGATCCCAGCATCCTGGGATCGAGTCCCACATCGGGCTCCTTGCTCAGCAGGGAGCCTGCTTCTCCCTCTGCCTCTGCCTACCATTCTGTCTGCCTGTGCTCGCTCTTTCCCCCCTCCCTCTGATAAATAAATAAAATCTTAAAAAAAATAAATGTTAGCAAGAGAAGGAAATCATGAAAACCAGTTACAGAGATAAAGTAACTGAGATGAACAATGTTCTTAAACATTCTTCATCATTACTTGGTGATTCATTGGCACCATACCAGCTAATACACAAAGCTCTTGATTCCTTGTTCATCTACTACTCATTTTCTCTCTCTCTCTCAATTACTATATTTTATCAACATTTTTAATTACTTTGTGATAAAAAAGTTCTTTAATGATTAGATTGCATTTTCTAATGTCATACTTGCCTTTTTAAAAGACTAAAGCAACCTTTAGAATAAGAATCAACTGGTCAAGAAGATTTGCAAATATATAAAAGAACTATTCTAGCATCAGTGACTTTAAGAACAAACCTTGATGGTAGCTAGACTTGTAGTGAGCACAGCACATAAAGAAGTTAAATCACTGTTATACATCTGAAACAAAGGTAACATTGTATGTTAATTATACTCAAATATTTTTTTAAAAAATGATACAGGGAAAGAAAAAACAAAGAACAAACCTTGATTTCCCAATGTGAGAGACATATGAAGAAACTAAATAAGATTGAGAGACAATAAATAGAAATATAGATGTTTTTAAAGTGGACATATTGAAAAAGGTTAAAGTAGTAAAAGTTATTTAATCAGAAATTCAAAAGTTACAATTTATAGTTTAGTAAGTTTGCAGAACAGGATGGTAATTTTTTTTTTTATTTCCAGCATAACAGTATTCATTATTTTTGCACCACACCCCCTGCTCCATGCAATCCGTGCCCTCTATAATACCCACCACCTGGTACCCCAACCTCCCACCCCCCGTCCCTTCAAAACCCTCAGATTGTTTTTCAGAGTCCATAGTCTCTCATGGTTCACCTCCCCTTCCAATTTCCCCCAACTCCCTTCTCCACTCTAAGTCCCCATGTCCTCCATGCTATTTGTTATGCTCCACAAATAAGTGAAACCATATGATAATTGACTCTCTCTGCTTGACTTATTTCACTCAGCATAATCTCAAATTTTAAAGATGATGACCAACCAACATGTATTGTTTTCCTGGTGGATGAAGGACAGGAAAATTCAAAATTCAGGAAGATATTAAGGTAATTATCAAGAATTTATTTACTAATCTTGGGACACCTGGGTGGCTCAGTTAAGCATTTAACTTTGGCTCAGATCACAATCTTGGGGTCCTAGCCCTGTGTTGGGCTCCCCACTCAGCAGAGAGTCTGCTTCCCCCTTCCTCTCCTTCTGCACCTCCCCCTGCTCATTCTGTCTCTCTGTCTCTCTGTCAAATGAATAAATAAAATCTTTAAAAATTTTTTTAAAGAATTTATTGATCTCCTATACTATAATACACAGAATTCTAAGATGGTTCCTAAAATTCCTCCCCTCAGGTACACAAGCCCTAAATAATCTCCTCCTCTTGAGTATGGGTAAATCTGTAAATATAACAAGATATTTTCTCTTGATTATGTTACATTATATGGTAAAAGGGATTACTTTTTCAGCTGTAATTTAGTTCCCCAATTAGTTGAGCTTAAGGTAGAGAGATTATTCAGATGGACGTCACTTAATCATATGAGTCAATAAAACTGTGTCTAGAGTTTAGAGTGAGGAACTCAGAAATTTGAAGCATGAAAAGGATTTGGTTCAGTGCTTATGTCTTGAAGATGGAAGGGGCCATGTGGCAAGTAATATGGATGACCTTTAGGAGCTGAGAGTGGCCCCTGAATGATAGCCAGTGAAGAAACAAAGACTTTAGTCCTACAGCCACATTCTACCAACAATAAGAATGAGCTTGGTAAAGGATTTTCTCCTACATCCTACATATAAGAACTCAGCCTAGAGGACAGCTTGACTTCAAATCATACTTTGCTGGACTCTTGTTCTTCGGAAACTGTGAGATTGTAATGAATTTGTATTTTGTTAAGTTGCTAAGTTTGTGGTAATTTATTATACAACAATATAAGACTAATACACAGTATATAGTCATGAAATTTCTTTCTTTTTTTTTAAATTTCTTTTCAGCGTAACAGTATTCATTGTTTTTGCACCACACCCAGCTCCATGCAATACGTGCCCTCTTTAATCCCCACCACCTGGCTCCCCCAACCTCCCACCCCCCACCCCTTCAAAACCCTCGGGTTGTTTTTCAGAGTCCATAGTCTCTCATGGTTCACCTCCCCTTCCAATTTCCCTTAACTCCCTTCTCTCCATCTCCCCATAGGGAGATTCAAATTAAAACCACATTGAGAAACCACATTGAGATACCACCTTACACCACTTAGAATGGCCAAAATTAGCAAGACAAGAAACAACATGTGTTGGAGAGGATGGAGAAAGAGGAACCCTCTTACATTGTTGGTGGGAATGCAAGTTGGTGCAGCCACTTTGGAGAACAGT
The DNA here is from genome assembly GCF_009829155.1 of Mustela erminea. Lineage (NCBI taxonomy): Eukaryota > Metazoa > Chordata > Mammalia > Carnivora > Mustelidae > Mustela > Mustela erminea. Next base: position 81,430,655 of record NC_045635.1, on the reverse strand, counting down.
GTGGACATTCCTCAAGAAATTAAAAATAGGGCGCCTGGATGGCTCAGTGGGTTAAGCCGCTGCCTTTGGCTCAGGTCATGATCTTGGGGTCCTGGGATCGAGTCCCGCATCGGGCTCTCTGCTCAGCAGGGAGCCTGCTTCCTCCTCTCTCTCTCTCTGCCTGCCTCTCTGCCTACTTGTGATCTCTCTCTGTCAAATAAATAAAATCTTTAAAAAAGAGAGAGAAAGAAATTTAAAATAGAGCTTCCCTATGACCCTGCAATTGCACTCCTGGGTATTTACCCCAAAGATACAGATGTAGTGAAAAGAAGGGCCATTTGTACCCCAATGTTTATAGCAGTTTGGCCATGGTCGCCAAACTGTGGAAAGTTATGAGATTTCTTAGAATACATATTTAAAAGCATACCATCTAATAGGGGAGACAAGACAGACATCTATCAGATTAATTGAAATAACATGGTTTCAATTGTTCTATTATGGGAAATGGTAGCATTCTATTCCGGTGATGTTTATCAGGAGAGTGACTAGATAATTCTGTTTGCACTATTTTGGGAAAAGCTTGCCTAAGAGACTAGGCTGAAGTGGTGACTTTTCAGTGATACAACTTTAAAAATTAGTTCACAGAATTTAATTTGATCACATATGTATTCTCAGATCTCTGAGATTATTACCTTTCTTCCTAAGGAAAATTCTCCTGTACTAATTGTTGTCCACTGATCCTCCAGATCCACTCTCTATTCTTCGTCCTGCTCTCTGACTTGGGAGGCTGACCTCACATAACTATCTCCTTGGATTCTTTGCCCTCTGGTTTCTATAAGATTCAAGAGAGTCAATAACAAGGGATTAGAAGGTGGAGGGAGAGTGAAATCAAGGCATTTCTGCACTTCTGTTTCGCTACCTTCCTATCATTTTTCTGCAGCAGCTGTGTCCCTCTATCATTATGTCTCCCATTAGGAGTTCCTCCTTCCTACATAGCTGCAGCTCTCAGCTGCTTCTAATAATATTTTTTTTTTCTGTAACCTAGAGGTGGTACTAGTTTTCAGCTATTATTAGTGTTGGAATTCCTCACCATTTGTTGGTTGTTCTCTTAACTCTGTGTTATGAACTGAGAGTTTGTGTCCCCCACAAATTAATATGTTGAAACTCTAATCCCCAACGTGATGATGTTTAGAGGTGAGGCTTTTGAGAAGTGATTAGGTTTAGGTTACATCATGAATGTGGGACACTCAAGTTGAGATTAATGCCATTATAGGAATACTCATGCACTCACTGATGAAAGGTCATGTGAGCACACAGAGAGATGGCAGCTGCCTGCAAGCCAAGAGAAGGTCTCAGAATGAAATCTACTTTTAGTCTCCTTGATCCTAGACTTCTAGCCTCCAGAAGTATAGGAAATAAATTTCTGTTGTTTAAGCCATTTGGTCTATGGTATTTTGTTTTATCAGTCTGAGCTGACAAAGAAACCCTGCCCACACCTTTATAAGTAGTACTCTCATTAAAGGATGTTTATGTAAATCATCTGAATAAATTCTCCTCCCTACCAAGATTCTAAGCAGAGCATCATCCAGACCAGCTATCAACTAATTTTGCCTTTTCAAAAATTGTATCTGGCTCTTCTCTGAAGGCTTTAAGTTAAAATACATCAGGGTACTACTAAATTTTGATTTTCATTGCTGTGTTCTCAGGTAGGAGCAGAAGGGGTTGGATGAAGTCTGATGTTTTTATGTTTGAGTTGGCAGTGCTACTCTTCAAACTGCTTTTTTTTTTTTTGTAAACTATAAGGTAAGAGTGCTTATTCCTATTTCTGAAGGTTTCTCCCATGTAGAAGGAGTTTTACTAGCTATATCACTCCAGACTTCTCTTTGACTCCTCACTTATTCCTCTACTGGATACATTTAATCAGTAAATTTTAAAATAAAAAATAAACTGAGCAAGATACACTTAGCTTCTGCTTTCTTCTAAGCAGTTTGCCTTCCAGCAAAGTTGATGCATTCCTCTCTGTTTCAATGTGGTTGCATTTCTCACATTGGATTGCTGATAGGATTTGGAAGGGTGAGATAAAGTGACTGATTATGAAATTCAATATTAGAAGGCTGTTTTGCTTTTAAGTAAGCTATATTCTCTAACTTAGCTTAAAAAAAATAAGGTAGTGAGAAAGGATGTTTGTTTGGGTTACCTATCCATGGACCCTACCATTCCCTTTGCCTGATTACTGCTACCAGATTGATTTCCTGGGACAAATTACTTTTCACCAGATTGAACTTCCTGGACCAAAAAGTTTTTCATATTTCTATTTTTTCTCCTATAAGTTCCCTTCGAAATGACCAGATATATCTATTTGAGGAGATGTATATGCAGATAACTGTAAGAAGAAACTTCTTGCATGCTTTTTTTTTTTTTAATAACAAAGAATTCTCCCACTTTTTATTTATTTTGACATATTGGTATTTTCATAAACTTATGTAAGGGCCTATTTAGCCAGAGCAGCTCCATCTGGTTAAACAGTGATTTTGTTATTTATGCATCAAAACTTAAATTGACCCTGCCCCCCCACCCCGCCCCCAGGGCAACTTACTTAAAAGCAAGTTCTGGAAACCAGGAGAATGTGGTCGACTAGTCCCTGATAACAGAGCCCAAATACAAGGGCGAGTCAGGTCAGGGGGAGACAACAGAGCCGGAATACGGGGATGAGTCGGGCCAGGTGGAGACATCCAATCAGTGGAGTGCACATACTGACTCCCTAGCTACCAAGGAGTGTGGGCCCTGCCTTTTGGGTGCCAATTCTGACCGAGGTGATAGGCTAGTTCAAATAGCTACTATGGGGTGAATTGTAATTAAATTGGCCACCCATGTGTGATGTAGCATAACTGCAGCTTTCTCTGTGTGTTGCAATCTCATTGGCCACCTGTGTGTGGCCAGGCTCAACCACATGGCCTTTGCTCTATAAATGTTAGTCTGTGAGGCCGGGGGTCGTTGCCCTCTCTGTAAGAGGCGGCCCTGAATGGTTGGTTTGATTCTCGATGCTTGGAGCAAAATAAAGCTTTGCTTGACCTTCGCTTTTTATCAGTCTCACTCCTTTAATTACAGATCCTTCACTTGCAAGTGGAAGATAAGCTGTTCAATAAAAGCCATTTCATATATACAATATATAAAAATTATTTTAAAAGCATGTTCATATAATGAATTCTTTTGGTACTGACAAAAAAATTAAGATACAAATAATTGACTAGAAGTGAAACTATCACTAAACTAACACAGGAACTACACTTCACTTCAGGAAAAAAATCCAGATCTTACTCTGTTAGAAGAATAAAGCACATTTGTCATAGTATACTTTATCATATTCCCTTAAAGCAGGGATTATTTAAAAAATTTAAATTATAAAGTGTTAGGATTATTCTGTCTGTACATTCAGGAACTATCATATCACTGGTTACACAAAATTCTCTCATCATGCAAAACACCTGTTAGCTGTTTACTAAGGTTTAATCAAGTCAAACAATAAGCTAATTATAGCAATTTAATTAGCAAGCTGTAAATCAGAGACGTGTAGAAATTCCATAGTTGAATTGTATTTTCTGTGAATAGTAAGGCTGCTATTCAACTTTCTCCATATATTAGAAGAACTAATCGACATTGATAATCAAATAAACATTTCATTGTAGCAGCAAATGATAGAATATGTGAGAAAAAGAAGAGTTCCTAATTTCATGACAATCTTTATTACCCTTTATAAAGGTAAAGAACTGTGTGTGTATATGTGGAAAGGAGTAAGAAACAAAGGCAGGCAGGAGTTTAAGACAGGTATATAAAGGGAATGTTGAGACTATATCAGAATAGTATTTATTTTTAAAAAACTGATCTGAAAGTCTGCCCATCAAGTGTACAAAAAACAGAGCAGATGTTAGTGCAAGTTTAACCTGGTAACTTATTTGTGAAAAAAGCTAGTTTTTGATGAGGAAAAATCAATCCTGTCTTTGTTTATTTGACAGAGAGAGATCACAAGCAGGCAGAGAGGCAGAGAGGAGGAAGCAGGTTCCCCGCCAAGCAGAGAGCCTGATGCGGGACTCAGTCCCAGGACCCTGAGATCATGACCCAAGCCTAAGGCAGAGGTTTAATCCACTGAGCCACCCAGGCATCCCAGAGAAAGAAGCAGGCTCCCATTGAGCACAGAGCCTCATGTGGGACTTGATCCCAGGACCCTGCGACCATGACCTGAGCTGAAGGCAGAGACTTAACCCTCTGAGCCACACAGGTGCCCCCAATCCTGTCCTTGTAAACATAAAGAAACTCAAGGGGAATTTTAGAGATAATAGGCCAGAAAGTGCCGACATTTACTTTTACATGCTTTTAAAGCAATTATTTTCTATAAAATAGGTTTGTTAAATAACAAAGATGTGATATTTAGTTAAACTTGAAACAATGAACTATTAAATCAAGAAGAAATGCAAAGATATAAGCATGATTGGGTAGCTTTCATTCTAAACTTTATCACAATGAAATTTTTAAATGACAATAGGCAGCAATTTCACAACATGAAGTTAAAGGCCCAGCAGATAGCAGAAAAAGACTGTAAGAAGTATGGAGAGAAGAGACCCTTCTTCAGCACAATTTTCAGATACCAGCTTAGTAATTGATTTAATTTATTTAGGGTATAATTTTGGGGATACCTTGAGGACAGGTAAGTTTTACTTCTTCCTTTTTAACTCCCAGGAATCAGTTTTCTTGCTTACTCTCAACAATCCCATCTTTTAGAAGAATCAAATTTTATGAAGTGATTATTTGCTTCTTGTAGGCTGGTGTCATTTTCCTGCCCTTCTATAGACATTCTGACTTTTCATACTCTGAACACTTCTGACCTGGTTAGTTATAACTTTCTCTGATGTCTAATTTTCTATAATGTTCTCTTTCAACTTTTGACCCTGTTTGGGTATGGTGAGGCTCATATTAAGTACAGAGTTTGATAATCACAGTGTAGCAGTCAGATACTTTTGTTACTACTCATCCCATCAATCTATTGCTGTAGCTTTCCCCATCCTCTAATGTGGATCATCAGAAGTCTGTGCCATATTATATCTTGTTTTGAACTGCAGAACTGGAAATGTGTCATGTACTGAAATTCTTGGACTCTTCTGAAAGCTATTCCATTTCTTCTCACAACTGCATTTATTAAACAGTAATGTAATTATATACATCATTCTTATGGGCATTTGAAATGTTGTCTTTAAGTACCTGGAAGTTAAGTTAAGTACCTTGAAGTTAAGTACAGGTTTTAAAAATAATGAAATTATCAGCATCTGAACATTGTGTACCAATTTAAGACATAGATTCTATGCCTAAATAAGACTATAAGACTTTACAGGAAGGGCAATAAAAAACTGAACTTTTGTTATAATGCCTGTAATAGAATGTTTGTGTGGCTTACTACAATTCTTACTAGAGCATTGCCTATGTCCTTAGAGACTTATAGCATTTAGACCCACTTTTATCCTGCCATCCTGTCTAACAATCTAAAGAATACCTGACAATTACAGAGGGATTTGCATTCCAAAGGGTTTTACAAACTACACATGTACAGGAATTATTTAACTATAAAACTGAAAGGCATCTTGCTCTGGGGAATGAGTCTAGGGAATTTTTCATGACCACAGCTATCCAGACCTTTGCGTTTATGACTCATTTTAAAGGCAAAAGCAACATATACTTTAATTTTGCAACAATTTGACTCTATATTCTGCAGAAAAGAAAAGGTCACATGATCAAACTGGATAGCAGCACCTAGAAGATATTTTGGGAGATGTTATGTCAACTTTTCCTTGGTTTAAGAGAGTTTTGTGTAAACCTTAGGGTAGATAGAGCAAGATGTGTACCTTCTCTGAGCATTTGCTTCATTAGACCATATTTCTTTGTGAACGTCTCCTTTCCCTTAAATCCAGTCTGGTTTGGGGTATCAGGTAATATGGTAGTCACTGTAGATCATGTTCCAGCTTTACTACCAACGGCATTTTTTGGCTTAAACCCTGACTCCATCTTCCTGCATTTCAATTCAGTTGTAAATAGGAAAATCTTAGAACTAGGAGAGATGTTAGTACAAAATTACAGCTATCATTTTAACACTAGCTGCCTTAATAAGTAAATTTAAAAATTCCAGTGGCTTCAAACAATAGAATTCATTGCTTTTATGATGTTCAGCAGGTGAAGGAAATGGGGTTCCCCTGATCTAGTAATTATAAAACCCAGGCAGTTGGAGACTCTGCAATCTTCAACAACAGGCATTACCTTCCATCTGGCAAAGAAATGGATAGTGGAGGATTTTGCATATAGTTTTTATAGGCTGGTTCTAGAATAGGCACACAACATATTCACTTACATTACAATGGCCACAACTCTATGAAATTACTACCCTTCAATGTAATTGAGACTTTGGCAGCTTTGTGGCTCAGCCAGTTAAGCATTCAACCCTTGATTCTGGCTCAGATCATGATCTCAGGGTTGTGAGACTGGGCCCCATGTAGGGCTCTGTACTGACTATGGAGCCTGCTTAAGATTCTCTCTCCCTCTCCCCCTGCCCCTCCCTCTCCCTCTTTAAAGAAAATTGTAATCGAGGATGAGGAATGTAACTAACTGTGTATCTAAGAGGATAGGGAAATGAGTTTGATAAAAAGATATCTCATCTCTGCCTACCTAATATGTGGGCACACCTATGCTAAGTAGTGATTTTAGTTAAATTATATTTAATTTCCACAAAACTGTATGCAGAATTGATTTTGTTATGCACATTTAATAGTGGAAAAATTGTAGCTTAAACTGGTAATATAATTGATTTAGATTACTTTAGCTTGTAAATGTCACAGCAGGTATTTGTACCCAGATTTGATGAAAATCACGAGGTAAAGTTACCTCCACTCAGATTTTAAAAAAAGAAAAGTCTAAACCTATTATCATCTTCAAAAACCTTCAAGATGAAGGCTTTTGACTGCAGTTGATAACCATTCCGGTGTATATTCATGTGAAGATTAAAATGTTGCTCTTTATGTTTTATATAAAGATGTTTGGAATTACTTATTTTAGGATATTTAGGAACACTCAGAAGAAAATATAAATATCTAATAATACTATTACTCAATAATAACTACTTTTATCTTGGAAAATATTTCCAGATATTTAAATAACTTTTGTTCTACAAAATTAAATTCTACTATACATATTTCATTTAAAAATGCTTATTTTTATAAGCTAAAGAGCCTACTGTAAAAAAGTCTCCATTTCATTACACTTCCAAAGTATTACTTTTTATTTTTTTGTCTTTTATAAAATTTTTAAAATTTATTTTCAGCGTAACAGTATTCATTGTTTTTGCACCACACCCAGTGCTCCATGCAATCCATGCCCTCTCTAATACCCAGAAACTGGTTCCTCCAACCTCCCACCCCCCACCTCTTCAAAACACTCAGATTGTTTTTCAGAGTCCATAGTCTCTCATGGTTCACCTCCCCTTCCAATTTCCCCCAACTCCCTTCTCCTCTCTAACTCCCCATGTCCTCCATGCTATTTGTTATGCTCCACAAATAAGTGAAACCATATGATAATTGACTCTCTCTGCTTGACTTATTTCACTCAGCATAATCTCTTCCAGTCCTGTCCATGTTGCTACAAAAGTTGGGTATTCATCCTTTCCGATGGAGGCATAATACTCCATAGTGTATATGGACCACATCTTCCTTATCCATTCATCCGTTGAAGGGCATCTTGGTTCTTTCCACAGTTTGGCAACCATGGCCATTGCTGCTATAAACATTGGGGTACAGATGGCCCTTATTTTCACTACATCTGTATCTTAGGGGTAAACACCCAGTAGTGCAATGGCAGGGTCATAGGGAAGCTCATTTTAAATTCCTTGAGAAATCTCCACACTGTTCTCCAAAGTGGCTGCACCAACTTGCATTCCCACCAAAAGTGCAAGAGGGTTCCCCTTTCTCCACATCCCCTCCAACACATGTTGTTTCCTGTTTTGTTAATTTTGGCCATTCTAACTGGTGTAAAGTGGCATCTCAATGTGGTTTTAATTTGAATCTCCCTGATGGCTAGTGATGATGAACATTTTTTCATATGTCTGATAGCCATTTGTATGTCTTCATTGGAGAAGTGTCTGTTCATATCTTCTGCCCATTTTTTGATATGACTGTCTGTTTTGTGTGTGTTGAGTTTGAGGAGTTCTTTATAGATCCTGGATATCAACCTTTTGTCTGTACTGTCATTTGAAAATATCTTCTCCCATTCCGTGAGTTGCGTCTTTGTTTTGTTGACTGTCTCCTTTGCTGTGCAGAAACTTTTGATTCTGATGAAGTCCCAAAAGTTCAGTTTCACTTTTGTTTCCTTTGCCTTTGGAGACATATCTTGAAAGAAGTTGCTGTGGCTGATATCTACGAGGTTACTGCCTATATTCTCCTCTAGGATTCTGAGGGATTCCTGTCTCACGTTGAGGTCTTTTATCCATTTTGAGTTTATCTGTGTGTACGGTGTAAGAGAATGGTTGAGTTTCATTCTTCTACATATAGCTGTTCACGTTTCCCAGCACCATTTGTTGAAGAGACTGTCTTTTTTCCACTGTAAATTTTTTCCTGTTTTGTCGAAGATTATTTGACCATAGAGTTGAGGGTCCATATCTGAGCTCTCTACTCTGTTCCACTGGTCTGTGTGTCTGTTTTTATGCCAGTACCATGCTGTCTTGGTGATTACAGCTTTGTAGTAAAGCTTCAAATCAGGTAATGTGATGCCCCCAGTTGTATTTTTGTTTTTCAACATTTCCTTAGCAGTTCAGGGTCTTTTCTGATTCTATGCAAATTTTTGGATTATTTGCTCCAGCTCTTTGAAAAATACCAGTGGAATTTTGATCAGAATAGCATTAAAAGTATAGATTGCTCTAGGCAGTATAAAAAGGAGAATTTCAGACCAATATCATTGATGAATATGGATGCTAAGGTTCTCAACAAGATCCTAGCAAACAGGATTCAACAGCACATTAAAAAAACTATCCAACATGACCAGGGGGATAAATTCCTGGGTTATAAGGATGGTTCAACATTTGCAAATCAATCAATGTGATAGAAGAAATTAATAAGAGAAGAGAGGATCCAACTTTTGTAGTAACATGGTCGGGACTGGAAGAGATTATGCTGAGTGAAATATGTCAAGCAGAGAGAGTCAATTATCATATGGTTTCACTTATTTGTGGAGCATAACAAATAGCATGTAGGACATGGGGAGTTAGAGAGGAGAAGGGATTTAGGGAAAATTGGAAGGGGTGGTAAACCATGAGAGACTATCGACACTGAAAAACAATCTGAGGGTTTTGAAGGGTCAGGGAGGTGGGAGGTTGGGGGAACCAGGTGGTGGGTATTAGAGAGGGCATGGATTGCATGGAGCACTGGGTGTGGTGCAAAAATAATGAATACTGTTATGCTGAAAATAAATAAAAAATAGAATAAAAAAAAAGAAAAAAAATAAGAGAAGAGAGAAGAAACACATGGTCCTCTCAATCCATGCAGAAAAAGCATTTGATAAAATCCAGCATCCATTCCTGATTAAAACGCTTCAAAGTATAGGGATAGAGGGAAGATTCCTGAACTTCATCAAATTCATCTATGAAAGACCCACAGCAAATATCATCCTCAATGGGAAAAAGCTTGCAGCCTTCCCGTTGAGATCAGGAACACGACAAGGATGCCCACTCTTACCACTCTTGTTCAGCATAGTATTAGAAGTCCTAGCAACAGCAATCAGACAACAAACAGAAATAAAAGGTATCCAAATTGGCAATGAAGAAGTCAAACTCTCTCTCTTGGCAGATGACATGATTCTTTATATGGAAAACCCAAAAGACTCCACCCCCAGACTACTAGAACTCATACAACAATTCAGCAACGTGGCAGGATACAAAGTTAATGTACAGAAATTAGTGGCTTTCTTATACACTAACAATGAAAATACAGGAAGGCTAATTAGAGAATCGATTCAATTTACTATAGCACCAAGAACCATAAGATACCTGGGAATAAACCTAACCAAAGTGTTAAAGGATCTGTACTTGAGGAACTACAGAACACTCATGAAAGAAATTGAAGAAGACACAAAAAGATGGAAGACCATCCCATGCTCTTGGATCAGAAGAATAAACATTGTTACTTTTTATTAATAATGACCACAAGATATTTTGTACCCCAAAGTTTATAGCAGCCATGTCCACAATAGTCCAAATATGGAAAGAGCCCAGATGTCCATTGACTGATAAATGGATAAAGAAGATATGGTACACACACACACACACACACACACACACACACACAGGAATATTACTCAGCCATCCAAAAGAATGAAATCTTGTCATTTGCATTGGCGTGGATGGAACTACAGTTTATTATGTTAAGTGAAATAAGTCATTCAGAGAAAGGCAAATACTATAGGATTTCACTAATATGTGGAATTTAAGAAACAAAACAGATGAACATAGGGGAAAAAAGGAAAAGTAAAATTAGATAAAAACACAGGGAGGCAAACCATAGAGACTCTTAATCGTAGGGAACAAACTAAAGGTTGCTAGAGGAAAAGTGGGTGGGGAGTGAGGTAAATGGGTGATGAGCATTAAGGAGGGTACTTGTTGTAATGAGCAGGGGTGTTATATGCAACTGTTGAATCACTAAATCCTAACCCTGAAACAATACTACACTATATGTTAACCAAGTAAAGTGTAAATCAAAACTTGGTTGGAAAAACAACAACAACAACAACAACAAACACATTTGGCTCTTAGCATATACCATACTCAATAACTTCTGAATCTTTCTATTTCATCTAACATTTTGAAGTATTTCTAAGTCTTTATTTTAATTTCAGTTAGTTAACATATAGTGTTATATTAGTTTCATTTATACAATATAGTAATTCAACAGTTACATACATCACCCTGTGCTCATCATGATAAATACACTCCTTAATTCCCATCACCTATTTAGCCCTGCCCTCCTAACCTCCCCTCTGGTAACCATCAATTTGCTCTCTATAATTAAGAGTTTGTTTATTGATTTACCTCTCAGTTTCTTATTTCTTTTTCCCTTTGCTTGTTTTTCTTGATCCTTAAATTCCACATGAGTGAAATCATATGGTATTGCCTTTCTCTGACTGATTTACTTTGCTTGGCATTATACTCTCTAACTTCATCCATGACATTGCAATTGGCAGTATTTCATTCTTTTTTATGGTTAAATAATATTCCATTGAATATATAAACCACATCTTCCTCACCCATTCATCATTTGATGGGTACTCATGCTGCTTCCATATCTTGGCTGTTATAAATAATGCTGCTATGAACATAGGGATACCTGTATCCCTGTGAATTACTGTTCCTGTATATTTTGGGTAAATGCCCAGTAATGTGATTCCTGGCTTATAAGGTAGATCTATTTTTAACTTTTTGAAGAACATCCATACTGTTCTGCACAATGAAGGAAACCATCAATAAAATTAAAATTAAAAGGCAGCATATGGACTGGGTATTTGCAAATTATATATCTGCTAAAGGGTTAGTATCCAAAACATATAAAGAGCTAACAAAATTCAAGACATAAAAAACAAATAATCCAATTTAAAAATGTACAAAAGACATGAACAGACATTAGTCCAATGAAGACATCCAGATGGCCAACAGACACATGAGCAGATTCTCATAATCACCTATCGTCAGGGAAATGAAAATCAAATCCTCAATGCAATATTACTTCACACCTGTCAGAATGGCTAAAATAAACAACAGAGGAAACAACAAGTATTGGTGAAGACATGGAGAAAAAGGAACACTCATGCACTGTTGAGAATGCAAACAGGTGAAGTGAAGCCATTGTTGAAAACAAGATGGAATTTCCTCAAAACGTTGAAAAATTTTTTTCATTTTAAATTTATATTTTATAAACATATAATATATTTTTATCCCCAGGGGTACAGGTCTGTGAATTGCCAGGTTTACACACTTCACAGCACTCACCAAATCACATACCCTCCCCAATGTCCATAATCCCACCCCCTTCTCCCGAACCCCCTCCCCCCAGCAACCCTCAGTTTGTTTTGTGAGATTAAGAGTCACTTATGGTCTGTCTCCCTCCCAATCCCATCTTGTTTCATTTATTCTTCTCCTACCCCCTTAACCCCCATGTTGCATCTCCATTTCCTCATATCAGGGAGATCACATGATAGTTGTCTCTGATTGACTTATTTCACTAAGCATGATATCCTCTAGTTCCATCCACGTTGTCGCAAATGGCAAGATTTCATTTCTTTTGATGGCTGCATAGTATTCCACTATGTATATATACTACATCTTCTTTATCCATTCATCTGTTGATGGACATCTAGGTTCTTTCCATAGTTTGGCTATTGTAGACATTACTGCTATAAACATTCAGGTGCACATGCCCCTTCAGATCACTACGTTTGTATCTTTAGGGTAAATTCCCAGTAGTGCAATTGCTAGTTTTAAAAGATGTTGGTCTGAACACACTAAATACCTTCATATATATTTTTCTGTATTTTGAAGATGTGGATAACTCTGGTTCATTTTTGGTCTTTATTATTTCTCCAAGATCAGCACATTATTTGTGTATGGATATCAGACATGGTGAGACTTAAGATAATATTGATAAAAGTCTTTTGGGCACCTCAGAGGAAGTTCATCTATCAATTAAGAGTTTCTTGGAGCAGCTGGGTGGCTCAGTTGGTTAAACATCTACCTTCGGCTTGATTATAATCCTGAGGTCCTGAAATTGAGCCCCATGTTGGGCTCTCTGCTCAGCAGGGAGTCTCCTTGTCCTTTTTCCTCTGTCCTTCACCCCTGCTCATGGTCTCTGTCTCTCTCAAATATTAAAATGTCAAATAATAAAATCTTTTTTAAAAAAGTTCTTTTACTATAATAGGCATAGAAAGCTGGAATGATTGTGAGAATTTCTATGGGAAATGCAGAATGAAAGATGTTCTCTCTCTCCCTCTTTCTTTCTCTCTTTCTTTTTTTTTTTAACCAATTTGATGTCATGTAGGTTTAAAGGGTTTATTTATTTATTTTTAAGAGAGAGAAAAAGCATGAATGGAGCCAGGGGCAGAGGGAGAAGCAGATTCCCTGCTTAGGAGGGAGCCCAATGCAGGGCTTGATCCCAGGACACTGGGATCATAACCTGAGCTGAAGGCAGACACTTAACTGCCTGAGGCACCCAGGCACCCATCATGTAGGTTTATAAAGTAGGTCAATATCACTAACTTGCCACAAGGAGAAGAAGCTAATTGATTTTGCTGTCACCTGTGAGTGCAAGTAAGCGGCAAGTCTCATATTGCTTACTGATTGTCTTGACAAAGTACATGTTTGTTCACCAATAGCAAACTCAAGAAAAATTATCTTAGTTTCACATTGCCTTTATTACTCCTCATGGCTTATTTCAACAAACAGTTCAGTTCTGTGGAACAGACCAGAAGACTAATGTTTTCTGTTGGCACAGACCCTGGCAGAATGCTGTTCTCAACATCAAGACAAATAGTTGCCAAGCTGTCCACAGAATGCATGACACCACAGAATGCTTGTCACCATGGGGTTTATACCATTAGTATTAGACATGGTCCATACTCCCAACACACTTAAAATATTACCAAACCTAGGTGATATATAAATGTGGACATGAAATAGAACAGACATGTGAACACACACACACACACACACACACACACACACACACAACCATTCCATACAGAAATAACATTCTTACCAGTGTAATCTTTGAGATGAAAAGGCAATATTTTCTAATTCAGTAAAGTACAAATGCCAAGGTACTGTCAAACACTGTTATCAGGGTGAGAGTATAAATTGGTACAAACTCTTTGGAAGGCAATTGAGAAGCATTTATTAAAATTTAAAATATACTACCACATTGAGATATCACCTTACACCAGTTAGAATGGCCAAAATTAACAAGACAGGAAACAACATGTGTTGGAGGGGATGTGGAGAAAGGGGAACCCTCTTACACTGTTGGTGGGAATGCAAGTTGGTGCAGCCTCTTTGGAGAACAGTGTGGAGATTCCTCAAGAAATTAAAAATAGAGCTTCCCTATGACCCTGCCATTGCACTCCTGGGTATTTACCCCAAAGATACAGATGTAGTGAAAAGAAGGGCCATCTGTACCCCAATGTTTATAGAAGCAATGGCCACGGTCGCCAAACTATGGAAAGAACCAAGATGCCCTTCAATGGATGAATGGATAAGGAAGATGTGGTCCATATACACTATGGAGTATTATGCCTCTATCAGAAAGGATGAATACCCAACTTTTGTAGCAACATAGACGGGACTGGAAGAGATTATGCTGAGTGAAATAAGTCAAGCAGAGAGAGTCGATTATCATATGGTTTCACTTATTTGTGGAGCATAACAAATAGCATGGAGGACATGGGGAGTTAGGAGAAGGGAGTTGGGGGAAATTGGAAGGGGAGGTGAACCATGAGAGTCTATGGACTCCAAAAAACAATATGAGGGGTTTGAATTGGCGGGGGGGTGGGAGGTTGGGGTACCAGGTGGTGGGTATTATAGAGGGCGTGGATTGCATTGAGCACTGGGTGTGGTGAAAAAAATAAAGAATACTGTTATGCCAAAAATGAATAAAAAATAAATTAAAAACAATTTAAAATACACTATGCAGTGAAACAGCAGTTTCACCTCTAAGATTCTATTTTTAGAAAAAGCAATAATAAAGCAGATAAGTAAAAATATCTGTGTATAAGAATAGCTACTTATTTGTGGAGCATAACAAATATCATGAAGGACAAGGGGTGTTAGAGAGGAGAAGGGAGTTGGGGGAAATTGGAAGGGGAGGTGAATCATAAGAGATTATGGACTCTGAAAAACAATCTGAGGGGTTTGAAGTGGCAGGGGTGTGGGAGGTTGGGGTACCAGGTGGTGGGTATTATAGAGGGCACAGATTGCATGGAGCACTGGGTGTGGTGAAAAAATAATGAATAGTTTTTCTGAAAATAAATAAATTGAAAAAATTAAGAAAAAAGAATAGCTACTGATAGCGCTTTTTTTTGTAATAACAAAACAAAATCGGACCAAAAAAACTGGAAATAATTAAAATTTCCTTTAGTGAGAGAGTGATACAACTATTTGATGGAAAAGGACATAACCATTATAAAAGAATGGCGTGGAATATGTGTTAGTCTAGACAGTTGTGCATATCTTATTGTTAATGAGAACAAAAAAATTGCCATATGATCCCATTTTTTAAAAGATTTTATTTATTTATTTGACAGACAGAGATCACAAGTAGGCAGAGAGGCAGGCAGAGAGAGAGGAAGGGAAGCAGGCTCCCCACTGAGCAGAGAGCCGGATGCGGGGCTCGATCCCAGGACCCTGGGATCATGACCTGAGCCGAAGGCAGAGGCTTTAACCCACTGAGCCACCCAGGCACCCCTGATCCCATTTTTTTAAGTAATCATATTCTTGAATAAATATATCTATATGATATATAGATAAACATATATATATGATATATAGCTAAACATATCTATATGATATTCATGCAAATATCAATATATTTTCTGTCTGTAAAATCACGGGGAAAAAATAGGAGGGGCAAAAACCAATCCATTTATAATACTTTCCTCTGGAGAGTAGATATAGAAGACTTTAGCTGTGGACATCAGGGTTTTACACACATACATACAAAAAGCATGTGTATACAAATACACTTATATATAATACATACACATTTATTATATATTTTAGAGATTTATGAGTGATTTTAACTTCTATATTTTTATATTTTTCAGTGTTATTAAATTTCATTCATACAAACATTCATTCATTCATTCATTCATTCATTCATTCCAGGGGTGTAGGAGACCCAATCTTGAGTCAAAATTTGATTAAGATTTAAAACCATATGAAGATTGCTATTGCTAGATCTTATGGGTAATTGGACCAGATTTTTTAAAGATTTCTTTATTAGAGGGAGAGGGAGAGCATAAGTGGGCTGAGGGGCAGAGGGCAAGGGAAAGATTCCTCAAGTAGACTCCCCACTGAGCAGGGAGCTCAATGTAGGGCTTGACCTTAGGACCCTGAGATCATGACCTGAACCCAAATCAAGAGTCAGATGCTCAACCTACTGAGCCACCAAGACACCACTGGATCAGATTTTTTTTAAAGCCCCCTTTGGGATTTATTATTTTAAGTGTTGAGAGAGAATGGTATAAATATGCAAGAACAATAGCATTTCTACAAATTTAATTTTAATGAATAGTTATTACCTCCTAACCTATCATATCACTTACCAAGACTGTAAAAATGTAGTCTATTAGATTGGTTAGAATTTCATTTTACTATTTTTACCATTGTGTCCTTTGACATGGGTGTTAATGAGCAACGCAATGTCTGGACACATTGAGAAAGAAGAATTTACAAGCCTCAATGAGCCAAAAGTCAGGGAATTGGATGAAAATAATCAGTTCTCCTGGGTAAATAAGAACTGATCATCCTTTGCAGATAATAGGAAAAAAATCTGGTAGTTGTGCTCTAAAACTAAAAGGGATTAGATATGAGCTCTGTAAAATTCTGAGTATTGGAGATAACCTTTTTTTTATCATTAACTGGAATTCAGTTGGGGTGATAATGACTAGAGAACTACAGAATCAAATATTTTGTTCCAATATCTCATTGTTGTTAATTAAACTCATTGTCACAGCAGGAAAATTGAAAAACTTTCTGAGACAAAAAAAATGATTGTGTCCTGAGTAGCCGTTCCTACATCCTACAGAAGTTTCATACAATTGTCCTGCTTCCCTGACACATTGTGAAGATATGTTGCTTAGCTTTTATTGCTTAGTATAGATAGGTTTTGAGTAATAGAGACTTGACTTACAAATAAATTACAAGAAAACATTTGGCCATATGTTGGAAAAACTCAGTATGGGTCTGCCAGTTCTCATAAGAGCAATATTTGAGAATGAATTTTCTAGGGAGATGCCATCTCTTATTTAGGTTTACAAAGTGATGAGATATTGAGCTACTATTAATACTATCAACAGCTAAACTTGATCAAGGGCATTTTATGCACTGAATGCTGTTTCAGACATTTTGTCTTATTTAGTTATCATACCTCTTTGAAAGTTACTTTATTATTCCCAATTCATAGGTGTAGAAGTGGAACTTAAAGATGTTAAATAATGTGCTGAAAATCACATGGTAAATTAACAGTTAAGTAATATTTCAAACACAAGTCTGTCAGATTCCAAATTCCATCCTTTTAATTAATGACTACCTCATATTGCCTGAATAGTAGGTACATTATTTGATGGACAATATAGATATAATAGTTTTTGTCAATTTAATCAAGGGATATATGAATAATTTATAGTATTATTTTATATGCTTTGATGAGTCTTTTGGGATCATAAACTTTTAATAAAATAGGGATTCCCTGCCTTATATTTATATAATTGTCATTTCTATTATAAAAAGATGTTTTAGGAGGATTTACATAGTGCTTTAGCTTTAATTATTTTACCTTTCAGTTAACTACACTTAAAAAATAAAAGCCAATAAAGGTTCCTTCAGACCCCCCATTTCGTCTCTTTTTTTTTACATTGCTTTGTGTCTTGGGAGTCTGACCTGAATTAGAGACCATTAGAGGACACCCTTGCCTTCTGGTTTCAATACTAGGGACAAAGCTCTAACCTAGGACAAAGAAGAGAATAAGGAGATCACTTGCATGAAGACTGGTGTTGCTAAGTGAGATTTGAGTATTTCTCTATAATCCTTTCCTTTAGGGATCACCAGGGACTAATCTATCTGTAAAGCTACAGATACATAGCTATTTCATCTCAAGGTTGCTGTCACTATTCATCTCCCCTGGCCTATTTGGATCTCTCCTTACTCAGCCCTGGAGTTTTCCTTTTGTGGTATTCCTGCATACTCCTCATATCTATGAAACTATTCCCTTTTTAAAACTTTTCAAATTATCCAGATTGTGTAAGCTGACTAGGTTTATATCAAGGCAATGACTGAGGTACATGCATATCCCTATGTACCCTTAATTAAAGACAGGTAAACCATGAGAGACTATGGACTCTGAAAAACAATCTGAGGGTTTTGAAGCGGTGGGGGTGGGAGGTTGGGGGAACAAGATGGTGGGTATTAGAGAGGGCACAGATTGCATGGAGCACTAGGTGTGGTGCAAAATCAAGGAATACTGTTATGCTGAAAATAAAAATAAATAAATGAATAAATAAATAAATACATTTAAATTAAAAAAAAAAGACATGATCTTCCCAGAAAAAAAAAAAAAACTGGATTGTTTTTAGATTGAACAGCAGTAGCAGAGGTATTTCTTGGTGGTATCTTTAAGCAAATTTTCAAGGCCCCAATTCTCACCTCACCAGGAGCTTCTCCTCTTCCCATTGTATCACTTTGATTCCCTGGAATAACCCTAAGCTTCCAGCATTATGAAGAAAAGCATATTATCTCTTTGGAGGTGCGAGCAAAAGACTCCAGTAAAAGATTGTGTCTGCACACTTTTCATGAGAATCTAATTTTTTCCCATCAAAATTGTATCATTCATCTATGTTCTGATTAGATAAGTGAAGCTAATCTCCTTGTTTGTAATGAGCTGTCTATAATGTTACATGGGTACAAGCTCTGATTCACCTTTTCTCTTCAGAACAAATTTTTAATTGATTCCTGTGTTTTTTATACATGTTTATGGGGTGCAAAGTGGTAGCAAAAGAATACTGGATTTTAAAAAAAATACTGGATATTACCTATAAAGTCTATCAGAGCCTCATCTCTAAGTATTGGTAAGAATAATCCCTGCCATGTTAATTAATAAGGTGTTTGCAAAGCTTAATATGTACCATTATATGAATGTGCTACATAAACTTTATAGTACAATGCAGGTGTTTTTGATACTGCTACTGCAGTGCTACTAATGATATTAAAAGAAATTTCCATTTTAGAGTTTAAATTCTGTGTAAGGAGAGAACAACTAGCAATAATAGGATCTGTATTCTGTTGTCATTTAAAATACTTAATACATTTTTATATTAAATGATAAACAACACTAGACCAATTTCAGTTTTTTTTTTTTTTTTACAAAACCAAAAGTATTGTAATATTAATTCTAAAGTGGTTACAAAATAAATAAATTACTGGATATCCCAATTCAAAGAGAGATGATATACTTATAGGATGATAGAATGCACTTACTTTTATTATGTTTATTTAGTCCCAATTTTTATATTTTTTCCCAGATTTCAATGGAATCTCTTTCCCTAGCCATGAATGGATGAGAATTTTGTTTGGGACAGAGTTTGTAGAAAATTTAGCCAAGTAAGATCCCATTTGGAAGTTGGTCTCTAATGCCAGGACAAACAAATGTGGTAAAATGTCCCTTCCTTTTAAGTTATCATAACCCTGGAGAGGTTATAACCATAGCCATGGTTACTGGAGTGACCCAGGAGTTACTGTGGCAGGGTTTCTCTTCTTGTTGTCATTTTTGCTTTCTTTTATTCAGTATGCCACTGATCTCCTTATAGTTGCCTGTGGAAACAGGCCAGTGGATGGGCAGTTCAAGAAGACAACAACAAATGTGAAATATCTGAAAATTGTAGAGCAGTACATGTAACTCTGCTTAATGTTATCATTATAATGTTCAAGACAAGCCTACATCATTACTTTGTATAAATTAACTGTTTTGCTGGTCTCATGTACATAATTAGGTTTATTATTTTAATAGTAGATCTCATGTACATAATTAGTTTATTATTTTTTTAAGATTTTATTTATTTATCAGAGAGAGAGAGGGGGAGAGAGCGAGCACAGGCAGACAGAATGGCAGGTAGAGGCAGAGGGAGAAGCAGGCTTCCTGTCGAGCAAGGAGCCCGATGTGGGACTCGATCCCAGGACGCTGGGATCATGACCTGAGCCGAAGGCAGCTGCTTAACCAGCTGAGCCACCCAGGCATCCCTAGTTTATTATTTTAATAGTAGAAATATGAATGTTGAATCTAAGGTATTTTCCACAAAATAAAATAAAATAAAATAAAGTTGAAGGGTTTCAGAGATACTGTGCACCTACATGTATGCTATGTACTAGTCTGGACATGAGATAGATATTAAGACCAAAAGTAATTATGGAGCCAAGATTATTTTGATTGATAATCAGAGGCAGCAGTGTTTATTATAGATAGCTTGAAATTTGAGGGCAATGTGATTTGTTTGAAGAAAAGTAAGAATTTCAGTGGACTTTATTTTGGTGAGGTGCTATTTTTTATAACTGCAAAATTTTTGTAAAATAAAGAAGAGTAAACAAGTAAAATACAAGTAGAAGTTTACCTTTCCAAGATCTAGTGACACTGGAAAGAAGAAGAAAAAAATGTGTGAAAGGTAAGAAAATGTACTGTGTGTGCAGGTGGCAGAAACATTCTCAAGGATTTCTGCCAGGGAGTAAGGGAGACAAAGCTATGAAATAGTAAGATTGTATTTTCTTAAAATCTGCATATTCTGCAGCCCTTAAACCATTACCTTCAGCTGAAGAGCTCCAATAAAAGTGATTTAAAAACTCGTTCTGGCTGCCTCCAGATGCCAGCCCCCTAAGGTTGCCACCACACATTAAGAGAACTGAAATCATCAAGCTCAAATTAAATAATATGCCTGATTCAGCTCTTCTATAGGGAGCCCCTTCTGCCTGTAACTGATGAAGTGTTGTTAATGATTGAAATTGTTTTAATATTTCCTATTAGTTTTTGACATCTATTTCTTTTTTCCTTATCCTTGATTTACTTTTGTTTCTGCTTCAAATTTGTATATTTATTTTCCTATTGACTGTCCTGTTCTTGAACACTTAGAAGTCCTACTGAATAATACTGAATTATGGATTCATTGGATTCTATTTTATTTTATTTCATTTTAGACTTATTCATTTATCTATTTATTTTTTCATTTATATATTCATGTATTCATTTATCAGAGAATGAGAGAGACCACAAGCAGGGGGGTAGCTAGCAGAGGGAGAAGCAGACTCTGTGCTGAGCAAGGAGCCCAGTGTGGGACTGGATGCCAGAACCCTGGGATTATGACTTAGGCCAAAGGTAGCTGCTTAACAGACTGAGCTACCCAGGCATTCCTGGATTCTATTTTAGCATACAACCTGATGAACATTCTGTTAAAAAAAAATAGAAGATGATCATGATTCCAGTGATCTTTTGCCTTGGAAGAAGGGAAGATACTTTACATAATTAAAAAGATATTTTTATTGAGGTATAATTGGCATACCACATTATATTAGTTTCAGACATATAGCACAATGGTTTGATATTTGTATATACTGTGAAATAATCACCAAAATAAGTCTAGTTTATATCTATCACCATAATAGTAACACAATTATTTCTCTTGTGATGAAATTTTGAGATCTGTTCTCTTAGCAACTTTCAAATATGCAGCATGGTGTTATTAACTATAGATATCACCTTACACATTACATCTCTGTAACTTATTTATTATAAAACTAGAAGTTGGTAACTTTTGATTGCCTTCACCTATTTCACCCACCTCATCAACCACCTCTGGCAACCACCAATCTATTCTCTGTATCTGAAAGTTTAGGTTAGTTTGTTTTTTGGTTTCTAAATATAAGTGAGATCATATAACATTTGTCTTTCTCTGTCTGATATATTTAACAGTATAGTACTCTCAAAGTTCATCCATATTACTCTGAATGGTAAGGTTTCATTCTTTTTCATGTCTGGATAATATCCCATTGTGTATATATACCACATTTTCTTTATCCATTCATCCATTGATGGACATTTAGGTTGTTTCCATATTTTGGTTTTTATAAATAATTCTGCAGTGAATATGGGGTGAATATATTTTTCTGAGGTAGTGTTTTCGTTTTCTTTAGATAAGTACCCAAAAGACGAACTGTTGAATCATATGGTAATTCTATTTTTAATTTTTTGGAGAAACTTTCATAGCATTTTTCATAGTGGCTGCATCAATTTATATACCCATCAACAGTACACAAGGATTCCCTTTTCTCCACATCCTTGCCAACATTTGTTGTCTCTTTTCTTTTCTATAATAGCCATTCTCACAGGTGTGATGTGATATCTCATTGTGGTTTCGATTTGCATTTCCCTGATTAATAATGTTAAGCATTTTTTCATGTACCTGTTTGCCATCACCTTACCTTCTTTTGGAGGAAAAAAAAAAGTATCTATTCAAATCACCTGCCCATTTTAAATCAGATTGAGAGGTGTTTTTTTTTTTATTTTTTTGAACTGAGTTTTATGAATCTTTATATATTTTGAATATTGCCTTCTTATAAGATGTGTTGTTTGCAGTTTTCCTAGTCAGTAAATTGCCTTTTCATTTTGTTGATATTTCTTTTGCTGTGTAGAAGCTCTTTAGTTTGGTGTAGTCCCACTTATTTATCATGGTGGACTAATGTCGAGGAGCTTACTGCCAATGTTTTCTTCTAGCAGTTTTAGGGCTTCAGGTCTTATATTCAAGTCTGTAATCCATTTTGAGTTCATTTTTGTGTGTGGTGCAAGATAGTGGTCCACTTTCATTCTTTTGCATGTGGCTGTCCAATTTTCCCAATACCATTTATTGAAAAGACTGTCTTTTTCTATTGGATATTCTTTCCTGCTTTGTTGAAGTTTAATTAACCATATAGTGGTGGGTGTATTTCTAGGTTTTCTGCTCTGTTCCATTGATCTTTGTGTCTGTTTTTATGCTGCTACCATACTGTTTTAATTGCTACAGTTTTGTAATATAGTTTCAAAGCAGGGAGCATGAGTCCTCCAGCTTTGTTCTTCTTTCTCAAAGTTGTTTTGGTTATTCACTTTTTTGTTTTCATACAAATTTTCAGATTGTTTGTTCTATTTCTTCAAAAAAATACCATTGCAATTTTTTAAAAAGATTTTATTTATTTACTTGACAGAGAGAGAGAGAGAGAGAGATCACAAGTAGTCAGAGAAAGAGGGGGAAGCAGGCTCCCCGCCGAGCAGAGAGCCCAATGTGGGGCTTGATTCCAAGACCCTGAGATCATGACCTGAGCCAAAAGCAGAGGCTTAACCCACTGAGCCACCCAGGTGCCCCACCACTGCAATTTTGATAGGTCTTACATTGACTCTGTAGATGACTTTGGTTAGTATTTGAACAATATTTATTCTTTTAATCCATGGATACAAAATATTTTTAAAATTTATTTGTGTGTTCTTTAATTTCGTCCATTAACATTTTATAGTTTTTGGAATACAGATTTTTCAAATCCATGGTTAAATTTATTCTGGGGAATAAAATACTCAGGAATTTATTTTTGATGGAATTGTAAATGGCACTGATTTCTTAAATTCTTTTTGTGCTATTTCATTATTAGTATACAGAAAACCGACTGATTTTTATACATTTATTTATTTTCCTGCAACTTTATTGAATTCATTAGTTCTAACAGATTTTTTTTTATAATGTGTAGGGTTTTCTATATATAATATCATGTCATCTGCAAATAGCGACAGTTTTATTACTTGCCAATTTGGATGTGTTTTATTTTATTCCTTGCCCAATTGTTTTAGCTAGAACTGCCAGTTTTATGTTGAATAAAAGTAGTGAGAATGGACATCCTTGTCTTATTCTGATATAAGGGAAAAAAATTTCAACTTTTCACCATTGTGGATGGTGGACTTGTTATATGAGGCTTTTATTATGTTGAAGTACATTCTCTCTATACTCACCTTGTTGAGTATTTTTATCGGAAGTGGATTTGAATCTTGTCAAATGCTTTTTCTAAATCTATTGAAAAGATCAGGCCTTTTCAGCTGGTAGCCCAAAGTGAGCTAATTACCTACCAAAGAACTCCATTAGCGCATGAAATCAGCCTGAGATCAGAATTATACACGTCTGGATCTCTACGGGGCAGAAGACACCAGTGGGCAGGTAAAGTGGAGTGGGAACATCAGACTGATATCAGAAGATAAAAGGGGGAGGGAGCCACCAGAGGCGACTGGTTGGAAAGTGATACCCTAATACGAGGGAGAGTGCCCTGTGTCTGGGGACCAGCATTAACTTGGAGACTGGTTGAAAGCACTCCAAAAGAGCAAAGGATCACGGAGGGAAATTGTGGGAATCGGGGCGGCTAGGGACAGGGGCTTAAGTCCCTGGTCCCAGGACAGCCTCCCCAGCGCTGAGGCAGAGAGAGTGCAGCGGAGAAACCAGGTCTTGGTCCCTAAGCCGCCAGCGCACCCCAGAATGCGTGGGTTCTAGCTCCTGTGAGGGGATGGGAGCCACGCCGGTTGGCAGAACGCGCGAACCCTGCTACAAAGCCTGAGATACACGCGCACACCCCTCATGCTCCCCTGAGAGAGTTACAAAGGCCGGGCCGGCGCTCTTTGACCCACACCATTGTTTCAAAGCCTAAGCCACGTACCCCAAACTCTCCTCTGACAGAGGTGTGCAAAAGCCCAGGCTGGTGCTCTCGGACCTGCGCCCCGTTCTCAGTGCCTGAGACCCACGCGCGACCCATAGCGGCCCCTAAAGGAGGCTCGCGCAAGCCTGGCACTCTTAGACCCAGCAAGACCAGGCACTCCCAGCCTGGGCCAGTGGCAAAATCTCAGTGTGCCATTGCTGCTTGGAACATCTCTGGCGGTCGGGAGCTCCCAGACAGCCGCCACTGCCTTGGCTTTGGGTATAAACAAAAGATCCTGCGTCCCCAGGGTCTGCAACTTGGAACCTGCTCTGCCAGCAGCCAAAGGGGAACTTATTTACACTCTGCCCCCAGACTGAGGCTTCTCTCTGAGAGGGAGATCAGGGTGCGGTTTGTTTTCCTCTAAAACTACAAAAAACGATCAAAGGCAGTCAAGGTGAGAGGAAAAAAGTGAACAAACATAAAAACCGCCAGAGAACAAAAGCCTGAAAAAAACCTGTTTCCTCAGAGCCCACCCCCTTGAGGGGGGTGGGAGGACTTAACTCAGGAAACATCATTCACTGACAACCCACATGGCAGGACCCTCCCCCAGAAAACAAACCAAGAAAGAAAAAAGAAAAAAAAGAGGAAAAAAAAAAAAAAGGACTACAAAAGAACAACCACTACTTCATAGGAAAACTTGTATTGTTGACTTGTTCCCACTATTCTGGAACATTTTTTTTTTTTTACACATAGGTAATTTTTTAAACCTATTTACCATCACAGCGAACTGTACAGTACATCAAATTCCATAATACCCTTCTAACCTGAAATTTTTGATACATACACCTATGTTTTTCTTTTGCATTTTTATTTTTTGAATTCCTTTTTTAAAATTTTAGTTTAGTCTAGTTTATTTCTTTTTATTTTTATCCTCTAATATTCATATAGAGTTAAACTTCAAACTAATCCCCTTTACCCAATCAATACTACCCCTATAGGTAAACGAATTTTTAATCCCCTTTATCTTAGGAAAGTTGATTCCTTTAACAAAGATATCAAGATACATCCAGAAAGAATCAAAACAACCTTCCTTGCACACACTGAGAATGTATAAGAACTCTCCCATCTTCTTCCACCAGTGTTTCTGTGTTTTTGTGTTTGTCCTGAGAGCATATAAATCTTACACTTGGGGTTCTTTTTGACGCGGTTCTTCCTTTATTTGCATATATATATATTTTTTTCTCTTGTCATATACTTGTATCAGTCTTTTTGTCTCTTTTTGTTTGTCTACTTCATAAATCTTACCTTGGGGCCCATCTGGGCTGAACCTTCTCTTTCATCTACTCTTTCTTTCCTGTCTCTCTCTCTCTCTCTCTTTTTTTCTTTTCTTTTCTTTTCTTTTTCTTTTTCTTTTCTTTCGTCTCTCGTTTGGGTGGGGAATCCTGATTGCTCAGAAGTGTTCCAGGGTGCACCTTGACTGCACCACAGTTGATACATCCAGCTACATCTGTTCAGTAATCTCCCACCAAAATGACTAGGAGGAGGAATGCCCAACAGAAGAAAAATACAGAGGATGGACCTTCTGCAACAGAGCTAACAGCTATCAACATAGACAATATGTTGGAAAGAGAATTCAGGCTAACAATTATCCAGGCAATAGCAGGGTGGAGAAATCCATGGATGACCAAAAGGAATTGATTAGGGCCAAATTGAAAGCGACCAGACAGGATGTTCACAATGTTAGGGCGGAGCTTAAAGCTACCAGGGAGGAGGTCCACCATGCTCTCAATGAGTTCCAATCTAATCTAAAGTCTCTCAAAGCTAGGGTAACTGAGACAGAAGATAGAATTAGTGATCTGGAGGACAAATAGATAGAGAGAAAGGATCAGGAGGAAGCCTGGAACAAACAGCTTAGAAGCCACGAAAACAGAATCAGGGAAATAAATGATGCCATGAAGCGTTCCAACATCAGAATTATTGGAATCCCTGAAGGGGAGGAGAAAGAAAGAAGTCTAGAAGATATTGTGGAACAAGTCCTTCATGAAAATTTTCCCAATCTCGCGAATGGAACCAGCATTTATGTACTAGAGGCTGAACGGTCTCCACACAAGATTATACATTCCAAAAAAACATCAAGACACCTGATAGTCAAATTGAGGAATTATAATTGTAGGTATAATCTCTTGAAAGACGCCAGGGCAAAGATGCTCCTTACTTACAGAGGGAAGCCCATCAGAATAACATCAGACCTGTCCACAGAGACCTGGCAAGCCAGAAGAGGCTGGCAAGATATATTCAGGGCACTAAATGAGAAGAACATGCAGCCAAGAATACTTTATCCAGCAAGACTGACATTCAAAATGGAGGGAGAGATAAAGAGTTTCCAAGACCAGCAAGGCTTAAAAGACTATGCAACCACCAAGCCGACACTGCAGGAAATATTAAGGGGGGTTCTATAAAAGAGTAAAAATCCCAAGAATAGCATTGAACAGAAATATAGAGACTGTCTACAGAAAGAAAGACTTCAAAGGTAACTCGATGTCAATAAAAACGTATCTATCAATAATCACTCTCAATGTGAATGGCCTAAATGCACCCATAAAACGGCACAGGGTTGCAGATTGGATAAAACGACAGGACCCATCCATATGTTGTCTACAAGAGACCCATTTTGAACCTAAAGATACATCCAGACTGAAAGTGAAGGGAAGGAGAAGTATCTTTCATGCCAATGGGCCTCAAAAGAAGGCTGGGGCAAGGATTCTCATATCAGATAAATTAGACTTTAAACTAAAGACTGTAGTCAGAGATACAGAAGGACACTAAATAATCCTTAAAGGGACTATCCACCAAGATGATCTAATAATTGTAAATATCTATGCTCCCAATATGGGAGCAACCAATTGCTTAAGAAATCTGTTAATCAAGATAAAGAGTCATATTGATATGAATACACTAATTATAGGAGATCTTAACACACCTGTCTCAGAAATAGACAGATCATCGAAGCAGAAAATCAATGAAGAAACAAGAGCATTGAATGACACATTGGACCAGATGGACCTCATAGATATATACAGAACATTCCACCCTAAAACAACAGAATATTCATTCTTCTCGAGTGCACACAGAACCTTCTCCAGAATAGACCACATACTGGGTCACAAATCAGGACTCGAACCATACCAATAGACTGAGATTATTCCCTGCACATTCTCAGGTCACAATGCTTAGAAGCTGGAGCTCAATCACAGGGAAAAGTTCCGAAGGAACTCAAACACTTGGAAGCTAAAGACCACCTTGCTTAAGAATGCTTGGATCAACCAAGAGATCAAAGAAGAATTGAAACAATTCATGGCAACCAATGAGAATGGAGACATTTCTGTTCCAAAACCTATGGAATACAGCAAAGGCGGTTCATAAGGGGGAAATACATAGCCATCCAAGCCTCCCTCAAAAAAAAAATTGAAAAATCCAGAATACACCAGCTGTCTCTACACCTTAAAGAACTGGAGAATCAACAACAAATCAAACCAACTCCACACATAAGAAGGGAAGTCATCAAGATTAGAGCTGGAATCAATGAGGTAGAAACAAGAGATACAGTAGAATATATCAATGAAACTAGAAGCTGGTTTTTTGAAAGAATCAATAAGATCGATAAACCATTGGCTACACTAATCCAAAAGAAAAGAGAGAAAGCCCAAAGTCATAAAATTATGAATGAAAAGGGAGAGATCACAACTAACACCAAGGAAGTAGAAACAATCATCAGAAGTTATTATCAACACTTATATGCCAATAAGCTTAGCAAAATAGATGAAATGGATGCATTCCTGGAAAACTATAAACTAGCAAAATTGAACCAGGAAGAAATCGATAACCTGAATAGAGAAATATCTATTAATGAGATTGAAGCAGTGATCAAAAACCTCCCAAGAAAAAGAGCCCAGGATCTGACAAATTCCCTGGGGAATTCTACCAAACTTTCAAAGAAGAAATAACACCTATTCTCTTGAAGCTCTTTCAAAAAATTGAAGCAGAAGGAAAACTTCCAGACACTTTCTATGAAGCCAGCATTACCCTGATCCCCAAACCAGGCAAAGACCCTACCAAAAAGGAGAATTTAAGACCAATATCACTGATGAATATTGATGCCCATATTCTCAACAAGATCCTAGCCAACAGGATCCAACAGCACATTAAAAAGATTACCACCATGATCAGGTGGGATTCATCCCTGGGCTACAAGAATGGTTCAACATTCTTAAATCAATCAATGTGATACAACAAATTAATAAGAGAAGAGAGAAGAACCACATGGTCCTCTCAATTGATGCAGAAAAAGCATTTGACAAAATGCAGCATCCATTCCTGATTAAAACGCTTCAAAGTATAGGGATAGAGAGAACATTTTGAACCTCATTAAATCTATCTATGAAAGACCCACGGCAAATATCATCCTCAATGGGAAAAAGCTTGCAGCCTTCCTGTTGAGATCAGGAACAAGACGAGGATGCCCACATTCACCACTCTTGTTCAACATAGTATTAGAAGTCTTAGCAACAGCAATCAGACAACAAACAGAAATAAAAGGTATCCAAATTGGCAATGAAGAAGTCAAACTCTCTTCGCAGATGACATGATTCTTTACATGGAAAACCCAACAGATCCACCCTCAAATTACTAGAACTCATACAGCAATTCAGCAACATGGCAGGATACAAAGTCAATGTGCAGAAATCAGTGGCTTTCTTATACACTAACAATGAAAATACAGAAAGGGAAATTAGAGAATCGATTCCATTTACTATAACACCAAGAACCATAAGATACCTGGGAATAAACCTAACCAAAGTGGTAAAGAATCTGTACATGAGGAACTACAGAACACTCATGAAAGAAATTGAAGAAGACACAAAAAGATGGAAGGCCATTCCATGATCTTGGATTGGAAGAATAAACATTGTTAAAATGTCTATACTGCCTAGAGCAATATATACTTTTAATGCCATTTCAATCAAAATTCCACCGGTATTCTTCAAAGCGCTGGTGCAAATAATCCAAAAATTTGTTTGGAATCAGAAGAGACCCCGAATCGCTAAGGAAATGTTGAAAACCAAAAATAAAGCTGGGGGGGGGGGTTTTGGAGGAGTCAAGATGGCGGAGAAGTAGCAGGCTGAGATTACTTCAGCTAGCCGGAGATCAGCTAGATAGCTTATCTAAAGATTGCAAACACCGGAAAATCCATCGGCAGATCAAAGAGAAGAAGAACAGCAATTCTGGAAACAGAAAAACAACCACTTTCTGAAAGGTAGGACTGGCGGAGAAGTGAATCCAAAGCGACGGGAAGATAGACCCCGGGGGGAGGGGCCGGCTCCCGGCAAGCGGTGGAGCAACAGCGCACAAAATCAGGACTCTTAAAAGTCTGTTCCGCTGAGGGACATCGCTCCAGAGGCTAAACCGGGGCGAAGCCCACGCGGGGTCAGCGTGGCCTCAGGTCCCGCAGGGTCACAGAAGGATCGGGGGTGTCTGAGTGTCGCAGAGCTTGCAAGTATTGGAACAGGAAAGCCGGCTACAGAGACAGAGCCGACAGTAAGCTCACAGCTCGGTGTTACCTTGAACCGGTCACAGGCTCAGTGAGCTCAGAGAGTGGCCGGAGGTCAGGCAGACGGGAGTAACTGGGCGCTGTTCTCTGAGGGTGCACTGAAGAGTGGGGCCCTGGGCTCTCGGCTCCTCCTGGCCGGAGACCAGGAGGCTGCCATTTGTATTCCTGTCCTCCGGAACTCCACGGAAAGCGCTCAGGGAACAAAAGCTCCTGAAAGCAAACCCGAGCGGATTACTCAACCCGGCCCCTGATAAGGGCGGTGCAATTCCACCTGGGGCAAAGACACTTGAGAATCACTACAACAGGCCCCTCCCCCAGAAGATCAACAAGAAATCCAGCTGAGACCAAGTTCACCTACCAAGGAGTGCGGTTCCAATACCAAGGAGAGCAGCAAAATTCCAGAGGAGGAGAAAGCAAAGCACGGAACTCATGGCTTTTTCCCTGGGACTTTTTTAGTCTTGCAGTTAATTTAATTTTTTTCTTTTTCATTTTTTGTTTTTTTTTTCTCGCCTTCTGGTTAAATTTTTTTTTAACTTTTACCTTTTTCTTTTTTAACGTTTTTTAACTAGTTTATCTAAAATATATATTTTTTCTTTTTTATATTTTTCTTGTTTTCTTTTTTTTAATTCTTTTCTTTTCTTTTTTGTTCTTTTTTCTTTCTTCCTTTTTGAACCTCTTTTTATCCCCTTTCTCCCCCCTCACGATTTGGGATCTCTTCTAATTTGGTTAAAGCATTTTTTCCTGGGGTTGTTGCCATCCTTTTAGTATTTTACTTGCTCCTTCATATACTCTTATCTGGACAAAATGACAAGACGAAAAATTCAACACAAAAAAAAGAACAAGAGGCAGTGCCGAAGGCTAGGGACCTAATCAATATAGACATTGGTAATATGTCAGATCTAGAGTTCAGAATGACAATTCTCAAGGTTCTAGCCAGCTCGTAAAAGGCATGGAAGATATTAGAGAAACCCTCTCGAGAGATATAAAAGCCCTTTCTGGAGAAATAAAAGAACTAAAATCTAACCAAGTTGAAATAAAAAAAGCTATTAATGAGGTGCAATCAAAAATGGAGGCTCTCACTGCTAGGATAAATGAGGCAGAAGAAAGAATTAGTGATATAGAAGACCAAATGGTAGAGAATAAGGAAGCTGAGCAAAAGAGAGACAAACAGCTACTGGACCACGAGGGGAGAATTCGAGAGATAAGTGACACCATAAGACGAAACAACATTAGAATAATTGGGATTCCAGAAGAAGAAGAAAGAGAGAGGGGAGCAGAAGGTATACTGGAGAGAATTATTGGGGAGAATTTCCCCAATATGGCAAAGGGAACGAGCATCAAAATTCAGGAGGTTCAGAGAATGCCCCTCAAAATCAATAAGAATAGGCCCACACTCCGTCACCTAATAGTAAAATTTACAAGTCTCAGTGACAAAGAGAATATCCTGAAAGCAGCCTGGGAAAAGAAGTCTGTAACATACAATGGTAAAAATATTAGATTGGCAGCTGACTTATCCACAGAGACCTGGCAGGCCAGAAAGAGCTGGCATGATATTTTCAGAGCACTAAACGAGAAAAACATGCAGCCAAGAATACTATATCCAGGTAGGCTATCATTGAAAATAGAAGGAGAGATTAAAAGCTTCCAGGACAAACAAAAACTGAAAGAATTTGCAAACACCAAACCAGCTCAACAGGAAATCTTGAAAGGGGTCCTCTAAGCAAAGAGAGAGCCTACAAGTGGTAGATCAGAAAGGAACAGAGACCATATACAGTAACAGTCACCTTACAGGCAACACAATGACACTAAATTCATATCTCTCAATAGTTACCCTGAATGTTAATGGGCTAAATTCCCCTGTCAAAAGACACAGGGTATCAGAATGGATAAAAAAACAAAACCCATCTATATGTTGCCTCCAAGAAACTCATTTTAAGCCCGAAGACACCCCCAGATTTAAAGTGAGGGGGTGGAAAAGAATTTACCATGCTAATGGACATGAGAAGAAAGCAGGAGTGGCAATCCTTATATCAGATCAATTAGATTTTAAGCCAAAGACTATAATAAGAAATGAGGAAGGACACTATATCATACTCAAAGGGTCTGTCCAAAAAGAAGATTTAACAATTTTAAATATCTATGCCCCCAACGTGGGAGCAGCCAACTATATAAACCAATTAATAACAAAATCAAAGAAACACATCAACAATAATACAATACTAGTAGGGGACTTTAACACTCCCCTCACTGAAATGGACAGATTATCCAAGCAAAAGATCAGCAAGGAAATAAAGGCCTTAAACGACACACTGGACCAGATGGACATCACAGATATATTCAGAACATTTCATCCCAAAGCAACAGAATACACATTCTTCTCTAGTGCACATGGAACATTCTCCAGAATAGATCACATCCTCGGTCCTAAATCAGGACTCAACTGGAATCAAAAGATTGGGATAATTCCCTGCTCATTTTCAGACCACAATGCTCTAAAGCTACAACTCAACCACAAAAGGAAGTTTGGAAAGAACCCAAATACATGGAGACTAAACAGCATCCTTCTAAAGAATGAATGGGTCAACCAGGAAATTAAAGAATAATTGAAAAAATCATGGAAACAAATGATAATGAAAATACAACAGTTCAAAATCTGTGGGACACAACAAAGGCAGTCCTGAGAGGAAAATATATAGCAGTACAAGCCTTTCTCAAGAAACAAGAAAGGTCTCAGGTATACAACCTAACCCTACACCTAAAGGAGCTAGAGAAAGAACAAGAAAGAAACCCTAAGCCCAGCAGGAGAAGAGAAATCATAAAGATCAGAGCAGAAATCAATGAAATAGAAACAAAAAAATCAATAGAACAAATCAACGAAACTAGGAGCTGGTTTTTGAAAGAATTAATAAAATTGATAAACCTCTGGCCCGCATATCAAAAAGAAAAAAGAAAGGACCCAAATAAATAAAATCATGAATGAAAGAGGAGAGATCACAACTAACACCAAAGAAATACAAACTAATATAAGAACATACTATGAGCAACTCTACGCCAATAAATTTGACAATCTGGAAGAAATGGATGCATTCCTAGAAACATATAAACTACTACAACTGAACCAGGAAGAAATAGAAAGCCTGAACAGACCCATAACCAGTAAGGAGATTGAAACAGTCATTAAAAATCTCCAAACAAACCAAAGCCCAGGGCCAGACGGCTTCCCGGGGGAATTCTACCAAACATTTAAAGAAGAACTAATTCCTATTCCCCTGAAACTGTTCCAAATAATAGAAATGGAAGGAAAACTTCCAAACTCATTTTATGAGGCCAGCATCACCTTGATCCCAAAACCAGACAAGGATCCCATCAAAAAAGAGAGCTATAGACCAATATCCTTGATGAACACAGATGCGAAAATACTGAACAAAATATTAGCCAATAGGATTCAACAGTACATTAAAAGGATTATTCACCACGACCAAGTGGGATTTATTCCAGGGCTGCAAGGTTGGTTCAACATCCGCAAATCAGTCAATGTGATACAACACATCAATAAAAGAAAGAACAAGAACCATATGATACTCTCAATAGATGCTGAAAAAGCATTTGACAAAGTACAGCATCCCTTCCTGATCAAAACTCTTCAAAGTGTAGGGACAGAGGGCACATACCTCAATATCATCAAAGCCATCTATGAAAAACCCACCGCAAATATCATTCTCAATGGAGAAAAACTGAAAGCTTTTCCGCTAAGGTCAGGAACACGGCATGGATGTCCATTATCACCACTGCTATTCAACATAGTACTATAGGTCCTAGCCTCAGCAATCAGAAAACAAAAGGAAATTAAAGGCATCCAAATCGGCAAAGAAGAAGTCAAATTATCACTCTTCGCAGATGATATGATACTATATGTGGAAAACCCAAAAGACACCACTCCAAAACTGCGAGAACTTATGCAGGAATTCAGTAAAGTGTCAGGATATAAAATTAATGCACAGAAATCAGTTGCATTTCTCTACACCAACAGCAAGACAGAAGAAAGAGAAATTAAGGAGTCAATCCCATTTACAATTGCACCCAAAACCATAAGATACCTAGGAATAAACCTAACCAAAGAGGCACAGAATCTATACTCAGAAAACTATAAAGTACTCATGAAAGAAATTGAGGAAGACACAAAGAAATGGAAAAATGTTCCATGCTGCTGGATTGGAAGAATAAATATTATGAAGATGTCTATGCTACCTAAAGCAATCTACACATTTAATGCAATTCCTATCAAAGTACCATCCATCTTTTTCAAATAAATGGAACAAATAATTCTAAAATTTATATGGAACCAGAAAAGACCTCGAATAGCCAAAGGGATATTGAAAAAGAAAGCCAACGTTGGTGGCATCACAATTCCGGACTTCAAGCTCTATTACAAAGCTGTCATCATCAAGAAAGCATGCTACTGGCACAAAAACAGACACATAGATCAATGGAACAGAATAGAGAGCCCAGAAATAGACCCTCAACTCTACAGTCAACTAATCTTCGACAAAGCAGGAAAGAATGTCCAATGGAAAAAAGACAGCCTCTTCAATAAATGGTGCTGGGAAAAT
This sequence comes from Mustela erminea, assembly GCF_009829155.1. Taxonomy (NCBI): domain Eukaryota; kingdom Metazoa; phylum Chordata; class Mammalia; order Carnivora; family Mustelidae; genus Mustela; species Mustela erminea. The sequence goes on along the minus strand of NC_045635.1, from coordinate 81,395,941 downwards.
TGGACAGCCACATGTAGAAAAATGAAATTGGACCATTTCCTTACACCACACATAAAAATAGACTCAAAATGGATGAAGGACCTCAATGTGCAAAAGGAATCCATCAAAATCCTTGAGGAGAACACAGGCAGCGACCTCTTCGACCTCAGCTGAAGCAACATCTTCCTAGGAACAACGCCAAAGGCAAGGGAAGCAAGGGCAAAAATGAACTATTGGGATTTCATCAAGATCAAAAGCTTTTGCACAGCAAAGGAAACAGTTAACAAAATCAAAAGACAACTGACAGAATGGGAGAAGATATTTGCAATCGACATATCAGATAAAGGACTAGTGTCCAGAATCTATAAAGAACTTAGCAAACTCAACACCCAAAGAACAAATAATCCAATCAAGAAATGGGCAGGGGACATGAACAGACATTTCTGCAAAGAAGACATCCAGATGGCCAACAGACACATGAAAAAGTGCTCCATATCACTCGGCATCAGGGAAATACAAATCAAAACCACAATGAGATATCACCTCACACCAGTCAGAATGGCTAAAATCAACAAGTCAGGAAATGACAGATGTTGGCAAGGATGCGGAGAATGGGGAACCCTCCTACACTGTTGGTGGGAATGCAAGCTGGTGCAGCCACTCTGGAAAACAGCATGGAGGTTCCTCAAAATGTTGAAAATAGAACTGCCCTATGACCCAGCAATTGCACTATTGGGTATTTACCCTAAAGATACAAACGTAGTGATCCAAAGGGGCACGTGCACCCGAATGTTTATAGCAGCAATGTCCACAATAGCCAAACTATGGAAAGAACCTAGATGTCCATCAACAGATGAATGGATCAAGAATAGGTGGTATATAAGCACAATGGAATACTATGCAGCCATCAAAAGAAATGAAATCTTGCCATTTGTGACAACATGGATGGAACTAGAGCGTATCATGCTTAGTGAAATAAGTCAAGTAGAGAAAGACAACTATCATATGATCTCCCTGATATGAGGAAGTGGTGATGCAACATGGGGGCTTAAGTGGGTAGAAGAAGAATGAATGATACAAGATGGGATTGGGAGGGAGACAAACCATAAGTGACTCTTAATCTCACAAAACAAACTGAGGGTTGCTGGGGGGAGGGGATTTGGGAGAAATGGGTGGGATTATGGACATTGGGGAGGGTATGTTCTTTGGTGAGTGCTGTGAAGTATGTAAACCTGGTGATTCACAGACCTGTACCCTGGGGATAAAAATACTTGTTTATAAAAAATAAAAAATTTAAAAAAAATTAAAAAAAATAAGGCTGGGGGCATCACGTTACCTGATTTCAAGCTTTACTACAAAGCTGTGATCACCAATACAGCATGGTACTGGCATAAAAACAGACACATAGACCAGTGGAACAGAGTAGAGAGCCCAGATATGGACCCTCAACTCTATGGTCAATTAATCTTTCACAAGACAGGGAAAAATAAACAGTGGAAAAAAGACAGTCTCTTCAATAAATGTTGCTGGAAAAACTGGACAGCTATAAGTAGAAGAATGAAACTCGACCATTATCTTACACCATACACAAAGATAAACTCTAAATGGATAAAAGACCTCAACGTGAGATAGGAATCCCTCAGAATCCTAGAGGAGAATATAGGCAGTAATCTCTTTGATATCAGCCACAGAAACTTCTTTCAAGATATGTCTCCAAAGGCAAAGGAAACAAAAGCGAAAATAAACTTTTGGGACTTCATCAAAATCAAAAGCTCTGCACAGCAAAGGAAACAGTCAAAAAAACAAAGAGGCAACCCACGGAATGGGAGAAGATATTTGCAAATGACAGTACAGATAAAAGGTTGATATCCAGGATCTATAATGAACTCCTCAAACTTAATACACACAAAACAGGCAAACATATCATAAAATGGGCAGAAGATATGAACAGACACTTCTCCAATCAAGACATACAAATGGCTCTCAGACACATGAAAAAATTTTCATCATTACTAGTCCTCAGGGAGATTCAAATTAAAACCACATTGAGATATCACCTTACACCAGTTAGAATGGCCAAAATTAACAAAACAGGAAACAACATGTGTTGGAGAGGATGTGGAGAAAGGGAAGCCCTCTTCCACTGTTGGTGGGAATGCAAGTTGGTGCAGCCTCTTTGGAGAACAGTGTGGAGATTTCTCAAGAAATTTAAAATAGAACTTCCCTATGACCCTGCTATTGCACTCCTGGGTATTTACCCCAAAGATAACAGATGTTGTGAAAAGAAGGGCCATCTGTACCCCAATGTTTATAGCAGCAATGGCCACGGTTGCCAAACTATGGAAAGAACCAAGATGCCCTTCAATGGATGAATGGATAAGGAAGATGTGGTCCATATACACTATGGAGTATTATGCCTCCATCAGAAAGTACGAATACCCAACTTTTGTAGCAACATGGACGGGACTGGAAGAGATTATGCTGAGTGAAATAAGTCAAGCAGAGAGAGTCAATTATCACATAGTCTCACTTATTTGTGGAGCATAGCAAATAGCATGGAGGACAATGGGTGTTAGAAAGGAGAATGGAGTTGGGAGAAATTGGAGGGGGAGGTGAACCATGAGAGGCTATGTACTCTGAAAAAGAATCTGAGGGGTTTGTAGTGGCAGAGGGGTGGGAGGTTGGGGTACTGGGTAGTGGGTTCTATGGAGGTCACATATTGCATGGACCACTGGGTGTGGTGAAAAAATAATGAATACTGTTTTTCTGAAAATAAATATATTAATTTATAAAAAAAAGAAAAGATCATATGATTTTAATCTTGTATTTTGTTAGTGTGGTGCATCACATTGATTGATTTACAGATACTGAATGATCCTTGCATTAATGGTATAAAATACACTGATAATGGTTTATGACTCTTTTAACATATTGTTGAATTTGTTTCACTAATATTTTGTTGAATACTGTTCAATCTACATTCATCAAGGATACTGACCTGTAATTTGCTATTCTTGTGGGTGTCTTTATTAGCATATTGGGGGAATGCTGGTCTTGTAAAATGAGTTTGGAAGTGTTTCCTCCTCTTCTGTTTCTGAAAGATTTTGATAAGGAGTCACATTAATTCTTTTTTGAATGTTTGGTAGAATTAACCAGTGAAGTCATCTGGTCTTGTACTTTTGTTTGTTGGAAGGCTTATGGAGAATTTCTTAACTAGTAAGAATCTAATGCCAGTAACAGGGTGTTAATTCTGGGAGTTGTCTTTTATTTTTCTTTTTAAAATATTTAAATGGGTCATTTATATGCATACAGCTACAATTGTACTTATGCTGCACAACATCTTTCTGGTGTTCTTCACCAATCCATTATTACTAGAGAATTAATTAACTGGGAGTTGTGATGGGGAAACTTGTCATGTTTTATTATAATTATCTGTTTACATCTCTGCCCCCTTACCTTAAGTTCTAGGAGATCAGGGATATTTTCATATTCTCACACTGCCTGTTCTGTCAAAGATGCTCATATAATACATGTTGATGAATAAATGAGTGATTCTGGTAAAATGTTCTTTTTGTAAACTTGGTTCTATATCACACAGAGTTTAACATTCTTCGTTTGCTATGCCTCTTCATACTTCCCATCAGACTGACCAGGTCTTTGTATCTTGGCTGATAATAATCTGCTATCTATAGAGATGTTTCTGGGTGTTTTTTTTTTTTTGATCCATAATTCCTTACAGTTCAGCTCTTGCAATGTATCACAAACACATATCAACTACATTACTTAAATCTAGATATTTTTGGTTTCCTTTGGCTACTGCACAAATCCATATAATAAGGAAAGCCAGGTTCACAGTTTCCTTCCAACATGAATTTTCTCTACCAATTCCCTTTCAAAAATTTTTTTCTATGTATCTGTGGTGGGATTCAAATGTATAGTTCCCCATGAGTTTAGGTAGAAAAGGAAATATTTTTTTGGTTGAGTAGTACCTAAAAAACCCATTATTTAAAAGTCCCTTTCTTGGGGTGCTTATGTGGTTCAGTGGTTAAGCATCTGCCTTCAGCTCAGGTTATGGGCCTAGGGTCCTGGGATCCAGTCCTGCGTAGGGATCCTGCTTGTCCCTCTCACCCTGCCCCTACCACCCCACCACACTCCTTGTGTGCTCTCTCAAATAAATAATATATTCATCAGAGAAAGAGAACACAGCCAGTAAGAGTGGCAGGCAGAGGGCAAAAAAGGCTCCCTGCTGAGCAAGGACCCCAGTGTAAGACTCAATCCTAGGACCCTGAGCTCATGACCTGAGCTGAAGGCAGATGCTTAACTGACTGAGTCACCCAGGTATCCCAATAAAATCTTTACAAAAATAAAACACTTTTCTTTTGGGGCACCTGGGTGGCTCAGTCGATTGAGTTCTAACTCTTGTTTTTGGCTCAGATCATGATCTCAGGGTTGTGGGATCAAGCCATGTGTCTGGCTCTGTGCTCAGTTGGAAGTCTGAAATAACTCTCTCTCTCTCTCTCTCTCCCTCTACCTCTCCCTTCCTGTCTCTCAAATAAATTAATTTTTAAAAATTCCCTTTTTCAATGAGTGCTCTCTGCCTCCTATTATCATGGATACTCCACGGATACTGCATATATGCCTTTCACTTCTGCTTTCCTGGTTCTTTTCTGTTTCATTTACCCTTATATGTGGACTGAAGTAGCACCCTATATATGTACTACTTTGGGAGACTGAGTACACTTCTGTATGATGTTTGGAACAAGTCGACTTTTATATTGTAAGGGCCAAAATAAAGAAAACTGAACCAAATAATATATAGTCCCCATGATACTCTTGGGCAATATATAATTCAACATTAAAAAAAAAATAGTGGTCATTCTCTTTCCCAAAATGTTTTTTTTTTTTCATTACCCAAATGAAAAACCTGCCTTTTCTTTTCCTTCATGGTTTTCTCTTCCCTCCTTTAATCTTCTTTGGTGGCAAGATGCTTATGGGTTTAGAGTAGCCTATTCTTTAGGTATATGGTTTTCTTTCAAGAAGATTGTAAGAACCCAGATTCCTAAAGCTACTTCTTGTGAGTCTAATTGAATACTTAGTATGTACAGAATGATTAATTTCTATATTATTTAGAAAGTAGAGTTGCATTATTCTGAAAAACTATGCCTTGATAGATTTCATATGTCTCAGTTTTCTAATGTATTTCATATTTTTTAAATGATTCAAATAGAGAAATGAACAAACTTGTTCCACATTCAGGTTTATGTTGTGCCTCCTAAATGATCCTGGATGCAAATGCCAAGTTAAAATATCTTTGATAGTTTGTTTCTCTATAGCTTTGGACAAACAAGAACAAAAGATTGTATAGTGAAGCCAAATTCAAGCCCCTGAGTTGTCTTTCTTCCCCTCAGTATTCCTCTTTGCTGATTTGGAAGTTCATCTGTGCTAATCAAATTTACAAGGGGTTGACAGGTGGAAAGTGAGTAATAGTAAATATCTAGTGCAATTCCTATGAAATTGTAATCAGTTTTTTAGCAAAACCTTTTCAGTTCTCAACTTCTATTATTTAAAGCATCAGTCATCTTGATTGTCCATGCTGGTCTCAGGAGATACACCATTTAAAATTCAAGCATATTGTTAACAAAAGTGTCATACAAAAATTATACAATGTCTTACCTTTCAAATCCAGTGTGGAAGGGTTTATTGCAGTAATATTTTATGTTTCTATTCATTTCAGAGTAGACACCTAAATCTTTCCTAAATATTGAATTAATATTCTTCTGTAGATGTTACATTACCAGCCTATAATTCCAAGGTATATTCATATTGTTTATTTACAAGTAAATTACCTTAGTTTTTCTCTGTGGAAAGTATTTAGCTTTTTCTGAACATTTAGCATAACAGACAGGTGTGTAAGTGAAAAAAAAAAGTTTCTAAAGATGAAAAGGCCTTTATATGGTTTAGCACTGTCAACAATTAACTTTAAATGATCCTACAAACAAAAAAATAAAGCCAACTTTTTGAGATACAGGCCAATGAAGGCTGGTAGATTATTATTGCTGTTCAAATGATATTAAAAGAAAATATGGGAACATAGATTAAAGGTTTGGATCATATATGCACTCAAAATGTTTGCTTGTTTTCCAAGAATGTGTTTAGGCATTAAATTTCACTAATTTGTATGTTCTTTGATTAACAGTCACTTTCACAAAACCATTGCAAAAAAGAGTATGTACAATGTGGTATATCTTTAACTATTAAGATAAAACTGGGAATTTATGGAGTCACTAACACTTCCATATGAAAGGAACCCAGAAAAATGATTCTGGACCATCTAGATAGATGAAGAGGGAATTTTCTTCTTTCTTGGCTATGTATTGCCGAAATCTTCCCTGTGTAATGTACTAGTTAACACAGTATCTCACCTTCTATTCAGAATCAAAGGCTGGGAATTCCGTTTTTTGCTACATAGGAGCTAAATTCTGGGTATATAACCTAGGCTGAAATAAATGGATGCTAACATCCCAGACTATGAATCAATATTGAATAACACAAAATTTAAATGATTGTAATTAATTGCAATAAACTGTTACCATGTCTAGCAGTAGTAATGGTAGTTTTTAGAGGAGATGGAGGCCTACAAATATTGGTGGCTCTGTCCTGGTCATACTGTTCTAGCTAAATTTTTGTTCTTTGTTTCTTATCTCTCCGAATCTCATTTGGGTCCTACCAGTCTTAGAAGTCTGCTTTCTAGCCAATATAATAGTATCAAAAAAAAAAAAACCTTCCAATGAATTTCTTTTTATTTCTTAAGATAGCTTAAGACTACAAGAATAATGACAGAGACTATATAATGCTACTCAATGTCCCTGAACTAATGATATTTAAAGACTCAAGATCACACTTTCTGGAGAGTGCAGGAGCCCATCATGCTTAATTTAATGCTTAAGAGGAGATTGTTACATTTGACATTTACAACATCTGCAAATCAATCAATGTGATATAATACAGAAATAAAAAAAAAGAACAAGAACTATATGATACTCTCAATAGATGCTGAAAAGCATTTGACGAAGTACAGCATCCTTTCTTGATCAAAACTCTTCAAAGTGTAGGGATAGAGGGTACATGCCTCAATCCTATCAAAACCATCTATGAAAAACCCACAGCAAATATCATTCTCAATGGGAAAAAAAAAAACGAGAGCTTTTCCACTAAGGTCAGGAACATGGCAGGGATGTCCACTATAATCACTGCTATTCAACATAGTACTAGAAGTCCTAGCCTCAACAGTCAGACAACAAAAAGAAATAAGACATCTAAGTCAACAAAGAAGTCAAACTCTCACTCTTTGCAGCTGATATGATACTTTATGTGTAAAACCCAAAAAGGTCCACTCCAAAGCTGCTAGAACTCCTACAGGAATTCAGTAAGTGTCAGGATGTAGAAATCAGTTGCATTTCTATACACCAACAGCAAGACAGAAGAAAGAGAAATTAAGGAATCAATCCCATTTACAATTGCACCCAAGACCATAAGATACCAAGGAATAAACCCAACCAAAGAGGCAAAGAATCTTTACTCAGAAAACTATAAACTACTCATGAAAGAAATTGAGGAAGACACAAACAAGTGGAAAAACATTCCATACTCATGGATTAGAAGAACAAATATTGTGAAAATGTCTATGCTACCTAAAGCAATCTACACGTTTAATGCAATCCCTATCAAAATCCCATCCATTTTTTCCCCAAAGAAATGGAACAAATAATTCTAAAATTTATATGGAACCAGAAAAGACCCTGAATAACCAGAGGAATGTTGAAAACGAAAGCCAAACTTGGTGGCATCAGAATTCCAGACTTCAAGCTCTATTACAAAGCTGTCATCATCAAGTCAGCATAGTACTGGCACAAAAACAGACACATAGATCAATGGAACAGAATAGAAATCCCAGAAATAGACTCTCAACTCTATGGTCAACTAATCTTCAACAAAGAGGAAGGAATGTCCAATGGAAAAAAGACAGTCTCTTCAACAAATCGTGTTGGGAAAATTGAACAGCCACATACAGAAAAATGAAACCGGACCATTTCCTTACACCACACACAAAAATAGACTCAATATGGATGAAAGACCTCAATGTGAGACAGGAATCCATCAGAATCCTTGAGGACAACACAGGCAGCAACCTCTTTTACCTCAGTCACAGCCATTTCTTCCTAGAAACAATGCCAAAGGCAAGGGAATCAAGGGCAAAAATGAGCTATTGGGACTTCATCAAGATCAAAAGCTTTTGCACAGCAAAGGAAACAGTCAACAAAACCAAAACACAACTGACAAAATGGAAGAAAATATTTCCAAATGACATATCAGATAAAGGTTTAGTATCCAAAATCTATAAACAACTTATCAAACTCAACACCCATAGAACAAATAATCCAATCAAGAAATGGGCAGAGGACATGAACAGACATTTCTGCAAGGATGACATACAGATGGCCGACAGACACATGAAAAAGTGCTCCACATCACAGGGCATCAGGGAAATATAAATCAAAACCACAATGAGATGCCACCTCACACCAGTCAGAATGGCTAAAATTAACAAGTCAGGAAATGACAGATGTTGGAGAGGATACAGAGAAAGGGGAACCCTCCTACATTGTTGGTGGGAATGCAAGATGGGACAGCCACTCTGGAAAACAGCATGGAGTTTCCTCAAAAAGTTGAAAATAAAGTTCCCTACAACCCAGCAATCGCACTACTGGGTATTTACCCTAAAGATACAAATGTAGTGATCTGAAGGAGCACGTGCACCCGAATGTTTATATCAGCAATGTCCACAATAGCCAAACTATGGAAAGAACCCAGATGTCCATCAACAGATGAATGGATAAAGAAGATGTGGTATATATACACAATAGAATACTATGCAGCCATCAAAAGAAATGAAATCTTGTCATGTGCAATGATGTGGATGGAACTAGAGGGTATTATGCTGTGCGAAATAAGTCAGTCAGAGAAAGACAATTATCATATGATCTCCCTGATATAAGGAATTGGAGAGGCAGAGTGGGGGGCTTGGGGGGGTAGGAAAGGAAAAAAAAGTGAAACAAGATATGATTGGGTGGAGACAAACCACAAGAGACTCTTAAACTTACAAAACAGACTGAGGTATGCTGCTGGTGGTGGAGAGGGTGGTCAGGTTATGTTCATTGGGGAGGGTATGTGCTATGGTGAGTGCTGTGAAATGTGTAAGCCTGACGATTCACAGATATATACCCCTGGGGCAAATAATACATTATGTGTTAATAAAAATAATTAATTAAAACTAAATAAAGAATGAAAACCTCAAAAAAGGGATTTATAAAATTTATCTAACACAATATTATTTACATTTCAGGAATGCCTTTTTTATAGGATAAACTGTAGAAAAGTGTAGAAAAGTGTTTAGTAATGTGTAATAGATGTAGTGTGATCTAAAGGGCATGAGCTTTATAAACACATAGGTTTGGGTATTAATTTTTGCCCTACTATTTGCCACCTGTGTGCCCTGGGTAAGTTACTTAAGTTTTCTTATCTGTAAAAGGACAGTCATAAGAAATGGAAGATTATGTGATATATTAAATATTACATTGCAACAAGCACAGAGCCTAGAACATAATTTTCATTTAATTAATAACTATTATTGATTTGACCTTGGAAAGATGGCAGAGTAGGGATACTCTAAGTTCATTCTGTCACACGTCTACATGATATAACTCACATCTGAGCAAGTAAACTGGAGTACAATCAGAACACTTGTAGAACCAACCTCACAGTTGAATGTAGAGAAGCCACATCAGAGAGATTAAGAAAGGCATACATAGTAACTGGGAACTGCTCAGGAGGGAGGGAGCTACAGGCAAGGACAGGAGAAAAACCATGGAGCCAACCCAGGGAAGATGAATCCCCATAATTTCTGGTTTTGAAAACCAGAGGGGTTAAATTCTGTGTTTGTATAGCCAGGAGGACTTGGGAAGTTTTACTCAGCACTGGGCAAGCCAGGAGGGCCAGCAATAGCTGGGTCCCACCGTAAATAGATAGCAGCCCATGAGGAGAAAACATAGAAGCAACAGTTAGCACAATGCCTGGGGTAAACGGGAGGAAGATCTGTTTATACTGAATTTGGTGTATGTTAATGTACTACTCGGAGAACAAAGGAGCTGGCAAATGTCATTTTCCTCCCCGCACCTTGTCATAAACACAGGACCACCTGCCAGAGGTCCAAACTACATAATCTGCTAGTAGTGTGACTCCACCCCTGGTTCTTCTGAAAAATCACCCACATCAAGCCTGCTGGTCTCAGCTCTGGGCTCAGTGCAAATTTTGGTAGCATCCTGCAAACACACATGTATACTCTGTGCAGATGCCCTGCACACAGACACTGTGCTCTTCTGTGCACCACACCCCTGGTCACACCCACCTACTCCATGTGCTGTGCACCCAGCAGCTGCAATGCTTCAGGGGGTTCAGCCTGGGACTAGCAGCTCAGCTCAAATTTTGCTAACATCATTGTGTGACTCCCACAGAGCCAGCCTGCTTGAGTCCCACTAACACTACAGAAAGAAAGCATAGCCCAGAACAGGCAGAATCAGTGCAGATGTCTGGACATAAAGAAAAAAAAGTGACTCAGACACAAAAACAAGATGCAAGCAACACACATAGGAGACTTCTTGAAGTGCCACATTCTGGTGAACAGGAACACTGCACTGTAGGACACTATAGGGACTCTAGTTCATAAAACTACTACTTTTAAGAACAGAGGACATATCTGACTTTCATAATACACAGAAACACACTGAATGGTAGACAAAATGGAGAGACAGAGAAATATGTCCCAAATGAAAGAACAGGAAAAGATCACAGCAGGAGATCTGAGCAAAGGAGAAATAAGTAACATGTGTGATAAAGAATTCAAAGTAATGATCCCAAAGATGCTCAGTGGACTTCAGAAAAAGATGGAGGACATCAGTGGGACCATTGAAAAAGAGACAAAATATAAGATATCAGAGATGAGAAAACCAGTAAATGAAATAAATAATACAATACATAGAATACAATAAGTTACAGGAATCAGAGGAACATATCAGTAACCTGGAGGATAGAGTAATGGAAAGCAACAAGCTGAACAGATGAGAGACAAGAAAATATTGCATAATGAGAATACATTTAGAGAACTCAGGAACACAATCAATCATAATAATGTTCATATTGTAGGGACTCCCAGAAAAAGAGATAAAGAGATGCAGAAAATATATTTGAAGAAATAAGAGCTGAAAATTTCCTAAATATGGGGAAGGAAATGGAGATCCATTTTCAGGAAGCACAGAGATTCGAAACAAATTCAACAGAAGGAAGTCCATACCAAGACACACAATAATTAAAATGGCAAAAAAAAAAAGAAAAAAAAAAAGATAAGGAAAGAATCATAAAGGTTGCAAGAGAAAAGAAGACAGTTACATACAAAGGAAACTTCAGGAGGCAAAGCTGATTTTTCAGCAGGAACTTTTCATGTCAGAAAAAAGTGTCATGGTATATTCAAAATGTTGAAAGAGAAAAATCTGGAACCAAAAATATTCAATCCAGGAAGGCTATCTTTCAAAATAGGAGAGAGAAAGAATTTCCCAGACAAACAGAAGTTAAAAGAATTTATCACCAGTAAACCAACTTCACAAAAAAATGTTAAGAGGGACTCTGTGAGTGGAAAACAAATGCCATAAGTAAGAATAAAAACAAACAAAACAAAACAAAAACCCAGGGAACACAAAAGTGAAAACACCAACAGCAACAACAATGGTATACATGTAAAAATCAGTCAAGAGAAGCACAAAATGAAAGGATGCAAAATATGATATCAAATACCTGAAACATGGAAGAGAAAGGACTAAAGAATAAATTCAAAATTAAATGACTGTCAATTTAATGTAGACTGTTATATGCCAAAGATGTTATAGATAAACCAAATGGTAACTACAAATTAAAAAAAAAAAACAAACAAACAGGGGGTGCCTGGGTGGCTCAGTTGGTTAAAAAACTGCCTTTGGCTCAGGTCATGATCCCAGGGTACTGGGATCGGGCCCCATGTCGGGCTCCTTGCTTGGCAGGGTGCCTGTTTCTCCCTCTCCCTCTGCCTGCTGCTCTGCCTGCTTGTGTTCTCTCTCACTCTCTGTCAAAAAAATAAATGAAATTTAAAAAAAAAAACAAATAAAAACAAAAAAAACAGTAATAGGTATGCAAAAATTGAAAAGTAAGGAATCCAAGTCTATCACATAGAAAACCAGCAAACCATGAAAAAGAGACAGAGAAGAAAAGATCAGAGGGAAACTACAAAATAACCACAAAACAAGTAATAAAATGACAATAAATACATACATATCAATAATTAGTTTGAATATAAATGGACTAAATCCTATAATCAACAGACATAGGGTGACAGAGTAGATTAAAAAAAAAAAAAGACCTATCTATATACTGCCTACCAAAGATTCATTTCAGACCTAAAGACACCTGCTGACTGAAAGTGAAGGAACGGAACATTTGTCATGTAAACTGATGTCAGAAGAAAGTTGGGGTAGCGATACTTATATTGGTGAAATAGACTTTAAAACAAAGTCTGTAAAAAGAGACAAAGAAGGACACTATATAAAAATAAAGGGAATAATCCAACAAGAAAATATAATAAATGTAAATATTCATGCACCCAAAATGGAAGCACAAAAATACACAAAATGGTTAATAACTCACATAAGGGAATTAATTAATAGTAATACAATAATAGGGGACATTAACATCCAACTGACATTGATGGACAGATCATCCAAACAGAAAATCAACAAGGAAACACACTTGACCAAAATGCATTTAACAGATATATTCAGAACATCCAGAATATTCCATTCTAAAACAACAGAATACACATTCTTTTCAAATGTACATGAAACATTCTATAGAATAGATCACATTTTATATGTCAAAACAAGTCTTAATAAATTTAAAAAAAGATCAAAGTCATACTCTGTGTCTTTTTTTACCTCAATGCTATGAAATTAGAAATCGACAACAGGAAAAACCCAGAAAGACTACAGATACATGGAGGTTAAATAACATACTACTAAGCAATGAATGGGCCATCCAAGAAATTAAAAAAGTAAAAAGTTACATATAGAGGGATGCACCTGGGTGGCTCAGTAGGTTAAGTGGCCTACTCTTAATTTCAGCTCAGGTCATGATCTTGCGGTCCTGTGATCAAGCCCAATGTCAGACTCCACATTCAGTGGGGAATCTGCTTCAGGGTGCTCTTTCCCTCTGCCCTTCCAAGAAGTAAATAAATCTTTAACAATTACATATAGAGAAATAAAAATGAAAACACAATGGTCCAAAATCTGTGGGATGCAACTTTAGGGGAGCTGGCAGAGTAGGAAGACCCATCCCACATTTATAACTAGATATTATCCACATCCAAGTTAGCAAACCAGAATGCAGTCCAAAAACTGGCAGAACAAACTTTATAACTAAATGTAAAGAAGCTCCATCTGAAATGTTAGGAAGGTCAGAAAGGCAGAAGGAGGTTGCCTGCAGGAGGGAGGGAGCTGTGCTTATGGAGAACTTAAAGAAACAGGCCCTCAGACCAGGAACCTCACACAAGGATCACTAATCCATATAAAAATCCATATAAAAATCCACTCTCTATAAAAAGCAGGGTGAATGAATGCCATGAGTTTGTAAAACCAGTGAGACTTAGAGTGTGGGGTGTTGACAGTCAGCTGAATCATCACTAGGCAAGCCAGAAGGACTAGTGATAGCTGGGTCCCTTAAAGAGATAGCAGCCTGCATGGGCAGGCAACATAAATATGACTTCACATAACACTGGTGGCAGTGGGAAGATAGATCTATTTATACTGATTTCAGATTATGCTGGGGGACTTCTCAGAAAATGAGGGAGCTGGCAGGTGCCATTTTCCTCTCCCAGCCCCAGCATAAACATAGCCTTATCTGCAAGAGGCAGGGTTGTACAGATACTTGCTACCTAAAATAAGACTTGTCCATTCCAAGCCTGCTAGACTCAACCCTGTAGAGAGCAAATAGAGCCCACAACAGGCAAAGAGTCAATGCAGACAATTTCCCTGAAAGGAAAACTGACTCAGATACAACACCAGAGTATAAGAAATGTACATAGGGCTGTCCTAAAGGGCCAGGTTCTAGTGAACTGGGAATACTACACTAAGGACTCACCATGACCTTGTCCTTATAAAGTCAGTACTTTTTTTTTTTTAAGTGATCTCCACTCCTGTTGTGGAGTTCAAAATCATGATCCTGAGATCAAGAGTCATGTGTTCTTCTTACTGAGCCAGCTAGGCATCTCTCCCCCTTTTTTCAAAGTCACTACTTTCAAGAGCATAAGATATAGCTGACTATCTCAACACAGAAACAGATACAGAGAGCGAAAAAATTAGGAGACAGAGAAATTTATCCTAAATGAAAGAATAGGACAAGGCCATAGCCAGAAATCAAAACAAAGCAGACATAGGTAGCATGACTGATAAATAATTTAAAGCAGTGATCATAAGGATACTCCCTGGACTTGAGAAGAGAGTGGAAAACATTAGTGAGACCCTAACACAGAGATAAGGAATAACAAAGCAGAGATAGCGAGCTCAATAAATTAAATGAGAGACACAGTAGATGGAATGAACAGCATGATGGAAGAAGCAAAGGAATGAGTTAGTGACCTAGAATACAGAGTAATGGAACGTCATCAAGCTGAACAAAAGAGAGAAAAAAAAAATAATTGTTCAACATGAGAATAGACTTAAGGAACTCAGTGATTCCATCAATATAATAATGTTTGTATTATATGTGTCCAAGAAAGAGAGGAGAAAAGGGGGCAGAAAATTTATTTGAAGTAATAATAGCAGAAAACATCCCAAACTGGGGAAGGAAACAGATATCCAGATAGACTAGGCACAAGAAACTCCCATCAAAATCAGCAAAAGATTCATATTTCCCTGATGTCAAGTGATGTTGAGCATTTCTTCATTTCTGTGGGCCATTGGTATGTCTTCTTTGAAGAAATGTCTGTTCATATATTCTGCCCATTTCTTGACTAGATTGTTTGTTCTTTGGATGTTGAGTTTGATAAGTTCTTTATAGATTTTAGATACTAGCCCTTTATCTGATAAAACGTTTGCAACCATCTTCTCCCATTTTGTTGGTAGTCTTTTGGTTTTGTCAACTGTTTCCTCTGTTGTGCAAAAGCTTTATATCTTGATGAAGTCCCAATAGTTCATTTTTGCTTTTGTTTCCTGTGTGTTTGGAGACAAGTCTAGCAAGGGGTTGTTATGACTGAGATCAGAGAGGTTGCTGCCTGTGTTCTACTCAAGGATTTTGATGGATTCATGTCTCACATTTAGTTCTTTCATCCATTTTGAGTTTATCTTCATGCATGGTGTAAGAAAAAGGTCCAGTTTCATTCTTCTTCAGGTGGCTGTCCAATTTTCTCAGCACCACTTATTAAAGAGACTGTCTTTTCTCCATTGGAAGAAAAAAAATAAAATAAGATAAAAACATCGAGGGAGGCAAGACATAAGAGAATCTTAACTATAAGGAAAAAGCTAAGGGTCGCTGGATAGCAGGTGGGTTGGAGTATGGGATAGATGGATGATGGACATTAAGGAGGTCATTAGATATAATGAGCACTTGGTTTTTTTATGTAACTGATCAATCATTAAATTTTACCCCTGAAACCAATAATACACTATATGTTAACTAACTTCTATTTAAATAAAACATAAAAAAAGAAGGGACTCCTTTGGAAAAGCTAATGATCTCAGTTAAACAAACTAGATGTGTTCTAGTCTTATTCTTGAGTGAGGAACTATCCTCATGAGGCAAAAAGACCTTTCATCTTTGGACTCATGTTATTCTCAGGCAGAATGAAGGATCCCAAACACTATTTCTCCAGACTAGATGTTAAGCTTGTGGCCATGAACATTGCTGACATACCTGGATAAACATCCTGTGGCAGAGGCATTCAATGACACTGCCAGTCATCAATATCTCATTCATTGCCATTTCATCCATTTCATAAGATGATAAGAAATTACAAGATGTTGTGAAAGTAAAGGGATTTGGCTCTGGCTTGGTATCAGGCCCTATAGGTATGCTCATGAATCAGTGTTGCTTCCTGGGTGTAAGCCAATTTTGGAACCCATGCCACATGTTGTTGTTGCTGTTTTATATTTAAGCTTCTCTTTTTGTAAAGGGTATGAGGAACTTTGATTGGCGAGAATTTTTGTTTGTTTATTTATTAAAAGGAATGCTGTCAGATAAGGATGAAATTCAGCTCTTCATTTCCAGGGATGCACTGAGATCTCATTAGGCCACACAATATGTTAGAAGGCTTATTGTAACTGTACACCCAACTGCAGGCTAGAAATTGGGTTAGGCAAATATGATCAACCAGTGACACCTTTTCCCAACACTTCGATCTATTTTATGTCATCTTTGGGAAATACTTCTAAATGTTTTGGACAGATGCATAATGTTTGAATAACAAAATTGTACTTTTCTCAATTACATGTTTTATTTTTAAATTTACTTGTCCTTACCATATTTCCACTACCTACTAAATGTTGTATGTAATACATGGGGAATCTGTCCAACATTTGGTTTTAAGCAATAAATCTTTTAAATAAAATTAAAATCCACTTAGGATATATACATCTTATGTGCACAAATCAGCTCCTTCAGTTTCAACTTTAATTGGTCATCTTGTGAAAAATGGCCAATTGCAAAGCAGCTTTTCCTAAAAACTTGAAAGTTTGTAAAGATAAATATCTAAATCTGTAAAACCACATACTAAAATTTCACCGGGTACCTGGGTGGCTCAGTAGGTTAAAGCCTCTGCCTTCAGCTCAGGTCATGATCCCAGGGTCCTGAGATTGAGCCCCACATTGGGCTCTCTGATCAGCAGGGAACATGCTTCCCCCTCTCTCTCTGTCTGTCTGTCTGCCTACTTGTGATCTCTGTCAAATAAATAAATAATAAATCTTTAGAATTTCACTATTAGTTAAAAGAGTCTATAAAATTTTGGATCTTGTGAGATATATTATTTGTTTCTTTTTACCAGAAACACTTTAGGATGAACACATGATGGCACATGTACAAATAAGACTATAAGAAACTATAAGAACCAATGACATACTTTCAACAATGACATACTTTCAATATGTTTTAGGAAAAAGGCACTGCTTTTAAATGCATATGATTTCCAGGTAATAATGGTATGTACGTAAGACTAGGAGAATAGAAGGCACTGTTCTTTTTCTCTCTAAGGCTTTTGGAAAGGGAATAAAGGGCCTTTTAATCTTGAAAAATTTGTATGTTGCATGATCATAAATTACTTTTCATCGTCATTTATTCACTTTTCTAGATGTTTGGATCTTTCCTGGTCTATATATACTTGCCATTGTGCAACTAGATTCTACCAGATGTTATCACTCTCTTAACTGTTATCTATTCCTTTTAGAGAATTTCTTTTTATGTGCCTTCTGTTTTAGGGAGATGGTGCAGAAAAGGCAAAGGATTTTATAAAACTCTCTAGTCTTATGTATCACTCAGTTATAAATGCTACTATTTATCTTAAAACACAACATACAATGCATATTCATACATTTGCAATTCCACACTATATGTTTCAGTATGCTATATATAAAATTTCTCACTGTATCCAGAACAACTTCAGAGGCACCTAGGTGGCTCAGTCAGTTAAGCACTGGACATGATCTGAGGGTCCTGGCATGGAACCCCGTGTCAGGGAAACTCCACTTTCAGCAAAGTCTACTTCTCCCTCCCCTTCTCTCTCTTCCCCTCCTTCTGCTCATTCTCTCTCTCTCTCTCTTTCTCTCTCTCTCCCTTTCAAATAAATAAATATTTTTTTTAAAAAAAGAGCAACTTCAGAGCTTGAATAATATTATTTCAGAAAACTTTCAAGCTTATCCTTCCATCCTCCATCCCTTGTAGTGCTGAAAGTTTTCCAGAGTCGCTTCTGTTTTAAATATTCTTAATCCCTTTATTCACATGTCCCTGTCAGAAAAAGCAAGAAGAGAATATTGAATTAATGGCATAATATAAACTTGTTAATAAGACCAGCCAGTGTCACTTTGTAATTTTATTTTTTTAAAAGATTTTATTTATTTATTTGACAGACAGAGATCACAAGTAGGCAGAGAGGCAGGCAGAGAGAGGAGGAAGCAGGCTCCTCGCTGAGCAGAGAGCCTGATGCGGGACTCGATCCCAGGACCCTGAGATCATGACCTGAGCTGAAGGCAGCGGCTTAACCCACTGAGCCACCCAGGCGCCCCCACTTTGTAATTTTAAAATCACAGTGCATAGAGCACTAAAAGCTCAATGATGAGAACTCACATTATTAAAGACAAAGTCTTTTTTTTTTAAAGATTTTATTTATTTATTTGACAGAGAGAGATCACAAGTAGGCAGAGAGGCAGGCAGAGAGAGAGGAGGAAGCAGGCTCCCCGCTGAGCAGAGAGCCCGATGTGGGACTCGATCCCAGGACCCTGAGATCATGACCTGAGCCGAAGGCAGTGGCTTAACCCACTGAGCCACCCAGGTGCCCAAAGACAAAGTCTTTTACCCTAAGAGCTTTTGTTGTGACTTGTTGTGATGGAGTAGGCAGCAAATCAGCAGTAGTTCTGAATTCTAGTACCAACAGACTTAAAATGAAGACATAACAAAAACAGTACAGAGACAACACAATAGTGAAATTGCAAAGCACAAAATATGTTTTCCTTAAATTTCAAAGTGGTTACCTCAGAACCTACGTAGAGTAGGTCTTTCTTTTCTTACTTGTTTAATGTTAATCAGTTAACATACAAACCACTATATGCAATAAAGACTCTGATTTGTTTATTGCTGTTGACTTTCCATGAGGATCATTAGAAATTTTGTCCCTGACTCCACTAAAACAATCTTAAAAGGGAGAAGCAATGCAAAGCCAGAGAGCTCAGTCTGTGAAGGACTGCCATCAGATTTTACCAGTCAACATCTCTGGGCTTTGGTTTACTTATATGGAAAATGAGATAAAAGGATTGGATGACGACATCCCTATATCCCTTTTGATTCTAACAGTTTATGATCTCATGAAAGCCTCAATGCTACCTTACAGTTTTGCATCTTTTTCTTTTTATAATAAATGTAAATAATGATTAAATATTAAAAAAATCTTTTTCCCCCTACAGTCCTTAAAATAATTTTGTTGCAAACCTGGCAGGGCATAGTTTCACACTCCAACCTGAGTTTCTTAAAATTTCATTTATTTTAAGATGATGCTATGTGTCCTACTCCACATTGATAGGAGTTTCTCTGATAGAAGCTTCAGAGATATTTACTTGGATGTTGCTGAAGCACCAACTTACTGAAGGACCTCATCATATTAGCAATGATGAGACTGATGAACATAACAGGATATGAGAAAAAAAAAAAAACTTCTTCCCACTTCATACAACTTGGGTTAAAGTCCAGGAAGGAAAGAGTCTTTGAAATAGTAGACATTGTCAGTTGAAAGGAAAATCACTTTATTTCTTGAAATTGGCAGAAATAAATTGTAAGGGAAAATGTACTCATTTCTATGGTCTGAGAAATGTACATATGTGTATGTAGGGCTGCACTGTTTTTTGGGGAGGCATCTTTCAGCATCATTGGCAAAAATCAGTAGCCTACAAAATATGTTATCTTCAAACTCTTTTTTTTTTCTACAATTCAGTTTCCTAAGTATGGCTTGAAAGATGTTGGATAATTTGTCCCTTGTCTTCTATCTAGGCTTACTTTATATCACCCTTCTTTCCTTGTACTCTTCTTTCCTTGCTCCTTCCACTTCTTGTAGTCTATGTGGCTGCCAGTCATAACTCTTTTTACTTATGCTTAGTGCTGTGTCCAGGCCATTGCATATCCTTAAAACACTTTTTCTCAATTTTTCTTCTGATTTTTCTTTTTGTTCTCAACATAAATGTCAGCTTTTCTCTTGACTTTCTCAAACTTTCTCTCAAAACTGGCTGCCATTCTGAGGTTCATAACTTTTGTCTACATATTCATATCACCCAGTTATGTTGCTTTAGCAATTGTCTGTCTTCTCTGTCTATTGTGTTAGGCCACATTAATATCCAGTCCCATGGATTTAAATACTATTCATATAACAATGACTCGCAAAGGTATATATCCTGTCCTGCCCTCTTCCTAAAATTCCAGACTCATATATCTAATGCATCTTTTGGAGATGCTAATAACTGAAAAGTAGCATATCTAAAATCAAACTTTTAATTTTTAATTTCCCTCAAACCTACTTTCCTCTCATTCTTTCCTATCTCAATGACAAATGCATTTCTCCTAGTTTCTCAAGACAAAAGCCTTGGAGTCATATTGACTCAAAGTTATCTTGTCTTTGCCTTGAACGTATAACCAATTTACCAGCAAATCTCATTGGCTCTAATTTCAATATCTATAAAGAAACTGATAACAACTTACTACCTCTATTGTCACTATGTGTCTCAAGACACCACTTTCTGTCACAAAAAACAATGCAACATTTTCCCAACTCATTCCCCTGTTTCTACTCTATGCCCATTTCAGAAAAGCTCAATACAGCAACTAGGTAAAAATGTTAAAACCTAATTCATATTAAGCTATTTTTTGTTCTTCCAATTAATATTGAGGGGGAAATCTAATGCCCTAAGAGTGCCAACAAGACTCTCCATCTCTAATTTCACAATCTACTGTGTGTCCTCTCTTTCACTGCCCAGAAACACTGAGTGATATTGACTTGTTACTATTCTTCATTTTTGCCAGGCAGTCTCCCTTCAGGGCTTTTGCATGTACTGTTTCATGTACCTCAAGATATTTTTCCTCCAACATCTACATGGCTCACATATTAACCTTCTTTTAAGTCTCTCTTTTAATGACTTCTTATGAATGCTAGTAGGAAATGTCAAAAACTATATGCCAATAAATTGGGAAATGTGGAAGAAATTAATAAATTCCTAGAAAAATATAAACTACCAGAACTGAAATAAGAAGAAATAGAAAACTTGAAGAGCAATGAATTTCAGCAATGAAATTGAATCAGTAACCATAAATCTCCCAAGAAACAAAAGTCCAGGGCCAGACAGCTTCACAAGGGAAATCTACCAAACATCTAAAGAAGAATTAATACTTATTCTTCTTAAACTGTTACAAAAAATACAAACTGAGAGAAAACTTCTAAACTCATTCTTTTTTTTTTAAAGCTTTTTTTTTAAAAGATTTTATTTACCTATTTGACAGAGAGAGATCACAAGTAGGCAGAGAGGCAGGCAGAGAGAGAGAGAGGAGGAAGCAGGCTCCCTGCTGAGCAGAGAGCCCGATGCGGGACTCGATCCTAGGACCCTGAGATCATGACCTGAGCCGAAGGCAGTGGCTTAACCCACTGAGCCACCCAGGCGCCCCTCTAAACTCATTCTATGAGGCCAGCATTATCTTGATTCCTAAACCAAAGACTGCACTAAAAAGAATTATACACCAATAACACTGATGAAAATTGATGCAAAAATTCTTAACAAAATAAATACTAGCAAACTGAACCTAATAGGACATTGAAAGAATAATTCACCACAATCAAATTAGATTTATTCTTGTGCTACCAGGATGGTTTTATATTCATAAGTCAATGAAAGTGGAAAGGTTCATTAATAAAAGAAATGATAAGAACCATATGATCCTCTCAATGGATACAGTAAAACCATTTGACAAAGTACAGCATTCATTCCTGATAAAAACCCTCAACAAAGCAGGAATAGAGAGGAAGTATCTCAAAATCATAAACGCCATATATGAAAGATCTACAGCTAATATTATCAATGGGGAAAAACTGAGAGCTTTTCCTCTATGGTCAGGAACAAGACAGGGATAGCCACTCACCACTATTATTTAACATAGTACTAGAAGACCTAGCCTCAGCAATCAGACAAGAAAAAGAAATAAGGTATTCAAATCAGCAAGGAAGAAGTCAAATTTTCACTATTCACAGATGACATGATACTTTATGTAGAAAACCCAAAGGACTCCACCAAAAAATTATTAGAAATGATAAAATAATTCAGTAAAGTTGCAGGGTACAAAAGCCATAGAGAAATCTGTTGCATTTCTATACACTTATAATGAAGCAGAAGGGAGAGAAATCAAGGAATCGAGCCCATTTAGAATTGAACAAAAAACCATAAGATACCTAGGAAAATCCCAACCAAAGAGGAAAAGATCTTTACTCTGAAAACTATAGAATACTTCTGAAAGAAATTAATGATGACAGAAGGAAATGAAAAGACATTTAGTACTCTTGGATTGAAAGAACAAATATTGTTAAAAGGTTTATTTTGTCTATACTGTCTAAAATGTACAAAGCAATCTGCACATTTAATATAATACTAATCAAAATACGACCATCCTTTTTTTACAGAGCTAGAACAAAAATCTTAAAATTTGTATGGAACCACAAAAGACCCCAAGTAGACAAAACAACTTTGAAAAACAAAAGCAAAGCTGGAGGCATCACAATTTCAGACTTCAAGTTATATTACAAAGCTGTAGTCATCAAGACAATATGGTACAAACACAAAGACACAGAGATCAATGAACAGAATAGAATATCCAGAAATGAACCCATAATTATATGGTCAACCAATCTTTGATAAAGCAGAAAAGATTATTCAATGGATAAAAGTCTCTTAAACAAATGGTATTGGGAAAACTGGACATAAACATGCAGAAGAATGAAACAGGACCACTTACTTAACCACAAACAAAAATAAATACAAAATAGATGAAAGACCCAAATATGAGTTAGGAAATCATCAAAATCCTGGAGGAGAACACTGACAGCAGTCTCTTTGACCTTATTCATAGCAACTTCTTAGTAGACATGTTTCTGGAGTCAAAGTAAACAAATGCAGAAATGAACTATTTGGACTACATCAAGATAAAAATCTTCTTCACAGTGAGGGAAACAATCAACAGAACTAAAAGGCAACCTATGGAGTGGGAGAAGATATTTGCAAGTGATGTATCTGATAAAAGGTTAGTATCCAAAATCTATAAAGAACTTACTAAACTCAAAACCAAAATCTAATAATCCAGCTAAGAAATGGGAAGAAGACATGAATAGACAGGTTTCCAAAAAAGACATAGAGATGGCCAACAAATACATAAAAAAAAAAAAACGCTCAACTTCACTCATCTTCAGGGAAATACAAATCAAAAATACAGTGAGCTATGCCTCATACCTGTCAGAATGGCTAAAATTAACAATATAGGGAACAACAGATGTTGATGAGGATTCAGAGAAAGGGAAAATCTCTTACTCTGTTGGTGGAAATGAAAACTGGAGCAGCCACTCTGGAAAAAAGTGTGGATATTCCTCAAAAAATTAAAAAAATAGAGGTATCTGAGGAGGTGATAAGGTGGCAGAGAAGGGGATTAGAATTATACACTTCTGGATTTCTACAAGGGCAGAAGACACCAGTGGAGAGGTAAAGTGGAGTGGGAACATTGGACTGATTTTGGAAGATAAACAAAAGAGGGAGGGAGCCACCAGAAGTGACCCATTGGAAAGTAATACCCCAATACAAGAGTGCCCTGTGATTGGGGACCAGCATTAACTTGGAGTCTGGTTGAAAGCACTCAAAAAGAGCAAAAGATCTTAAGGAGAAATTGGTGGAATCGGGTGGTTAGGGACAGGGGCTTAAGCCCACTGACCCAGGATGGCCAGTGCTAGCACTGACCCAGAGAAAGAGCAGTGAAGAAACCAGGCCTTGGTCCCTGAGTCGCCAGTGCATGTGAGAGCATCTGGGTGGTGGTGCACGTGAGAGAGCCTGGTGTGGACACCAGCCAGTGCTCTCTAGAAACACAGTCTTTTGCACTCTGCAGCCATGCTGCATGATTGGGGTCTGAGTTGCACTCCACACACTCCCCTGAGAGAGATCCATGCAGGCGCTAACCAGTGCTCTCTAGGACTGGGAGAGTCTGAATACCTCCAGCCCAGGCCAGCATGAGAATTTCAGTGTTCTGTTTCTGTTTGGGACCTTTCCGGTGGTCTGGACCTGAACAGACAACCGCAGCAGAGACAGCCACTGGAAGACAGCTCTCTGGACTAGTACTCCTTGTGGTTTTGGGTAAAAGCAGGAGCTCATTGGACCCCTGAAACTGACTGCTGATGTGCTCTGCCAGCAGCAGGGGGGAATTATATGTTCTGGAGCACCCAGAGGGAAACAGACTGAGACTTCTCTCTGAGATGGAGGTCTGGGTGCAGTTTGCTTTCCTCTAAACCTCCAAAGAACCACCAAAAGATGCCAAGGGAGGGAAAAAAAAAAAAAAAAAACCACAAAACCCCTCTAGAGAACAAAAGCCTGAAAAACCGGTTTCCTCAGAGACCAGCCTCTTAATGGGGGCAGGAAGACTCAACTCTAGCAAGACTGCCTGAAAAACCATGGGGCAGGACCCTCCGTGAGAAAACCACCCCCCCCGAAAAAAACTCCAAAAAACAAACAAAAAAAAGAGGGCAACCACCACTACTTCATAGATACAACCTTTATTTTTAATTTGTTCTCATTATTCTATTCTTTTCAATTTTAAAAAAATAATTTTTAACCTATCTACCATCACAATGATATGTTCAGTACAAGAAATTCCATAACCTTTTACCTTGAACTTTTTTGATGTATATACCTATGCTTTTCTTTTGCTTTTCTATTTTTTAATTTTTTAATCTTTTTAATTATTTATTTTTAATATTCATATAAAGATAAGCTTCAAGGTAATCCCCTTTCTCCAATCAATGTTACCCCTATATATAAATGCTTTTTTAAAAAAGATTTTTATTTATTTATTCATTTATTTATTTGATAGACAGAGAGATCACAAGTAGGCAGAAGGCTGGCAGAGAGAGAGGGGGAAGCAGGCTCCCCGCTGAGCAGAGAGCCCGATGTGGGGCTCGATCCCAGGACCCTGAGAGCTGAAGGCAGAGGCTTAACCCACTGAGCCACCCAGGCGCCCTTATATAAATGCATTTTAATTCCCCTTTATCTCAGGACGGTTGAGTCCTTTAGCAAAGATATCAAGATACATCCAGGAAGAATCAAAATATCCTTCCTTTGGGGAGGAGTCAAGATGGCGGAGAAGTAGCAGGCTGAGACTGCTTCAGCTAGCCGGAGATCAGCTAGATAGCTTATCTAAAGATTGCAAACACCTGAAAATCCATCGGCAGATCGAAGAGAAGAACAGCAATTCTGGAAACAGAAAAACAACCACTTTCTGAAAGGTAGGACCAGCGGAGAAGTGAATCCAAAGCGACAGGAAGATAGACCCCGTGGGAGGGGCTGGCTCCCGGCAAGCGGCGGAGCAACGGCGCACAAAATCAGGACTTTTAAAAGTCTGTTCCGCTGAGGGACATCACTCCAGAGGCTAAACCGGAGCGAAGCCCACGCGGGTTCAGCGTGGCCTCAGGTCCCGCAGGGTCACAGAAGGATCAGGGGTGTCTGAGTGTCACAGACCTTGCAGGTATTGGAACGGGAAAGCCGGCTACAGAGACAGAGCCGACAGTAAGCTCACAGCTCGGTGTTACCTTGAACTGGTCGCAGGCTCGGAGAGCTCGGAGCGCGGCCGGAGGTCAGGCAGACGGGAGTAACTGGGCGCTGTTCTCTGAGGGCGCACTGAGGAGTGCGGCCCTGGGCTCTCGGCTCCTCCGGGCCGGAGACCAGGAGGCCGCCATTTGTATTCCCATCCTCCGGAACTCTACGGAAAGCGCTCAGGGAACAAAAGCTCCTGAAAGCAAACCCGAGCGGATTACTCACCCCGGCCCCGGGTAAGGGCGGTGTAATTCCGCCTGGGGCAAAGACACTTGAGAATCACTACACCAGGCCCCTCCCCCAGAAGATCAACAAGAAATCCAGCCAAGACCAAGTTCACCTACCAAGGAGTGCGGTTTCAATACCAAGGAGAGCAGCAGAATTCCAGAGGAGGAGAAAGCCAAGCACGGAACTCATGGCTTTTTCCCTGTGATTTTTTTTTTAGTCTTGCAGTTAATTCAATTTTTTTCTTTTTCATTTTTTTGTTTTTTTCTTTTCTCGCCTTCGGGTAAATTTTTTTTTTAAACTGTTACCTTTTTCTTTTTTAACGATTTTTTACTAGTTTATCTAATATATATATTTTTTCATTTTTACATTTTTCTCAGGTGTTTTCCTTTTTTTTTTTTAATTCTTTTCTTTTCTTTTTTCTTTTTTTTTTTTCTTTCTTTTTTCTTTTTTTTTCTTTCTTCCTTTTTGAACCTCTTTTTATCCCCTTTCTCCCCCCTCACGATTTTGGATCTCTTCTAATTTGGTTAAAGCATTTTTTCCTGGGGTTGTTGCCACCCTTTTAGTATTTTACTTGCCCCTTCATATACTCTTATCTGGACAAAATGACAAGACGGAAAAATTCAACACAAAAAAAAGAACAAGAGGCAGTACCGAAGGCTAGAGACCTAATCAATACAGACATTGGTAATATGTCAGATCTAGACTTCAGAATGACAATTCTCAAGGTTCTAGCCGGGCTTGAAAAAGGCATGGAAGATATTAGAGAAACCCTCTCGAGAGATATAAAAGCCCTTTCTGGAGAAATAAAAGAACTAAAATCTAACCAAGTTGAAATAAAAAAAAGCTATTAATGAGGTGCAATCAAAAATGGAGGCTCTCACTGCTAGGATAAATGAGGCAGAAGAAAGAATTAGTGATATAGAAGACCAAATGACAGAGAATAAAGAAGCTGAGCAAAAGAGGGACAAACAGCTACTGGACCACGAGGGGAGAATTCGAGAGATAAGTGACACCATAAGACGAAACAACATTAGAATAATTGGGATTCCAGAAGAAGAAGAAAGAGAGAGGGGAGCAGAAGGTATACTGGAGACAATTATTGGGGAGAATTTCCCCAATATGGCAAAGGGAACGAGCATCAAAATTCAGGAGGTTCAGAGAACGCCCCTCAAAATCAATAGGAATAGGCCCACACCCCGTCACCTAATAGTAAAATTTACAAGTCTCAGTGACAAAGAGAAAATCCTGAAAGCAGCCCGGGAAAAGAAGTCTGTAACATACAATGGTAAAAATATTAGATTGGCAGCTGACTTATCCACAGAGACCTGGCAGGCCAGAAAGAGCTGGCATGATATTTTCAGAGCACTAAATGAGAAAAACATGCAGCCAAGAATACTATATCCAGCTAGGCTATCATTGAAAATAGAAGGAGAGATTAAAAGCTTCCAGGACAAACAAAAACTGAAAGAATTTGCAAATACCAAACCAGCTCTACAGGAAATATTGAAAGGGGTCCTCTAAGCAAAGAGAGAGCCTACAAGTGGTAGATCAGAAAGGAACAGAGACCACATACAGTAACAGTCAACTTACAGGCAATACAATGGCACTAAATTCATATCTCTCAATAGTTACCCTGAATGTTAATGGGCTAAATGCCCCTGTCAAAAGACACAGGATATCAGAATGGATAAAAAAACAAAACCCATCTATATGTTGCCTCCAAGAAACTCATTTTAAGCCCGAAGACACCTCTAGATTTAAAGTGAGGGGGTGGAAAAGAATTTACCATGCTAATGGACATCAGAAGAAAGCAGGAGTGGCAATCCTTATATCAGATCAATTAGATTTTAAGCCAAAGACTATAATAAGAGATGAGGAAGGACACTATATCATACTCAAAGGGTCTGTCCAACAAGAAGATTTAACAATTTTAAATATCTATGCCCCCAACGTGGGAGCAGCCAACTATATAAACCAATTAATAACAAAATCAAAGAAACACATCAACAATAATACAATAATAGTAGGGGACTTTAACACTCCCCTCACTGAAATGGACAGATCATCCAAGCAAAAGATCAGCAAGGAAATAAAGACCTTAAACGACACACTGGACCAGATGGACATCACAGATATATTCAGAATATTTCATCCCAAAGCAACAGAATACACATTCTTCTCTAGTGCACATGGAACATTCTCCAGAATAGATCACATCCTCGGTCCTAAATCAGGACTCAACCGGTATCAAAAGATTGGGATCATTCCCTGCATATTTTCAGACCACAATGCTCTAAAGCTAGAACTCAACCACAAAAGGAAGTTTGGAAAGAACCCAAATACATGGAGACTAAACAGCATCCTTCTAAAGAATGAATGGGTCAACCGGGAAATTAAAGAAGAATTGAAAAAAATCATGGAAACAAATGATAATGAAAATACAACGGTTCAAAATCTGTGGGACACAACAAAGGCAGTCCTGAGAGGAAAATATATAGCGGTACAAGCCTTTCTCAAGAAACAAGAAAGGTCTCAGGTACACAACCTAACCCTACACTTAAAGGAGCTGGAGAAAGAACAAGAAAGAAACCCTAAGCCCAGCAGGAGAAGAGAAATCATAAAGATCAGAGCAGAAATCAATGAAATAGAAACCAAAAAAAACAATAGAACAAATCAACAAAACTAGGAGCTGGTTCTTTGAAAGAATTAATAAAATTGATAAACCCCAGGCCCGACTCATCAAAAAGAAAAGAGAAAGGACCCAAATAAATAAAATCATGAATGAAAGAGGAGAGATCACAACTAACACCAAAGAAATACAAACTATTATAAGAACATACTATGAGCAACTCTACGCCAATAAATTTGACAATCTGGAAGAAATGGATGCATTCCTAGAAACATATAAACTACCACAACTGAACCAGGAAGAAATAGAAAGCCTGAACAGACCCATAACCAGTAAGGAGATTGAAACAGTCATTAAAAATCTCCAAACAAACAAAAGCCCAGGGCCAGACGGCTTCCCGGGGGAATTCTACCAAACTTTTAAGAAGAACTAATTCCTATTCTCCTGAAACTGTTCCAAAAAATAGCAATGGAAGGAAAACTTCCAAACTCATTTTATGAGGCCAGCATCACCTTGATCCTAAAACCAGACAAGGATCCCACCAAAAAAGAGAGCTATAGACCGATATCCTTGATGAACACAGATGCGAAAATACTCAACAAAATACTAGCCAATAGGATTCAACAGTACATTAAAAAGATTATTCACCACGACCAAGTGGGATTTATTCCAGGGCTGCAAGGTTGGTTCAACATCCGCAAATCAGTCAATGTGATACAACACATCAATAAAAGAAAGAACAAGAACCATATGATACTCTCAATAGATGCTGAAAAAGCATTTGATAAAGTACAGCATCCCTTCCTGATCAAAACTCTTCAAAGTGTAGGGATAGAGGGCACATACCTCAATATCATCAAAGCCATCTATGAAAAACCCACCGCAAATATCATTCTCAATGGAGAAAAACTGAAAGCTTTTTCTGCTAAGGTCAGGAACACGGCAGGGATGTCCATTATCACCACTGCTATTCAACATAGTACTAGAGGTCCTAGCCTCAGCAATCAGACAACAAAAGGAAATTAAAGACATCCAAATCGGCAAAGAAGAAGTCAAATTATCGCTCTTCGCAGATGATATGAGACTATATGTGGAAAACCCAAAAGACTCCTCTCCAAAACTGCTTGAACTTATACAGGAATTCAGTAAAGTGTCAGGATATAAAATCAATGCACAGAAATCAGTTGCATTTCTCTACACCAACAGCAAGACAGAAGAAAGAGAAATTAAGGAGTCAATCCCGTTTACAATTGCACCCAAAACCATAAGATACCTAGGAATAAACCTAACCAAAGAGACACAGAATCTATACTCAGAAAACTATAAAGTACTCATGAAAGAAATTGAGGAAGACACAAAGAAATGGAAAAATGTTCCATGCTCCTGGATTGGAAGAATAAATATTGTGAAAATGTCTATGCTACCTAAAGCAATCTACACATTTAATGCAATTCCTATCAAAGTACCATCCATCTTTTTCAAAGAAATGGAACAAATAATGCTAAAATTTATATGGAACCAGAAAAGACCTCGAATAGCCAAAGGGATATTGAAAAAGAAAGCCAACGTTGGTGGCATCACAATTCCGGACTTCAAGCTCTATTACAAAGCTGTCGTCATCAAGACAGCATGGTACTGGCACAAAAACAGACACATAGATCAATGGAACAGAATAGAGAGCCCAGAAATAGACCCTCAACACTATGGTCAACTAATCTTCGACAAAGCAGGAAAGAATGTCCAATGGCAAAAAGACAGCCTCTTCAATAAATGGTGCTGGGAAAATTGGACAGCCACATGCAGAAAAATGAAATTGGACCATTTCCTTACACCACACACAAAAATAGACTCAAAATGGATGAAGGACCTCAATGTGCGAAAGGAATCCATCAAAATCCTTGAGGAGAACACGGGCAGCAACCTCTTTGACCTCAACCGCAGCAACATCTTCCTAGGAACAACACAAAAGGCAAGGGAAGCAAGGGCAAAAATGAACTATTGGGATTTCATCAAGATCAAAAGCTTTTGCACAGCAAAGGAAACAGTTAACAAAATCAAAAGACAACTGACAGAATGGGAGAAGATATTTGCAAACGACATATCAGATAAAGGACTAGTGTCCAGAATCTATAAAGAACTTAGCAAACTCAACACCCAAAGAACAAATAATCCAATCAAGAAATGGGCAGAGGACATGAACAGACATTTCTGCAAAGAAGACATCCAGATGGCCAACAGACACATGAAAAAGTGCTCCATATCACTCGGCATCAGGGAAATACAAATCAAAACCACAATGAGGTATCACCTCACACCAGTCAGAATGGCTAAAATAAACAAGTCAGGAAATGACAGATGCTGGCGAGGATGCGGAGAAAGGGGAACCCTCCTACACTGTTGGTGGGAATGCAAGCTGGTGCAGCCACTCTGGAAAACAGCATGGAGGTTCCTCAAAATGTTGAAAATAGAACTGCCCTATGACCCAGCAATTGCACTATTGGGTATTTACCCTAAAGATACAAACGTAGTGATCCAAAGGGGCACATGCACCCGAATGTTTATAGCAGCAATGTCCACAATAGCCAAACTATGGAAAGAACCTAGATGTCCATCAACAGATGAATGGATCAAGAAGATGTGGGATATATACACAATGGAATACTATGCAGCCATCAAAAGAAATGAAATCTTGCCATTTGCGACAACATGGATGGAACTAGAGCATATCATGCTTAGCGAAATAAGTCAAGCAGAGAAAGACAACTATCATATGATCTCCCTGATATGAGGAAGTGGTGATGCAACATGGGGGCTTAAGTGGGTAGGAGAAGAATCAATGAAACAAGATGGGATTGGGAGGGAGACAAACCATAAGTGACTTTTAATCTCACAAAACAAACTGAGGGTTGCTGGGGGGAGGGGGTTTGGGAGAAGGGGGTGGGATTATGGACATTGGGGAGGGTATGTGCTTTGGTGAGTGCTGTGAAGTGTGTAAACCTGGTGATTCACAGACCTGTACCCCTGGGGATAGAGTATTATGCCTCCATCAGAAAGGATGAATACCCAACTTTTGTAGCAACATGGACGGGACTGGAAGAGATTAT
This sequence comes from Mustela erminea, assembly GCF_009829155.1. NCBI lineage: Eukaryota > Metazoa > Chordata > Mammalia > Carnivora > Mustelidae > Mustela > Mustela erminea. The sequence goes on along the minus strand of NC_045635.1, from coordinate 81,364,295 downwards.
GCTGAGTGAAATAAGTCAAGCAGAGAGAGTCAACTATCATATGGTTTCACTTATTTGTGGAGCATAACAAATAGCATGGAGGACATGGGGACTTAGAGTGGAGAAGGGAGTTGGGGGAAATTGGAAGGGGAGGTGAACCATGAGAGACTATGGACTCTGAAAAACAATCTGAGGGTTTTGAAGGGACGGGGGGTGGGAGGTTGGGGTACCAGGTGGTGGGTATTATAGAGGGCACGGATTGCATGGAGCACGGGGTGTGGTGCAAAAATAATGAATACTGTTATGCTGGAAATAAAAATAAATTAAAAAAAAATAAAAAAAAAAATATCCTTCCTTGCCCGCACTGAGAATTTATAACTACCCTCCCATCTTTTTCTTCTGTCAGTGTTTCTGTGTATTTGTTTTTGTTCTGGTAGTATATAAATCTTATACTTGGCATTCATTTTGGCTGGGTTCTTTTTTTTTCTTGTCATTTACTTTTGTTGGTCTTTTTGTTTCTCTGTTTTTATTTGTATACATCATATATCTTAACTTCGGGCTCATTTGGGCTTAGTCTTCTCATTTATTTATTTCTCTCTCTCTCTCTCTCTCTCTCTCTCTATTTCTTTTTTCTTTCCTTTTGGTGGGGACTCCAGATTGCTCAGAATCAACCAGAGTACATCTTGGCTGCACAACAGTTGATACATTCAGCTACACATCCCCTCAGCCATCTCTCACCAAAATGACTAGGAGTAGGAATGCCCCAAAGAGGAAATATTCAGAGGCTGTGCCCTCTCCATCACAGCTATTCGATATGGACATAAACAGTTTGTCAGAAAGGGAATTCGGGCTAACAATTATCCTGAGAATGGCTAGGTTGGAGAAAGCTTTTAATGACAAAAAGGAATTGATTAGGGGAGAAGTGAAAGCCACCAGGGAAGATGTTATCAATGCTTTCAATGAGTTCCAATATAATCTAAATTCTCTAACAGCTAGGGTAACTGAGGCAGAAGATATAATTAGTGATCTAGAGAACAAACTAACAGAGAAAAAAGATCAGGAGGAAGCCTGGAAAAAGCAGCTTAGAAGGCATGAAAAAAGAATACTGGGAAACAAATGACACCATGAAAAATTCCAATGTCAGAATTATTGGAATCCCTGAGGGGGAGGAGAAAGAAAGAAGACTAGAGGATATAGTTGAACAAATTCTCCATGAAAATTTTCTCAATCTGGGTAATGGAGCCAGCATTCATGTCCTAGAGGCTGAAGGGTCTCCCCCCAAAATCATAGAATCAATCTAGAAAGACCCCAAGACACCTGATTGTGAGAAAGATGAATCATAATTGCAGAGAGGAGCTCTTGAAAGAAGCTAGGGGGAAGATATTCCTTATGTACAGAGGAAAGCCCATCAAAATAACGACAGACCTTTCAACAGAAACTCAGCAATCCAGAAAGGGCTGGCACGACATATTCAGGGCATCAAAGGAGAAGAACAGGAAGCGAAAAATATTTTATTCACCAAGGCTGACATTCAGAATGGATGGAGAGATAAAGAACTTCCAAGACCGGCAAGGTTGAAAAGAGAATGTGACCACCAAACCGGCACTACAAGAAATATTAAAGGGGGAACTATAAAAGAGGAAAAACCAAAGAATATCATTGAACAGAAATCTATGGAGACAATCTATAGTAACAAAGACTTCACAGGTAACACGATGTCAATAAAAAAGTATCTCTCAATAATCAGTCTCAACCTGAATGGCCTAAATGTGCTCATAAAATGCCACAGGGTTTCAAATTGGATAAAACGACAGGATCCATCCATATTTTGTTTACAAGACACCCATTTTGAACCTAAGGATACATTAGGGATGGAGAAACATCATTCATGACAGTGGACCTCAAAAGAAGGCTGGGGTAGCGATTCTCATGTCAGATAACTTAGATTTTAAACTGAAGACTGTAGTTAGAGATACACTACATGATTTTTAAAGAGTTTATCCACCAAGAAGATCTAACAATTGTAAATATTTATGCCCGCAATAAGTGCAGCCAACTACATAAGACAACTGTTAATCAAGATAAAGAGTCATATTTATATGAATACATTAATAGTAGGGTGTCTTAAAACACCACTTTCAGTAATAGACAGATAATCCAAGCAGAAAATCAATAAGGAAACAAGAGCATTGAATGACACATTGGACTAGATGGACCTCATAGATATACTCTCTCTCTCTCTCTTTCTCTCTCTCTCTCTCTCTCTCTCTATATATATATATATATGTATATATCTATGAGATATATCTATGAGATATATACATAGATATATATATAGATAGATAGATAGATAGATAGATACTCTCTCTAGACCATAGATAGATATAGATATAGATATAGATATAGATATAGATATAGATATAGATATAGATATAGATTCCACCATCAAACAATGGAATACTCATTCTTCTCGAGTGCACATGGAACTTTCTCCAAAATAGACCACATACTGCGTCACAAATCAGGGCTCAACTGATACCAAAAGAATTAAATTATTCCCTGTATCTTCTCAGATCACAATGATTTGAAACTGGAGCACAACCACAAGAAAAATTTAGGAAGGAATTCAAAGACTGGAAGCTAAGGACCACCTTGCTTAAGAATGCTTGGATCAACCAGGAAATCAAAGAACTTAAACAATTCATGGAAACCAATGAGAATGAAGACACTGGAGTCAAAAACCTATGGGATACAGCAACGGCAGTCCTAAGGGGGGAATACATAGCCACCCAAGCCTCCCTCAAAAAAATTGAAAAATACAGAATACACCAGCCCTCTTTTTACCTTAAAGAACAGGGGAATTAACAACAAATTAAGCCAATTCCACAGACAAGAAGGGAAATAATCAAGACTAGAACAGAGATCAATGAGATAGATACAGTAGAATGCATCAATGAAACTAGAAGGTGGTTTTTTGAAAGAATCAATAAAATAGATAAACCATTGGCCAAACTAACCCCCCAAAAAAGAAAGAAGGCCAAAATTAATAAAATTATGAATAAAAAGGGAGAGATCACAACTAACACCAAGGAAATAGAAACAATCATTAGAAGTTATTATGAACATTTATATGCCAATAAGTTAAGCAACCTAGATGAGATGGGTATACTCCTGGAAAACTAGAAACTTCCAAAACTGAATCAGGAAGAAACTGACAACCTGAATAAACCAATATCTAGTAACAAGAGTGTAGCAGTGATCAAAAAACTCCCCAAAACAAGAGCCCAAGACCTGATGGATTCCTTGAGGAATTCTACCAAACTTTCAAAAAAGAAATAATACCTATTGCCCTGAAGCTGTTTCAAAAAATTGAAGCAGAAGGAAAACTTCAAGACTCTTTTTATGAACCCAGCATTACCCTGATCCCCAAACAAGGTAAAGGCCCCACCAAAAAGGATAATTTCAGATAAATATCCCTGATGAATATGGATGCCAAGATTCTCAAGAAGATCATAGCTAATAGAATCCAAAAGTACATTAAAAAGATTATCTACCATGACCAGGTGGGATTTATCCCTGGGTTGCAAGGATGGTTCAACATTCACAAATCAATCAATGTGATAGAACAAATCAACAAGAGAAGATGAAAGAACCACATGGTCCTCTCAATTGATGCAGAAAAAGTATTTGACAAAATACAATATCCATTCCCAATTAAAACACTTCAAAGTGCAGGGATAGAGAGGATATTCCTCAACTTCATAAAACCTATCTATGAAAAACCCACAGTGAATATCATCCTCAATGGGGAAAAGCTGACAGCCTTCCCTTTGATATCAGGAACAAGACAAGGATGCCCACTCTCACCATGCTTGTTCAACATTGTATTAGAAGTCATAGCAACAACAATCAAACAACAAAAAGAAATAAAACACATTCAAACTGGCAATGAAGAGGTCAAACTCTCTCTCTCTTCACAGATTACATGATACTTTATATGGAAAACCCAACAGACTCCAACCCCAAACTACTAGAACTCATACAGCAATTCAGTAATGTGTCAGGATACAAAGTCAATGTACAGAAATCAGTGGCTTTCTTATACACTAACAATGAAAATACAGAAAGGGAAATTAGAGAATCGATTCCATTTACTATAGCACCAAGAACCATAAGATACCTGGGAATAAACCTAACCAAAGATGGAAAGGATCTGTACTCAAAGAACTACAGAACACTCATGAAAGAAATTGAAAAAGACACAAAAAGATGGAAAAATAATCCATGCTCATGGATCAGAAGAATAATCATTGTTAAATGTTTATACTGCCTAGAGCCATCAATATTTTCAATGCCATTCTGATCAAAATTCCACCAGCATTTTTCAAAAATCTGGAGTAAACAATCCTAAAGTTTGTATGGAATCAGAAGAGACCCTGATTTGTTAAGGAAATGTTGAAAAAGAGAAACGAAACCGGGGGTATCACATTGCTCAGTTTCAAGCTTTGCTACAAAACTGTGATCACCGAAACAGCATGGTACTGCCACAAAAACAGATGCATAGACAAGTGGAACAGAGTAGAGATCCCAGATATGGACCCTCAACTCTGGTCAAATAATCTTCAATAAAGTAGGAAAAAATATCCAGTGGAAAAAAGACAGTCCCTTCAATAAATGGTGCTGGGAAAATTGGACAGCTATGTGTAGAATGAAACTCTACCATTCTTTTACACCATACTTGAAGATAAACTCGAAATGAATAAAAGATTTCAACGTGAGGCAGGAATCCATCAGAATCCTAGAGGAGAACATAGGCAGTAACCTCTTTGGCATCCTTCACAGCAACTGCTGTCAAGATATGTCTCCAAATGCAAAGGAAACAAAAGCAAAAATGAATTTTGGGGACTTCATCAAGATCAAAAGCTTCTGTACAGCAAAGGAAACTGTCAACTAAACAAAGAGGAAGGGAGCCTGGGTGGCTCAGTGAGTTAAAGCCTCTGCCTTTGGCTCAGCTCATGATCCCAAGGTCCAGGGACTGAGCCCTTGAAGGTCTCTCTGCTAAGCAGGCAGCCTGCTTCCTCCTGTCTCTCTCTGCCTGCCTCTCTGCCTACTTGTGATTTCTGTCTGTCAAATAAATAAATAAAAGCTAAAAAAACCCCACACAATAAAAAACAAACAAACAAACAACAACAACAACAATAAAACAAAGAGGAAACCCATGGAATGGGAGAAGATGTTTGTAAATGACAATACAGATAAAGGGCTGATATCCAAGATCTATAAGGAACTCCTCAAACTCAACACACAAAAAGCAGATAATCATGTCAAAAATTGGGCAGAAGACATGAACAGACACTTCTCCCATTAAGACATACTAATGGCTAACAGACACATGAAAAAATGTTCATCCTCATTAATCATCAGGGAGATTCAAATCAAAACCACATTGAGATACCATCTTACACCAGTCAGAATTGCCAAAATTAACAAGACAGTAAACAACGTGTGTTGGAGAGGGCGTGGAGAAAGGGGAACCCTCTTACACTGTTGGTGGGAATGCAATTTGGTACAGCCACTTTGGAAAACAGTGTGGAGATTCCTTAAGAAATTAAAAACAGAGCTTCCCTGTGACCCTGCAATTGCACTACTGAGTATTTACTCCAAAGATACAGATGTAGTGAAAAGAAGGGCCATCTGTACCCCAATGTTTATAACAATGGCCACGGTCACCACCTGTGTAAAGAACCAAGATTCCCTTCAGCAGACAAATGGATGAGGAAGAAGTGGTCTATATATACTATGGAGTTATGCCTTCATCAGAATAATGGATACCCAAGTTTTGTATCATCATGGATGGGACTGGAAGAGATTATGCTTAGTGAAATAAATCAAGCAGAGAGAGTCAATTATCATATGGTTTCAATTATTTGGGAAGCATAAGAAATAACTCAGAGGACATGGGGAGATGGAGAGGAGAAGGGAGTTGGTGGAAATTGGAGGGGGACATGAACCATGAGATACCATGGACTCTGAAAAACAATTTGAAGATTTGGAGGGTCGGGGAGTTGGAGGTTGGGTGAGCCTGTTGGTGGGTATTATAGAGGGCATATATCGCATGGAGCCTTGGATGTGTTGCATAAACAATGAATTATTGAACACTGAAAAGAAATTAAAAAACATAGAGTTACCCTATGACCACACAATTGCACTACTAGGTATTTACACAAAGGATGCAAAAATACTGTTTCAAAGTCATACATACATCCTGATGTTTATAGCACCATTACTAACAATACCAAAATTATGCAAAGAGCTCAAATGTCCAGGGACTGATGAATGTGGACTGATGAAGAAATTGTGGTGTGGGGGCACTTGGGAGGCTCAGTCATTAAACATCTGCCTTCAGCTCAGGTCATGATCCCAGGGTATCAAAATCAAGCCCCACATCAGGCTCATTGCTCAGTGGGGAGACTGATTCTCCTTCTCCCTCTGCCTGCCACTTCCCCGCTTGTGCTCTCTCTCTCCCAATGAAATAAATAATTAAAATCTTAAAAAAAAAGTTAAATTAAATAAAGAAGTTGTGGTATATATGCATATATATATATATATATGCATATATATATACATACATATATATATGCATATATATATATGTATATATACCATAGAATATTTCCAATCATCAAAATGAATGAAATCTTACCATTTAAAATAATATGAATGGAGGTCCAGCATGTTATGCTAAGTGAAATAAGTCAGTCAGAGAAAGTGAAATAACAATTTAAGAAATTATACAAAGGAGCATAGGAGTTTAAAAAAAAAAAGAGGTAAACCATTAAACAGACTCTCAGCTACAGAGAACAAACTGAGTGTTGCTGGAGGGGAGGTGTGCAAGGGGATGGGTTGAATTGGTGATGGGCATTAAGGAGGGCACTTGTTGATGAGCACTAAGTGTTACATTTAAGTGATGAATCACTAAATTCTATTTTTGAAACTGATATTATACTATATGTTAACTAACTAGAATTAAATACAAACTTGAAATCAGAAAAAATTAAAAAGCAAAAACAACTGATCCAAATATAAATGAGAGAGAGAGAGAGAATAAAAAATGTATCTATTTTGGTCACAAGTATATCTCTCATTCATAGAATATATCAGTCACTATGTTTGTTGATTGACTGAATAAATAAGCTTAATGTTTCCTAGGATCTGTTTTAAATCAGTATGGCACTTATTGGTGGTATGCAGTTAAGAGAATATATGTTCTCCCTCAGAGTAGTAGACCAGTTCTTAACATACTAACTTAAAATTCTAAAAAGTTCATTTCTACAGAAACATTATATATGTGGTGGTTACATTTGAGAGTACCATTCACATTTAATTACAGGTACAAAAGAAGACAAGTAAACTTTAAGTTTTCCTGGGAATTTGATATGTTTGGCATTATTTCTAGTGAGAATTCATTCCTGAAACTCATCAAGCAATGTTTTTAAAAACTTCCCATCCATGAGTGGGGATTGATTCTAACTAAAGGAGAAAAATTGGGATTTCAAGCATTAATATTATTTGACTCCTAATCTTCAACAGAAAATGGATTTGCATGTCCTCAGAAAACATAGTACAAAGACTTGTGTAGTGCACTTCTGTTTTCTAGCTATACTTTAATATATATTTCTAAAGTATTATAGGTAAAGGAGAAGTTCTGTGATGATATTTCATCTTTCATAGGAATGATGCAGTCCATTGAAAAGAGGGAGAAAGAGGAGAGAGTCCGAGATGGTGAAGGAGTAGTAGACCTTAATTTCATCTGGTTTCAATAATTCAGCCTGATAGCTATCAAATCCTTCTGAACAACTGCAAACTCAACAAAAAAGCCAAGAGAAGAATAGCTGCAACTTACAAATAGAAAAGAGACTGCTTTCTGCAAGGTAGGGAGTATAGAGAAGTAAAATCTTAGAGGGATATAAGGGAAGATAAGCCAAGGGGAGAGGGAGCTTCCATAAGCCAGCTACCAGAAAGAGATATAGCAGTGGAGCACAAAATCAGAACTTTTAGAAATTTGCTCTGGGAGGGGCATCCCTGCTTAAAAGGCTCTTAGCTTGCAAGGCAGGGCAGAATCTTAGTGGGAACACTGTGGTCTCAGGATCCCTGGTGTCACAGAAAAAACAGTGATACCTGAGTGTGGCAGAGTTCCCAGTATCAGGGCAGGAAAGCCAGCTGTAATCAGCAAGTCCAGGAGTGGACTGTCAGCTCCAGGTTGCTGTAATCCATGAACCACAGCATGGTTGAGTGACTGACCTCTGAACAGGGGCCCCTAAAGCAGCAGATCCATGGTGAGATCACCATGTCTCACTTAGGAGGAGTGGCTCTGGTGCATGCTCCAGGAATCTGCAGGGTTTGGAGACTCAAACAGGATCTTGTGCCTGAGATAGAAATGCTCCATATCAGACTGAGTGAGCTCAGAGAGTGGCTGGAGACAAGGGGGACAAGAGTGATTGACTGCTTTTCCATAAGGGAGTACTGAGGAGTGGGGCCCCAAGGTCTCGGCTCAGGGCTGGGGATTAAGAAGCCTCCATTTTTGGGGCACCTGGGTGGTTCAGTGGGTTAAAGCCACTGCCTTCAGCTCAGGTCATGATCCCAGGGTCCTGGGAGCCCCACATTGGGCTCTCCGCTCTGCAGGGAGCCTGCTTTCTCCTCTCTCTCTCTGCCTGTCTCTCTGCCTACTTGTGATCTCTGTCTGTCAAATAAATAAATAAAATCTTAAAAAAAAAGAAGTCTCCATTTTCATTTTCATCCTCTAAAGCAGATCAGAAAGACTTTAGAGGAACAAAAGCTGCATAGAAAAATCCAGCAGGTTACTTAGACTGGCCTGCTGGAAAGGGGGGGGGGTGCAATTCTGCCTAGGGAAGACACTTGAGAATCAACACAATAGGCCCCTCCTTCAGAACATCAGCAAGAATATACAGCCAAGAGCATGTTTACCAATCAATGAGAACTGCAAAATTCCAGCACTAGGGGAATATAGAGTATAGAATTCATAATTTTGTTTCCCCAGTGATTCTTTATTCTTTCAATTTTAATCTTTTTTTTCTCTTTCCTTGTTCAAACACTTTATTATTTTATCAACTCATTTTTAATCTTGAAATTTTCCTTTTTATACTTAAATTCTATCTGTTCATTGTATTTAATCTTCTTTTTGTAAATATGTAAGTTTTTCCACTTTCTTTATAATTTTGTGATGCAGTTTCTTCTAACAGACCAAATTACATCCAGAATCTAGCATATGGCTCTATTCTCTTCACCCGTCTGATCATACTTTCTCTTTTTTTAAATTTTCTTTCTTCTTCTTTTTCTTGTTTTTGTTTCGTTTGCATGTGTGTGTTTGTTTACCTTTGTTTTGTTAAATTCTTTTAATTTTCATCTTTACAAACACAATTGTATCCTTCTGATGTATTTAAATATGTATGTATGTGTGTATATATATGTACATATATATACATTTACACATTTTGAGATGTAGTTTCCTCTAACAAACTGACCAAAATACACTCAAAATATAGTGTATTGCTGTATTTGTTCACCTGTCTGTGTTTATTCCTCCTTTACTTTTTCTTTTTTGTTTTTATTGTCTTATAATTTTCACTGTTACAATTGCATTCTATCCTATCCATATTTAATTTTATTTTGTGCATCTTTCTTTACAATTTTGGGATCTAGTTTTCTAACAAGCAGACATAAATAAACACAGGATTCACTGTATTTCTCTGTTCTGTCAATCTGTGTGATTCTATTCTGTTGTTTTTTTAATCTTTAAACTTTTAGTAGTAGTAGTAGTAGTAGTAGTAGTAGTAGTAATTTATTTATTTTGGGTTTTGGGTCTCATCTTATTTGTTTAGTTTGTATTTCTCTGGGGTCATTGTTGCCATTTTAGTATTCTGTTCTCTCATTCATCTATTCTTCAATGGACAGAATGACAAGATGGAAAAATACTCACCTCAGAAAAGAGAACAAAAGGCAGTACTGACTGCCAGGGAATTAATAAGTATGGACATAAGTAAGATGTTGGAATAAGAGTTCAAAATAAAGATTATAAGGATACTAGCTGGGCTTGAAAAAAAAGCACAGAAGTCACTAAAGAATCCCTTTCTGGAGAAATAAATGAGTGAAAATCTAATCAAGTAAAACCAAAAGGTTATTAATGAGATGCTGTAAAAATGGAGACTCTGACTGCTAGGATATATGAAACAGAAGAGAAAATTAGTGATATGGAAGATAAAATGATGGAGAATAAAAAAGCTGAGGAAAAAAAAAAGATAAACAGCTACTGGATCATGAGGGAAGAATCCAAGAGATAAATGATACCATAAAGCAAGACAACATTAGAATAACTGAGATCCCCAAAGAAAAGGAAAGAGGGAGAAGGGCATAGAGTTATTGTAGCAAATAATAAAGGAGAACTTCCTTAACACGGGGAAGGAAAAAGTCCTCGAAGTCCAAGAGGCACAGGGAAGCTCCCTCAAAATCAATAAAAACATCCTGACATATAGTGATGAAATGTGCTAATCTGAGAGACAAAAGAAAATCCTGAAAACAGCTTGGGACAAGAGGTACATAAACTAAAAGAGTAGAAATATTAGACTGTCAGCAGACCTACCCACAGAGATCTTGCAGGCCAGGAAGGACTGGCATTATATATTCAGGGTGTTAAATGAGAAAACTATGCAGCCAAGAATATATTATCCAGCTAGGATGTCATTCAAAATAGGAGAGAAAAAAAGCTTCCAGGATAAACAGAAACTAAAAGAATTTGTTATTGTAAGCCAGCCCTACAAGAATTATTAAAAAGGGATTCTTTAAGCAAAAAGAGAACCCCAAAGTGACAGACCAGGAAGGAAAAGAGAAAATATATAGAAAGAGTGACTTTATAGGTCATACAATGGCACTAAATTCATATCTTTCAATAGTTACTCTGAATGTAAGTGAGTTAAATGCCCCCAATCAAAAGACAGGCTATTAGACTGGATAAGAAAGTAAGACCCATCGATATGCTGTTGGCAAGAGCCCCATTTTAGACCCAGTGATACCCCAGATCGAAAGTAAGTTGGTGGAAAACCATTTATTTTGCTAATGGACCTAATGAATCAGAAAAGACAATGATTATCCAATGGAATGATAAAAAAGAAAACCAAAGCTGGTGGCATCACAATTCTGGACTTCAAGTTCTATTATAAAGCTGTAATCTTCAAGACAGTATGGTACTGACACGAAAACAGATGCAGAGATCAATGGGACAGAATCGAGAACCCAGAAATTGACCCTCACCTCTATGGTCAACTAGTCTTCGACAAAGCTTGAAAGAATATTCAATGGAAAAAAGACAGTCTCTTCAAAAATGGTGTTAGGAAAACTGGACATCCACATGTAGAAGAATGAAAGTGGACCATTTCCTTGCACAATACACAAAAATAAACTAAAAATGGATGAAAAACCTTAATGTGAGACAGGAATCCATCAGAGTCCTAAAGAACAGAGACAGCAACCTTTGTGACCTTTGCTGCAACAGCTTCTTCCTAGACACATCTCCAAAGGCAATTTAATCAAAGGCAAAAATGATTTATTGGGACTTCATCAAGATTAAAGCCTTTTGTACAGCAAAAAAAACAGTGAACAAAAGCAGAAGACAGCTGACAGAATCAGAGATGATATCTGCAAATGTCTTATCAAAGAAAGGGCTAGCATGCAAAGTCTATAGAGAACTTATCAAACTCAACATCCAAAGAAATAATAATAACAACAACAACAATAATAATAATCTAGTCAAGAAATGGGCAGAAGACAAGAACAGACATTTCTCCAAAGAAGACAGACAAATTGGTAAAAGGAACTCTTGTTTTTTTGGGATGTTTTTGATTAGTGCTTCAATTTCTTACTGGCTATTGTTTTATTCAGATGGTATATTTCTTCCTGCTTCAGTCATGGTAGTTTTCGAGTTCCTCTTCCTAGTCTTTTGAAGGGTGGTTGAGGTAATGAAGAGAATCCAAAATATCAACCATGATCCAAGCAAAATGCACCTACAAAAAAAATACAAAGTGGTTGAAGCTACCACAGAAATGTGATCAAAGCCAAAATGATATAAAACAATAAAAAAGAAAAAAGAAAAGAAAAAAAAAGGGGGGGGGCAGGGAGAGAGATTGCAATTTCTCAGGGTGGACACAGCAGGATGATCTGCCTCTTTCTGCTTGACTTTTTGTCTGTGTGTTAGAAGACACTGTATCCCAAAATTGCAAAGAAATCAGAACTTACATATATATTAAGATAAAATTGAATAGAGTGAAAATGGGTTAATATGGGGTATAAATCTATAAAACATATATGTGAAAAAGAAAATGATAGTTAAGAAGCAACTTAAAGAGGCACCTGGGTGGCTCAGTGGGTTAAGCCGCTGCCTTCGGCTCAGGTCATGATCTCAGGGTCCTGGGATCGAGTCCCACATCGGGCTTTCTGCTCAGCAGGGAGCCTGCTTCCTCCTCTCTCTCTCTGCCTGCCTCTCTGCCTACTTGTAATTTCTCTCTGTCAAATAAATAAATAAAATCTTTAAAAAAAAAAAGAAGCAACTTAAAAACATAGGTTGGGAAATACAAATCTATTTGAAATGAGATAAGTGTTTAAAAAAAAAGAGAATAAGAAAAGAAACTAGAAAAAATGTAAAATTTTAGCCTTAAGTATAAGCCCATCATGAGGCAACACCTAGAGCTCCTTATATTATTTTCTTCTGGCCCTGGAGTTTTACAGTCCTGTGTGAAGCTTATTCACCTGTTCTTCCAGCCCAGCTTCTGGAGGAGGGGCCTGCTGCACTGCTTTTCAGGCGTCTTTGCCCTGATGGAGTTGTCCCATCTCTAGTCAGGGGGGTAGATTTAATGTGACCTGGTAGTCTGTGTGGCTTTTGTTCCCTGGTGTCTTTCTGCTTCTCTTTACAGGGTCAGAGCAAACATGGCTGTAAGGGAATCTCCTGCCCAGAGCAGCAATGTCTCAGTCGGCCCCCCTCAACAGATCCTGTAGGTAAATCCACCTCCACTTCTGCCTGTACTGAACTCCACCAACTTGTGCATCTTCTGGGGGAGGGATCCATTGCATTAATTTTTCAAATATCTTTGTCCCAGGTGGAATTGCTCCACCCTTCTCTGGGGCCAGGCTAAGTAATCTGCTCCAGTTTGCTTTATGTGGCTTTTGTTCCCTGAAGTCTTTCCAAGCAGCTTTAGAAGAGGATATTGAAAATGGCAACCTCCCAATCTCTGGCCCCAGAGCCAAAATATCAGGGCCCCACTCCCCCGTGATCCATCAGAGAAAAGCAGTCAATCACTCCTATCTTCCTGCTATCTGGCTTCACTCCATGCTCACTCAGCCTGTGACCCAGCATTTCTATCTCAGGTACATGAACCCGTTTGGAGTCTCCAAACTCAGCAGGCTCCTATGTTACACCTCTGCTCTGCTTCTCCTGAGGAAATAAGGAAGCTCTCCCCAGTTATTCTGCTTGTTGTCCCCTGCTTATAGAGCAGGGGTCTAACTGAGCCACAGTTCACAGTTTATGGCAACCCTGAGCTGAAAGCCCACTCCTGTGCTCACTCTTTGTGGCCAGCTTCCTCACTCCAATACATGGGAGCTCTATTGCACTCAGGCAAACTGGTCTTCCTGTGACCCTGGGGATTCTGAGACCACTGTCCCAGTGAGGGTTACATGTCCTGCTTAGCTGCCTGAGTGATGCACTAGAGCAAACATCTACAAAGTTTTGATTTTGTGCTCCCCTGATATATCACTTGCTAGTACCCAGCTGATGGAGGCTCCCTCACCTGTGGTCTATCTTCCCATATATCACCTCAGATTCACTTCTCTGCACTTCCTCCCTTGTGGAAAATTCTCACCTGTCTATTTGTAGAATTGCAGCTATTCTTTTCTTTGATCTCAAGTTGAGTTTGTAGGTGTTGAGAATGGTTTGAAAGCTATCTAGCTGAATTCCTGGACCAAATGAAATTAAGGTCCTCTACTCCTCAGTCATCTTGGATTCCTTTCTGTTTGACAATAATTTTAGATTTAAGAGAGAATGTACATCTTAATAGAATTCATTAGTTTGAAAATTACTCAAATTTCATCAATTTTCCACCTGAGTTTCTTATGTGGGGTGGAACAAAGGAAGCTCTTTAAAGTGTTTGAACTGTATATCCAGAACTTTATCTGATCTACTGATTTTGAGTAGTGAACAAATTGGTCTGGGCTAAAAGTAAATGGAGATACAGAAATAAAAAAAGCCAGAAGGCTATTTCAGAATGCTGTCTCAGGATGCAGTAAACTATGAGTAAAAGGAAAGCATCCCTTGTGCATATATAGAAGAAGAATGCTAGAGTGCATTTTTTGAGGATTTGAGATGACCTTCTTGAAAACTTTATTTTTCCCTTCATGTAAATATTTTTTTTAATCACACAAGTAAAAACTGATTTTTTTTAAATTTCTGGTAGCATAGGTATATTTAGAATAAATCCTTGGAGATCTCCTTTGCTGACTTTTTTGTCAGTTTTTCTCCCGTTTTCTTGTAGGTAGCCACTGCTTATTATTTGAGGTTAGTATTATTCCTTTCCTTTTACTATGTATGGTGCATAAACAATAAATTTTGGAACAGTGGAAAAAAAATACTTTCATAAATATGCATGTGTTCATATATGTGTTGTATATATAAACTCTGTGACTTTCTTTTCTTTTGAAACTATACCTGAACACATTACAAGTATAGATATTTATTAACATAAAAGATATATTCCATATAATAAATAACATAACAAACATTCAATGATGTTGAAATTATATAAATGAATTATATCAGAAGCATTATGTATGTACTTACTACCATGCTGGGTTATATGTGAGGAGATTAATATAGATTGAAATATAAAGCTTTGCAAAAGTGAGGTTTGGCTAGGACCTTGAAGCATTGTCAACCATAAGAAAGTGGAAGTTAAGAATCATGACATTTCATGTTGAAGGTGGCAGCATGAAAAAAAACACAAGAATAAGGATGTCAAATAGGAAGAGAATATATAGCTAAGCAGAAAAGGGAGAGATAGGGTTGCACAGGATAATAAGACTAAGCTGTCTGGTCTTGATGCAGAAGTCAATGTGGGGTATGTTTATGCTTGCAGGTACATTAAGAAATGCATCCTGATGGTACCAAATAAATTTGACCTCACATTTGGAATCCTTGATTCTAAGGAAATAGTGATGTGGCAGCTGCAATAATTCATAGATAGGTTTTGGGACATTTAGGGGTAGCATAGTGGGAATAGAGAAGGGGAAATTAATCTGAGGCATTTTCAGAGGAATAAGTGAAATTATTTAGTGACAAGTCTGATAGAGGGATTAAGGAAAAATAATTAATCAAAGACAAGCCCAGAGTTTTATGTTTCAAAATAATCATCATCTTAGATATCAAAAAGCAGAAAATGAGTCTGGCATGAGCAAGAATGGGAGGAGTAAAGAGGCAATTTGATTTACATAATGAAGAATAACTAAAATGTTTACTCTAAGCAGAAAATGAAAAATGAAGTTCACTTTTTAAATACATAAAAAATTATCTTAATCATCTGCCTTACTGCCCCCTAGACACTTATACCAAAATATCAGAGTTCCACATTTAATGACAAGACAGTGTTTGGTGTAAAAAGAACTGTGTCATGAAAGGTCTTGAAATCCTATTATTCCACTGTTATTCATCTATGCCTTGATAGACTTGTCATAGCCCTTAATATGTTGGGGGCCCCAAAAGAGTGTCCTAAGTCACTGTATCTCAAGTGTGTATCTAGACTAGGGATACCCTTTGTTATAGCACATTAAGTAATAGCACAGGCAACTGGTGACTTCTCAGGAAGATGGTATAATGCCTGGTTGACAGTGAAGAAAATCTTTGTAGAGAGATTTCCATTATATTGTGAGATGTGAGGAGAGCCCTTCAGACTTGGGCCTCTGGGGATAGTCCATCCTGGAATGGATGAGAAAAGAAAAGATGAAAAAAAAAATGTTTGTTGTTTTTATCCTTCCCTCCCCAGTGGTCACCCAAAAATGTTCTATCAGCCAAGAAACACACATTGAATTGAATCTTTAGTTAAAATCCAAAGGTGTGCCAGACATAGCCATTTTCAAATTCAAGTGTTACATCTGTTGTAAAATAAGGCAATTTGTCACTGAATTGAGGTGAACTGCTTCAGACCTTTTGAGCAGATAAGACACACATGTACAATCTTACCCACTCCTCTTATTTTCAAAATACTGTGATCCATGTCTAGAATATTGTTTTGGAAAAATGGCATTCAGACTTTTTGAGCAAAGCACAGAGCAGGTCTCAACAGTAACAAAAATGACCTAACCAAAACACAAAACCAAGCCATTCCATTGTTCTAATTTTGGTAACGTTAACAAGATATGAACTCTGAACTGCAGGTGGTTGAGTTATAGTGCTAGGTAACTTTGCTTTTTATATATAAGATTGGCCCTTTGGGGTTAATTTTGCATTTTTCTTAAATCCTTCATTTTGAGCAAGTAGAAGTTTAGGTCTACTTGATCTGAAATTGAAAGGTTGATGAGACTGTTACAGGTGTACACGTTGTTTGGTATTCTTTTGTACCAATCCACATAGGTATACAACTACATTGTTACAGCTAAAAAATGACAGCATGAAATATAGCAGCCATTTTTCTCTCAAGAAAAGGAGCTTATAAATTTACTTGGTTCCTAGGATCTTCTACTTCAGCAATACATCAAACCGTTCAAGACCATCAGTCTGAATCAATTACAAACTACTCACAAAGTAACTTACTTTGAAAAGCTTTGATTTGTTACCAGAGTTTGTTACATTTCTCTTCAATTTAAAAAGTATGAAAGCAAAAAAGTAATAATGTGACAGTAATAGTGAAATGTAACTTTTATTGAGATTGATGAGAATTTATTTGTTACAATATTTGCTTTTAATAATTTAATTTTTCAAACACTGCAGAGAAACCCAAGAATATTTGATTATGAAGCTTCTACAATTTGTATAACTTTAGCTTTAACTGGCTCCTGATCTTTCAAATATACTTATATTAATTCTTATAATAATCCCATTGAAAGTATAGCTTTAGCTCTAAAATTTCTTAATTGTACCTTTGCATTTGATTAACACATTACTTATAAGTAAATAAGCATATACCAATCAGTTATGGAAATAATATGAGGAATGAGAGCTCCTTTTTGCAAAATCTAAGTGAATTATTGAGGGCTGGACTCTAATGCTCACCTTGATAGAAATTTTTGGAAAGTTTCCTTTCACTAGTAGCATTCAGGTACTGCTGTGAGCATTTGAAAAATAATATGAGTTATTTATAAGACATAATGGCTGAAAATGGAAATTTAAAAAAATCCCATATTTAGTGAAGTTCTTCATGAATGTCACTAAATTAACCTGTTTAGGCTTAATTGCATTTCTTAAATATCAAAATATCTATAAAGAATACAGACTCATCTAAAAGTGAATAGGATGTTGGTACTTAAATGCACAATAGCCATTATAAAACCATATATAAAGCCATATATAAAACACTGACTGTACATTTTATTTTATTTTATCTTTATTTTTAAAAAATAAGAATTTTATTAATTTATTTGAGAGAGAGAGATAACAAGAGAGAGAGCATGAGCAGGAGGGAGAGAAAGAAGCAGTCTCCCCACTGATCAGGGAGCCCAATGTGGTGCTCAATCCCGGCACCCTGGGATCATGACATGAGCTGAATTCGGCCACTTAGCCAGCTGAGCCCACCCAGACTCCCCTATTTTATCTTTAAATATTTATTTTAGAGAAAGCGAAAACATGATTGGAAGGGGCAGAGGAAGAAGGAGAGAGAATCTCAAGCAGACACCACACAGAATGGGGAGCCTGAAGCAGGGCTCAATCTCACATCCTTGAGATCATGGACTGACCTTAAAGCAAGAGTCAGAAGCTTAAGGAACTGTGCCACCCAGGAGTCCTGTGACTGTACATTTTATTTTATGTATTGATGTATTTATTTGAGAGAGAAAGAGAGTGAGCACATGGATGGGGAGAGAAAAAGAGGGAGAGAACCACCAAGAAGACTTCCTGCTGAATGCAGAGCTCCACCCCAGGGCTCTCTAGCCCACCATCCATGAGATCACAAACCAAGCTGAAACAAAGAATCTGATGCTCAACCCAATGAGATACCCAGCCAAGGCTATACATTTTAAATCATACCTATCCTATAGTAACAAACAGTATTTGGTTGCATTTGTAATTGATTCTGAAAATGTTAATATCAAAATCCTATGTGTTCACAAAATATGCCTCCAATGAGGCAATATACAGACTTACTTGTCATTTATGCTTCATTAAGATCTTATATAAAACCCTCTGTAGGAATTCTTCATAATGCTTTCTTTGCTCTAGTGTGGAAGCCTGAAGAATGAATAGTTTCCCATGATATTTTGCAGGCCACAGATCCTATACATGATTCTTGTTTCCAGTTGGCCATTTT
This sequence comes from Mustela erminea, assembly GCF_009829155.1. Taxonomy (NCBI): domain Eukaryota; kingdom Metazoa; phylum Chordata; class Mammalia; order Carnivora; family Mustelidae; genus Mustela; species Mustela erminea. The sequence goes on along the minus strand of NC_045635.1, from coordinate 81,345,747 downwards.
TATCTGGGCATTGAATTGGACAACTCTTTTGGAAGTTAACTTAGTATTTAGCCATAATTACTTCTGCTGATGGTTACTGCTATCCATAGACAAAGAGATTCTACCATTTTCACAATGTTCCTTACTTTTTACTATGAAATTCAACGATTCAAGATAGTACTGGCAGACTTATTAGAAAAATAAAGTTTTCTACAGAAAGGTCTGTGTATTTCTTGACTGTTTTTCATATACTTAAAATAGTTTAAAGTTCCAAACCCAGCTAAAGTATATTTGTACCATGTATTTTCTTCAAGTAAAAGGGTAATATCTTGGAGAGGTCATGGCACACAGAGAAATACCAGTGATGTGGTGATGGATGAAATGTGTCCTAATTTTCAAAAAGGAGCAAGCAGATTTCATGTTCATTACCAAATTTTAGAATAAATTTATTAAGCAAAAAGCAGTGATTACTAGAACCAATGTGGAGTACTTAGGAACTATATGCCAAATTTACACAATTTATTTTTAAAAAATTATTTGTTTATAATAATAAGAATACTAAATATGAGCTCTATCCTCTTAAGTTTTTAAGTGCACAGGGGCACATGGGTGGCTCAGTGGGTTAAGCCTCTGCCTTTGGCTCAGGTTATGATCTCAGGGTCCTGGGATCGAGCCCTACATCAGATTTTCTGCTCAGCTTGGAGCCTGCTTCCCCACCACCTCCCCCCACACACCCGCCTGCCTCTCTGCCTACTTGTGATTTCTCTGTCAAATAAATAAATAAAATAAAATAAAAATATTTTAATTAATTAATTAATTAATTGTTTATCTTAAAAAATATTTATTTATTTGACAGACAGAGATCACAAGTAGGCAGAGAGGCAGGCAGAGAGATAAGGGAAAGCAGGCTCCCCACCGAGCAGAGAGCCCGATGCAGGGCTCGATCCCAGGACCCTGGGATCATGACCTGAGCCGAAGGCAGAGGCTTTAACCCACTGAGCCACCCAGGCGTCCCAAATAAATAAAATCTTTTAAAAAATTTTTAAGTGCACAATACAGTCTTGTTGACTATAGGTAAAATATTGGACAGCAAATCTCTAAAACTTCCTCATCTTGCCTAATTGATATTGTATTTCCATTTGACTCTATTAGTTAACTCTTATAAGTTGAATCATGACTGCATGATTTATCTTTCTGTTACTGGTTTATTTTACTTAATGACCTCACACTTCATCCATGTTGTTGCATATTGAATAATTTCCTTCTTTATTAGCCCAAATAATATTCCATTGTAAATATATACCACATTTGTCTTATCCATTCATCTGTTGGTATAAATTTAAGTTGTTTCCACCTCTTGATTATTGTGAATAGTGCTGCAACATGACAGTTTTAAATCTGGATTTTAATTTTTTTTTGAAAAATACTCAGAAGTGGATCATATTGTACTCCTACTTGTAATTTTCTGAGGAAACTCTATGACAGTTTTCATAGAGTTTAAAACATTTTACATTCCCAAGAAGTGTATCAGAATTCCAATTTCTCCACATTGTTGCCAACACTTACTGCCTTTTATTCTGACCAATAGCCACCCTGACAGGCATGAAGTTTTACTGTTGATTACTGATGTTCAGCATTATTTCACATACTCATTGGCCATTTATATGTCTTCTTTGGAGTAATGGCTATTAAACCTCTTAGTTCATTTTTCATTTAATTTTTTTCTTAGGCGATTTTTAAAAACTGTACTATTTGTTTTGTTTGTTTGCTGTTGTGTTATATGAGTTCCTTATATGTTTTATTATAAACCTCTTATTAGATATATGGTATGCAAATATTTTCTCCTATTCTATAGGTTACCTTTTATTCTGTTCATTGCTTCCCTTGCTGTTCAAAAGCTTTTTAGTTTGATGTAGTTCCTTTTGTCTATTTTTTTTCCTGTGTTTTTTGTCATATTCATGAAATCATTGTCAAGATCAAGGTTTTATAACCTTGATCTCACATTTTTAAATTTTTAAAAAATGTATTCATTTGACACAGACAGAGGGAGCACAAGCAGAGGTATAGGCAGAAGGAAAGAGAGAAGCAGACTCCCCACTGAACTGGGAGCCTGACACAGGGCTCAATCCCAGGACCTGGAGATCATGACCTGAACCGAAAGCAGACATTTGACCATTTTAACCACCCAGGTGCCCCTTCTCGTGTTTTATCATAGGAGTTTTACAGTTTCAGGTCTTGTTTTTAAGTCCTCAATCCATTTTAATTCAATTTTTTTGTGCATGGTATAAGATAAAGATCCAATTTCATTTTTATGTGTGACTATCCAGTTTTCCCAACATAATTTGCTGAAGATACTATCCTTTTCCCATTGTGTATTCTGGGGGCAAAGATCGTTTGACAAAAGATATGTGGATTTATTTTTGGTCTGTTTCATTGGTCTATGTGTCTGTCTTTATGCCAGTACCATATTGTTTTGTTTATTGTAGACTTGTTGAATATTTTGAAATCAGGAAGTGATACACTTCCAACATTACTCTACTTTCTCAAGATTGATTTGGCTATTCATGGTCTTTTGTGGTTTCATATGACTTTTACAATTATTTTTTTCTATTTATGTAAAAAATACCATTGTGGTTTTGGTAAAGATTGCACTGAATCTGTAGATTTCTTTGGATCGTATGAACATTTACACCATATTATGTCTTCCAGTTCGTGAACACAGGATGACTTTTCATTTTTTGTGTGTTTAATTTATTCCATCAGTGTGTTCTAATTTTTAGTACACAGGGCTTTCATTTCCTTAGTTAAGTTTATTCTTGAGTATTTTATTATTGTTATGTTATTTTAAATGGCATTTTCTTAATTTACATTTCTGATAGCTTGTTAGTGTATAAAATGCAACTAATTTTTGTATGTTGATTTTGTATCATGACACAACTGGATTTATTTGTTCTCACAATTTTTAATGGCCTTTTTAGGGTTTTCTTAAATGAGATTGTGTCACATGCAAACAGGGATAATTTCACCCCTTCTTTTCTGATTTAGATGCCTTTTTTTTTTTCTTTTTCTTTCCTAATTGCACTGGATAGCTCTTTCAGTATTATTTTTGAATATATGTGGCAGGAATGATCGTCCTTGGTTTTTTTTTTCTGATCTTACACAAAATATTTGTCTGCATTAGGCAGATATTTGGTTAATTTTGATCTCATAAAATGAATCTAAGGGCTTCAGTGTTTTGGAAGAATTGGAAGAGGATTGATATGAATTCCTTTTCAAATGTTTGGGAGAATTTACCAGTGAAGACATTGGATCTGGGCTTTTCTTTGTTTTGGGGCACTTGATTACTAACTCAATCTCCATGCTGGTTATAAGTTTATTCCAGATTTCTATTTTTTCATGATTCAGACTTGGTAGGTTGTATGGTTCTGTGAATTTATTAATTTCTTCTAGATTATTCAAACTGTTTGCATATAACTGTTCATAGTAGTCTCTTATGATTCTTTTATTTCCATGGAATCAATTGTAATATTTGTTTTTTAATACCTGATTTTATTTAAATCTATCTTATTGGAGCACCTAGGTGACTAAGTCAGTTAAGTGTCTGTTTTCAGTTCAGTTCATGATCCAGGGCCCTGGGACAGAGCTCCATGTCCAGCTCCCTGCTCATCAGAGTGTCTGTTTTTCCCTCTCCCTCTGTTGTGTCTCACCCCCAACCTCCACTCATGCTCTCTCTCTCTCTAAAATAAATAAATAAAATCTTTAAAAACAAACAAATAAATCTCTCCAATTTACTTAGTCTAGCTAAAGTTTTTTCAATTACATCTTTTCAAAAACCAACTTTTAGGAGGGTATGTGTATGGTGAGTGCTGTGAAGTGTTTAAACCTGGTGATTCACAGACCTGTACCACGGGGGATAAAAATATATTATATGTTTATAAAAAAATTAAAAATTAAAAATAAAAAAAAAGACTTTTAGTTTTATTGATTTTTTCTGTTATGTTTCCATTCTCTATTTCATTAATTTCTGCTTTCATTTTTCTTATATCCTTTTTTGGTAAATTTGGGCTTAATTTGTTTTTAACTTCTCAAGCTCCTTGTAGTATAATGTTAGATTGTCTATTTAAGATCTTTTTTTTCTTTTGCAATGTAGATGTTTATTGTTAAAAACCTCTCTCTTAACACTGCCTTTGCTTTATTCTATAAGTTTTAGTATGTTCTGTTTCAATTAATTTGTCTTGAAATCATACTCTTTTCAATTTTTTATGTGACCCACTGGTTGTTGTTTACTTTCCATATATTTGTGAATTTTTCAGTTTTCCTCCCGTTATTGATTTCCAGTTTCATATTTTTGTGGTCAAAAAAGATACTAGACATTATTACAATTTTCTTGAATTTATTAAGCCTTGTTTTGTGACCCTAACATGTGATTTATCTTGAATATATTCTGTGTGTGTTTCAGAAGAATATGTAGTCTGCTCTTGTTAGATGGAATGCTCTGCATATGTCTGTCAGCTCCATTTGTTCTATAATGTTATTTAAGTCCTCTATTTCCTTATTGACTTTCTGTCTAGATGTTCTTTCCACTATTGAGAGTAGGGTTTTGAATTCTCCTACTGCTTGTATTGTTGTCCACTTTTCCCTTCAGTTGTGTCAGCGTTTGCTTTAAATATTTAGATATTCTGATGTGGGGTGCATATATATTTCTAATTGTGATACTTCTTAGTGGATTGACACTTATATAAAGTTCTTGTCTTTTGTCACACTTTGTGACAAAGTCTATTTAGTCTGGTATAATTTTTTTTAAAGATTTTATTTATTTGTCAGTGAGAGAGAGAAAGAGAGCACAAGCAGGAGGAGCAGCAGGCAGAGGGAAAAGCAGGCTCCCCACTGAGCAAGAAGTCTGATGTGGACTCAATCCCAGGACCCTGGAATCATGACCTGAGCAGAGGCTTAACTGACTGAGCCACCCAGGTTTCCATAGTTTTTTTTTTTTTTTTTTTAAATCCAATCAGCCATTCCATGCCTTTTGTTTGGAGAATGTAATCCATTTACATTGAAAGTAAACATCAGTGGAAGTATTTGTATTGTTAGTCCTGTAATTCTTTTATCTGTCTTTTTTGGTCCTGCTGTCTTCCTTTGCATTTTGCTGTCTTTTTTTTTTTTTTTTTTTGTATTGGCATGTTTTTTTCTCTTTTTATTTTATGTAATTTCTACATATATTTTGTTTTGTGAACCTTGAGAACTACATAAAATGTCTTATAGTTGTCACAGTTTATTCTAATCTGATAACAACTTCAATCACATATAAAATCTCTACTCTATCTTATCTACCCCAACACATTTTATGTTTTTATTGTCAAAATTTGTATCTATTTATAATATGTATCTTTTCATATATTTTTAGTTATAGTCATAGTTTGTCGTTTTTTAAAAGATTTTATTTATTCATCAGAGAGACAGCACAAGCAGAAGGAGCAGCAGGCAGAGGGAAAGCAGGCTCCCCACAGAGCAAGGAGACCAATTCGGGACTTGATCCCAGAACTCTGGGATCATGACTTGAGCTGAAGGTGTGCACTTAACCAACTGAGCCACCCAGGCATCCCCATAGTTTGTCTTTTAACTTTAATATTGAAATTAACAGTGATTTACCTACCACCATTCATTAATACAGTGTTCTGTATTTGCCTATATATTTAACCTTAACCAATGAGTTTTCTTCTGTGATCAGGTGACTGTTTTGCTTCTTTTTGTTCAACTTGTAGAACTCCCTAAGATATCTTATGAGGCATGTCTAATTGTAATAAACTGTCTCAGCTTTTGTTTCTTTTTCTCTGCTCCATGTTTGAAGGGCAGTTTTTCCAGATATAGGTATGGAATAGTTCTGGATATAGTTTTAGGGTAGAATATTTTTTTCTTTCAGCACTTTTAATATATCACTCCACTCCCTTTTATTCTGCACAGTTTCTGCCAAAAATTTCACTCATAGTCTTAGGAGGGCCCCCTTGTATGTATTGAGTCACTTTTCTCTTGCTGTTTTCAATTTTCTCTCTTTTTTGTCTGACTTCTGACAATTTAGTGGCATTGTGTTTAGTGAAAATTTCTTTCAATTCATATTATTTGGTGTCTTTGGCCTTCTTGAAAATAGATGCCCATTTTTGTTCCCCAGATTTGGGGAGTTTACAGTCAGTTTTCTTTTATTAAAAATCTCTTCTAGCTTTATTGTGAAATAATTGACATGCATCACTACGTTTAAAGCATACATCATTGTATTTGATTTACAAATGTTGTGAAATGAATACCACAACAGGTTCAGCTAACATACATCTTCTCATATGGATAAAATCAAAAGTAAAGAATAAAGGAAAAAAAACTTATCCTCGTGATGAGATTCTTAGAATCTGTTCTCAACTTTTCTATATATCATACAGTAGTGTTAGCTATAATCATCATGATGTACATGAAATTCCTCACACTTATTTGTAACTGGAAGTTTGTATCTTTTGACCACATTCTTCCAATTGCCCCTCCCCAAATCTTTTGCTTCTGTAACTGTAAGTCTAATCTTTTTTTTTCTATAGTTTGTTTAGATTCCACATAAAAAAGGCCATAAAGTATTTGCCTATCTCTGATGTATATCACTTATAATGTCTTCAAGGTCCATCCATGTTGTCACAAATACTAGTATTGCCTAATTTTTTATGATTAGATAATATACACTGTGTATATATATATTTTTTCAGTCGTAAAAGGAAGATATGAGATATATACTTATACATACATTATATATGTGTACATATATAATGTGTATATCTAAAATATATAATGTATATCTAAAATATATAATGTATATATAATATATATAATGCATATATATAATGTATATATCTCACAACTTCCTTATCCATTCATCCAGGATATTTGACAATGGAGAAAAGATAGTCTCTTCAATAAATGGTTCTGGGATAATTGTATATTTACATGTAAAATAATGAAACTTGTCCCATATCTTATATCACTCGTAAAAATGAACTCAAAATGAAAAAAAAATTAAATGTAAGACCTGAAACTAAGACCTATCCAGCTCATTGTTTAGGGATCTGAGTAAGGCCTGAGTGTGCACTGAATTCCCTGGGCAGGTGAGTCTACCAGTCTTGCTTTGCAGACTATAGAAGCCATGGATTGTGCTCTCTGTCATCATAGAGGTGCTGAATGGGCTATGCTACTTCCTGTATTCTCTGGTTAGGTTCCCTGCTTAGACAGGTTGAAGGCTGTATTCAGTGCTAATAGAGCCAAGGATTAAATTTCCTGTCCAGGCATAGCAAAAGAATAAAATTCCCTTATCTTAATTCAAGCCAACCTGCAAGTTACCTGGCTGAACAGGGTTACTGGCTTTGCCTTGACAACTATGAGTTTTGTCTTCCCTTCTCTCAGCTTGAGTGTGGCTAGACCACATAGCTTTCAGGTGTTTTCATTATCCCTTTTGGTCAGATTGGACCAGAAGACACTCTCCACAGAGGGTGGGATTATTTCTCAGCACTCTTACCTGGACAGGAGGGAGATGGACCACTCTAGCCTACTCTCAGTTTTTCAAATAAGATCTCTGGTTGAGAGGGGCTAGGAGCTACCTTCAATCTCATCTATGAATGAACACCCCTGCCTGTGCATAGCACAAGAATCTTCCACTCCCAGTACTGGCTTTGCTCTGGGAGCAATCAGTTATATAGCTTCTAGGAGTTGTTATCAGCACTTCTGATAGATAAGATTGGAAGGTACTTTTCATAGTGGTTGGGGCTGTGACTCAGCAAGTTGCCTAAGCATGGACAAACCAAGTTCTAGGGCAAGGAAAACTCCTCATTTGAGGATATCAGTCAAGCAGATCTGCACCTAACTGAGATCCCTGATTAGAGTGTGCCCTTGACTTGGTTCAGCAGGTGAATAAAACTTCTGTTTGTGATTACTACTTATGCACTGCAGGTATGGACTTGAAGTGCCAAGATCCATCTGCTGATTGTTGCAAACCCCTTCTTGATTCTTCATCACAGATTCTCAGTGGTTGGCCCCTATATATTCTCCTGAAATCCTTATGGTGTAATGTGAGAGTAGGGGCTTCCACAAAGTAAGTCAGAATGCTGGGGGAAACTGGCTGTACACCACCTAAAGGGAAGTTGAGAGCTGGGATTTTTCATCTGCTTATTCTGTACTGAGCAGTGGGTGGAGGTATGGATTCTATCAGTTGAATCTGTCAGATTTTCTGGACTGGCATGTTAGAATCCAGATCTTCGGGGAGCTTTCATGGAAGTTTGGACATCTTATATGTAAACTAACTCTTTCCCTCCCATGGGAGAAACTTGGTACCAGCAGATCTCTTCCTGATCATTTGTCACAATCCTGAGAACAGGGATTTTGGTGAGAGAGTATCCTGAATCTCCTTATTGGCTTCAGTGAGTCTAATTTCATGTTTACTTGGAAGTATGGGAGACTTTCAATTAGTTTCTGGATTTCTCATGAAGGGAACTTGTCCATGAATTGTTGCTGAATAGGTGTGTTTGTAGGGGGAAAAGAGGATCCAGGGCTTCCTCTTCACCATCTTGCTGATGTCACGCCACACATTATTTCATTTTATGGTAGGCTTGCTAGACTTATATTTATCCTTGATTTTTGGAATTCATTGGACAAAATTTTGTTGTTACAACCTAGTGGGGAAAAAATGAGGTATATAGGCTGAATAATGTTGATTGGATTACTCTACTCAAAAATAATAAATAGATTGTTGACAATCTGAAGGCCAAACTCTACTTTTTTTAAATTTTATTTATTTATTTGTGTGTGTGTGTGTGTGTGTGTGTGTGTGTGTGAGAGAGAGAGAGAGAGAGAGAGAGAGAGAGAGAAAGAGAGAGAGACCAAGAGAGAGCACAAGCTGCGGAAGTGGCAGGCAGAGAGAGAAGCAGGATCCCTGCTGAGCAAGGGACCCAATGTGGGACTCACCCCAGGACCTTAGAATCATGACTTGAACTGAAACCAGACAATTAACTGACTGAGCCACCCAGGCATCCCTGAAGGTCAAATTTTAAAAATATGTCCCAAAACTTTGTTTTGACTTTTTCAAGTTGAATTTTAAAAGTAAATACCTAAATACAAACATTTAAATTATGCTTATATGGATAGTTAGTATTGTGGATATTGGAAGTGAGCATTTGGGTGTCATATTTTAGGAAAAACTTGAACTCAGGGGAAGATGAGAAACATGCTGGTAAAAAAGGAATGTTACCTGAGTAACTTAAAGGAATAGAAGATGTTTAGCCTGGAAAATATAAATTTTGAGAAGAGAGTGTGAGATCTATTTTCTACAGTTCAAATTGTACTACTATATGCTATATGTAGATTGAATCTATATTGCTTAAAGTAGAACATAGAAAAATTGATGGAAATTATAGAAAACCAGGTTTGAATAAAAGAACAAATTTCTAATAATGGAATATTCTGCTTCTTATAACAGTCAGCTTCTTCAACTCAGGAATTTGATTATATATTTAGTACAGTTTTACTATGTTATTATTTTTCTTTCCATATAACTTCTATATATCGCTTCTCGGCCTTTTGGCTAAGATCAAGTGTAGTATCTGTTCTTATCAGTTTAATATCTGATATGTCCTCTATCCATATAACTTCTATAGTTCTTAAACTGATACATTACCACTATGGTATCACTGGTAAACAACTTAGCAGAGTTTTAGGGTGGGACAGTTACACAATATTGTGATTTATTTTTATTGTTGAAAAAGAAGTAAACTTTAAAAAATGTTACCATATATTGAAGTTGCAAAAGGGAAGCTGAAAACAATGCAAAATGCTAAAATCTCAGAGAAATTAGAAATTGAAACTTGGGATCAATAAAGTAAAAAAAAAATTACCTAGGGATGCCTGGGTGGCTCAGTTGGTTAAGCAGCTGCCTTCGGCTCAGGTCATGATCCCAGCGTCCTGGGATGGAATCCCACATCGGGCTCCTTGCTCCGCAGGGAGCCTGATTCTCCCTCTGACTCTGCCTTCCACTCTGTCTGCCTGTGCTCTCTCTCTCTCTCTTACAAATAAATAAATAAAATCTTTAAAAAAAATTACCTATATACTTTGATTATTCTATTTTCATCAAACCAGTGTTTCATTTTCTTTTAGTCATTCTCAGGCTAAGAAGGACACTAAGCATGAATTTGTTTTGCTGGAATACATGGATAGACAAAATCCATGTGGTATTTTATAAATGACTTTATATAAGTAAATGAAACACTGCCTAAATTACTAAATGCTGATTGCAATATTCAGTTTTGTTTCTTGTAAATATTTTATATAAAAACTGAATCAAAGCTACTTGAAGATAGGAAATTAGGGTTTATGCTACTTTAATCATTTATAGTATAATGGTTAAAAGATGCACTCTTGATTCTAACACTCAGGGCTTGAATATACACTTGAGCATGTTATTAAATAAATCACTCTCTGCTTGTCTCCTAATCTATAGAGTGGGCAAAATAGTATTGCCTAATTCTTAGACTTTCATGAGAATTAAAAAGGATAATGCATGAAAAGTGTCTAGCTGTGTCTGGTACAAAGTAAGCACTCAATAGTAATCACTGTTATTAATAATAATCATATCTGTCTACCCTAAAAAGGGAGTTCTATCCCCACAGACTATTCAACCAATCTACCTCTGCTGACAGAAGCAGTTAAAATTCAGGTTCTGGAAAACAATGGTTAAGGTTTTCCACAGTTGGACTTTTGTTCCCACTTCAGATTAAAAAAAAAAAAGTACAAAATAGAGATTGAAAAGTCTTTCTGTATTAAAAGGAAAGATGTCCACACTTAAAATTTTTTGATTTATAATAAGAAAAGGTGAAATTTTATAATCATCTAGAAAGAAAACACACATACAAACCATACTATTTAAGAGGAATAAAAATCATACCATATTCAAATAGTCTTGGACTCCATTACTTACTTTCATATAGAGCTTAATATTAAAAATGCATATGAAGGTTTTTCCTATCATATAAATTTTATTTCTAGATCTATGAAGGTTTATATTCTACTCCCAAACTCTCAATTTTCTATTGGGGAAAAATGTGAGCTCTGCTCTAGGAAATTCCAATACTAAGTGGTTTGGGAAAGGAATTTTTAAAAAATCTAGCAAAGGAGACTAAAAAGTAATAAATGAGTAGCTAGAAGTTAAATCATGAGAATGTGGTATCTTGGAAGCCAAGTGAAGAAAAAGTATCAAGGAAGAGGGAGTGATTGATTTTATCAAATACTGCTGGTAGATGAAATAAGATGAGAGATGATCACTGAAGTTTCAACAAGCAGTTTTGGTAGAGTAGTGAGGGGTAAAGTCTGGATTGAAATATGTTTAAGAGAATGGAAAGGGAAGAATTCAGTAACAAAGACAACTTTTTTCAGTGAGTTTTGATGCAAAGGGGAGAAAAGAATCTGAACTATAATTGGCAATAAGTGTATGACTAAAAAAGGATTTTATGATATGTATTTTCAGGAAGGTTTTAAAAAAAGTATGAAAGAATAATAAAAACATGTTGGCAGGGATTATACATTAAGGAGGAAAAATCTTCTGCAGAAAATAGAGATGATTAATTCGTGGAGTCAGTAAGAGGGGGTGAAATCTAGTACACAAGCAGAGAAAATTGGCTTTAGATAAAAGCCAATTCATCAGTTGTGAATAATTCATCAATTGTAACATTTGGGACAGCAGAATATAATAATTCATGTGAAAGATTCTGACTTTTGAAACTTCAAGTCTTCTGGAAGGCTGTGTAAGGAAATAGTTTGGAACACAGGGCCTTGCAACCCCTCTCAAACCTTACTATAAAAAAAAAAAAAAAGTAGGCCAGCAAATCTGCTAACTAGTTGGATTACTTTGAATTTTTGTATTTAACTCAAGGATCCTCAGTTTCATCCAGAAAATGAAGAGAAGGGTCCCTAAGGTACATTTTATCTCTAGCAGTTTGTGATGCTATAGTGTGCACTTGTCTAGATTTCATAGCTGAAAAACACTGAATTCTCTCTGGTGCCTTCTTTCATAGGTTGACTTGGTATATGGCCTTGAGCAAGCCACAGCTAAAGCAACCACAGTTACTTTTAGAAGGAGGCCTGCATTATGGACAGACACATACACACTTTCCTTCAGTCCTATCTTACGTGAAAACAGATAAATAGAATAATAACTATCTTCCTCACAGTAATATGGAGTAGATACATAAGAAAGAATTTTAAGAGACTCATGGAATGTATTCAGAGATATTTTATAACACTTTTAAAAACTGGAAATTGTTAACTATATGAAAAGTTTGCAGACTATCTGGTCTTTTATTCCTGAACACAGAAGTTTTTGACTTAATTCAGAATTGCTTCTTTCTTCTTCGATTTCTTTGTCATTTTTAATTTCATCGTGAAATTGGCCTACTGATATTCATGCTTGACTGTTGTCCTAGGAATTTATTCCAAACTTTGTTATTCTTCACATGAAGTACTTGAGCTTTTCTTTGTTTACTCCTAGATTTCTAATTTTAGATGTGATTCCTGAAGACAACAAATTCTCAAATCTCTGGACAGAGTAGCTCTAAATGACTTTTATCATCTTTTTCACAATTTTTAACTCTCTAATAGAGGTTCTAGGGGCATACTCTTTTCTGTTGAAAACAAATTTATTTCTCATCCTAATTTAATTCTCATCAAATTTAATTCTTATCCTAAATTTATGGGAAAATTGTTAGAATGTAATCTTGTTGTTTTCTTTTAGCCTTTCATTTGAACCCATGTTTGATATGTTGTCATAAAAGGCTATTACTTTTTGGAACCGGAATTATTTTGCTTCATATACACTACTAAAGATAAGGGAAAAAGAAAGGAAATTTAGTTAATTGCAGGCAGAGCAAAGGTAGATGCTGGATGTACTTGAAGGGTTTCTCAGATCTATTGGTGGGTACTTCTCAAAGTAAACACTACTGCCCTTGAGATTCTCACCATTATTATTCTCTCATTATTATTCATCATTCCCATTAAAATATGACCACTGTGTCTATTGTCATTGTTATTGTCAGGGCACTGAGATTCAGATCTTCTGAAGTAACATAAAAATTTGAGCCAATCTAGTGGTCTGAGAAAATGAGGTAGGAGAATTGACACTGATTGAAAGGAATTTTACATGTATTAATTTTGGGAAGAAGTATAGTGTTGTATTTACTCCCTGATCTTTGGAAACCAGTAATAATTTGCGAGTTTCTAACAGAAGAATTTTATGACTTAAAGGCAGAATAAAAAATAATACTGGAATTCTATTATCCTATAAGAAAAAAGAGTCATATCTATTTACCTACAGTCCTACTCATTCCTAAAATAATATAACAGAATGTTAGATAAATTACTAATTGAGTAGTTCTTTCATAAATTCAAATGCATTTATTGAATACTATTTACTGTTAAAATGAATGAGGTAGATTTATGTAAACTAGCTTGAGAAAATATACGTTTTTATTTTGGTGAAATTATATTTCAATTTATGCAACACAAAATACTACAATCTTTTTTTTAATTAAATTAAATTTTTTTTCAGTGATCCAAAATTCATTGTTTATTCACCACAATCCTATTTTTTTTAAAAAGATGAGATGGGTTGTCTGGGTAGCTCAGTTAAGCACTTGCCTTCAGCTCAGGGTCCTGGGATCTAGCCCCACATTGGATTTCCTGCTCAGTGGTGGGGGGAGGGTCTGCTTCTCCCTCTGCCTGTCACATGTTCTTCTCTCTCTCTCTCTCAAATACATAAATAAAATCTTTAAAAAAAAAACTAAACTAAAAATAAAAATAAAAAAGGATGAGATGTGGATCCCTAGCTGGCTCAGTTGGTTAAGTTACAGTCTTTGGCTCAGGTCATGATGCCTGAGTCCCAGGATCCAGTCTGGCTGGCATCAGGCTCCTGGCTCCATGGGGAGTCTGCTTCTCACTCTGACCTTCACGCCTCTCATGCTCTCTTTCTCTCTCTCTTTCAATAAGTAAATAAAAAAACAATCTTAAAAAAGAAAGGATGAGATGTGTGTATGCATACAAATGCATATTTATGTACATGAATATGAAAAGAGAATATAAAAATATACCATAAAATATTATATTTTATATAATATATGAATACATAATTGTATTTATATATTTGCATAGATACAAATTTATATAAATACATACATAAATTTATTTGTATATATAATATATGTGTTTATCTATATATTATATATAATATCTAAAATACTTTCATATAGTATCTATAGTATATGGAATATATAATATATATTAAATGCACTATGTAAATGTATATTATATAAATATATACAACACTGTGTACCTATTGTTTAATACTATGGATATACTAAATATGAAAAAAAAAATCAGTGGGTTAGGCCTCTGCCTTCTGCTCAGGTCATGATCCCAGGGTCCTGGGATCAAGCCCCACATCGGGCTCTCTGCTCAGAAGAGAGCCTGCTTCCTCCTCTCTCTCTGCCTGCCTCTCTGCCTACTTGTGATCTCTGTCTGTCAAATAAATAAATAAAATTTTTAAAAATATGTTATACAAAACTGATGAATCGAATACTACACTGAAAACTATGTTGTATTATATGTTGGCTAACTGAACATAATAAAAACTGTAAGTCTCCCCCACTCCAAAACAGACAAGAAACAAAAAGCTTCATGATTGCTCACATTATAGGAATCATATGTGATATAATATTTTTAAAAAATTAAGTTTTATTTATCTAAAAATAACCTAAGCCAAATAAATTTATTGAGAAACTACTTTCATCTTAGGCACCCAGGTTACAGTGAAAAGAGAAAAACACAAAAATGAATAAATATGGCACTGCCATGAAGAAATTTACTATAAACCAACATTGACAGTGAGAGGGAGTGATTCCAAGCCTCCAAAGCAGGAATGGGAAGTTGGAAGCATCACTATTTTGAAGGACTTAGGGCAAGTATGGAGACGAAGACATCTTTGTTTGGGGAGAAGTACACAAACACTTTATGCAATCAATTCTATATCAATAAAATATCAAATCTGAGGATAATTATGGCAAATTATAAATGAACATTTTCTAAAGAAAACTAGAATATTTATAAATTAAGTATGCATTCTGCTTTGATATAAATCTGGATCTTACACTGGTAGGCTTGGATAGAACTGCAGGGTCCAGGAGACTGAAATTGTATGCAAAATATTGTTTTAAATGGTGAGAAGGAAGCCAGTTTTCATCATATTCTCAGAGATCCCTAGAGCAATGTTTATCACCATGTAGACTACTGGCAATATGCAACTGTATCCATTATACTCACAGACTTTCTCCGACTGAATCAGAGTTTATGGAGATGAGACATGGGGTTATGCATTATCAATAAGTTGAAATATCACTGATTCAGGCACCTGGGTGGCTCAGTGGGTTAAGTCTCTGCCTTCAGCTCAGATTATGGTCTTAGGGTCCTGGGATCGAGCCCCACATTGGGCTCTCTGCTCTGCTCTGCTTTCCCCTCTCTCTCTGCCTACCTCTCTGCTTGCTTGTCATCTTTCTCTCTCTCACTCTCTCTCTCTCTCTCAAATAAATGAAATATCCCTGATTCAGAAGAATTACGGATTCCACTTTCTCTAGGCCTTCCTTTGAAGGTTCTGTGGTTTTAACTAGGCCTCAAACCAGGATTGGAAAGAAAATGACACAAAAATTAATCCCTGGTAAACACTATTTTAACATGGGCCAAATAGTTATGTAGAGTCTTTTGGCACAAATTCTAATCCTATGTTACAATTAACCAAAGCAGATTGATAGAATGAGAAGGAAGCTGGCTCTTCTTGGGAATAAAACTATGAAAGCCCTGAGAAATTTAACATATATAGGGTACAAAAAGCATAGGGACTTTATATGTCATAAAGTTAGAAAGTGTGAGGAGGAGTCAAGATGGCGGAGAAGTAGCAGGCTGAGACTACTTCAGCTAGCCAGAGATCAGCTAGATAGCTTATCTAAAGATTGCAAACACCTGAAAATCCATCGGCAGATCGAAGAGAAGAAGAACAGCAATTCTGGAAACAGAAAAACAACCACTTTCTGAAAGGTAGGACCGGCGGAGAAGTGAATCCAAAGCGACGGGAAGATAGACTCCAGGGGGAGGGGCCGGCTCCCGACAAGCGGCGGAGCAACGGCGCACAAAATCAGGACTTTTAAAAGTCTGTTCCGCTGAGGGACATCGCTCCAGAGGCTAAACCGGGGCGAAGCCCACGCGGGGTCAGCGTGGCCTCAGGTCCCGCAGGGTCACAGAAGGATCGGGGGTGTCTGAGTGTTGCAGAGCTTGCGGGTATTGGAACGGGAAAGGCAGCTACAGAGACAGAGCCGACAGTAAGCTCACAGCTCGGTGGTACCTTGAACCGGTCACAGGCTCGGTGAGCTTGGAGCGCGGCCGGAGGTCAGGCAGACGGGAGTGACTGGGCGCTGTTCTCTGAGGGCCTACTGAAGAGTGGGGCCCTGGGCTCTCGGCTCCTCCGGGCCAGAGACCAGGAGGCCGCCATTTGTATTCCCCGTCCTCTGGAACTCTACAAAAAGCGCTCAGGGAACAAAAGCTCCTGAAAGCAAACTCAAGTGGATTACTCACCCCGGACCCTGATAAGGGCGGTGCAATCCCACCTGGGGCAAAGACACTTGAGAATCACTACACCAGGCCCCTCCCCCAGAAGATCAACAAGAAATCCAGCTGAGACCAAGTTCACCTACCAAGGAGTGTGGTGTCAATACCAAGGAGAGCAGCAGAATTCCAGAGGAGGAGAAAGCAAAGCACAGAACTCATGGCTTATTCCCTGTGATTTTTTGTAGTCTTGCAGTTAATTTAAATTTTTTTCTTTTTCATTTTCTGTTTTTTTTTCTGGCCTTCTGGTTAAATTTTTTTTTTAACTTTTACCTTTTTCTTTTTTAACGTTTTTTAACTAGTTTATCTAATATATATTTTTTCTTTTTTATATTTTTCTTATTTGTTTTCTTTTTTTTTAATTCTTTTCTTTTCTTTTTTTTCTTTTTTCTTTTTTTTTTTTTCTCTTTTTTTTCTTTCTTCCTCTTTGAACCTCTTTTTATCCCCTTTCTCCGCCCTCACGATTTGGGATCTCTTCTAATTTGGTTAAAGCATATTTGCCTGGGGTTGTTGCCACCCTTTTAGTATTTTACTTGCTCCTTCATATACTCTTATCTGGACAAAATGACAAGACGGAAAAATTCAACACAAAAAATAGAACAAGAGGCAGTACCGAAGGCTAGAGACCTAATCAATACAGACATTGGTAATATGTCAGATCTAGAGTTCAGAAAGACAATTCTCAAGGTTCTAGCCGGGCTCGAAAAAGGCATGGAAGATATTAGAGAAACCCTCTCGAGAGATATAAAAGCCCTTTCTGGAGAAATAAAAGAACTAAAATCTAACCAAGTTGAAATCAAAAAAGCTATTAATGAGGTACAATAAAAAATGGAGGCTCTCACTGCTAGGATAAATGAGGCAGAAGAAAGAATTAGTGAAATAGAAGACCAAATGACAGAGAATAAAGAATCTGAGCAAAAGAGGGACAAACAGCTACTGGACCACGAGGGGAGAATTCGAGAGATAAGTGACACCATAAGACGAAACAACATTAGAATAATTGGGATTCCAGAAGA
The DNA here is from genome assembly GCF_009829155.1 of Mustela erminea. NCBI lineage: Eukaryota > Metazoa > Chordata > Mammalia > Carnivora > Mustelidae > Mustela > Mustela erminea. The sequence goes on along the minus strand of NC_045635.1, from coordinate 81,328,042 downwards.
AGAAGAAAGAGAGAGTGGAGGAGAAGGTATACTGGAGAGAATTATTGGGGAGAATTTCCCCAATATAGCAAAGGGAATGAGCATCAAAATTCAGGAGGTTCAGAGAACGCCCCTCAAAATCAATAAGAATAGGCCCACACCCCGTCACATAATAGTAAAATTTACAAGTCTCAGTGACAAATAGAATATCCTGAAAGCAGCCCGGGAAAAGAAGTCTGTAACATACAATGGTAAAAATATTAGATTGGCAGCTGACTTATCCACAGAGACCTGGCAGGCCAGAAAGAGCTGGCATGATATTTTCAGAGCACTAAACGAGAAAAACATGCAGCCAAGAATACTATATCCAGCTAGGCTATCATTGAAAATAGAAGGAGAGATTTAAAGCTTCCAGGACAAACAAAAACTGAAAGAATTTGCAAACACCAAACCAACTCTACAGGAAATCTTGAAAGGGGTCCTCTAAGCAAAGAGAGAGCCTACAAGTGGTAGATCAGAAAGGAACAGAGACCATAAACAGTAACAGTCACCTTACAGGCAATACAATGGCACTAAATTCATATCTCTCAATAGTTACCCTGAATGTTAATGGGCTAAATGCCCCAGTCAAAAGACACAGGGTATCAGAATAAATAAAAAAACAAAACCCATCTATATGTTGCCTCCAAGAAACTAATTTTAAGCCCGAAGACACCTCCAGATTTAAAGTGAGGGGGTGGAAAAGAATTTACCATGCTAATGGCCATCAGAAGAAAGCAGGAGTGGCAATCCTTAGATCAATTAGATTTTAAGCCAAAGACTATAATAAGAGATGAGGAAGGACACTATATCATACTCAAAGGGTCTGTCCAAAAAGAAGATTTAACAATTTTAAATATCTATGTCCCCAACGTGGGAGCAGCCAACTATATAAACCAAATAATAACAAAATCAAAGAAACACATCAACAATAATACAATACTAGTAGGGGACTTTAACACTCCCCTCACTGAAATGGACAGATCATCCAAGCAAAAGATCAGCAAGGAAATAAAGGCCTTAAACGACACACTGGACCAGATGGACATCACAGATATATTCAGAACATATCATCCCAAAGCAACAGAATACACATTCTTCTCTAGTGCACATGGAACATTCTCCAGAATAGATCACATCCTCGGTCCTAAATCAGGACTCAACCGGTATCAAAAGATTGGGATCATTCCCTGCATATTTTCAGACCACAATGCTCTAAAGCTAGAACTCAACCACAAAAGGAAGTTTGGAAAGAACCCAAATACATGGAGACTAAACAGCCTCCTTCTAAAGAATGAATGGGTCAACCGGGAAATTAAAGAAGAATTGAAAAAATCATGGAAACAAATGATAATGTAAATACAACGATTCCAAATCTGTGGAACACAACAAAGGCAGTTCTGAGAGGAAAATATATAGCGGTACAAGTCTTTCTCAAGAAACAAGAAAGGTCTCAGGTACACAACCTAACCCTACACCTAAAGGACTGGAGAAAGAACAAGAAAGAAACCCTAAGCCCAGCAGGAGAAGAGAAATCATAAAGATCATAGCAGAAAACAATGAAATAGAAACCAAAAAAACAATAGAACAAATCAACAAAACTACGAGCTGGTTCTTTGAAAGAATTAATAAAATTGATAAACCCCTGGCCCAACTTATAAAAAAGAAAAGAGAAAGGACCCAAACAAATAAAATCATGAATGAAAGAGGAGAGAACACAACTAACACCAAAGAAATACAAACTATTATAAGAACATAGTATGAGCAACTCCACACCAACAAATTTGACAATCTGGAAGAAATGGATGCATTCCTAGAAACATATAAACTACCACAACTGAACCAGGAAGAATTAGAAAGCCTGAACAGACCCATAACCAGTAAGGAGATTGAAACAGTCTTTAAAAATCTCCAAACAAACAAAAGCCCAGGGTCAGACGGCTTCCCGGGGGAATTCTACCAAACATTTAAAGAAGAACTAATTCCTATTCTCCTGAAACTGTTCCAAAAAATAGAAATGGATGGAAAACTTCCAAACTCATTTTATGAGGCCAGCATCACCTTGATCCCAAAACCAGACAAGGATCCCATCAAAAAAGAGAGCTATAGACCAATATCCTTGATGAACACAGATGCGAAAATACTCAACAAAATACTAGCCAATAGGATTCAACAGTACATTAAAAGGATTATTCACCACAACCAAGTGGTATTTATTCCAGGGCTGCAAGGTTGGTTCAACATCCGCAAATCAGTCAATGTGATACAACACATCAATAAAAGAAAGAACAAGAACCATATGATACTCTCAATAGATGCTGAAAAAGCATTTAACAAAGTACAGCATCCCTTCCTGATCAAAACTCTTCAAAGTGTAGGGATAGAGGGCACATACCTCAGTATCATCAAAGCCATCTATGAAAAACCCACCAGAAATATCATTCTCAATGGAGAAAAACTGAAAGCTTTTCTGCTAAGGTCAGGAACACGGCAGGGATGTCCATTATCACCACTGCTATTCAACATAGTACTAGAGGTCCTAGCCTCAGCAATCAGACAACAAAAGGAAATTAAAGACATCCAAATCGGCAAAGAAGAAGTCAAATTATCGCTCTTCGCAGATGATATGAGACTATATGTGGAAAACCCAAAAGACTCCTCTCCAAAACTGCTTGAACTTATACAGGAATTCAGTAAAGTGTCAGGATATAAAATCAATGCACAGAAATCAGTTGCATTTCTCTACACCAACAGCAAGACAGAAGAAAGAGAAATTAAGGAGTCAATCCCATTTACGATTGCACCCCAAACCATAAGATACCTAGGAATAAACCTAACCAAAGAGGCACAGAATCTATACTCAGAAAACTATAAAGTACTCATGAAAGAAATTGAGGAAGACACAATGAAATGGAAAAATGTTCCATGCTACTGGATTGGAAGAATAAATATTGTGAAGATGTCTATGCTACCTAAAGCCATCTACACATTTAATGCAATTCCTATCAAAGTACCATCCATCTTTTTCAAAGAAATGGAACAAATAATTCTAAAATTTATATGGAACCAGAAAAGACCTTGAATAGCCAAAGGGATATTGAAAAAGAAAGCCAATGTTGGTGGCATCACAATTCCGGTCTTCAAGCTCTATTACAAAGCTGTCATCATCAAGACAGCATGGTACTGGCACAAAAACAGACACATAGATCAATGGAACAGAATAGAGAGCCCAGAAATAGACCCTCAACTCTACAGTCAACTAATCTTCGACAAAGCAGGAAAGAATGTCCAATGGCAAAAAGACAGCCTCTTCAATAAATGGTGCTGGGAAAATTGGACAGCTACATGCAGAAAAATGAAATTGGACCATTTCCTTACACCACACACAAAAATAGACTCAAAATGGATGAAGGACCTCAATGTGCGAAAGGAATCCATCAAAATCCTTGAGGAGAACACAGGCAGCAACCTCTTCGACCTCAGCCGCAGCAACATCTTCCTAGGAACAACGCCAAAGGCAAGGGAAGCAAGGGCAAAAATGATCTATTGGGATTTCATCAAGATCAAAAGCTTTTGCACAGCAAAGGAAACAGTTAACAAAATCAAAAGACAACTGACAGAATGGGAGAAGATATTTGCAAGCGACATATCAGATAAAGGACTAGTGTCCAGAATCTATAAAGAACTTAGCAAACTCAACACCCAAAGAACAAATAATCCAATCAAGAAATGGGCAGGGGACATGAACAGACATTTCTGCAAAGAAGACATCCAGATGGCCAACAGACACATGAAAAAGTGCTCCATATCACTCGGCATCAGGGAAATACAAATCAAAACCACAATGAGATATCACCTCACACCAGTCAGAATGGCTAAAATCAACAAGTCAGGAAATGACAGATGTTGGCAAGGATGCGGAGAAATGGGAACCCTCCTACACTGTTGGTGGGAATGCAAGCTGGTGCAGCCACTCTGGAAAACAGCATGGAGGTTCCTCAAAATGTTGAAAATAGAACTGCCCTATGACCCAGCAATTGCACTATTGGGTATTTACCCTAAAGATACAAACGTAGTGATCCAAAGGGGCACGTGCACCCGAATGTTTATAGCAGCAATGTCCACAATAGCCAAACTATGGAAAGAACCTAGATGTCCATCAACAGATGAATGGATCAAGAATAGGTGGTATATATACACAATGGAATACTATGCAGCCATCAAAAGAAATGAAATCTTGCCATTTGCGACAACATGGATGGAACTAGAGCGTATCATGCTTAGCGAAATAAGTCAAGCAGAGAAAGACAACTATCCTATGATCTCCCTGATATGAGGAAGTGGTGATGCAACATGGGAGCTTAAGTGGGTAGGAGAAGAATGAATGAAACAAGATGGGATTGGGAGGGAGACAAACCATAAGTGACTCTTAATCTCACAAAACAAACTGAGGGTTGCTGGGGGGAGGGGGTTTGGGAGAAGGGGGTGGTATTATGGACATTGGGGAGGGTATGTTCTTTGGTCAGTGCTGTGAAGTGTGTAAACCTGGTGATTCACAGACCTGTACCCCTGGGGATAAAAATATGTTTATAAAAAATAAAAAATTTAAAAAATTAAATATTATAAAAAAAAAGTTAGAAAGTGTGATGTATGACTAATTTCACCTTTTCAGTAGTTTAGGAATATTTACTACAGTAACTTTCTCCTTCCTATGTTCTACCCATCTTTGATGTTATTTATTATTTTTTTTAAAGGTCAAGCAAAGCTTTATTTTGTGCCAAGCATCGAGAATCAAACTGACCGGTCAGGGGCGTCTCTTACAAAGAGGAGACCCTTCCCTGCCTCACAGACTAACTTTTATAGAGCAAAGGCCATGTGGTTGAGCCTGGCTACACATAGGTGGCCAATGAGATTACAATTTACCCTAGTAGATATTTGAACTAGCCTATCACCTTGGTCAGGATTGGCGTCCAAAAGGCAGGGCCCACTCTCCCTGGTAGCTAGGGAGACAGTATGCATGCTCCACTGATTGGATGTCTCCACCTGGCCTGAATTGCCCTTGTATCTGGGATTTGCAAGTAAGTTCCTCTGGGAGGGGCAAGGTCAATCTAAGTCTACTGCATAGGGTCAATCTAAGTTTATTGCATAAACAACAAAATGGCTCCCTCTGCCTAAGTAGGTCCTTACAGTAACATGTCTTTTATTTTTTTATTTTTATTTTAATTTATTTTTTATTTTCAGCATAACAGTATTCATTATTTTTGCACCACACCCAGTGCTCCATGCAATCCGTGCCCTCTATAATACCCACCACCTGGTACCCCGACATCCCACCCCCCACCCCTTCAAAACCCTCAGATTGTTTTTCAGAGTCCATAGTCTCTCATGGTTCACCTTCCCTTCCAATTTCCCCCAACTCCCTTCTCCTCTCTAACTCCCCATGTTCTCCATGCTATTTGTTATGCTCCACAAATAAATGATGCTATTTTAACCTAAAATTTTGAGAAGTTACCAGCTCTGGACCAAGCCAAGTACTAGACTCTTGATGCATTTTCTCTTTTTGCCTCTCTTTTGCAATCTGAGCCATTCCTGAAACTTTTCACATGCAACAATGTTATATTAAGGACAGTTGTACTTCAGTTGTGTTAATGATTCCCATATTAAGGGTCTCTGCTCTTGAAGCTGCTTGATTTTGTTGTTAGGATGGGGATGGAAGAGAAACAAGAAAGAGAGAAAACAACTTCTAGATGCAGAAAATGATTCCATTTTCAAGTTACATCTTAGCAGTAAAATACATATCTTTGCCTGATTTATTTTGAATGCTATAAGGTTAACATATGATTCCCATGGATGAGGTAGGTCAGGATTTTGAAGTCTAACTCCCTGCTTCAAGTATAAGTTACTTTCAGTAGATGACACATTTAACCTTGTGTTGCAATCAATCTTGTAAGAAATACCTAAGTGGTCTGAGACTTAACTTGGCAATGCTCAAGTTCTTACAACAACATGTTTAACTCCTGGCAATGCTGAATCTTCCTTGTATTTGTTTGTTTGTTTAATTGTTTATATATTTATTTATGTTTTATATGCCTAAGTATTTATCATGGTGTCATAGTGCTGAGGTGAGGAAAATGTTACGCTTGGTCATACTAGAGCCATAAATATCTCTGATGAATTCATTGTTTTTTTTTTTTCATTGTCCTACAGTTGGCCAAGAGACGTGGATTCTGATCCTACTTTTTAAACAGTTGTAACTCCTTTGAGAGATTTTTCCACTCCATTTGTCTTCTTATTAAACAAGCTACAATTTACATCTTTGCTACCTTACTTGGAATTGTAACTGTTTGTTTGGATCATGTTTTTTTCTATGTATTGTTCTTCCTATCTTAGATCATTTTCCAAAACCAAAAATTTAGTATTAGGTGCTAGGAATGGGAGATGCAGATACTCTTGCTGAAGATTATAGTGAAAGAGGAGGCTCCAATAGGTGCGAAAGTGCTTCTTAAACTAGTCTTGTGAGTCTATTTCATTTAAACTTTTCTTCCTTTTTGGATCCTTAAGTTGCTATGTTAAACAAAAGCAATGCTGCCTACTTTGCATTTCACAAGTAAGTTTAGGTATTATTATACGTTCTTCTAAATCCGCTACTATCCTGTTGGATGATATTTTAAGACATTTTAATTCTAAAGCTGGGAGAAATGAATAAGTTTAGTATCACCAAAGGTAAAATGATGAGCCAGGATTTAGGGAGACAAACTAACAGTAGAAGTCATCTAGTATTAAAGATGAGCAAATTCACACTCCTGTATATCCTACTTTCTCCCTCTACCCTCCCCATTCTGGTTAGTTACAAAATTAATATTATAATCTCAAAGCTGTTGAACTTGCATTTTATTCTATAACCATGATTAAAATGTGAGCATTATATATAATAAATATTATGTCTCATAAAAGATGAACATATTCCTTTATGTGTATCATTTTCAAGTACTGTTGCATCCTCAAACATTACAGAAACAAATTTATAATTTTATAATGGCAATCACTAGACAAATAGGATTTGATGTACAGAAACTCACTTTACAGGCAACTTCTTAGTGTTATCACATTTGTGAAGAAAATATTCATCTAATTTGTTAAACACAATATCTGGGTACCCCAAAACCCTGTATTTGTGTTTGGAGTTTTCTTTAATATTTTGATTATATATTTTTAATGGCAAAGTCAGAACATGGGCTTTTTAAAAAGACCTCATAATTGAATAATGCATTTTTGCCATATATATAGTGAGGAGAAATTCTGGAAAATCATATGAACTCAAGTAAAATCAGTTCCTGATGGGAAAAATGGATGCCTGAAGAGTCAAATACAGTGGGCTTAAAATCGGTTATTTGGGATACCAAATGTAGTGTCAGCTGAGTCATCACTTCTTTAAGCTGTAATGGAATCCTCCAATAATGTTCATTAATGTTGAAATGGCCCTTTTAAACCACTAAGTGTTTTGTCATTATTAACCCAACTTTACCACCATGAAACTGTAATTAAGTTAGTGGTGTATTCCCATTTTACAGAAAGAAGGAAAGAGAGAAAATACATGGCCATATAGAGTGGCTGAATAATTTGAAAGAACATAAAAGGTCATTAATAGAATTGAAAAAACTAATGAATAATGTTGAAAGACCTCCATTTAGTGGTTCATTCAAACTCCCATGATATTAAGACACTTGTGAAGCTTTGTAAATCAGGGTTTGGGGGTTGTATATGCTTTTCAGGGATATTATAGTGGACAGAGATTTAGGAACAGATCTTAAGCCAAGGCAGAAATAGACTTACTTACATTCCACTACATCCCCTTGGAATAATGCCACATGGTAATAATACTGTCTCACTCTTGGATAGTGTGGAACAGTTTACATCATGCTTTTATACCTATTATTTCATCCTCACAATGAAGAAAGAAATTCTTTAATTCTTTAAAACTTTAAATTCTTTAAAACTTCAATGCTCCTTAATATGGTCAAAAATCTCAAATAAAAAGTACTGCATATACAAACAATGGGGCACCTGACTGGTTCAATCAGTGGAACATACTATCCTTGATCTTGGGGTCCTGAGTTCAAGCCCCAGGTTGGCATAGAGCTAACTTAAAAAAAAAAAACTGTATATACACACAAAATAATTTAGAAAGAAACAAAACTTGTTGAATCATTATGTTGAAAACAATCTGTTAATTACTGGACTCAGATCAGTTTGTTTTATTTTGTTTTGTTTTTAGGTTTTATTTACTTAAGATAGAGCATAAGAGAGAGAGAGAGAGAAAGCATGAGCACAAGCAGGCGAGAGGAACAGAGGAAGAGGGAAAAGCAGGCTCTCCACTGAGTAGGGAGCCAGATGTGGTACTTCATATCAGGACGCTGGGATCATGACCTGAGTTGAAGACAGTCGCTTAAACAACTGAGCCATCTAGGCACCCTCAAATCAATTTTTGATGCAACATGATAATAACAAATTAAATGGATTTGTAAGTATAGATATAACTTGAGAAACATTTCTCTCTATATAGGTTGCATAACTCTACATGTAGAATAGTCATAAGAGCTCAGATCTGGAGTGTACCAAATATTACTCAATACTAATATTTCCTTATGGAGGGCTAATATCAAACTATATAGATTTTGTTCGTTATGCTAGATACTCAGTCTATATTCTTTACAGGATACTAAATCTGTATATTAATTTAACAAAATTAACCAAACCATAATTGCATCTTGAGGCAGGTGGATTTTCTCAGTTATCCCTTCATAAAAGAACTGCAGGGTATTACAGGGTTCAGCAAATTCATAATGCATGACACATATCAAGTAAAGATGTGTATGAAAAGGAGACCTTGGTAGAGGGCTGAAAGAGAAAATAAACAGCTAATTTGTTTCATTATTATAATAGCAGGCAAGACCAAAATAACTCTTTCATTTTCTTTATTTTCTTATTTAATAGTTCAAGTAGAAGGAAGATGCACTAGCTACATTAACACTAACTGGCTGGCAGATATGAATAACTCTTTCTTTTCTTATGACATTAATTGGAACCAGGATATATCTTCAGGACCCAAGGATAGCACTTAGGGTTGGCAGATGTTTTGGTTAGGTATAAGGTGTCTCTGATATCCCCATGCTCTGGCAATAATGGGCCCACCTTCTTTTTGGTAGTAAATAATAGAATAATAACAAACACATAGCTTTTACTAAATGCCAGATACTATTTTAAGCACACTGTGTATATTTTCTCATTGAATGTTTACAAGTCATGGAGGCAGGTACATTTATTTATTCACCTTTTAGGCATAAAGAAACTGTGGCATAGAAAATAACCTTAAGTAGTCTTAAGGTTGACCCCATACCACAATGTGGATCTTCAGTGAGTTGTGCTGGACCATGTGGTAAACTCTTTTTTTCATAGACTAGAGCTAAGCTGATACCTAGGTCCAAGCCAAAAATCCTCCTCTTTTGTCTTATCCACTTAAAGCCAATACCAGAGCCTTAGATATTAATACTAGAATGACAGGGAAAGGCTGATTGAGAGCATGGGAGCAGTAAGAAACATAAACTGATGAAAGGAATAACAGAAGAAGAAAGCTTGCCCAATTCTTAGAAACATCTCAAGAAACATCTTATTTTCAGGCCTAAATAAGGATACCACTTCTAGCCATCTCAGCCAAGCAAAATAAAAATAAAAGAGCGAGAGAAAGACACAGAAAGAGACAGAGAGAACATCTCAGTGCCACAATATCTCCTTCCATGTACTTCAGGTTTCTCAGGACATCTTCCCTTCCAAGTATTAACATAGTTTCGATGTTTCTGACTTAATTAAGTGGAGGGAAGGGTCAAAATAACCAGCAAAAAACAGATCAAAAAGAAAAGGAGAAATGACTTTTCCAGACTAGTAGACCCAAAGACATTGGAAAAGAAAAAAAAAATGTCAAGGCCAAATAGCCATAGCTGGGTGTATTTGCAGATGCATATTCATTGCTGATGGTATATCTTCATGGTACTGTCATTTATGACTACTTAAAATTCCAGAACCTAGTGAACATCAGAAAGAGATCCCATGATCATGAATGACAAGGATTTTATTAAGACAAGATCTTCCAGATATGGAAAATTCAAGACCACAGCCACATGATGACTTGCCCTAGGTAATGTCAGTAAGTTTGGCAATACTGTGGCCCAACAGCAGCATCCCTCTTTAATTGTCTGCAACCATTGTTAACATCACATACAATTCACCCTTTTCATATCTACCTACCCTCACACTCGTTTTTTGATATAAAATTTTCCATTTAATTCACAAGTCAGTTATTAAATCCCTACTCGCATGCCTACTATTCTGGTAAGTGTTAGGTTCAGAGATTTCACTCAATAACATGAACATGTTGGGAAATGGTGTGCTACTTCTTCGTTCCTGGCCTGAACTGATCAGAAAGGTTGTCTATATTGAAAGCCAAAACCAAAACCAAAACCAAAACTGCAATTCCCATTCAAGGTCATATTGGTAAACTTCCAAGGTTTACTGCACTTAAGCTTTTATTATTCCAGGTTCATTTTATTCAAGTTGATTGTGATTGCTGGAAGCAACTTGCTCTACTCCAAACAGAATGTCTCTGGGCATTAAGGAGCTATTTTCACAAAGCATTATCAAATTCCAAAGGGATCCTGTGGACAAATCCTGCAGTGATTCCATTAGTATCTTCTTTGTGCACAGCCCCGGGGTGCTTTATACTTTTATAAGATACTCACATGGAGAGTTGCATAGTAGAACACATGCCATGGCTTGGAGAATGAAATGACTTAAAGGGCTTTTTTGAATTATCTCCCTCCAGTGACCTGAAAAACCCTGGTCTGCTTATATTTGGATCTTGGTATAAAAGTTTTAGATCTGGTTTGATCTGTGGGTATTATTTATGACTTTGGCTTCTCCTGGGGTGAGGATGGAGGTGACGCTGTGATAAAACAATAAAAAAACTAAAAAACAAAACAAAAACAAAACAAAACTAAAACAAACAATAGCAGTCCACTTAGATACTGTATCAATCTTCTAAAAGTAGGTAATTACTGCCTTTCAAAATTATGCTGGTGAGTCATAAGTACTGGTGATTACCTAATAATTTGTCTTCAACAAAACTATGAAAAATAAATGTACACACATACACACATCCACTGTATTTTTAAAGTAACACATAGGCTTGAGATAGTTATTTCCAGTCTTTTGAAAAGTGACTCAGTGGTTAACAATGAAAATTGTCAGTGTATTGCTCCTGTCTTATTTATGGTAAAAAAATATTACTTTAATCGTTTTCAAGAAAATGTGATCTTTTTTGTACTTCCAGTCATTTAATGTGACTGAGAAATATAGTTTGTACTAAATTTTGCATAATGAACAAGGCAACTTCATAGAAAATTAAGCATTATGATCTTAAATCCCCCTAAATCCATAATTCCTTCAGAAATATCTATTATATTAACATACATGACAAAGAACTTTAGGATTAGTGTTTTTTTAAAATTTATTTGACAGAGAGAGAGAGAGCGACCACAAGTAGGTAGAGAGGCAGGCGGGGGGGGGGGGAAGCAGGCTCCCTGCTGAGCAGAGAGCTGATGCGGGGCTTCATCCCAGGACCCTGAGATCATGACCTGAACCAAAGGCAGAGGTTTAACCCCACTCAGTAACCCAGGCACCCCGGGGTTAGTGTTTTTAATGAAAAGACATTTCTCATTTTTCTAATGAGGATTTACTGATTATGACTAACCAAAAAGAGGCAAGGGCATTTCATATAGATGACAGCTCTAACACATACATGGGTAAATATGGTCTTGGTCATTAGTGAGTACCTTATAATAGCAGAGTTAATAGGAGTCAAGGTTAATGGATAATCAGAAATTCTACTCTTATTAAGTAGTTTGAAGTTTATTGTTATAGCAGGTATTCTTTGGTTTCTCACTTTAGGAATGTGGTCAAGCAGAGTCCAAACTAGTCACATGCCAAATATCCAGGGATCAAATATGAGTGTGCCACTAATCATCAAACAAAAATTAAAACAATTATGTCCAGTGACAAAGCAGCAAGACATATTTGGGGAATGTTCATTTTTTTCTCAAAGACATTGGCCATCATTAAAATAAGTAAGATAAAAAATAATACCTTAGTGTTAGAAGTTGAAGTTAGGGATAAATGGGAGTAGAACAAAGTCAGATTATCTATAGCCAAGTGCAGAGTCAAAATATCTTAACATCTTTTTATTATTATTCTAGATGTTTAGATATTTTGTCCCTCTATACTTGATTACTAATAATCCAATTTTTCTCTACTTCCATTCATGTCTAACTTTAACAAACAAACAAACAAACAAAAAACAGACTCTTCAATACAGAGAAGAAACATGTGGTTGCCAGAGGGAAAGTAGGCAGGGAATGGGTAAAATAAATAAAGGGGATTAAGGGGTAAAAACTTCCAGTTATGGAAAAAATAAGTCACAGAGATGAAGGGTACAGCATAGGGAGCATAGGGAATATGGTCAATAATACTGTAATAACATTGTTTGATGACAGATGGTGATTAAAGTTATAATGGTGAGGGCGCCCCTGATAAGCATCCAACTCTTGATTTTATGATCTCAGGGTCCTGGGATCCAGCCCCCTACTGGGTTCATGTTCAGTGGGATTTCTTCTTGAGGATTCTCTCTCTCCCTCTGCCTCTCCCCGCTGCCAAATAAATAAATCTTTAAAAAAGTTTTAGGGTCTTAGACCCTATTCATTGTTTTTGAGAACAAAACCTACCCCTACTTCTAACTGCTAGTGCAATTTTGGGGGAAATTACTTATTTTAGCTTAATTTTTTTTTACCTATAAAATAAGTATATACTAATTATTATTTACAATATTTTTGTAAAATTAGACTAAAAAAAAACAATTTCGGCTTAAGTTCAGAGTATAATACCTAACTCATAGTAGTAATATAATGAATTCTAACAGTCAACATCATCAACATTTTTTTTTAAGTTAGTGAAACTAAAATTTGAAGAATTGTATTCTTTTGGGCTTTATACCAATGACTTATGATCACAGTTTATGTAATTTTTTCAAATGATTTATACACAACTAATAATCATTTTCATAAAATATATACACCTATAGTATTTTTGGATTAAGGTTCCAGCTGTTATTTTCAGTGTGATGCTTTTTGCAGTTCTTCCTCTTTCATGGGCATTCCTCCTGATATCTTAGCCAGAAAGCAATAGAAATAGAAAAATCATTGGAGCATGAAACAATTAGAAAAGGGGTGCCTGAGTGGCTCCATCAATTAAGCATCTGTCTTTGGCTCAGGTCATGATCCCAGGGTCTTGAGATCAAGCACCGTGTTGGGTTTTCTGCTCAGCAGTGAGTCTGCTTCTCCTTTTGCTTCTGTGCTCCCTCTCCCTCTGTGCTCTCTTTCTCCCTTTCAAGTAAATAAAATCTTAAAAAAAGAAATAGTCACCATACAATATCTTCTTTTGAACAATTAATTTTATATATGTGCATTTGTGTGTCCTTAAAACCTTCTTTTGTCTTGAATATTTACAGTTGATTTATTTCTGTTCACTTTAGGGGAACAGCCCATCATATCTTTCTGACTTCAATATGAGTCTATGTCCAACCCAGAGGAGATATGTAACCATGAGTATTATTTTAACACTAAAATTGACTGAGCTCTAGGTTAATTATAGCATTAATCCTATCTGCCTTTTCAGTTTCAGGACGAGGTGTAGTATAGTGAGTGGTAGGCTTTAATGTCAGATTGCCCCAGTGAAAAATTTCAGATCTTTATTTGCTACCTGGATGGCCAAAGGCAAGTTATTTAACCTCCAATTGCCATTGTTTCCACAAATGTAAAATGGTTGTGACAATAGTAGTTATTACATAGAACTGTTGTGAGGATTAAATGAATGGTTACATGTGTAGGGTTTAATTTATGGAAAGTACTTAATACATTTCAGTAATGATGACCATGACAATAATCAAACAATTGAAGTGGTTTAAGAGAAGTAAAGGTTTTCTTTGGCACACTGAGTTTTTCTAATTTTATAAAAGCAATCAAGGCTTCTTTTCTCTAAATCTTTTTGGTTTGGTATTTGACACTTTTATTTTAGGACAATACTCTGTCTTTCATTTTCCCTAAATGACACAATTACCTTTTTCATTCAGGGCTCTATTTCCTTGACAATGCACTGACAATCAGTGCATTCCAGACTAGTATTGCCTGTGTGATAGAACATTGTGACAAATTTCAGTACTTTGTTGTCAATGCGAATTGCTGTCCGATTCATGAGAATATGACCTTTTTTGGCCTTTTCTCCTTTCCTACCACTCATGAGAATATATAAAATATGAAGGAGACTCTTACCACAAAGTTAACTTTTTAAAAAACGTAATTAGCACATCTGAAAATCTCATTGAGCGAGTACTTTCATACAGAAACTACTTGTGTGGCAGAATTAAGGCAACACATCTAGTTCAGAGAAAGATTTGTGGGCCTTCCTCCTTACTCCCACAGGCAACTTTCACTGTAATACAGTTACTACAGGTCCTTAGCAAAGTCTAGAAACTTTCGTAGTCTTTGGAGTCAGATGTATCTGGGTTTGAATGTTTGCTCTGTCACTTAGCTGGATGACCTTATGGTAGTTGTAGTGTAGGTTTAACCTCCTTAAACTTGAGTTTCCTTATCTTTATATTGGGAAGTGATGGGATAATCTATGTAATATATTTAGAACATCTGCTACATAATAAGTACTCAGTAAATGGTTGTTATTATTTTTATTATAATCTTCATGTGCTTGATTTCCTGGATTGTTGTCTCTATTTCAGACACTATTTAACAAAGAATACATAGAGATCCATTGCTTTTCTCTATTTAATGGCATTTAATTACTTTTTCTTTTTCTTTTTTTTCCCACTGATATGGCCAGTGAGATGCCCTACCCCCATTCTGTGGTGTTTTCTCATTGTGTACTTTAGTTACAGAAAATGGGGAAAAATCTTCCACAGTTCCTGGCATGTACATATACCAGCATTGCAAAACAATACCTTATTTATTATTATAACTACTATTATCAGTATTATTATCTTATGAACAAAATTATATTAAGTCATTATGTAGAAGATCTAGAATGTTAGTTATTTTAGGGTAATAGCACATCCATTGTTTCCTTTATCTGTCTTTCAACAAAGACCACATCTATTGCTCAATGTAGGGGCCCAAAGCTTTATTGTGATTCTGTGAAGTCAAAGTAAAGTATGTTTTGCAATACTGGTCCAAAGAGACTTAGAACAGTTTTTTTTTTTTTTTTAATACCTTTAGCTCTTTGACTTTCATGCTGAAAATGTAGGCAGCTGAACATCAGCTGAATAAAACTAAACAGCCTACTATTAGTCTCTCAGGAGTTTGAAGAAGTGCTCCTTCTTGAAGTGCTCCTTACCACTTGAATGTCTTTCCAATCTAAATAAAAAGGACATACTAATCAGGAATAAATGACATAAGTATTTATCAGCAAGACCATTAATATGATATTACAGATACAAGTTAGCTATGCTTTTTGTATTGATTAATTTTTCTTTGGATTTTTTAATTAATAAATTACAGCAGTGAATTGAATTAATTATCTGTATGGCTCATATGTGCCCACATTTGGACTCTTCCACCAAGTGCCATCTTGCCTGCAGCATCTTTACTGCCTTGAAAGAAGCTTCCAAAATGGCAAAGATCTTTTCAAGACTGTTTTAAGTACCTCCCAAAAGGCCTAGGGCCTTTACCCTTAACTTAAACAGTAGCTAGCTGTATCTGAAGGATCCTGCCTCTTCTGCTGGCTATAAACACTCACCTGAAAAACCCTGCTTAACTCCACACAACAGGAAGTATAAAATAGGGCAGAAAGGAAATTGCCACAGTTCTAGTTTCAGAATCTATCCTGGGCTTCTGCTCTTGTCAGTTCTCGGACTATGCATCTTAACTTGTCACACTATAACTGACTTGCCACTTTCAATATCTTATTTTTGCAGACTTCCACCATCACTCACATGATAGAGAAGGTCCTACACCAAAGAAAATGGTCCATGCCTTAGGATATCACAAAATCTCATTGTGTCGTATATAAACCAAATGAAATCAGCCATATGAAAGGTTTTACAGACAGAGACAAAACTCTACCCTTATTAAAAGTTGATATGTGGCTTTTACTTTTCACTTGGAAGTTTATACATGGCTCTCTCCATCTCCTATCTAGTAATTATTCAAAGGCAGGATGAATCTGTATTGTGTCTAGAAAAAAATTTTTTATATTTAGACCTGAATGCATTTCTATTACCCTGAGTGGATCTCCAAAGTCCTATCAACTGGGAAGACTGTGGTCTATAAGACTGATCCTGAGAAACTAGGAAACAGGTCTCTACCCCTGCATCTTTTAAGCCTACAATAATAACTGGAGTGCCAAAAGAATGCTTGGAGAGTTCCACTTTTCCCATAGACTATAAATATAGGGCAATAAGCAGAAAGAAATAGTAAAGAATGCAAAAATCATTAGACACTAAAAGACCAATGTGTGAGGATCATAATTCAGCTCCATAGTCATTTGTTGGCTTGTGCTATTTTTCTTAACTCATCTGTCCTTCCATATTCTAAAACTTACATGCTTACACCTATTATTAAACTCTTGTGTCTCAGATAACATCCTTGGACTCAAACTTTTATCTGAATAGACCTGTGAATTTAATCTAAATCTTTGGGCTCTCTGCCCAGTTGGGTTCCCTGGGCAATAAGATCTATACCACTGTTCACACAATTTCAAGTTGTCACCAGAAGTAGAAATATTTGCAGCCATCAGAAAGGATGAATACCCAGCATTTGAATCAACATAGATGGGACTGGAGGAGATTATGCTGAGTGAAAGAAGTCAAGCAGAGGAAGTTAATTATCATATGGTTTCACTTACTTGTTGAGCATAAGGAATAACATGGAAGTCATTAGGAGAAGGAAAGGAAAAGTGAATTGGGGTAAATAGGAGGGTGAGATGAAGCATGCTAAACTGTGGACTCTGAGAAACGAACTGAGGGTTTTGAAGCGGGGGATGGGCAGATGTATGAGCCTGGTGGGGGTATTAAGGAGGATATATGTTGTATGGAGCACTGGGTATGGTGCATAAACGATGAGTCTTGGAACACTGAAAAAATAAAATAAATGATAAATAATAAATAAAATACTAAAGCTGGGGAAAAAAGAAATATTAATATTTGTTGTCTATTTAACAAAAATATTATATTAAAATGATATGATAATGTACCTTGCATTTGTTAATGACTTAAGGAATAAGGATAACATTATTTCTAGTATCAGTTAATAATCAGTTAAAAATTTCTGATTTCAGTATGGAAAGTATGTTCCTGACAGTTTTTCTTCTAGCCAGAGACCTTTATTAAGTATATGAAATGCAAACGTGGTGACTTGATTTTAAATTTAAATTTAATGGTGTAAATAACAATCTCCAAGGACACAAAACATTTATGGTAGATTTAAAAATTCAATACATTTTCTCAACATTTATGCAACTATCATTCCTGTTGTAGGAACCAGCTTTATTTATCTTTCTGTCTCCATAGCACACAGAAGATACTCAATAGATTTTTAAAAACTAGTCCAAACAATGGAACCAAAAGAATCATATTTTCATTTGGCAGATTTATTTTGGGATATTTCATAAGATATTTAAATGCATATAGGTGAAGATAATGTTCGTCAAAGTGAATAATAGGCTTTGAAAATGTAGTTGCCATTCTATTTTCAAGCAAGGATGCTTTCTTTCTAATAGAAAAACAATTCTAAAATTATAATGGAAGTCAATAAGCAAATAGAATTCCATATATACATCGTATATGGACGCAATCTAAATGTTCATCCACAGATGAATGGATAAAGAAGATGAAGTACATATATAATGGAATATTACTCAGCCATAAAACAGAATGAAATATTGCCATTTGCAACAACATGGTGGAGCTACTGAGTATTATGTTAAGTGAAGTCAGTCAGTCAGAGAAAGACATATACCATATGATTTCACTTATATGTGGAATTTAAGAAACAAAACAAAATAAAGAAGAGAACAAAAAGAGAGGGAGAGGGGCGCCTGGGTGGCATAGTTGGTTAAGCATCTGACTCTTGGTTTGGGGGAGCTATGGTCATGAGGTCATGATCTCAGGGTGGTAAGATTGAGCCCCACACCAGGCTCAAAGCTCAGCATGGAGTCTGCTTGGGATGCTCTCTCCTCTCCCTCTTCCCACCCCTCCTTGCACATACCCCCCTAAAATAAGTAAATGAATCTTTTAAAAAAGAGAGGGAAGTAAGTAAGCCAAGAAGCAGACTCTTAAATATACAGAACAAACTTATGTTTACCAGAAGAGAGGTGGCTGGAGAAATGGGTGAAATAAGTGATGAAGATTAAAAAAAAAAAAAAAAAGAAAGAAATAGGTGATGGTGATTAAAGAGTATATTTGTGATGAGTACCAGGTATTGTACAGAAGTGTGCAATCATTATATTGTACACCAGAAATGAATACTGCATTGTATATTAATGAACTGGAATTTAAATTAAAAACTATTTTTTTGATATTTCATGCTTTATTTTATTTGAAACTCTCTTCAATTGCCTAAAAGTATAACTCACAAGTACTAAGTGCCTTATTCAAATGCATAGAACAACTTTTTGATTCAGATCTAGGAAGTTACATTTTTGGTTCAAGGTGTGTTGTACTTTTACTTCACTGGGTAAGAAAAAATCTAGATAGTGTACTCATCTCCCTTTCATATAAAAATAAGTCTTCATCTTAATTAGCATTTTCATTTCTTCCCTTATTCAGAAATAGATTTTATGGCCCTCAAAAACAGTCAGATACGCTAAGAGATTATATTATGGAAACAATCCTACTGTTTCATTAGCTTAAAATATCAAGGTTTATTTCTGACATTTCAAGGTTACTTGAGTCTCTACATGGCATTGCAAGTCACTGTGGAAGAACAAAAGAGATAAACTGCACACTGGCTTCTAAAACTTCCATTTGAAAATGACACAAGTCACTTTTGCTCGTATGTCAATGACTGAAAAAATTCATATAGTCACATCTAATTTTAAGGAGACAAGGCAGTACAATTCTATCATTTGTCCACGGAGAAACCCATAAATTGTTGATGAAAAACACTAATGGCTAAGAAAATTCTCCATTAGGATGATTTATCAAGTAATTTCCATTTAGTGTTTTTAGTTTTCATTCCTACATCCTCCCACTCCCATAGAGCAATCAGCCATCTGCTTAGCAAGTGATAACAAGAAGTCTTCAATTTTAAAAATTAGGAGTTTAATTAGATTGTTAACCCACTGGGTAAGGATTGTTTCAAACTGCTTCAGAGTCTATACAGTACTTCAAAATTAATTTCCAGTGCTGTTGTTATTCACCAAATCCTTAATTTGATATCCTAGGTATGTAGTTGATGGTCTATGAACCTCAATTCTTATTTGAGGGCTCCTAGGTGAACTCTTTTTATTTACAGGAAAATGCTCCAGAGATTGGTTATCTTGAGTAAAATAGACAAACCTCAAATATCTCTCACTACTGGGTGTATGTATACATGTATTTAACACCATTTTATGGAACCTATTTCTTGATAGACTTTTGTCAGCTTTGAATTCCTCTGAGCAGCAAACTCTCCTCAAAAGAGCTGACAAGTATTTATTAGAATAACTCCTTGTTATAAATAGTTCAATCACCAATTTAAAACTGTAATAAACCTTGACACCACCAAATATAAGCTGCAAACACTCCTTTATTATATAATTCCAGCCCTAAGAAAAATTACCAGGACAATGAGAATTATCATGTGACCATATTTTTACACTTCAATTTCTGAGTAAGATGATCAACATCTTACATTATTAAACTAAATCATAAGGAAAAGATTTTGTTCAAAAATTTAAAATATGGTATTTGGTTGCTGGCCTCTCTGTAATGAAAATGGCAAAGAAGTATGAGTTTGAAACTCGACTGTTCTTTATTAGTGAAATTCTACAAATTCCTTTGCATATCTGAGCCTTCTGTATGTTTCCCTATACTTGGTCAAATGCAAGCTTTGTTGGATTTATATTTTTCCCATGAACATATCTGCTTAAACAGCCATTGTCCAAACTTATTAAAAACTTTTCTAATGCATTAGCTTAAAGGAGAGACACTAGTTTTTCCAGTATTGTGGCTAGATTCCCATCACTGCTTCTCTGATCTTGAGATACAGGTATGATGAACAGAGTGAGCATATGAATGTTGGTCTGTTTTCTAACTTCTATTGTATTAGAAGGAAGAATAATCCTTCAGAGACCATTTAGCTAAAGAAAAGCTTAACTGAGATCATCCAAGCGCCACAAAGCTGCCATCCTCTTTGCATAAAGGGTCAGCATTATTAGCCCCTGTTAATGGAAAGCTTAATGTGAGCTACAGTAACTGTTTCCTGAAGGTGTTACCACAGAAACAGATATCAACATATCTTCCAGAAGTTATACATTGAAAGAAAAACTGTAAGAATATAGTTTCCATCACTGAATCTTGCAAAGAAGAAAAATATAAAGATCTCCTGACCACAACCTCATATGTGTTTCAAAAGTTTGTGTAACATTTTCTACTATTATTTATTGAGTGATTGATCAATGTCTATTGTACTAAACACTTTTCAGACATGATCTCACTTAATCTTCATAGCAATCCTTTCAAATATATACCATTATTATTTTAACTGTTTTGGATAAAGAAATTGAAGTTCAGGGAAACGAATTACTTATGCAAGATTATGCAGCCAGTAAGTGGCCTAAGTGGGAAATAACGCTGATCTGTTTCATCTCAAAGTTGTACTCTACACCCTTCTAATATATAGCTGCCGATTTATAATATGGAGTAAAACATAAGCTCTTTCAAAAGTACTCACCATGTCCAACTCCAACATTATTAACTCTATCTTTGGTAGCTATGATTGCAATATATGAAATATAGCTTAAACACTACTTAGAAATATAGTTCTATACATGAATTCAACCTGAATGACAATTCTTACCATTTTAGGAGTTATGTAACAAGTGATATATAATATCAAATTGAAGGATTTGAGTTCTTTCCTGGTATAATTTAAAAATACTTTTCTAGCTTGTAGTAAAGGGGCATGGTGGTGATTTTAATAATTATAGAAAGCAACAAATGTATCAGAAATGATGAGGAAGTTGGTAAAACCGATGCAGATTTTGGATTATGCTTTAACATGATCTGATCTAAAGCTTGGATTGCAGAAATGTCATTCCAAGTTATAGTGGCAGAGGTTGAGCAAATACAGCTTTGCTTTTATTCTTATGGGAATTTCCTAAGGCTGAGAGTTAGGAAGAAAATCCTCTTTTAACTTGCAAACTGAGCAAATTTGATCTGGAAATCATGAGAATAAATATGTAAATAAATAAATTCAAGAGAATAAATATGAAGTTCCAGGGTGTAATTTTTATAAGATATTCTTATGCCCGTAAATACTCTGAGTGTAAATGTTGGCAGTTTTATTGAATACCATACCTGCAGTTTGGTTGAAATGCTTCTTACAGCTCTATCAACTCCCAGTGGATTTCTCCCACAAGCATCAGTACCACTTAAAGCCTGGGATAGGTTCCTGTTATAATATGATTACGTCATTAAAGGTCTTGACTCCAAATAGGAAGTAAATGCAATTGAAATAATACAATAGCATGAATTGACTTGTTTCACAATCCAGATGATGTTAGGAAAATAAGAAAATGAATATTTTCATTGTTCTTTAGTTATAATCAAAGATTTTATTATCTTTCCATCTGGGAAATTCATCATTTTTTAATCATTGTGTACTGTATTAGGATTTCTTACATTTAAGCTGAACCAGACTATAGTACAGTTGGGTCATATGATCTATATTTTGCAGGCTAAAGGGCACCACATGATTTCATCCAGATAAATTATTCAAAAAACAGTTTGGGACTCTGAGAATTCTCAGTTTCTGCTTCTCCTTTACTGACCTATGTCTTCTGAACTGTATTACTTAAAACTTCAAAATAAGAAGAAGCCTTAATTTTCTGTGGGAACATTTTCCTACTTACATAGTCACCCAGAAAAGACTAGATAATAACTATCTTGTGAATTTACAGGCAAAAGTTAGGCGGTATCTTTGATCAAGAGTTTCCATATGCTACAGTCATGAAAGCAAAAAAAAAAAGGAAAGGCAGGTATATGTACAGAGGAGGCAACATATTACTGCACACTGATAACTTTTTTGTTTACTACATTAAATTATTTTCTTAGGCAGTTGTAATCTGAAGTTAATCAAAATATTTATCATTCTAAGTTATATAAATGAACAGGCAAATCCAACTAGGAAGGCTCAAAAGAGGTATTTGAGAGTAGTACTTCAATAGATTTACAGAAGATGATTGAAAGACAACAAGGCAGACTGTCTTAAACCCTATTCTTGCTTAAAATGAGAAAATATTTGGATTGTCTTTGTCCTGCTCTTCTTAAGCTTATTTTCCCTTCACCTGAGACATTAAATATCCTCCGGAAATAGGGACTAACCAAGTATAGCTTATGGACAAAATTTGGTCTATCATCTGTTTTTGAACAATTTTTTTTTTAAGAACAGAGTTAAAACATTGTTTTAGTCAATGACAGTTTTTGTACCACAATGGCAGAATTGAACAGCTGCAATTATGTATGGTCCTCAAGTCTGAATATTCCTTTCTGATGCTACTGAAAAAGTTTGATCCCTGTTTTAAGTTTTAGTCTTTCAACATAGGGGGAAGGGAAACAAAAATGAGAGGGAAACAAACGATAAGAGACTCCTAACTATAGAAAGCAAACTGAAGGTTGATGGAATGACGTGGGCAGACATAGACTTAATAGGTAATGAACACTGGGTGTTATATGTAAGTGATGAATCACTAAATTCTACTCTTGGAACACTATATGTTAACTAACCAGAATTTAAATATTGGAAACAAACAACCAAAATGTTAGCCCTTCCCTTACTTTCACCTCAATTGGTTTCTCTAGGAACAATTCTATCCAGAAAATAATGTAATATAAGTAGCTATTATTCAATACACTGAGACTTAATGTCAGGTTACCCATATTGCAGGTGACTAATTTCTTAAGTATATAATTCAGTTTTATATTTGTACTTGAGTCATTTGGCTTTGTAGCTTGCCTCATAGTCCAGAATCTAGGTTTCACTTTTGTTTTGGTTTGCATTTCTTTGCCCCAAATTCCATTACTGAATCCCAGCACAGTAACTGTAGCTCTAATACTCACTGTATAACTTCCATCCTGCCTCTTGTTCACCTAGATTTTGAGTGACACTACCCCACAGCTATTACACATCCATTAGTTGAGGCATAAGGCCATCTGTATGCTTGCTTGCATTTCAAAGTACAGTCATCATTCACTTTGAATACTGTGCATTGAGTGATAAATTGGGCTCTCAGAACTATTGACTGAGTTGGTCCAAATGAGTGTTTCTCATCCAGGTGTAAATTTCTAGTTTCAGGCCCCCTTTTTCCAAGATTTCTTCATCCTATGACAGACAAGTAGAAGAAAAATCTCATATATGTTGAGTTAGCAATTTCACTGGGGGAAAAAGAAAGATGGTTTTATCACAAGTGCAGACTTATTCAAATAATATGTATAGAGAGAACAAAATAATTTCAGACCTTCTGAAATGAGTGGAATAGAATCTTATCTCATTTTTAAAATTATTCTAACATTAACACTAAGTATCCAGTGTGACAAGAAATTATTTACATTAAGGGGAGAAATAAACAATTGGAAGTCATTTTGAGCCTTGGGCCTCCAAGAAGAAAATGTAGTTTTAGGTTACAGAGAGTGAGTGGTCTCTAGTGGTGTGAATGGACTTGGTAAAAGAGATTGGATTGGAGAGCACAAGGTTTATTTCAATTGTGCCAATTCAGCAGAAAATCTTATCAAATTCAAGGAAGAACGTTAGCTGATTAAAATGATTATGCCTGCCAATTCTTGTTGAGATATAAGTATGCCCAATTGACTAGTCAAAATCCTCAGTGTGCATGAATATGTATAAATCCTATACTATATATTGCAAGAGATAAGATTCTCCTTGAGTGTCAATAATTGTTTAAGCTTTTTTAAAATTATTTGTTTGTTTTAAACAGGGAATCTCATTTCATGGGGTGGTTGATGAACTTTTTCAACTGGAAGTAACTATCTTTTTACTTTAATCTTCTAGAACAGCATAACATCATTGTAAAGAAATTAAATGGATTTCCAGTATTAATAGCACCTTTTGATTTAGAGGCATTCTTATAAGAAATTTAGATTTTTTTTTAATTATAGAGAGAGGGAGACAGAGAGTCAAAGATAGAAAGAGAGACAGAAAGTAAAAAGAAACATTCCCATTGTCACCTGAAGTTTGGTGTTTTCACCAGGAATGCCTGGAGTATGTGGGAATATATGACATACTCCATTAACTCATCATGCATTATTGCATTATATTCTCAGAGTCATTCTCTATAAATGAATCTTAAAAGTAGTCCACCTTGGTATTGATTGATGGGGAAAATATTCATAATTATGGTATCAGACTGTGAATACCAGTATTGTAAACAGCTTCCTTTACTCAAACTGAATATGAAATATGTAGCAGGGGAAACCGCAAAGCCTGATGACGTATCTCTTACAAAGTTGAAGTAAAAATGGGCTCTGCAGGAGTTGGCTTGATGAGCCCAAATAAGCAGACTTTGAAACCTCTTCTGTAAGTAGTCCCTCATGTTAATTCAGATGTCATTCTCAAACCTAAAAAAAAAAAAATCCAGTATACAGCCTGATCTTCCAAGTAATCCTCAGCAAGAAACCCTGGAGTAAATAGTCTAGAAAATAAGAGGACGACCTTGGCAGAAGGTAATTGTGGGGGGGGGGGGGGGAGTAAGTTACACATATACGAAAGAGGTACGTACAAAAATTTTTCTGTTGACTGCTTATAGAAAACATATCTTTGGTTAATCACATCAAATTATATATGCCTGAAAATGAAATTGGCATGTTTTTCAAAACTACCTACCATTTCTTTATGTTTATATAAATAATACAACAAATCTAAAAACACCAGAGTCACCTTGAAAGTTCTCATCTTTTTCATCTTTTCAACCTAATATTACAATAAATGTTGTTGATTCTCTTGCTAAAGGTATATTTGTCCCACCACTATATTTTCATGGTGGTAATTCTGGACTTACTACTCATTACATTTACCTTGGATTTTTACAATAGTTTCTTTTTCCAAATTCAAACTCTAGAAGTTGCTGTCTGCCTTCCAATCTTTTCTATATGTTTACTGCCAGAACTATCTTGCTAGAAAACACAGCCATAAATTATGTTGCTTTAATGCTTAAGAATCTACAATGACTCTATGTGAATATTAGAAAATAAAAATTTTAAAAAAGGAATAAACTAGACGAAAGACCTCAATGTGAGACAGGAATCCATCAGAATCCTAGAGGAGAACATAGGCAGTAATCTCTTCGATATCAGCCACAGCAACTTCTTTTAAGATATGTCTCCAAAGGCAAAGGAAACAAAAGCGAAGATGAACTTTTGGGACTTCATCACAATCAAAAGCTTCTGCACAGCAAAGGAAAGAATCAAGAAAACAAAGAGGCAACCCATGGAATGGGAGAAGATATTTGCAAATGACAGTACAGACAAAAGGTTGATATCCAGGATCTATAAAGAACTCCTCAAACTCAACACACACAAAACAGACAATCATATCAAAAAATGGGCAGAAGATTTGGACAAACACTTCTCCAATGAAGACATACAAATGGCTCTCAGACACATGAAAAAATGTTCATCATCACTAGCCCTCAGGGAGATTCAAATTAAAACCACATAGAGATATCACCTTACACCAGTTAGAATGGCCAAAATTAACAAAACAGGAAACAACATGTGTTGGAGAGGATGTGAAGAAAGGGGAACCCTCTTCCACTGTTGGTGAGAATGCAAGTTGGTGCAGCCTCTTTGGAGAACAGTGTGGAGATTCCTCAAGAAATTAAAAATAGAACTTCCCTATGACCCTGCCATTGCACTACTGGGTATTGACCCCAAAGATACAGATGTCGTGAAAAGAAGGGCCATCTGTACCCCAATGTTTATAGCAGCAATGGCCATGTTCACCACACTATGGAAAGAACCAAGATGCCCTTCAATGGATGAATGGATAAGGAAGATGTGGTCCATATACACGATGGAGTATTATGCCTCCATCAGAAAGGACGAATACCCAACTTTTGTAGCAACATGGACGGGACTGGAAGAGATTATGCTGAGTGAAATAAGTCAAGCAGAGAGAGTCAATTATCATCTGGTTTCACTTATTTGTGAAGCATAACAAATAGCATGAAGGACATGGGGAGAAAGAGAGGAGAAGGGAGTTGGGGGAAATTGGAAGGGGAGGTGGACTGGAAGGACTAAACCATTGTTTAGTCTCAGAGAAGTCTTCAGAGAAGGACTCTGAAAATAATCTGAGGGTTTTGAAGGGGCGGGGGGTGGAGGTCGGGGTACCAGGTGGTGGGTATTATAGAGGGCACGTATTGCATGGAGCACTGGGTGTGGTGCAAAAATAATGAATACTGTTATGCTGCAAATAAAAAATAAAAAAAAAAACCTCCAAAAAAAAAATCTACAATGACTTCCTAGTGTGTACAATATCATGTTTAATTTCCATTCTTCATACTATAACAGATTTTATCTATCCAGGTCCCTTTTTCCTCTATAGCACAAGCCATTAACTCAAGCCAGGGCGACGTTTATACCATTACACTGTGTGTGATGTATTAATTCCTCTTACCAAAAATCGTAACATTTAAACATTTAAGCTTATGCTAATCATGAAACTAAGTATTTTTCTTGAATTTTCTCTAATGTTCACAAAATATATTCAAATAGAAAGTGTCAACTTTGTGTTAATAGCTGAAGAACCTAACTATCAGATAATTAATTTGCCCAGGGTTAACATGCTAGTAGCAGAGTGAAGATTAAAATCCACTTTGGGAGAAGAGGAGTTAAGGTGGCAGAGTAGTAAGGGAATCCTATGCTTGCCTCATCCCATAAACATAGCCAGATAAATATCAAATCATTTTCACACCTAAGAAATCAATCTGAGGACCGAGAGAACAAACTGCACATCTAGAGGACAAAACAAACAAACAAACAAACAAACAAACACAATGTGATAGGTAGGAGATGTGGAGACATGAATTGAGTAAGAAATGAATCACAGGTATTGTGGAAGAGAGGATGTCTTGATCACAGAGGAGAAAGAGATGGAGCAAGAGGAAGAGTAGTGCATAAGGGATTGCCCAAGAAAAACACTTCCCAAAAACCACCAACTGGAAAAGAAATAGGGACTTATTATCAGAAGTTTCACAAGCAGCAGAACTCAAAGTCTGAAGTTTTAAAAATCCAGGCCATCACCAGGATGGAGCCTAGTGGGTATAGAAGTGCTCCTATGGAGAAGTAAGGCAGAGGCCCAGAAGCAGACAGTGTGGTCTGAAGATCTCCTGGGTCATACTAGGAGAGACAGTTGCCCTTTTGGAGGGCATTTGGGAGAGTTGACACTGATTCTCATGGGGCAAAATAGCTGGCAGACTCCCATGCACTGCTGTGTTCATTAACACAGGATAAGAGACACCCGCTGAAGGCAGTTAAGCTGGATGCTAGATTTTTCCTGCACTTTACCATAATTCCAAGTCCCTGCATGTTTGTGTGACTACCTTCTAGGGCAAACCGATGCCAAACACAGCATGGTAAGACCGTCCCCCAGAGGATCAGTATGGGTTTGTGCCATGCTTGGTCCCTAAAACTTAGTTTTGAAACCAAGATGGTACACCTGAGATAAAACACAGGAGTACTATTGCCACCAGGTGGGCAGATGGCTAAGACACAGAAAAGGATAAGGCTGAGATTTGAGGGACGCCTGGGACACACAAGAGGAGAATGCTTGCTCATGTGTGAGGGCCTCCTGAACAAATGTGGGCATGAACTTCCCTCTCTGGGGGTAAGAGAGTGGGCTAATGCCATTTTTCCAGACCCATCAGCATGAATGGACTTCAGAGAGCAGTACAACACCCACAGTGGAGGCTTGAGATGCTTACACTAAGCCCCACCCTCTGAGCTCTGCAAGTATTTTTTTGTTTTGTTTTGTTTTGTTTTTTAATAGGGCAAGTGTGGGTGAGTGTTAGAACAGAAGTGAGCCCTTCCTCAGAAAACCAGCAAAAACCTATTGCACACAACAAGTCTACTGAGCATACAGTACTACAAAGCTCCAACTTTAGTGAAAATAAGATCTAGTATCTTTTAACAAGCACACAAAAACATACCTACTTAAAACTTGCAAAACACTGGATCAAACACTCCTCACTACAGACAAGCAAAAACTCTGTACAAGGGTGGCCTAAGGGAAAGGGCAGCCAAACCACAATAGCAGAGTACACACAGCATACATCAGAAACACTTCCTGAAGTACCAGGCCTGGGGCAGGATATGAAGTCTTCTTAATATAGTCATTACTTTTAGGAATAGGAAACATAACAGACTTTCCTAACACACAGAAGAAGACAGAGACCTGGACAAACCTCCAAGACAAATAATTTCATCCCAAAAGGAAGAGCAAGAAAAGGTCACAGCCAGGGATGTATCCAAAACACATACAAGTAATATCCCTGAACCAGAATTTAAAACAATAAAAAAGATACTAGCTGGGCTTGAGGAAAGCATAGAGGACACCAGGTAGCCCCTTACAATAGAGATAAAAGACCTAAAAACCAGTCAGGCTGAAATATAAATTGCTATCACCAAGATGCAAAACCAACGGAATGTTAGGTCCACAAGGATGGAAGAAGCAGAGAAACAAATAAGTGAAATGGAAGATAAAACTACAGAAAATAATGAAGCTGAAGAGAAGAGGGAAAGAAAAAATGTATTGGATCATGAAGTTACATTTAAAGGAACTCAGCACCTTCATAAAGAAAAATAATATTGGTATCATAGGAGTCTCAGAAGAAGAGAGTGAAAAGAGGGCAGAAGGTTCATTTGAGTAAATTATAGTTGAAAACTTCCCTAATCTGGAGACGTTAAAAAATATTTAAATCTGAGGTGCCTGGGTGGCTCACTGGGTTAAAGCCTCTGACTTAGGCTCAGGTCATGATCTCAGGGTCCTGGGATTGAGCCCCACGGCGGGCTCTCTGCTCAGCAGGGAGCCTGCTTCCTTTTCTCTCTCTGCCTGATTCTCTGCCTACTTGTGATCTCTGTCAAATAAATAAATAAAATCTTTAAAATAAAAAAGACATTTAAATCCAAGAGGCACAGACAACTTCCACCAAAAAGTGACAAAGACAGGTCAACACAAAGACATATTGTAGTAAAATTTGAAAAATACAGAGATGGGGGGAACATCCTGAAAACAGCAAGGGAATAGAAATTCCTAACCTACAAGGATAAACAAATCAGGTTAGCAGCAAATCTACCCACAGAAATATGAAAGAACAGAAGAGAGTGGCATGATACAGTGTACTAAATGGGAAAATTATGCAGCCAAGATTATTCTATCCAGTAAAGTGGCCATTCAGAAAGAAAGACAGATAAAGAGTTCCCCAGACAAATAAAATAAAGGGTTTGTCACCACTAAATCAGCCCTGCAAGAAATATCAAAGGGGACTCTTTGAGTGGGAAATAAAGACCAAAAGTGGCAAAGACAAGAAAGGAACAGAGAAAATCTCCAGAAACAATGACTTTATAGTAATATAATGGCACTAAATTAATATCTTTCAAAAATTACTCAGAATGTAAATGGACTAAATATTCCAATCAAAAGAGATAGAGTATCAGAAGGGGGGAACCTTCTCTGATACCCTCTGTCCTTTAGATCCAAGGACACCTACAGACTGAAAGTGAGGATGGAGAGCTGTTTATCATGCTAATATATCAAAAGAAAGATGGCACATCCATATTTATATGAGGCAAACTAGATTTAAACCAAAGACTGTAACAAGAGTTGAAGTAGAACACCATATCATAATATAGGGGTCTATCCAAGAAGAAGATCTAACAATTGTCAATATTTATGTACCCAACTTGGAAGCACACCGTATTATAAAACAGTTAATAACAAACATAATGGAACATATTGCTAATAGCACAATAAAAGTAGGGGACTTTATTTTATTTTTTTAAGAAAAAAATAATGAAAATCATGAAATCATGAAATCATGAAATCATGACCTGAGCTGAAGGCAGAGGCTTTAACCCACTGAGCCACCCAGATGCCCCAAAATAGGGGACTTTAATACCCCACCAACATCAATGGATAGTTATTCTCAGCAGAAAATCAACAAGGAAACAATGGTCTTCTCTGTTTACTCTCTAGTCCTTGGACTAGATGGACTTCACAGATATATTCAGAACATTTCAGCCTAAAGCAACAGAATAAACATTCTTCTTGAAGGCACATGGAACATTCTCCAGGATAGATCACATACTGGATTACAAACCAGGCCTCAATAAGAACAAAAATATTGAGATCATACCATGCATATTTTCTGACCACAATACTATGAAACTTGAAGTAAACCACAGGGGAAAATTGGAAAGACCACAAATAAATGAAGTTAAAGAACATCCTACTAAAGAATTAAGAGGCTATCCAGAATATTAAAGATGAAATAAAAAGTACATGGAAGCAAATTAAAATGAAACACAAAAGTCCAAACCATGTGGATGCTGCAAAAGTGGTCATAAGAGGAAAGTGTATAGCAACACAGACCTATTTAAAGAAGCAAGAAAAGAAAAAGAAAAAAAGAAGAATAAAAGTCTCAAATACACAATCTAACCTTATACCTAAAGGAACTGAAAAAGAAAAAGCAACTAAAGCCCAAAGCCAGCAAAAGAAGGGAATTAAAAAAAAAAAAAAAAAACACAAAACTGTAAAACAGATCAATGAAATCAGGAGCTGATTCTTTGAAAGAATTAACAAAATTGATAAACATCTAGCCATACTTTTCAAAAATAAAAGAGATAGGGCCCCAATAAATACAATTATGAATGAAACATGGAGAGATCACAACCAACACCATAAAATACAAACAATTGTAAGAATATTATGAAAAAATTATATGCTAGAAAATTGATCAATCTGTAAGAAATGGAAAAATTCCTAGACACACATGAACTATCAAAACTGAAACAGGAAGAAATAGAAAATTTGAACAAGCTGATAACAAGCAAAGGAATAGAATCAATAATAAAAAAATCTCCCAACAAACAAAAGTTCAGGGACAGATGGTTTTCCAGGTGAATATTACCAATAATTTAAAGAACAGTTAATATCTAATCCTTTCAAAGTTTTCCAAAAAAAAAATGAAATGGAAGGAAAATGTCCAAACTCATTTTATGAGTACAGCATACCTTGATTCCAAAGCCAGAAAAAGACCCCAATAAAAAAGGAGAATTATAGGCCAATATCCCTGATGAATATGGATGCAAAAATTCTTAGTAAGATACTACTAAAACAAATTCAACAGTATATTAAAAGAATTATTCACCACAACTATATGGGATTCATTCTTGTACTATAAGGATGTTTAAATATTTGCAAATTAATAAACATGATAAACATCAATAATAAAAAATAGGATAAGAAGCGTATGATGCTCTCAGTAGAAAAAACATTTGTCTAAGTACAGCATCCATTCTTGACAAAAACCCTCAACAAAGCAAGGCTAGAAGGAACATACCTAAACATCATAAAGGACATACAGAAAAAATCCAAAACAATTATCATCCTCAATGGGGAAAAGTGAGAGTTTTTACTCTATGATCCTACTCTATACTCTTACTGATAACAAGACAGTGTCTACTCTCAACACTCTTATTAAAAATAGTATTGGAAGTCCTAGCCTCAGCAATCAGATGACAAAAAGATAGAAAAGACATCCAAATCAACAAGGAAAAAGTCAAACTTTAACTATTTGCAGACAACATGATACCCTATGCAGAAAACCTAAAATACCACCAAAGAATTGCTAGCACTGATCATTGAATTCAGTAAAGTTGCAGGATACAAAAGGAATATACAGAAATCTGTTTATTTCTATACACCTATAATGAAGCAGCAGAAAAAGAAATCAAGAAATCAATCCCACTTACAATTGCAACATACAGAAGAATGAAACTGGACCACTTTCTTACACCATAATATTCCTAGGAATAAACCTAACCAAAGAGGAGAAAGATCTGTACTCTGAAAATGATAGAGCACAAATGAAAAACATTGAAGTTGACACAAAGAAATGTTAAAAATATTCCATGTTCATGAATTGGAAGAACAAATATTGCTGAAATGTGTATACTACCCAAAGCAATGTACACATTTCATGCAATCCCTATCAAAACATTAGTAGCATTTTTCTCAGAGCTAGGAAAAAAACAACAACAACAACAAAAGGGGTGCTTGGGTGGCTCAGTGGGTTAAGCCTCTGCCTTCGGCTCAGGTCATGATCCCAGGTTCCTGGAATCGAGCCCCGCATCAGGCTCTCTGCTCAGCAGTGAGCCTGCTTCCCCCTCTCTCTCTGCCTGCTGCTCTGCCTACTTGTGATCTCTGTCTGTCAAATAAATAAATAAAATCTTTAAAAACAACAACAACAACAACAACAACAAAAAAACAGTCCTAAAATTTGTATGGAGCCACAGAAGACTGAAAATAGTCAAAGAATTCTTGAAAAAGAAAAGTAAAGCTGGAGACAACACAATTCTGATCTTCAAGTTATATTATAAAGCTGTAGTGATCAAAACCATATAGTACTGGCAAAAAAAAAAAAGGATACTTAGATTAATGGAACAGAATAGAAAACACAGAAATGAGCCCACAACTATATGGCCAACTAATCTTTCACAAAGCAGGAAAGAATATCCAGTAGGAAGAAGACTGTTTCTTCAACAAATTGTTTTAGGAAAACTGGACAGCAACATACAGAAGAATGAAACTGGACCACTTTCTTACACCATACACAAAAATAAATTCAAATGGATGAAAGATCTAAATATGAGACAGGATACCATCAAAATTGTACAGAAGAACACAGGCAGCAACTTCTTTGACTTTGCTGCAACAACTTCTGACTATACATGTCACCAAAGGCAAAGGAAACAAAAGCAAAAATGAACTATTGGGGTTTCATCAAGATAAAAAGCTTCTACACAACAAAGGAAATAGTCAAAAAACTAAAAGGCAACTTATGGAATGGGAGAAGATTCTTGCAAATGACATATCTTATAAAGGGTTAGTATCCAAAATCTAGGAAGGATTTATTAAACTAAAATTTTAAAAATGCAGTTAAGAAATATGCAGAAGACTTGAATAAACATTTTTCCTAAGACATCCAGATGGCTAACGAACACATGAAAATTTGTTCAACATCACTCAGGAAAATGAAAATCAAAAACATGATGAGATAGCACCTTACACCTGTCAGAATGGCTTAAGCTAACAATACAGGAAACAACAAATGTTGGCAAGAATGAAGGAAAAAGGAGAACCCTCTTACTCTTTTGGTAGGAGTACAAATGGGTGCAGCCATTATGGATAACAGTATGGAAGATCCTCAAAAATTTAAATGTGGAGCTACTCTACAATCCAGCAATTTCAGTAGTACGTATATACCCAAAGGATGCAAAAATACAGATTCAAAGGGATACATGCAATCCAATGTTTATAGCATCGTTTTCTACTATAGCCATTTCATGGATAGAATCTAAATGTCCATTGACACATAAATGGATAAGGAAATTGTGGTACATGTGTAGAATAGAATATTACTTGGCCATCAAAAGGAATGAAAGTTTGCCATTTGTAATGACATGGTTGGAGCCTGAGTGTATTGTGCTAAGCAAATCAAGTCAGTCAGAGAAAGACAAATACCATATGATTTCACTCATGTGGAATCTAAAAAAATGAAATATGAACATAGGGGATGGAAAAAAAAGAGAGGGAAGTGAAGCATAATAGACTCTTAACTATAGAGAGAAAGCTGAGGGTTGCTGGCGGGGGGGTGATGGAGTAATTTGTTAATGGGTATTAAGGAGGGCACTTGTGGTGATGAGCATTATATGTAAGTGATGAATCACTAAATTCTACTCCTGAAACCAATTACACTATATGTTAACTAACTAGAATTTAAATAAAAACTTGATTAAAAAAAAAAACAAACACTGGTATGAGCCCAAAGCCTTTCTTTTCTGTAACACCAAATCCTGTGAATATGTGCTTAATTTCTGCCAGTAACATTATAACCTTTCTTACTGGTCTTTTTTTCTGCAAAAATTGTTATTTGCTGTTACTACCCACCTTTCCTCACCAGCATCAAGGGAAACGATTAACCTGACATCTTTTTAGCTTTATATATATGAAATAGTAATTATATTCACTTGTGCCTGATTTCTTTTATGCAATATCATGTTTGTAAGATTCAACCATATTTTTGTATGCAGTTGTATTTTTTTTCATTCTTCTTGCTTTATATAGCGTTTCATTTAATGAACATACCACTATGTACCTATTATTTGCTTATTATAAATAATATTGATAAAGACAAAAGTTCGAGAGCTACTGGAACTGTCCACTGTCTCTTGTGGGAAAGTAAGTTGAAACAATTTGGAAAGTAGTTTGGCAGTTTATTCTAAAGTGAACATATACACATTTTCAGACAGCAATTCCACTTCCAAATATATACCCAGCAGATAAATTATGTATTTCCAGTAAATGACAGGAATAAGAATGTTCACAGAAGCATAAGTTGCTATCTTTTTTCCAATTAAACCATTCTTTAGCATATGTGTTGGTATTAACTTCTGGTTTTAATTTGAACTTATCTTCACATAAAATGAAGTTTAGCACCTATTACCAGCTTAAATATCATTTTTGTTAGTTTTTTTAGTCTTTTGACCATTTTTAAGAAGTACTTTCTCTCTTTTCTTATTTATTTCCAGTGTTTTAAAAAATATATTATGGATATCAATCTTTTTGGGGGGGACTTATATATTTTAGGAATACCTTCTTTTACTTTATGGGTTATCTTTTAACTTTTTCTCATTGGTATCTTTTGATGCACAGTAGTCCTAAATCATAATATAGTTCAATCTATCATAGTTCAATCTATCAATTTTTTTCTTTATGATTGGTAATTTTAGTTTTCTGTATGAAAATATGTGCTTACTCCAAGGTTATGAAGATGTTCTTATATAATTCCTATAAAAGTTCTATCTTTTAACATGACATATTTAAATATACTGTTTATCTGGTCTTTTTATTTTTATAATGATATATAGGAGAAAAGTTCATTCTTCCACATTGGATGGCAAATTACCCCATTATAATTTACTGAAAAAACACTTTCCACAGGGCTATGATGTGGTGTCAATTTCTTCATATACCAGGTAATTTACATAGGTTTTGTTTGTTCCTGGACCTTCCTAGATAGTCCGTTGGTCTACTTGCCTCTTTTTGTGTCAGTATCACAGTTTCTTAATTTCTGAAAGCAGTCATGTCTCTGGGATTATAAGTAATCCAGTTTTGTTTTTCTTCCAGATTGCTTTGACTATATATTCTCTTCCATTTGCATTTCTGTATAAATTTTTAAATCAGCTCATCATACGCAATAAAAAGCTGCTTGGGGTTTTGGAGAACTGATATTTTAATATGGAGCTTTCTGATTCATGCTCATGAATTTACTCAGGTTTTTATCGGTTTTCCTTGGTGATATTTTATACTTTTCTGTATACCAGGCTAACATACCTTTCTGTAAAAACATTCCCTAGGTACTTAGTATTTCAATATTATTTTAAATAGAATAATATTTAAAGTGTAATTTCCTAATTTTGTTGACCATATATGGAAAACATGATATTTTTTATTGGTCTTGCATACACTGTCTGTATGCACTTACATGCACTTGTATGTATTGTTAAATTTATTTATTAATTCTAAGAGCTTCTAGATGTCTTTTGTGTGTGTGTGTGTGTGTGTGTGTGTGTGTGTTTTATCTTATTATTTTTTATTTTTTTTATAAACATAAAATGTATTATTAGCCCCAGGGGTACAGGTCTGTGAATTGCCAGATTTACATACTTCACAGCACTCACCATAGCACATACCCTCCCCAATGTCCATAACTCCACCACCATCTCCCTACCCCCTTCCCCCCGGCCACCTTCAGTTTGTTTCATGACATTAAGAGTCTCTTATGGTCTGTCTCCCTCCCGATCCCATCTTGTTTCATTTAGAGTCTATATGTACTCTGACAATTTCTATGTGAATGACTGTTCTATTAATTTTCCAATGTCTTGTGGCATTGGCTAGAACATCCATTAAATAATAAATAGAAATTATAATGGTGGACATCCTTAATTAGTAGAAAACTCAGGGGTAGTGTTCCATATTTTGCCACTCAAATTAATTTTTTCTATACATTTTAGTGGACATTGTCTATCACATTAACTAAACTCCCTTCTTTGGTTAGGTTTATTCCTAAGTATCTTACAGTTTTTGGTGCAATTGTAAAAGGGATAGATTCCTTTTCTGCTTCCTCCTTATTGGTGCATAGAAGTGCAACAGATTTCTGTATGTTGATTCTATATCCTGTGACTTTGTTGAACTTGTGTATCAGTTCTAGCATTTCTTTGTGTAATAAATATAACCAAAGAAATAAAAGATTTGTACTCTGAAAACTATAGAACACTCATGAAAGAAACTGAAGAGGACACAAAGAAAAGGAAAAATATTCCACTCTCACAGATTGGGAGAACAAATATAGTTAAAATGTCTATAGCACCCAAAGTAATCTACACATGTAATGCAATTCCTATCAAAATACCACCAGCATTTTTCACAGAGCCAGAACAAACAATCTTAAAATCTATACGGAACCACAAAACACCTCCAATAGTCAAAGCCATCTTGAAAAAGAAAAACAAAGTGGGAGGCATCACCATTTCAGCCTCAAGCTATATTAGAAATCTGTAGTTATCAAGACAGTAGGGTACTTACATAAAAGCAGACACATAGATCAATGAAACAGAACAGAAAATTCAGAAACGGAGCTACAACTACATGGTCAACTTTGACAAAACAGGAAATAATATCTAGTGGGAAAAAAGCCAATCTCTTCAGCAGATGGTGTTGGGAAAACTGGACAGCAGCATGAAAGGGATGAAACTGGACCACTTTCTTACACCATACACAAAAATAAATTTAAAAAGGATGAAAGACCTAAATGTGAGATAGGAAACCATCAAAGTCCTATAGGAGAACATAGGCTACAACCTCTTTGACATTGGACATAGAAACTTCTTACTAGACATGTCACCAGAGGCAAGGGAAACAAAAGCAACAATGAATACTGGGATCTCACCATGATAAAAGACAAACAAACAAACAAACAAACCAAAAAACAAAAACCTCTGCACAATGAAGGAAATAGTCAACAAAGCTAAAAGGAGATCATATGATAGTTGTCTTTCTCTGCTTGACTTATTTCGCTAAGCATGATATGCTCTAGTTCCATCCATGTTGTCGCAAATGGCAAGATTTCATTTCTTTTGATGGCTGCATAGTATTCCATTGTGTCCATTGGTGCAAAAATAATGAATACTGTTATGCTGGAAATTAAAAAAAAAAAAAAAAAAAAAAAAAAGCTAAAAGGAAGCCTATAGAATGGGATAAGATACTTGTCATTGGCATATCTAATAAAGGGTTAGTACCCAAATTATATAAACAATTTACCAAACTCAACACCCAATAAACATATAATCCAGCTAAGAAACGTGCAGAAAACATGAAGAGACATTTTTCTAAAGACATCCAGATGGCCAACAGATACATGAAAGGATGCTCAGTATCACTCATCTTTAGGGAAATATGAATCAATACTATACTGATAGATCACCTCACACCTGTCAGGATGGCTAAAATTAAAACACAGGAAAAAAACAAATGTTAGTGAGAATGCAGATAAAGGGGAACCTGGAAATCCAAACTGTACTTTCCTTTTGGTGGAAATGCAAACTGATGCAGACACTCAGGAAAACAGTATGGAGGTTCCTCAGAATATTAAAAATAGAATTATTCTATGACCCAGCAATTACACTAGTAGGTATTTATCCAAAGGATGCAAAAATACTGTTTTAAAAGGGATTCATGCACCCGAATGGTTATAGTAGCATTATCTAAAATGGCCAAATTATGGATAGAACCCACATGTCCCTGGACTAATGAATGGATTAAGAAGAAGTGGTATGTATATAATGGAATATTACTCAACCATCAAAAAGAATGAAATCTTGCCATTTACAGTGGCGTAGATGGAGCTAGAAAGTATTATGATAAGTGAGATAAGTCAGAGAAAGATAATGACCATATGATTTCACTCATATGTGGAATTTATAAAACAAAATAAGTGATCATAAGGGAGGGGGAAAGAGAGAGGAATACCAAGAAACATACTCTTAAGTACAGGAAACGTGAAACAGGTTAACTTCATTTTGTCTTTCCAAATCTTGTTTTTGTTTTATGATTTATTTGTAACTTCTTTTACAAGACCAATTACACATTGTTATCACTGTATTTTAAATAGATTTCCATTTATTTACAATCTTTTCTAGTGTTCTTCCTTCCTTTTTATAGTACCTAGTTCTATTAGGATTGTTTTCTTCATACTGGATATATTTTTTGTAATGTAGATATAAATAAATTCAGCTTTTAATATTTTGAAATTTTGTCTTTGTAGAACATTTTCATAATCACAAAACTGTTTACATTTTCAGCACATTATTCTATTTATTGTGTGCTGATATTTTTTTCAATCTATAGTTTAAGATATTTTGCTGGATTTAACATTTATAAGGTCATTAATTTTTCATACATTGACTGTTCCATTCATTTTCTCCTCATTTAGGATTTTGATTACATGTAGGTTAAAACTTTTAATTGTTTTTCATTTATTACTTACTCTTGGATCTGTGTTTTCTTTTCATTTTTCTATGTTCAGTTTGGATCTTTTATTGTTCTCCAGTTTTACTATCCTTGTATCTTGTTATGTTCTATCAGATGTTATACAAATCCAGCAAGTTTTTAGATTCAGAAAATGCCTTTTTGTATTACAAAATGATCCTTTGATACATCTCTGTAGACTCTAATTATTTTAAATGCTATATCTCTTCTTCTTATTTCCACTTTCCCTTATATTTATCACATTAATTATAGTTATTTTAAGGTCCTTGTCTGCTAATTATAATATTGGGATCATATCTGGGTTTGCTTTTATAGACTATTCTATTTCTTCATTACTGATTTTTTACATGTCTAATACATTTTTTTAGTATATGTTGTAAATTGTCCCTAAAATGTTGAGGAAGATCTTGATTATGTAAATTATCCTTTCTTTAATATTATATTTTATCCTAGAATGTAATTAAATTGCCAGAAGATCACTTTAATCATGCAAAACCTTGTTTTTCAGCTTTTCTAGTTTCTATTTCAGTGTTGTCCTACTTCTGTGGTGTAGCCCATATTGTATGTTCCTTACTTTTGGGGTATAGGTGTTAGGGTCTCAACAAAAAGCCCAGGGTATCTTAACAAGTTCTCTGTTCTGTCTAGGTTTGTACCACTATGCCTCTTCTGTGCTGCATGGCCTCTTTAATTTTTGCTCAGTTCTCTAGCCTCTGAAATAGTCCTGCCTGTACCAAGGTAGATTAAGATATTCCCAAGGGTATAAGAGGTATATTTATGTAGATATTTGTGACTTATTCTTTATGGTCTCTTCCTTTTTTCTACAGTGCCTCCTAAATCTCAGCCAACATGAATACTTACATATGCTCATCAGTTTCCTAGAGCTACCAAAACAAAATACCATAAACTGGATGGCTTAAAATGACAAATACTTATTCTCTCAATTCTTGAGGCTAAAAATTTGAAATCAAGGTGTTGGAAGGGCCATTCTCCCTCCAGATACTCTAAGAAGTTGTATCTTGCCTTTTCCTAAATTTTGGTGGTTGATGATAATCATTGGTATTTCTTGGCTTATAGCTGTATCACTCCGATTTCTGATTTTGTCTTTACACAGCCATCTTCCCTGTGTGTGTCTGTGTGCTTGTTTCTTCTTATAAAGGCAATAAAAAATCTTTGTATATCCACCTTAGCATAATTCAATATGACCTCATTTTAACCTCAGTATATTTACAAACACCATATTGCCAAATAAAGTCAAAATCGCAGGTACTGGGGGAGAGAGCTTGATATATCTTTTGGAAGGGCACGATTCATACTACATGTGTGTATGCATGTATGTACATATATTGTGTGTGTATGTTGTATAGTTGTTTATAATAAGAGTATAACCAGATAATCAATCATATATGAACTTTTGTTCTGCTAGCTCAAATGCCAGAATCACCTATGATTTGTTTCTGTTGTCTATTTTATTTATTCTTGCTTGTTGGTCACATGTAATTGTCCCTATTGATTTTTTAATTGGATTTTGCACATTGCATATAGAAGAGCTATATAAACTCCTGATGATGTTATCTTTTATCACAGAAGGTTTTTATCTATTAGGTACATATGAGAGGAGGAGCTTATTACCTTAATCAAATCAGAAACAGAACCCTGTTGAGGCTCTATGGAAGTTTTGGTAAGACACCATCTACCTCAGGTTTTTCCCATTACATTAATATGACCATTCAGGGATTTCATCTGAGAATTTATTAGGTCTTTCCCTCCTCAGGACATATTTGTGAAAAATTTTGGTCTGACTTTCAGAGATTTTTGTGTCATACTCTGGTCAGTTTTAGAATTTAGGTGTCTCCAGGGCAATAATGGCTGTTTGAAACACTTGAAGTCTCTAACTTTGCTACTAAAGTGTCGAGCAGTGACCAAAATATCTGAAGGTTTTTCCACCCTCCAGTAAAGGCCCTTTGCTAGGGTCTTTTAAAAAATATTATTAATAAATGATGCCAAAATAAATGTGACAATAATAAATAAGGCAAGGCAAGTGTCAAAAGAAAGGTACATGGTTTTAAGAAGAATTTAAAGGAGGGAGAAGCAACATTTAATTTGGGAATCACTTCATTTAAATGTGCTAATTCTTAGAGGGATTTTTGTTTGTTTGTTTGTTTTTTAAGAATAAAGAGTTTAATAGAATGTGGATGGCACACATTGTTTATGTATGGGGTTGGAGGAAAAGATAACATTTATTGAAAACCTGTTATGTTCTTAAAATTTCACATTCTTTCTTATATTTCCTTATTTCCAGTCCTGTGAGGTTAACACTTTTATTTCTCTCTTCAAAGTGAAGATATTTGAGGCCCAGTAGAGTTTGGTAATTTCTTTGAAGATAACTCTACTGACATCAGGGCTGTGATTTTAATTTATCTGCTTTTTGCTGAGCACATCCATTTTGGCCACATGACGCTGTCTCATTACTGCACCATGGTACATAAGTCCTGAAGTTTGGTTCATATTATATTGTGTAGGAAGTTAAATGTCAATCTTTTAGAAGTCAAACACAAAGTAGAAGTTTAAAGGAAGTGATTTGAGAACACAGCAGATTGGCATTTCAAACTAGTCAAGGATAAGTGATGCAAAAACAAATGCAGAATAGAGTTAGTAGACACGTAAAAAAAGTGAAATAATAGTTGCCACAATTTTCTGAAAAATGAAACCAAGAAGAGTAACAATCCAAGGAACATTTTCAAATTATGCCTTCCAGCAAAATGTACATAAAACGTTCTTTGGGAATATTATTGACTCATTTTCTGAATTAAAAATAACATAGCTAAAAGTTGACAATAAAGTAATTACTTATATTGTTAGTTATTCATATGTACTTTAATTACTTGAGTAGTAAGTTCCACTGTAGAAAAATTTAAATATACAGAAATCAAAATAAGAAGCAATTGCAGTTGTTCAAATTTCTGGTATCCAAAAATTAACACAATTGTCAAAAGTTTTATTATATATTGTTACAGGATTAAAATAAAAATGTATTTATGAAGTATGTTATCTACACAAACACACACACACACACACACACACAAGAAATATGGAATTATGCTATAATGCTATCTGATCATTTAGAAATTATTTATAATGGAAATTTTGAATGCTTGTAAATGTAAAACTCACAGTGATAGGAACCCTCCATTCTCTGTACCTATTGCCCTACTTCAGCAATTATCCTAATGTAGGACCAATCTTCTTCTATTTATACACTCCTTTTTTATAATTATGATTATTATGAATTATGAATTATGATTTTTAAAATTTTAAATTATAGAACTTTACCTCCCAAAATTCATAGAATACATCTATAATAGCTAGGAGCTCATTTTTAAGCAAAAGTTTAATGAAATCATCACTTTTAAGATAACTAATGATTGTTCCTTGATACAATTAACTGATCAGGAGCTGTTTGTCTTCCTCTGGCAGTATAAAAGTATTTTTAGAATTTATTTGTTTATGCAAGGGACATATTGATGGTTGCCAGAGCAGAAGGAGTTTGGGGGAGCAAAATGTGTGAAGAGGATCAAAAAGTAAACTTCCAGTTTTAAAATAGGTCATGGGGATGTAAAGTACAGCATGGAAAACATAGTTGATAATTTTGTATTAACTTTGAATGGTGACAGAAGATAAACAGACCTATTGTGATCATTTTATAGTATTTATAAGTACTGAATGACTGTGTAGTACACCTAAAACTATTATAATATTATATGATAAATACACCTCAATAAAATAAATAATTTGTTTAGATCAAGACTTAAAGTCCAAGCAGTGCACTGGATTAATATCTTCATTTGTTGTTGTTATTGATTTTTTAATTGAAGTATAGTTGACATATAGTGTTACATTTGTTTTGGCTGTACAGCATAGTAATTCAAAGACTCTATGGGTTATGCTATGCTCAGCACAATTGTAGCTACCATCTCTCACCATACAACACTATTTATTACAATACTATTGACTGTATTCTCTATGATGTACCTTTTATCCCTTTGACTTAATCATTCTGAAATTGTAAAGTTGTACTTCCCATTCTTTGCAATTTTGTCTATTCTCTGCACCCAGCCCTCTAGCTACCATCAGTCTGTTCTCTGTATTTATGTGTCTGTTTCTGCTTTTATTTTTGTCATTTGTTCATTTGTTTTGTTTTTAAGATTCAACATATAAGCAAGATCTAATTCTTTTAGTAACAAGTGAAGCTCTTCTTTGTATTTATTATTTAATAGGTATTGCTAGATTGACTAGTTTTCACAACTTAACTATTTAGTTACCTTGCCAAATTATTGCTACTGAAGTTAAATGTTTTCTTCGTATTTTTCTGGCCACATAGGCTTTCTACTTGGAAAAAACTTACTTCCTTTATGCCATTTGTTGTAATGTACATTTTGTTATTTGTTTAGATTTCTTTAGGTATTATATTATCTTATTTAATTATTTTTTCTGGTGCCTGTTTCACATTATTTTGAATGCTATAACTTTCCAAGATATTTATATTCTAGTGAAAGAATCCCTGCTCAATACTACTGGTTTTATCCATTTTCCTGATTACTCTCATATTTGTTCCTAGAGATGTTAAGGATCATTTTGATTATTTTGTTAATGTAAAAAAAATTACATTTCCTTAAATTAAAGTATTAGTTAAATGAACACTGACTTAATTGCAATGTGCATCTTCTCATTCAGTTGTCTTCTTTCTAAAAATGTAAGAGCTGGAGGTTAATCTCTGTAGTGGGTAATAGGAACAAATGAAATGAAAATTGATTAAAAATTTTTGTAAGTGAAGTAGGGATGGGTGTTTTTAAATAGATACAAGATCGTGGAGTGTGGGTGAAAGTATGGTTGCATAATAATATAGGAGAAAAAATGAAACTAAAACCATTTAAAGCTGGAAGCACCCAGGTGTTTATGGATTACAAAGAATTTAAAACAACGCATGTCAAATGAAACCATAATGCAGAGAAAATCCTATTCATCTATTACTAGCAGAAGAATATTGAGTTATGTGATATGTTTCTTTAACATGGTTGAAATTTTTTAAATAAATTGGCTCCCCATGTTTTTTATTTAGAAACATGTACTTGCTTTTTAGAAATAATTTTCCTAGAGTTAATAATGCATTTTTTCAGAACTAGTTAATTTTCAAATAAGAACGTTGATAATTTATTTGGGCA
Source organism: Mustela erminea (assembly GCF_009829155.1). Taxonomy (NCBI): domain Eukaryota; kingdom Metazoa; phylum Chordata; class Mammalia; order Carnivora; family Mustelidae; genus Mustela; species Mustela erminea. The sequence goes on along the minus strand of NC_045635.1, from coordinate 81,283,596 downwards.
GCCATGAGGGAAACAATGAGTGATGTTTATTGATGTGAAAAATCATGGTGTAAAGTACTTAAAACATATATTGTTTGATATCATATTAGAGAAAAAAACATTTAAGTTGTTTTGATAATATCAAGAAACATTACCACGTGGGATGTTTGGGTGGCTGCATCAGTTAAGAGTCTGCCTTCAGCTCAGGTCATGAGCCCAGATTCCTGGGATTGAATCCAGCATGGATCTCCTTGCTCAGTGGGGAGCCTGCTTCTTCCTCTGCCTGCTCCACCCCCTGCTTGTGTTCTCTCTATCTCTCTTTCTGACAAATAAATAAATAATCTTTTTTAAAAGTTTCTTTTGAAAAGAGAAATAAACATTACCATGTAAGTCTTAAAGGTAGAACACATGCTTAAGGAAGGAATATGCCTGTTTGTGAATTCTGTTAATATTCTTTTTTCAAGTTGTTATTTAAATTTGGGTTAGTAAGCATGGAGTGTATTATTAGTCTCAGGTGTACAATATAGTGTCTGAACACTTCCATGCAACACTTCCATATCACAACAAGTGCACTCCTAATTCCCATCGCCTATTTAACCCATCCTCCCACCAACCTCCCCTCAAGTAACCATCAGTTTGATCTCTATTATTAAGAGTCTGTTTTTTGGTTTGGCACTCTCTCTCTCTTTTTTTCACTTTGCTTTTTTGTTTCTTTTCTTAAATTCCACAAATAAATGAAATCATATGGTGTTTATTCCCTGACTGACATAAATCACATAGCACAATACTCTCTAACTCCATCCATATCACTGCAAATGGCAAGATTTTATTCTTTGTTATGGCTGGATAAATATATATATATATATATATATATATATATGATATATAATATTATGATATATATAATACTATATATTATACATATATAGATAAATCTACAAATTCATTTTTTATGGCTGAGTGATATCACATTATATATATAAGATGATATATAATATATATACATATATTACATATATGTATATAATATACAAATATATACATATATTTATATATAAATATATATTGATGAAATAATCACTTTTAACATAATTAATGATAGTTCTTTAATATAATTCACACACACACACACACACACACACACACACACACAATCTTTATCCATTCATCAGTCAATGGATGCTTGGTCTGTTTCCGTAATTTGGCTAGTGTAGATAATGCTGCTATAGACATCAGGTTACACATATCCCTTTGAATTAGTATTTTTGTAAACTTTGGTTAAATACCTAATACTACAACTGCTGGGTCTTAGGGTAGTTGTATTTGTAACTTTTTGTACTATTTTCCAGAGTGACTGAACCAGTTTGCATTCCCACCAACAGTGTAAGAGGGTTTCCCTTTCCCCAGAACCTTGCCAACACCTGTTGTTTCTGGTGTTACTGATTTTAGACATTCTAACAGGTGTGAGGTGATATATCATTATGGTTTTGACTTGTGTTTTTTTGATCAGTGATGTGGAGAATATTTTCATGTGTCTGTTGGCTGTCAGTGTGTCTTCTTTAGATAAGTTGATGTCTTCTGTTAATTTTTAATTAGATTATTTATTTTGGGAGTGATGAGTTTTATAAATTCTTTATATATTTTGAATACTAATTTTTTATTAGATATTTCATTTGCAAATATCTTCTCCTATTCTGAGGGTTGCTTTTTAGTTTTGTTGATTGTTTCCTTTGCTGTGCAGAAGGTTTTTTTTTATTATTATTATCTTGTTGAAGTCCCAATAGTACATTATTGCTTTTGGTTTGCTTGCCTCCAGAGATATGTCTAGTAAGAAGTTTCTACAGCCTCTGTCAAAGAGGTCACTGCCTGTGTTCTTCTATAGGCTTTTGATGGTTTCCTGTCTCACATTTAGGTCTTTCATCCATTTTTAATTTATTTTGGTGTATGGTGTAAGAAAGTGATCCTGGGTCATCCTTTTGCATGTTGCTGTCCAGTTTTCCTAACACCATTTATCGAAGAAACAGTCTATTCCCCATTCAACAGTCTTTCCTGCTTTGTTAAAGATTAATTCACCATATAGTTGTGGGTTCAGTTCTGTGTTTTCTATTCTGTTCTATTGATCTATATGTCTGTTTTTGTACTGGTTTCACACTGTTCTGTGAAAAATGCTATTGGTATTTTGATAGAGAATGCATGAAATGTATGGATTGCTTTGGGCATTATGGACACTTTAACAGTATTTTTTCTAATCCATAAGTTTGGAATGTCATTCTATTTATTTATGCTGCCTTAACTTGTTTTCATCAGTTTTTTGTTTGAAATAGTTTTCAGAGTACAGGTCTTTAACCTCTTTGATTAGGCTTATTCCCAGATATCTCATTGTATTTGGTGCAATTGTAAATAAGATTTTCTCAATTTATCTTCATGCTGCCTTATACTGTTGTATTGAACTACAACAGTCTTCCATATGTTAATTTTATACACTGAAAATTTACTGAATTCATTTATCAGGTTTTTTTTAATGGAGTCTTTATGGTTTTCTATATAGAGTATCTTCTCATCGGCAAATAGTGAAATTTTTATTCCTTGCCATTTGGTTGCCTTTTATTTCTTCTTGTTGTCTGATTGCTGTCAATAAGATTGCCAGTACTATGTTAAATAATAGTGATGACAGTAGACATCCCTGTCCTGTTCCTGACCCTCTCCAGAGGGAGAGCTCTCTGCTTTTCCCCATTAAAGATGACATTAGCTCTGGGTTTTTCATGTATGGTCTTTATTATGTTGAGGTATGTTTCCTCTGTCCCTAATTTGTTGCTCGTTTTTTATCATGAATGGATCTTGTACTTGGTCAAATGCTTTTTCTGCACGTATTGATTGCAATGATCATATGGTTCTTATTCTTTCTTTTATTAATGTGATATATCACATTGATTGATTTTTGAGTATTAAACCACTCTTTCAATCCAAGAATAAATCCCACTGGATCCTGTTGAATGATTTCTTTAATGTATTGTTGAATTTGGTTTGCTAGTATTTTTTTAAATTTATAATTTTGTCATCCATATTCATCAGGGATATTGCCTATAGTTTTCTTTTTTTGTGGAGTCTTCATCTGGTTTTGTCATGAAGTTAATGCTGGCCTCATAAAATGAATTTGAAAGCTTTCTTTCCTCTTCTATTTTTCAGATTAGTTTGAAAAGAATAGGTTTTAACTCTTTTTTAAAAAGTTTTTAATGATTTTGTTTATTTATTTGAGAGAGAAAGAACTGGAAAGAGAGAGCAAACATGAGTTGGGGGCATAGGAAGAGGGAGAAACAGGCTCCCTGTTGAGCAGGGAGCACAATGTGGGGTTTTATCTCAGGACTGTGGGATCATGACCTGAGCTGAAGGCAGATGCTTAATAAACTGAGTCACCCAGGTGCTCCAATTTTAACTATCCTTTAAAAGTTTGGTAGAATTTGTGAAATCATCTAGCTATGGACTTTTGTTTCTTAGGAGTTCATTGATTACTGATTCAAATTTTGCTAGTTTTTAAATTTTTTTATTTCTTCCTGTTTCAGTTTTGGTAGTGTATATATTTCTAGGAATTTATCTATTTCTTCCAGGTTGGCCAATTTGTTGGTATATAATTGTTCATAATATTCTTTTTTGGGGGGGATTTTTATTTTTTCTATTTTTAAAAAAATTAAATTTATTTATTTTCAGCATAACGGTATTCATTATTTTTTCACCACACCCAGTGCTCCATGCAATCCGTGCCCTCTATAATACCCACCACCTGGTACCCCAACCTCCCACCCCCCCCCGTCACTTCAAACCCCTCAGATTGTTTTTCAGAGTCCATAGTCTCTCATGGTTCACCTCCCCTTCCAATTTCCCCCAACTCCCTTCTCCTAACTCCCGATGTCCTCCATGCTATTGTTATGCTCCACAAATAAGTGAAACCATATGATAACTGACTCTCTCTGCTTGACATATTTCACTCAGCATAATCTCTTCCAGTCCCGTCCATGTTGCTACAAAAGTTAGGTATTCATCCTTTCTAATGGAGGCATAATACTCCATAGTGTATATGGACCACATCTTCCTTATCCATTCGTCCGTTGTAGGGCACCTTGGTTCTTTCCATAGTTTGGCGACCGTGGCCATTGCTGCTATAAACATTGGGGTACAGATGGCCCTTCTTTTCACGACATCTGTATCTTTGGGGTAAATACCCAGGAGTCCAATGGCAGGGTCATAGGGAAGTTCTATTTTTAATTTCTTGAGGAATCTCCACACTGTTCTCCAAAGAGGCTGCACCAACCTGCATTCCCACCAACAGTGTAAGAGGGTTCCCCTTTCTCCACATCCCCTCCAACACATGTTGTTTCCTGTCTTGTTAATTTTGGCCATTCTAACTGGTGTAAGGTGATATCTCAATGTGGTTTTAATTTGAATCTCCCTGAGGGCTAGTGATGATGAACATTTTTTCATGTGTCTGAGAGCCATTTGTATGTCTTCATTGGAGAAGTGTCTTTCCATATCTTCTGCCCATTTTTTTATATGATTGCCTGTTTTGTGTGTGTTGAGTTTGAGGAGTTCATTATAGATCCTGGATATCAACCTTTTGTCTGTACTGTCATTTGCAAATATCTTCTCCCATTCCTTGGGTTGCCTCTTTGTTTTTTTTTGACTGTTTCCTTTGCTGTGCAGAAGCTTTTGATTTTGTTCATAATATTCTTTTATAATTTGTTGTATTTCTGTGGTGTTAGTTGGGATCTCTCTTCTTTCTTTCGTAATTTTATTTATTTGGGTCCTTTTTCTTTTCTTTTTATACATCTGGAAAGGGGTTTATTGACTATTTTTTTCAGAGATCCACCTCCTGGTATCATTGATCTGTTCTATTATATTTTTAGTTTCTTAATAATTTTAGTATCATTTATTTCTGTTCTAATATTTATCATTTCCTTCTTTCTGATGGCTCTAGGCTTTGCTTGTTATTTTTCTAGCTCCTTTAGGTGTAAGGTGAGGTTATTTATTTGAAATTTTTCTTGCTTCTTATGGTAGGCCCGTGTTGCTATATACTTCCCTCTTAGGACAGCTTTATTGTAAACCAATGATTTTGGACCATTCTGTTTCTTTTAAAAAATATATTTATTTATCAGAAAGAGAGAGAGAACACAAACAAGGGGAGCAGCAGGCAGAGAGAGAGAAGCACACTTCCTGCTAAGCAAAGAGCCCTGTGCAAGACTTGATCCCCAACCCTGGGATCATGACCCAAGCTTAAGGCAGATGCTCAACCAACTGAGCCACCCAGGTGTCCCTAGACCATTCTCTGTTCATTTCCATTTGTTACCATGTATTTTCTTTTGTTTTTTCTTTGATTTCTTGCTTGATCCATTCATTGTGTAGCAACATGGTGTTTAACCTCCATATATTTGTGATCATTCCACCTTTTTTTCTTGTGGTTGACGTCAAGTTTCATAGTTTTGTGGTCAGAAAATATATGCATGGCATGATCTCAGTCTTTTTGTATTTGTCGAGGTCTGCTTTGTGAAAGCCATTATTTCCTTGTTGATTTTCTGATTAGATGATGTCTCCAGTGATGTAAGTGGGGTGTTAATATCCCCTACTATTATCATGTTATCATCAATTAGTCCCTTTAAGTTTTTCATTGTTTTAAATATTTGTGGGGTCTTAATTTAGGGGCATAAATAGTTACAATTTTTATATATTCTTGTTGGATAATCCCCTTTATTATTATGTAGTGCCCTTCTTCATCTCTTGTTACACTCTTTGTTTTAAAGTCTAGTTCCTCTGATGTAAGTATTGCTACTCTGGCTTTCTTCTTCTTCTTCTTCTTCTTCTTCTTCTTCTTCTTCTTTCTTTATTTTCCTGTTTAATTTTTTTTTTCTGGCTTTCTTCTGATATCCACTTGTGGGATCAATGGTTCTCCATATCCTTACTTCCTTCCTTAGTTTTCTTTAAATTTAAATGAGTCTATTATAGGCATCATAGATGGGTCCTGGGGTTTTGTTGTTGTTGTTGTTGTTGTTTTATCCATTCTGATACACTGTGTCTTTTGATTGGAGCATTTAGGCTATTTACATTCAGAGTTATTGTTGATAGATATGCATTTGGTGCAATTTTATTACTTGTTTTGTCATTGTTTCTGGAGATTTTCTCTGATCCTTTCTTATCTTTGTTACTTTGGGTCTATCCTTCCCACTCAAAGAGAACTCTCTAATATTTCTTGTAGGGCTGGTTTAGTGGTTACATAATCTTTTAGTTTTTGTTTGGGAAACTCTTTATCTCTCCTTCCATTCTGCATGGTAGTCTTGCTGGACAGAGTATTCTTGGCTGCAGATTTTTTCCATTTAGCAATTGGAATATATCATGTCACTCCCTTTTGGCTTACTAAGTTTCTCTTGAGAAATCTGCACCCAGGGTTATGGGTCTTTTTTTGTAATTTAATGACTTCTTTTATCTTGCTGTTTTTAATATTCTTTAACTCATTATATTTCACATATTTGATTTAATATGTCTTGGTGTTGGTTTAATTTTGTTGATTTTGATGGGAATTTTCTATACCTCCTAGATCCAGATATCTGCATTCTTCCCCAGATTAGGAATGTTTTCTATTATTTTTTGAAATAAATATTCTGCCTTTTTCTTTCTCTTCTTTTTCTGGGAGTCCTATAATGTGAATGTTATTATGATTGATCGAGTCACTGGGTTCCCTTAGTCTATTCTTATGTTGCATAATTCTTCTTTCTTTTTCTTTTAAGCGTTATTATTTTCCATTATTTTGTCCTCTCGGTCTCTAATTTATTCCTCTGTTTCTTCCACCTTCCTGGTGTTTTTGTTTTTGTTTTAGCATCAAGCCTGTTTCCAATCTTTTTTTATTGCATTCTTGATCTCTGATTGATTCTTTTTTATCCCTTTGATCTCTGTGATAATGGACTCACAGATGTGTTCTGTTCTTTTCTCAAGCCACATGAGTATGCTTATGATTGTTGCTTTAAATTCCCCATCAGACATTTTACTTACATCTGTTTCACTTTGCTCTCTGGCCATGACCTTATATTGTTCTCTCATTTGGGATACATTTCTCTGTTTTTATTTTCTCTAAATCTCTGCCTTCTTCTGTGTTAGAAAGGTCACTTATGTCTCCTGCTCTTGAAAGTTATGAGTTTATGAAGAAGAGGTCTTGTAGCACCCACAATTTGACACTTCATGGAGTGTCTCTGGTGTGTGGTGGGTGCACTCTACTGCTGTGTTTGGGCTGCTCTATCTTTCAGGCCAGTCATCTGCAGATGCTATCCTTGCCCACTGTGTACAATGTTTGGTCATTGGCCAATGTGGAGAATTTTAATGAGGTGTGCTCAGTTCTGCTTGTGAAATGAGGCATGTCAACATCTCCAGTGGAACTGGGGCCCTGCAAAACTCTCTGATCTGGAGCCGTGGCATGGTCACAGGTTTGTGCTGGTCTTCTGGGGAAGGAGCCTGTTGCACTGGGACTGACGTAAGCTTGACTGAGAAGTGCAGTCCTTCATTGTGCAGCAGTGTTGCTTGGTATAAGCAAGTTAGGCAGCTTCCCACAGGTGGATCTAAGTCTATGCTAAGGGGTGGGTGATTGAAATGGCAATGAAAAAACCAGCTGCTTTTTTCCCAGAGTGGTATATCTGTGAATGCTGTCTCTCAGGAACACACTGTAAGAAAAGTGAATAATATCCTCAGTGTGTCCAAGACATTCTTCAAATAGCCATTTCTATACCATCTTCCTCCAGGCTGTTTGCCTGCCTTCTCTACAGAATCAGGGCAGTGCACTCCAAGTTCTATCCCAGCCAAGCCCACTGACCTTTAAAACTCCAATTTTTAAGCCCCAGTGGTTGTGAGAATTCACAAAATTAGGACCCTCTTGCTTTCAAGCCAATGCTTTTGGAGAAACATTCTCCTTGTGTGTTACTTTGTGTGCTCCTCTTTCCCACCCTTCTCTGTGACCATGGCTCCCTCCCTTCTATAGCAACCCCAGTCCATTTCTCCCCTAAGCCACTTCTCCCCACTTCCTACCTTCTTCAGTGTGACATCTTCTCTCCCTTTAGTGGTGCTGTTTTTTCTGTCAGTCATACATGTAACAATAATAACCTAACAATAATAACAAATAATAGAAGGGAACTTAAACACCACACCTACATTGATGGACAGATCATCCAGGCAAAAAAATCAACAAGGAAACTGGTTTTGAATGACTGTTACAGATTGATTTAAAAGATATACTCAGAACTTCCATTTTAATACAACAGAATACACATTCTTTACAAAAGTGTATGGGACATTTTCCAGAATAGATCACCTATTAGCCCCCAAAATAAACCTCAACAATTCAAGAGTATCAAAATTACACCATGCCTGTTTTCTCTACACAGCATTATGAAACTAGAAAAAATCTGGAAAGACAACAGATGCATGTAGTTTAAATAACGTGCTACTAAGGAAAGAATGGGTAAACCAAGAAATAAAAGAATAAATAAAAAAGTGCATGGAAAAAATGAAAATGAAAACACAATGGTCCAATTCTTCTGATATGCACCAAAAGCCATTCTAAGAGGGAAGTTTACAACAATACAGGCCTACCTAAAGAAGCAAGAAAAAAATCTCAAATAAACAACTTTTTAAAAAGATTTTATTTACTTATCTGACAGAGTGAGAGATCACAAGTAGTCAGAGAGGCAGGCAGAGGGGGAGGGATAATAAGTCCCCTGATAAGCACAGAGCCTGATGAGGGGCTTGATCCCAGGACCCCAAGATTATGACCTGAGCTGAAGGCAGAGGCTTAACCCACTAAGCCACCCGGGAGCCCCTTAAATAAACAACTTTATGTTGCACTTAAAAAAGTTAGAAAAAGAACAACAAACAAAACCTAAAACCACAAAAAGGAAAGGAATAATAAAGATTAAAGCATAAATAAATAATATAGAAAATAAAACAAAGCAAACAAGCAAATAAACAAACAAACAAAAAAACCAATATAACAGATTAATGGAACCAGGAGCTTGTTCTTTGAAAAAATCAATATGATTGATTCACCACTAGCTAGAAAAAGAAGGAGGGGGGATCAAATAAATAAAATCACAAATGAGAGAGGAGAAATAACAAAAATTATAGAAATACAATCATAAGAAAATATTATGAAAAGCTATATGCCAACAAATTGGGCAACCTACAAGAAATGTATAAATTCATAGAAACATATAAACTACCAAAACTGAAAGAGAAGAAATAGAAAATGAGCAGGCCGATAACCAGCAAAAATTCATGTCAGTATTCAAAAACTGCCAACACGACCAGTCAGCATCAGATTGCTTCACAGGCAAATTCTACCAAACATTTAAAGAAGAGTTAATACCTAACCTTCTCCAAATATCTCAAAAACCTAGAGAATGAAGAAAAACTTCCAAATTCAATGAGGCAAGCATTACCCTGCCACCAAAATCAGATAAAGATACCACAAAAAAAAAAAAAAAACAGAACTACAGGCTAATATTTCTGATTAATAGAGATGCAAAAATTCTCTACAAAATACTAGCAAACTGAATTCAGCAATACATTAGAAAAATTGTTCACCTCATGCAAGTGGGATTTATTCCTGTGTCATAAGTGACATTCGATATTTGCAGGTCAATTATTATGATATATCATATCAAATTAAGAAAATAATCCATTTCTGTTTTTTCATTATTGGTGTATACAAGTGCAACAGATTTTTGTACACTAATTTTGTATACTTTAAATTTATTGAATTCATTTATCAGTTCTAACAGTTTCTTGGTGGAATCTTTTGACTTCCCTATATATAGTATCATGTCATGTGCGAAGAGTAAAAGCTTTACTTCTTTCTTGCCAGTTTGGACACTTTTTAATTTCTTCTAGTTGTCTGATTTCCAGTACTTTGTTGAATAAAAGTGGTAACAATGGACATCTTTGTCTTGTTCCTGAACCTACAAGATAAGCTCTCAGTTTTTCCCTGTTTAGGATGATATTAGCTTTTGGTTTTTCATATATGGCCTTTTTTTTTAAAGATTTATTTATTTATTTATTTGACAGAGAGAGAGAGAGAGAGAGAGATCACAAGTAGGCAGAGAGGTAGGCAGAGAGAGAGGGAGGGAAGCAGGCTCCCTGCTGAGCAAAGAGCCCGATGTGGGACTCAATCCCAGGACCCTGAGATCATGACCTGAGCCGAAGGCAGCAGCTTAACCCACTGAGCCACCTAGGCGCCCCTTTATATGGCCTTTTTTATATTGAGGTATGTTCCCTCTAAACTTACCTTACTGAGTTTTATTATGAATGAATATTGTACTTTGTAAAACCTTTTCTGCCTCTACTGGAATGATCAGATGGTTCTTATACTTTCTTTATTGATGCCATGTATCAAGCTGATTGACTTATAAACATTGAGCCACCCTTATAACCCAGGAATAAATCCTACTGGATTGTGGTGAATGCTTTATTTAATGTATTGTTGGATTCAGTTTGTTAGTATTTTATTGAGGAGTGGCAAAAAGATAAATTAAGGAATCAATACTATTTGCAACTGCACCAAAACTAGTAAGATATCTGGGCATAAATATAATCAAAAGGTGAAATATCTATACTGTGAAAACTTAAAACACTGATGAAAGAATTTTAAGAGGACACAAAGAAATGGAAAGACATTCTATGCTCATGGATTGGAAGAACAGATATTGTTAAAATGTCTGTACTACCTAGAGCATTCCACACATATAATTCAACCCCTATAAAAATATCAACAGCAATATTCAAAAGACCCCAAATAGCCAAGGAAATCTTGAAAAAAAAAAGTTAGAGGCATCACAATTCTTGACGTCAAATTATATTACAAAGATATTATGATAAAAAAAAAAAGAATGGTGGTAGGGACGCCTGGGTGGCTCAGTAGGTTAAAGCCTCTACCTTTGGCTCAGGTCATGATCCCAGGGTCCTGAGATCGAGCCCCACATCGGGCTCTCTGCTCCGTGGGGAACGTGCTTCCTCCTCTATCTCTGCCTGCCTCTCTGCCTACTTGTGATCTCGGTCTGTCAAGTAAATAAATAAAATCTTAAAAAAAAAATAGAAAGGTGGTGACGCAAGAACAGACACATAGGTGTTATATACAACTGATCAATCACTAAATTCTACAGCTGAAACTAAGAAAGAAAAATGGAAAGAACCAGAAAACCCAGAAATGAACCCACAATTATATAGTCAATAGTCATTGATAACACAGGAAGAATACCCAATGAATAAAAGACTGTTTCTTCAACAAATGGACAGTAACATGTGAAAGAATGGCCATTTTTCTTACACCATACACCATAAATATTTACACATTTAAATAAATTCAAAATGGATGAATGACCTAAACATGAGGCAGGAAACCATCAAAATCCTACCACAGAATACATGTAGTAACCTCATTTACATTGGCCATAAAAACTTCTTTCTAGATATGTCTCATGAGGCAAGGAAAACAAAAACAAAAATAACTATTGGGACTACATCAAAATAAAAATCTTCTGCACAGTGAAGGAAACAATCAAGAAAACTAAAAGACAACATATGGAATGGGAGTAGATATTTATAAATAACATATCCAATAGATTAGTATCTAAAATATATAAAGAACATATAAAACGCAACATCCCAAAAAAGAATAATCCAATTAAAAATGAGCAGAAGACAGGAATAGACATTTTCCCAATGAAGACATATAAATGTCAACAGACACATGAAAACATGCTCAACATCACTAATCATCAGGGAAATGCAAATCAAAACTACAATGAGATATCTCCTTACACCTGTCAGAATAGCTAAGATCAACACTAGAAGCAACAGGTGTTTGCCGGGGTGTGGAGAATAGGAAATCTGGCACTGTTGGTGGGAATGCAAACTGGTCCAGCTGCTTTGAATAGCAGTATGGAGATTCCTCAAAATGTATATTACACAACTATGTATTTACCAAAAAAAAAAAAAAATAGTAATTCAAAGGGATACATGAACCCTGATGTGTATAACAGCATTATCTACAATAGACAGATTATGGAAGCATTCCAAGAGTCCACTGACCGATGAATGAATAAAGGAGAGGTGGTGTATGTATTCAATGGAATATTACTCAGCCATGAAATAATGAAACCTTGCCATTTACAACTATGTGGTTGGGTACTATTCTAAGTGAAATAAGTCAATCATAGCAATACAAATAGTATATGAATTCACTCATATGTGAAGTCTAAAAAATGAAACAAATGAGAAAAGGAAAAAAAAAAGAAAGGCAATTCAAGATACAGATTCTTAACTATAGAAGATAAACTGTTGGTTACCAAAAAGGATGTGAGTGGAGGGATGTGTTAAATATGTGATGGTGATTATGGAATACACTTATTGTGATGAGCATTGGATGATGTATGGAAGTGTTGAATTATTATATTGCACACCTCAAACTAATAAAATACTCTGTACTATCTATACAGGAATTAATTTTAAAAAATAAAGGAATGAAAAAGAAACAGGAAAAAAAAATTCAAGTGACCAATAAGCAGATCATTTATCAAAAAATGTAAAAAAAAAAAAAATGGAGTCCCTCAGGGAAGCTAAAATAATAGAATGGAAAAAAAAATTATAAAACAAAAAACACTTTCAAAAGTAAAGAAGTAAATCCCTTCGTAGAAATGGTACAGTATGTCTCAAGGAATATTGACATAGTACAATATACAGTGAGATATATCCTAGCAAAATTATTGTACTTCGAGGATAAAGAAAAGCACATTCCCAGGTAGAAAGGAAAAAAAAAAGATTCAAATTTAGGCAACATAAAATTTAAAAATTCATGGGCACCTGGGTGGCTCAGTGTGTTAAGTATCTCCCTTCAGATCAGGTCATGATCTTGGGGTCCAGGGATCAAGCCCCACATCGGACTCCCTGCTCAGCAGGGAGACTGCAAATAAATAAATAAATAAATAAATAAATAAATATTTAAAGATTCAGAATTATGAATGAAAATTTCAAAATGTCAATGACAAAATTTAAAGAAGACTAAAGTCCATTATGAGCCATGTTGAAAGACCCAATATCCTAGTCCATTCAAAATAATCTACAGTTTCAGTGCAACTATAGCAAAATTTCAGAAGAAATTTTTTGTTCAAGAAGTTTGTAAGCTGATTCTAAAACGCATACAGAAGTGCAAATTGCCAAGAATAAACCAAGACATCTTATAGATTAAAACTTTATTAACACACTACTATGACATTAATTAAGATAGAGTGACAAGATCTCAAAGACAAGTAGACTTATAGAACAAAAGAGAGAGTCCAGACACAGATACATACTTGCTTAGTCCTATGGCAATTCTAGATCGATTTTGTATCCAGATAGAACTAAAAATTATTGGACAACTACCTCAACCATACAGAGAAATCCACTTAAGGAGTATTTTATATGAACTAATGGGGAAAAAAAATTCTAGAATATACAACTGACCCCTGAAGAACATGGGGATTATGGGTGCTGACAGTCATGCAGTAAAATAACTGTCTATAAGTTTTAACTCCGCAAATACTTAGCTATTTATAGCCTCTGTTATCCATTAGTCTTATAGATAGCATAAATAGTCAACCAACACATGTATTTTATGTTTTATGTATTATATACTGCATGTTTACAATAAAGTTAGCTAGAGAAAATGAAATGTTATTAAAAAATCATAAGGAAAGGAAAATATGTTTACAGTATTGTGCTGTATCAATAAAATCCTCCTATAGGTGGGCCCATGTAGTTCACTCCTGTGTTGTTCAAGGGTCAGCTGTACAAAATACATTAATGCCTTTTGCCTAAGCAAATATTTCTATTAAGCCAAGCATAAAAAGAATTGACCAGAAAGGGGAAAAAAATATAAATTGTACTACCAAAATTAGAAACTGCCGTTCTTCAAAAACGGTCATTAAGAGAGCAAAAATTAAATAAATAAATAGAGTTAGTGAAGAAGGATTACATACAGTACTTGTAACCCACAAACTGAATCCAGAATCCAGAATATATAAAGAAATTATAAATCAATATGAAAAGGAAAAACAATCTTATTGGAAATATGTATAAGGGACTTGATCAGACTTCAAGGGAAAGGATATTTTAATGCTCAATAAACATGAAAATATATTCAACTTTATTAGTCACCAGATAAATGCAAATTACTGCAATGACATACCATGACACCCCACCAATGTGGCTATATCAAAAAGACATCCAAAACCTAGCCCTGGTAAAAGTACAAGATGTACTTTCCTACTCTGTTAGTGAGTGTTTAAATTATCATAGCACTCTGAAAAACTGATTGGTAGTATATACTATACCTAAACATACATACAACTTATGCCCCAGGAATTCCATTATCATGTCTATATCTGGCAAGAAAAGACAACAAATATGGACACTAAAAGGACATATATAAGAATGTTCATAGCAGCATTTTTCATGATAGTCAAAAATGGAGGAAAACCCAAGTGCCCACAAATTAGAATATGGATCAATTTTGATATGTTGATAAAATATACAACATATTTATATACCTATGAATACACAATAAAAGTGTAAAAACTTAAGCTAAGCAGCATAAGGATTAATTTTGTTTAATAATCAATTAAAGAATCCAGCCATAAATTAATTCCTGTTATATTACCCCATTACTATAGGTTCCAAAAAACAGCCAAAAATAACCTATGGTGTTAGAGGTCATGATACTTTTGCCTTTGGGAAATAAAAGAGTTTGTATTTAGGTGAAGACAGCAAGAGTGCATCTAGACAACTGATAATCTTCCATCTATTGATTTTTGCTGTACTTATATGGGTTTATTTGCTTTGTTGTAACTAATTGTTACACTTGATAATTGGTATGCTTTTCACTTGATATTTGATAATTGGTATGCTTTTCAATATGTTATGATTCAACAAATATTTTGAAAGAAAACACATTAATTATGAACACATTTTTAAAATGTTTGCGCTTACTTCTATTTTTTTTTAATATTGTATTTATTTGAGAGAGAGAGAGGGAGCAAGCAAGCATGCACAAGCATGGGGAGGTGTTGAAGGAGAGGGAGAAGCAGTCTCCCCACTGAGTGGGGAGCCCAACACAGGGCTTGATTCCAGGACCTTGTGATCATGACATGAGTAGAAGGCAAATGCTTAACCTGTCTTTTATTCTTATAACTACAAAAATGTGGAAAATAACATGTGCACATAGTATTTATCAAAACAAAATGTTAGGAACAACTTGAATATCTATGGTGTATTTATAAATAGAATATCATGGTACCAGATATGTAGGTTCTTTAGGAACTGATATGAAATTATTTTGATTTTTTTGTTAAGTAAAAAATGTGAAGGGGAGACCACTATTTTAATAACTTTTCACTTATGTAGAAAGAGAAAAATCTATTTTCTTATTTATTTATTTAAGCTAATAAAACTGTATATAATATGTCTGTATCTTTGGATGATATATGATGTTCATAGCAGTAATGTCCACAATAGACACACTGGAAGGAGCCAAGATGTCCTTAAATGTTGGTGCCCGAGCGGCTTGTAGCGCATGCGCGGTGATGCTTCTGGGCTCCGCCGTGCCTGCCCGTTGCCTCGGCCGCCGCTGCCTCAAGCCGTCACCGCTGCCCGGTGGCGACGGTGCGGAGCTGCTCCGGCTGGGCCCGCGGGGGGGCCCCGGGCGCCGCACGACTTTTTCAGTGCCCGAAAGTAAACACGCCATTAAGATGGCGGCTGGATGCGAGCCAGTAGGCGGAACTTAGGATTTTGTATCTATGTGGCTGCGAGTGATTGGTTGTGCAACCTTGGTATATATAGACATGCACGGGCGGGGGAGAAGAGATCCCAACAGCTACGTAGAAATAAAGCTTGCTTCGCTGAGGTCTCCTGGTCGTTCTTGCTGGCCAGAGCGACAAGTGGTGCCGAAACCCAGGAAACCCGAAACCTACACCGAGGAGTTCTCAGTGAACGCAACGATCCGGTAAGTGTGCACAAAATTTCAGATAAGAAAGTTCCTAAGTATAGGACGAGAAGTGAGAAAGTTCCTAAGTATAGGATGAGAAGTGAGAAAGTTCCTAAGTATAGGATGAGAAGTAAAAGGGTTCCTAGACATAGGACAAGAAATACTGGGATCAAAGTTTACTAAGATGGGAGGATTACTGACGGAGGTGCTTAAGGCTAATGGCACTCTGCTAGACTCTAACCGTAAAACGGTTAAAAATGTTATCGAGGAGCAGGTCAGAGAAGCCTCTAAGGCAGGATCTAGCAGAGGGGGAGAAAATTCAGAGGAGAGCTCCTCTGAAGATGAGCTTGGGGAAGCCATGACACACTTAAAATTAAAAGAGGAAGTCCCTAACGAACCTTTAAAGGGAAAGACATACAAAGAAGCCGGGAAAAAATATGACTCCCTAGCGCCCTCTGTCAGAGAGCTACTAGTAGTGCTCCTAGTGCTCCAAAGATTTTCAGACACTCCCCTAAATATTATTTCTGATAGTCAATACGTGGTAAATGCAACAAAAAATATTGAAACAGCCATCCTCTCCTTAAGTGATTCACCTATTCCATGGATCTTAAGGTAACTACAAGAGGTTGTGCAACTGCGCACTGCACCATTTTTTATAGATCACATCAGAGCCCATATGAGCCTACCAGGACCATTATCCGAGGGCAATGCTCTAGCAGACCACAATAGTCGTTTCCAACTTATTTGCCCTACCTTAGAACAGGCGAAGCTGTTCCATAGCAAATGGCATGTGAATTCTAATACCTTAAGATATAGATTCCATATCACCAAAGAACAGGCAAGAGATATAGTAAGGACCTGTGGGAATTGTGCCACATTACTCCCTCAGCCTTCCTTAGGGGTAAATCCCAAAGGCCTTCAAGCTAATCACCTATGGCAAATGGATGTCACACATGTACCTGAATTCGGGCAACAAAAGTACGTACATATAACAGTGGACACTTATTCGGGTATCATAATGGCTACTCCCCTCACGGGGGAGAATTCAAAACAAGTCATCACACACTGCCTATGATGCTTCGCAGATTGGGGTATCCCAAAACAAATAAAGACAGATAATGGACCCGCATAGACATCAAAATCTATCCATCAATTCCTAAGTCAATTTGGTATAGTCCATACTACAGGTATACCTTACAATCCACAAGGTCAAGGAATAATTGAACGCGCCAATGGCACCTTCAAACGATGCTTACAAAAAATAAGAAAAGGGGGAATAGGGGATGACTACAAGTCACCCCGTGATCTTACATCTCTCACCCTTTACATTTTAAATTTTTTGTCCTTGGACCATAATGGTACATCTGCAGTGGACAGGCATGCGGCGGTTACCGAATGCACTCTAGCCCAGGCAAAGTGGAAGGATATACTCACGGGCCAATGGAGAGGCCCTGACCCGGTCCTAAGATGGCACCGAGGTTCTGTTTGTCTTTTTCCACAGGATGCCCAAGTGCCTATCTGGGTCCCGGAGCGACTGATTAGAAGAATCGATCAACATGGCCTGCCCTGTCCTGATGCTCGGCCTGATAGCGATCCTGGCGACACCAGCATCCCTTCAACAGATGCACCAATGGGCAATAGTGAAAGCCTGGCCATTCCCCATACCACTGACGAATGAGTCCGCCATCCTCCCTCCTGTATACCTACTTTCATTCCCATGCCCGTTTCTGTAAATCCTAACAATTCGCCTGTATTGCTCTCAAGACATAAAAGAGACTTTGGGATCACTGCAGCCATTATTGCGGCTGTAGCAGCCTCCGCAGCTGCAGCAACTGCAGCGGCTGTAGCTCTCACCACATCTGTAACAAGTGGACATTCTCCAGAAACTATTGACGACCGGATGCATCCAATCACTTTCTGGACTTTGCATAACCTCCGTGGCCTATAATGACCTTTCTATTGCTGCTAATCTGTCGAAAGGGCTAAGCAGATGAGATTGACATAGCTCCATTACGGGATTGGGTATCTGTTGTAAATCCTTATGTTCCGCCGTTTTGCATCATTACGTAAACAACAATGTAGGCAACAGTTGGCGCTAGTACAAGCTTGCATGGCACTGGAAGCTGGTACATTTCCCCAAATCTGGCTGGCAGCGCTAGATCGGTAGTCAATGACGGGTAAGATTGGCTGCATGCACATAGCAACCTAAGCCAGGAGTTCTCCAACCAGGGGGAATTATCCGATGATGGGTAAGCATGTTCATGGCAGCTGACAACCTAAGACAGGCACGATCTCCTGCCTTGCATGCCTAATATAAAAGAAAAGGGGGAGATGTCGGTGCCCGAGCAGCTTGTAGCGCATGCGCGGTGATGCTTCTGGGCTCCGCCGTGCCCGATCGTTGCCTCGGCAGCCGCTGCCTCAAGCCATCGCTGCCGCCGGGTGGCGACGGTGCAGAGCTGCTCCGGCTGGGCCCGCGGGGGGTCCCTGGGCGCCGCACGACTTTTTCGGTGCCCGAAAGTAAACACGCCATTAAGATGGTGGCTGGATGCGAGCCAGTAGGCGGAACTTAGGATTTTGTATCTATGTGGCTGCGAGTGATTGGTTGTGCAACCTTGGTATATATAGACATGCATGGGCGGGGGAGAAAAGATCCCAACAGCTACGCAGAAATAAAGCTTGCTTCGCTGAGGTCTCCTGGTTGTTCTTGCTGGCGAGAGCGACACTTAAATAGATGAATGGAAAAAGAAAATGTAGTTCATATATACAATGGAATATTACTCATCCATCAGAAAGGATGAATAGCTGCCATTTGCATCAACATGGATGGAACTGAAGGAGATTATGTTAAGTGAAAAATAAGTCAAGCAGAGAAAGACAATTATCATATGGTTTCACTCATATGTGGAATATAAGGAATAGTGCAGAGGACCATAGGGGAAGGAAGGGAAAACTGAATGGGAAGAATTCAGAGAGGGTGACAAACCATGAGAGACTCTTAACTATAGGAAAAAACTGAGGGTTACATAAAGGAAAGGAGTGGGGAGATGGGGTAACCAGGTGATGGGTATTAAGGAGGGCACATGATGTGATGAACACTGGGTGTTATATGCAGCTAATGAATCATTGAACACCACATCAAAAACTAATGATGTACTATATGTTGTTTAATTAAACATACTAAATAAAAATAACCTATATAATATGTAAACTCTTTTGTAAAAATTGTGGGAATAGTTGTATAGCCATATTTGTTCATATGTTAAAAAAAAACTTTATGTATACGAACATATATGTCTATATATAACATAAATGCCATATATTTATGTGTGTTTGTACATATGAATATAAATAGTTTCATTAAGAAAAGGCAAAGTTGGGTGCCTGGATGGCTCAGTTGGTTGGGCGACTGCCTTCGGCTCGGTCATGATCCTGGAGTCCCAGGATCGAGTCCCGCATCAGGCTTCCACCTCCATGGGGAGTCTGCTTCTCCCTCTGACCTTCTCTCCTCTCATGCTCTTCTCTCTCTCTCTCTCTCATTCTCAAATAAATAAAATCTTAAAAAAAAAGAAAAAGCAAAGTTATTATACATATACATATATATAAGCATAAATTGCATCTGGAAGAAAGCACAGGAAACACATAACAGTTATTAATGCTGGGGAGGAGAACTAGATGGTAGCAGAATAGAAAAAGGAAGAATAACTGTTTATAATATATTTTAATACCTTTTGAGTTCTGTATAGTGTGCTTAAAATATCTATTAAAATAGTATTAAGTGTGAAGAGATTTACAGAAAAGTGTGACATGTTTTCATATGGCTTGATTCCAGGTCCACTGACTACAAAATATTTTCTGTAAGAGGTCAATTTAACAAACAATAGAAACTGTTTACTTTCCTAACCTTTGGTGGGAAACCCTGGTAACCAATTAAAAGGCTGTTTATAGATAACTGACACTAAAAATATTTTTACATTAAATTTTTGATAATCTTAAAATTATATTTATAGACATTTCCTGTTCTTTTTGTGAAAGCTTAATTTTTCAATAAGCCCTTATTTTGTGATGAAAAGTAGTTTAACTTTTTAAAAATTCCACTCTAATCTGGGTGTCATCTTCTTTCTTCCCCACAGCCATTTCATGGTATGGTTCTATTAACTAAGCAGAACTAGTTCTTACAATTTATATAAACCCTGGATTTTCTTTTTGTTAAATCTTGCAAAATCTTCACATTTTTAGGACCAGTTTATGAAAGCCTATTTTCTTTTTTTTTTTTAAGATTTTATTTATTTATTTGACAGAGAGAGATCACGAGTAGGCAGAGAGGCAGGCAGAGAGAGAGAGAGAGGAGGAAGCAGGCTCCTGCTGAGCAGAGAGCCTGATGCGGGACTTGATCCCAGGACCCCGAGATCATGACCTGAACTGAAGGCAGCGGCTTAACCCACTGAGCCACCCAGGAGCCCTGAAAGCCTATTTTCATATTGGATTTTGGTAGGAACTACACATTGCCTTTAGCACTAGAAAATAATGATTTATTTTATTCCATACCCTTCAGGAAAGATAGTGAGATCCCACTTCATTTCTAAGTCAATGAATATTTCAAGCACCCTATACATTTCTAGTCTACGTTACCAAGGCAAAAATTATCAAAACAGATGGACTAGGTCAACTACTTGTAGAAAAATTACTGGCTTGTGTGCAAGTTTGACATAAGAGATGAGACTGAGCTAGAACTTTATGAATCAACTACATCCAATTATGACACATATAATAATTTGAATTAATAATGTCAGAGTTTGTGAATAGGGTTAACAGATTTTATTTTGCTCCTTCATATAAGTAGATTAGTTTCGTCACATATAAATAAAATATTTTCAATGAGTAATAATAATTTTATTTCAAAAATTTCTTCCTAAAATTTTACTTCTTAGTGTTATCTTTAGATTCTTTTATATTCCTAGTTCATCTATAGTAGTTCTCAGATTTTTTTTTCAGATGTTTTTGAAAATGAAAATATCAGCACCTTTTTTTCTCCCCTGTGGTGTGCGCAGCCACAGAAAATGTTCCATAAAATTCCATAAAATGTTCCAGTCCCTTGTCATATCCTTCAAATATTATTTTCAATATGTTAAGAAGACTGCCCCAGATTGACACTTATCCAAATGGTTGATCATAGATAGTCTGAAAAATTAGATGCACTGGAAAATCAAAGGTTATATCTACAAATTAGAAGATTCCAACTGATCTTTGGATTTCATACATAAGTAATGAGTATAAACAGTTACATCATTGTTACTCTCAAAAATGATAGATAGGTATAGATATATATGAGTGCTAGTCACGTCTCATTTCATTTATTCTTATATATGCATTTACATATATCTGAGAGGACAAGAATGTAGAATTTCACATTTGCATAGTATGTTCTTAGAAGCTTAGAGTGTAATAATTCCAAATCAGAAAGATGGGTATGAAAATTAATGTAATCTATGATTAGAAGGATGATGGCAGTAGAGTAAGAGGACACTAGGTTCATTTAGTCACACAAACACGATTAGATACCTATCAAATCATCCTAAATACTCCAATACTAAATACTCCATCCTAAATACTCCTGTCACACAGGGTATCAGAACATATCCATCTCCTCTTTTCCTCTAGCATTGTGCAAACTGCTCTTTTTGTTTGTTTGTTTGTTTTGTTGTTGTTGCCTCTCTTCACAGGCTGTGATCACTCTAAGGTCAGTGACCCAGCTATCACTCACCCTCCTGGGTTTCCCAGTACTGAGTCAGCAGACTTTTTTTTTTTTTTTTAATTTATCAGAGGGGGGGTGATTAGAGCGAGCACAGGCAGACAGAATGGCAGGCAGAGGCAGAGGGAGAAGCAGGCTCCCCGCTGAGCAAGGAGCCCGATGTGGGACTCGATCCCAGGATGCTGGGATCATGACCTGAGCCGAAGGCAGCTGCTTAACCAACTGAGCCACCCAGGCGTCCTGAGTCAGCCTGACTTTGAAAGCTCTAGCCACCAACTTCCACTTTTTTTTTTTTTTTTTTTTAATAAACTCATGGAACTCAGCCCATCTGGTTATGAAGCCAAATGCCTTATAGGAATTAGTCTTCCTCAGGTGTTTTCTTCTCTTTCTGAGTGCACACAGCTTCATCACTCCTGCAGGCAGCCTCCCTCCACCCTTCTGACCTTAAATTTCAGCTGCACCTTCTTCTCTGTTTTTAGCTGTGCAGTTTGTTCTTTCCAGTCTTCAGATCACTCTCCAGTTTGGTGACGTAGATGTGGATGATATCTAGTTGTATATGTGGACAGGGTGAACTCAGGGTCCTCCTTCTCTGCCATATCTCCATACTTCTCTTTCCATCATATTAAGGCTTATTTACATGTTTGGTAGAATTCACATGTGAAGCCATCTAGTTGTGGACTTTTGTTTGTTGGGAGTTTTATGATTACTGATTCAATTTCTTTATTGATAATTTGTTCAAATTTTCTTTCTTTTTATTTTTTATTTTTATTTTTTTAAAGATTTTTATTTATTTATTTGACAGACAGAGATCACAAGTAGGCAGAGAGGCAGGCAGAGAGAGAGAGGGAAGCAGGCTCCCTGCCGAGCAGAGAGCCCGATGTGGGACTCGATCCCAGGACCCTGAGATCATGACCTGAGCCGAAGGCAGCGGCTTAACCCACTGAGCCACCCAGGCGCCCCAAATTTTCTATTTCTTCCTGATCAATTTTGAGATTATATGTTTTTAGAAGTGGCTGCTGCTGAGGTCGAAGAGGTTGCTGCCTATGTTCTCCTCAAGGATTCTGATGGATGGATTTTGAGTCTGTTTTTGTGTGTGGTGTAAGGAAATAATCCAGTTTCATTTTTCTGCACGTGACTGTTCAATTTTCACAACACGATTTGTTGAAGGGGTGCTCTTTTTTTCCATTGGACATTCATTCCTGTTTTGTCGAAGATTCGTTGACCATAGAGTTGAGGGTCACTTTCTGGGTTATCTATTCTGTTCCATTGATTTATGTGTCTGTTTTTGTGCCAGTACGATACCAACTTGATGATGACAGCTTTGTAATAGAGCTTGAAATCTGGAATTGTGATGCCACCAACTTTGGCTTTCTTTTTCAACATTCCTCTGGTTATTCAGGGTCTTTTCTGATTCCATATAAATTTTAGAATTATTTGTTCCATTTTTTTGAAAAAAAAAAAAAAGGATGGTATTTTGATAGGGATTGCATTAAACGTGTAGATTGCTTTAGGTAGCATAGACATTTTCACAATATTTGTTCTTCTAATCCATGAGCATGGAACATTTTTCCATTTTTTGTGTGTGTCCTCCTCAATTTCTTTAATGAGTACTTTATAGTTTTCTGAGTACAGATTCTTTGCCTCTTTGGTTAGGTTTATTCCTAGGTATCATTTGGTCTTGGGTGCAATTGTAAATGGGATTGACTCTTTAATTTCTCTTTCTTCTGTCTTGCTGTTGATGTATAGAAATGTAACTGATTTTTGTGCATTGATTATATATCCTGACATTTTAGTGAATTCCTGTACAAGGTCTAGCAGATTTGGAGTGGAATCTTTTGGGTTTTCCATATGAAGTATCATATCATCCCCAAAGAGTGAGAGTTTGACTTCTTCTTTGCTGATTCAGATACACTTTATTTCTTTTTATTGTCTGATTGTTGAGGCTAGGACTTCTAGTATTATGTTGAACAGTAGTAGTGATAGTGGACATCCCTGCCATGTTCCTGACCTTGGGGAAAGAGCGCTCAGTTTTTCCCCATTGAGAATGTTATTCGCTGTGGGTTTTTCATAGGTGGCTTTGGTGGTATTGAGGTATGTAGCCTCTTTCCTTACACTTTGAAGAGTTTGATCAAGAAAGGATGCTGTACATTGTCAAATGCTTTTCCAGCATCTATTGAGAGTATCATATGGTTCTTGTTCTTTTAATGATGTACTGTATCACATTGAATGATTTGTGGACATTGAACCATCCTTGCAGCCCAGGAATAAATCCCACTTGGACGTGGTGAATACTCTTTTTAATGTACTGTTGGATCCTATTGGCTAGTATTTGGGTGAGAATTTTTGCATCCGTCTTCATCACGGATATTGGTCTGTAGTTCTCCTTTTTGATGGGGTCTTCGTCTGGTTTTGGGATCAAGGCAATGCTGGCCTCATAAAACGAGTTTGGAAGTTTTCCTTCTATTTCTATTTTTTGGAAAGTTTCAGGAGAATAAGTACTAATTCTTCTTTAAATGTTTGGTAGATGGTGCACCTGGGTGGCTCAGTGGGTTAAGCCTCTGCCTTTGGCTCAGGTCATGGTCTCAGGGTCCTGGGATCGAGCCCCGCATGGGGCCCTCTGCTCAGCAGGAAGCCTGCTTCCCTTCTTCTCTCTCTCTCTGCCTGCCTCTCTGCCTACTTGTGATCTCTGTCTGTCAAATA
Source organism: Mustela erminea (assembly GCF_009829155.1). NCBI lineage: Eukaryota > Metazoa > Chordata > Mammalia > Carnivora > Mustelidae > Mustela > Mustela erminea. Next base: position 81,259,126 of record NC_045635.1, on the reverse strand, counting down.
AATAAACAAACTCTTTTAAAAATAAATAAATAAATAAAGGAAGGAAGGAAGGAAGGAAGGAAGGAAGGAAGGAAGGAAGAAAGAAAGAAAGAAAGAAAGAAAGAAAGAAAGAAAGAAAGAAAGAAAGGGAGAAAAAATGGAAGAAACATATGTTTGGTAGAATTCCCCTGGGAAGCTCTCTGGCCCTGGGCTCTTGTTTTTTGGGAGACTTTTGATGACTGCTTCAATCTCCTTACTGGTTACAGGTCTGTTCAGATTTTCTATTTCCTTCTAGTTCAGTTTTGGTAGCTTATACTTCTCTAGGATTACATCCATTTCTTCCAGATAGTCAAATTTGGTGGTGTATAGATGCTCATAATATGTTCTTATACTGCTTGTATTTCTTTGCTGTTGGTTTTGGTTTCTCCTCTTTCATTCATGATTTTATTTATTTGGGTCCTTTCTCTTTTGCTTTTGGTAAGTCTGGCCAGGGGTTTATCAATCTTATTAATTTTTCAAAGAACCAGTTCCTAGCTTCATTGATTTCTTCTACTGTTCTTTTGGTTTCTATTTCATTGATTTCTTCTCTGATCTTTATGATTTCTCTTCTCCTTCTGGGTTTAGGCTTTCTTTGCTGTTCTTTCTCCAGCTCCTTTAGGTGTAGGATTAGATTGTGTACTTGAGAACTTTCTTGTTTCTTGAGAAAGGCTCGTGTTACTCATATTTTCCTCTCAAGACTACCTTTGCTGTGTCCCAAAGATTTTGAACAGTTGTGTTTTCATTTTCATTTGTTTCCATGATTTTTTTTTCAATTCTTCCTTAATTTCCTCGTTGACCCATTCATTCTTTAGTGCGATGCTCTTCAGCCTCATAACTTTTCAGATTTTCCTCTTGTGATTGAGTTCTAGCTTCTGAGCATTGTGGTCTGAAAATATGCAGGGAATGATCCCCAAATTTTGGTACTGATTGAGACCAGATTTGTGGCCCAGCATGTGATCTGTTCTGGAGAATGTTCTATGTGCACTAGAGAAGAATGTGTATTCTGTTGCTTTGGGATGGAATGTTCTGAATATATCTGTGATGTCTTTCTGGTCCAGTGTGTCATTTAAAGCCTTTATTTCTTTGTTGATCTTTTGCTTAGATGATCTGTCCATTTCAGTGAGGTTGGAGTTAAATCTCCTGCTAATTTGTATTATTGTCAATATGTTTCTTTGATTTTGCTATTAATTGGTTTATATAATTGGCTGCTCCCATTTAGGGGCATAGGTATTTAAAATCATTAGATCTCCTTGCTGGACAGACCCTTTGGGTATGATATAGTGTCCTTATTCATCTCTTATTGTAGTCTTTGGCTTAAAATCTAATTTGCCCGCTCTAAGGATTGCCACCCCAGCTTTTTTTCAATGTCCATTAACATGGTAAATTGTTTTCCAGCCCCTCACATTAAATCTGGAGGTGTCTGAGGTGTCTTTGGGTCTAAAATGAGTTTCTTGTAGACAGCATATTGATGGGCATTTTTTTGGGGGGGGTCCATTCTGATACCGTGTGTCTTTTGATTGGAGCATTTTGCCCATTTACATTCAGGGTAACTATTGAAAGATATGAATTTAGTGGCATTGTATTGCCTGTAAGTCGACTGTTACTCTATATTGTCTCTGTTCATGACTGGCCTATTTCTATTAATCTCTCTCTTTGCTTAGAGGACCCCTTTCAATATTTTCAGCAGTGTTGGTTTGGCGTTGCAAAATCTTTTAATTTTCATTTGTCCGAGAAACTTTTTATCTCTCCTTCTATTTTCAGTAAGAGCCTAGCTAGATATAATGTTCTTGGCTGCACATTTTTCCTCCTTTATTGCTCTGAATATATCATGCCAGTCCTTTCTGGCCTGCCAGGTCTCTGTGGATAAGTCTGCTGCCAATCTAATATTTCTACCATTGTATGTTACAGACCTCTTGTCCTGAGCCGCTTTCAGGATTTTCTCTTTGTCACTAAGACTTGTGAGTTTTACTATTAGATGATGGGTCTGGACCTATCGGGCGGGTTCTTTGTGCCTCCTGGATTTTGATGCTTGCTCCCTTTGCATATTAGGGATATTCTCTATTATAATTTGCTCCAATATAACCTGCCTCTCTTTCTCTTTCTTCTTCTTCTGGGATCCCAATTATTCTAATATTATTTCATCTTATGATACCACTTATCTCTTGAATTCTCCCCTCATGGTCCAGTAGTTGTTTGTCTCTCTTTTTCTCAGCTTCTTGATTCTCCATCATTTGGTCTTCTACATCCCAGATTCTCTCTTCTGCCTCATTTATCCTAGCAGTAAGAGCCTCCAGTTTTTATTGCACCTCATTAATAGTTTTTTTTTTCAACTTTGTTAGATTTTAGTTCTTTTTTTTTTTTTCTCCAGAAAGGGATTCTCTAATATCTTCCATGCTTTTCTGGAGCCCAGCTACCACCTTGATAACCGTCATTCTAAACTCCATCTCTGATATATTACCAATGTCCGTATTGATTAGGTTCCTAGCTGTCAATAGTGCCTCTTGTTCTTTTTTGTGTGGTGATTTTTTCTGCTTTGTTATTTTATCCAGATAAGAATAAGTGAATGAGAGAGTAAAATACTAAAAGGGTGACAAAAAACCCAGGAAAACATACGTTAACCAAATCAGAAGAGAACTGAAACTATGGGGAGAAGAAATGAGAAGAAAAGGGAAAGAAAAAATATTTATATATTAGACTGGTGAATAGAACAGAGCCTCCCACTTGATTTTGGGTGTATTCTTGTCTCTTAGAAGAAAGTACCTCCAAAAATTCTAAAGAAAGAAAAACCCATATATACAAAAAGAGGGGTAAATATGATGAAGGGGTGGACTATGACTGTCAAGATGGAAATTTTAAGAAGATTCTAAGAAAGGAATTGATAAGTCAGTTGGAATTGATAAGTCAGTTGGAAAAAGAAAAAAAAAATGGAGGGGCTGCGGTCAGGCTGGAGACTAGAACAAAGCCATGTGCTTGATTTAGTATATATTTTGATCTATTAGAAAAAATTGTGTCCCAAAATTTTAAAGAAAAAAAACCCGTATATGCATACAAATAGTAAGGTAAAATGCAATGACAGGATAAAATATGACTATAACAATGAAAATTTAAAAAAGATTTTTTAAAAACATGTTGATAAGATAAAACAGTTAAAATCATTAAAAGAAGAAGGAGGAAAGGTTAAAAAAATAGAATAAGAAAACATAAAATTAAAAATATTTATTTTTGCAAGACTAAAGGATCATGGGGAGAAAGCCATGAAGTCTATGTGTTGCTTTCCCCTAGCTCTGGAGTTCCGCAGTTCTCGTTGATCAGCGAACTTGGTCTTGGCTGGATTTTCTTGCTAATCTTCTGGGGCAGGAGCCTGTTGCAGTGATTCTCAAATATCTTACCTTGAGGCGTAATTGAACTGCCCTTGCCAGGGGCCAGGCTAAGTAATCTGTTTGGGTTCACTTTTGGTAGTTTTTTTCCCTGAACGCTTTCTGTAGAGCTGTGGAGGATAGGATTGAAAATGGCAACCTCTCAATCTCCAGCCCAAAAGAGCTGGGAGCCCAGGCCCCCACACCTCAGTGCACCCTCAGAGAAAAGCAGTCAATCTCTTACTCTCCGTGTTCTGCAGCCACGCTCTGTGCTCACCCAGCCTGTGACCAAGCATTTCTATCACTGGTGCATGGCCCCATTTGGAGTCTCCAAACCCAGCAGATTCCTGCCACCTGCTGCTGTGCCATGCCTCCCGGTAATGGAAGGAGGGTGTCTCTCTGGATCTGCCACCTGTGGGGTCTCTGCTCAAAGAGCAGTTACCCAACTGTGACTTGGATCCCAGTTTAAGGTAACCTTGAGCTGAAAACGCCACCTTAGCTCTGTTTCTGTAGCTGGTTTCCCCACTCTGATAATGGGGATCTCTTTTACACTGAGACACCCATGGTCTTTCTGTGACTCCATGGTTCCTGAGACCACAGTGTCCCCATAAGTGCTCCACCCTCGCTAACACTCTTGAGTGACGTCCCTCAGTGGAACAGACTTCTAAAAGTTCTGGTTTTCTTTTATTTTGTTTTTAGATTTGATTATTATTATTTTTTTAATTTCTTTTCAGTCTTCCAGAATCATTCTTTACGTACCACACCCAATCCTCCATGCAATACATGCCGTTCATATTACCCACCACCAGGCTCACACAACCTACCACCCCATCCCCTCTAAAACCCTCAGATTATTTTTCAGAGTCCACAGCCTCTCATGGTTCGTCTCCCCATCCAATTCCCACCAACTTCCTTCTCTCCATCTCCTCACATCCTCTATGTCATTTCTTATGTTCCACAAATAAGCAAAACCATATGATAACTGACTCTCTGCTTGACTTATTTCACTCAGCATAATCTCTTCTAGTCCTGTCCATGTTGATAGAACAGTTGGGTATTCATCCTTTCTGATGAAGACACAATACTCCATAGTGTATATGGACCACATCTTCCTTATCCAGTCATCCGTTCTTGGGGCTATTGGTTCTTCACACAGTTTGGCAACCATGGCCATTGCTGCTATGAACATTGGGGTAAAGATGGCTCCTTTTTTTTTTACTACATCTGTATCCTGGGGGTAAATACCCAGTATTGTAATTGCAGGGTCACAGGGAAGCTCTATTTCTAATTTCTTAAGGCATCTCCACACTGTTTTCCAAATTGGCTGCACCAACTTGCATTCCTACCACAAGTGTAAGAGGATTCCCCTTTCTCCACATCCTCTCCAACACACATTGTTTACTGTCTTGTTCATTTTGGCCATTTTAACTGGTGTAAGGTGTTATCTCAATGTGGTTTTGATTGGAATCTACCTGATGGCTAGTGATGATGAACATTTTTTCATGTGCCTATTGGCCATTTTTATGTCTTCTTTGGATAAGTTCTGTTCATGTCTTCTGCCAATTTTTTGACATGATTATCTGTTTCTTGTGTGTTCAGTTTGAGGAGTCCTTTATAGATCCTGGATATCAGCCCTTTGTCTGTATTGTCATTTGCGAATATCACCTCCCATTCTGTGGGTTGCCTCTTTGTTTTGCTGACTGTTTCCTTTGCTTTGCAGTAGCTTTCAATCTTGATGAATTCCCAAAACTTCATTTTCGCTTTTGTTTCCTTTGCCTTTGGAGAAAATTCTTGAACACAGTTGCTGTGGCTGATGTCGAAGAGGTTACTGCCTATGTTCTCCTTAGGATTCTGATGGATTCCTGTCTCATGTTAAGGCCTTTTATCCATTTAGAGTTTATCTTTGTGTATGGTATAAGAGAATGTTCAAGTTTCATTCTTGTACAAATAGCTGTCCCATTTTCCCAGCACCATTTATTAAAGAGACTGTCTTTTTTCCAATGTATATTTTTTTCCTGCTTTGTTGAAGATTATTTGATCATAGAGTTGAGGGTCCATATCTGGACACTCTACTTTTTCCATAGGTCTACATGCCTGTTTTTCTGCCAGTACCATGCTGTCTTGGTCTTCACAGCTTTGTAGCAAAGCTTGAAATCAGGCAACGTGATGCTGCCAGTTTTTTTTTTTTTTTCTTTTTCAACCTTTCCTTAGCAATTCGAGGTCTCTTCTGGTTCCATACAAATTTTGGGATTGTTTGTTCTAGCTCTTTGAAAAATCCTGGTGGAATTTTGATTGGAATGGCATTGAAAGTACAGATGGCTCTAAGCAGTATAGACATTTTAACAATGTTTATTCTTCTAATCCATGAGCATGGAGTGCTCTTTCATCTTTTTGTGTCTTCTTCAGTTTCTTTCACGAGTGTTTTGCAATTACTTGAGTACAGATCTTTTACCTCTTTGGTTGGGCTTATTCCCAGGTATCTTATGGTTCTTGGTGCTATAGTCAATGGAATAAAGTCTCTAATTTCCCTTTCTTTATTTTCATGGTTAGTTTATAAGAAAGCAACTAATTTCTGTACATTGATTTGTATCTTGATACATTACTTAATTGCTATATGAGTTCTAGAAGTTTGGAGTAGAGTGTTTTGGGTTTCCCATATAAAATATCATGTCATCTGCAAAGAGAGAGTTTGACATCTTCATTGCCAATTTGAATACCCTTTATTTCTCTTTGTTGTCTAATTGCTGTTGCTAGGACTTCTAAACCTATGTTGAACTAGAGTGGTGAGAGTGGGAATCCTTGTCGTGTTCCTGATCTCAAAGGGAAGGCTGTCAGCTTTTCCCCATTGAGGATGATAGTCGCTGCTTGTTGGGGTTTTTTATATGTAGATTTTATGAAGTTGAGGAATGTTCCCTCTGTCCTTATACTTTTAAGTGTTTTAATCAGGAATGAATGCTCTATCTCGTCAAATGCTACTCTGCATCAGTTGAGAGGATGATGTGGTTCTTCTCTCATCTCTTATTGATTTCTTCTATCACATTGATTGAATTGTGAACATTGAACTACCCTACAACCCAGGGGAAAATTGCACCTGATCATGGTGGATAATCTTTTTTATGTACTGTTGGAGCCTATTAGCTAGGATCTTGTTCAGAATCTTGGCATCCATATTCATCAGTGATATTGGTCTGAAATTCTCCATTTTGGTGGGGTCTTTGCCTGGTTTGGGGATCCAGGTAATGCTGGCTTCATAAAAAGTGTCTGGAAGTTTTCCTTCTGCTTCAATTTTTTGAAACAGCTTCAGGACAATAGGTATTATTTTTCTTTAAAAGACTGTTAGAATTCCCCAGAGAATCCATCAGGTCCTAGGCTCTTGTTTGGAGGAGGTTTTTATCACTGCTTCAGTCTCATTACTAGATATTAGTCTATTCAGGTTGTCAATTTCCTCTTGAGTCAGTTTCAGAAGTTTATAGTTTTCAAGGAATGCATCCATTTCATTTGGATTTCTTAACTTATTGGCATATAACTGTTGATAATAAATTCTGATGATTGTTTCTATCTCCCTGGTGTTAGTTATGATCTCTCCCTTTTCATTCATAATTTTATTAATTTGGGTCCTCTCCCTCTCTTGTTTTGGATTAGTTTGGCCAATGGTTTATCGATCTTACTGATTCTTTCAAAAAACTAACTCTAGTTTCATTGGTGTGTTCTCCTGTATCTCTAGTTTCTATCTCATGGATCTCTGTTCTAATTTTGATTATTTCCCTTCTTGTCTGTAGCATTGGCTTAATTTTTTGTTTGATTATCCAGTTCTTTAAGGTGTAAAGACAGCTGATGTATTCTGGATTTTTCAGGTTTTTTTGAGGGCTGTTTGGAAGGCTATGTATTTCCCACTTAGGACTGCCTTTGTGGTATCCCATAGATTTTGGACCAAAGTGTCTTCATTTTTATTGGTTTCCATAAATTGTGTAAGTTCTTCTTTGATTTCCTGCTTGTTTCCAAGCATTCTTAAAAAAGGTGGTCTTTAGCTTCCAGGTGTTTGGATTCTTTCCAAGCTTTTTCTTGTGGTTGAGCTCCAGTTTCAAAACATTGGGGTCTGAGAATATGCAGGGAATAATCTCAATCTTTTGTTATTAGTTGAGCCCTGATTTGTTACCCAGTATGTGGTCTATTCTAGAGAAAGTTCCATGTGTGCTTGAGAAGAATGAGTGTTCTGTTGTTTGAGGGTGGAATGTTCTGTATACTTCTATGAGGTCCACATGGTTCAATGTGTCATTCAATGATCTTGTTTCTTTATTGATTTTCTGCTTGGATGATCTGTCTATTACTGACAGTGGTGTGTTAAGATGCCCTACCATTAATGTGTTCATATCAATATGACTCTTTATCTTGATTAACAGTTGTCTTATATAGTTGGCTGCACTGATATTGCAGGCATAAATATTTGCAATTGTTAGATCTTCTTGGTGGATAGACACTTTAAGAATGATGTAGTATCCTTCCATATCTCCGACTACAGTCTTTAGTTTAAAATCTAAGTTATCTGACATGAGAATCGCTACCCCAGCCTTCTTTTGAGGCCCATTGGCATGAATGATGCTTCTCCATCCCTTCACTTTCAGTCTGAATGTATCCTTAGGTTCAAAATGGGTGTCTTGTAAACAAAATATGGATGGATCCTGTCGTTTTATCCAATCTGCAACCCTGTGGCATTTTATGGGCACATTTAGGCCGTTCACATTGAGAGTGATTATAGAGAGATATGTTTTAATTGACATCGTGTTACCTGTGAAGTCTTTGTTTCTGTAGATTGTTTTCTATAGATTGTTATTTCTATAGATTCTCCATAGATTTATGTTCAATGATATTCTTGGTATTTTTTCCTCTTTTATAGATCCCTCTTTAATATTTCTTGTGGTTCCGGTTTGGTGGTCACATTCTCTTTTCAACCTTGCTGGTCTTGGAAGCTTTTTATCTCTCCATCCATTTTGAATGTCAGTCTTGCTGGATAAATTATTCTTGGCTGCATGTTCTTCTAATTTTGTGCCATGAATATTTCTTGCTATCCTCTTCTGGCATGCCAGGTTTCAGTGGACAGGTCTCACGTTATTCTGATGGGCTTTCCTCTGTACATAAGGAATATCTTCCCCCTAGCTTCTTTCAAGAGCTCCTCTCTACAATTATGATTCATCATTTTCACAATCAGGTGTCTCAAGGTCTTTCTAGATTCTATGATTTTGGGGGGAGACCTTTCAGCCTCTAGGACATGAATGCTGGCTCCATTCCCCAGATTGCGAAAGTTTTCATGGAGACTTTGTTCAACTATATCCTCTAGTCTTCTTTCTTTCTCCTCCCCCTCAGGGATTCCAATAATTTTGACATTGTAATGTTTCATGGTGTCATTTATTTCCCTAATTCTGTTTCCATGCTTCTAAGCTGTTTGTTCTGGTCTTCCTTCTGAACCTTTTTCTCTGTCAGTTTGTCCTCTAGATCACTAATTTTATCTTCTGCCTCAGTTACCTCAGCTGTTAGATAATTTAGATTATATGGGAACTCATTGAGAGCATTGTTCACATCTTCTCTGGTGGCTTTCACTTTGCCCTAATCAATTCCATTTTGTCATTAAAGGCTTTCTCCAACCTAGCCATTGCCTGGATAATTGTTAGCCTGAATTCCCTTTCTGACATACTGTTTATGTCCATAGCCAATAGCTCTGATGGAGATGGCAGAGTCACTGAATTTTTCCTCTGTTGGGCATTCCTCCTTTGAGTCATTTTGGTGAGAGACAGCTTAGGGGATGTGTACCTGACTGTATCAGCCGTGATGCATTGAAGGTGCACTCTGGAACACTTCTGAGCAATCAAAAGTCCCCACCAAAAAGAAAGAAAAAGAAAGAGAGAGAGAGAGAGAGAGAAATATAAAAAAAATAAAATAAAAGAGAATACCCAGACCTAATGGTCCCCAGAGGTAAGATTTACAAAGTATACAAACAAAAACAGATGAACAAAAAGACTGATGAAAGTAAATGACAAAAACAAAACAAAACACAGCCACAATGGACCCCAAGTATAAGATTTATATACTATCAGAACAAAAACAAGTATAGAGAAACACTGACAGAAGAAAGATTGGAGGGTAGTTATAAATTCTCAATGTGGGCAAGGAAGTTTATTTTGATTCTTCCTGTGTGTATCTTGATATCTTTGTTAAAAGACTCAATGTTCCTGAGATAAAAGGGGATTAAAACTGATTTATATATAGGGGTAGTATTGACTGGGGAAAGAGGATTACCTTTAAGCTTATCTCTATATGAATATTAAGAAAAGAAGAAAAGCAAAAGAAAAACAGTTATATGTATCAAAAAAGTTCAAGTTAAAAGGGTTATTATGGGTTTTGTTGTACTGAGCATCTCATTGTAATGGTAAATAGGTTAAAAATTATAAATAAAATTAAAAAGAACTAGAATAGTCACAATGAATTAAAAATAAAAGTTGTATCTATGAAGTATACAGGCTTTAGGGCTTTGCTGGGAGCTTAATATCTTCTTTTCTCCTGATATTGGGGTTTTACAGTTTTATGGGGACACAGTGATGATTGTCCTCCTGGCTTTTTTATTTTTTTTCTTGGCTGGCTTTCTGGGGGAGGGGCCGCCCCATGGTTTTTCAGGCAGTCTTGCTAGAGTTGAATCCTCCTGCCCCCTCTCAAGGGGCTGGGCTCTGAGAAACCCATTTTTCAGGCTTTTCTTCTCTGGAGATATTGTTTTTCCTTCCCTTGGGGTCTTTTGGGGGTTCTTTGGAGGTTTTGAGGAATGCAAACTGCACACAGACCTCTGTCTCAGAGAGAAGTCTCAATCTGTTTTCCTCTGAGTTCTCCAGAGCACATAAATTCCCCCTCTCCCGCTGGCAGAACACGTCTCCAGTTGGGGTTTCAGGGGTCACAAGAGCTCCCGCTTGTACCCAAAACCACAAGAAGTACTAGTCCAGAGAGCTGTCTTTCAGTGGCTGCCTCTGCTGTGGTTGTCTGTTCAGGTCCAGACCACCAGAGAGGTCCCAACTAGAGACAGTGCACTAAAATTTTCACGCTGGCCTGGGCTGGGAGTATCCAGACTCTCCTAGTCCTAGAAAGAACTGGCTAGTGCCTGAATGGACCTCTCTCAGGGTGTGGAGTGCAACTCAGACCCCAGTCATGCAGCATGGGTGTGGAGTGCAAAAGACTGTGGTTCTAGACAGCACTGGCTGGCATCCACACCAGACTCTCTCATGTGCGCCACCACCCAGATGCTCTCACGTGCATCAATAACTCAGGGACCAAGACCTGGGTTCTTCACTTCTCTTTCTCTGGCTCATCACCAGCACTGGCCATCCTGGGTCAGTGGGCTTAAGCCCCTGTCCCTAACCACCCGATTCCACCAATTTCTCCTTAAGATCTTTTGCTCTTTTTGAGTGCTTTCAACCAGACTCCAAGTTAATGCTGGTCCCCAATCACAGGGCACTCTTGTATTGGGGTATTACTTTTAATGGGTCACTTCTGGTGGCTCCCTACCTCTTTTGTTTATCTTCCAATATCAGTCTGATGTTCCCACTCCACTTTACCTGTCCACTGTCATGTTCTGCCCCTGTAGAGATACAGAAATGTATAATTCTAATCTCAGACTGATTTCATGGGTGATCAGAGTTCTTTGGTAGATAATCAGTTCAGTTTATGAGACCGGTTGAAACAGCGCCTCCTACTTCTCCACCATCTTGTCTCCTGATTCTAAAAGTTCTGGTTTTGTGCTCCCCTGCTCCACAACTTGCCAGGACCCAGCTCCTCTCCCCACAGTCTATCTTCCCATCGCTTTGGATTCATTTCTCCTCATGTCCTACCTTCCAGAAAGTGGTCCATTTTATCTTCCTAGAATTGTTTCTCTTCTCTTCTTTCTCTAGAAAGAAAGGATATATCTCAGGAACAGCCAGCTGGAAAAGATGTATAGGGCCAGGTGTGAGGAAAAGGGCACAGAGCTTTCCTGGTCTCTCCAGATGCTTCTGTCTTTCCAAATCTCCATGTGTTCAACAGCCCAGAAACTCTACAAACCCAGGCCTTATTGAGGCTATAGAGGCTTTGTTCTAGGAAGTCTTTGCAATTGCCTGCGTGAATTTCTTATAATAAATCTCTTCTCAAAATATGTACATTCTATTGTTTTTTTTTTCCTTCCCCAGCTCTGCAACTTACTGTGATTTTGTACACATTTCTTAACCACTCTGAGCCTTATTTCTTTATATACAAAATGAAAACAGCAATGCTTACTTTATTTGCTTGTTGTTAGAATTAATGAGTTAGAATCTATAAAGTGGCTAGCCCACTATTTTACACTTAGGAAGTTCTCAGGAAATGAGCTTCATGGAATAACCGAAAGGAAGGAGACACTATTTCCCCAGATAATGATGTGACTGTTTTCTTCTACTTTGTTCAATAACTAAATGAACATGGGTTTATAAACAGTCTCTTTAGTGCAAACATATGCTTGCCAGGATCAATTCTTTCAGAAAGGTGAAATAAGTCCCATAGATAGAAATTTAGTATATGGAAAAAGTTTCAGTATTTTCTCAGATCCAGCCATTCTCTCAGACCTACCAGGACCACATCCCGTGTAATCAATGCAATCGTAGGGAACTGGAGCCATAAAAAAACTATGTTAATAAATACTGCATCACGTCCTACCCTGTGTGGTCCTTACCTCAGACAAGTTTCTTTGTCTTAATTTTGTGTATCACCATTTTCTGAGGATGAATTTATGTATTCACATGACACCAGTTTATTATTTTTGAAAAGAACATACTTACATTGTTAGTTGTAACCTACTCAATTTTACAATTCATTTGCTGGTTCCCAACCAGAGTTTTAAAATCATTGCTCTTTACATTAGATAATAAAAAAAGTGTTTCATTTTGTTACCGCTCCCTGCAGTATATTCTAGTCAAGGCTCCCTTTCCACATGGGAAGCCATTCATTCCTTAAGTACTGAAAAGCCACTCCCATTCAGTTCCTTCCTGGTACCTTCTGCTCATTCTACATATACTTCCTGGTTGTTTATGCATGGTAATTGACTCTGTCACTCTTCAAGCATATGATTATTAGAACAAACAATGATGTAAGTCAAGGAAAGTAACCATTTTTAGGTATAAGAAATGGTGACAAGCCCATAAATTTTGTCCCATTCTGGAATGGAAAAATCAATACTATTAGTTTTTTATTGCTGTGTAACAAATTACCACAAAGTTAGTGGTTTTGAAGAAATACCTTTTCCATCGGCCAGGTGTAGATGCAGGTTAATTGGGTCATCTGCATAGCATTTCACCAGAGTGAAATCATGGTGTTGGCTGGGGCTGTGATCTTGTTTGAGGCTAACGTTCCTACTCCAAGCTCATTGGTTGTTGGTAGAGTTCGGTTCTTTGTAGATATGGCTAGAACTCATGTGGTTAGCTTCTTTAAAGTCTACAGTATAATATCTCTTTTCAGGAATGTCTTAGTCCCTTTTTGAAGACTCCATGGGATCAAACTACACCTACTCAGGATAAGCTCCCTTGCAATTAGCTGTAAGTCAACTGGTTAGTAACTTAATCATGGTAGTGATATCCCATTTGCAGTTTATGCTCATGCTCAAGGGGATGGAGATCACAGAGAATATATATATCAAGTCTTAAGAATTACCTTAGAATTTAGTTTACCACACCAAACATCTCAGTTTTCTAAGATATATCCTGGGTTTAGCACTGAAACACCCACTCCCCACATCCCTAGGGAAGAACTTCAGTCACAGGCAAGCTGGTATAGCTGGTCATATTATCAGCAAAACCTGGGCATAGAATTTGTTCCTGTTCTCCTCTGATGCACTGTTTATAAATAACATTAGAATGTGTCTGTAGACAGATGCTCCAGAGTCAGCATTATACAAACACATGACCAAAAATCTATATTTTTCTTGGACATATTCCACTTACTTCACATATTAAAAAATGTTTATAAATAAAACACTTTGAAGAGGGAAGGAATATCATATTTTCATGGATCCTTTTGGACATGCTATGTTTGTCAATTAAATACAAAATCACCTCAGTGATGTGGTATAAAACTTTTTTTTTTTTCTAATTGTAGAGAACAAGAGCTAAAGTCAGCAGTGTTTTTTTTTAAACAAATCTAATTTAAAATTTTAAAATTACTAGTGAGTACACATTTTCTTTTTTTATCTCCCTGAATTTGTTTTACACAATCCTACGTAAATTCAACAAACATATTATCTTAATAATATTGGAGAATTATAGAATAATATATGTGGTACTGGGTAAACCATTGAGTTAGAGTTTATTATCACTTTTTTCTATCTTCTTGGTCCTCACATTTAAAGATTTTTAGGCAAATAAAATCAAAAGGAAAATGGGACTTTCTGATAAAAAAAGAAAATCTGAATTTTATATTTTGTTATGCATTTTGCTTTCTTCCCATGAGTAGAAAATTATTTTTCTAAATCAAAAAACTGAAACAAAGATAATTGTTTTCTATCAATTTATTTCTAATTAAATTATTTCACAACATTTAAAAATGGAATACAAATTCCAAAGGAAAAATCTAGAATATTTTTTCCTATAGTAGAATATAAGTTTTCAGCTTCTATAGGTTATTGGTTCCCTGGAGTTCTTAACATTGAAATGTGATACTTCATATTACTGTTCTCTACTTGGAAAGATACATCAATATCCATTGTTCTTTTTATTATTTGACTTTAGCTTGAGCTTCTCCCTCTCTTTTCTCTGTTAGAACAAATTCAGGTGCATAAAAAGATAGCCTTTAGGTACCCACTTATAAGTGACTTCTCATTCTATTTTACATAAGTTTTACTATCAGCTCAATAAATTTCTTTAGAGTATTAATGGACTTAAGCAGTTCTACTCAAAATGACATTTGGATTATTATTTAAATTTCAGATGCTTTTCTTTTTCGTATAAATATTCATTGCCTGTATCTCCTTTCTTTTCTTTTCCAAAGGTCTACTTTAGTGTACATGTACATGTGTTCAGTATCATTTGTTGCTTCATGCCAAATATTTCTAATATAATTGGTTCATGTGTTGATTTGGGGGTTTTGGTTTGTTTTTGTTTTTGTTTTGTTTTGTTTTCTCCTATTTAAGAAGAGTTTCTTTTGCTTTCTAGTTTGAACAGTAGGCAAACATCAGCAGGATAATACTTCACTGTTCTGATGACTTGCCATCACAAGCAAGGAGGTTATTTCACCAACCCAAACCTGGTAGTTCATTTTCCTCTTTCCATTTTCTAGAATTTTAAGTTAATTTATTTTAAGAAGCCCTCAGAAAGAAGGAGGGCAAGGATTTAATGCATGTCATGGGATTCTGCACTATATGTCTTACTATATCTTAGTAAAACATATTTTGACATAATTGGTGGTTCTGGAATTCTTCCCAGAAGCATAGAAGTGCCTGCAATGTGGGTAAAACTGAACTACCAAAGCTAAATCTAGACACTCATTTCAGACTTTTAATTCTGCCATATTAAATGTCTTTCAAGGCCTTAAAAATATTCATTCAGAATGTTTAAGTATATATATATATATAAACACTGTTTCATGGGTACTGCCAGTGTTCATTGTTAAACACAGAGGGCCTTAAAGGAAACACAGACTGCTTAGAAATAGAATATTCATCAAGTTATAATGGTTGATAATTATATTGCTACACTGCCAAGTTGTTTTCCAAATATATTTCAAAACAACACTTAGATGCTAGAATACCATCACCATCAAGTGGCTAAGAGTGTTTACTAGGAAAGTCTACTAAAAGAAAATCAATATTTATAAGGAAACAAACAGAAATAGACAAAAAAAAAAACTTTGAGTATTTGACAAACTCATGACAAAGTCAAATGCTCCTGAAGTTTCCATTTTTTGTCAGTTGAGTTTGAAATTCAACAATTTTAAATCTAAGGAATGCTGGTACCTGAGATTCCATTATTTTTGTAAGTAAGCCCATCATTTGTCAATCCTTTAGCCTTGACAAATTCTGAAGAGTTGGTTCAGTGTTTGTTCATTCTTTTATGAACCCTGTCCAAAAGAATATTTAATGTATTCATTTGGTGACATTAACTGAACATTCAAGCACTTTAAATAAAGACTCCTACATTCTGGTAGCTAATTAGACTTCATTTACAACATCCAGATATACTTAAGAGTATTTCATCTCTACCACCTGATCTAGATAACCTATGTATGCTACTTAGAAAATTTCACTTGACAATGAAAATTTTCAACCCTTGGTTTCCAGAAAAACTATCAACCTATACAACTGAAAACTGGATTGGATTTATTAATCCAACTCACTTAAGGTTTATAAATAACATACAACATTCCTAAAGATTAGTTCTAACAATTTTCAGGAGCCTACACTACTTACCCAGAAATGATATATTTCTAGTTTTTATCAAACTCTCAGGTTTACCTTTTCACTAAGAACACATCATAAAACACACCATGTAACTTAAGATATTACTACTTTGTATGTGTGTGATCAAAGACATATATAGATATGTGTATGGAAAACTAAAATTTGTTTCACAGTGATGACCTTTAGCTTTGTTTAGATGATTATTTCAGCTATTTCCTCTTTTTAAAATATTTTATTTATTCATTTAACAGACAGAGATTACAAGAGGCAGAGAAGCAGGCAGAGAGAGAGAGAGAGAAGGAAGCAGGCCCCCTGCTGAGCAGAGAGTCCGATGCTGGGCTCAGCTATTTCCTCTTAATAATTCTTTAATTCTCAATACAATTATTTGGTTCTGGGCAAGGGAAATGGGCTCTGAGTGGTTAATTATTTAGTATAGATAAGCACATGGAAATCATTGTTTTATTTGATTGTGTCCTCATTTGTCTTTCAACTTTCTTCTGTTCTCATTCTGTGCTAAGGAAGCATGGTTTCTAATAGCAATAAAATTTAGTGCTTTGTCTCAATTATGGTTTCTGGTATTCTTGTCTTGTTTGCAAGATTACGATAATCTCCAAACTAAATTCCTAGTATCAAGTATCTTTGCCCTTGAATCCACTCCCCATATCACTGTCAAAATTCATCTTTTCAAGCACCACTTACAACTTGTAATCTTGTGTGACCATGTTCTTACAATGATATTCTGTCATGCACTGAATCAAATCCAAACTCATCATTTGACAATTCAAGCCCCATAATCTAACACATCACTCCCTTTCTCTAGCTACTGGTATTGACCTTCATTCTGGTTAAATACTTCTTCTTTTCATCCTACCCCTACTCTTTATGAAAGTCTTGACTATGTGATTCAGCTATTCATACATACTGCAAAGTGAATGTTACATTAAAATAACAGAAAAATCCAGGAGAACTGCCCACAAGTTGGTAACAATAAAATATTTGGACATTTTTTCTTGATATAATAATAACAGCAAATAGATGTGGTGTTAATCAGGTATCAGCCCCCCTTTTTATAAAGAAGATTTTATTTACTTATTTGATATACGGGGAGAGAGAGAATGGGGAGAGGGGAAGAGAGACAGGGAAAGAGAATCTCAAGAAGACTCTGCACTGATTATAGAGCCCAATGTGGAACTCAATCTTACAAAACTGATATCGTGACCTGAGCTGAAATCAAGAGCTGGATGCCCAAATGACTGAGCCACTCAGGCACCACTGTCAGGCCCTATATCAGTGGCTTTAAAAATATTATTTCTATATTCAGCATTTCTTCTGATTGGTTTGGTGCCTGTGCCATACCACTTATTAAATATAGTGGGTACCATCCTTAGAAACAGGTGTGGTCAGAAATACTTTCATCTGTGCTAAGTTAAAGGCAGGAGTACCAAAAAAAAAAAAAAAAAATTCACACAAAAGAAGGGATATACCAAGAAGCACCAGAGATCAAGATAACACAAGAAACAGATAATCATGTCAAAAAATTGGCAGAAGACATGAACAGAACTTATCCAAAGAAGACATAAAAATGGCCAATAGGCACATGAAAAAATGTTCATCATCACTAGCCATCAGGTAGATTCCAATCAAAACCACATTGAGATAACACCTTACACCAGTTAAAATGGCCAAAATGAACAAGACAGTAAACAATGTGTGTTGGAGAGGATGTGGAGAAAGGGGAATCCTCTTACACTTGTGGTAGGAATGCAAGTTGGTGCAGCCAATTTGGAAAACAGTGTGGAGATGCCTTAAGAAATTAGAAATAGAGCTTCCCTGTGACCCTGCAATTACAATACTGGGTATTTACCCCCAGGATACAGATGTAGTAAAAAAAAAAGGAGCCATCTTTACCCCAATGTTCATAGCAGCAATGGCCATGGTTGCCAAACTGTGTGAAGAACCAATAGCCCCAAGAACGGATGACTGGATAAGGAAGATGTGGTCCATATACACTATGGAGTATTGTGTCTTCATCAGAAAGGATGAATACCCAACTGTTCTATCAACATGGACAGGACTAGAAGAGATTATGCTGAGTGAAATAAGTCAAGCAGAGAGTCAGTTATCATATGGTTTTGCTTATTTGTGGAACATAAGAAATGACATAGAGGATGTGAGGAGATGGAGAGAAGGAAGTTGGTGGGAATTGGATGGGGAGACGAACCATGAGAGGCTGTGGACTCTGAAAAATAATCTGAGGGTTTTAGAGGGGATGGGGTGGTAGGTTGTGTGAGCCTGGTGGTGGGTAATATGAACGGCATGTATTGCATGGAGGATTGGGTGTGGTACGTAAAGAATGATTCTGGAAGACTGAAAAGAAATTAAAAAAATAATAATAATCAAATCTAAAAACAAAATAAAAGAAAACCAGAACTTTTAGAAGTCTGTTCCACTGAGGGACGTCACTCAAGAGTGTTAGCGAGGGTGGAGCACTTATGGGGACACTGTGGTCTCAGGAACCATGGAGTCACAGAAAGACCATGGGTGTCTCAGTGTAAAAGAGATCCCCATTATCAGAGTGGGGAAACCAGCTACAGAAACAGAGCTAAGGTGGCGTTTTCAGCTCAAGGTTACCTTAAACTGGGATCCAAGTCACAGTTGGGTAACTGCTCTTTGAGCAGAGACCCCACAGGTGGCAGATCCAGAGAGACACCCTCCTTCCATTACCGGGAGGCATGGCACAGCAGCAGGTGGCAGGAATCTGCTGGGTTTGGAGACTCCAAATGGGGCCATGCACCAGTGATAGAAATGCTTGGTCACAGGCTGGGTGAGCACAGAGCGTGGCTGCAGAACACGGAGAGTAAGAGATTGACTGCTTTTCTCTGAGGGTGCACTGAGGTGTGGGGGCCTGGGCTCCCAGCTCTTTTGGGCTGGAGATTGAGAGGTTGCCATTTTCAATCCTATCCTCCACAGCTCTACAGAAAGCGTTCAGGGAAAAAAACTACCAAAAGTGAACCCAAACAGATTACTTAGCCTGGCCCCTGGCAAGGGCAGTTCAATTACGCCTCAAGGTAAGATATTTGAGAATCACTGCAACAGGCTCCTGCCCCAGAAGATTAGCAAGAAAATCCAGCCAAGACCAAGTTCGCTGATCAACGAGAACTGCGGAACTCCAGAGCTAGGGGAAAGCAACACATAGACTTCATGGCTTTCTCCCCATGATCCTTTAGTCTTGCAAAAATAAATATTTTTAATTTTATGTTTTCTTATTCTATTTTTTTAACCTTTCCTCCTTCTTCTTTTAATGATTTTAACTGTTTTATCTTATCAACATGTTTTTAAAAAATCTTTTTTAAATTTTCATTGTTATAGTCATATTTTATCCTGTCATTGCATTTTACCTTACTATTTGTATGCATATACGGGTTTTTTTTCTTTAAAATTTTGGGACACAATTTTTTCTAATAGATCAAAATATATACTAAATCAAGCACATGGCTTTGTTCTAGTCTCCAGCCTGACCGCAGCCCCTCCATTTTTTTTTTCTTTTTCCAACTGACTTATCAATTCCAACTGACTTATCAATTCCTTTCTTAGAATCTTCTTAAAATTTCCATCTTGACAGTCATAGTCCACCCCTTCATCATATTTACCCCTCTTTTTGTATATATGGGTTTTTCTTTCTTTAGAATTTTTGGAGGTACTTTCTTCTAAGAGACAAGAATACACCCAAAATCAAGTGGGAGGCTCTGTTCTATTCACCAGTCTAATATATAAATATTTTTTCTTTCCCTTTTCTTCTCATTTCTTCTCCCCATAGTTTCAGTTCTCTTCTGATTTGGTTAACGTATGTTTTCCTGGGTTTTTTGTCACCCTTTTAGTATTTTACTCTCTCATTCACTTATTCTTATCTGGATAAAATAACAAAGCAGAAAAAATCACCACACAAAAAAGAACAAGAGGCACTATTGACAGCTAGGAACCTAATCAATACGGACATTGGTAATATATCAGAGATGGAGTTTAGAATGACGGTTATCAAGGTGGTAGCTGGGCTCCAAAAAAGCATGGAAGATATTAGAGAATCCCTTTCTGGAGAAAAAAAAAAAAGAACTAAAATCTAACAAAGTTGAAAAAAAAAACTATTAATGAGGTGCAATAAAAACTGGAGGCTCTTACTGCTAGGATAAATGAGGCAGAAGAGAGAATCTGGGATGTAGAAGACCAAATGATGGAGAATCAAGAAGCTGAGAAAAAGAGAGACAAACAACTACTGGACCATGAGGGGAGAATTCAAGAGATAAGTGGTATCATAAGATGAAATAATATTAGAATAATTGGGATCCCAGAAGAAGAAGAAAGAGAAAGAGAGGCAGGTTATATTGGAGCAAATTATAATAGAGAATATCCCTAATATGCAAAGGGAGCAAGCATCAAAATCCAGGAGGCACAAAGAACCCGCCCGATAGGTCCAGACCCATCATCTAATAGTAAAACTCACAAGTCTTAGTGACAAAGAGAAAATCCTGAAAGCGGCTCAGGACAAGAGGTCTGTAACATACAATGGTAGAAATATTAGATTGGCAGCAGACTTATCCACAGAGACCTGGCAGGCCAGAAAGGACTGGCATGATATATTCAGAGCAATAAAGGAGGAAAAATGTGCAGCCAAGAACATTATATCTAGCTAGGCTCTTACTGAAAATAGAAGGAGAGATAAAAAGTTTCTCGGACAAATGAAAATTAAAAGATTTTGCAACGCCAAACCAACACTGCTGAAAATATTGAAAGGGGTCCTCTAAGCAAAGAGAGAGATTAATAGAAATAGGCCAGTCATGAACAGAGACAATATAGAGTAACAGTCGACTTACAGGCAATACAATGCCACTAAATTCATATCTTTCAATAGTTACCCTGAATGTAAATGGGCAAAATGCTCCAATCAAAAGACACACGGTATCAGAATGGACCCCCCCCAAAAAAATGCCCATCAATATGCTGTCTACAAGAAACTCATTTTAGACCCAAAGACACCTCAGACACCTCCAGATTTAATGTGAGGGGCTGGAAAACAATTTACCATGTTAATGGACATTGAAAAAAAGCTGGGGTGGCAATCCTTAGAGCGGGCAAATTAGATTTTAAGCCAAAGACTACAATAAGAGATGAATAAGGACACTATATCATACCCAAAGGGTCTGTCCAGCAAGGAGATCTAATGATTTTAAATACCTATGCCCCTAAATGGGAGCAGCCAATTATATAAACCAATTAATAGCAAAATCAAAGAAACATATTGACAATAATACAAATTAGCAGGAGATTTAACTCCAACCTCACTGAAATGGACAGATCATCTAAGCAAAAGATCAACAAAGAAATAAAGGCTTTAAATGACACACTGGACCAGAAAGACATCACAGATATATTCAGAACATTCCATCCCAAAGCAACAGAATACACATTCTTCTCTAGTGCACATAGAACATTCTCCAGAACAGATCACATGCTGGGCCACAAATCTGGTCTCAATCAGTACCAAAATTTGGGGATCATTCCCTGCATATTTTCAGACCACAATGCTCAGAAGCTAGAACTCAATCACAAGAGGAAAATCTGAAAAGTTATGAGGCTGAAGAGCATCGCACTAAAGAATGAATGGGTCAACGAGGAAATTAAGGAAGAATTGAAAAAAAAATCATGGAAACAAATGAAAATGAAAACACAACTGTTCAAAATCTTTGGGACACAGCAAAGGTAGTCTTGAGAGGAAAATATGAGTAACACGAGCCTTTCTCAAGAAACAAGAAAGTTCTCAAGTACACAATCTAATCCTACACCTAAAGGAGCTGGAGAAAGAACAGCAAAGAAAGCCTAAACCCAGAAGGAGAAGAGAAATCATAAAGATCAGAGAAGAAATCAATGAAATAGAAACCAAAAGAACAGTAGAAGAAATCAATGAAGCTAGGAACTGGTTCTTTGAAAAATTAATAAGATTGATAAACCCCTGGCCAGACTTACCAAAAGCAAAAGAGAAAGGACCCAAATAAATAAAATCATGAATGAAAGAGGAGAAACCAAAACCAACAGCAAAGAAATACAAGCAGTATAAGAACATATTATGAGCATCTATACACCACCAAATTTGACTATCTGGAAGAAATGGATGTAATCCTAGAGAAGTATAAGCTACCAAAACTGAACTAGAAGGAAATAGAAAATCTGAACAGACCTGTAACCAGTAAGGAGATTGAAGCAGTCATCAAAAGTCTCCCAAAAAACAAGAGCCCAGGGCCAGAGAGCTTCCCAGGGGAATTCTACCAAACATATGTTTCTTCCATTTTTTCTCCCTTTCTTTCTTTCTTTCTTTCTTTCTTTCTTTCTTTCTTTCTTTCTTCCTTCCTTCCTTCCTTCCTTCCTTCCTTCCTTCCTTCCTTTATTTATTTATTTATTTTTAAAAGAGTTTGTTTATTTATTTGACAGACAGAGATCACAAGTAGGCAGAGAGGCAGGCAGAGAGAGAGAGAAGAAGGGAAGCAGGCTTCCTGCTGAGCAGAGGGCCCCATGCGGGGCTCGATCCCAGGACCCTGAGACCATGACCTGAGCCAAAGGCAGAGGCTTAACCCACTGAGCCACCCAGGTGCACCATCTACCAAACATTTAAAGAAGAATTAGTACTTATTCTCCTGAAACTTTCCAAAAAATAGAAATAGAAGGAAAACTTCCAAACTCGTTTTATGAGGCCAGCATTGCCTTGATCCCAAAACCAGACGAAGACCCCATCAAAAAGGAGAACTACAGACCAATATCCGTGATGAAGACGGATGCAAAAATTCTCACCCAAATACTAGCCAATAGGATCCAACAGTACATTAAAAAGAGTATTCACCACGTCCAAGTGGGATTTATTCCTGGGCTGCAAGGATGGTTCAATGTCCACAAATCATTCAATGTGATACAGTACATCATTAAAAGAACAAGAACCATATGATACTCTCAATAGATGCTGGAAAAGCATTTGACAATGTACAGCATCCTTTCTTGATCAAACTCTTCAAAGTGTAAGGAAAGAGGCTACATACCTCAATACCACCAAAGCCACCTATGAAAAACCCACAGCGAATAACATTCTCAATGGGGAAAAACTGAGCGCTCTTTCCCCAAGGTCAGGAACATGGCAGGGATGTCCACTATCACTACTACTGTTCAACATAATACTAGAAGTCCTAGCCTCAACAATCAGACAATAAAAAGAAATAAAGTGTATCTGAATCAGCAAAGAAGAAGTCAAACTCTCACTCTTTGGGGATGATATGATACTTCATATGGAAAACCCAAAAGATTCCACTCCAAATCTGCTAGACCTTGTACAGGAATTCACTAAAATGTCAGGATATATAATCAATGCACAAAAATCAGTTACATTTCTATACATCAACAGCAAGACAGAAGAAAGAGAAATTAAAGAGTCAATCCCATTTACAATTGCACCCAAGACCAAATGATACCTAGGAATAAACCTAACCAAAGAGGCAAAGAATCTGTACTCAGAAAACTATAAAGTACTCATTAAAGAAATTGAGGAGGACACACACAAAAAATGGAAAAATGTTCCATGCTCATGGATTAGAAGAACAAATATTGTGAAAATGTCTATGCTACCTAAAGCAATCTACACGTTTAATGCAATCCCTATCAAAATACCATCCTTTTTTTTTTTTTTTCAAAAAAATGGAACAAATAATTCTAAAATTTATATGGAATCAGAAAAGACCCTGAATAACCAGAGGAATGTTGAAAAAGAAAGCCAAAGTTGGTGGCATCACAATTCCAGATTTCAAGCTCTATTACAAAGCTGTCATCATCAAGTTGGTATCGTACTGGCACAAAAACAGACACATAAATCAATGGAACAGAATAGATAACCCAGAAAGTGACCCTCAACTCTATGGTCAACGAATCTTCGACAAAACAGGAATGAATGTCCAATGGAAAAAAAGAGCACCCCTTCAACAAATCGTGTTGTGAAAATTGAACAGTCACGTGCAGAAAAATGAAACTGGATTATTTCCTTACACCACACACAAAAACAGACTCAAAATCCATCCATCAGAATCCTTGAGGAGAACATAGGCAGCAACCTCTTCGACCTCAGCAGCAGCCACTTCTAAAAACATATAATCTCAAAATTGATCAGGAAGAAATAGAAAATTTGGGGCGCCTGGGTGGCTCAGTGGGTTAAGCCGCTGCCTTCGGCTCAGGTCATGATCTCAGGGTCCTGGGATCGAGTCCCACATCGGGCTCTCTGCTCGGCAGGGAGCCTGCTTCCCTCTCTCTCTCTGCCTGCCTCTCTGCCTACTTGTGATCTCTGTCTGTCAAATAAATAAATAAAAATCTTTAAAAAAATAAAAATAAAAAATAAAAAGAAAGAAAATTTGAACAAATTATCAATAAAGAAATTGAATCAGTAATCATAAAACTCCCAACAAACAAAAGTCCACAACTAGATGG
Source organism: Mustela erminea (assembly GCF_009829155.1). Taxonomy (NCBI): domain Eukaryota; kingdom Metazoa; phylum Chordata; class Mammalia; order Carnivora; family Mustelidae; genus Mustela; species Mustela erminea. The sequence goes on along the minus strand of NC_045635.1, from coordinate 81,234,814 downwards.
CTTCACATGTGAATTCTACCAAACATGTAAATAAGCCTTAATATGATGGAAAGAGAAGTATGGAGATATGGCAGAGAAGGAGGACCCTGAGTTCACCCTGTCCACATATACAACTAGATATCATCCACATCTACGTCACCAAACTGGAGAGTGATCTGAAGACTGGAAAGAACAAACTGCACAGCTAAAAACAGAGAAGAAGGTGCAGCTGAAATTTAAGGTCAGAAGGGTGGAGGGAGGCTGCCTGCAGGAGTGATGAAGCTGTGTGCACTCAGAAAGAGAAGAAAACACCTGAGGAAGACTAATTCCTATAAGGCATTTGGCTTCATAACCAGATGGGCTGAGTTCCATGAGTTTATTAAAAAAAAAAAAAAAAAAAAAGTGGAAGTTGGTGGCTAGAGCTTTCAAAGTCAGGCTGACTCAGGACGCCTGGGTGGCTCAGTTGGTTAAGCAGCTGCCTTCGGCTCAGGTCATGATCCCAGCATCCTGGGATCGAGTCCCACATCGGGCTCCTTGCTCAGCGGGGAGCCTGCTTCTCCCTCTGCCTCTGCCTGCCATTCTGTCTGCCTGTGCTCGCTCTAATCACCCCCCCTCTGATAAATTAAAAAAAAAAAAAAAAAGTCTGCTGACTCAGTACTGGGAAACCCAGGAGGGTGAGTGATAGCTGGGTCACTGACCTTAGAGTGATCACAGCCTGTGAAGAGAGGCAACAACAACAAAACAAACAAACAAACAAAAAGAGCAGTTTGCACAATGCTAGAGGAAAAGAGGAGATGGATATGTTCTGATACCCTGTGTGACAGGAGTATTTAGGATGGAGTATTTAGTATTGGAGTATTTAGGATGATTTGATAGGTATCTAATCGTGTTTGTGTGACTAAATGAACCTAGTGTCCTCTTACTCTACTGCCATCATCCTTCTAATCATAGATTACATTAATTTTCATACCCATCTTTCTGATTTGGAATTATTACACTCTAAGCTTCTAAGAACATACTATGCAAATGTGAAATTCTACATTCTTGTCCTCTCAGATATATGTAAATGCATATATAAGAATAAATGAAATGAGACGTGACTAGCACTCATATATATCTATACCTATCTATCATTTTTGAGAGTAACAATGATGTAACTGTTTATACTCATTACTTATGTATGAAATCCAAAGATCAGTTGGAATCTTCTAATTTGTAGATATAACCTTTGATTTTCCAGTGCATCTAATTTTTCAGACTATCTATGATCAACCATTTGGATAAGTGTCAATCTGGGGCAGTCTTCTTAACATATTGAAAATAATATTTGAAGGATATGACAAGGGACTGGAACATTTTATGGAATTTTATGGAACATTTTCTGTGGCTGCGCACACCACAGGGGAGAAAAAAAGGTGCTGATATTTTCATTTTCAAAAACATCTGAAAAAAAAATCTGAGAACTACTATAGATGAAATAGGAATATAAAAGAATCTAAAGATAACACTAAGAAGTAAAATTTTAGGAAGAAATTTTTGAAATAAAATTATTATTACTCATTGAAAATATTTTATTTATATGTGACGAAACTAATCTACTTATATGAAGGAGCAAAATAAAATCTGTTAACCCTATTCACAAACTCTGACATTATTAATTCAAATTATTATATGTGTCATAATTGGATGTAGTTGATTCATAAAGTTCTAGCTCAGTCTCATCTCTTATGTCAAACTTGCACACAAGCCAGTAATTTTTCTACAAGTAGTTGACCTAGTCCATCTGTTTTGATAATTTTTGCCTTGGTAACGTAGACTAGAAATGTATAGGGTGCTTGAAATATTCATTGACTTAGAAATGAAGTGGGATCTCACTATCTTTCCTGAAGGGTATGGAATAAAATAAATCATTATTTTCTAGTGCTAAAGGCAATGTGTAGTTCCTACCAAAATCCAATATGAAAATAGGCTTTCAGGGCTCCTGGGTGGCTCAGTGGGTTAAGCCGCTGCCTTCAGTTCAGGTCATGATCTCGGGGTCCTGGGATCAAGTCCCGCATCAGGCTCTCTGCTCAGCAGGAGCCTGCTTCCTCCTCTCTCTCTCTCTCTGCCTGCCTCTCTGCCTACTCGTGATCTCTCTCTGTCAAATAAATAAATAAAATCTTAAAAAAAAAAAAAGAAAATAGGCTTTCATAAACTGGTCCTAAAAATGTGAAGATTTTGCAAGATTTAACAAAAAGAAAATCCAGGGTTTATATAAATTGTAAGAACTAGTTCTGCTTAGTTAATAGAACCATACCATGAAATGGCTGTGGGGAAGAAAGAAGATGACACCCAGATTAGAGTGGAATTTTTAAAAAGTTAAACTACTTTTCATCACAAAATAAGGGCTTATTGAAAAATTAAGCTTTCACAAAAAGAACAGGAAATGTCTATAAATATAATTTTAAGATTATCAAAAATTTAATGTAAAAATATTTTTAGTGTCAGTTATCTATAAACAGCCTTTTAATTGGTTACCAGGGTTTCCCACCAAAGGTTAGGAAAGTAAACAGTTTCTATTGTTTGTTAAATTGACCTCTTACAGAAAATATTTTGTAGTCAGTGGACCTGGAATCAAGCCATATGAAAACATGTCACACTTTTCTGTAAATCTCTTCACACTTAATACTATTTTAATAGATATTTTAAGCACACTATACAGAACTCAAAAGGTATTAAAATATATTATAAACAGTTATTCTTCCTTTTTCTATTCTGCTACCATCTAGTTCTCCTCCCCAGCATTAATAACTGTTATGTGTTTCCTGTGCTTTCTTCCAGATGCAATTTATGCTTATATATATGTATATGTATAATAACTTTGCTTTTTCTTTTTTTTTAAGATTTTATTTATTTGAGAATGAGAGAGAGAGAGAGAGAAGAGCATGAGAGGAGAGAAGGTCAGAGGGAGAAGCAGACTCCCCATGGAGGTGGAAGCCTGATGCGGGACTCGATCCTGGGACTCCAGGATCATGACCGAGCCGAAGGCAGTCGCCCAACCAACTGAGCCATCCAGGCACCCAACTTTGCCTTTTCTTAATGAAACTATTTATATTCATATGTACAAACACACATAAATATATGGCATTTATGTTATATATAGACATATATGTTCGTATACATAAAGTTTTTTTTTAACATATGAACAAATATGGCTATACAACTATTCCCACAATTTTTACAAAAGAGTTTACATATTATATAGGTTATTTTTATTTAGTATGTTTAATTAAACAACATATAGTACATCATTAGTTTTTGATGTGGTGTTCAATGATTCATTAGCTGCATATAACACCCAGTGTTCATCACATCATGTGCCCTCCTTAATACCCATCACCTGGTTACCCCATCTCCCCACTCCTTTCCTTTATGTAACCCTCAGTTTTTTCCTATAGTTAAGAGTCTCTCATGGTTTGTCACCCTCTCTGAATTCTTCCCATTCAGTTTTCCCTTCCTTCCCCTATGGTCCTCTGCACTATTCCTTATATTCCACATATGAGTGAAACCATATGATAATTGTCTTTCTCTGCTTGACTTATTTTTCACTTAACATAATCTCCTTCAGTTCCATCCATGTTGATGCAAATGGCAGCTATTCATCCTTTCTGATGGATGAGTAATATTCCATTGTATATATGAACTACATTTTCTTTTTCCATTCATCTATTTAAGTGTCGCTCTCGCCAGCAAGAACAACCAGGAGACCTCAGCGAAGCAAGCTTTATTTCTGCGTAGCTGTTGGGATCTTTTCTCCCCCGCCCATGCATGTCTATATATACCAAGGTTGCACAACCAATCACTCGCAGCCACATAGATACAAAATCCTAAGTTCCGCCTACTGGCTCGCATCCAGCCACCATCTTAATGGCGTGTTTACTTTCGGGCACCGAAAAAGTCGTGCGGCGCCCAGGGACCCCCCGCGGGCCCAGCCGGAGCAGCTCTGCACCGTCGCCACCCGGCGGCAGCGATGGCTTGAGGCAGCGGCTGCCGAGGCAACGATCGGGCACGGCGGAGCCCAGAAGCATCACCGCGCATGCGCTACAAGCTGCTCGGGCACCGACATCTCCCCCTTTTCTTTTATATTAGGCATGCAAGGCAGGAGATCGTGCCTGTCTTAGGTTGTCAGCTGCCATGAACATGCTTACCCATCATCGGATAATTCCCCCTGGTTGGAGAACTCCTGGCTTAGGTTGCTATGTGCATGCAGCCAATCTTACCCGTCATTGACTACCGATCTAGCGCTGCCAGCCAGATTTGGGGAAATGTACCAGCTTCCAGTGCCATGCAAGCTTGTACTAGCGCCAACTGTTGCCTACATTGTTGTTTACGTAATGATGCAAAACGGCGGAACATAAGGATTTACAACAGATACCCAATCCCGTAATGGAGCTATGTCAATCTCATCTGCTTAGCCCTTTCGACAGATTAGCAGCAATAGAAAGGTCATTATAGGCCACGGAGGTTATGCAAAGTCCAGAAAGTGATTGGATGCATCCGGTCGTCAATAGTTTCTGGAGAATGTCCACTTGTTACAGATGTGGTGAGAGCTACAGCCGCTGCAGTTGCTGCAGCTGCGGAGGCTGCTACAGCCGCAATAATGGCTGCAGTGATCCCAAAGTCTCTTTTATGTCTTGAGAGCAATACAGGCGAATTGTTAGGATTTACAGAAACGGGCATGGGAATGAAAGTAGGTATACAGGAGGGAGGATGGCGGACTCATTCGTCAGTGGTATGGGGAATGGCCAGGCTTTCACTATTGCCCATTGGTGCATCTGTTGAAGGGATGCTGGTGTCGCCAGGATCGCTATCAGGCCGAGCATCAGGACAGGGCAGGCCATGTTGATCGATTCTTCTAATCAGTCGCTCCGGGACCCAGATAGGCACTTGGGCATCCTGTGGAAAAAGACAAACAGAACCTCGGTGCCATCTTAGGACCGGGTCAGGGCCTCTCCATTGGCCCGTGAGTATATCCTTCCACTTTGCCTGGGCTAGAGTGCATTCGGTAACCGCCGCATGCCTGTCCACTGCAGATGTACCATTATGGTCCAAGGACAAAAAATTTAAAATGTAAAGGGTGAGAGATGTAAGATCACGGGGTGACTTGTAGTCATCCCCTATTCCCCCTTTTCTTATTTTTTGTAAGCATCGTTTGAAGGTGCCATTGGCGCGTTCAATTATTCCTTGACCTTGTGGATTGTAAGGTATACCTGTAGTATGGACTATACCAAATTGACTTAGGAATTGATGGATAGATTTTGATGTCTATGCGGGTCCATTATCTGTCTTTATTTGTTTTGGGATACCCCAATCTGCGAAGCATCATAGGCAGTGTGTGATGACTTGTTTTGAATTCTCCCCCGTGAGGGGAGTAGCCATTATGATACCCGAATAAGTGTCCACTGTTATATGTACGTACTTTTGTTGCCCGAATTCAGGTACATGTGTGACATCCATTTGCCATAGGTGATTAGCTTGAAGGCCTTTGGGATTTACCCCTAAGGAAGGCTGAGGGAGTAATGTGGCACAATTCCCACAGGTCCTTACTATATCTCTTGCCTGTTCTTTGGTGATATGGAATCTATATCTTAAGGTATTAGAATTCACATGCCATTTGCTATGGAACAGCTTCGCCTGTTCTAAGGTAGGGCAAATAAGTTGGAAACGACTATTGTGGTCTGCTAGAGCATTGCCCTCGGATAATGGTCCTGGTAGGCTCATATGGGCTCTGATGTGATCTATAAAAAATGGTGCAGTGCGCAGTTGCACAACCTCTTGTAGTTACCTTAAGATCCATGGAATAGGTGAATCACTTAAGGAGAGGATGGCTGTTTCAATATTTTTTGTTGCATTTACCACGTATTGACTATCAGAAATAATATTTAGGGGAGTGTCTGAAAATCTTTGGAGCACTAGGAGCACTACTAGTAGCTCTCTGACAGAGGGCGCTAGGGAGTCATATTTTTTCCCGGCTTCTTTGTATGTCTTTCCCTTTAAAGGTTCGTTAGGGACTTCCTCTTTTAATTTTAAGTGTGTCATGGCTTCCCCAAGCTCATCTTCAGAGGAGCTCTCCTCTGAATTTTCTCCCCCTCTGCTAGATCCTGCCTTAGAGGCTTCTCTGACCTGCTCCTCGATAACATTTTTAACCGTTTTATGGTTAGAGTCTAGCAGAGTGCCATTAGCCTTAAGCACCTCCGTCAGTAATCCTCCCATCTTAGTAAACTTTGATCCCAGTATTTCTTGTCCTATGTCTAGGAACCCTTTTACTTCTCATCCTATACTTAGGAACTTTCTCACTTCTCATCCTATACTTAGGAACTTTCTCACTTCTCGTCCTATACTTAGGAACTTTCTTATCTGAAATTTTGTGCACACTTACCGGATCGTTGCGTTCACTGAGAACTCCTCGGTGTAGGTTTCGGGTTTCCTGGGTTTCGGCACCACTTGTCGCTCTGGCCAGCAAGAACGACCAGGAGACCTCAGCGAAGCAAGCTTTATTTCTACGTAGCTGTTGGGATCTCTTCTCCCCCGCCCGTGCATGTCTATATATACCAAGGTTGCACAACCAATCACTCGCAGCCACATAGATACAAAATCCTAAGTTCCGCCTACTGGCTCGCATCCAGCCGCCATCTTAATGGCGTGTTTACTTTCGGGCACTGAAAAAGTCGTGCGGCGCCCGGGGCCCCCCCGCGGGCCCAGCCGGAGCAGCTCCGCACCGTCGCCACCGGGCAGCGGTGACGGCTTGAGGCAGCGGCGGCCGAGGCAACGGGCAGGCACGGCGGAGCCCAGAAGCATCACCGCGCATGCGCTACAAGCCGCTCGGGCACCAACATTTAAGGACATCTTGGCTCCTTCCAGTGTGTCTATTGTGGACATTACTGCTATGAACATCATATATCATCCAAAGATACAGACATATTATATACAGTTTTATTAGCTTAAATAAATAAATAAGAAAATAGATTTTTCTCTTTCTACATAAGTGAAAAGTTATTAAAATAGTGGTCTCCCCTTCACATTTTTTACTTAACAAAAAAATCAAAATAATTTCATATCAGTTCCTAAAGAACCTACATATCTGGTACCATGATATTCTATTTATAAATACACCATAGATATTCAAGTTGTTCCTAACATTTTGTTTTGATAAATACTATGTGCACATGTTATTTTCCACATTTTTGTAGTTATAAGAATAAAAGACAGGTTAAGCATTTGCCTTCTACTCATGTCATGATCACAAGGTCCTGGAATCAAGCCCTGTGTTGGGCTCCCCACTCAGTGGGGAGACTGCTTCTCCCTCTCCTTCAACACCTCCCCATGCTTGTGCATGCTTGCTTGCTCCCTCTCTCTCTCTCAAATAAATACAATATTAAAAAAAAATAGAAGTAAGCGCAAACATTTTAAAAATGTGTTCATAATTAATGTGTTTTCTTTCAAAATATTTGTTGAATCATAACATATTGAAAAGCATACCAATTATCAAATATCAAGTGAAAAGCATACCAATTATCAAGTGTAACAATTAGTTACAACAAAGCAAATAAACCCATATAAGTACAGCAAAAATCAATAGATGGAAGATTATCAGTTGTCTAGATGCACTCTTGCTGTCTTCACCTAAATACAAACTCTTTTATTTCCCAAAGGCAAAAGTATCATGACCTCTAACACCATAGGTTATTTTTGGCTGTTTTTTGGAACCTATAGTAATGGGGTAATATAACAGGAATTAATTTATGGCTGGATTCTTTAATTGATTATTAAACAAAATTAATCCTTATGCTGCTTAGCTTAAGTTTTTACACTTTTATTGTGTATTCATAGGTATATAAATATGTTGTATATTTTATCAACATATCAAAATTGATCCATATTCTAATTTGTGGGCACTTGGGTTTTCCTCCATTTTTGACTATCATGAAAAACGCTGCTATGAACATTCTTATATATGTCCTTTTAGTGTCCATATTTGTTGTCTTTTCTTGCCAGATATAGACATGATAATGGAATTCCTGGGGCATAAGTTGTATGTATGTTTAGGTATAGTATATACTACCAATCAGTTTTTCAGAGTGCTATGATAATTTAAACACTCACTAACAGAGTAGGAAAGTACATCTTGTACTTTTACCAGGGCTAGGTTTTGGATGTCTTTTTGATATAGCCACATTGGTGGGGTGTCATGGTATGTCATTGCAGTAATTTGCATTTATCTGGTGACTAATAAAGTTGAATATATTTTCATGTTTATTGAGCATTAAAATATCCTTTCCCTTGAAGTCTGATCAAGTCCCTTATACATATTTCCAATAAGATTGTTTTTCCTTTTCATATTGATTTATAATTTCTTTATATATTCTGGATTCTGGATTCAGTTTGTGGGTTACAAGTACTGTATGTAATCCTTCTTCACTAACTCTATTTATTTATTTAATTTTTGCTCTCTTAATGACCGTTTTTGAAGAACGGCAGTTTCTAATTTTGGTAGTACAATTTATATTTTTTTCCCCTTTCTGGTCAATTCTTTTTATGCTTGGCTTAATAGAAATATTTGCTTAGGCAAAAGGCATTAATGTATTTTGTACAGCTGACCCTTGAACAACACAGGAGTGAACTACATGGGCCCACCTATAGGAGGATTTTATTGATACAGCACAATACTGTAAACATATTTTCCTTTCCTTATGATTTTTTAATAACATTTCATTTTCTCTAGCTAACTTTATTGTAAACATGCAGTATATAATACATAAAACATAAAATACATGTGTTGGTTGACTATTTATGCTATCTATAAGACTAATGGATAACAGAGGCTATAAATAGCTAAGTATTTGCGGAGTTAAAACTTATAGACAGTTATTTTACTGCATGACTGTCAGCACCCATAATCCCCATGTTCTTCAGGGGTCAGTTGTATATTCTAGAATTTTTTTCCCCATTAGTTCATATAAAATACTCCTTAAGTGGATTTCTCTGTATGGTTGAGGTAGTTGTCCAATAATTTTTAGTTCTATCTGGATACAAAATCGATCTAGAATTGCCATAGGACTAAGCAAGTATGTATCTGTGTCTGGACTCTCTCTTTTGTTCTATAAGTCTACTTGTCTTTGAGATCTTGTCACTCTATCTTAATTAATGTCATAGTAGTGTGTTAATAAAGTTTTAATCTATAAGATGTCTTGGTTTATTCTTGGCAATTTGCACTTCTGTATGCGTTTTAGAATCAGCTTACAAACTTCTTGAACAAAAAATTTCTTCTGAAATTTTGCTATAGTTGCACTGAAACTGTAGATTATTTTGAATGGACTAGGATATTGGGTCTTTCAACATGGCTCATAATGGACTTTAGTCTTCTTTAAATTTTGTCATTGACATTTTGAAATTTTCAGTCATAATTCTGAATCTTTAAATATTTATTTATTTATTTATTTATTTATTTATTTATTTATTTGCAGTCTCCCTGCTGAGCAGGGAGTCCGATGTGGGGCTTGATCCCTGGACCCCAAGATCATGACCTGATCTGAAGGGAGATACTTAACACACTGAGCCACCCAGGTGCCCATGAATTTTTAAATTTTATGTTGCCTAAATTTGAATCTTTTTTTTTTTTCCTTTCTACCTGGGAATGTGCTTTTCTTTATCCTCGAAGTACAATAATTTTGCTAGGATATATCTCACTGTATATTGTACTATGTCAATATTCCTTGAGACATACTGTACCATTTCTACAAAGGGATTTACTTCTTTACTTTTGAAAGTGTCTTTTGTTTTATAATTTTTTTTTCCATTCTATTATTTTAGCTTCCCTGAGGGACTCCATTTTTTTTTTTTTTTACATTTTTTGATAAATGATCTGCTTATTGGTCACTTGAATTTTTTTTCCTGTTTCTTTTTCATTCCTTTATTTTTTAAAATTAATTCCTGTATAGATAGTACAGAGTATTTTATTAGTTTGAGGTGTGCAATATAATAATTCAACACTTCCATACATCATCCAATGCTCATCACAATAAGTGTATTCCATAATCACCATCACATATTTAACACATCCCTCCACTCACATCCTTTTTGGTAACCAACAGTTTATCTTCTATAGTTAAGAATCTGTATCTTGAATTGCCTTTCTTTTTTTTTTCCTTTTCTCATTTGTTTCATTTTTTAGACTTCACATATGAGTGAATTCATATACTATTTGTATTGCTATGATTGACTTATTTCACTTAGAATAGTACCCAACCACATAGTTGTAAATGGCAAGGTTTCATTATTTCATGGCTGAGTAATATTCCATTGAATACATACACCACCTCTCCTTTATTCATTCATCGGTCAGTGGACTCTTGGAATGCTTCCATAATCTGTCTATTGTAGATAATGCTGTTATACACATCAGGGTTCATGTATCCCTTTGAATTACTATTTTTTTTTTTTTTTGGTAAATACATAGTTGTGTAATATACATTTTGAGGAATCTCCATACTGCTATTCAAAGCAGCTGGACCAGTTTGCATTCCCACCAACAGTGCCAGATTTCCTATTCTCCACACCCCGGCAAACACCTGTTGCTTCTAGTGTTGATCTTAGCTATTCTGACAGGTGTAAGGAGATATCTCATTGTAGTTTTGATTTGCATTTCCCTGATGATTAGTGATGTTGAGCATGTTTTCATGTGTCTGTTGACATTTATATGTCTTCATTGGGAAAATGTCTATTCCTGTCTTCTGCTCATTTTTAATTGGATTATTCTTTTTTGGGATGTTGCGTTTTATATGTTCTTTATATATTTTAGATACTAATCTATTGGATATGTTATTTATAAATATCTACTCCCATTCCATATGTTGTCTTTTAGTTTTCTTGATTGTTTCCTTCACTGTGCAGAAGATTTTTATTTTGATGTAGTCCCAATAGTTATTTTTGTTTTTGTTTTCCTTGCCTCATGAGACATATCTAGAAAGAAGTTTTTATGGCCAATGTAAATGAGGTTACTACATGTATTCTGTGGTAGGATTTTGATGGTTTCCTGCCTCATGTTTAGGTCATTCATCCATTTTGAATTTATTTAAATGTGTAAATATTTATGGTGTATGGTGTAAGAAAAATGGCCATTCTTTCGCATGCTACTGTCCATTTGTTGAAGAAACAGTCTTTTATTCATTGGGTATTCTTCCTGTGTTATCAATGACTATTGACTATATAATTGTTGGTTCATTTCTGGCTCTTTCAAATTTTTTCTTAGTTTCAAGGGTAGAATTCAGTGATTGATCAGTTGTATATAACATCTATGTGTTTATTCTTGTGTCAGCATCATTCTTTTTTATTATAATATCTTTGTAATATAATTTGAGAGAGACCACCATAAGAGACTCTTAATTTTACAAAACACCTTATGTTTGTTGTGAGATGTTTGGGTAGGTATAGGGTCGCTGGGTTATGGACATTGTGGAGGGCATGGGCTATGGTGAGTGCTGTGAAAATGTAAGGTTGATGATTCACAGACTTGTGCCCCTGGGCAAATAATACATTATATATTAATATCAATATAAAAAAATAAAATAATATGACTTTCTCATCCAAAACTGTAATGGCTGATACTATTAAGACCTTGGAGTTCCATGGGCAGATAAAGTCCAAAAACAATCTTCTGGATAATTATTTCTTACTCAGGGAGGATTTTGTTGTTTTTGTTCTATTCATGTTTTCGACTTATTGGATGAAATTCATAAACATTATGAAAGGCAATGAATTTACTCAAACCCCACTGATTTAAATGTTAATCTCATCCAAAAACAGACTTCAAGTTCACACATAAAGTTAACCATCACAAATATGAACCCAGGAGTGTAACTACACAGAATTCTGATTATGTATGAATATTTAACATAAAAAATGTCTATTATTAAAAAAAAATAAAAAGATATATAAAAAAATAAAAATAAATTTAAAAAATTATAAAAATAAAAAAATGTATATTATTGAGTGTTTCCTGTTACTCAAACCTCATAAAAATCTTATGAGGTGAGTACTATTATTATCCTTGTTTTACAAATAAGAATGAGGCTCAAGGAGATAAGAATTTTCCATGAAGGTACACAATAAGTAAATATTAGAGCTAGAATTTGAATAAAGATATTACCCATTTTTGCTTTTACAAAAGACCTACATTAGTATGACAACAACTGTTTTCTGTAAAAGTGAAAATCCTCACAGATTTACTTTGGTTAACAATAACAGGCATTAATGCAGGTTTTTTTGTTTAGTTTTGTTTTGTTTTTACAAAGTGGCTTAGTGCAAACTTTTGGAAAACAGGCGCTACTCTTCACTTCCTATGATATAAAAAGGTTTATTAAACACTTTGGCTGATGAAAGTTTTTACAGGGGTGCTCTAATTTTGAATAGTGAGAGAAAGGTGTAGAGGTTTTCTAAATAAAAATCCTGTTCTGGAGTCAAGATGGCGGAGAAGTAGCAGGCTGAGACTACATCAGCTAGCAGGAGATCAGCTAGATAGCTTATCTAAAGATTGCAAACACCTTCAAATCTGTCGGCAGATCGAAGAGAAGAAGAACAGCAATTCTGGAAACAGAAAAACAACCACTTTCTGAAAGGTAGTACTGGCGGAGAAGTGAATCCAAAGCGACGGGAAGATAGACCCCGGGGGGAGGGGCCGGCTCCCGGCAAGCGGCGGAGCAACGGCGCACAAAATCAGGACTTTTAAAAGTCTGTTCTGCTGAGGGACATCGCTCCAGAGGCCAAACCGGGGCGAAGCCCACACGGGGTCAGTGTGGCCTCAGGCCCACAGGGTCACAGAAGGATCGGGGGTGTCTGAGTGTCGCAGAGCTTGCGGGTATTGGAACGGGAAAGCCGGCTACAGAGACAGAGCCGACAGTAAGATCACAGCTCAGGGTTACCTTGAACAGGTCGCAGGCTTGGTGAGCTTGGAGCGCGGCCGGAGGTCAGGCAGATGGGAATAACTGGGCGCTGTTCTCTGAGGGCTCACAGAGTAGTGGGGCCCCGGGCTCTTGGCTCCTCCGGGCTAGAGACCAGGAGGCTGCCATTTGTATTCACGTCCTCCAGAACTCTACAGAAAGTGCCCAGGGAACAAAAGCTCCTGAAAGCAAACCCGAGCGGATTACTCAGCCCAGCCCCTGGTAAGAGCAGTGCAATTCCGCCTGGGGCAAAGACACTTGAGAATCACTACACAGGGCCCCTCCCCCAGAAGATCAACAAGAAATCCAGCCAAGACCAAGTTCACCTACCAAGGAGTGCGGTTTCAATACCAAGGAGAGCAGCAGAATTCCTGAGGAGGAGAAAGCAAAGCACGGAACTCATGGTTTTCTCCCTGTGATTTTTTTTTAGTCTTGCAGTTAATTCAATTTTTTTCTTTTTCATTTTTTGTTTTTTTTCCCTCCTTCTGGTAAATTTTTTTTTAACTTTTACCCTTTTCTTTTTTAATGTTTTTTAACTAATTTATCTAATATATATATTTTTTCTTTTTTATATTTTTCTTTATTTGTTTTCTTTTTTTTTAATTCTTTTCTTTTCTTTTCTTTTTTTCTTTTTATTTTCTTTCTTCCTTTTTAAACCTCTTTTTATCCCCTTTCTACCCCCTCACGATTTGGGATCTCTTCTGATTTGGTTAAAGCATATTGTCCTGGGATGGTTGCCACCCTTTTAGTATTTTAATTGCACCTTCATATACTCTACTCTGGACAAAATGACAAGGCAGAAAAGTCCACCACAAAATAAAGAACAAGAGGCAGTACCAAAGGCTAGGGAAATAATCAATACAGACATTGGTAATATGTCAGATCTAGAGTTCAGAATGACAATTCTCAAGGTTCTAGCCGGGCTTGAAAAAGGCATGGAAGATATTAGAGAAACCCTCTCGGGAGATATAAAAGCCCTTTCTGGAGAAATAAAAGAACTAAAATCTAACCAAGTTAAAATCAAAAAAGCTATTAATAAGGTACAATAAAAAATGGAGGCTCTCACTGCTAGAATAAATGAGGCAGAAGAAAGAATTAGTGATATAGAAGACCAAATGACAGAGAATAAAGAAGCTGAGCAAAAGAGGGACAAACAGCTACTGGACCATGAGGGGAGAATTCGAGAGATAAGTGACACCATAAGACGAAACAACATTAGAATAATTGGGATTCCAGAAGAAGAAGAAAGAGAGAGGGGAGCAGAAGGTATACTGGAGAGAATTATTGGGGAGAATATCCCCAATATGGCAAAGGGAACGAGCATCAAAATTCAGGAGGTTCAGAGAATGCCCCTCAAAATCAATAAGAATAGGACCACACCTCGTCACCTAATAGTAAAATTTACAAGTCTCAGTGACAAAAAGAAATCCTGAAAGCAGCCCGGGAAAAGAAGTCTGTAACATACAATGGTAAAAATATTAGATTGGCAGCTGACTTATCCACAGAGACCTGGCAGGCCAGAAAGAGCTGGCATGATATATTCAGAGCACTGGATGAGAAAAACATGCAGCCAAGAATACTATATCCAGCTAGGCTATCATTGAAAATAGAAGGAGAGATTAAAAGCTTCCAGGACAAACAAAAACTGAAAGAATTTGCAAACACCAAACCAGCTCTACAGGAAATATTGAAAGGGGTCCTCTAAGCAAAGAGAGAGAGTGCAAGTGGTAGATCAGTAAGGAACAGAGACCATATACAGTAACAGTCACCTTACAGGCAATACAATGGCACTAAATTCATATCTCTCAATAGTTACCCTGAATGTTAATGGGCTAAATGCCCCTGTCAAAAGATACAGGGTATCAGAATGGATTAAAAAAAAAATCTATATGTTGCCTACAAGAAACTCATTTCAGACCCGAAGACACCACCAGATTTAAAGTGAGGGGGTGGAAAACAATTTACCATGCTAATGGACATCAGAAGAAAGCAGGAGTGGCAATCCTTATATCAGATCAATTAGATTTTAGGCCAAAGACTATAATAAGAGATGAGGAAGGACACTATATCATACTCAAAGTGTCTGTCTAATAAGAAGATCTAACAATTTTAAATATCTATGCCCCCAACGTGGGAGCAGCCAACTATATAAACCAATTAATAACAAAATCAAAGAAACACATCAACAATAATACAATAATAGTAGGGGACTTTAACACTCCCATCACTGAAATGGACAGATCATCCAAGCAAAAGGTCAGCAAGGAAATAAAGGCCTTAAATGACACACTGGACCAGATGGACATCACAGATATATTCAGAACATTTCATCTCAAAGCAACAGAATACACATTCTTCTCTAGTGCACATGGAACATTCTCCAGAATAGATCACATCCTCGGTCCTAAATCAGGACTCAACCGGTATCAAAAGATTGGGATCATTCCCTGCATATTTTCAGACCACAATGCTCTGAAGCTAGAACTCAACCACAAGAGGAAGTTTGGAAAGAACCCAAATACATGGATACTAAACAGCATTCTTCTAAAGAATGAATGGGTCAACCGGGAAATTAAAGAAGAATTGAACAAATCATGGAAACAAATGATAATGAAAATACAATGGTTCAAAATCTGTGGGACACAACAAAGGCAGTCCTGAGAGGAAAATATATAGCGGTTCAAGCCTTCCTCAAGAAACAAGAAAGGTCTCAGGTACACAACCTAACACTACACCTAAAGGAGCTGGAGAAAGAACAAGAAAGAAACCCTAAGCCCAGCAGGAGAAGAGAAATCATAAAGATCAGAGCAGAAATCAATGAAATAGAAACCAAAAAGACAATAGAGCAAATCAACGAAACTAGGAGCTGGTTCTTTGAAAGAATTAATAAAATTGATAAACCCCTGGCCAGACTTATTGAAAAGAAAAGAGAAAGGACCCAAATAAATAAAATTAAAAATGAAAGATGAGAGATCACAACTAAAACCAAAGAAATACAAACTATTATAATAACATAATATGAGCAACTCCACACCAACAAATTTGACAATCTGGAAGAAAAGGATGCATTCCTAGAAACATATAAACTACCACAACTGAACCAGGAAGAATTAGAAAGCCTGAACAGACCGATAAACAGTAAGGAGATTGATACAGTCATTAAAAATCTCCAAACAAACAAAAGCCCAGGGCCAGACAGCTTCTCAGGGAAATTCTACCAAACATTTAAAGAAGAACTAATTCCTATTCTCCTGAAACTGTTCCAAAAAATAGCAATGGAAGGAAAACGTCCAAACTCATTTTATGAGGCCAGCATCTCCTTGATCCCAAATCTAGACAAGGATCCCATCATAAAAGAGAGCTATAGACCAATATCCTTGATGAACACAGATGCGAAAATTCCCCCCAAATACTAGCCAATAGGATTCAATAGTACATTAAAAGGATTATTCACCACGACCAAGTGGGATTTATTCCAGGGCTGCAAGGTTGGTTCAACATCCGCAAATCAGTCAATGTGATACAACACATCAATAAAAGAAAGAACAAGAACCATATGATACTCTCAATAGATGCTGAAAAAGCATTTGACAAAGTACAGCATCCCTTCCTGATCAAAACTCTTCAAAGTGTAGGGATAGAGGGCACATACCTCAATATCATCAAAGCCATCTATGATAAACCCACCGCAAATATCGTTCTCAATGGAGAAAAACTGAAAGCTTTTCTGCTAAGGTCAGGAACACGGCAGGGATGTCCATTATCACCACTGCTATTCAACATAGTATTAGAAGTCCTAGCCTCAGCAATCAGACAACAAAAGGAAATTAAAGGCATCCAAATCATCAAAGAAGAAGTCAAATTATCACTCTTTACAGATGATATGTTATTATGTGTGGAAAACCCAAAAGACCCCACTCCAAAACTGCTACTTGTACAGGAATTCAGTAAATTGTCAGGATATAAAATCAATGCACAGAAATCAGTTGCATTTCTCTACACCAACAACAAGAGAGAAGAAAGAGAAATTAGGGAGTCAATCCCATTTGCAGTTGAACCCCAAACCATAAGATACCTAGGAATAAACCTAACCAAAGAGGCACAGAATCTATACTCAGAAAACTATAAAGTACTCATGAAAGAAATTGAGGAAGACACAAAGAAATGGAAAAATGTTCCATGCTCCTGGATTGGAAGAATAAATATTGTGAAAATGTCTATGCTACCTAAAGCAATCTGTACACATTTAATGCAATTCCTATCAAAGTACCATCCATCTTTTTCAAAGAAATGGAACAAATAATTCTAAAATTTATATAGAACCAGAAAAGACCTCGAATAGCCTAAGGGATATTGAAAAAGAAAGCCAGAGTTGGTGACTTCACAATTCCGGACTTCAAGCTCTATTACAAAGCTGTCATCATCAAGACAGCATGGTACTGTCACAAAAACAGACACATAGATCAATGTAACAGAATAGAGAGCCCAGAAATACACCCTCAACTCTATGGTCAACTAATCTTCGACAAAGCAGGAAAGAATGTACAATGGAAAAAAGACAGCCTCTTCAATAATTGGTGCTGGGAAAATTGGACAGCCACATGCAGAAAAATGAAATTGGACCATTTCCTTACACCACACACAAAAATAGACTCAAAATGGATGAAGGACCTCAATGTGCGAAAGGAATCCATCAAAATCCTTGAGGAGAACACAGGCAGCAACCTCTTTGACCTCAACCGTAGCAGCATCTTCCTAGGAACATCGCCAAAGGCAAGGGAAGCCAGGGCAAAAATGAACTATTTGGGATTTCATCAAGATCAAAAGCTTTTGCACAGCAAAGGAAACAGTTAACAAAATCAAAAGACCACTGACAGAATGGGAGAAGATATTTGAAAATAACATATCAGATAAAGGACTAGTGTCCAAAATCTATAAAGAACTTAGCAAACTCAACACCCAAAAAACAAATAATCCAATCAAGAAATGGGCAGAGGACATGAACAGACATTTCTGCAAAGAAGACATCCAGATGGCCAACAGACACATGAAAAATTGCTCCATATCACTCGGCATCAGGGAAATACAAATCAAAACCACAATGAGATATCACCTCACACCAGTCAGAATGGCTAAAATCAACAAGTCAGGAAATGACAGATGCTGGCGAGGATGCGGAGAAAGTGGAACCCTCCTACACTGTTGGTGGGAATGCAAGCTGCTGCAACCACTCTGGAAAACAGCATGGATGTTCTTCAAAATGTTGAAAATAGAACTGCCCTATGACCCAGCAATTGCACTACTGGGTATGTACCCTAAAGATACAAACGTAGTGATCCAACGGGGCACGTGCACCCAAATGTTTATAGCAGCAATGTCCACAATAGCCAAACTATGGAAAGAACCTAAATGTCCATCAACAGATGAATGGATCAAGAAGATGTGGTATATATACACAATGGAATACTATGCAGCCATCAAAAGAAATGAAATCTTGCCATTTGCGACAACATGGATGGAACTAGAGCGTATCATGCTTAGCGAAATAAGTCAAGCAGAGAAAGACAACTATCATATGATCTCCCTGATATGAGGAAGTGGTGATGCAACATGGGGGCTTAAGTGGGTACGAGAAGAATCAATGAAGCAAGTTGGGATTGGGAGGGAGACAAAGCATAAGTGACTCTTAATCTTACAAAACAAACTGAGGGTTGCTGGGGGGAGGGGTGTTGGGAGAAGGGGGGGTGGAGTTATGGACATTGGGGAGGGCATGTGCTTTAGTGAGTGCTGATTCACAGACCTGTACCCCTGGGGATAAAAATACATGTTTATAAAAAATAAATAAATAAAAAAAAATCCTGTTCTTTCTCTTCAACCATACCATGTCCAAGGTAATCTGAAATGGTGATGACTTTTTTTACTAAAAAGTAGTAGAAAAATACATTTTATAAATAACCTGTAGGGTCACCTGGGTGGCTCAGTGGGTTAAGCCTCTGCCTTTGGCTCAGGTCATGATCCCAGGGTCCTGGGATTGAGCCCTGCATTGGGCTTTCTGCTGAGTGGGGAGCGTGCCTCCCTTCCTCTCTCTCTGCCTGCCTCTCTCCCTACTTGTGATCTCTTCCCTCTCTCTGCCAAATAAATAAATAAAATATTAAAAAAAACCCTGTAGTTGATTTTACAAAAATTTAATGACCACACTGACATACACACACACACACACACACACACACACACACACACACACACACACACAATATGATGGTATTTATACCATATATAAAATTAATTTACATCTTTATACCAGAAACTATTTTCCTTTAAGAAACACATGTTCTTTGTTATATTCTGGAGCTCATAATTAAAATTAATATGAGCACGTATGTGTTTAGTCTTCTAATACTTACACATGTGTTATGATTGTCCCATTTTATTGTATTTTATTTTATTATTTTATTTTTTAATTTAAATCCAATTAATTAACCTATAGTGTATTACTAGTTTCAGAGATAAAATGCAGTGTTTCACTAGTCTTATATAATACCCAGTGCTCATTACATCACATGTCCTCCTTTAATATCCAAAAAATATGAAACATGAAATATGAATTTTTGTGTCATTTCTGCATAGGTGCCATACTAAACTTCTCTTTAACTGTTCCAATTTTAGTATGTGTTCTGCTGAAGTGTGTACTGTCCCCATTTTACAGATGAAAGAAATGAGACAGTTATGTGTATGGCAGAGCCAAGAAACAAATCCAGACAGTCCTATTTTAGACACTAGGCATTTTATCTGTATAATGTACTACCTGTGCTAGTATCATGAAATTTTGCAGAATTACTACTCGTAGTCAGCATAAAAAGTCAGTACATGGCATTTTCATCACATCTGTGAAAGTTATAGAACCATAAAGATGGAAAAATGAAAGCAGTTAGGGAAGTTACAAAAAATAAAACTAAGGTTCATAGGCCAAACAAACAAACAAACACCACACACACACACACACACACACACACACACACAAAAACACAAAACAAAAAACCACAAAAACAACAACAGCAAAAAAAGAAAGGAAGAGAGGAAGGAAAAAAGGAAGGAAGGAAATAAAGAAAGAAAAGGAAGAAAGAAAGAAAAGAAAGGTGAATTTGTGTGGATATAATTTTATTTTTTAAAAATATTTTATTTATTTATTTATTTATTTGACAGAGAGACAGAGATCACAAGTAGACAGAAAGGCAGGCAGAGAGAGAGGGGGAAGCAGGTTCCCCGCAGAGCAGAGAGCCCGATGATGTAGGGATCAATCCCAAGACCCTGAGATCATGACCTGAACCAAAAGGAGAGGCTTAACCCATTGAGCCACCCAGGTGTCCCTTGTGGATATAATTTTAGATAAAAATTCCATATTTCTATTTGATGGTGAAAAAGTGGCTGTCGCAGTTCTGGAGACATTTAGAATTGCATAGTGCATTACTAGACATGGCTTATAAGGGAGCAAGAATTCCTGTCCCCTCAAAGGTTTTTCTAGCTGGACTAAGAATCAAATTGACATGAGACAGATTAACAGAAAAAATAAAATGTAATAGGTATATATAGAGGGAGTTCACATAGACATGGAAATTCCAAAGATGGTCATTCTGAATTAAGAAGAAGAGGATAAGGGTCTGCGATTTCAGAGGAAAGGAATGCATTTCACAGAGCACTAAGAACAGCAGTTGTTTGGTAATTAGATGCTTGTCCTACCATACAGATAGGTCACTGAGATAAAATTCATCTCAGCTAATAACCCTTATTCTGGGAAAGACCCCCAATTTAGATTGTTTTAGATATTTAGGGGGAGCTCTCTTGAGCCTGAAGGGTCTCAAGTGTTTTCAGCTGAAAATAATCCACATACCAAAATGACATATTATGGGGAGAGGAACTTCAGTTCCCCCATATGAAATATCCTTGGGGTTTTCACACATTAAAAGTTGAGCTGGAAGTGGTTTCATCTCTTTGATATAGTCTCAGTTAGGACTATAGGTTAATTTAGTCAAACTCGATTGGGAGGTAGTGATGCAAGTTTATTCTCCAAGTTAGGCCTATGGTTCAAGTAATTAGGTTTAAATAAGGGACATTTCTATGGAAACAACAACAGAAAAACAATGGTTGATATTTAGGTCAAATATTAAGCCAGTTTCTGAGATCTGAGGGTAGCCAGTTGATAAGACTTGTAGATGTCAGACTTGAAACATCTTCAGATAGAATGAGGACAGCTAGTGGCAACTTGATTGATCTTCCTTGTTTATAGTTCAAATGTCTCTGATCTTTTGAGTGCTCTATAGAGCAACAGAACAAAGATCGTCTATGCATGAGTTATTATGGTTATTTCTTTACCCTAAGTAATTTATATTAATTTGCAGAGCTTTAGGAAAAAAGATACTTTCGTTTTCAAATGATTTCAAGTCAGTGGCCTAAAAATATGTGATTGATTCTGGAGAATTCTCCTTGTACACATGAAAATAATGTGTATTCTCTTCTAAGACAGGGTGTTCTGACTATATCTACTAAATCCATCTGTTCCAGTATGTCATTCAAAGCCACTGTTTCTTTGTTGAGTTTCTGTTTGGACTATCTGTCCATTGATGTAAGTGGTCTGTTAGAGTTCCCTACTGTTATTGAATTACTATTGATTTCATATTTTATGTTTGTGATTGACTACTTTAAGTATTTGGGTGCAGCCATGTTAGGTGTATAAATATTTACAATTGTTATATCTTCTTGTTGGATTGTTCTCATTATTATATAGTCTCTATCTTTGTCCCTTGCTACCATCTTGTTTTGAAGTCTGTTTTGTCAGAAATAAATATTTCTACCATGGATTGTTTTTTTTCACAACCATTTGCATGATAGATGTTTATCCATCCCTTTGTTTTCAATATGCATGTGTCTTTAGGTATGAAATGAGTCTCTTGTAAGCAGCATATAGATGGGTCCTGTATTTGTATCCATTCTGTCACCCTATGTCCTTTGGAGTATTTAGTGTAATTATATTCAAAGTAATTATTGATAGTATGTATTTATTGTCATTTTGTTTCTGATTTTCTAGTTGTTTTTATAGTTTCCCTTGTTCTTTTCTTCTCTTGTTCTCTTCTTTCATGATTTTAGTGATATACTTGGATTCCTTTCTCTTTAATTTTCACATATCTATTACTGAGTTTTGATTTATGGTTACCATTTGGTTTGTATATAACACCTGGTGTTGCTGGTCACTTAAGTTTGAACCTTTTTATTTCTCTTCTCCACATTTGAGGTACATGGTGTCATATCTTACTTCCTTTTATTTTGTGAATCTCTTGACTGATATTTATAGATATACTTACCTTTTATGCTTTTGTGCTTCCTACTTTCCTTACTTTTGCTTATGGTCTCTCCTTTCCACTCACAGATTCCCCTGTAACATTTGTTGTAGGGATGGTTTAGTGGTCATCAATTCCTTTAACTTTTGTTAGTCTAAAATGCTATTTATCTCTTTCTATCCTGAATGATAGCCTTAAAAAACTATTTTATTCATTTATTGGAGAAAGAGAAGAGTGAGTGGAAGAGAAAGAGACAGAGCAGGGGAGAGAGGCAGAGGGAGAGGGAGAAGCAGACTCCCTGATGAGCAGGAAGCCCAACATTGGGCTTGATCCCAGTACTCCTGGATCATGACCTGAGCCAAATGTAGACACTTAATCCATTGAGTCACCCTGGCATCCCATCTGAATGATAGCCTTGTGGGATAGAGTATTCTAGCTTGCAGATTTTTTCCCTTTCATCACTTTGAGTATATCATGCCATTTTCTTCTGGCCTGTAAAATTTCTGCTCAAAAATCTGCCAATGGTGGGAATATAAATTGGTGTGACCACTATGGAAAACAGAATAGAGGTCCCTCAAAAATTGAAAATAAAGTTACCATATAATCAACCAATCCCACTTCTAGATATATAGACAAAGGAAATGAAATCAGGTTCTCAAAGAGATATTGCACACACATGATCACTGCAGCATTATTCCTAATAGTCAAGATATAGAACCCAACTAAGTATCCATCAACAAATGAATAGATAAAAAAAATATGGTATATGCATATAGAAAAATATTATTCAGCCCTAGGAAAAAAAAAGGTAATCCTGAAATTTCTGGCAACATGGATGAACCTGGAAGCCATCCTGCTAAGTGAAATAAGGCAGTAACAGAAGGACAAATACTGTATGGCCCGACTTACATGAGAAACCAAAAATAGTCAGACTCATAGAAACAGAGAGTGGAATGGTGGTCAAAAGACTGGGGGAGGGTGGAGCAGGGAGGTGTTATTCAAAGGGTATAAAGTTTAAGTTATGCAAGATGACTAAGTCCTAGAGAGCTGCTGTATAGCATAGAGCCTATAGTTAACAATACTAAATTATATACTTAAAATATTTTCTGACAGTGTTTCTTACTTTATATTCTTATCACTAATAATGATAATTATAAAGGGGGCAGGAGGAATCTTTTGGTGGTGATGGAAATATTCATGGCATAGATTGTGATGATGGTTTCATGGATGTGTACTTATCTCCAAACTCATCAAATTGTATACATTAAATATGTATGACCTTTTGTGTGTCAATCATACCTCAATAAAGTAGTTTAAAATTGAAGAAAAAATCTGCTGATATCCTTATGGTGTTGCTTTTGTATATAACGATCTTCTTTTGCCTTGTTTTGTTGTTGTTGTTGTTTTGTCTTTATCACTACTTTTTCCATTTTATTTTTTACAAGATTTTAAAATTATTTTAGAGAAGGGGAGGGCAGAAGGAGAGAGAATCTGAGCTTGAAACCCAGGTCAAGAGTCAATCTCAAGACCCTGAGATCATGACCTGAGTTGAAATCAAGAGTTGGCTGCTCAACCAAATGAGCCATCCAGGTGCCCCTGATTTTTCCATTTTAATTACTATGTGTCTTTGTGTGGACTTTATTGAGTTGGGTTTTTTGGGAGTTCTCTGTGCCTCCTGGATCTGGATTTCTGTTTCCTTTTCCAGATTTGGAAAGTTTTCAGCTATTATTTCTTTAAATAAGTTTTCTGCCCCCTTTTGTTCTTTTTCTTATCCTTCTGGTATCCCCATAATGTTAATGTTATTATGCTTGATGTTGTCACTGACTTCTTCTTGTTTACTTTCATTTTGCATAATTTTTTTTCTCATACCTTCTCAGCTTGTTAGTTTTCCATTACTCTGTCCTGCAGGTTGCTGATTTGATCTATTTCCTTCATTCCATAGTGTATTTTTTATTTCACTTATTGTGTTCTTCATCTATGGTATTTTTTTTTTAATCTCAGAGTTAAGGGTCTCTTTGATGCCCTTTACTCTTTTCTTAAGTCAAGTGAATATCTTTATGATCATAAGTTTAAGTTATCTCTTAGGCATGTAACTCACCTCTGTTTTATTTGGGTCTCTTGCAGTTATTTTGTCCTGTTATTTCATTTGGTACATATTCTTCTGTCCTTTTATTTGTTTAACTTTCTGTGTCAGCTTCTTTATGTTATGAATGCCAGCTTTCTCCTGCTCTTGAAAGTAATGGCTTTATGAAGAAGGGGTCCTATATCGCCTTGCAGTGTTGTGTCCCCTGTTCACCAGAACCTGGCCTTTCAGGGGCATTTCTTATGTGTGATGTGTGCTCACTGCTGCTGTTACTGAGCCACTCTTTCTTTTAGTTCAGTAGTCTGCAATGACACTCTTTGCCTTTTTTCAGCAATGTTTTGTCCCTTTCATGTTAGGGGGCCCATCTGCTTTGGTCTTGAGTTCAGTCAGACTGGGCACTTATCAGGGATGTATAGCACCAAATTGCAGGACACTTTCCCTTTGTTATCCCCTGAGATTTCATTGGTGAGCAGGACATAGTGATAGATATGTATTTATTGCATATTATGCATATTATTGCATATTATATATTTATTGTTATTTAAGCAAGGTATCAGGGTTAAATTTCCAAAGAGGCTTTATTGGATCCATAACATCAACTATTGTTCCTTAAAGCTGTCTGGTCATATCTGAGTCTAGGCAGATCCTTCTCAGATGACATTCAAGTCAAAGCCTTATAACAAGTATTTTTAATTTTGTCTTGTCATAAGAACAGTTTCTTATTGAACTTATGCA
Organism: Mustela erminea; assembly: GCF_009829155.1. Lineage (NCBI taxonomy): Eukaryota > Metazoa > Chordata > Mammalia > Carnivora > Mustelidae > Mustela > Mustela erminea. The sequence goes on along the minus strand of NC_045635.1, from coordinate 81,209,711 downwards.
AATAAATATATTGCAAGAAAGATATAAGAATGTTCATCAAGAGTTTCAGAATTCTAAATGGTTCAAGTAGTGAGAAAAGATAAATGTTTCAATTTTTTCATAAAGGTATATTTTATCAAATTGATGTAAGTTAGCTTAAGAGAAAACTTTCTTAAATCTAGAAAAAACAAAACATTTTTTTTTAAAAACATCAGGAATGTTTCAAACAAAATGTCATAAAATTATAATTATCTTCTTCAATTTATTAAAACCCATGTTATTAATTCTTGTTCTTCTCAGATCCACTTTTTCCACTACTTCTGGAAACTTTTCCCTTATCCTAAGGTTATCAAAAACCTATATTCAGGTTTTTTGTTTTTCATGAGTCTCACTAAAGATGAAGCATGTTTGCAAGAAACATTTATAGAGGCATTTGAATAAAAGTATAACTGTCTGTAAATGATAAAACTTAAAAATTGCCATTGTTAAAGTTCGAATTAGAGTTTATTTTAAATGCAATTGACAGGAAGTTTGGTTATTTTTGTGACACACAACACTTCAAGATAATAACATACCAGGACATTAGATTTGTAGGAGTTTCATATAATTTTAGAATACTTGTTTTAACAATATATCTACATCAATATAATCTAAGAGGGTTTAATATCACTTATTTGACAATGCTTTTCATATAATTTAACAGGCCATATAAGCTTAATCACTTTAATTTCTCACAAATTCTTTTCTTGAAATGTTCCAGGATTTTATTGGAAACTTTCAGTTAGATTGTGGTCAAAAGACCATATTTTTAATGTTTGATTTTGGGAAATATGTCAAAAAGAAACATCAGAAAGTTTGGACATTTGACTAAATAGGATTGCATTTATGAAATAAATTTTAATGATAGACTTAACCAAAGTGATAAAAAAATCAAAGGAATATACAGAAGATTACATATTTGTGAGTGAAACTTAGTTCTCTTAGTGTTGAGTAAATTTTCTTATAATCAAAGATCTGAGGGGTGCCTGGGTGGCTCAGTGGGTTAAAGCCTCTGCCTTCAGCTCAGGTCTTGATCCCAGGGTCCTGGGATCGAGCCACATGTCGGGCTCTCTGCTCACCAGAGAGCCTGCTTCCCTTCCTCTCTCTCTGCCTGCCTCTCTGCCTGCTTGTGGTCTCTGTCTGTCAAATAAATAATCTTTTAAAAAATTAAAAAAAAAATCTGATAAACAGAAAATTATTTTGGCAAGCTGAATCCTAGTTTTTTTTTGTTTGCTTTAGGCAGATAAATGAAAGGATAAAGGAAAACCTTTGTTTATAATTATTTATGAAGAACAGAGCAATAATTGAAAGAAACTTTGTCTTTATCAAAAACTTTGCATTAGCATACTTTGATATTAAAATTCATTAACTTATTTATATTTATTTTGATTTAAGCCAGGATTGACTACATAATTTTTTTAGAAATATAAATATATGTTTTCCTCTTCAAGAAATGTTGTTTACTGTCTTGTTAATTTTGGTAATTCTAGCTGGTGTAAGGTGGTATCTCAATGTGGTTTTGATTTGAATCTCCCTGAGGGCTAGTGATGATGAACATTTTTTTTTTAATTTTTTAAATTTCTTCTTGGTGTACCAGAACTCATTGTTTATGCACCACACCCAGTGCTCCATGAGCATGCCCTCCATAATACCCACCACCAGGCTCACCCAACCTCCCTTCCCCATACCCCTTCAAAACCCTCAGATTGTTTTTCAAAGTCCATAGTCTTTCATGGTTCATCTCCTCCTCCAATTTCCCCCAACTCCCTTCTCCTCTCCATCTCCCCATGTCCTCCATGTTATTTCTTATGCTCCACAAATAAGTGAAACCACATGATGACTCTCTCTGCTTGACTTATTTCCCTCAGCATAATCCCTTCCAGTACTGTCCATGTTGATACAAAAGTTGAGTATTCATCCTTTTTGATGGAGGTATAATACTCCATAGTGTATATGGACCACATCTTCCTTATCCACTCCTCCGTTGAAGTGCATCTTGGTTCCTTCCACACCTTGGCAACTGTGGTCATTGTTCCTATGAACATTGGGGTACAGATGGCCCTTCTTTTCCCTACATCTGTATCTTTGGGGTAAATACCCAGTAATGCAATTGCAGGGTCATAGGGAAACTCTATTTTTAATTTCTTTCTTTTTCTTTTTAAATTCTTTTCAGTGTAACAGAACTCATTTTTTATGCACCATACCCAGTGCTACATTCAATATGTGCCCTCCATAATACCCACCACCAGGCTCACCCAACCTCCTACCCCTCTCCTCTCCAAAACCCTCAGTTTGTTTCTCAGAATACACAGTCTCTCATGACTTGTCTATCCCTGCAATTTCCCCCAACTCCATTCTCCTCTCCATCTCCCAATGTCCTCTGTGTTATTTCTTATGCACCACAAGTAAGTGAAACCATATGATAATCGACTCTCTCTGCTTGACTTATTTCACTCAGCATAATCTCTTCCAGTCGTGTCCCTGTAAATACAAAAGTTGGCTGTTCATCCTTTCTGATGGAGGTATAATACTCCATTGTATATATGGCCAATATCATCCTCATTTATCTGTTGAAGGACATCTTGGTTCTTTCCACAGTCTGGCAACTGTGATGATTGCTGCTATAATCATGGGGTAGAGATGGCCCTTCTTTTCACTGCATCTGTATCTTTGGGGTAAATACCCAATAGTACAATTGCAGGGTCATAGGGAAGCTCTACTTTTAATTTCTTAAGGAATCTCCACACTGTCCTCCAAATTGGCTACACCAGCTTGCATTCCCACCAACAGTGGAAAAGGGTTGCCCTTTCTCCACATCCCCTCCAACACACGTTGTTTCCCATCTTGCTAATTTTAGCCATTCTAACTGGTATAAGGTTGTATCTCAATGTGGTTTTTATTTGAATCTCCCTGATGGCTTGTGATGATGAACATTTTTTCATGTGTCTGATAGCCATTTGTATGTATTCATTGGAGAAGTGTCTGTCAATATCTTCTGCCCATTTTTTGACATGATTATCTGTTTTGTGTGTGTTGAGTTTGAGAAATTCTTTATAAATCCTGGATATCATCCTTTTGTCTGTATTGTCACTTACAAATACTTTCTCCCATTCCGTGGGTTGCCTCTTTGTTTTGTCAATTGTTTCCTTTGCTTTGCAGAAGCTTTTGATCTTGATGAAGTCCCAAAAGTTCATTTTCACTTTTGTTGCCTTTGCCTTGGGAGACATATCTTGAAAGAAGTTTCTGTGGCTGATATAGAAGAGATTAATACCTATGTTCTCATCTATGATTCTGATGGATTTCTGCCTCACGTTGAGGTCTTTTATCCATTTCGAGTTTATCTTTGTGTATGGTGTAAGAGAATGGTCGAGTTTCATTCTTCTACATATAGCTGTCCAATTTTCCCAGCACCATTTATTGAAGAGACTGTCTTTTTTCTACTGGATATTTTTTTCCTGCTTGTCAAAGATTATTTGACCATAGAGTTGAGAGTCCACATCTGGGCTCTCTACTCTGTTCTACTGGTCTATGTGTCTGTTTTTATGCCAGTACTATGCTGTCTTGGTGATCACAGCTTTGCAGTAAAGCTTGAAATCAGGTAACATGATGCTGCCATTTTTGTTTTTCTTTTTCAACATTTCCTTAGAAATTCAGGGTCTCTTCTGATTCCATACAAATTTTAGGATTCTTGGCTCCAGCTCGTTGAAAAATACTGGTGGAATTTTTATCAGAATATCATTAAAAGTATAGATTGCTCTAGGCAGTATAGACATTTTAACAATATTTATTCTTCCAATCCAAGAGCATGGAATGGTCTTCAATCTTTTTGTGTCTTCTTCAATTTCTTTCATGAGTGTTCTATAGTTCCTCAAATACAGATCCTTTACCTCTTTGGGTAGGTTTATTCCCAGGTATCTTATAGTTCTTGGTACTATAGTAAATGGAATAAATTCTCTAATTTCCCTTTCTGTATTTTCATTATTAGCGTATAAGAAAGCCACTGATTTCGGTACATTGACTTTGTATCCTGCCACGTTACTGAATTGCTGTATGAGTTCTAGTAGTTTGGGGGTGGAGTGATTTGGGTTTTCCATATTAAGTATCATGTCATCTGCGAAGAGAGAGAGTTTGACTTTTTCATTGCTAATTTGAATATCTTTTATTTCTCTTTGTTGTCTGATTGCTGTTGCTAAGACTTCTAATTCTGTGTTGAACAAGAGTGGTGAGAGTGGGCATTCTTTATGTATTCTTAATCTCAACAGGAAGGCTGTGAGCTTTTACCCATTAAGGATGATATTTGCCATGGGTTTTTCATAGATGGGTTTTATGAAGTTCAGGAATGTTTCCTCTACCTCTATACTTTGAAGCATTTTTTACTTTGAAACTTTTCTGATTGTTTTGAAGATTGTTCATATTCCCATATATTTGTTACATTTTCTCTTGTGAGTACTTTTTTGTTTTTTTACGTTGGCCATTTATGTACTGGGGACTTGTAATTTTTCTAATTAAAATCCTCTATCCCTATACTTTGAAGCGTTTTAATTAGGAACAGATGCTGGATTTTGTCAAAAGTTTTTTCCTGCATCAATTGAGAGGACCATGTGGTTCTTCTCTCTTTTCATATTAATTTGTTCTATCATATTGATTGATGCGAATGTTGAACCATCCTTGTAGCCCAGGGATGAATCACACCTGGTCATGGTAGATAATCTTTTTAATGCACTGTTGGATCCTATTTGCTAAGATCTTGTTGAGAATTTTAGAATCCATATTCATCAGTGATTTCAGGTCTGAAATTCTCCTTTTTGGTGGGGTCTTTTCCTGGTTTGGGGATCAGAGTAATGCTGTCTTCATAAAAAGAGTCTCAAAGTTTTCTTTCTGATTCAATTTTTTTGAAACAGATTCAGGAAATTAGGTGTTATTTCTTCTTTGAAAGTTTGGTAGAATTCCCCAGGGAATCCATCAAGTCCTGGGCTCTTGTTTTCTGGGAGGTTTTTGATCATTGCTTCAATCTCGTTACTTGATATCAGTCTATTCAGGTTGTCAATTTCTTCTTGGTTCAATTTTGGAAGTTTATAGTTTTCCGGGAATGCATCCATTTCATCTAGGTTGTTTAACTTATTGACATACAGTTGTTGAAAACAATTCTTGATGATTGTTTCTACTTCCTTGGTGTTAGTTGTGATCTCTCCCTTTTCATTAATAATTTTATTAATTTGGGGCTTCTGTTTTCTTTTGGATTAGTTAGGCCAATGGTTTTTTTTTTTTTTGTTCTTACTGATTCTTTCAAAAACCAACTTCTAGTTTCATTTATGAATTCTACTGTATCTCTAGTTTCTATCTCATTGATCTCTGCTCTAATCTTGATTTTTTCCCTTCTTGTGTATGAAGTTGGCTTAATATTTTGTTGGTTCTTCAGTTCTTTAAGGTGTAGAGACAGCTAGTGTATTCTGGATTTTTCAATTTTTTTTGAGAGAGGCTTGGATGGCTATGGCTATCTATTTCCCCCTTAGGACCGCTTTTGCTGTATCCCATAGGTTTTGGACCAAAGTGTTTTCATTCTCATTGGTTTCCATGAATCTTTCAAGTTATTCTTTGATCTGGTTGATCCAAGCATTCTTAAGTAAGTTGGTCGTTAGCTTCCAGGTGTTAGATGAACATTTTTAAATTTATTACATTATTTACATTTATTAGAATATGTAATATTCTATATGCTTAGAAATCTTAATATCTTGTGAAAACTGAGCAGTAAACATTTCTAAACTGTTACACCACAATTATTTAGATTGGCAAATTTATGAATATATTTCATAATTTTTAGAAACTTGTATATATTCTTTCATAATACAGTCTTTTAATAAAGCATAAGATATAATTACCTACAGACTCAAATTAATCTGTAACTTCTCTATAATAAGAAAAAAGTAGATAAACCATGTTTAGTACTTGGTATTTCATTATTTTATCTTATTTGCAAATGATCTAGATTATCAATGAATTTTTTTTCTCATCATTCTGATGTGGGAAATAAAGGTATAAGAAAAATTATTAAATTTCATTACCACCTACAGTCTACTGACAAGTCTTTGAAATAGGAAGAGTGACATTCCTCTAGGGACTCAAATACCTTGATGCTGACACTCTCCTAAGGGCAGACGGCAATCGCACCCTGCCCCCCCAGGATCCTGGAAGTCTACTTAACATATAAAAATTCCTTTAGAAATTTATTTTATCTCTAAACCCCCAAGACGCATGTGGCAATCATCCCACAAGCATATGACCCACCGATATACATCTGAAGAGTCCCATGACTAAGGTTTTACTAGATGTCTAGATGTTGATGAATGATCTTTTATCAAAAATAGCTAGTCCCCCCTCCCCCCAAAGGTCTTGGAAACTTTGCTTCAAAAGTTCCTCAGAAACTTACGCTATCCCATACCCTCCCAACTTGAAAGTATATAATGAACCACTCTTCATGACCCTAGTGCAGCTCTTTCTACCCACAGGTCCTGTCCCTATGCTTTAATAAAATCACTTTTGCACCAAAGATATCTCAAGAATTCTTTCTTAGTCTTTCACTTCAAACTCTAATGTCTTTCCTACATCATATGGCAGCCCAACATAGAGCTTTGAGTCCAGAGGCTCATCTGGACTCTGAGCTGCAGTGCAAAATTGATGAGTACTTTCTTTACTCTTCCTTTACTCTCATTCCAGGGGCTTTTCAAGGAATATGGTCTTATTGAAACACTTTCATGCTGTTTGCTCAGGCTACAATCCTCTAGCCCATGGCTATTCTGTGGGGAAGAGAAAGCTTGCTTTTTGACTGGACTTTACTTTTCTGGCCAGAATGGTAATAAGACCCAGAAACTTGATGCTCTCTCTTTATTCCTGTCCTTATACAAAGTTGTCTGTCTTGGGCATGTGACAGCCATCTAAGTCATTAGGACAGGTGTCAATCTTAGGACTCCCTTGTGAGGAGTCCTCCTGATTGATCTAATGTTATTCCCTTGACATTCCTGGTCTAGCTGCTTCTGGCCTTGGGTTCTCTACAGGGAGCTGGCCAAAACCAGTACCTGATTGAATTAAAACTCAACAGGGGACTGTTTCCTAGGGAATTTGGCTATAAGGACCACATGTGTTGGAATGTCACTTAGATAATGATGGATTTCTATCTTTACTGTTTTCCATCAATGCCCTCTACTAACTACTTAAATTGGAAAAATTTGGTAATTTTTCCCTTGAAAAACTTTTCTAGTATTTTCCATAGGTTAAAAATGGCAGGACAATAACACAACCTTCAGGGCATACGAAGGCCTGGTACAGTTTTCAGTCCATGTACCAGGCACCCATTGGTAGCCTAGGATGCAACGGGGAAGGGGAGGAATGCTGGCATCCCTCCTACAGGGAATTTTACTGCAGTAATGCCTTCACAAGGAGACAGGATGGTGGTCACTAGTGACTCTTTGATGGATGCCTCTGGTTGATTTTGACACACTAGAACTCTGACATATCCTACATGGGAGACCACCTAGGAGTGGTGGGGCTTGGTAATAGACTTTCTTTACTTTTCTGGGAGCATGGCTTCAGTAGGCTTCTTCTTCAGTTCTCAAGGACTCTCCCATGGGGTTTCTTTTAACCCACTGAAAACAAATCAGATTTGTTTTCTAACACTCTAACACTGTATGACCCCCGTAGTCTCTGTCAGCTAGATATCTTCTGTAGGAAACAGGGCAGAATGTGTTTTCCCAAATATTTCTGGCTAGTAAACCCCCTACTGACATATTGGATAATAATTGCCTAAATAGGTATCCTCCAAATAAACCCAGATTGGTGAAGGAAACACAGCAAAGGGAGCATTGACTCTCTCACTGTTTTTCCTTCTCATAAATGTGGTGGCATCTCCCTCACTCATTTCCCAGCTTAATGGATATAATCAAAGCCAACAGTGGTTAGTCTACCTTGGGACAGGGACTTCAAAGAATATTCCCAAGCAGTTGCTGAAACTGCCTTTGTGTCAGGGAAATTCCCTGTCTTCTCTGCCCTGACATGCCTGCCTATTCCCTCTTGGGAGGAAACATGGTGTTTGCTCCTCTGTTGAAATTGATGGACTCTAAAACCATGAACACTTTCTCTGCCTTCTGGCAGCACTTCTCCTCTTCTGCTTTCCCCTTCTCCTGTTTCTGTACCACCTTGGATGTGGCCTGCATAACTGGCTTCTGTACCATCCTCAGTGCCTCGGGCACCATAGCTCCTTCTCCCCTCACTAACAAGGAGCAAAAAAGAGCACTCCTGGACCTAACACCACTCTCTTCAGATTTCCCCGCAAATGTCTCAGGTAAAAATTGACAATGAGGAGGATCCAGGTGAAACATAATTCAGTATTTGGGGCACCTGGGTGGCTCAGTCATTGGGTGTCTGCCTTCAGCTCGTGTCATGATCTCAGAGTCCTGGTATCAAGCCCTGCATCAGGCTCCCTGCTCTGCGGGAAGCCTGCTTCTCCCTATCTCACTCCCCCTACTTGTGTTCTCTCTCTCACTGTCTCTCTCTCTCTGTGTCAAATAAATAATAAAAAAAATTCAGTATTTAAACTAAGTTAAGTATGTTGGTTTAATTAATATACACATGTCTTTAAAGTTAGCAGCACTAAATGTGCAACTTTTATTCTTTGAGGTTTACTAAAAGTCAAATAAGCTCATACTATGTCTGTTGCAATGTTAGCAAGAAGATGATGTGAAATGTTGGTTAATTGTCAATCTTATCAAAGTTTTTTGGGGTAACTTTTTTGTTTAAGATTTTATTTATCTGACAGAGAGACACACAGCAGAAGGATCACAAGCATGGGGTATAGGAGAGGGAGAAGCAGGCTTACTGATGATCAGGAAGCCGGATGTGGGGCCTGATTAAAGTTTTCCTTGGTTGATAACTGGGATTAAATTCATTGGACATCTAGGTCTTTTCCAAATAAGATAAGGTGCTAAAGCTTTCAATACTGGGCATAGATTTGTGCATTTTGACTTCTTATTGCAAAGAAACTAAGGATATTTATATATGTTGGGAAACACGTTTTGTGCTTAATTGAATCATAAATTTGCCATCTAAAGAATTCTGGTGTAACAGTTTACAATTTGCTGCTACTTAGTCTTTAGTGGAAACTAAGGTTTCTAAGAGTGCAGTTAAGACTGATGGGAATAAGGGAAACAACTCTGTATATAGAAAAGTAAAGAGATGTGTATGCAAAATATAAAGACTTGGAATGCATTTTTTATGGAAGGTAGAAGAGGGTAATTTTGTCCTAAATGAGACTGGTTGTTTGGAAAGAAATGGCTTGGGACAGTATATGAATGTAACGGAAAATTGTAGAAGGTTTATGAAGGTAAAACTTTGAAAAATGTGGTTAGGATGGGCTAAGATTGAAAGGAATGGATTTTGAAGTACATTGGTATAAGAAAGTTGGCTTTCTCTCTGTTCCAAAAGACAAGTTTCTTAAATTGTTGGCCTGTTCTTGATAACAAAATGTAGATAGTTGGTTTCTCTTTGCCTGTCAAGAAAAAAATAACAAAGCAAGCAAGCAAACAAACAAACAAACAAAAAACAGTTTCTATGTTTTGCCTTTATTAGGTTTTTAACATACCTCGTTCTACTTAGTCATGTGCTTTAAAATTTTCTAAGATTTTAACAATGTTCCCCAAGATCTAAATCATGAACAAAGTCTTGTTGACTAATTAGGCTTGCTGGTATAAGGTCATCATCATTCAATATTCTTACTATTGAAGTGTTAGGTGTCACAGAATAACTGAGTTTCATTGTTGATCGTATTATAGTGAACTCTCATATCAGATATTAACAATGTCCATTTCTGAGTTGTTGTTGTTGTTTTTTTCATTTATAATTGTTATTACTGTCTTACAAAATGAGTTTCATCTTCAAGGAGATTCATATAAAAGACTTTATTTTTTTTAAAGATTTTATTTATTTATCAGAGAGAGAGAGAGGGGGAGAGAGCGTGCACAGGCAGACAGAATGGCAGGCAGAGGCAGAGGGAGAAGCAGGCTCCCTGCCGAGCAAGGAGCCTGATGTGGGACTCGATCCCAGGACGCTGGGATCATGACCTGAGCCGAAGGCAGCTGCTTAACCAACTGAGCCACCCAGGCGTCCCTAAAAGTCTTTTTTTTTAAGATTTTATTTATTTATTTGACAGAGATCACAAGTAGGCAGAGAGGCAGGCAGAGAGAGAGGAGGAAGCAGGCTCCCTGCTGGGCAGAGAGCCCAATGCGGGACTCGATCCCAGAACCCTGGGATCATGACCTGAGCCAAAGGCAGAGGCCCAACCCACTGAGCCACCCAGGTGCCCCTCATATAAAAGACTTTTAAAACAAAACAGGTATTCAGTATCTTTAAGATCATGAAAATGAAATGGGTAAAAATTTCCAGAACTAAAAAGCTGCATTCAAACTGAACAAGAATTACATGGGACTAAATGAACTTAAGAAATGATTATAGTTTTGTATCCTTTGGTTGAAACACTGCTGGTTCTCCCAGATTACTCTCCCAGATTAAGGAAGCTTTCTCTTAATATATCTATGACTTACAAAAATGTAACGAAGTTTTCATTTATGAACAATTTCACACATTTAACTTTTCTCTGTACATAAACACTCTAGGATTCAAAAGGTCTCAGTAAGTATTCTTTCTTCCATGGCGATCATAGTCATTTGCATAATTTCAGTAAGAATCTGTTCTTTTAACAAGATAACATTGGAAACATTGACAATTTTACCAAGGTTTTGACTGGAATGTCATATCTGAGAGAGACATGCATAGACTCAGATATGACCAAACAGCTTTAGGGAACTAAGATTGACTTTAGGAAACCTAGAGCCATAAATCCCCTTGGAAATATTGGCCCGATACCTTGCTTACAGAGTTCCCAGAATCCTCACCAAGTGAGTAAAGAATGTCACTTCTTGGCATGTGCAGGATCCTCAGAATATATTAGGGACATCCTGAAGAGAACTTTGCCCAAATCTACAGGTATTGCAGGCATGTCTGATGGCAAGTACTTGACTTGGCTTCTGGTCTGTAGAAGCTACTAAAAATTCAACCTAGAGATTTCTTACAAAAAGTTCCAGCAAAGCAAATTCTAAAAAAAATATATGACCAATCATTATTCTTGCTGAACTTATGTAAATAATTAGGTAAAGTTTGTTAAAACTAGATTTTTTTTCAAATAAATTAGTTCTGATTTGGCTATGTCTGATTAAAAAATGAGGGTTATTTTAGAGAGAAAATTAGTTTCAATAATACACCTTTGTGGTTGTTAAATTCTAGATCTGGTCGTCTTTAAATGTTTGTTGTTTACATAAGCTAGACAACTTCAGGTAAACTTCAGAGAAACTACCACAGTAGCTTATATATAGACAGTCTTCTTGTTTGTTATTCTGTAAGAACAATAACAGGAACCCATGGGCACATGATCATTTAAACTGGAAAATGGGATTGATTCACCAATATTTATATACCCCAGCTACAACTTGGCCAATTCTATGTGGCTGGGATGATAAAATCACTCCTTAAAAGCCAGAGCATACCCCAGTCCATAGGGTTAACTATGGGCTTGTGGAGATAATGGATGACCCCACTTTCTTCATGATTGGATTGGATGATGTACTTGGGCCTGCCCTTATTTCTTGACAAGTCTTTCCTCACTTGCCAGTGATTCCTTATATTTAGGACATTGTTAATGCTAGACCTCAGACAAAAAGGGCTTCTTGATTGTTTTATCCCTCATAGTCATATTTATCCTATTGAGGTACAATTGTAAACAAAGGTTTTAGCCAAGCACATAAGAACCTTTCTGGTAAAAAGAGCCTCAAAGCTAACTGTGGGACAGTACCTGACTCTAATGACTTCTCGTCAAGTCCAGAGTGCCTTAAAAGCCAAAAGCCACAAATGGGAGGACAACTTATTAAATACCAGGCTACATTTACAGATATGCCTGAAATAATACTTGAAACCTGTCAGACTTTAAACCCAGCTACACTATGATGGGACCTGACCATCATAATTCTATAAAGCATAACTATTCAGAGGTTATTGCTCTTGCTTATGCTAGTCATCCAGATTTAAAAGATGTCCCTATTGAAAATACAAATGACAGTTGGCTTACAAATGGCAATAGTTTCATGAGAAAACGAATAAGAAAAACTGGGTATGCTATAGTGCTCACCCCTGCATTGCAATTGCCAAAACCTTAAAAATTAATATTTATACTGACTCCAAATATGCTTCCCTAGTAGTACATGTTCATGGAGCAATTTGGAATAAACAGTGATTATTATCAAGCCATAATTCCCAATCAAATATAAGCCTGAAATTATTACTCTTCTTAAGGCTGTACACCTAACGAGGTAGCTATAATTCCCCTCAAAGGACATCAAAGAATATAAATTTAGAATCTAAAGGAAATAATTTGGTAAAGTGTGTAGGCAAGCAGGCAGCATAAAATAAACAAATATTTACTCTTTTACCAGTCTTAACTCCAAAAAGGTCCATAAGTCCAGTCTATTCAGACCAAGAAATGCACAGGACTGGCTTGTTAATAGTGAGGGAAAAAAATTTATGCATAACATAGGGCTTACACCAGGCTACTAATTTAGGTAAAAAGGCTACTGAGGTGAAAAAACAAAAAACAAAAAAACAAAAAACAAAAAACAAAACAAAACAAAAAAAACTTTGGTAAGAGAAATTTTCCCAATACTTGAACTCCCTTGGTTCTACAAAGTAACAGTGGACTGTCTTTAATTACACATTCAAAAAGTGGCCCTCCAAAATGGAATAGCCCTTGACATCTTGACTGTAGCTAAAGGGACCCAGAATTATATGATTATCTCCTAATGGGACCCGATGGTTATGTGGCTCTAACTTGTGGTCATGGCTTTCCCCAGGCTAGATAGGACCCTATACTCTGGGTTTTTCCTGAAAGCATGGATGCATTAGTAAAATCATTACCAACCCAGCTAACCTTCCAAATTTTAAAAAATGGTGAACACGTTCCATGTCTCATTGACAATACCACCTAACATCATTTTTTGTTCCCTATTTGGGACTGGAGGGTGTTGTTTGGCACATGGAAGCTCTTAATAAGTACGTGGGTAAAAAACCCAAGTGGTACGTAAAATAACATTTCTCTACTAAATACTTAAGTAACACAACTGCTTAAAGCAGTTTTACAAAATAGAATGGCATTAGATGTTTCAACTGCTACACGAGGTAGAAGTTGTATTACCATAAAAACAAAATGCTAGGGTGCCTGGGTGGCTCAGTGGGTTAAGCCTCTGCCTTCAGCTCAGGTCATGATCTCAGGGTCCTGGGATCGAGGACCACATTGGGCTCTCTGCTCAGCGGGGAGCCTTATTTCTTCTCTCTTTCTCTATGCCTGCCTCTCTGCATACTTGTGATCTCTCTCTCTCTCTCTCTTTCTCTGTTTCAAATAAATAAAAATAAAATCTTAAAAAAAATGCTATGTATATGTTCCAGATTATCACAAAATATTTCTGAATTGCAGACAAGAATATTCAAATTGGCACTTTCAACAATCCCTCTCTTTCCTTTAATGATTGGTTAAACTCCTGGACTGGAAGAGGATTTTTTTTGTCAACTCTCAAATAACTCTTATTTGAGCTTCTTTTTCTTTCTGTTACATTAATCATGTTTTTCTGTTTTCTCCCATGTCTCTCCACCTGGTATTGAGACTCCTTCACTGCCATGGCTTCAAGTCAACAGATCATCCTTTCCATTTGGGAAGATCCACACACGCAGTATCCCTTGGATTCAACTGCCTCTGCTTTTTGTAACTCCTGTATCTATATAAGCCCCAAATGACCAATGTTGAACGATAGGTAGCGGCATCTCTACACCCCTATTCAGCAGGAAAAAGTTACAGAGGATAAGAAATTCTACCTTCAGCAACCCAAAGATTTAAGGGTCAAAGTGGGGAATGAAGTGGTAAACGAAGGCATAAGAAAAATTATTGAATTTCCTTACTACCAAGAGCCCATTGACAAGTCATTGAAGCAGGCAAGGACATTCTTCTAGGGACTCAGCTGCCTCAGTGTTAATCCTTTGCTAAGGACAAAAGAGAACCCTCGCTCCCTCAGGATCCTGTAAGTCTACTTTAAGTTATAAAAATACATTTGTGAACTTCCTTTATCTCTAAACCCCAAGATACATGTTGTCAATCATCCCCCAAGCATATGGCCCATCTGTATACATCTGAAGGGTCTCATGACTCAGGTTTTATTAGACAGTAGTAAATGAACTTTCTCAACAATAGCCAGCCCACTCAAGGTTCTGGAAAACTTGCTTCCAAAATTCCATAGATTCTTACGCTATCCATAATCCCCTCCCAACTTCAAAGTATATAATGGACCACTCCTCATGGCCCTAGTGTAGCTCTTTCTGCCCACGGGTCCTGTCACCATGTTTTAATGAAATCAGTTTTGCACCAAAGATGTTTCGAGTATTCTTTCTTGGCCTTTGACTTCAAACCCTAATGTCTTTCTTACATCACTGAAACTTCTTTGCTGTCATAAATTCAAGCCAACATATGATCCTTTCCACTTGCAAAGACCCACACATGCTGTCTTCCTTGGATTCAGCTGCTTCTGCCTTTTGTAATTCTTATATCTACATAAGTCCCAAATGACCAATGTTGATCCATATTAGGGCATGTCTACACCCCTATTCAACAGGAAGATGAGACCTTCCACCCTCAACAACCTTAAAGATTTAAGGGTCATGTGACAAGGTGGCTCAGTCCTTAAGTGTCTGCCTTTGGCTCAGGTCATTATCCAAGGATCCTGTGATGGAGTCTGACATCAGGCTCCCGCTCAGCAGGGATTCTGCTTCTCCCTCTCCCTCTGCCTGCTGCTCCTCTGCTCCTGCTCCCTCTTTGTCAAATAAAAAAAATCTTAAAAAAAAAAGATTTAAGGGTCAAAATCATTCAGAGGGAAGTGATA
Organism: Mustela erminea; assembly: GCF_009829155.1. Classification (NCBI taxonomy): domain Eukaryota; kingdom Metazoa; phylum Chordata; class Mammalia; order Carnivora; family Mustelidae; genus Mustela; species Mustela erminea. The sequence goes on along the minus strand of NC_045635.1, from coordinate 81,194,676 downwards.
TGGGAAACAAAGGCAGAAGAAAAATTATTAAATTTCCTTATGATGCGCTTTTGGGACATAAGTGACGCTTGGTGGGGTAAGGTCTGGAGCTGATGAACAAGAAAGAATTCTTGAGATGTCTTTGGTGCAAAATGGTGGTTTATTAAAGCACAGGGACAGGACCCATGGGTAGAAAGAGTAGCTGCCCTGGGGATGAGGGGTGGCTGACTATATACTTGGGAGTTGGGGGAGGTAAGGAAAAAAGATGATTCAAAAGGATTTTCATGTGTTAAAGAAGACTCACAGGATACTGGAGGCCTTGCCACTGTCAACTTAAAGTCGTTTTTCCCTCTGGCAAGACATTACCATTAAGATAGTTTGGAGCTTCCTGGAGGAACTTTACATTCTGCCAGCTTCAAGTATCTGACAATGGGCTGCAGGTTATAAAGGCATTTAATTGAATCTACATTTCCTTCTGGAAGCTAGATTATTGATAGAAATTCTTTGTTCTTGTAGATCACTGAGACATTTTTAAAATGAAGGAGACTCATATCTTGTAGGATTGTGATATCTATAAGTTAACTATTTGTTTTTCTTTTCCTTAGCTTTAGGGCAGCCAGAACTGCATGAGGAATGTCACATATATTCCATCTGGGGGGATGGGTTTGGGGTGTGAGCCTGTGCTTTGTTCTCAGCTTGCCTTCTATTCCCTAAAGCCAGTTGACAAGTCCTTGAAATAGGCATAGTGACATTCTTATAGGGACTCAACTGCCTTGATGCTGACACTCAGCTAAGGGCAAAAGGCTATCTTAGCCCCCACACCCCACGATCCTGTAAGTCTATTTTAACATATAAACATTCCTCTGGAACTTTAACTCTAAGCCTCCTAATGTACATGCTGACAACCATCTCCAAGCATATGGCCCACTGATACACATCTGAATGGTCTCATGACTCAGTTTTTATTAGAGAGAAATAAATGACCTTTTCCCAACAATAGCTAGCCTCTTTAAGGTCCCGGAAACCTTGCTTCCAAAGTTCCCTAGAGACTTAACCTATCCCAACTTGAAAGTAAATAATAGGCCACTCTTCATGACCCCAATGCAGCTCTTTCTGCCCATGGGTCCTGTCCCCATGCTTTAATAAAATCTCCTTTTTGCACCAAGGACGTCTCAAGAATTCTTTCGTTGCCATCACCTTTGAACTGTAATGTCCTTCCTACATCTATTCAATTTAGCGAAATTTTAAAATTTTAGGTTACCAGAGATTTTGGAAGGTTTTTAGAAATTTACCTACAGATATTGTTATTTTATTTACATCTATTTACATTTCTTATTTTTACAATTATGCCTAGGCTACCCACAAAAACATGAAGCATTAGACAAAGTCAATCATTATTCTAAGTTTTTCTTCCTTTCTGAAAAATTTTATAAGAGAAATCCTGTGAAATTATTTGACTTTTAGTAAAGAGAATCAGAATTAAATTTTATATTTAGTGCTGATAACACTAAAGGCATATTTATTTTAAGTAAACCACAAAAAAATTAGCGTTTAATACTGAATATTTTCCCAAGTCACATTGATGAGGGAATAGAAGATTAGCTAAGGACAAAGCACAAGCTGACACCCTGCAACCTCCTTCCCCACTGCTGGGTGGGATATGTGTGCTATTTCTCCAGAAAGCTCCCAATTGTCTTAATGTTAATGCCTTATTAGGGGGAAAATCAACCTTAACTTGACAACAAGATAGGGCAAGGGATCCGGTATCTGTGAGTCTTCTTTAACACATGAAAACCTTTTTGAAACCTCCCTTTTCCTTACCTTTCCCAACTCCCAAGTATATAACCAACCACTTCTCAACCCCAGGACAGCAGCTCTTTCTACACATGGGTCCTATCCCTATGCTCTAACAAAAGCAACTTTTTGGTGTGCCTGAGTGGTTCATTCATAAAGTGGCTGCCTTTGGCTTGGGACATGATCCCAGGGTCCTAGGATCAAACCCTGTGTTGGGCTCCCTGGTCAATGGAGAGCCTGCTTCTCCCTCTCCCACTTCCCATGTTTATGTTCCTTCTATCACTGTGTCTCTCTCCATCAAATAAACAAATGAAAATTAAAATAATAATAATAATAATAATAAAACCACCTTTTACACCAAAGACACCTCAATTCTTTCTTGGTCATAGGCTTCAGATCAGACCACCCCACCCACTCACCTATATTACAAAACCATGAACTTGAAAAAAAAAAATTGGGGTTAAGTACTACCTTTCTGAGTTTGGGCATGGACAATTCTTAAAAGTACTTGCCTTCAAACCAACTAAATAGAGCTATTTTACATATTAATTTTAGCAATGCCATCCTGAGGTAGAATAAATATTTCATGTTTACATCATACATACACACACACACACAGACAAACTATGTCCTCTCCAGAAATTTTAATTTTATTTCTGTTAAAATTTCTGGAGAGGACATTATAAACCCAATTTTTAAATACTTACATGTATTTGTCTGTCTATCTATCTATCAATTATCTATTTTTATGAAAAACATTTTCCTAAAGTTTGCATGCCAAAGAATAGCTTTTAGGTCTTAGAGAATTTGGTGGTAGAAAATTTATATTAAATCAAAAAAGAGAGTACCTAAGTTTTCTCCAAGGTGGATATTTGGAGCATAACTGCTTATTAATGAGGCAGAAAGCCCAAAATGGCCACCTCACTGAGATGAGGATCCACTGATGATGACTTGGCACTTGTCCACCAAGTCAATTCCCCCCCAAGGATGACTTGGCACTTTACCAAGTCACTTCTGCATAGCTTTAGGAACTACCACGAGACCCGTGAGCCAAGCAGCTGTGAGAAACCACAAAAAATCCCTAGTTTGCCTATAAAAACCAGTGCCAACAAAGGCCGGGTGCTCACACTTTTGGGAGTGATACCCCTGAGCCCACTGGGGTTAATAAATCTGTGTTCTCCCAGTGCTCCATGTGCTACTTGGGTTTCTCAGTCGCCTCAGAACTTCCACAACCTTAAAAGTGGTGCTAGAATCTATGCATAAAAGCTTTTTCAGCCATTTGTATTTTTGAAAAGGCTTCATTCCTTCCTCTCTTTTTTATCTTTATTTTTTCCTTTAGGGAAATTGTGGGCTGTGTTTACATTTCAAAGACATGATAAGATTTATAATTTCAAGGGACAAAAAGAAATTAGAGAAACCTTTTATTAAAGGTTCAGAATAATTGTTATTTGAAACCTACCCTTTTCTAAAAGTACAGAATAATTTTGTTCCAATATATTGATTTAAAAAAAATATCCACAAACATTTTGAGAATAATATTCAAGGTGTGGTAAAGGTAGGTGTGGTGAGGAACAGAAGGCTGGCTGAGGACAAAGCAGAAGCTGACACCCTGTAACCTTCCCTCACCCCCCACTCCCAGGTGGGACATATGTGACATTCATTAGGAATCTCCCACCTATCTTAATGTTAATACCTTGCTAGAGGGAAAACCTTAACAATGACAAGGCTTCAAGGCCTCCCTTCCTTGTAGGTCCTCTTTAGAATATGAAAGTTCTTTTGAAACCTTCATTTTTCCTTACCTCCCCCAACCCATGGCATATAACCTGCCACCCTTCACAACCTCAGGGCAACAACTCTTCCTGCCCATGGGTCCTGTTTCCCTGCTTTAATAAACAACCATTTTGCATCAAAGAATTCGCAAGAATTCTTTCTTGACCATTGGCTCTGGACTCCACCCCACTGAACCTCACTTATATTCTAAACCTTCATCAGGTGGACATTAACATGTTTGTAGAGTTTATTTCTGGTTTTTCAGAGATTGGTAAAATAAAGACAGTTGATGGTAATTCTCCAAAGAATTGGATGGCAACCTGAATATCAAAGGACTGACTCATATTTTTAACTAAATTTACGTCTTTATACCAGGAAAAAAATTAAGTAAAATGGGAACCAAAAGTCTTTATGAAGTCTGTATGAAGGATTTTAACAAAAGCTTTCTTTCTGGGTGTATAATCTAACCTCAGCTTCTATTAACCCTGAATATTGACCTTTTGTAGATTATTTCCAGGAGGGCTCAGAGAAATTTTGTTCATCTATTTCCTCAGAGGGGAAGGTTATGGATATAGTCAAATAATTTTTGAATGTAGAGGTAATAAGGCTTCAAGCTCTGATGTTAGGGGTATATGGGAGATTCACTTCGTTAAGTGCCTGACTTAGGCTCAGATCATGATCCCAGGGTCCTTGGATTGAGGTCCATATTGGGCTTCTTGTTTGGAAGGAACCCTGCTTCTCCTCCTCCCTCTGCCATTCCCCCCACCTTGTGTTCTCTGGCTCTCTCTGTCAGATAAATAAATAAATAAATAAATAAATACGTTAATAAATTTATTTAAAAGAAAAAAATCTTTAAAAAAATTCCTCTGATGTCCAGGAGACAGAAATTATTTGTGATGGGAGTTCTAGGATACTCTTTCAAAGGACATTGTATAGGTGTGCCTGAGGCTAGGCAGAGCCCTAGAAGGTAAAAGCAAGTGAGCTTGGTTATCATTCTTGAATGATTTTGTTAAATTCATTTTCTGGCTTTCAGCATTTACATGAACAACCTGAATACTTTGAACCTAGAGATTATGTCAGCATGATCTCTGTAAATATTGTAGGAAAAAGGAAGCTAAATCAAGCACATTAGCCTGATTTTAAGAAGGAGAATTTACATTGAATGGGAATATTTCTTTTTGTTCTAAGTCTGACTTCTTTTACCTTGTCAAGGAAGTCCCTAAGGCTAGCCATTATACTGATAAGACCTTTGAGAGCTCTTTAGTGTGTGTGTGTGTGTGTGTGTGTGTGTGTGTGTGTGTGTGAACAGAGCCAATTTAAAAGATCTGTATTCTGGCTATTGACAAGTAGGATCTCGTAATAGTTACTCATACCAATAACCCTTTTAGGGGCTTAACCAAAGACTCATGAGGCATCCAGAGATGGCATAGATGATGAATCCCCTATGATCCAAAAGCTACTCCCAAAATTAGTCTAAGAAAGTGAAGGCCTTTGTTGTACAGGCAATAAGGATGGTGTAGTGAAAATGGTGTCTTTGGTCTCAAATGAAATGCCTCCAGTCACAATCCCACTATCTGAAGATAACTGAACAGGTACTTCTGGAATAAGACTTTCCAGCACTAAAGAGTAACAAAGGTTAAGATGACAAAGGTTCTTATGGGCTGGAACTTCTCATGACAAACGCCTCTGGCAGCTGGCTACCAAGCTGCACCCTGGTAATTGCATTCTCTAGAAGGTGGAGAACAAGTTTTTAAGACAAAGAATAGACAAAAGGAAAATTATGAACGTTTTATCAAGGTTTTAATTCTTTTGGATCCACCCTGATACCTAGGAAGAATATGTCATGGGTTTGGGGATTATGTGTTTTTGTTTGTTTGTTTTGGTTTTGGTTCTTTTTTTATATTGTACCTTGATGAACAGTTTTCTTGAACTTAGCAGGTGACCTAGTGTCAGTATAATCCTTTCTGTCATGGGAGTCTTCTTATTCTATCATGGGAGTCTTCTTGAGTTGGTGAGTGTTCTAACAGCTTTTAAGTTCTTGATCCATGACCACCAATTTTGAAGCTTTGGCTTCCAAGATATCTCTCAGTGAGAGATGACAAACAACATAAAAGACACAGGTAAAGGAAAACAAAGAACATCTTTGGATGTTCTGGAAATAAATCAGTAACCAAAGGGTACTCTACCAAATTTAATCAGAGTTGCTAAGCCCAAGGAACTAGTTCTACAAATATTTTCTCCTGCTAATCTAGATTTAGAAAGAAAGAAAAAGCACTCTCACCACTCTTGTTCTATTAGACTCTGCAGATAGAAATTCCAGGAGGCTGGTAGGGTAAAAAAATATTAGCTTTTGTTGGCTGTATGTCAGATGTCCCAAGGATCTCTCACATGCAGCAGTGTCCAGGGTGAGAAGTGTCCAGTAAGTTAAAGTCATCCTTCCAGCTATGCAAACTGTTGGAGAATAAGAATTCTTGTCCCTTCAAAGGTCCTTCTAGTTGGACTAAAATCAAATTGACATGAGACAGATTAACAGAAAAGAAAATCCAGTTTAATAGGTATGCATACCGGGAATCCACATAGACATGGAAATTCCAAACACAGTCAGGCAAAATGAGGTATATATATCATTGTGAACTAAGAAGAAGGGGGTAGATACTTGGAATTTCAGAGGAAAAGAATACATTTCACAGAGTGATAAGAAGAGTAGAGGTTTGGTAATTAGATGTCTGTCCTACCACATAGATGGATCTCTCTGATAAAATTTATCTCAGCTAATCACCCTATTCTAGGAAAGACCCCCAATTTAGATTTTTCTTTGTAGTTAAGGGAGGAGCAAAAGTTCTTTTGAGCCCACAAGGTCTCAAGTGCCTTCAGCTCAAAATAGTCCACATGCCAAAGTGGCATATTGTGAGTGGGTTCCTGTCCAGAAACTCGTCAAGATTTTTGTGATGAGGGAGCAGGAGGCAGGCTGAAGACAAAGCAAAAGCTGGCACCTTGCACCCCCTCTCCACCCACTCCCCTTGGTAATGTGTGTGAAATTCCTCAGGCACCCCTGACTGCCATAAAGGAGAAACAAATAGTTAACTTGCAGAGATCACAATCCTGCAATACAGTCTCCCTTGGTTTACAAATGTCCTAAACATCTACAAAGAAGTTACCTTATCAATAGCACAATTTTCAGAGGCAAATAACTCAGTTCCTCAAGCCCTAAATAAAGTTAAACTTCTTCTAAACCCAAATCTCACTAACAAAGACCCTTGATAGAAGTGTGAATGGCTTGCCAAAAGACAACATTGATCACACCTCCAGTATCCTGGCACTGGGTAGGCCCTCTTTAGCATATGAAAGCTCTGTTGAAACCTCCCTTCCCCTCACCTTCCCCCAACTGCAAGGTGCATAACCTGCCATCTCTTACAACCCAGGGCAGCAGCTCTTTCTGCCCAGGGGTCCTGTCCCTGTGCTTTAATAAACCACCATTTTGCACCAAAGATGTCTCAAGAATTCTTTCTTGGTCATTGGTTCCAGACCTCAGCCCACTGAACCTCACCTATAGAACTCCATTATTTGGAAAGTCCTTAGTTGTAAAGATACAGTACATAATTCTGTTCATAAAATTGAAAGTCTGAATCCTTTTTTATGTCATTTAATTGGACATTTATATGATTTTATTTTATTTATTTTTTTTAAGATTTTATTTGTTTATTTGAGAAAGAGACAGTGAGAGAGAGCATGAGAGGGGAGAAGGTCAGAGGGAGAAGCAGACTCCCCATGGAGCTGGGAGCTTCATGTGGGACTTGATCCCAGGATTCTGTGATCATGACCTGAGCTGAAGGCAGCCAATTAACCAACTTGGCCACCCAGGCACCCTATATGATTTTAAAAAGTAATGATCTTTTTACACTGTCTCAGGTTTTGAGACCTTATGACAGAAGGCTTTGTAAGCCCTTTTCATTTATTACTCTTCTGAAGACTTATTTATATTGAAATTCTAGTTCAAGTCAGAAATTTGGTTAAATATGAGAACATCTAGTTCTAGGAAAGGGGGTTGGATGAATAGATAGAAAGTATGAAATCCACCACAGTCGAATTCTGGTCTCAGTGCACTTCTTGACTTGTGTGGTCTTTAATGATAGCATTATAGTATCCATAGTCAACGTTGTTCCCAACCATCCATAGTCTCTGTGAAAAATGGATACACTTAAGAGCCATGAAGAACTATGTTGTTGCCTTATTTTAACATATCAATGGTTAGATTTATCCCTCATGTATTAGTTGCAGACGTATAAGCATTCTTTGAAGGTATTGTGAGTTGGGTTCCAGACAACCACAATAAAGCAAATATCTAATTAAAGTGAATCAAATGAATTTTTTGGCTTCCCAGTACATATAAAAGATATGTTTACACTATACTGTAGTCAATTAAGTGTAAAATAGCATGTCTAAAAAACTGTACATAACCTTGGGGCACCTGAGTGGCTCAGTTGGTTAAGTATCTGCATTCAGATCAGGTCATGGTCTCTGGGTCCAGGGATCAAGCACCACATCTGATTTCCTGCTCAGCAGGGTTTCTGAGTCTTTCTCTCTAGCTCTCTCTGCCCCTCCCCAGTGCTAGTTCTCTCTCTCTCTCTCTCTCTCAAATAAATAAATAAATAAATAATATTTTTTAAAAAAATTAAAAAGTGTACAAAACTTAATGAAAAATATTTTATTGATAAAAATTGCTAACTATCAACTGAGTCATAATCACTGATCGTTTATCACCATAATAAATATAATAGTAATAAATAAGTTTAAATTTTGTGAGAATTACCAAAATGTGACATATAAATACAAAGTGAGTAATGCTGTTGGAAAAATGATGTTGATAACTTGTTTTATGCAAGTTTGCTACAATCTTCAATTTTAAAACAAAACAAACAAAACAAAACAAAAGCAAAAACCAAAACCAAAAAACATACTATCTCAAAGTGCAATAAAACAAAACACAACAATAAAATGAGGTGTGCTACATTTTGAATCTGTGTACATTTATTCTCTCTCTCTCTCTCTCTCTCACACACACACACACACACACACACACACACACACCACACACACCTAAAGGATTCATCCAGAATGATAAACAGAGATAACAGAGATTAATGGCATTTGAAAGAAAACTTTTTGGAATAAAGTATCTCTCTCTCTCTCTCTCTCTCTCTCTCTCTTCTTTTTCCCATATAAGCTATATTGTTTGTAAACAATTGGCTTCGGCTATTTATATGGGCCTCCACCTCCATTGGGCTCTCACAGACTTACCTTTCAGTAATTCCTATGAAATGGAAAGGATGAAAAAAAATGGTGAAATAACACTGTACCCTTAATTAACAACACCACCACCAACATTCCACCGAGGAGAGAGTAATATTGAGCTACAAAACAAAACAAGAAACTCAAATCAGTTACTATAGAAAGAAAAGGCAGAGAACTATATTATTAGTGAAATCCTAGAGTAACAGCACAAGTGGTAGTTGATTTAGTATTATCTTTAAAGTTTTCAGTCCTTGAAAAATGAAACAATTACCTTCTTCCTTAATTCTAAACTGCACATTTCTTTCTGCTCCACCTCTTTGGGACTTAGCAAATTTAGGTAAGTATGCATTATGTATCTACTATTATATTTAGTTTCCTTCATTATTGACTTTATGATTTCATAAGCAGGAATTCATACACCTAGAGTGGGTGGGGGGCACAAAAAATAGGAAGGAAGGTGGGGAGGAAGAACGGAAAAAAACCAAATAAGGAGTAGTTTTATAAATGAGAGGAACTTAGTAGTGCCTGCCTCAGGAAAACTTTTTAAATTTCTGAAAGTGGTAACAGCATGTTTTGTATGCTAAGAAAGGGCTTTTAACTTATGCAAGGTGGCATATGAGTCAGACATTTCATGAAGTGCCCCTACTGTGGGGATTCTTGCTATTAACATTTTCTTCATCCTTTTAAGTTAAATGTTTTTGTTTTTACAATGGCATGATACCCATACATTGTTGTCTATTTGGGCAATCTTATTAATTTTGAGTTTTTAAAAGTATTCCTTCCATAGGAAAATGAATAAGTTTGTACAAGAAATTAATTTCTTATTTTCCCCTTTTCCTCATCCAAGAAAGCAGCAACCATGAGGGACATTACTTTTTAATTATTTTGGCTCCAATTACACAGGTAATTACAGAAACAGTATTTTGCATTGTCTGTAGGTATATTTGACACTTTTAAATATTAAGAGGCAAGGATATTCTAGAAGGGTATTCTTTGGTGGGGAACCTATGAAGGAGGAATGTGCTACAGTTTAATTTATGAACTATTTCAGAAATTCTAATGCAATCTATAGCCGGCACAGATGACTTACCATAAAAGTGCTTAACTCCAGGGCAGATGTAAACTAAAGAATAGCCACTGTTTTTTGTTTGTTTGTTTTGTTTTGTTTTGTTTTTTGTTTGTTTGTTTTCTTTCCTGCCATATGAACACATGGCTCTCTTCATGGGACATTGATACCTGACCATTTTTTAAGGCAAAACAGAGAAGAACTGGCAGTACCCAGCCTCCCATAGCCTGGATTCGTGGCCTCACCCTTGTTTCCAATCATCTTAGAGGTCTCCTGAACAAAGGATTTCTTCTGTTTCTCACTACTGCCTCAGGCATTTGTACCACATGGAGGTTACAAATTTTTCTTAAGATTTAGTTCTTATAAGCTAAGGCAAGAGGGAAGGTAATTGGACTCCTCCCATATTTCCAAATCTAATGCAAAATAGATCTAGTGCAAATCCTATATAATTTCAAAAAGCATGTCTAATTGATCAACCAACATAATCTCAAGTATTGCTTACACCCTTTACATCAGTTCAAGAAATAGCTGTATGTATTAAATTATACAAAACAACACTGATTGTAAGCTCAGGGTCCTAGTGAAATTTACTGAAGTCTAAATAATATGATATTACCCCAAGTAGACATACTATCACAAAAATAAATCTTAGTCTATATTTTCATTCTTTTTGCGAATGCACGGTTGATTCCTATAATCTGTGTAACATTTTAAAATATATAAACTGTTACAAAAAATTGGGTCAGCAATTAAAGAGGTGTATAGGTATTGGGGCAATCATCTGTGAAAGAGACACATTGGTAGAAGCAGAGTTCCAGTGTCATAAAGAGATGAGAAGGGAAAAAGTTAAAAATCAAATTTCAAAATAGCCAAAGACTATAGCTTAATTGATCCTATCTTTTTCTGCTATTCCTAAATATATTGTCTAGGAAATCATGCTCTGGCATACTTTGAAAAGAGAAAATAAAACTGAAAACATTTGAGGACCTTCTAAGAGCTCCCAACACTTTTAAAAGTAAAGTTTTCATTTCAGTTACACTCAAATCAAGTCCAAGAAAAGTATTCTTTGCAGCTGGAAGAAGGAGAAACATGGGTGTTTCTTTACACACATCTTTTTTTTTAAGTTTTTTTTTTTTTATTTATTTGAGAGAGAGACAGTGAGAGAGAGCATGAGCAAGGAGAAGGTCAGAGGGAGAAGCAGACTCCGCATGGAGCTGGGAGCCTGATGCGGGACCCGATTCCAGGACTCCGGGATCATGACCCGAGCCAAAGGCAGTCATCCAACCAACTGAGCCACCCAGGCGTCCCCTTTGCACACATCTTGAATGAAAAATAAACCAGTTCATTAAAGCATTAGATAAATTCTTTTACAGCATGTGTGGAGGCTATGTACTATAGTGTTATAAAATATGATATCTGTTATTGTTTTACTAAATGGGAGATAGGTTAAATTTAACAGAATTGGAAGTTTATGCTTAGTTGAAAAGACATCTATTTGTGAGAGTGCCCAGTGATCTCTGAAAACTACAGAGAACACTCTTCTCTGTAGCATCTTGGGCTGGGAAATGAAGAGCTGGAATCTGGGCTAGGCTATAAAATGAATACCTGAGACTTCAGGAGAACTTTAATCTTGAGATTTCAGGGAGATGAAGATATTACTAAGTGGGCCAGATGCTGGTATTGAAAGCCAGATTGCTTTTTCCATCCAAGTAATCTGTCTTTATTTGAATAGCTGGCAAATATTTTCCTGATGATTATCAGAACATTTCTGGAAGTGTTGATGAGTGACACATTTTATTCATCAATAAATTGATGGATGATATTGTGATTGCCAAACAAAGATTGTACACAGAAAACCATGATAAAGAGAAGGAATTTATTCCTTCTGTAAACGTTTTCTTTTCCTTCCTTCCTTCCTTCTTTTTTCTTTCTTCCTTTTTTGTGTTCTTTCATTCATTCTTTCTTCTTCTGTTTCTCTCTCTCTCTCTCTTTTTCTTTTTTCTCTCACATGGCAATGCGGGGTCTCTTCTGATTCCATAGAAGTTTCAGAATTGTTTCTTCCAGCTCTTTGAAAAATGCCGGTGGAATTTTGATGAGGATGGCATTGAAAGTATAGATGGCTCTAGGCAGTATAGACATTTTAACAATGTTTATTCTTCTGATCCATGAGCATGGAATGGCCTTCCATCTTTTTGTGTCTTCTTCATTTTCTTTCATGAGTATTCTATAGTTCCTCAAGTACAGATCCTTTACCTCTTTTGTTAGGTTTATTCCCAGGTACCTTATGGTTCTTGGTGTTATAGCAAATGGAATCAATTATCTAATTTCCCTTCCTATATTTTCATTGTTAGTGTATAAGAAATCAACTGATTTCTGTACATTGATATTGTATCCTGCCACATTACTGAATTGATGTATGAGTTAGAGTAGTTTGGGGATGGAGTGTTTTGGGTTTTTCACATAAAGTATCATGTCATCTGTGAAGAGAGAGAGTTTGACTTCTTTGCCAATTTTTATAGACTATTTCTTTTTGTTGTCTTATTGTTGTTGCTAGGACTAGTACTATGTTGAGCAAGAGTGGTGAGAGTGGACATCCTTGTCGTGTTCCCAATCTCAAAGGGAAGGATCTCAGGTTTTCCCCATTGAGGATGATATTCGCTGTGGGTTTTTTATAGATAGATTTTATGAAGTTGAGCAATATTCTCTCTATCTGTCAGGTCCTGGGCTTTTGTTTTTTTGGGAGGTTTTTGATCACTGCTTCAATTTTGTTACTTGATATTGGACTACCCAGGTTGTCCGTTTCTTCCTGATTCAGTTTTGGAAATTTCTTGTTTCCATGGTTGTATCCATTTCCTCTAGGTAGCTTAACTTATTGGCATATAACTGTTGATAATAACTTCCAATGATTGTTTCTATTTCCTTGGTGTTAGTCGTGATCTCTCCCTTTTCATTCATAATTTTATTAATTTGGGTCCTCTCTTTTCTTTTGGATTAGTTTGGCCAGTGGTTTTTCTATCTTATTGATTCTTTCAAAAAACCAGATTCTTATTTTGTTGATGCTACTATATCTCTAGTTCCTATCTGATTGATCTCTGCTCTGATTTTGATTATTTCCCTTCTTATGTGTGGGGTTGGCTTAATTTTTTGTTGATTCTCCAGTTCTTTAAGGTGTAAAGAGAGCTGGTGTACCATCAATTTTTCAGTTATTTTGAGGGAAGCTTGGATGGCTATGTATTTCCCCCTTAGAACTGCCTTTGCTGTATCCTATAGATTTTGGACCCATGTGTCTTCATGCTTATTGGTTTCCATGAATTGTTTAAGTTTTTCTTTGATTTCCTGGTTGATCCAAACATTCTTAAGCAAGGTGGTCTTTAGCTTCCATGTGTTTGAATTCCTTCCAAACTTTTCCTTGTGATTTAGTTTCAGCTTCAAAACACTGGGGTCTGAGAATATGCAGGGAATAATCTCAATCTTTTGGTATCAGTTGAGCCCTGATTTGTGACCCAATATGTGGTCTATTCTAGAGAAAGCTCCACGTGCACTCAAGAAGAATGAGTATTCTGTTGTTTGTGGGTGGAATGTTCTGTATACATCTATGAGGTCCATCTGGTCCAATGTGTCATTCAATGATCTTGTTTCTTTATTGATTTTCTGCTTGGATAATCTGTCTATTACTGAGAGTGGCATGTTAAGACCCCCTACTATTAATGTATTCATATCAATATGACTCTTTATCTTGATTAACAGTTGTCTTATATAGTTGGCTGCAGTTATATTGCAGGCATAAATATTTGCAATTGTTAGATCTTCTTGGTGCATAGACCATTTAAGAATGATGTAGTGTCCTTCTGTATCTCTGACTACAGTCTTTAGTTTAAAATCGAAGTTATCTGACATGGGAATCAGTACCTCAGCCTTCTTTTGTGGCCCTTTGTCATGAAAGATGCTTCTCCATCCCTTCACTTTCAGTCTGAATGTATCCTTAGGTTCAAAATGGGTGTCGTGTAAACAAAATATGGGTGGATTCTGTTGTTTTATCCAATCTGCAGTCCTGTGGCATTTTATGGGTGCATTTAGGCCATTCACATTGAGAGTGATTATTGAGAGATACTTTTTTATTGACATCGTGTTACCTGTGAAGTCTTTGTTTCTATAGATTGTCTCCATAGGTTTCTGTTCAATGATATTCTTGGGTTCTTTCCTCTTTTATAGATCCCCCTTTAATATTTCTTGTAGTGCCAGTTTCGTGGTCACATTCTCTTTCCAACCTTGCCAATCTTGGAAGCTCTTTATCTCTCCATCCATTCTGAATGTCAGCCTTGTTGAATAAAGTATTCTTGGCTGCCTGTTCTTCTCCTTTGGTGCCCTGAATATGTCTTGCCAGCCCTTTCTGGCTTACTAGGTTTCTGTGGACAGGTCTGACATTATTCTGATGGACCTTCCTCTGTAGGTAAGGAACCTCTTCTCCCTAACTGCTTTCAAGAACTTCTGTGTAAAATTATTATTCATCATTTTCATAATCAGGAGTCTCAAAGTCTTTCTAGATTCTATGATCTTGGGGGGTGACCTTTCTGCCTCTAGGACATGAATGCTGGTTCCATTCTCCAGACCAGCAAAGTTTTCATGGAGAATTTGTTCAACTATATCTTCTAGTCTTCTTTCTTTCTCCTCTCCCTCAGAGATCCCTATAATTTTGATGTTGGAACGTTTCATGGCATCATTTATTTCCTTAATTCTGTTTTCATGGCTTCCAAGCTGTTTGTTTCAGGTCTTCTCCTGATCCTTTTTCTCTATCAGTTTGTCCTCCAAATCACTAATTCTATCTTCTGCCTTGGTTATCCTTACTCTTAGAGAATTTAGATTAGATTGGATCTCATTGATAGCATTTTTAAAATATTCCTGGGTGGCTTTCACTTCTGCCCTAATCGATTCCAGGCTTTCTCAACCTAGTCATTGCCTGGATAATTGTTACCCAGAATTCCCTTTTTAACATACTGCTTATGTCCATATCCAATAGCTCTAATAGAGACAGCACAGTCTCTGAATTTTTCCTCTCTTGGGCTTTCCTCCTCCTAATCTTTTTGGTGAGAGGTGGTTGAGGGGTTGTGTAGCTGAGTGTGTCAACCACAATCCAGGCAAGGTGCACCTTCGAATGCTACTAAGCAATCATAAGTCACCACCAAAAAGAAAGAAAAAAGAAAAGAGAGAGAAAGAGAGAGAAAAAGAGAGACAGGAAAAAAGAGAGAGAGAGATAGATAGAGAGAGAGAGAGAGAGAGAGAGAGAAGACCCAGCCAGAATGGGCCCCAAAGGTAAGATTTATAAGGTATACAAACAAAAATGGAGAAACTAAAAGACTGAGAAAAATAAATGACAAGAAAAAAAAAAAAAAGGAACCCAGCCAACATGAACCCCAAGGATAAGATTTATATAGTACCAGAACAAAAACAAATACACAGAAACACTGACAGAATAAAAAGATGGGAGGGTGCTTATAAATCCTCAATGTGGGTGAGGAAGTTCATTTTGATTCTTCCTGGGTATATCTTGCTATCTTTGATAAAGAACTCAACTTTCCAGAGAGAAAGGGAGATTAAAACTGGTTTATATATAGGGGTAGTATATATTAGGGAAAAAGGATTAACTTGAAGCTTATATCTATATGTATATTAAAAAAATAAAATAGCCAAAGAAAAACACAAGTATATGTATGGAAAAAAGTTCATGTTAAAAATTATAGAGTTTTTTGTATTGAACCTCTAGCTGTAATTGTAAATAGGTTAAAAATTTTAAAAGGAAATAATAGTGAGAACGATTTAAAGATGAAAGTTGTATCTATGAAATGTACAGGTTTTAGGGCAATACCAGGAGTTTAGTATCTTCTTTTCCCCTGATATTGGGATTTTACAGTTTTATGGGGACCCTGTGGTGATTGTCCTCTCAATTTTACCCCTGGCTTTCTGCGGGAGGGGTCTGCTGCATTGTTTTTCAGTCTGTCTTGCTTGGGTTGAGTCCTCTTGCTCCCTTAAAAGGGGAAAGGCTCTGATGAAACTGTTTTTTCAGGCTTTTGTTCTCTGGAGGTTTTTTCCCTTTGGTGGCTTTTTGAGGCTTTTGGGAGGTTTAGTGGAAAATAAACTGCACCCAGACCTCCTCTCAGAGAGAAGTCTCAGTCTGCTCCCCTCTGGGTGGTCGAGAACATACAGACTCACGCTCAGAAAAATCCTCTCAGACTCCCACAGGCAGTGTGCACCTCCAGCCACCATCTCAGGAGTCGCACGAAGCACCCCTGCTTATCTCTGCACCCCCGTGCTACTAAAACCATGAATGATATTTGTCCAGGGAGCCCGTTTCCATTGTCTGCCTTTGCTGGGACTGTGGTAGACCAGAGATAGTGTGCTGAGATTTTCAAGCCCTGGCTGGGAGTGTTCAGGCTCTTGGTGGATCCTAGTACTCACAGGCTAGCATCCACACAGAACACTCGGGGGGGAGGGGAGTGTGGTTTAGTCCTCTGTCATGCAGTCTGCGTGCAGAGTGAAAAAGGCTGTGGTTCTAGAGATTTCTGGCTGGTGTACACATCAGACTCTCTCAAGCTCTGAGGGCACCTGGCCCAGCACTGGTTCAAGCCACTGAAAGCTGGGGGCTCAGGGACCATGCCCTGGAGACTTTGCTGCACTCTCTCTGGTGCTGGTGGTTTCTGGTGGTGGCTGTCTTGTGTCAGTGAGCTTAGGCCTGTGTCTGTGACCACCTCATTCTACCAGTTGCCCCTTAAGATCGTTTTCTCTTTTTGAGTGCTTTTAACCAGACTCCAAATTAATGCTGGGCCCCAATCACAAGGCATTCTCATATTGGGGTAGGACTTTCCAATGGGTCGCTCCTGGTGGCTCCCTCCACCTTCTGCTTATCTTCCAATATCAGCCAGATTTCCACTTACTTTACCTATCAACAGGCATCTTCTGCCCCTGTAGAGATCCAGAAGTGTATAACCCTACATCCAGGCTGATAATGGGTGTTCAAAGTCTTCTGGTAGATAATTAACTCATTTTAGGGGTCTGGTTAAAACAGGGTCTCTTACTTCTCTGCCATCTTGCCCCCGCTGACTATATACTTTCAATGTAAGGGGGATAAAAGGACTTCAAACAGAATTGCAAATAACTATTGAACACCTTTCAGTAGGTAGATAAATAATAGATAATAGATTGATATTCTGAAAAGAGTTTGTTTTGTTGAATCTTTCAAATATGTAAATGTGTACTTTATTTTGGAGTAGGAGTTTGAGTTTTTATTATGGAAGAAAGGAGATAAAACCGAATTACAAAGGTCAAGTACTATGTGGGGATAGACTGGAATTGTCGATATCAGTGTAAACCTGTGATTTTCTAGCTCTTCCAGCTGAAAGGGCATAAAAACAATAATATTCTACATAGCACCCAGATTGACATTTCTTTTTTTTTTAAGATTTTATTTATTTATCAGTGACAGAGAGGGGGAGAGAGCGATCACAGGCAGACAGAATGGCAGGCAGAGGCAGAGGGAGAAGCAGGCTCCCTGCTGAGCAAGGGACCCGATGTGGGACTCGATCCCAGGACGCTGGGATCATGATCTGAGCCGAAGGCAGCTGCTTAACCAACTGAGCCACCCAGGCATCCCCAGATTGACATTTCTAACTATCAGTCCCCACTAAGAGGAACACAGCTCTTTGAAGAAATGTCTATGCCTGGATTGACAGCAAATAAAGCACAAGATGAGCCTAGAACATCTTGTGCTAGTAATCAGAGAAAGTATTCAAAAAATGATGAGGGCATATAAAAAAATAGAGTTTGAAGGGGTTCTCACTGGTCAGACCTAGGATAATTGGAGGAATGTAATATAACCTACTCATTTATTTCTTTTTTTTTTAAAGATTTTATTTATTTATTTGACAAACAAAGATTACAAGTAAGCAGAGAGGCAGGCAGAGAGAGAGGAGGAAGCAGGCTCCCTGCTGAGCAGAGAGCCCAATGTGGGGCTCGATCCCAGGACGCTGGGATCATGACCTGAGCCGAAGGCAGAGGCTTTAACCCACTGAGCCACCCAGGCGCCCCAATCAAAACTCTTCAAAGTGTAGGGATAGTGGGCACATACCTCAATATTATCAAAGCCATCTATGAAAAACCCACCGCAAATATCATTCTCAATGGAGAAAAACTGAAAGCTTTCCCGCTAAGGTCAGGAACACAGCAAGGATGTTCATTATCACCACTGCAATTCAACATAGTAGTAGAAGTCCTAGCCTCAGCAATCAGACAACAAAAGGAAATTAAAGGCATCCAAATTGGCAAAGAAGAAGTGAAACTATCACTCTTCTCAGGTGATATGATACTATATGTGGAAAACCCAAAAGACTCCACCCCAAAACTGCTAGAACTTATCCAGGAATTCAGTAAAGTGTCAGGATATAAAATCAATGCACAGAAATCAGTTGCATTTCTCTACACCAACAACAAGACAGAAGAAAGAGAAATTAAGGAGTCAATCCCATTTACAGTTGCACCCAAAACTATAGGATACCTAGGAATAAACCTAACCAAAGAGGCTAAGAATCTATACTCAGAAAACTATAAAGTACTCATGAAAGAAATTGAGGAAGACACAAAGAAAGGGAAAAACATTCCATGTTCCTGGATCAGAAGAACAAATATTGTGAAAATGTCTATGCTACCTAAAGCAATATACACATTTAATGCAATTCCTATCAAAGTACCATCCTTTTTTTTTTTTTTCAAAGAAATGGAACCAATAACCCTAAAATGTATATGAAACCAGAA
This sequence comes from Mustela erminea, assembly GCF_009829155.1. Taxonomy (NCBI): domain Eukaryota; kingdom Metazoa; phylum Chordata; class Mammalia; order Carnivora; family Mustelidae; genus Mustela; species Mustela erminea. The sequence continues at coordinate 81,175,973 of NC_045635.1, read as the reverse complement.
AAGACCTCAAATAGCCAAAGGAATATTGATACAGAAAGCCAGAGTTGGTGGCATCACAATTCCGGACTTCAAGCTCTATTACAAAGCTGTCATCATCAAGACAGCATGGTACTGGCAGAGAAACAGACACGTAGATCAATGGAATAGAATAGAGAGCCCAGAAATAGACCCTCAACTCTATGGTCAATTTATCTTCGTCAAAGCAGTAAAGAATGTCCAATGGAAAAAAGACAGCCTCTTCAATAAAGGGTGTTGGGAAAATTGGACAGCGACATGCAGAAAAATGAAATTGGGGGGTGCCTGGGTGGCTCAGTGGATTAAGCCACTGCCTTCGGCTCAGGTCATGATCTCAGGGTCCTGGGATCGAGTCCCGCATCGGGCTCTCTGCTCAGCAGGGAGCCTGCTTCCCTCTCTATCTCTCTGCCTGCCTCTCTGTCTACTGTGATCTCTCTCTGTCAAATAAATAAATGAAATCTTAAAAAAAAAAAGAAAAATGAAATTGGACCATTTCCTTACACCACACATGAAAATAGACTCAAAATGGATGAAGGACCTCAATGTGAGAAAGGAATCCATCAAAATCCTTGAGGAGAACACAGGCAGCAACCTCTTTGACCTCAGCCACAGCAATATTTTCCTAGGAACATCAGCAAAGGCAAGGGAAGCAAGGACAAAAATAAACTATTGGGATTTCATCAAGATCAAAAGCTTTTGCACAGCAAAGGAAACAGTTAACAAAACCAAAAGACAACTGACAGAATGGGAGAAGATATTTGCAAACGACATATCAGATAAAAGGCTAGTGTCCAAAATCGATAAAGAACTTATCAAACTGAACACCCAAAGAACAATAATCTATTCAAGAAATGGGCAGAAGGCATGAACAGACATTTCTGCAAAGAAGACATCCAGATGGCCAACAGACAAATGAAAAGTGCTCCATATCCCTCGGCATCAGGGAAATACAAATCAAAACCACAATGAGATATCACCTCACACCAGTCAGAATGGCTAAAATTAACAAGTCAGGAAATGACACATGCTGGCAAGGATGTGGAGAAAGGGGAACCCTCCTACACTGTTGGTGGAAATGCAAACTGGAGCAACCACTCTGGAAAACAACATGGAGGTTCCTCAAAATGTTGAAAATAGAACTACCCTACGACCCAGAAATTGCACTACTGGGTATTTACCCTAAGGATACAAACATAGTGATCCAAAGGAGCAGTGCACCCGACTATTTCTAGCAGCAATGTCTACAATAGCCAAACTATGGAAAGAACCTAGATGTCCATCAACAGATGAATGGATCAAGAAGAGGTGGTATATATACACAATGGAATAATATGCAGCCAGCAAAAGAAATGAAATCTTGCCATTTGTGACGAAGTGTATGGAACTAGATATCATGCATAGCGGAATAAGTCAATCAGAGAAAGACAGCTGTCATATGATCTCCCTGATATGAGGAAGTGAAGATGCAACATAGGGGGTTTACGGGGTAGGAGAAGAATGAATGAAACAAGATGGGATTGGGAGGAAGAGAAACCATAGGTGACTCTTAATCTCACAAAACAAACTGAGGGTTTCTTGGGGAGGTGATTTGGGAGAGGGGGGTAGGGTTATGGACATTGGGGAGGGTATGTGCTATGGTGAGTGCTGTGAAGTGTGTAAACCTGGCGATTAACAGACCTCTACCCTTGGAAATAAAAATACATTATATGTTTATAAAAAATTTAAAAAATTAAAAAAAAATACAATAGATTTTTGTGTCTTTTTTTTCCTTTTTAAAGTTATTTTAATTCTGGTTAGTTGACAGGGCTATATTAGTTTCATGTGTAAAATATTGTGATTCCACATTTCCATACATCACCCAGTGCTCATCATGACAAGTGCACTCCTTAATTGATCTTGTACCTTGTAGCTACAGAATTCATTTAAGTGTAGTAGTTTTTCTGGTTTATTTATTTATTTAATTTGATTTTTTTCAGTGTTCCAAGATTCATTATTTATGCACCACACTCAGTGCTCCATGCAATACATGCCCTCCTTAATACTCACCACTAGGCTCACCCATCCTCCCACTTCCATTTCCTCCCAAACCATCAGTTTGTTTCTCAGAGTCCACAGACTCTCATGCTTCATCTCCCTCTCCAATTTACCCCAATTCACTTTTCCTTTCCTTCTCCTAATGTCCTTCATGTTATATATTTTTTAAGATTTATTTATTTATTTCAGAGAGTGAGAGAGAGCACAAGCAGCAGGAGCAGAGGGAAAGGAAGGGAAAATCTCAAGCAGATTCTGTACCGAGTGCAAAGCCCAACACAGGGCTGGATCTCATAACCCCGACATGACCTGAGCCAAATCCAAAAGTTGGGTGCTCAACTGACTGCATATCTCTGGCACCCCTGTGTTTTTTTTTTTTTTTTTAATTTGTAAATTATTTTGATTGTTTAGGATTTACTATATATAGAAACATTCCTTCTTGTCATTAGAGATATTTTCATTTTATCCTTTCAAGTGTTGATGCATTTTATTTTTCTTTCTTGCCTAATTGCTCTAGCTAGAATTCCCAGTGCTATGTTAAATGGAAATGTTGAAAGTCAGCATTCTTTTCTTGTTCCTGAACTTAGTGGAATGACTTTTATTCTTTAGCCATTAATCATAATGTTACCTGTAGGTTTCTTAAAATAATGTCCTTTATCATGTTGTTGAAGTTCCATTCTTTTCCTACCTTATTGAATGCTTTTATGATGAAAGGGTGTTGTATTTTGTAAAGTATTCTTTGGGTGTCAGTTGAAACATCAAGGCTTTTTTTGTTTAATTTTATTAAAAGATATATTTGGTTGATAGTACTTCTTAAGTTGAACCATATATTTCTGGGATAAATTGTAATTAATTATCATGTGCAATCTATTCAATATGTAATTGAATTAGATTTGCTAGTATGGTTTTGAGTTTTTTCACATCTATGTTCTTAAGGGATACTGGTCAGTAGATTCTGCGTTTGTGTGTGTGACTTTTGTCTGTTTTTGATGGTAGAGGAATACTGGCTTCATAGGATAAGTTATGAAGTACTTCCTCCTCTATTATTTGGAAAGTTTAAGACTGGTTGGTGTTAATTCTTTCTTGTGCTTAGTAGAATCCACCAATAAAGCCAACTAAAACCTCGACTTTTCTTTGTTGTGATAGTTTTTAAAAAATATACTGATTCTATATCTTCACATATAATAGGTCTGACCAAACATTATCTTCCTGAGTTAGTTTTAGTAATTTGTGTGCTTCTAGGAGTTTATTAATTTGGTACACAGTTAGTCATAATATTCCCTTACAATCCTTTTTATTTTGGTAAAGTTGGTATTAAAACCTCATTTTGTTAGTTAATTGAATCTCTATTTTCTTGGTGAATTTAGTTCAGGGTTTGCCAAATTTGTTGTTATATATTTTTAAAAATAAACTTATTTTTCATTGATTCTCTATTATTTTCCTATTCTCTTATTTATTTCTACTCTAATCTTTAATAATTTTTTTGTGCTTCTAGTAGCTTATTATCTTCATTTTCTAAATCCTTAGATTATAAAGTGAGATTATTAATTTGACATTTTACTTTTTTAATGTAGGCATTTATGGCTATAAACTTCCCTCTGCTTATTGGTTTTATTGTACTCCATAAGTTTTATGTTGTATTTTCATTTTTATTCATCTCTAATTTCTGGTATTTATTGTGGTTTTTAAAATTTAAAGTTTTAGCTTTAAAACTTAAAATTTAAAGTTTTAGCTATTAAAAACACAGTGCTTAACTTGCACTTGCTTTTAAACTTACCAGTTTTTGGAAATATATATGGCCCTTATATTTATTGCGAATTATTTATAATAACAAGGTAGACAAGCAACCCAAGTGTCCATTGACAGATGAATGGATAAAAACAAAGATATTATATATATATACATATATATAATTAAATGTTACTTGGTCATTAAAAAATATGAGATCTTGCCATTTGTGACAACACGAATGGACCTAGAGGGTATTATGCTAAGAGAAATAAGTCAGAGAAAGACAAATGCCATATGATTTTACTCATCTGTAGAATTCAAAAATCAAAACCAAACCAAACCAAAACAAAACAAAAAATAGAATAGACTTTAAAATACAGAAAACAAACTGGTAATTGCCAGAGGGGATATTATTGGGGATGGGAGAAATAAATAAAGGGGATTCACAGGCACAAAGTTCCAGCTATAAAATAAGTAAGTCATGGAGATAAAAGTACAGTGTAGGAAATACAGTTAAAAAAAAAAGAGTAATTGACTCTCTCTGCTTGACTTATTTCACTCAGCATAATCTCTTCCACGGGGGTGGGAGGTTGGGGTACCAGGTGGTGGGTATTATAGAGGGCACGGATTGCATGGAGCACGGGGTGTGATGCAAAAATAATGAATACTGTTATGCTGGAAATTAAAAAAATAAATAAAAAATAAATTAAATATTAAAAAAAAAAAAGAGTAAAAAGGCAAACCACTAAAATAAAAAGAAAGTACACAACACATGAACAGCCTTGTCATAACAGAAGATATCCAAATTGCCAATGAATACAAGGAAAGATGAGCCATGTCATTAGTTGACAAATAAAAAACAATTCAAAATATTATAGTGTCATACTATAACCCACTGAATAAAATAAAAACTCATGAGTTTATAGTAAAAATCAATAGATAAATAAACAAATGTATGAATGAAGAAGTAACGATACTTATTTTTAATAAAACACCAATTAATAAATTTATGTTTACTTATACTATACTCATTTTATGTAGTTACATCACTCCTTCCCCAAAAAAGCTATAAGCTTGAAATTCATGAGAACACTATTCTAAAACCCTAGTTTGAATTCTCTGTTTAAAACAATGTTCTGTAGATGTGTTAATTAACTCAGTGGGGTATGTCTTTCACAATTTATGTGTGTAACAAATCATCATGTTGTATATTTTATTTTATTCTTTTTAAGATTTTATTTATTTGCGAGAGACAGAGTGAGCAAGGAAGGAGCAGATGGGTATGGGAAGGGACAAAGAGACTCTGCATTGAGCATGAAGCCTGACGCAGGTTCTATCTCACAACCTTGAGATCATGACTTGAGCTTAAACCAAGAATCCGATGCTTAACTGACTGAATCACCCAGGTGCTCCATTGTATATTTTAAATATTTGATAACATTATACAATATAACATTGTCTATTATACCACAACAAAGCTGAAAAAAATTAAAGTAGTGGTCAGATAATCTCTTATGAATATATAAAGGAGAACAATGGACAATGTTAGTAAGAATATATATATTATATTATATTATATTATATTATATTATATTATATTATATTATATTATTATTTATTTACTTAAGAGATAGAGAGAGAAGGAGCAAGATTCCCCACTGAGAAAGGAACCCAATGTGGGGCTCAATCCTGTGACTCTGGAATTATGACCTGAGTTGAAGACAGACACTTAATTGACTGAAAAACCCAGACGCACCTTAACCATTTTTTTTGTTAAGGATTTCTAAGTTTATAGGAAAATATGAATTTATCTTAAAATTTATAAATTTTATCAAGATAAAAAATATTTTATCTTGCTTGTAAACATAACATGAGGATTGCTACTTAGTTAAAATATGGTTTTCAAAGTTGCATATTTATATTTCTGTATCACATTCTTATGTTCATCTGAGTATATTTATATTTCTCCATTATCTTTGATATCAGTATTTTTAAATTTATTTTCAGCATAACAGTATTCATTGTTTTTGCACCACACCCAGTGCTCCACGCAATACATGCCCTCTCAAATACCCACCACCTTGTTCCCCTAACCTTCCACCCCCCCACCCCTTCAAACCCCTCAGATTGTTTTTCAGAGTCCATAGTCTCTCATGGTTCACCTCCCCCTCCAATTTCCCCCAACTCCCTTCTCCTCTCCCCTTGTCCTCCATTTTATTTGTTATGCTCCACAAATAAGTTAAACCATATAATAATTGAATCTCTCCACTTATTTCACTCAGCATAATCTCTTCCAGTCCCGTCAATGTTGTTACAAAAGTTGGATATTCATCCTTTCTGATGGAGGCATAATACTCCGTAGTGTATATGGACCACATCTTCCTTATCCATTTGTCTGTTGAAGGGCATCTTGGTTCATTCCACAATTTGGTTACCGTGGCCATTGCTGCTATGAACATTTGGGTATAGATGGCCCTTCTTTTCACTACATCTGTATCTTTGGGGTAAATACCCAGTAGTGCAATGGCAGGGTCATAGGGAAGCTCTATTTTTAATTTCTTGAGGAATCTCCACACTGTTCTCCAAAGTGGCTGCACCAACTTGCATTCCCACCAACAGTGTAAGAGGGTTCCCCTTTCTCCACATCCCCACCAACACATGTTGTTTCCTGTCTTGCTAATTTTAGCCATTCTAAGTGGTTTAAGGTGGTATCTCAATGTAGTTTTAATTTGAATCTCCCTGAGGGCTAGTGATGATGAACATTTTTTCATGTGTCTGATAGCCATTTGTATGTCTTCATTGGAGAAGTGTCTGTTCATATCTACTGCCCATTTTTTGATATGATTATCTGTTTTGTGTGTGCTGAGTTTGAGGAGTTCTTTATAGATCCTGGATAGCAACCTTTTGCCTGTCCTGTCATTTGCAAATATCTTCTCCCATTCCGTGGGTTGCCTCTTTGTTTTCTTGACTATTTCCATTGCTGTGCAGAGGCTTTTGATTTTGATGAAGTCCCAAAAGTTCATTGTTACTTTTGCTTCCTTTGCCTTTGGAGACGTATCTTGCTGTGGCTGATATCAAAGAGATTACTGCCTATGTTCTCCTCTAGGATTCTGATGGATTCCTGTCTCACGTTGAGGTCTTTTATCCATTTTGAGTTTATCTTTGTGTACGGTGTAAGAGAATGGTCAGGTTTCATTCTTCTACATATAGCTGTCCAGTTTTCCCAGCACCATTTATTGAAGAGACTGTCTTTTCTCCATTGTATATTTTTTCCTGTTTTGTTGAAGATTATTTGACCGTAGAGTTGAGGGTCAAATCTAGGCTCTCTACTCTGTTCCACTGGTCTATGTGTCTGTTTTTATGCCAGTACCATGCTGTCTTGGTGATCACAGCTTTGTAGTAAAGCTTGAAATCAGGTAACATGATGCCCACAGTTTTATTTTTGTTTTTCAACATTTCCTTAGCAATTCGGGGTCTCTTTTGATTCCATAAAAATTTTTGGATTATTTGCTCCAGGTCTTTGAAAAATACCAGTGGAATTTTGATAGGAATGGCATTAAAAATATAGATTGCTCTAGGCAGTATAGACATTTTAACAATGTTTATTCTTCCGATCCAAGAGCATGGAATGGTCTTCCATCTTTGAGTCTTCCTCAGTTTCTCTCATGAGTGTTCTGTAGTTCCTTGAGTACAGATCCTTTACCTCTTTGGTTAGGTTTATTCCCAGGTATCTTAACGGTTCTTGGTGCTATAGTAAATGGAATCGATTCTCTAATTTCCCTTTCTGTATTTTCATTGTTAGTGTATAAGAAAGCCATGGATTTCTGTACATTGATTTTGTATCCTGCCACCCTTGCTGAATTGCTGTATGAGTTCTAGTAGTTTGGGGGTGGAGTCTTTTGGGTTTTCCATATAAAGAATCATGTCATCTGTGAAGAGAGAGAGTTTGACTTCTTCCTTGCCAATTCAGATACCTTTTATTTCCCTTTGTTTTCTGATTGCTGCTGCTAGGACTTCTAATACTATGTTGAACAAGAGTGGTGAGAGTGGGCATCCTTGTCACATTCCTGATCTCAACGGGAAGGCTGCAAGCTTTTACCCATTGAGGATGATATTTGCTGTGGGTCTTTCATAGATAGATTTGATGACGTTCAGGAATGTTCCCTCTCTCCCTATACTTTGAAGCGTTTTAATCAGGAACGGATGCTGGAATTGTCAAATGCTTTTTCTGCATCAATTGAGAGGACCATGTGGTTCTTCTCTCTTCTCTTATTAATTTGTTCTATCACACTGATTCATTTGCGATTACTGATCCATCCTTGTAGCCCAGGAATGAATCATACCTGGTCATGGTGGATAATCTTTTTAATATGCTGGTGGATCCTGTATGCTAGGATCTTGTTGAGAATCTTAGCATCCATATTCATCAGTGATATTGGTCTGAAACTCTCCTTTTTGTTAGGGTCTTTGCCTGGTTTGGGGATCAGGGTAATGCTGGCTTCATAAAAGAGTCTGGAAGTTTTCCTTTTGCTTCAATTTTTTGAAACAGCTTCAGAAGTATAGGTATTATTTCTTCTTTGAAAGTTTGGTAGAATTCCCCAGGGAATCTGTCAGGTCCTGGGCTCTTGTTTTTTTGGGGTTTTTGATCACTGCTTCAATCTCGTTACTAGATATCAGTCTATTCAAGTTGTCATTTTCTTCCTGGTTCAATTTTGGGAGTTTATAGTTTTCCAGGAATGCATCCATTTCATCTAGGTTGCTTAGCTTATTGGCATATAACTGTTGATAATAACTTCTGATGATTGTTTCTTCTTCCTTGGTGTTAGCTGTGATCTCTCCCTTTTCATTCATAATTTTATTAATTTGAGCTTTCTCTTTTCTTTTGGATTGGTGTGACCAATGGTTTATCAATTTTACTGATTATTCCAAAAACCAGCTTCTAATTTCATTGATATGTTCTACTGTATCTCTGGTTTCTACCTCATTGATCTCAGCTCTAATCTTGATGATTTCCCTTCTTATGTGTGGAGTTGGTTTGATTTGTTGTTGATTCTCCAGTTCTTTAAGGTGTAGAGACAGCTGGTGTTTTCTGGATTTTTTCAAATTTTTTGAGGAAGGCTTGGATGGCTATGTATTTCTTCCTTAGAACCGCCTTTGCTATATCCCATAGGTTTTGGACAGAAGTGTCTTCATTCTCATTGGTTTTGATGAATTGTTTCAGTTCTTCTTGGATGTCCTGGTTGATCCAAGCATTCTTAAACAAGGTGGTCTTTATTTGAGTTCCTTCTGAACTTTTCGTTGTGATTCAGCTCCAGTTTCAAAGCATTGTGATCTGAGAATATGCAGGGAATAATCTCAGTCTTTTGGTATCGGTTGAGTCCTGATTTGTGACCCAGTATGTGGTCTATTCTGGAGGAGGTTCCATGTGCACTTGAGAAGAATGAGTATTCTTTTCTTTTAGGGTGGAATGTTCTTTATAAATATATGAGGTCCATCTGGTCCAATGTGTCATTCAATGTTCTTGTTTCTTTATTGATTTTCTGCTTCGATGATCTGTCTATTTCTGAGAGAGGTGTGTTAAGATCTCCTACTATTAATGTATTCATATCAATATGACTCTTTATCTTGATTAACAGTTTTCTTATGTAATTGGCTGCTCCCATATTGGGGGCATAGATATTTACAATTGTTAGATCATCTTGGTGGATAGTCCCTTTAAGGATTATGTAGTGTCCTTCTGTATCTCTGACTATAGTCTTTAGTTTAAAATCTAATTTATCTGATATGAGAATCGCTGCCCCGGCCTTCTTTTGAGGTCCATTGGCATGAAAGATGCTTCTCCATCTCTTCACTTTCAGTCTGCGTGTATCTTTAGATTCAAAATGAGTCTCTTGTAGACAAAATATGGATGGTTCCTGTCGTTTCATCCAATCTATAGCCCGTGCCATTTTATGGGTGCATTTAGGCCATTCACATTGAGAGTGATTATTGTTAGATACGTTTTTATTGGCATCCTGTTACCTTTGAAGTCTTTCTTTGTGTAGATTGTCTCTATATTTCTGTTCAATGCTATTCTTAGAATTTTTCCTCTTTTTAGAACCCCCCTTAATATTTTCTGCAGTGGTGGCTTGGTGGTTGCATAGTCTTTTAAGTCTTGCCGGTCTTTGGAACTCTTTATCTCTCCATCCATTTTGAATGTCAGTCTTGCTGGATAAAGTATTCTTGGCTGCATGTTCTTCTCATTTAGTGCCTTGAATATATCTTGCCAGCCCTTTCTGGCTTGCCAGGTTCTCTGTGGACAGGTCTGACATTATTCTGATGGGCTTTCCTCTGTAAGAAAGGACCGTCTTTGTCCTAGCGGCTTTCAAGAGGTTATATCTACAATTATGATTCCTCAATTTGACTATCAGTCTCCTTGATGTTTTTTTGGAATGTATAATCTTGGGTGGAGACCGTTCGGTCTCTAGTACATGAACGGTGGTTCCATCCACGAGACTGGGAACATTTTCATGAAGAACTTGTTCCCACTATATCTTCTAGACTCCTTTCTTTCTCCTCCCCTTCTGGGATTCCAGTATTTCAGATGTTGGAACATTTCATGGCATCATTTATTTCCCTGATTCTGTTTTCGTGGCTTCTAAGCTCTTTGTTCCAGGCTTCCTCCTGATCCTTTCTCTCTATCTGTTTGTCCTCCAGATCACTAATTCTATCTTCTGTCTTAGTTACCCTAGCTTTGAGAGAATTTAGATTAGATTGGAACTCATTGTGAGCATTTTGAACCTCATCCCTGGTAGCTTTTAGCTCTGCCCTAACATTGCGAACATTATCTCTGGTCACTTTCAGTTCGGCCCTTATCAAATCCACTTGGTCATCCATGGCTTTCTCCAGCCTAGCTATTACCTGGATAATTGTAAACCTGAATTCTCTTTCCGACATATTGTCTATGTTGATAGCTGTTAGCTCTGTTGCAGAAGGTCCATCCTCTGTATTTTTCTTCTCTTGGGCATTCCTCCTCCTAGTCATTTTGGTGAGAGATGACTGAACGGATGTAGCTGGATGTATCAACCGTGGTGCAGTCAAGGTGCACCCTGGAACACTTCTGAGCAATCAGGATTCCGCACCCAAAGGAGAGAAAAAAGAAAAGAAAAGAAAAAGAGAGAGAGAGAGAGAGAGACATGAAAGAAAGGGAAGATAAAAGAGAAGGTTCAGCCTACATTGGCCCCAAGGTAATATTTATGAAGTATACAATCAAAAATAGACAAACAAAAAGACTGATAAAAGTATATGACAAGAGAAAAAATATATATATAAGCAAAAAAAATGAAGAACTTCATGAAAAAGAACCCCAAGTGTAAAATTTATATACCATCAGGACAAACACAAAAACACAGAAACACTGGTGGAAGAAAAAGTTGGAAGAGTGGTTATAAATTCTCAGTGTGGGTGAGGAAGTTTGTTTTGATTCTTCCTGGATGTATCTTTTTTTTTTTTTAATGTTTTACTTATTTATTTGACAGACACAGAGATCACAAGTAGGCGGAGAGGCAGGCATAGAAGGAGGGGGAACCAGGCTCCCCACTGAGCAAAGAGCCTTATGGGGTGTTTGATCCCAGGACCCTGAGATCATGACCTCAGCCGTAGGCAGAGGCTTTAACCCACTAGCCATCCTGGGACCCCATGGATGTATCTTGATATCTTTGTTAAAGGGCTCAACTTTCCTAAGATAAAGGGGGATTAAAAATTGGTTTACCTATAGGGGTAGGATTGTTTGGGGAAGGGGATTACTTTGAAGTTTACTCTATATGAATATTAGAAAATAAATTTAAAAAAGGAATAAACTAAACTAAACTAAAATTAAAAAAAGAAAGTTAAAAATAGAAATGCAAAAGAAAAACACAGGTGTATGTATCAAAAATTTCAGGTTAGAAGGTTATTATGGAATTTGATGTACTGGACAGCTCACTGTGATGGTAAATAGGTTAAAAAATTATCTACATAAAAAAATGAGCCAGAATAGTGGAAACAAATTAAAAATAAAAGTTGTCTTATGAAGTAGTGGTGGTTGTTCTCTTGTAGTCTTTTTTATTTATTTTTTTTATTTTCTTTCCTGGTTGGTTTTCTGGGGGAGGGGCCTGCCAGGTGGGTTTTCAGTCAATGATGCTCCCTGAGTTAAGTCCTCCCTCCCCTCTCAAGGGGGTGGGCTCTGAGGAAACAGGTTTCTTCAGGCTTTTGTTCTCTGGAGGTTTTTATGTTTGTTCACTTTTTTTTTTCTCTCTTGCCTTGACCGCTTTTGATAGTTTTTGTAGGTTTAGAGGAAAGCAAACTGCACCCTGACCTCCCTCGCAGAGAGAAGCCTCAGTCTGGCTGCAGAGCCCATATAAATTCCTCCTTGGCCGCTGGCAGAGCAGGTTCTGATTCATGGTCCCTGGGGATGCAGGATCTTCTGCTTGTACCCAAAACTATGGCAGCAGCGGCTGTCTGGGCAGCTCCAGACTGCCAGAGAGGTTCCAAGCAGCAATCGCACACTGAGATTTTCCCTCTGGCCCGCTGGGAATGCCTGGTCTTTCTGGGTCTAACAGTGCCCAGCTTGTGCACACCTCTCTCAGGGCAGGCTGTGGGACGCGTGCACGTCTCAGGCTCTGAGAGTGGGGTGCAGGTCTAAAAGCACCAGGCTGGGCCTTCGCGCACCTCTCTCAGGGGAGAGTTTGGGGCACGCGTCTCAGGCTCTGAAACAATGGCATGGGTCTAAGAGTGCTGGGGGGGTCTTTGCACACCTCTCTCAGGGAAGGGTGAGGGGCGTGCGTGTCTTAGGCTCTGTAGCAGGATTTTGCGTTCTGCTGTCTGGCGTGGCTCCCAGCCCCTCACAGGAGCCAGACACCATGCAATCTTGGGCACATTGTCGGCTCAGGGACCAAGACCTGGTTTCTCTGCCTCACTCTCTCTGGCTCAGTGCTAGGGGAGGCTGTCCTGGGTCCAGGGACTTAAGCCCCTGTCCCTAGCTTCCCTGATTCCCACAATTTCCCCCCATGATTCTTTGCTCTTTTGGAGTGCTTTCAACCAGTCTCCAAGTTAATGCTGGTCCCCAGATGCAGGACAGTCTCGTATTGGGGTATTCCTTTCCAATGGGTTGCCTCTGGTGGCTCCCTTCCACTTTTGTTTATCTTCTGATATCAGTCTGATGTTCCCACGCCACTTTACCTGCTCACTGGCGTCTTCTGCCCCTGTAGAAATGCAGACATGTATAATTCTGATCTCAGGCTGATTTCATGGGTGATTGGAGTTCTTTGGTAGGTAATCAGCTAACTTTAGGGTACAGGTTGAAAAGGCGCCTCCTCCTACTTCCCCACCATCGTGTCTCCTGCCCAGTATTTTTTTTTTCATGTCATACATCTACCTTAGTTCTGTACCTCACTGAAGCTTTTTATATTTTTTTCCTTGAAGCTTAATAAGTGCACTGACATATTTTAAAATTACAATTACTTCTTATCTTCCTTTTTAAATTTCTAATAGCCTTATTGAAGTATAACTGACATCCAATAACACCAAATATTTAAAGTATACAATTAAATAAGTTTTGACACATGTGAAAAGACACCAGACTCAAGATAATGAACATGTCTGTCATCCCCCAGATTTTTCTTGTGCCCTTTTGAAATCCCTTCTCTAGTACCTATACTTCCCACCACTTCTGTCTTCAGGCAAACATTTGTCAGTTTTGTTGCTATTTAGTTCTCATTTTTCAGAGTTTTATGAAATGGAGTCATACCATGCGTGCTTTATTTTGTCTCAATTCTTTCACTCAGCATAAGTGTTTTGAGTTTCATTAATGTCATGGTGTGTGTCAATAGTCATGCTTCATGGCAGAGTCATGCTCCATTGTATGGATATACCATGATTTTCTGAACTATTCACCTACTGAGGGACTTTTAGATTGGTTCCAGTTTTGGGCTAGTATAATAAAGTTTCAAGAACATTTGTGTCCAAATCTTTGCATGAACATACGATTTTATTTCTCTTAGATAAATAACTAAGAATGTAACGGCTAGATCATATGGTAGATTCATATTTAACTTTTTAAGACACTGCCAAATTATTTTCCAAAATTTGTGTGCCATTTTCATTCCACAAACAATGAATGAAATTTCAAGATTTTCTATAAACTCATTAACACTAAATATGGTCAAGTATTTTTAATGTTAACAATTTTGTTATGTGAAAATGTGAAAAGTAGCATCCTATTGTGATTTTGATTTGTGTCTCTAATGAAAGAACATGTTAAGTATCTTCTCACGTATTTATAGAACATTTTGTGCATCTACTTTCTTGTGTATGCTTGGTAATTTATATTGGATTTCAGACATTGAGCTTTACTTTGTCAGTTGCTGGATATATTTATGTATCTATAATTATCTTTCAACATTGTTCTAAGATGCAGTTAAGCCACTTGCAAACACTTTTTTTTCTGTTCTTGCCTTTTAAATTTGTAAGGCTAGATAAGAAGTATACAGTCTTGGGCTATTTTCTATTTCTAATTCAGAAGTTTCTGATACTCTATCCAATGTTATGTGAATCACAAGTCTTTCTAAACTGTGGTGGGAAGAGACACTGTGCTTGTCCATGTGTGACCATCAGACCTCTCATTTCCTGACCTCCTTCTACCTTAGTTTCCTTACATGCATAGGTGAATTTTCAGATAGAAAGTTGAGGAGGAACCCCCTGCACTTCTTTAAGTTTCTCTCTCAGTACCTGTCTCTTCTCTGGCACTCTGCCTTAAGAAATTTAGATGCTTCCCCCCCCTCCGGAACATCAATTCTGTATCCTCAGCCTAGGGACTCCATGGGCTTTTTTCCCTGGCACTCTGCCTCAAGAAATTCAGATGCTTTTTCCCCCCTTGAACATCAATTCTGTATCCTCAGCCTAGGGACTTCACTGGGCTCTCTCTGGGTCCCCACTCCCTGAGTCATGGCCTGGAATCCAGTTCTAAGCTGGGGAAACCTAGGGATCACCTCATTTTCCATTTCTAAGAGACCACAATCCTTTCATACTTGATATCCAATGTCTTGAAAAACATTGTTCTATACTTTTAGTCCATTTTCTTGTTGTTTCAGGCTGGTGGGAAAAGCTGGTCTTTGTTATTTTATCTTGATCTAATGTAAATGTGTAGCTATGTACATTGGTATGTTATTTATTAAACAATATTTTTTGTCTGTGTCATATAGCCTAGTAACATTACCCTATTTATTCTCTCAACAAATTATAATATGCAGTCATTTTATCATATTTAATTTAAAATCTAAATATCTTTAGATTTGTATATTTAAGGAACAAAGAAAAACATCAAGTGATATCTCTGTTGTTTTAAAGGTTCATTCTCTCAATAATATTAATTTCAATTTAATACCACTGCTTATTCTAAGGACTGTCACACCAAAACTAATCAATTAGAATAACTGGTGAATTACTGATATTTTCTAAAGTACTACTTATTACTAAAAGTTGTAACAAGTTATTTTTGAGAAATATTTTCTCAGGAGAGGTATCTAAGATAGCAGAGTAGTAGGCGGACCCTAGGCTGGCTTTGTCCCTTGAACACAGCTAGATAAATATTGAATAATTCTGAATACCCAATACATTTGTCTGAGGACTGAAAGAACAAATTTAACAGCAAGAGGGAGAGAAGTAGACATATCTTGGAAGGTAGGAGGTGTGGAGATGTGGTCTGGGGGGAAAATGGATCATGAGAAAGACAGAGGAGTACACAGGGATCATACGAGAAAAACACTCCTCAAAGCCATTGACTGGGAAAATGAAAGGGGCTGATTTTTTTTTTTGAGTTTTTACAACCAGCAGGGCTCAAAAATGAGTTTTAGAGATCTACAGAATGACTGATATGGAACCCTCAGGGTACTGCAATGCTGCTGTGGAGAAGGGGGGCAGACAGCCCAGGGGCAGATATGCAATCTGAAGGTTCTCTGAGATGAAATGGGAGAGGCTATTCCTCCTTCTTGGAGCACATCTCAGAGAGGTGGCATTACCTCTCCAGGAAAAAAAGAGCCATTGAGTTCCATTTCCTTTCCCCACCACATAGCATAAACTAAGTTCACTAAGCAGCACAGTGCTAACACTAGCAGCCTAAACCTCTTACATCAAGTCCCACCCCACTGCTCTCTGCTAGTGTTGTTTTTCTTGAGCTACCTGAGAACGAGCACAACAGGCCTTCCCCCAGAATACCAGCATAAACTTGCTGTACACACCATGTCTACTGAACATAGAGTTTTCCCAAACTTCAGCATTGCTAGAAATAGCATCAGGTTTCCCTTAACACAGAGACCAGAGGACACCTAGTTAAAATTCACCATATTCTGGCCAAGGTCTAAACACTCACCACTGCAGGCAAGGAGAAACTACAGAAGACTGACCCAAGAGAAAGAATAGCCAAAACACAGCAGCAGAGTACCAATGCTAGATACCAGAAATACTTCCTAAATTGCCAGGCCCTGGACAGTATATGACCTCTTATTCATTAAGACATTACTTTCAGGAGCAGGAAATTTAACAGGCTTCACTAACACACAGAAGAAGACAGAGACCTGGACAAAATGCCAAGACAAAGGAATTTATCCCAAAACAAATAAAAAGAAAAGGTCATAGCCAGGGATCTAATTGAAACAGATATAAGTAATATGCCTGATCCTGAGTTTAAAGCAACAATCATAAGAATATTGGCTGGTCTTGAGAAAAGCATAAAAGGCACCAGAGAACCCCTTGCCACAGAAATAAAAGACATAAAAAACTAGTCTGGAAGAAATAAAAAATCTAATAAACAAGATTTGAAACAGATTGGATATAATAATAATTAAGATAGAATAAGCAGAGGAAGAAATAAGTGATACAGATGATAAAATTAAGGAAAATTGTAAAACTTAAAAGAGGGCAAGACAAATATGGGATAATAAATGTAAACTTAGAGAATTTAGTGACTCCATAAAGTATAATAACATTAGTATTATAGGAGTCAAAGAAGAGATGGGAAAGGAGAAAATACTTTATTTGAGAAAATTATAGCTGAAAACTTCCCTAATCTGTGGAAGAAAACAGACATCTAAAACCAGCAGGCACAGAGAACTTCCATAAAAATCAACAAAAGCAGGCTGATGCCAAGCTATACTATAAAAAAAAATTGCAAAATGTAGTGGTAAAGGAAAAAAATTATAAAAGCAGAAAGACAAAAGAAGTACCTAAAATAAAAGGGAAGATAAATAAAGTTAGCAGCAGATCTCTACAGAGAAATATGGTAAGCCAGAAGATAGTGGAATGATATATTCAATGTGCTGAGTGGGAAAAATCTGCAAACAAAAATATTCTATTTAGGAAGGCTATCATTCAGAATGAAAAGAGACATAGAGTTTCTCAAACAAAACTAATGGAGTTTGTTACCTAGGAATAAACTTAACAAAAGAGGTAATAGATCTGTACTCTGATAACAACAGAACATTTATGAAAGAAATTAAAGATGACATAAAGAGATGGGAAGACATGCCATGCTCATGGATTGGGAGAGCAAATATTGTTAAAATGTCTATACTACCCAAAACAATCTACATGTTTATTGCAATCCTTATCAAAATAACACCAGCATTTTTCACAGTGTTAGAACAAACAATCCTAAAATTCATATGGAACCACAAATAACCCTGGTAAGTCAAAACAATCTTGAATAAGAAAAACAAAATGGGAGACAATCGAATCCCAAATGTCAAGTTATATTATGAAACTGCAGTGATCAAGACAGTATGGTACTAGAACAGAAACAGACACATAGATCAATTGAACAGAATAGAAAACCCATAAAGGGACCACAACTATATGGTCAATTAATTTTTGACAAAACAGGAAAGAATAATTCAATGGGAAACAGTCTCTTCAACAAATGTTTTTTGGGGAAATTGGACAGCAACATGAAGAAGAATGAAATTGGACTGCTTTATTACACTACATAAAATATAAATTCAAAATGGATAAAAGACCTAAATATGATGTCTGAAACCATCAAAATCCTAGAGGAGAACACAGGCAAAAACCCCTTTGACCTTGGTGCTAGTAAATTCTTACTAGATACATCTCCAGAAGCAAGGCAAACAAAAGCAAAAATAAACTATTTGGATTTCATCAAAGTAAAAAGCTTCTGCACAGTGAAGGAAACAAGCAAAACTAAAAGGCAACCTTCAGAATATAAGAAGATACTTGCAAATGATATACCTAATAAAGGCTTGGTATCCAAAATTTACAAAGAACTTATCAAACTCAATACCCAAAAAAAAAAAAAAAAAAAAAATCCAGCTAAGAAATTGACGGATGACATGAAAAGACATTTATCCTAAGAAGCCATACAGATTGCTAATAGACACAAAAGATGCTCAACACCATTCATCATCAGGGAAATATAGATGAAAACTACAATGAAATAGCACCTCAAACCTGTCAGAATGGTTAAAATTAGCAACACAGGAAACAACAAATGTGGGTAAGGATGTGGAGAAAGGGGAACTGCCTGACACTGTTGATGGAAATGCAAACTGGGGCAGCCACTGTGGAAAATAGTTTGGAGGTTCTAAAAAAATTTTTTTAAATGTAAAAATTTTAAATTTTAAATTTAAATTTTTTAATTTTAAATTTAAAAAAAAAATTAAAAATCGATCAATTGCCTATGATCCAGCAATTGCACTATTAGGTATTTACCCAAAATATAGAAAAATACTGTTTCACAGGGGCACATGCACCCTGATATTTATAGCAATATTATCAACAATAGCTAAATTATATCCATGGACTTAGACTTATGTATGCATAAAGAAGCTGTGATATATATATAGAGATAGATAGATATCTGTTTAGATATTTATCTAGATATCTATCTAGATATCTATCTTCTCTCTATCCATCTAATCTATCTATAACTATTGTATAAATGGAATCCCAAACCTTTTTAAGAGTCTAAATTTTGAGAATTATAACAGATGTGTGTGTGTGTGTTTTGTATGTGTGTATTTTGTGCATGTGTGTGTGTATTACTCAGCCTTCCAAAAGAATGAAATCTTGTCATTTGCAACAAGATGGATGTGGCTGGAATGCATTATGCTAAGTGAAATAAGTCAGAGAAACACCCACACCACTCATGTGGAATTTACAAAATAAAACTGATAAAATATTGGCAAAAAAGGAGAGAGGCAAACCCAGAAAAAGACAACAGACTCAATTATAGAGAACAAACAGAGGATTACTGAAGGGGAGGTTGTCAGTGGGGTGAGTTAAATGGGTGATGAGTTTTAAGGAGGGTGCTGTTGCAATCAACATTGGATGTTATAGTTAATGAATGAATCACTAAATTTTACTCATGAAACAAAATTTACATTATATGGTTACTAACTGAAGTTTAAATAAAAACTTGAAACTACAAAAGGCAAAACCAAAACAACAAACAAATGAACAAAAATCCCCAAATATATTGGCTCCTGGGTGTCTCAGTGGGTTAAAGCCTCTGTCTTCGGCTCAGGTCATGATCCCAGGGTCCTGAGATTGAGCCCAACATCAGGCGTCTTGCTCAACAGGGAGCCTGCTTCTCCCTCTCCCTTTCCCTGCTGCTCCCCCTGCTTGTTGTCTCTCTCTCTTTCTTGCTATCTTTGTCAAATGAATAAATAAAATATTTGAGGAAAAAAATGATTAAATGTTCCAATTTCTATTTTAGAACTTCATTCTGGTTGCTAGGTAGAAATGACATAGGGCGTGTTGAACTGGATGTGAGGAAAAAAGTGAAAGACTTGTACATGTCTATAATATGACAAATTGCTTGCTGTTATCTTAAAAGTTTTCTCACTTTTATTCTTTCTTTATCCAAGTCTTAATTATATGTGTTGGTATAAGAGGGTTTTTTTTTTGTTTGTTTATTTTTTGTTTTTGTTTTTGCTTTTGTTTTTGTTTTTTTGTTTTCCTCACACCACCTCTTTATTCTTTTGTAGTGTATTCTGGGAGAACTCTTCCATTTTTCTTCTAGATAAATTCATACATCATTGGCTGAGTCTATTCTGTTATTCATCTATGTCTATTTACATTTTTTAAAAATCAGTGATCATATTCCTAATTTTTATAATCAGTTTTTATATTTTATTTCATAGTCACCTTTTTAAGTCACCTTTTTAATGTACTTTTAGATTTTTTTTGATATTCTGCTCTATTAAATACATTAATTTTATTTATTTTATTTTATTTTTCAGCATTCCAAGATTCATTGCTATGCATCAGAACCAGAGCTCCATGCACATTTTAATGACTGATCTATTTATTTTTGGTAATAGCATCTCAGGAGCACTTAAATCATGCTTGAGCTTCACAGTCTAGGCAGACATTTGACTATTTAGAAGGAGTGCATATGTGTCTCTAAAAAAGCCAAAGTGTATAGTAAAAACCAATAAAAGGACTGGCTAAAAGAAGCACACATCAATCCTTTGGGCAAATGGAAGCATGGAGTGAAAATGATGCTTTATCTACACATCCGGTGTGCTAATATATGCAAGGAAGGATTGTTTGAAACATCTTCTCTGTAATTATTCCACTTTAAGGAAATAATGTCTTCAATTCATCCAATGTTGGACAAGGGTGGGGAGCAGGGATGTTGTGGGGTGGGAGAAGGGTTGCAAGTGTGGAATGATTACATAAATAGGGGGAAAGGACACAAAAGTATGGCTTTTATATTTTTATCAATTTCATGCTTAATGTCTATATGTTTCAATTTCATGATCAACAGACGTTTATTGGGTACCCATTATAGACCAGGCTCTGGGTAAGAAAGGGCCACATACACATATCCACATAAAAGTATGGCTTTTATATTTTTATCAATTTCATGCTTAATGTCTATATGTTTCAATTTCATGATCAACAGACGTTTATTGGGTACCCATTATAGACCAGGCTCTTGGTAAGAAAGGGCCACATACACATATCCACATAAAAGTATGGCTTTTATATTTTTATCAATTTCATGCTTAATGTCTATATGTTTCAATTTCATGATCAACAGACGTTTATTGGGTACCCATTATAGACCAGGCTCTGGGTAAGAAAGGGCCACATACACATATCCACATACAACATGTGGATATTTTAACACATCATTTTTTAGAATTCAAGTTAACTCCTGTATATTGCCTTTAATTTTGATATGGATTTCACAAAATAAAAATCCCATAACTAATTCTATCACAATGTTTTTATTTATTTATTTATTTGACAGACAGAGATCACAAGTAGGCAGAGAGGCAGGCAGAGAGAGAGAGAGGAAGAAACAGGCTCCCTGCTGAGCAGAGACCCCCCCCCCGACGCGGGGCTTGATCCCAGGAACCCAGGATCACGACCTGGGCTGAAGACAGAGGCTTTAACCCACTGAGCCACCCAGGCACCTCTATCACAATGATTAATTCAAGGCAGTAGCTCTCTTTATTCTCCAAATCTCATCAAGAAGACTCTTTGCTTAATCTATAAAATGTTCATTAGTTTTAAAAATGCATATTTGTAAAACACTGAGCATGCAGGGTCTGGTATAAGCCCTGCACACACATTAAAACCTTTCCTTCTCCCAGCAGCTCTTGAGTTGGGGACTGCTTTCTTCACATTTTTTAAGTGAGAAGACAGAGGTACTGAAAGGGTGTGTATCTTCTTGGAGTTCCTGGTAAAAAAAAGTTCCACTTTCGATCCAGAACCCTGTCTGTTCAGAAATGCAGACTTGTGTCTTTGGAGTGAAGGAGCAGGAGGCTGGCTGAAGACAAAGCAAAAGCTGGCGCCTTGCACCCCCCCCTTCACCCGCTCCCCTCCATATGTGTAGCATTCCTCAGGCACCCCTGACTGCCATAAAATGATAAATAGTTAACTTGCAGAGATCACAGTCCTGCAAGGTAGGAGTCTCCCTTGGTTTGCAAATGTCCTTGAGATTTACAACAAAGAAGTTACCTTATCAATAGCCCTAATGTCACCCTCCCCTCCATGAAAAACGGAAGGAGGCAGAGGTAGAAGGAAAAGTAAATAAAGTTAAATTTCTTCTAAACCTAAATCTCATTAACAAGGATGCTTGATAGCAGGAATGTAACATTCCACCAGGAGACTCCCAATTGTCTTTACTTGATAAGTAACCAGGCCTTCAATATCCTGGTAGTGCTTTTTTTCCGCATGCTTGGGCTAACCGGCCAGTTCTGCTTCTGTAAGATTGCTTTGTCTGCTTTCGCGCGGGGTCCCCTGACCAAATCCACTGACGCCAAGTATGCCTGTTCAAACTATCAATCAATCAGCTCAGCCCCACCCAAAACTTGTTTGTATCTGTCTATAAAAATCCTGCACCAACCCAGCTCTGGACCTCTCGGCGTTATCGGCAACGAGCGCCACAGAGGTCCAGGTTCGAACCTGCAATAAACGACCCTTGCTGATTGGCTTTGACTCACGTCTCTGGTGGTCTTTTAAGGTGGGGGTAATATTCAATTGGCATTTCATTTGGAGGTCCCACCGAGATCTCCCCTTCAAGCCCACCAGACAACTGGTCAACGGGTCGCTGCAACCGATCGGTAAGAAAGCCGGCTTTGTCTTTTGTCTCTGTTTTTCGTATACTTTGTTCTTATGTCCTGGCTGTGTATGTCCTGTCTTGTGTGTCTTGTCCTTTTGTGATTTTTCCTGGGTTAGAGTCCCAGGAGGACCTGGGTTAGAGTCCCAGGGGGGTGACTGGCAAATACGCCCTGGCGGACGCGCTATAGGGTTGCCAGTGGGCCGACGGAGACGTCCTCGTGCCCGGCGGGAACGGCTTCTCAGAGATCATGGGTTCGAGTCCCACCTCGGGGGCCAGGAGTGCCTCGCAGAGATCGTGGGTTCGAGTCCCACCTCGGAGGCCAACAATGTATGTCTTCATGTATGTCTCCATGTTATGTCTTTAAATGTGGATATGTGTTCCTTGTACTGGTTATGAAGGTTACATTCTGTTTAAAGGGAGGGTGTCTAACCCGTTTGAATCTGAGGAATGCCTGACTGTATGAATGTGTTTGTGTGGCTCCACCGCCTTCGGCTACGGAGTCTGAGTGGGCTGCACCCTGAGTCTCGTGGAGCGTCATACGGCATAACGGTCATCTACTCCATGGAGTAGCCTGGTCCGGGGTTTATACGGATAGACCTTAGCTAAGATGCTCCTAAGTTCCCGCGAGGGATGCGAGCAGGACAGCACCTGAAAGATCCCCCTCCCCTTGTCTGCAACATCGTACATATCGGGAGGGAATATAAGAGATAGATATTAAGAGCTAAAACCAGATTCAATGAGTCAGCTTGTTTGCGTGATTATTATCCAATATGTCAGGAGTGAATTTCCTCCTGGCGTGTTGGATAGTGATTATGCAAATAGGCCTT
Source organism: Mustela erminea (assembly GCF_009829155.1). Lineage (NCBI taxonomy): Eukaryota > Metazoa > Chordata > Mammalia > Carnivora > Mustelidae > Mustela > Mustela erminea. The sequence continues at coordinate 81,152,762 of NC_045635.1, read as the reverse complement.
CTTCTAGTGCTTTCTTCTAGTAAACCCAGGTTGCTGGGCCATCCCTAGCAAAGGGGACTCTGGCTTTATTTCTGTTTCTTCTAATACATGTGGGGTCTTCTCCCTCACTCACTTCCCGTGTTAATGGCTATAACTGGAGCCAACTGGGGTTGGTCTAACTCGAGACAGAGACTATAAGGAATATTCCCAAGCAGCTGCCGAAACTCTTTGTTTCGGGGAAGTTTCCCTGTGTTCTCTGGCCTGACTTGGACTGCCTAACCCCTCCCCCCTGGCTGATGGGAAAGCATGGTGTCTGCTCCTCTGTTGGGCCTTATGAGCTCTAAAACCAGGAATCTTTTCTCTGCCTCCTGGCGGTGCTTTGTTTCTTCTGTTTCACCCTTACGTGTTTCTGTACCAATGTGTGTGCAGCCTGCATGACTAGCCTCTAGATCATGCACCATAGCTCCTCTCTTCACTGTCAAGGAGCAAGAAGAGCAGCCCCTGGACCTAACACCCACTCCAGATCTTCCCACACATGTCTCAGGTAAACATTCAAAGTGGAGTGGGCCCAGGTGGAACGTAAATCACTATTGGAACTAAGTTAAGTTTGTTGGTTTAATTAAGATAAGACGTGTCTTTGAAGTTACGGCAGTAAATGTGAAGCTTTTATTCTATCAAAGTTTACTGAAGGTCAAATAAGCTTGTGTTATTAAAATTTGTTAGCAAAGAAATAACTAAACTGATGGTTAATTGTCTGTCTCAAAGTTCTAATGGGTAATTGCTGAAGTAGCTTTCAAAGTCTTTGGTAATCTGAAAGTTTTAAAGTTTTGCTTGTATAACAAATGGAATTGAATTGTGGACATCTAGGTCTTAACCAAACAGGATAAAATGCTAAGTCGTTATTTACTGGATGTAGGTTTGTGCTTTTGACTTCTTACTGCAAAGAAACTAAGAGTATTTAAATCTGTTGGTAAACTTGTTTGCCACTTAACTGATTCATAAATTTGCCACCTGAAGAATTCTGTTGTAGCAGTTCACAATTGGTTAATAACTAAAGGTGTTTAACATCCCTAATTATATTTAGGCGTGTGCTTTAAAACTTCATAAGATTTTAGCAAATGTTGACAAGATTTAAATTGTAAATCTCTTTAACTCAAGCTTTTCCTTGATATGTGAAGTTGCTCATGAAATACTACTGAACCAATGATAAACCTTGGATTACATTTGGGAAAATACTATAACTATTCTAGAGATTCTATGCACTTCCTAAAGTTTTAATGTTTTGAGAGATCACCGCTTGATACTGTAATTATGGAAATGTTATGTATCACAGAAATAACCTGATTTCCTTGCAGCTAAATTGTAAACTCCCATGTCTCTTTAGCTCTAACCATATCCATTCTGAGTTTTTGTCATTTATAATTGTTTTAATTCTCTTGTAAAATGAGTTTTATCTTCAAGGAGATTCCTATAAAGGACTTTCAGGACAAATACAGATATTTGATATACTTGAAAATCCTAAAACTGAAATGGGTAAGAATTTCCAAAACTAACTAAAGGTGCATTCACCAGAATTAGTAATATGGGACTAAATGAACTAAAAGATTATAGTGTTGTGTCTCTTAATGTTTTATCTTACTTTAAACATTGCTGGTTCTCTCTAATGTTTGCTCTTCCAGACTAGGGATACTTTTCCTTAAGTTATCTGTAACTTATAGAGATGTAAAAGTGCTCATTTGTAAAAGTGCTCAAAGCATTCACCTTTTCTCTCTATCTGAACCCTCTGAAACCAAAAGGTCTTAGTAAGTATTCTTTCTTCCACGGCAATCAGTCATTTGCATAAGTTCAATAAGAATCTGTTTTCCTTGTAATTGGAAACACGGGTTATTTTACCAAGGCTTTGACTGGGATGTCATATTTGAAAAGACTCAGATATGACCAGACAGCTTTAAGGAACTAAGGTTGACTTTATGAAACCTGGAGCCATAAAGCCCCTTGGGACTGTTGGCCTGATACCTTGCTTACAGAGTTCCCAGGAGCCTCACCAGGTGAGTAAAGAATGTCACTCCTTGGTAGGTGCGGAGACTCAGAAGAGGAATTTGCCCAAATCAACAGGTATTGCAGGCATGCCTGACGGCAAGTAGAGGGCTTGGCTTCTGGCCAGAGAGGCTACTAAAAGTTCAACCTACAGATTCCTTATAAGAAGTTCCAGCAAAGCAGATTCTAAAAGATCTATATGATCACACTCAACTGTTCTTGCTGAGCTTATGGAAATAATGGGCCAAGTTTGTTAAAACTGAACTTGTTTCACAAGTGAATTAGTCCTGATTTGGCTATCTCTGTAAATGAGGGTTATTTTAGAGAAAAAAAAATTATGTTTTAGTAACACACCTTTATGGGTGTTAAATTCTAGATTTGATTGTCTTTAAATGTTGTTTACCTAAGCTAAACAATTTGAGGTAAACTTCAGAGAAGTTACACAATAGCTTCTTTAGTCGATCTTACTGTTTTGTGGGGATATTAGCAGACCCCACGGCACATGATTAAACAACTGGAATAATGAAATTGCCTAAAAGCCAACCTATCACACTCCATAGGATTAACTATGGACTTGTGGAGATAATGGATGACCCCACTTTCTTTATGAGTGGATTGGATGATTCATGGGGGACTCCCCTTATCTCTTGACAAGTTTTCTCCCACTTGACAATGATCCTCTGTAATCAGGATATTGTTAAGGTTGGACCACTCAAAGGTCTTCTTCTTGGTTTCATCCCTTAGTCATATTTATCCTAGAGGCCACCTCTGTTGAGGTGCAATTGTAAACAGATGCTTTAGATAAGCATAGAACAGGCCTCATAAAAGGAGCCTCAAAGCTTACTATGGAACAGCCCTCCTATAAAAGAGCCTCAAAGCTCACTATGGGACAGTCCTTGACTGTAATGATGTCACATCAGGTCCAGATTTGTCTTAGAAGCCAAAGGCCACAAATGGATGATGGAGGCCAACTTATTAAATACTGGGCTACACTAACAGATATGCCAGAAATAATACTTAAAACTTTTCAAACTTTAAACCTAGTTACCTGTATGCCTGAACCTGACCTGTACTTCTTTCTCTATAGAGCAAAAGAGGTTATTGATCTTGCTTACTCTATTTGTCCAGATTTAAGATGCCCCTGTTAAAAATACGACTGACAGTTGGTTTTCTGATGACAGTAGTTTTCATAGAAAAAAAAAAAAAAAGAACAGCTAGGTATGCCATAGTGCTCACTAGCACTTTGCAATTGCCAAAGCCTAAGAATTAACATTTATACTGACTCCAAATATGCTTTCCTGGTACTACATGCCCATGGAGCTATTTGGGAGGAAAGGGGATTGCTATCAAGCCATAACTCCCCAATCAAATATGGGCCTAAGTTACGAAACCCTCCTTATCGCTATACTAAGGATGATATATATCAAATCTGGGATACATATCTGTGGCTTACACCCATGATTGGAAGGCTCAGTCAAAAGGCAGTTTTATGCTGGGAACAAAGAAATCATACTAGTGATACTTGGGCAAAGAACACACGATATCTGGGATGGCTATCACTAGAAATGTGTTCCCAAGTAATAGTAATCCAGGCTACTGACTGGTTTGCTACTGACTGGGCAAGGCGACCTGGCATCAGATGGCCAGCTCCGAATGGAACCCACTGGATATGTGGAACTAACCTGTGGGCCTGGCTTCCTCCAGGGTGGATAGGTCGCTGTACTTCAGGATTTGCCTGGATTCATGGGCGCATTACTAAAACCATTACAACTCCAGCTAATCTCCCCAACTTGAAACAAAGATGGACATGATCTGCTTTTAAATGGTATGATCACTTAGCATCCATTTTTGTTCCATCTGCGGGACTAGAGGATGTCATGTGGCATGTAGAAGCCCTTAATAAATATATTACAAAGGCACTCAATGATTCACTAAATAGCATCTCCCTGCTTAATACCGAAGTGTCACAGATATGCAAGGCAGTCCTACAAAATAGGATGGCCTTAGATGTCCTGACAGCAGCCCAGGGTGGCACATGTGCAATCATCAAAACAGAATGTTGTGTGTACATCCCAGACTATCACAAAAATGTCACAGGACTTATAAAGGATATGAATGCCCAGATTAAGGCACTACAAGGTCTCTCTCTCTCTTTTAGTGATTGGTTAAGTTCCTGGCTTGGAGAAGGGCTATGGCCAAATCTCCTTTTCGGGGTTCTTATTCTTATCGCCTTATTAACCTTAATATGTTGCTTTGTTCCATGTTTCTCTACTTGGTGCCGAGACTCCATTGCTACAATGACTACACCACGACAGACGATCTTTATCGCACGCGAGGACGCCTCTTCACTGTCAGCGCTGGATTCAGCTGTCTCCACCTTTCATAACTCCCTTATACATTCCTACCCTGATCAATATCGACCCCAGTAGGTAGGGACAGCTCTTACGCCCCTATTCAGCATGAAGAAGTTATAGAAGATGAGACCTTCCACCTTCAACCCCCTTAAAGATTTAAGGGTCAAAGTTGTTCAGGGGGGAATGAAGGAGCAGGAGGCTGGCTGAGGACAAAGCAAAAGCTGGCGCCTTGCACCCCCCCCTTCACCCGCTCCCCTCCATATGTGTAGCATTCCTCAGGCACCCCTGACTGCCATAAAATGATAAATAGTTAACTTGCAGAGATCACAGTCCTGCAAGGTAGGAGTCTCCCTTGGTTTGCAAATGTCCTTGAGATTTACAACAAAGAAGTTACCTTATCAATAGCCCTAATGTCACCCTCCCCTCCATGAAAAACGGAAGGAGGCAGAGGTAGAAGGAAAAGTAAATAAAGTTAAATTTCTTCTAAACCTAAATCTCATTAACAAGGATGCTTGATAGCAGGAATGTAACATTCCACCAGGAGACTCCCAATTGTCTTTACTTGATAAGTAACCAGGCCTTCAATATCCTGGTAGTGCTTTTTTTCCGCATGCTTGGGCTAACCGGCCAGTTCTGCTTCTGTAAGATTGCTTTGTCTGCTTTCGCGCGGGGTCCCCTGACCAAATCCACAGAGGTCCAGGTTCGAACCTGCAATAAACGACCCTTGCTGATTGGCTTTGACTCACGTCTCTGGTGGTCTTTTAAGGTGGGGGTAATATTCAGTTGGCATTTCAGGAGTTAAGATGGCAGAGCAGTAGGGGGACCCCTCAAACACAGCCAGACAAATATAAAATCATTCTGAACATCCAAGAGTTGATATAAAGACTGAGAGAACAAACTGCACAGCTAGAGGGAAAAAAACAATGACATAGTGGAAGGTAGGAGCTACAGAGAGGTGACTTGAGGGACAAAAGAATTATGGTGCTGCATAGGGGAAGAAGAATTAATCACAGAGATAGGAGCAAAAAGTGGGGCAGTGAAGAGAAAGCCATATTGTAGGGGATTACACAAGAAAAACTGTACCCCAAAAGAGCTTTAACTGTGAAAAGGAGAGGGTCTAACTACTATAAGTCTTTATAAATAGCAGAGCTCAAAGTATGACGTTTTTGAAGTCTGTGCTGACACCAGGGTTGTGCCTGGTAGACATAGTGGTGCTCCTGTGGGGAAGGGGTTTGGAGGCCCAAGAACAGACAGTGTATCTGAGGATCACCAGGTGGCATAGGGAGTAACAACTCCCCTTCTTGGAGTGCATTTGGGAGAGGTGGCATGGACTCTCCAGAGACAAAATACCTGATGGCCACCAATGTGCTGCCCTCTTCGTTAGAATAGGAACAGAAAAAACCTGCTGAGGGTAGCAAACCTTGGTGCCAGCTTTTTGATGCACTTTTTCAAAAACCTCAAAAAGTTGCATGGTTGTGCTCCTGCTCTCCTGGGACAAACTGCCACCTACCACAGCACAGTGAGACCCTCCCCTAGAGGATCAGTGATGGTCCATACCACCCTGGGTCCCTAAAATTTGGAGTTTTGAAATCCAGCTGTGTGCATGAGGCAAAACACAGGAGAACTCTGCTGTTTGGCAGACAGACAGCTTGGGCAAAGACAGGGTGCCTTTGTGTGACAGGAACACAAAGGAGGAAATTATTTGCTCTTCTGTGAAGGCTTCCTTAAGATTTGTGGATGTGAACTTCCTGCTCTGGGGACAACAGAGTGGAGCAATGTTATTGCCCCCTCCCATCTGCACTGACCTACTTTAGTAACAAAGCACCCCCACTGGAGGCTGGAGCTGCTGACACTAAGCCCTGCCACCTTGTGCCTTGAATGTGCATCTTTACTAGGACAAGTACACCTAGGAATCACCTCAGGAGGTTCCTCTCCCAGAAGACCACCATAAACCTTTTGCACACACCTAGCTTACTGATCATAGAGTGCTGCAAAACTTCAACTCCTGGAGAAATAGAATCTAGCTTCTTTTAACAAGCAAATAGGACATATCTAGTCAAAACTTACCACACAGTGGGCAAACACTCACCACTGCAGGCAAGGAGAAACTCTGCAGAGGACTGACATGAAGGAAGGAGTAGCCAAAACACAAGGGCAGATTGCACACTCTGAAATACTTTCTGAAACACCAGGGCTCAGGACAGTATAGCACCTCTTAACATAGCCATTACTCTCAGGAGCAGGAATATAACACACACACACACACACACACACACACACACACACACACACACAGAGTAACCTAGATAAAATGACAAGATGAAATATTCATCCCCCCCAAAAAAGAGGAAGAAGATATGGCCAGTGATTAAATCAGAACAGATATATGTAAGATGCCTGAAACAGAATTTAAAATAACAACTGTAAGGATACTGGTTGGGTGTAGAGAAAAGCATAGAAGATATTAGAGAATCCCTTAATGCAGAAATAAAAGATTTAAAAAATATTCAGGCTAAAATTTAAAAAATGCTATAAGCAAGATGCAAAACTGAATGGATGAAATGAAAACAACGATGGCTAAAGCAGAGGAATGACTCAGTGATACAGAAAATAAAATTATGGAAAATAAAGAAGTTGAAAAGAAGAGAGGAAAAAGTATTAGATCACACATGCATATTTAAGAAAATCAATGACTCCTTTATAGCATAATAACTTTCTTATCATAGAAGTCCCAGAAGAAGAGAGGGGAAATGGGACATAATGTTTATTTGAGCTAATTATAAATGAAAACTTCCCTAATCTGAGGTAGGAAACAGACATTGAAATCCAAGAGGCACGGAAAACTTCCACCAAATTCAACAAAAGCAAGCCAACACCAAGACATAACATAGTCAAATTCACAAATTACACAGGTGAGGAAAGAATCCTGAAAGCATCCAGGGAAATAAAATCCTTAACATACAAGGGAATACAAATCAGTTTCACAGAAACTTGGCAAGCTAGAGAGTGGCATGATGTATTCAATGTGCTGAATGGGAAAACAAAAATATGCAGCCAAGAATACCTTATCCAGCAAGGCTGTCATTCAGGGTAGAAGGACAGATAAAAAGTTTCTGAAACAAAAAATAAAGGAGTTTGTGACCACTAAATCAGCCCTGCAGTAAATACTAAAGGGGACACTGTGAATGGGAAAGAAGGACTAAAAGCAACAAAGACTAGAAAGAAACAGAGAACATGACCAGAAATACCAACATTACAGGTAACACAATGACACTAAATTCGTATCTATGAATGATCACTCTGAATGTAAATGGAATAAATGTTCCAATAAAAGACACTGGGTATCAGAATGGGAAAATAAAGAGAAAGGAACAAAGAAAGAAAAAGAAAGAAAGAAAGAAAGAAAGAAAGAAAGAAAGAAAGGTAGGTCCATCAATATGTTGTCAAAAAGAGGCACATTTTAGACCTAAAGATGCTTACAGATTCAAAGTGAGGAGTTGGAGAACCATCTATCATGCTAATGGACATCAAAAAAAAAAAAAAAAAAAGCTGGAGTAGCCATATGTAAATCAGACGACCTAGATTTTAAACCAAAGACAGTAATAAGAGATGGAGAAGACTTCTATATCATAATAAAGAGGTCTATCCAATGAGAAAATCTATCACTTTTAAATACTTATGCCTCCAACATGGGAGCACTTAAATATATAAATCAATTACTAGTGAACATAAGGAAACATATTGATAATAATACAATAATAGTAGGAGAATTTAACACCCCACATACGGCAATGGAGAGATCATCTATGCAGAAAATCAAAAAGGAAACAATGACTTTGAAGGACACATTGTACCAGAAGGACTTCACAGATATATTCAGAACATTTCATCCTAAAGCAATAGAATATACATTCTTTTCAAGTCCACATGGAGCATCCTCCAAAATAGATCATGTACTGGGTCACAAATAATCCATCAACAAGTTCAAAAAGATTGAGATCATACCATGCATATTTTCTGACCATAGGGCTCTGAAACCTGAAGTTAACCACAAGAAAAAATTTTGGAAAGACCACAGATACATGGAGGTTAAAGAACATCATAGTAAAGAATAAATAGCTTAACCAGGGAAATTATTTTTTAAAAATTAAAAAAAATACATGCAAGCAAATGGAAATGAAAGCATGACAGTCTAAAACATTTGGGATACGGCAAACGCAGTCCAAAGAAGGAATTATATTGCAAAATAGACCTACCTTAAGAAGCAAGACAAGTCTCAAATACACAACCTAATATTACAACTAAAGAAGCTAGAGAAGGAAGAAAAATTAAAGCTTAAATACAGCAGAATAAGGGAAATAATAAAATTTAGAAATAAATGACTAAGTATCAGGGAAGTAATGGATAAATTCCTAGAAACATACAAACTACTAACACTGAAACAGAAAGAAATAAAGAATTTGAACAAATTAAATTAACAGCAAAGAAATTCAATCAGTGATCAAAAATCTACTGAAAAATAAAATGTCCAATGTTAGATGGCTTATCAGGTGAATTCTACCAAACATATAAAGAACAATTAATATCTTTTCTTAAAATGTTCCAGGAAATTGAAATGGAAGAAAAACTTCCAAACTCATCCTATGATGCCAGCATTACTTTGATTCCAAAACCAAACAAAAACCACACTGAAAACAAAAGTTACAGACCAATATCCCTGAAGAATACGGATGCAAAAATTCTCAACAAAATACTAACAAATTGAATTCATAGTAAATTAGAATAATTATTCACCATGATTCAAGTGGGATTTATTTCTGGGCTACAGGGGATTTGGTTTTGTGGATCTTCTCTGTTTCTTTCTTCTCTTGTTCTCTTCTCTCATCATACGTTGGCTTTCTTTAGTGATATGCTTGGATTTATTTCTTGCATATATATCACTGTTTTTTTTTTATTATTTGTGGTTACCATTAGTTTTGTATATAACATTTTCTACATATAGCAGTCTTTCTTAAGTTGATGGTCACTTAAGTTTGAACCCACTCTTTACTCCTCTTCTCCCCATATTTTAAGTGTATGGTGCTATAATTTATTATTATTTTTTTTTAATTTTGTGAGTCTCTTGACTGATTTTTACAGATATTTACTTTTAATACTTTTGTGTTTCCTAACTTCCTTACTCTTATTTCTAGACTCTCCTTCTACTCAAAGAATACCCTCTGACATTTCTTGTAGGGCTTTTTTAGTGGTCATGAACTCCTTTAACTTTTATTTGTCTGGGAAACTCTTTATCTCTCCCTCTATTCTGAATGATAGCCTTGCTGGAGATAGTATTGTTGGCTATAGATTTTTCCTTTTCAACACTGTGAATATATGATGCCTTTATCTTCTAACTTCTGGTGGAGAGGAGGAACAGGACTGAGAAAAATATTCAAAGAAATAATGGCTTGAAACTACTAAATTTGGCAAAATACATAAACCCACAAATTCAAGAATCTGAGTGAACCTCAAACAGGATTAACCTAAATAAATTCACACCGGACATACTATAATTAAACTCTGAAATCTAAATACTAAAGAAAAAAACTATATTGAACACTTCCAGAGGGAAATAACATTACATGTAGGGGAATAACAATGAGAATAACAATGGATTTCTCATCTGAAACCATGAAGTTCATGAGTTAATAGCACATTATTTTTATGGTATTTACTGAAACAAAGAACTATTAATTGAGAATACTATATTCAATAAAAACATATTTAAGGAATACTGAGGGGATAAAGATATTCTCAAATGAAGCACAACTACAAAACTTTGTTGCTAGTAAACCTACTTTTAAATAATAGGTAAAGATAGTCTTTAAACAGAAAAGAAATAACAAAGGAAGGTTTGAAACTTCAGTTATGAATGAAGACCATCAGGATGGGTAAAAGTAAGTTAATATAAATAGACTATCTTTCTTTCCTTGAGTCTTTTAAATCATATTTCATGCTTGAAACCAAAAATCCGAAACTGTGTATATATAACACCATCTGATGTTGTGCTCAGTGTATATAGAAGAAATATTTAACCCTCTTACACTGTTTATGGGAATGCAAGTTGGTGCAGCCACTTTGGAGAACAGTGTGGAGATTCCTCAAGAAATTAAAAAATAGAGCTTCCCTATGACCCTGCCATTGCACTCCTGGGTATTTACCCCAAAGACAGATGTAGTGAAAAGAGGGGCCATCTGTACCCCAATGTTTATAGCAGCAATGCCCATGGTTGCCAAACTGTGGAAAGAACCAAGATGCCCTTCAACAGATGAATGGATAAGGAAGATGTGGTCCATATACACTATGGAGTATTATGCCTCCATCAGAAAGGATGAATTCCCACCTTTTGTAGCAACATGGACGGGACTGGAAGAGATTATGCTGAGTGAAATAAGTCAAGTGGAGAGAGTAAATTATCATATGGTTTCACTTATTTGTGGAGCATAACAAATAGCATGGAGGACAAGGGGAGTTAGAGAGGAAAAGGGAGTTGAGGGAAATTGGAAGGGGAGGTGAACCATGAGAGACTATGGACTCTGAAAAACAATCTGAGGGTTTTGAAGGGGTGGGGGGTGGGAGGTTGGGGGAACCAGGTGGTGGGTATTAGAGAGGGCACATATTGCATGGAGCACTGGATGTGGTGCAAAAACAATGAATACTGTTATGCTGAAAATAAAAAAAAAATTAAAAAAAAGAAATATTTAAGATACTTATATTTTTAAATGGGTAGATTAAAGGGGCCTAATTGGCTCCTTTCATATAAAGTGATAAAATATTGATATCAGTATACTAGGATAAGTTACATATATAATTTCTAATATGTAGAGCAACTACTAAGATAAGTAGACAAAGGGATACGCTCAAAATATTATAAATACCTCAAAAGGAAATTTGGGTTGCCAGAAGGAATGTGGGCAGCGAAATAGGTGAAATGAATAAAGGAAGTTAGGAGTACACTTAGACAAGCACTGAGTAAATCTATGGAATTGTTGAATCATTACATTGTACACCTGAAACTAATATAACACTGTATGTTAATTAAACTTGAATAAGAGAAAGAAAAAAACAAAGAGTAAATAAATAAAAGAGAAAATAAAAGGATGGAATTCAAAATGTTCCTGTAACTCATAGGAAAGTAAGGAACAAAAAAGAAAGGAAGAGTAAACAGAGGAAACAAATACAAAGCAAGTAATAAAATGGCAAACCTAAGTCCTAACATATCAACAATTACTTAAACTGTAAATGCAGCAAATAAAAGACAAAAAATGTCAAAATGCATAAAAACAACATGGCCTAACTATATGTGTCTACAGAAAATTCACTTTAAGTAGAATGACATTGTTAATAAGTTGAAAACAAAATGATTTTTAAATATATATCATAAAAACAAAAATTAAAATAGAACTTGCTATATTAAAATACATATTGGTTATCTTGGAGCAAAGAAAATTGCTAGAGACAAAGAGAGACATTAAATTATAATAAAAGGATCAATCCACCAAGATGATATAGCAGTTGTAAACATGAATGCATTGAACAATGGAGTCTTAGAATACAAATACATGAAACAAAAACTGATAAAACTGAAAAGAGTCAAATTTATAATTATAGTTGACAACTATGACAAAGCATTCTCAGCAGCTGATGTGACTGTTGGACAAAAAAAATCAGAAAACATGCAGAAGATATGAACAACAAAATGAACCAACATGTTCACACTGACATACATGGAACATGTCATCCAACAGCAAAATACACTTTTTTTTCCCCAAATGCCCATGGAACATTCACCAAGATAATAAACAAACAAATTTAAATTTAAAATCATTCACCAGTGTAATAAACAAACTAATTTAAAATCATTAAAATAATACAAAATGTGTTCTTTATGGAATCAAATTTTAAATCGATAAGAGAAACAGAAGAGGAACATAACCAAACATTTGGAAATTAAATAACACACTCCTAAAATAGTTATGGGTCAAATAAGACTGAAAGGGGATAAAAATACATTGATGTGAATGAAAACGAAAATATGGTATATCAAAATATTTGAGACCTATCTAAAGGAGTGCAGAGAGGTAAATTTATAAGACCAAATGAGTGGCTCTGTTGGTTAAGCATCTGTCTTCGGCTTAGGTCACAGTCCCGGGTTCCTGGCATGGAGTCCAGCCTCAGATCCCTTGCTCAGAAGGGAGTTTGCTTCTCTCTCTGCCTTCTCTGCTGCCACTCCCCCTGCTTGTGCGCTCTCTCCTTCTGAGAAATAATAAATAAATCGTAAAAAAAAAAGAAAGAAAGAAATGAAGAGAGGTCTTAAATCAATAATTTAATTAAAATCTATGTACATTTTTCTAGGAACTAGAAAAAGAAGAGCAAAATAAGCTAAAGGAAACAGAAGGAAATAAATAATAATGATGAGAACAGAAATCAATAAAACTAAAAGCAGTAAAACAAGATAAATCATTGAAACCAAAAGCATTTTTTTGTAAAGGGCAAAACAATTAATAAAATTGCATCAACACTGATAAAAAAGAAAAAGAGAAGTTACAACTTATCTATATCATCAATAAAACAAAACATCACTATATCCTTCAGGAATATTTTGAGTGTGGGTACCTGTGTGGCTCAGTTGTTGAAGCAACTTTCTTGAGCTTGAGTCATGATCCTGGGATCCCACATCTGGCCCCCAGCTCCGTGGGGAGTCTGCTTCTCCCTCTGACTTTCTCCCCTCTCATGCTCTCTCTCACTGTCTCTCTCTCAAATAAATAAAATATTAAAAAAAGAATATTTTGAGTGCATTAATAGTATCCTTAAAAGATACTAATCTTAAATAATCTAAGGATCACAAAGCATTTTTATTTTTAGTGGTTAGATTAAAAAACAGAACAAACACTGTCTCTTCTCAGACACCTATTTCTTATGTGCATTGTGATAGAACAAAAACCTACAAATGCATGAATCACAAAGTGAATTGACCAAAGTTATACATAATAATTTGTATAAATCACTTCAGAAAAATAAAGAGAAAAAAATCATTTTATTTCCAGAACGGAAACTATATTTACATATTTTTAGACATTTTATTACTACTATTATTAAAGTAGATTTTAATTTTATTAATATTAAACATTTTTATATAAATTCAATTTTTTGTTTTTGTCAATACTTATGCATTTATTATTTTTTAAGATTATTTATTTATTTGAGAAACAGAGAGAATAGGGGGACAGAGGGAGAGAGAATCTCAAGTAGACTCCATGCTAAACACAGAGCCCAATGCAGGGCTTGATCCCATGACCCTGAGATCATGACCTGAACCAAAATCAAGAGTCAGACAACTGACTGAGCTACCCAGCTGTCCACGTATGGATGCATTTAAACATAAGTAAAGTCTGTGTACATTTTTTGTAGTTTGTTCTTTTCTATTGAACATTATTTTACACACATATTTTTATGTGCTAGATACTCTCTGCTATTGTCATTTTTAAAAATTGTTTAAGAGCTTTATTAACGGGTGCTTGCCGTTTGTTGACTTTTGAAAAAATCAAATTGTAAACTCTTATTACAAATTAAAAATGAGGTTCTTAAAAATCTCAACTTGACCAGATATGAAACAATTTAAAAACCTTTAAGGGTGTATTGAGAAAAAACAGGCTTTTTTTTTTCTCCTTAAAAAACACCTTTGTCATTACCAAAAAGAGACGTCTTTAGGTAAAAATAATAAAAACCTCATGCTGCATAGATAATGCAGATAGTTCTGTTTATCTGGTCAATGGGCAAAAAGCAAGCACTTAAGGTCTTCAGCTCCAATCTTTTGTTCATTTCTTATTGCTGGAATTTCATCTTCATTTCTTCGTGTTGGATGACTAAACCGGATGATGGTAGAGATGGTAAGCCGGCATTTACTCAGCCCCGCCCTGCTCAGCCTCGGGAACAGAAGAATTCTCAGCTGGTGGATCGGCTGCTTTTGTCTCTTTGTCATCTTGTGGTTTAGGGTTTTCTGGGGGTCTGTGTCGGTAATTGAAGTTGTGGCGGTACTGACATTGAGGTGGCTGCTGACCCTGGGTCTCATCTCCTTGATTTTCCTCCTCGTTGCCATCCTCTCTAGGTTGTCTTTGGCTAGGAGGACCCCTGTGGAATTGTGGTCTATCACCCCAATACATATTCTGTCTCACTGGTCTACCTTGTTCTCCTGCACCCTGGTTGTCAGCACCTTCCATCACTTCTCCCTGCACTGGAGGGTTGGAACGCTGTGGTCGACGCCCATAGGGTCTCCTCATGTAGTAAGGTGGGAACCGTCGCCTGCAGTAGGGCCGGCGCTGTTGGGCCTGGCCTCGGGAGAACTTTCCGTCCCCTCGTTCTTTTCCCCACTCTCACTATTCTGGTAATTTTGCTGGTAATTCCGTGGAGGACCCCTGGGACGTGGATAGCATCTATAATGGTGAAGGTCTGCTACGTATTTACTGCCTTGCACTGGAACTCCACCAGGGCCTGTCACATTTGCTTCCTCCCCACCCTTTTCTCCTTCAACAACATCAAACTCCACAGTCTCTCCATCTCCTACACTGCGAAGGTACTTCCTGGGGTTATTCTTTATGGCAGTCTGGTGTACAAATACATCTTCCTTGGTGTCATTCCTGTTGATGAAACCATATCCGTTTCTTACATTGAACCATTTTACTGTTCCCCAAAACTTTGTTGCGATGACCTTCTTGTCCCCGCCAGCAGGCGCCACCAATGTGAGGCCAACAGGGCCGTCGCTCCCTGCAACGTTGCCAGCGGTGCCGGACTTTGTGTCTGCAGCCCTGAGAGCGGGGGCGGCGGGAGTGGGGCGGAGGGCAGCTGCTGGGTCTCAGCCTCTCCCGGGGTGTGATGGTAACTAGGCCGGCAGCAGCGGTGGAGCTGCTCAGGGCTCTCTGCTATTGTCATTTTTATTTGACACAGACTATTATATCATGATGTATATCATGATACTTCATAGTCTGCTTATCCACTCCACATTAATTATTTTATGTTGTTGCTATAATAGAACACATTGTGCCCTAGCTGATATTTCCGAAAAACCTATACCAGAGCTTTAAACTCACATTGACTGAGTTGTACTCATCTTAAATTTATGGATCAATTACGGATTTAAGTTTAGAGTCAAATTAACTTTATTTCAGGCTTAGTTATAAGCTTGTCTTCTGGTTCCATGATTTCAGTTCCTGGATCATCTCCAGTGCCTGAATTTCCAAATTAAAAGTTTACCTACTACTTTTTCACTATAACCTCACCAGCACTTGTCTCTTCTCTTCTTGGTGATAGCCATTCTAACAGGTGTGAGGTGATCTTTCGTTATAATTTTTATTTGCTTCTCCATGATGCTTAGTTGTGTTCAGGGTTCAAACTTGTAACAAAGAGTAAATAAGCCATAGGGACCTAATACACAGTGTAATAAATACAGACAAGAAAATATTACTTTAATGATTTAATGTGGTAAATATTGCTTCAGTGGCAATCATATTACCTAAACATATTAAAGTAACACACTGTATACCTTAAATTTACAAATGTAAGATGTCAAAATTATTAAAACTGAAAAATAACAGTAAGATAAAATTTACCTACTATTTAGGTCTTAGTCTTACCAGTTTTGTTAACAATTGATGTTTTCTCAATGAACTGCAGCCTGCCATAGATTTAGCAAGAGCTTCTAATAGGTTCCTCTATGACTTTGTGCAGTCTGCAATTTATAACCAAATATTTGTTACAACTTACTCTATCTCCTTGAAAAGAATTGTCTGATTGTCTATACCATCATTTATTTCTGCAACTTCTTCTTGAAGTCAAGTTCTGCATACTTGCCTGAACTTAATTCCATCACCTACTACCATTAGCAACCACAGTCTATATTGCTGTAGTATCAAATTCCTCACTCTCTTTGTTGGGTTTATTTTGCTACTGATAAGTTGAGTCAGTTTTTATTCAATTAAAAAATTCATACAAAATTTCAGGCATTATTCCAAATACAGAGTATTGCAATAAACCAAGTCTACAAAAACCCTGTCCTCATAGAACTTATATTCTAGTGAGGGAAGAGAAAGTTCTGATACTCATCTTATTAAAATCACTGCCAGGTACACCTTTATAAAAAATACTCTTTATGCCTTTCTGGGTTATTTTCTTGGCATCAGTTGTGGTGAAAAAAGTGAAAAAGTAACTGGTTCACCAGATCCACTTTTTTTTTTCTTTCTTAGCACATAATGTATGTTCCCTCAGCCTCATTCCCAGTTGGGTGTGGTCCGTGATTGAATTGTAAATAACAGAATCAAGTATAAACAAAATGTTCCATTTCTAGGTCATTTAAAACCTCCTATATGACCCCCACTCGTGCTCTTTCCCCATCTGTTAGCTGGATGCAAAGCTGCATGCAAATGAGCATGGTGACATTGGAAGCTGTGTAGTGAAGACAGTGTAACATCAAGATGAATACAGTCTGGGAGTGCCTGGGTGACTCAGTTGGTTAAGTGTCTGCCTTTGGCTCAGGTCATGATCCCAGGGTTGTGGAATCTAGCCCTGCATTCAGGCTCCCTTTTCAGTGGGGAGCCTGCTTCTCCCTCTGCTTGCCATTCCCCTTGCTTATGCTCTTCTTTTCTCTCTGTCAAATAAATAAATAAAATCTTAAAAAAAAAAGATCAATACAATCTGGGTCCAGTATGACAATTTGCAGGAACGCTGTGAAACAGTTTACTTTTATCATCGTTGAGCCATTGTACCATTTTGTTATTGCTTATTATAATTGTATAGTGGTTCCATCAAATTATAGAAATAGTTTGATGGTTCTTGGTACAGTTTAATATATTTTATTCAAAATTTTTCTAATTTATAGTGTAACCATCAATATGGGACTGTTTTCCCAAAGCCTTAGCACTATTGATTTTTATTCATATATGTTGATTGACTTTTTTATTTTAACAAATTTATCATGGCATCTTCATTTTAATTCATATTAGCATTATTGTAAAGATGGCTATGTATTTTCCATACTATTGTTTGTATTTTCTCATGTATAAATACTATCAAAAATCTTGTGCTTTGCATACTTACTAAATTGCATCTGAAATTGCATTCTTGTCTATAATTATATTTTTATTAAATAAGGAGATTTGAATGTGTGAAGTTTCTGCTTACTTTGCCTAAAAGAAATTCATCTTCCCTCCAAATATGTTTCTCTTGGATTGCAAGAGAAAGCAGGAACAAAGGCACACCTTTTATTGCAACAAAATTATTCATTATTATAGTGGCACAGTTACATTCTTTTCTACAATCATTCATATCAGGGATTTCAATAAATTGTGCAATAATTTATGTTTTTAATTTGTTTTTCCAGAATTTTCTCTCAGACTTCTGCTTAGATAAAAGTGTTAATCTGCTTGTTTGTTCAGTATGTGTTGGATTATATCAATTTGAATGAAATTATTTTTCTTTATATTCATTTAACCTTGGATTCTTTGGATAAACCCTAATTACTTATTGCATGGTCCACAACTTCTGTGCCTCCATACCCTCAGTGCCATAGTCTTCTGGAACTTCAGTTAGTTAATGCAGTGATGCAATGGCCAATTTTTCTTGGACCTATATGATTCTGCATCTTAGGGACACTTAAATCATTTCAGAAGGGTCTTCTTTTTACTGATGTGATACAGCCATGTTGATAACCACATAGCCTGAATTTGTGACTTTTACTGAAATTTAACTTCCTGAGTATGCACTGGTGGTATTGCATGGTGCCATTTGGAAGCACAGGTGAATTCACTCCCTGTGGGATAAATTTTGGCCAATGGAAAGCAGGATCCCATGATCAGCTTCAGAGTCCTCCTGGGTGACTAAGTTAAACTATCAGCCAAATGACCAGCAATGTCTCTTGGGGGCTTTTCATGAAATGGAGGTTAGCACATTACTGTATCACTTTGTATGGTTTCCCCTACTTCCCTATTTCTTTCTTTCTCTTTGTTGTTGTTGTTGTTGTTCACTCGTACTATCCTGGGATTCTGCTTCCTTAATAAGACATACCACTTAATCATTGTCTCAGGTTCTATATTCTATGTAATTTGGGCTAATATAATTTGTGGGGGAAGTGTTTCCTAAAGATAGACCCCTAGCATGAGATTTCGCATTTTTCCTGTCCACCCTCTGAATGAAATAAAGACTCAATTCTGATGAGAAATGAAATGGTAACCTCTGGCATGCTGGGACCTCACATCTGCTTAAGCCTTTACCTATGATTAATTGAAATAAGCTACATATGGAGGGTAAAACTCTGGGAAATCAAACAATACAGTGGTAATCATTATGGAGTCAATAATAATTATAAGATCTGCAGAGAATGATGCCTGCTTTTTATGGCACCTTAAATTTTGCAAAATGAAAATGTTTTGCTCAGAGTAGTTTGTTACCCACTTGAGGTATCACCAGTATAATACAACTGATAAGGTCTCCCTTTCAGAACTGAATCACTCATTACACCAGGTGCTAGGAGTTGTACCTGCTGAGTGGTTCTCTGAGAATTACCCTTGTTTCAAGGTAGCTGCTTTGGTCAAAATAAATGACCCTCCTTGGGGTCAGCTTACATCTAAAGACTCCTGATGCTAGGGTGCAAAAGCCTGATCCTCCTGCCTCAATTTGGGACATTTCTGAAAGCTTAACCCTGTATCACATTTTAACATTCTGCTCAATCCTACTTTCCTTCCTCCCTAACAGTGTTTTCCCCTCCAAATTCTACAATAAGTCACCTCAGATTCTTCTTTCAGGGAAATGGAAGCAGTAACAGTAGGTGCGGGAAGGGTTCTTAGGGAGCAGACTCTAAAACGAGATTTCGGTTCTTGTTTAACCACCATTAAGATGTTGGGAAAGACTTCACCATTTACGATTGAGGGAAAACAGTCCCTTGTTAAGTACAGTAGTGGAACAATTGTTAAAACGTTTAACAGTGGTACTACAAAAAGATACTTTGTACTCACACTTCAAAAAATATTTATAGAAGGGAACACACTAGTTGATGCAATATCTCAGGTATCTTAAAGATTTATGGGGATGTGGAAAGGGATGTAGGTAGAGTAAGGTGGGGTGGGATATGAAATAGGTAGACCCTATGGCTTATTCATGTATTGGAGAAAGACAGTGACAGATTGTGAATGATTACTTAACAATTGAATTTAAAATATGATAGTCAGAGGGCCTCCTTGACAATATATAAATTTATTTGAATCTCCCAGGACTTAATCTTAAAGCTATCAAAGAGTCAGGAATGGTGGAATTGTTAACAGCAGCAAACTACTACAAAAATATCTTAGGCTCAATTTAATGTTATTAGGCAAACTTCATCTATAATTAATTATTATAAACCATTATTTCAGAAGTAGTTTCTAGAATCATAAAAAATGCAGTCCTTGGGTCCCGGCTCATTTCATTTATCAAAATATATTTAAGATACATTCATGTTTTGGTATGACTTGATATCTAATTCCTTTTTACATTGAATAGTATTCCATTGTATGGATGCACTGGAGGTTGCCATTCATCCACCTAATGAAGGACGTATTTATCGCCTCTGAATTTTGGAGATTATGAATAAAGCTGCTGTATACATCCACATACAAGATTTTTATTCTTCTAAGTTTTTTTTCTTCCTAGTTTTTATTTAACTTCAAGTTATTTAAGATTCAGTGCAATATTAGTTGAAGGTGTAGTATTTAGTGATTCATCACTTAGGTACAACACCCAGTGATCATAATAACAAATGTCTTTCTTAATCTCCATGACTTTTTTAACCCATCACCCCACTCACTTCCCCTCTGTTTCTTGGTTGTCCTCTCTCTTCCCCCCTTATGTTTCTTTGTTTTGTTTCTTAAATTCCACGTATAAATAGAATCATATGGTGTTTTTCTTTCACTAACTGACTTATTTTGCTTAGCATACTTCCTATCTCCATCCACATCATAGCAAATGGCAAGATTTCATCCTTTTTGATGGCTGAGTAATATTCCATTGTACATGTATACTACCTGTTCTTTATCCACTCATCAGTTGATGGGCATTTGAGCTCTTTTGACAATTTGGATATTGTTGATACTGGTGCTATAAACACTGCAGTTCATGCATCACTTTGAATGAGGCACACTTGCTTGAGAAGAGAAATACTGGCAGAGTATAAGAGGCATCAGACTTGGTATAAGTGGATTAGGCAGCTACTGTTCTGTGCTGTTGTATTTACTATAGGCATTTCTGCATTTATACTGAGAGATAGGAAGGTAAATGGCACCAGCCAGCTCCTTTGTCCCTAGAAATGGGTCTTACTGCTCTTGAGAAAGTGCTCCCAGAAGAGGGAATAATCTTCCTCCATGTGTCCCTAGGGATTTTTTTTAAATTTTTTATTTTTTATAAACATATATTTTTATCCCCAGGGGTACAGGTCTGTGAATCGCCGGCCTAGGGATTTTTTTGATTGCCATTTCACACTGTCTGCATCTTGATTGTTTGTCTTCCTTCCTTCCAGGAGCAGTGCAGTGCCTTCTGGGCTCTATCCTAGGCAAGCCTGCTGACTTTTAAAACTTCAGGCTTTAGGGACATGGTGTGGACAATGGCCTGCACTGGTCTTCTGGGGGCTGGTCTTACCCTATTGGGACCAAGAGAGGTTTTCCCAAAAATGCCAAGTGTACCAGAGCACAGGGATGTGAAACTTAGAACAAGCAGACAAGGCAGCCAGTGTCAGGGCCAAGTTGCCCTTGGTAGGAGACTCTGTCTATGCTTATAGGTGGTGGAGGGAAATGACACCTTCTAGCTCTTCTGTCTCCAGAGAGGGATCTCTATGAAGATGGAATAATCCCCCACACACACATTGTGTGCCCCAGGAATTCCTCATATCCTGTCATCTGCCCCTGGGTTCTTTGCCTGCTTTGTCTCAGGAGTAGGGAAGCACCACTGGGGCTCTATCCCAGCCAAGCCTGCTGACCATTAAAATTCCATTCTTCAATTTGGTTGCAAAAACTCACGAAATCAGACCCTCTGATTTTCCCATCCAATGGCTTTGGAAAAGTGTTCTTGTGCATTTCCCTATGTCTTCCTCTCTCTTTTACCTCTCTCTGTGACCAGGGCTCCCTCCCCCTCCACAGGACTCATGATCCATTTCTCCTCCAAATCACATCTCCACACTTCCTCCTTCCTTCAATGTGGCCTCTTATTTACCTCTAGTCGTGCAGGTTTTTATTTTTTTTTTCTATCAATCCTCAGGTCAATCTCTTGGGTAATCAGAATTATTTGATAATTACCTAGTTGTGTTCAAAGGATGAGATGAACCTAGGGTCGTCCTACTGTGCCTCTATCTTCACATTCACATATAAGTTTTATGTAATATTGGTTTTCATTCCTCAAAGAGAAATATCAAGGTGTAGGCTTTCTGGGTAGTATGGTAGGTGTTCATACAACTTTATAAGATACTGACAAACATTTTCAAAGTAACTATACCATTTTGCATAACCAGTAGCAATGTATGAGAGTTTCAATTGCTTCATATTGTTTCCAGCACTTGGTGTTTTCTTATTTTTCGTTTTTTTCCCTTTTTTTTTTTTTTTAATGCTACTCTGGTGTCTAGTGGTATCTGAACATGGTTTTATTTTGCCATTTTCTGATAACTAGTCATGTTAAGTACCATTTTATTATCCTCATTTCTCATCTATATATTTCTTAGGAGAAGTAGGTCTTCTGTTATTTTGCCCTTTTAAAAATCGTGTTATTTGTTTCTTGTGTTGAGCTTTGCACATTTTTAATACATATCCTTTGTCAGAAATGTGATTCACAGTTATTTTCTCCTAGGTTGTGGCTTATAGTTTTATTATCTCAATAGTGTTTTCTTTTTTTTTTTTTCATTGTGTTGTTAGTCACCATACAGTACATCATTTGTTTATGATGTAGTGCTGCATGACTTATTGTTTGCCTATAACACTGAGTGTTCCATGCAATCTGTGTCCTCCTTAATACCCATCACTAGGCTCACCCATCTTCCCACAACCCTCTCTTCTAAAATGCTCTTTTTGTTTCCCAGAGTCCATAGTCTCTCATGGTTCTATTCCCACTCTGATTTCTCCCCTTCAACATTGATTCAAAACCTAAGGGATATGACAAAGGTGGTCCTAAGAGTGAAATTCATAGCCATACAAGCCTCACTCAAAAAAATAGAAAAATCCCAAATACACAAACTATCTTTACATCTGAAAGATCTGGAGAATCAACAACAAATTAATCCTAACCCATGCACATAAAGGGAAATAATTAAGTGTGAACAGAGATCAATGAATTAGAAACCAGTAGTACATATTAACAAACCTAGAAGCTGGTTCTTTGAAAGAATTAATAAGATCAATAAACCACTGGCCAGACTTATCCAAAAGAAAAGAGACAGGACCCAAATTAATAAAATTATGAATTAAAGGGGAAAGACCATAACTAACACTACAGGAATAGGAGTAATCATCAGAAATTATTATCAACAGTTATATGCCAATAATTTAAGCAACCTAAAAGAAATGGATGCTACCCTGGAAACTTATAAACTTCCAAGACTGAAACAGGAAGAAATTGACAACCTGACTAGACCAATATCTAGTAATGTGATTGAAGCAGTGATCAAAAACCTCCCAAAAAACAAGAGTCCAGGACCCAGGGGACTCCCTGGGGAATTCTACCAAACATTCAAAGAAGTAATACCTATTGTCCTGAAGCTGTTTCACAAAATAGAAACAGAAGGAAAATTTCCACTCTTTCTATGAGGCCAGCACTACCTTGATCTCCAAACCAGGCAAAGACCCCATCAGAAAGAAATTCAGACCAGGGCACCAGCGTGGCTCAGTGGGTTAAAGCCTCTGCCTTCGGCTCAGGTCATGATCCCAGGGTTCTGGGATTGAGCCCCACATCGGGCTCTCTGCTCAGTAGGGAGCCTGCTTCCTCCTCTCTCTGCCTGCCTCTCTGCCTATTTGTGATCTCTGTCCAATAAATACATAAAATCTTAAAAAAAAAAAGAATTTCAGACCAATATCCCTGATGAATATGGATGCCAAGATTCTCAACAAGATCCTAGCCAATAGCATCCAACAGTACATAAAATGATTATTCAACATGACCAAGTGGGATTTATCCCTGGGATGAAAGAGTGGTTCAACATTTGGAAATCAATCAATGTGATAGAACACATAAATAAGAGAAGAGACCAGAACCACATGGGCCTCTCAATTGATGCAGAAAAAAACATTTGACAAAATATAGCATTCTTTCCTGATTAAAACTCCTCAGAGTATAGGGATACAGGCACTATTCCTTACCTTAATAAAACCCATAGCAAATATCATTCTCAATGGGGAAAAACTGAGAGCCTTCCCACTGAGATCAGGAACATGAGAGGGATGCCTACTCTCACCACTATTGTTCAACATTGTAGTAGAAGTCCTAGAAACAGCAATCAGACAACAAAAATAAATAAAAGGTATTCAAATTGGCAAAGAGGTCAAACTCTCTCTCTCTTTGCAGATGACGTGATATTCTATGTGGAAAACCCAAAAGTCTCCACCCCCAAATTACTAGATCTCATACAGCAATTCAGTAATGTGGCAGGATATAAAAACTAATGCACAGAAATCAGTTGCTTTCTTATACACTAAAAATGAAACAATATTGTTTTCAAAGAGCAAAATTTCATTTGCTTTTTATAAAGTCTAATTTATGATCTTTTAAAATATTTTATTTATTTATTTATTTGTTTGTTTATTTTGTCAGAGAGAGAGAGAGAGAGAGAGAGCTCACAGGCAGGGGAAGGAGGAGGTAGAGCAGGCAGAGCAGGCAGAGGGAGAAGCAGTCTCCCTACTGACCAAGAACCCTAGGTGGGACTCCATCCCAGTACCCTGGGATCATGACCTGAGCTAAAGACCAATGCCTAATTGACTAAGCCACCCAGGCATCCCCAGTTTATGATTTCTTATTTTATTTTATTTTGATTTTTTATCATGTTCAGTTATCCGCCATATAGTACATCATTAATTTTTGATACTTCAATGATTCAACAGTTGTGTATAACACTCAGTGCTCATCACAACACATTTCCACCTTAATACCCATCATGGAGCTACCCTATCCATCATCTCCCTCCCCTCCAAAACCCTCAGTTTATTTCCTAGGGTCCATAGTCTCTCACAGTTTGTCTCCCTCTCTGATACCTCCCCTTCAGTTTCCTTCCCTGCCCCCATGGTCTTCCATACTATTCCTTATGTTCCACTTATGAGTGAATCGTATGATTTCTAAATTATATCTTTCCTTTAGTGTGGAAGGTAGGAATTAATTGCCTAATCTAACATCACATTTTTTTCTCCTATGTTTTCTACTTAAAGTTTTATATTATGCTTTTTAAAAAAAGATTTATTTGTCAGAGAGAGAGAGAGCACACACAAGCAGGGGGAGCAGCAGGCAGAGGGAGAAGTAGGTTCCTCACTGAGCAAGGTGCCTGATGCAGAACTCCATCCCAGGACCCTGGAACGATGACCTGAGCTGAAGGCAAACACTTAACTGACTGACCCACCCAGGAATCCCTATACTATAAGATTTTACATTTAATTCTGTGATCCATTGGGGTTAATTTGTATATAATATTAGATATAATGATATAAAATTAATATGCATAATTTCATATAAAGTATATAAATATAAAATTTGCCAGAGGAAAATACTATCATTTCAGTGGTTACATTTAAAAACTTCCTTTTATGGGGCACCTGGGTGGCTGGTTAAGTGTCTGCCTTCAGCTCAGGTCATGATCCCAGGGTCCTGGGATCAAGCCCTGGAGCCTGCTTTTCCCTCTCCTTTTCTCTCTCTCTCTCAAATAAATAAATAAAATATATATATAAAAAAACTTTTACATGTAACACTTCTTATTGTTAAGACATCTTAACAAACTAGATATGGAAAGAAACATTCTTTAATAAAGAAAATTTATCAAAAGGCATAGTATTTCTCATACTTAATGGTGAAAATGTAGGCAATTACTGTCAACATTATTAGTATGTCTTCTCTGACCACTTCTTTTTAACATTGTATTGATAAAAAAAAATTTGGTAGGTAATGAGGTTAAAAAGTAAGAATCAAAATTGTTATTCACTAACAATATGATTACATAAACATTCTAAGAAAATCTACAGATGTGTTATTAGAATTAAGAATTGAATGATTGACTCCAGCAAGGAAGTTAGATAAAAGATCAATAAAATCAAATAAAATCAAAAAAGTAATATATATATATATATATATATATATATATATATGTGTGTGTGTGTGTGTGTGTGTGTGTATACACATACATCTCAATTAAATTCTTGAACTTTATCTATATTCATACAGAAAATATACCATCAAAACGATTATATCCAGGGAACCTGGGTGTCTCAGTGGGTTTAGTGTCTTATTCTTGATTTTGGCTTGTCATGATCTCAAGATTGTGGGACTGAACCCCACATGGGCCACTGTGCTGGGCATGGATTCTACTTGAGATTCTCTCTCCCTGTCCCTCTGCCCCCCCCTTTCTCTCTCTTTCTTAAAAATAGAAGATCACATTCACAACAGCAACATTATAGTAGCAGTAGGGGAGATAAACTATAATCAAAACAAGTAAAAATAGGGGTCATGCAAAAAAAATAGTTTAAAAAAAAGTGTTACCAGTTATGCCAGGATATAGTGCAGTCAGAGCCAATCTCACACAACTTCAGAGAATGTGACATTTGAGCAAAGACTTGAAAACGGTGACTTAGGTAGTCAAGGAGAAGGGCATTCCAGCAGAGGAAATAGAGCAATTGCTCAAAGGTGAGAGCATGACTAACTTAATGTGAAGAATGGCCAAGAGTTTAGTGCATAGCTTAAGATCACTGACATACATACAATAAAACACATAATAAGATATTCACTGAAGTGAAAGTGGGAACACAACTATCCATAAATAGCAGAATGGATAGCTTGTGGCATATTTATTCACACAAGGGAATATTATATAACAATGTGAATAAATGTTTTACATTTGTCAACATAGATACCCCTAATATAAAAAGTTGACTAAATTAGCAAGCTATGAAAAAGATAGAAATAAATATATAAATGTTAAAACTGCACATATCAATTACTTATAGATATAGGTATATGGTTAATGAGTTCATGCTTATGAAAAAAACATAAAAACATGGAAAAGAATAATACGCCATTTTTAGTAGTTACTTCTAAAGGAGGCAATTTTGAATAAGTGAGTTGCCCAAAAGGGCCTTCCTCCATATGTAATGATTTATTTATTTTCAAATAGACTATTATCATTTATTAAATATGGGTAGTGGATCCTTGGGTAATTGATATATTATTCATTTTATATGTTTCTGATACATTCACATGATGTGATGAAAACTTGGTGTTATATGCAACTGAATTACTAACTCTAGATCTGAAACTAATGATGTACTATGTGTTGCTTAATTAAATTTAAAAAAAAGATAATTAATTCAAAAATATTCTCTGCTAAAAGTAAGCTCTTCCTTTTAGGCATTCTTGTTCCTGTTACTTACATACAGAATTTTTCATATATATATCTGTTTTTACTGCACTTTAGGTCTTTAAGGAGGTAGATAGTAGTTACATCATTTACAAAGTTCCCAAAACACTTAGTATAGTGCTTTACACAGAATGAATATTTGATAAACCTGTGAGAATTATTAAAATCATATAAAATTAATGTACTTCTAATTGTCATTTGTGATTTTCCCCATGTTTGTGATTAGGATGATTGATAGGAGTACAGAATAGAAGAAAAGTATATGAGATATTGTCTATATGTTTATAAATTTTAAATTAAGTTTTAGTTAAAAGCAATACAAAACAAACAAGCAAAAAACTCAGGTGGCCAATCTTGCCTGAGTGTAGTGAAGAGGATATAGTCTGGGGTGGTTGACACCTAGATTTATGAGTATATAGAAGCATGTGTATTGGCTTATAAAGAAAGTCTCACTACTGCAGAATAGACAAGGGGAGAAAATAGTCCTTCTAGGTCAGTACTTATAAAAAGGAGTAAGGCAGTAAGCTAAAAGTCATAAAAATTATGCTGGGAAATGAATAATTTACTTGACGTGTTGGTAATTTTTAATGATAATGAAGGTCATCTGTCACCTGCACAAAGAAAGCATATGCCTTTCAGTGCGCATTTGTATATTTAATTTTAACAGCCTTGAATGTGGTTAGCCAGATAATAAACTTAGTTAAAAGGTTTTTCTTCATTTCAAATTACTGATTTGACAAAAATATAACTGGTAATTCAAAATGTGTAACATTTGGTCCTTGGAAAGAGAGGCTTAGCTTGACTTTGTTTTCTCAACTCCTAACATTGAAAAAAACCTCAAGTGGTTCTGTATGAAGAAAATTCATCTCTCATTTATACATGACAGAATGCATCCATAATAGTTCATATAGATTTAGAATTGAATTCTTAATGCAATCAATATTTCTGTGGGAAGCTCTTTCTCAATATACCATCAAGATATTTTTCAATATACTATCACATTTTTAGTTCTCTAAGTGAAAAAAATTTATTGCAATTGTATATGCAATATATATATATAATTGTGATATATATGTATATATATATACATATATATATATATATATCCCATATTCATATACTGTAAATGTGAAAATAGGAGCATTTCAATGAAAGGTTAATATGATGACTTTAATTTGGTGTTTCAAACATTAAAATAGTGTCTTAACTAAATTTCTTTAATAGAAACATTCCAGCAATAAGAACAAAAGCAATCTAAGAGAGTTGTGTGCACTGGGCATGGTTTTAAAAAGTCAGTAAGGTTGAGATATTTAAGTCAAATATTCTGAGTTATTGATAGCTTTGTAGTCAGTTTAACCTGGCACTATCCTGAAAAAACTAGTCTGTATTGGTTAGATGAAAGTCAAACAGGTTTTCTCCTGATGGAATATAAAGTTGTGACAGAGACACTGGCAACTCTATATTAATAAACTTGCTATCTCTTGGAATTCAGGATTTTAGAAAGGTATTACATGACACTTGACATCACGTCATTCTCATTTTGTTCAACTGAGATTTCCTTTTTTATCACTTATTAGTAATGATAATAATTTCTTATATTTAAATAATGTTTAACAGGTTTACAGTTACTTGATGCTTACTATTTCATTTCCTAACCACAAAAACCTGTGACTGGTAGGAATATGCACTTTATAAATGATGAAACTGAGCTTGTAGAAGTTTTATGACTTGCTTGAGGTCAGTGATCTGTTTGTAGCAAATATCAGATTGAAATCCAAGTTTGGAGAGCTCTCCAGTGTTCTTTAGAATAAGGTATGGTGTTCCCTCATTATTTAAAATAAAAAGCATAAACATTACAAAAGCAAACCTTTTGCTTAAGCAATTTTCAGAAATATTTCTGAAGTACATAATACAGTTTACAGCTTTTCCTCAAAGAAATTGAATTTTTTTTTCTTTTTCTTTCCACTTTTTCAATACAGTAGTACTACTTATCAATTCTAATAAGGACTAGTATTATAAATGTATATTTCCTACAATACTTTTTAAAATATAGGAAAATAATGGTCACTTGAAATTGTGATGGTGATATATCTTTCTTATTTAAGATTTTATTTGTTTATTTGAGAAAGACAGAGACAGAAATAGTGGCAGAGAACATGAGTGGGGAGGAGAGGGAGAAGCAGTCTCCCCACTGAGAAGAAAGCCCTGACATGGGGCTCAATCCCAGGAACTGGGGGATCATGACTTGAGCTGAAGGTAGATGCTAACCAACTGAGCCACCCAGGCACCCCAATGATGAGTCTTTATAGGAAAACACAGGTTAGATCTCATAAATATGTAACATGAGAAGTTCTCAAAGTCTATGACAAAGACATTCATTCAGTTAATCAAAATCTGTGAATTTAACAAATATTTGTTGATGATTCTAAATAAGAATCACATTATGTCTTTGAGATAAAAATGAGCATAAGACATGACTTTTTGTAGGCTCTGGTAAGTAAAACAGAATAAAAAGGAAAGGAGAACATGTTAAGCACAATTCCTGTTTCATGGAGTTTATTTCTTACGGGGCATAGGGTGTGAAAAATAAGTACTATGCTTTTCAAAAGGCAGAAGCTTGCCAACAATGATTAACTTTGTAATTTGACTTAAAAATCAAGGGTTAGGCAGAGAGAAAGGAAAAAGAGTGACAGTATAAGCAAAGTGCTCAGATAGAAATGGATTGTTCTTATTTAGGTGATGAAATATGATGAAAGCAATGTTTAAGAAAGCATTCTGGGGAGAGGAGTCAAGATGGCAGAGAAGTAGCAGGCTGAGACTACTTTAGGTAGCAGGAGATCAACTAGATAGCTTATCTAAAGATCGCAAACACCTACAAATCCAATGGGAGATCGAAGAGAAGAAGAACAGCAATTCTAGAAACAGAAAATCAACCACTTTCTGAAAGGTAGGACTGGTGGAGAAGTAAATCCAAAGTGACAGGAAGATAGACTGCGTGGGAAGGGGCTGGCTCCCGGCAAGCAGCAGAGCAATGGACCACAAAATCAGGACTTTTAAAAGTCTGTTCCCCTGAGCGACATCGCTCCAGAGGCTAAACCGAGGTGAAGCCCACGTGGGGTCAGCATGGCCTCAGGTCCTGCAGGGTCAAAGAAGGATCGGGGGTGTATGAGTATCGCAGAGCTTGCAGGTATTAACATGGAGAAGCCGGCTACAGAGACAGAGACGAGGAGTGACGTCACAGCTCAGGGTTACCTTGAACCGGTTAAAGTCTCAGTGAGCTTGGAGCGCGGCTGGAGGCCAGGGAGATGGGAGTAAATGGGTGCTGTTCTCTGAGGGCACACGGAGGAGTGGGGTCCCAAGCCCTCGGCTCCTCCAGGCCGGAGACCGGGAGGCCACCATTTTCATTCCCATCCACCGGAACTCTAAGGATAGCGCTCAGGGAACAAAAGCTCCTGAAAGCAAACCCAAGCAGATTACTCAGCCGGCCACTGGTGAGGGCTGTGCAATTCTGCCTGGGGCAAAAACACTTGAGAATCACTACAACAGGCCCTTCCCCCAGAAGATCAACAAGAAATCCAGCCAGGACCAAGTTCACTTACCAAGGAGTGCAGGTTCGATACCAAGGAGAGCAGCGGAATTCCAGAGGAGGAGAGAGCAAAGCACGGGACTCATGGCTTTCTCCCGATGATTCTTTAGTCTTGCAGTTAATTTATTTTTTTTTCTTTTTCAATTTTTTTCTCTCTTCTTCTGTTAATTTTTTTTAACTTTTACCCTTTTCTCTTTTTAACATTTTTAACTAGTTTATCATATATATATATATCTATATATATATATATATATCTTTTTTATATTTTTTCTTATTTATTTTCTTTTGTTAATTGTTTCTTTCTTTCTTTTCTTTTTTTTTTTTCTTTCAGAACCTCTTTTTATCCCCTTTCTCCCCCTCACGATTTGGGATCTTGTCTGATTTGGTTAAAGCATATTTTCCTGGGGTCTTTGCCAACCTTTTAGTATTTTACTTGCTCCTTCATTACTCTTATCTGGACAAAATGACAAGACAGAAAAATTCACCACAAAAAAAAAAAAAAAAAAAAAGAGAAAGGGGCCGTACTGAAAACGAGGGACCTAATCAATATGGACATTGGTAATATGTCAGATCTAGAGTTCAGAGTGACATTTCTTAAGGTTCTAGCCAGGCTCAAAAAAGGAATGGAAGATGTTAGAGAAACCCTCTCAGGAGATATAAAAGCCCTTCCTGGAGAAATAAAAGAACTAAAATCCAATCAAGTTGAAATAAAAAAAGCTATAAATGAGGTGCAATAAAAAATGGAGGCTCTCACTGCTAGGATAAATGAGGCAGAAGAAAGAATTAGCGATATAGAAGACCAAATGACAGAGAATAAAGAAGCTGAGCAAAAGAGGGACAAACAGCTACTGGACCACGAGGGGAGAATTCAAGAGATAAGTGACACCATAAGACGAAACAACATTAGAATAATTGGGATTCCAGAAGAAGAAGAAAGAGAGAGGGGAGCAGAAGGTATACTGGAGAGTATTATTGGAGAGAATTTCCCCAATATGGCAAAGGGAACAAGCATCAAAATCCAGGAGGTGCAGAGAACCCCCCTCAAAATCAATAAGAATAGGTCTACACCCTGTCACCTTATAGTAAAATTTACAAGTCTTAGTGACAAAGAGAAAATCCT
This sequence comes from Mustela erminea, assembly GCF_009829155.1. Lineage (NCBI taxonomy): Eukaryota > Metazoa > Chordata > Mammalia > Carnivora > Mustelidae > Mustela > Mustela erminea. Next base: position 81,121,041 of record NC_045635.1, on the reverse strand, counting down.
GAAAGCAGCCAGGGAAAAGAAGTGTGTAACATACAATGATAAAAATAATAGATTGGAAGCAGACTTATCCACAGAGACCTGGCAGGCCAGAAAGAACTGCCATGATATATTCAGAGCACTAAACGGGAAAATCATGCAGCCAAGAATACTATATCCAGCTAGGCTATCACTGATAATAGAAGGAGAGATTAAAGCTTCCAGAACAAACAAAAACTCAAAGAATTTGCAAACACCAAACCACCTATACAGGAAATACTGAAAGGGGTCATCTAAGCAAAGAGAAACTCTAAAAGTAGTAGATCAGAAAAGAACAGAGACAATATACAGTAACAGTCACCTTACAGGCAATACAATGGCACTAAATTCATATCTCTCAATAGTTACCCTGAATGTTGATGGGCTAAATGCCTCAATCAAAAGACACAGGGGATCAGAATGGATGAAAAAAACCAAAACCCTTCTATATGTTGCCTACAAGAAACTCATTTTAAACCCAAAGACAACACCAGATTTAAAGTGAGGGGGTGGAAAATAATTTACCATGCTAATGGACATCAGAAGAAAGCAGGAGTGGCAATCCTTATATCAGATCAAATAGATTTTAAGCCAAAGACTATAATAAGAGATGAGAAAGGAGACTATATCATACTCAAAGGATCTGTACAACAAGAAGATCCAACAATTTTAAATATCTATGCTCTTAACGTGGGGGCAGCCAACAATATAAACCAATTAACAACAAAATCAAAGAAACACATTAACAATAATACAATAATAGTAGGCGACTTTAACACTCCTCTCACTGAAATGGACAGATCATCCAAACAAAAGATCAAAAAGGAAATAAAGGCTTTAAATGACACACTGGACCAGATGGACATCACAGATATATTCAGAACATTTCATCCCAAAGCAACAGAATACACATTCTTCTGTAGTGCACATGAAACATTCTCCAGAATAGATCACATCCTGGGTACTAAATCAGGTCTCAACTGGTATCAAACGATTGGGATCATTCTCTGCATATTTTCAGATCACAGTGCTCTGAAGCTAGAACTCAATCACAAGAGGAAATTTGGAAAGAACCCAAACACTTGGAGACTAAACAACATCCTTCTAAAGAATGAATGGGTCAACCAGGAAATTAAAGAAGAATTGAAGAAATTCATGGAAACAAAGGATAATGAAAACACAATGGTTCATAATCTGTAGGACTCAACAAAGACAGTCCTGAGAGGAAAATATATAGCGGTACAAGCCTATCTCAAGAATCAAGAAAGGTCTCAGGTACACAACCTAACCGTACACCTAAAGGAGCTGGAGAAAGAACAGGAAAGAAACACTAAACCCAGCAGGAGAAGAGAAATCATAAAGATCAGAGCAGAAATCAATGAAATAGAAACCAAAAAAATGATAGAACAAATCAACGAAACTAGGAGCTAGTTCTTGGAAAGAATTAATAAGATTGATAAACCCCTGACCAGACTTATGAAAAAGAAAAGAGAAAGGATCCTAATAAATAAAATCATGAATGAAAAAGGAGAGATCACAACTAACACCAAAGAAAGACAGACAATTATAAGAACATGCTATGAGCAACTCAACGCCAACAAATTTGACAATCTGGAAGAAATGGATGCATTCCTAGAAACAGATAAACTATCACAACTGAACCATGAAGAAATAGAAAACCTGAACAAACCAATAACCAGTAAGAAGATTGAAACAGTCATCAAAAATCTCCAAATAAACAAAAGCCCAGGGCCAGACAGCTTCCCAGGGGAATTTTATCAAACATTTAAAGAAGAACTAATTCCTATTCTCCTGAAACTGTTCCAAAAAATAGAAATGGAAGGAAAACTTCCAAACTCATTTTATGAGGCCAGAATCACCTTGATCCCAAAACCAGACAAGGATCCCATCAAAAAAATGAACTACAGACCAACATCCTTGATGAACACAGATGCGAAAATTCTCACCAAAATACTAGCCAATAGGATTCAACAGTACATTAAAAGGATTATTCACCACGACCAAATGGGATTTATTCCAGTGCTGCAAGGTTGGTTCAACATCTGCAAAACAATCAATGTGATACAATACATTAATAAAAGAAAGAACAAGAACCATATGATATTCTCAGTAGATGCTGAAAAAGCATTTGACAAAGTACAGCATCCCTTCCTGATCAAAACTCTTCAAAGTGTAGGGATAGAGGGCACATACCTCAATATTATCAAAGCCATCTGTGGAAAACCCACCACAAATATCATTCTCAATGGAGAAAAACTGAAAACTTTTCTGCTAAGGTCAAGAACACAGCAGGGATGTCCATTATCACCACTGCTATTCAACATAGTACTAGAAATTGTAGCCTCAGCAATCAGAAAATAAAAGAAAATTAAAGGCATCCAAATCGGCAAAGAAGAAGTGAAACTATCACTCTTCACAGGTGATATGATACTATATGTGGAAAACCCAAAAGACCCCACTCCAAAACTGCTAGAACTTGTACAGGAAATCAGTAATGTGTCAGGATATAAAATCAATGCACAGAAATCAGTTGCATTTCTCTACAGCAACAACAAGACAGAAGAAAGAGAAATTAGGAAGTCAATCCCATTGCAGTTGCACCCAAAACCATAAGATACCTCTGAATTAACCTAACCAAAGAGGCAGAGAATCTATATGAAGAAAACTATAAAGTAATCATGAAAGAAATTGAGGAAGACACAAAGAAATGGAAAAATATTCCATGTTCCTGGATTGGAAGAACAAATATTGTGAAAATGTCTATGCTACCTAAAGCAATCTACACATTTAATGCAATTCCTATCAAAGTACCATCCATCTTTTTCAAAGAAATGGAACAAATAATCTTAAAATTTATATGGAACCAGAAAAGACCTCAAATAGCCAAAGGAATATTGAAAAAGAAAGCCAAAGTTGGTGGCATCATAATTCCAGACTTCAAGCTCTATTGCAAAGCTGTCATCATCAAGACAGCATGGTACTGTCACAAAAACAGACACATAGATCAATGGAACAGAAAAGAGAGCCCAGAAATAGACCCTCAACTCTATGGTCAACTAATCTTCGACAAAGCAGGAAAGAATGTCCAGTGGAAAAAAGACAGCCTCTTCAATAAAAGGTGTTGGGAAAATTGGACAGCCACATGCAGAAAAATGAAATTGGACCATTTCCTTACACCACACACGAAAATAGACTCAAAACGGATAAAGGACCTCGATGTGAGAAAGGAATCCATCAAAATACTTGAGGAGAACACCGGCAGCAACCTCTTCGACCTCAGTCGCAGCAACATCTTCCTAGGAACATCATAAAAGGTAAGGGAAGCAAGGGTAAAAATGAACTATTGAGATTTCATCAAGATCAAAAGTTTTTGCACAGCAAAGGAAACAGTGAAGAAAACCAAAAGACAACTGACAGAATGGGAGAAGATAGTTAGTTGCAAACAACATATCAGATAAAGGGCTAGTGTCCAAAATCTCTAAAGAACTTAGCAACCTCAACACCCAAAGAACAAATAATCCAATCGAGAAATGGGCAGAGGACATGAACAGATATTTCTTCAAAGAAGACATCCAGATGGCCAACAGACACATGAAAAAGTGCTCCATATCACTCGGCATCAGGGAAATACAAGTCAAAACCACAATGAGGTATCACCTCACACCAGTCAGAATGGCTAAGGTTAACAAGCCCAGAAATGACAGATGCTGGCGAGGGTGCGGAGAAAAGGAAACCCTCCTACACTCTTTTTGGGAATGCAAGCTGGTGCAACCACTCTGGAAAACAGCTTGGAGGTTCCTCAAATTGTTGAAAATAGAACTACCCTATGACCCAGCAATTGCACTACTGGGTAGTTACCCTAAAGATACAAATGTAGTGATCCGAAGGGGCACGTGCACCCGAATGTTTGTAGCAGCAATGTCTACAATAGCCAAACTATGGAAAGAACCTAGATGTCCATCCACAGATGAATGGATAAAGAAAAGTGGCATATATACACAATGGAATACTATGCAGCCATCAAAATAAATGAAATCTTGCTATTTGCGACCACATGGATGGAACTAGAGGATATCATGCTTAGCGAAATAAGTCAATCAGAGAAAGACAACTATCATATGATCTCCCTGATATGAGGAAGTGGAGATGCAACATAGGGTCTTAAGTGGTAGGAGAAGAATAAATGAAACAAGATGGGATTGGGAGGGAGACAAACCATAAATGACTCTTAATCTCACAAAACATACTGAGGGTTGCTGGGGTGAGGAGGATTCGGAGAAGGGGGGTCGGGTTATGGACATTGGGGAGGGTATGTGCTATGGTGAGTGGGTGAAGTGTGTAATCCTGGTGATTCACAGACCTGTACCCCTGGGAATAAAAATATATTATATGTTTATAAAAAATGAAAAATAAATAAATAATTAAAATTTAAAAATAAAGAGCATTCTGGTAGTTACATAAGGTCTGTATCTATAGCGTTTAACCCCTACAATGCACACTGTCTTGGAAGAAGGCAGTTTAATTTCCTTTTTTTTTGCTTCCTGTGCAACTGTATCAGATTCACAGTCTGAAACTTAAAGATAACAACCAGCCTGTTAGGAGAGAGAGAATAAATTCTGGTACCTTGAATGTTGAAACCTCCAATAATTTATTCCAACCAAATGGTGTGTGAGGTTGGGGATGGGAAAGACACAGTGAAAGGTGTCTTTCACTAGTGAAAGGTGTGGGTAAGTGATTGCACTTTTCATTATAGTCTATTTATTTTAGAATATCTGAAATCCAGTCAATGGAAATAAGATTATTTTCCAGTTCATTGTGTGACTCTTACATGAAAGACAAAAAAATTAACCAGGAGCTGAGTATATCTAATTCATTTCCCCATGTAGATTTAAGAGAGTTATTTTCCCATAAATAAGTGGAATGAGAATGCATCCAGGTAATTTCCAGTATAGAAACCATATAATAGTAGCTTCATTTGAGGATGATATGAAAGAAAGCAGCACAACAATAACAAAACATAGACCCTGTGAAGAAATTCTTTACTTCTCCAGAGATTTCAAAAATGAAAATGAATTTGGTAAATACCCTCTTTGTTTTTGTAAATAATATCTTAAAATAACCAGAAAGAGTGGAGCTTTGTTGCAGTCTCTACCAAAACAAAACACATTCAAGTTCTCTGAAATGATAAAAAGCTAAAAAGAGAACAATTTGTTATGAATAGGTAACTGATTAAGATGAGAATAAGGACTACAGGGAAACTAACAAAACTCAATAATGATATCTACATCAGAGGCTGTAAAAGTTATAATTAAGTGTGTATTTTAATTAAATCAATGATACTGAGAATATAGTCCTTCAATAACAAAGAGATAAATGTGATGTCAGTATATGTAAATATGAAAGAAAAAGAATGGGATTTACTACAAGAGGAAAACTGAAAAAGTCGATCATAACTAGAACAATAAAAGCAATCTTTCCTAATTAAAAATTTAAAATATCTGCAATAGTTAGTAAATATAGTAATGTAGGAATATGCTTTACTCTAATTCTGAATTCTACAAAAATAAACAAAAACAACAATAAAAATTAATTAAACACATAATAAAACAAAGAAATATATTTGCTTAGTATACCCTAATTTTCATAAAATTTAAAAAAAAAGTCACTGAGAACTGACCTAAAATTCCACTACTTTAAAGAACAAGAAAATTAGGGAGAAATAAGTTAAGATTTTTAAATATCCAATTAAAATTTTTAGCTTGACATGAGCTGGAATTGTACTTGGATTGTGTGTGGATGGTATACATATATAGCTTTAGTAGAATACATTTAAGGGAGTTTTCATTTGATTTGTTCATTTTCTCTCTGAAGTAGAAGGAAAGGTGTCTGGTAGAAATAATAATACAAATTTTGGAATTTTGAGAATAATGGAAGGAGTCTCAAAAAGGTATTATGGATAAGGAAAAGTCCAAGATAAATATGTAGACTATGATTTTCTGTTGGTTATTCTTCATAATTATGTACTTTTCCCTATTCCTGATTAGCAATCTGTATGAAGAGTGCAGAAGTTCTACCAGTACATTGGAATATAAGCAATGGGTTTTAATATAATTACACAGAAGTGATTGAAAGATAAGTTGAAGAATTTAGGTGGAATATGAAAATCAATTAAAAGAGGATGAATAGTTGACAGGAGAAATGTAGTAGGCTTCAGTGACTTGTGTAAGAGGAACAGGTATATTATGAATGACTGAATGAGATAATATATGAGCAGAACATTGCAGTCATATGATGGATCATTTGAGTTCAGAATTTCAGAAGCAATGGCACTGTAGAAGTTTACACGGTGTGCAGTATACACATTGGATGTGGCCGAAGTGTTGTTAAATTGTGCAGTGAAATTCTTTCAAGATAAAAATGTCAAGAAAGGCAAACAAATAACAAAGTCTAGGATGGAAATAAAGATTTTAAAATATGTCAAAGTTTTGATAAATGTAGGTAAGTTTTTAGAAGTTGAGTACATGACAGGAATGTGACAATTTCAGGCCAAAATAAACATACTGCAAAAACTTCAAAAAATCAGGAATTTAAATTATGATGGAAAACTATTGATTTGAAGGTGTTAGCATAGAATTAGGACAGTATGGCATTGGAGTTAAAGGTGTGGAATCTGAAATTAAATTGTCTAGGTTTAAATGATGGCTCCTTCTGTAGCTGTGTAACCTTAGAAAATTTACATATACTCTCCATGGCTGTTTCTTCATTTCTAAAATGAAGATATTTTTATTCACGTAACAGTGCTGTTGTGTTTGTTTAACTAATTAATGTAAATTATGTTATATAAGAACAGGTCTAGTTACATGTAATGGAAAGCCCAATACATTTATTTTAAAAAATATTTTATTTATTTGCCAGAGAGAGAGAGGAGAGAGTGAAAGAGAGAGAGAGAACACAATTAGAGGGAGCATCTGACAGAGGGAGGAGCACACTCCCTGCTGAGCAGGGAAGCCCAATGTAGGACTTGATCCCAGGACCCTTGGATCATGACCTGAGCCATGACCTGAGCCAAAAACAGATGCTTAATTGACCAAGTCACTCAGGCATCCCCAGAAAACCCAATTTGAAGAAACAATAAAAAGTGATTTTGTTTATTTGTTTTTCTGACATAAGTAGAAACCTATAGGTAGACAATTCAGAGCTAAGATGATGACTTCATGGTGCCATCAGTGTTTTCAGTCTTCATTTGTTTGAAAGGCTCACTTGTCATTGAAGGTTAATCTAGTCTACTTGTAAGATAGCTCCTATTTTCCAAATCACCTGCCAAAAAGAGTGCAACTAGTTTTAGCCTAGAAAAAGGAAGGGAACATAGGAAACAAAAAATCAAAGGAAAAAAAGAATCATACCAGTTGAATCTCTTCTCCATTTCTAGAGAGCTTTTCAAGGAAGCCTGACCCAACTTTCTCTTTTTTTAAATCTCAGTTTTTGTGGGTCAGAAGTCTGGGCATGACATGGACTGATAGTTTGCTCAGGGTCTCACCAGACTGAAATCAAGGTATCAGCAGGGGCTGCACTTCTAATTTTGACTCCGAGTCCTATCCCAAGCTCAATAGTTGACAGAATTCAGTTCCTTGTGATTGTGGGATGGGGGATTCTGTTTTCCTTTTAGCTGTCAGAAGGGATTGCTCTGCACACTTAGAGGACTATCACAGTACCTTGTTATGTGGCCCCTATAAACAAATAACAACATGGATATTTTACTTTGTTCCCAGCAGGCCCAGTTGCACCCTCTGGTTTCACCAACTGGAGAACACTCTCTGCTTCTAATGAGCTAATTTAATTAGGTTAAATCCACCTGGATCATCTCCCTATCTTAAGGTAAATTGATTTGGGACCTTAATTACACCTGCAAAATCCCTTTCTAGCAGTGCTTAAATTAGTGTCTCATTGAGTTAAATGGGGGAAGGTACATATATACCTAAAGGCAAGAATGTTTTGGGGCCATCTTAGAATTCTGCCTGCCACAGAAATTGACCAAGGAAAATAAAATGTGCAACATGATGTGCTTAGCTGGTCAGAAAATTGCCAAGAGAATTGAGTAACCTCTGCTTTAAAGTGTGCATGACATACAGGATTTCCCAGATTTATTTGTATTTGGAATTGATTTTTCTATCTTCTTTGAAAGTGAGTTACTTAATTAAAATATTCACCCAACAAGTGCCTAAAATCTCTGTGTATATTTTTGACCACTAAAACCAAGAAGTAGTATTGTGCTCTAATATTTGTTAACAGTCTTTGTTACATTTGCATTCTGCCAGGAAAATTGCAAACAAGAAATTTGTTTTTAAATATTCCACAAAAGTAAAATTGCAAAGGTGTATAGTAACCATTTTCATTATCAAAATACTTAAGAAGTGATTTTTCTGAATTATAGAAACATTAAATAGCTTGGTTTTAGTTGGGCAAAAGGAGCAATTTACAATTGGTAGCTATTATCAGTTATGGGACTTCTCTCACCATTTTTCACCAAATACCTGTGAATGTTTGTGATTATTATGCTTAAGTATCTGTGTGTACAATTTTTTCTCAATTGTGTTAATGCATTTTTATGTTATGCATCTTAAAATGACTAAAAATCACCACCACCCAGAAATAAACACTGTTAACACTTTGGTACATTTTCCTAAAATCTTGTAAATATAATTAACATAATATAGGTTCTATTTCCCTTATTTTAATGTACTTCTTTTTAATGTACTATTTTACAATATGTATTATAATGTACTGCTTTTATAAAATGAATTATAATGTACTACTAATAATGTACTACTTTTATAATATGAATTATGTACATAAGTGCATATATATATGTTATATGATTATAAGTACATAATACAAATAGTGGAAAAATATAAGTTCAAAATAAAAGAGAAAAGAAAAATATATCAAAATTTGGAATGTAACAGACTGAAATACAAGCAGTGGTTATCTTTATGGGTGAAATCTTGGTGATGTATTTTTCTTCTTCTTTACTGTATATTCCTAATGTTCTATACTGACTGTGGTGCTAAGTTTATATTGTAAGAACAAACAAACCTTTCTTTTAAGAGAAAACGATAATTTGAGGATTCTTTTCATGAAATTTAATAAAAATCTGCTAAAAGTAAAGAGTAAGTGAAATAGATGAAAGGGCTTTAGAAGTACAAAATTCTAGTTATAAAATAACATTCATAGAGATGTCATGTACAAAATATGGGACATATTCAATAATATTTACTAACTTTGTGTAATGACAGATGGTAATTAGATTTATGGGGAATAATTTCATAATTTATAAAAATATTGAATCATTATGATATAACTAACAGGGTATTGTATGTCAAGTATATGTCAATAAAATAAATAAAGAAATAAATAACAATATTTACTTTAGAGTAAAATTTAAAACATTAAGCTGTCAAAATTGAAATTAAAATTTCTCTTATAGAAAAATTATGGTGTCTAACATTTTACAACATCCTACAATTTTACCCTTATTGTGTACATCTTCAGTTTTATAGTTAATTTACATAAGCAAGATAGGTTTGTAAATTTTTGTTCTGCTTTTATTACTTGCAAATGCAGGCTTACCAGAAGTTGTTTGGTAATATTAGAGAAGAAAAAGCCAGACTGCATTACTTTGTCATACATCTATAAATGTTGCTATTATACAGTGAATATGATGGCCTAAAGACCCATCATTATTTTTAGTTGTCAACCAACTGATCCATTTTTTCCTGATTTTAAACAAGCTGTTAGATGTAGAGCTCAGTTTAATCTGTCTGAGGTTTTATGGGTTTCATATGCCTGAGTTGCCCAGATGTTTGCAATAGTTTGCTGATAAACTAGTCCTCTAATGGAGGGGAAAGGACCTCTGGTTTGTAGCATTTTCTAGTATAAGCACTTCTGCCATGAGACAATTTTTAGCTTCTAATAATTGCAATACCAGTTTACAAACTTCCTGAAAATTTAACAATCAGATGTTGTGAACCTGTGTGAGCCAGCTCCAGAATACTGGTATTTGAGCTGAGAACTTACTGTGTGACTCAGTAATATGCTTAGTTCATTTCTAAGCAAAGAAAATTTGATTCAATTTCATTTTAACTGTAACATTTTATTTGATACTGTAACCCATGCTAAATCAAAAATACTGCAAGTATAATAAGAACTGAGTCTGAGAATAGTTGAATTAATTACCTGAAATTGCTCAACTGCTAATTACCTAATTTTATAACCTCTATTTTTTTTCTGTATATTCATTATCAAAATCCAAAATCCAGGAAATATATTCTTATAATCAATATGAAAAGATAAAAAAAATTAAAAAAAGATAAAAAAGTTTTAGTTTTGTAGACAGCATTAAACTCATAGAACCATGAACATCCTTTAGTAAGCTACCATTGTAGACATCAACAATACATTTGGATTCATTTTCCAAAAATAAATCATATTTAGATAAAAATTTAAATATAATATGTTTTAAGATACTATATATATATATTTCATTTTTTTTCTTTTTATTTAAGAAAATAGGGGCTCTTGGGTGGCTCAGTTGTTAAGTGGTTGCCTTCAGCTCAGGTCTTGAGATTGACCCCTGCATAGGGCTCACTGCTCAGCTGGAAGCCTGCCTTTCCCTCTACCATTTCCCCAGTGTGTGTTCCCTCTCTTGCTGTGTCTCTCTCTGTCAAATAAATAAATAAAATCTTCAAAAAATAAAAATTAAAATAAACATATTAGGAAAGTGAACACCTATATAGGAAGAAAGAGATTACTACTTTCCTTTTGATATTGCTTCTGGCTCATATAGATGGTGACATCCAAAAAGAACAAATAAATGAGGATTATTGATAGTTGGTACCTTAAAAAGAGGAGGAGATATGCTAGCATATCAAAAAGCCTAGGAACATTTGATTGACATTTGGAAATAATGAATCTTTATGTTTGAAAAACTAAGAATAAAAATTATTAAGAGTGGCACTTCTGTTTTTCATTTAGATATGAAAGAGAGTTAGATAGAAAATTACTCTTGATTTTACAGTGAATAAAAGCTGGACCAATGGAAAGTTGGCAACTTTTCTTCAGTCCATTAATGTATTGAAATCTTAAGATGATCAAGTATCCCAGAATCCAGATAGGGATAGCACTTTCTGGGGGAGATGAGAGCCAAGCACTAGATTATTTGAGTAAGATGCAATGTCACTGTACTAAAAATAGTTCACCTGGGCTAATTGGAAAATTGGTGGAGTTCAGTAAACTATCTATTTGATAGTGTGAGACCCGTGTTGGTTACAGAGAGTTCACATCATCTATCATGCTTTTTCTTCACAGACCTCACTTGGTGATCACAGACTAGATTGGGAGAGTCCTGAAAATTTCTCCCTTGTGCCATATACATGGGATATAAGAACAGTAGACACTTCAGAAAGTACAAGAAACTTCACCTGGACTCCACTTTCTTATCTTCTCCACCAAATGATAACCATAGTTTGTGGTAGAAGGGGCACTGTCATCCTCAGGGAACTAGTAAAATCTGATTGCTTCTAGAAAGGGCAAAGGGCAAAGAATGGGTTCTGGGTTCAGACCTATGCCAGTACAAGGACACCATTAAGAGCAATATCCATATACACCAGGGAAAAAGTGCCTGCTTAATACTGAGTCTTAATAAAAACAATGAGTACAACCCATTCCAAACCTCTACAAGTCTAAAAAAGCATTGCAGAATAAGTAATATGAAAGGCAAATACTCTCTCTGAAGTTCAATACAAAGGGAACTCTTAAGAATAAGGGTAAAGCTGACATTAGAAAATAAAATATACTGACAAACTGCCATTATGAATCATTAGAGGATCAAATGGAAATGTTAAAAATGAAAACAACAACAACAACAACAACAAAACAGTACCCTTGATAAAGAATGATTTTAGCAGACATCTTAGTAGAATTAATACAGCCAGGGAAAGAATAAGTGAACTTGATGATAGGCTTATAGAAATAACCAAAACTGGAAAACAAGAAAGAAAAAAAAAAAGAGAGAGAGAAAGTAAAAGAGAGAGCAAATAATCTAAGAGCTGTAGAACAATTAACAGTTGTCTAACAGATGAACAATTGGAATACCTGGAGAATTGAGAGAAGATGGAGAAGAAATATTTAAAGGATATAGGATAGTTTTTTTTTTTCTAAATTAATGACAAACACCAAACCATATATCCAAAGACTTCAGAAAACACTAGACAGGATAAGATAACAGCACATATATACACACAAACACATCCATAGGCATATAGTTCAAACTACTTAAAAAATATAGAGTTAATCTTAAAGGCAACCAGATTAAAAAGAAATACAGTTGACCCTTGAATAATATGGGTTTGTAATGTACAGATCTATCTATATGCACAGTTTTTAGATAAATATATTGGAAACATTTGTGGATATCTGTGACAATTTGTGGAAAACAAACATACAGACACACACCATGTAGCCTAGAAATATGAAGAAGAAGAAGAAGAAGAAGAAGAAGAAGAAGAAGAAGAAGAAGAAGAAGGAGGAGGAGGAGGAGGAGGAGGAGGAGGAGGAGGAGGAGGAGGAGGAGGAGGAGGAGGAGGAGGAGGAGGAGGAGGAGGAGGAGGATGAGGAGGAGGAGAAGGAGAAGAAGAAGGAAAGAAAAGATGAGAAGGAAGGAAGGAAGGAAGTTACTATTGTAAGAAAAAAATAGATCATATATTTACAAAACATGTGTTAACTGTTTATGTTATTGTAAAGCTTTTGGTCAACAACAGGCTATTATTAGCTACTAATAATGGTTTTGGCAAAGTTAAAATTATACACAGATTTACAAATGCATGGAGGTTTGGAACTTCTAACTCTCATGTTGATCAAGGGCCAACTGTATCACACAAACAAGCAAAGAAGTATTTTATACAAATAAAGTATAAACAAATAAAAATGTGGGAATATATTGTCAGCAGATCTAATCCATAAGAATCTATTTTATTTTATTTTATTTTTTACATTGCTTTTCAGTGTATCAGCATTCATTGTTTATGTACCACACCCAGTATTCCATGCAATACGTGCCCTCCATAGTACCCACCACCAGGCTCACCCAACCTCCCACCCCCTGCCCCTTCAAAACCCTCAGATTGTTTTTCAGAGTCCATAGTCTCTCATGGTTCATCTCCCGGTCCAATTTCCCCCAACTACCTCCTCCTCTCCATCTCTCCATATCCTCCATGTTATTACTTATGCTCTACAAATAAGTGAAACCATATGATAATTGACCCTCTCTGCTTGACTTATTTCACTCAGCATAATCTCTTCCAGTCCCATCCATGTTGATAGAAAAGTTGGGTATTCATCCTTTCTGATGGAGGCATAATACTCCATAGTGTATATGGACCATATCTTTCTTATCCATTCATCTGTTGAAGGGCAACTTTTAAAAAAAATTTTATTAAAATATAATGTATTATTAGCCCCAGGGGTACAGGTATGTGAATTTCCAGGTTTACACACTTCACAGAGCACTCGCCATAGCACATAATCTCCTCAAAGTCTATAACTCAACCACCCTCTTCCTAACCCCCTCCCCTCAGCAACCCTCAGTTTGTTTAGGGAGATTAAGAGTCTCTTAAGGTTTGGCCCCCTCCTGTTCCCATATTTTTTTTCCTTTTTTCCTTCCCTACCCCCCAGCAAATCCCCCAGGTTGCCTCTCAAATTCTTCATATCAGGGAGATCATATATGATAATTGTCTTTCTCTGATTAACTTATTTCGTTCAGCATAATACCCTCTACTTCCATCCACAACGTTGAAAATGGCAAGATTTCATTTCTTTTGATGACTTGCATAGTATTCCATTGTGTATATATACCACATCTTCTTTATCCATTCATCTGTTGATGGACATCTAGGTTCTTTCCATAGTTTGGCTATTGTGGACATTGCTGCTATAAACATTCAGGTGCACTTGCCCCTTTGGATCACTGCATTTGTATCTTTAGGGTAAATACACAGTAGTGTGATTCCTGGGTCACAGGGGAGCTCTATTTTCAACTTTTTGAAGAACTTCCATGCTGTTTTCCAGAGTGGTTGCACCAGCTTGCATTCCCACCAACAGTGTAGGAGGGTTTCCTTTTCTCTGCACCCTCACCAGCATCTGTCATTTCCTGATTTGTTCATTTTAGCCATTATGACTGGTGTGAGATGGCATGTTATTGTGGTTTTGATTTGTATTTCCCTGATGCCGAGTGATGTGGAGCACTATTTCATGTGTCTTTTGGCCATCTGGATGTCTTTGCAGAAATGTCTGTTCATTTCCTCTGCCAATTACTTGATTGGATTATTTGTTCTGTGGATGTTGAGTTTGATAAGTTCTTTATAGATTTTGTATACTAGCCCTTATCTGATATGTCATTTGCAAATATCTTCTTCCATTCTGTCAGTTGTCCCATGGTTTTGTTGACTGTTTCCTTTGCTGTGCAAAAGCTTTTGATCTTGATGAAATCCCAATAGTTCATTTTTACCCTTGTTTCCCTTGTTTTTGGAGATGTTCCTAGGAAGAAGTTGCTGTGGCTGAGGTCAATGAGGTTGCTCTCTGTGTTCTCCTCAAGGATTTTGATGGATTCCTTTCTCACATTGACGTCCTTCATCCATTTTGAGTTTATTTTTGTGTGTGGTGTAAGGAAATGTTCCAGTTTCATTTTTCTGCATATAGCTGTCGAATTTTCCCAACATCATTTTTTGAAGAGACTGTCTTTTTTCCACTGGACATTCTTTCCTACTTTGTCAAAGATTAGTTCAGCATAGAGTTAAGGGTCAGTTTCTGGGCTTTCTATTCTATTCCATTGATCTATGGCTATTTTTGTGCCAGTACCATATTGTCTTGATGATGACACTTTTGTAAAATAACTTGAAGTCTGGAATTTTGATGACACCAACTTTGGCTTTCTTTTTCAACATTCCTCTGGCTATTTTGGTGCCTTTTCTGGTTCCATAGAAATTTTAGGATTATTTGTTACATTTCTTTGAAAAAAATGATGGTATTTTGATAGGGATTACATTAAACATGTAAATTGCTTTAAGTAGCATAGACATTTTCACAGTATTTATTCTTCAAATCTAGGAGCATGGAACATTTTTCCATTTCTTTGTGTCTTCCTCAATTTCTTTCATGAGTACTTTATAGTTTTCTGAGTATAGATTCTTTGCCTCTTTGGCTAGGTTTATTCCTAGGTATCTTATGGTTTTGGGTGCAACTGTAAATGGGATTGACTCCTTAATTTCTCTTTCTCCAGTCTTGTTGTTGGTTTATAGAAACACAACTGTTTTCTGTGCATTGATTTTACATCCTGACACTTTACTGAATTCCTGTACAAGTTATAGCAGCTTTGGAGTGGGGTCTTTTGGGTTTTCCACATAAAATATCATATCATCTGCAAAGAGTGATAGTTTGACTTCTTCTGTGCTGATTTGGATGTCTTTAATTTCTTTTTTGTTTTCTGATTGCTGAGGCTAGGGCTTCTAGTACTACATTGAATATCAGTGGTGATAATGGACATTCCTGACATGTTCCTGACCTTGGCAGAAAAGCTCTCAGTTTTTCTCCATTGGGAATGATATTCGCTATGGGTTTTTCATAGATGGCTTTGATGGTATTGAGGTAGGTACCCTCTATCCCTACACTTTGAAAAGTTTTGATCAAGGGAAGATGCTGTACTTTGTCAAATGCTTTTTCAGCATCTATTGATAGTATCCTATGGTTCTTATTCTTTCCTTTATTAATGTATTGAATCATAGTGATTGATTTGCAGATGTTAAACCGAACTTGCAGCCCTAGAATAAATTCTACTTGGTCATGTTGAATAATCCTTTTAATGTACTGTTGGATACTACTGGCTAGTATTTTGGTGAGAATTTTCGCATCTGTGTTCATGAAGGATTTTGGTCTGTAATTCTCTTTTTTGATGAGGTCTTTGTCTGGTTTGGGGATCAAGGTGATGCTGGCCTCATAAAATGAGTTTGGAAGTTTTCCTTCCATTTCTATTTTTTGGAACAGTTTCAGGAGAATATGAATTAATTCTTCTTTAAATGTTTGGTAGAATTCCCCTGGGACGCCTTCTGGCCCTGGGCTCTTGTTTGTTGGGAGTCTTTCGATGTCTGCTTCAATCTTCTTACTGGTTATGGGTCTGCTCAGGTTTTCTGCTTCTTCATGGTTCAGTTTTGGTAGTTTATACATCTCTAGGAATGCATTCTTTTCTTCCAGATTGTCAAATTTGCTGGCGTATAGTTTCTCATAATATGTTCTTATAATTGTTTGTATTTCTTTGGTGTTGGTTGTGATCTCTCCTCTTTCATTCATGATTTTATTTATTTAGGTCCTTTCTCTTTTCTTTTTGATAAGTCTGGCCAGGGGTTTATCAATCTTATTATTTCTTTCAAAGAACCATCTCCTAGTTTCATTGATTTCTTCTACTGTTCTTTTGGTTTCTATTTCACTGATTCCTGCTCTGTTCTTTATGATTTCTCTTCTCCTGCTATGTTTAGACTTTCTTTGATGTCCTTCCTCCAGCTCCCTTACATGTAGAGTTAGGTTTTGTATTTGAAAACTTTCTTGTTTCTTGAGACAGTCTTTTATCACTATATATGTTCCTCTCAGGACTGCCTTTGCTATGCCCCACAGATTTTGAACAGTTGTGTTTTCATTTTCATTTGTTTCCATGTATTTTTTCAATTCTCTTTTTAAATTTTCTGGTCGACCCATTCATTCTTTAGTAGGATCCTCTTTAGCCTCCATGTATTTGGGTTCTTTTCAAATTTCTTCTTGTCATTGAATTCTAGCTTCAGAGTATTGTGGTCTGAAAATATGCAGGGAATGATCTCAGTCTTTTGGTACTGGTTGAGACCTTATTTGTGACCCAGGATGTGATCTATTCTAAAGAATGTTCCATGTGCACTAGAGAGGAATGTGTTATTCTGTTGCTCTGGGATGGAATGTTCTGAGTATATCTGTGATATCTTCTGATCCAGTTTGTTATTTAAGGCCCTTTTTTCCTTGTTGAACTTTTGCTTGGATGATTTGTCCATTTCATGGAGGGGTGTCTTATGTCCCCTACTTTTATTGTATTATTTTTGATGTGTTTCTTTGATTTTGTTTTTAATTGGCTTATATAGTTGGCTGCTCCCATGTTAGGGGCATAGATATTTAAAATTGTTAGATCTTCTTGTTAGACAGACCCTTTGAGTATGATATAGTGACTTTCATCATCCCTTTTTATAGTATTTGGCTTTAAATCTAGTTGGTCTGATATAAGGATTGCCACCCCAGCTTTGATTTAATGTCCATTAAGATAGTACATTGTTTTCCACTCCCTCACTTTAAATGTGGAGGTGTCCTTGGGTCTAAAATGAGTTTCTTGTAGATAGCCTATTGATGGTTTTTTTTTAAATTTTTTATTTTTTATAAACATATATTTTTATCCCCAGGGGTACAGGTCTGTGAATCACCAGGTTTACACACTTCACAGCACTGACCAAAGCACATACCCTCCCCAATGTCCATAATCCCACCCCCTTCTCCCAAACCCCCTCCCCCCAGCAACCCTCAGTTTGTTTTGTGAGATTAAGAGTATAAACTACCACAACTGAATCAGGAAGAAGTAGAAAGCCTTAAAGGTTTGTTTTTCTTTATCCATTCTGATAACCTGTGTCTTTTGATTGGGGCATTTATCCCATTTACATTCAGGGTAACTACTGAGAGAAATGAATTTAGTGCCACTGTATTGCCTGTGAGGTGATTGTTCATGTATATTGTTTCTGTACCTTTCTGTTCTACTACTTTTAGATTCTCTCTTTGCTTAGAGGACCCCTTTCAATATTTCCTATAGAGCTGGTTTGGTGTTTACAAATTCTTTTAGTTTTTGTTTGTCCTGGAAACTTTTTATCTCTCTTTCTATTTTCAGTGATAGCCTAACTGGATATAGTATTCTTGTCTGCATGTTTTTCTCATTTAGTGATCTGAATATATCATGCTAGTTCTTTCTGGTCTGCCAGGTCTCTGTGGATAAGTCTGCTGCCAATCTAATATTTTTACTATTGTATGTTACAGAATTCTTGTCCTGGGCTGCTTTAAGGATTTTCTCTTTGTCACTAAGACTTGCAAATTTTAGTACTAGATGATGGGGTTTGGACCTATTCTTATTGATTTTGAGGGGAGATCTCCGTGCCCATTTTTGATGCTTGTTTCCTTTGCCATATTAGGGAAATTCTCTATAATAATTAGCTCCAAAATGCCTTCTGCCCCCCTCTTTCTTTCTTTTTCTAGAATCCCAATTATTCTAATATTTTTCATCTTATGGTATCATTTATCTCTCAAATTCTCCCCTCATGGTCCAATAGTTGTTTGTCTCTCTTTTGCTCAGCTTTTTTATTCTCCATCATTTGGTCTTCTATATTATGTATTCTCTCTTCTGATGTAGTTAGAGCCTCCATTTTTTATTGCAACTGATTAATAGCTTTTATGATTTCAGCTTGGATAGATTTTCATTCTTTTATTTATCTAGGAAAGTTTTTTTTTTTTTCTTGAGATGGGGTTTCTCTAATATCTTGCATGCCTTTTTCAAGCCCAGCTAGCACCTTGAGAATGGCAAAGACCTCAGAAAAATGTGAATTAACAAATCAGAAGAGACTCCAAATCACAGGGAGAAGAAAGGGGGTAAAAAGAAGTTCAAATATATATATATATATATATATATATTAGACTTATGAATAGAACAGATCCATTCAGTTGATTTTCAGTGTATTTTGGTCTCCTAGAAGAAACTACCTTCCAAAATTTTAAAGAAAGAAAAACATTATATATATATATGTGTGTATATATATATATATATATATACACACACACACGTGTATATATACATATATATTCATATATACACACACAAAAATAAGGATAAACATGATGAAAGGATGGAATATGACTGTAAAGATGAACATTTTTAAAAAAAAATTAAAAAAGGAGTTGATAAGATAAGTTGCTTGGGAAAAGAAAGTAAAAGAAAATGGAGAGAATTTGCTCAGGCTGGAGACTAGAACAAAGCCCTGTGCTAGATTTAGGGTATTTTTAGAAGAAAAAACCCTATAGTTATACAAAAAAATAATGTTAGATAGAATGAAGAATAAAATATGACTCTAATAATGAATGTTCAAAATGATTTTTTAAAGAAAGGTATTGTTAAGATAAACTAGTTAAAAAATGTTAGAAGAGGAAAGAGGAAAAGTTAAAAAAAAAGAATACGCAAAAAAATAGAATATGGAAAAAAATAAAATTAAAAAAAATCATTAACTTTTCAAGACTATAGAATCATGGGGAGAAAGCCATGAATTTCATGATTTGCTTTCCTCTCCTCTGGAATTCCACTGTTCTCCTTGATCAGTAGGCTTGGTCTTAGCTGGATGTTCTTGCTGATCTTCTGGGGGAGGGGCCTGTTGTAGTGATACTCAAGTCTCTTTGCCTCAGGTGGACGTGCTCAGCCCTTGCCAGGGGCTGTGCTAAGTAATCTGCTCAGGTTCTGTCTCAGGAGATTTTGCTCCCTGAGCACTTTCTGCAGAGCTCTAGAGGAAGGGAATTAAAATGGTGACCTCCCCTTGGGGTGCCTGGGTGGCTCAGTGGGTTAAGCTGCTGCCTTTGGCTCAGGTCATGATCACAAGGTCCTGGGATCTAGTCCCACATCGGGCTCTCTGCTCAGCAGGGAGCCTGCTTCCTCCTCTCTTTCTGCCTGCCTCTCTGCCTACTTGTGATCTCTGTCTGTCAAATAAATAAATAAAATCTTTAAAAAAAAAGATCTTCAGGTAGAAGGAATGTTATACAAAAACTTTACTGTTTAAAACTTAACAAAAGGCACTGGAAATTTAAAAAAAAGGTAAAGTAAAAATCCCTTTTTACTACTTTAATTGTCATAAGATATAACTTCTTAAAGCAAAAATAGTAGTAAGGAATTTTGTGCTTATCATATATAAAGATAGAATGCATGATAATCCTGATATTATGAATTGAGTTGAAGAGGGGTGAAGATTAGTAATATACTGTTTTAAAGTTCCTATATTACATGAGAGGTATTATAATTTTATTTGCTGATAGACTCTCAATAATGGTTAAGCTGCAAAACAATAATGAATAAAATTTTTGAAAGATTTATAAATTAATAATCAATAGGGAAATCAAATGAAATTGCAAAATGCTTAATTAACTTAATACAAAAAACGTGGGAAAAATAATGAACATAGTAACATAGAAAATACCTAAAATAGTGCCATTTAATTCAACCACAGCAATAATCACAGTAAGTATGAATAGTTTTAGCACATGAACTAAAAGATATAAATTGTCAAACTGAATACAATATGCTGTCTACAGAAAATTTGCATTAAAGATAAAGACATAAATTAAAAATAAAATTAATAACAATATCCCTTGCAAAAACTAATTTAAACCTGGAATATTTATATTAATATTAGATAAAGTAGACTTTAGAAGAAGACATATCATAGTATTATCAAGGATAAAAATGCACTTTATGTTATAACAAAGGGTCAATTCTCCAAGTAGACATAGCACTTATAAAAATGTGTAGATAACACAGAGCTTTATTTTTTTTTCCTTTCTTCAAGTTTTTATTTAAATTTCATTTAGGTAACATACATTGTCATATTTTTTTTAATATTTTATTTATTTATCAGAGAGAGAGTGAGAGAGAGTGAGCACAGGCAGACAGAATGGCAGGCAGAGGCAGAGGGAGAAGCAGGCTCCCCGCTGAGCAAGGAGCCCGATGTGGGACTCGATCCCAGGACGCTGGGATCATGACCTGAGCCGAAGGCAGCTGCTTAACCAACTGAGCCACCCAGGCGTCCCATACATTGTAATATTAGTTTCAGTTGTAGAATCTAATAATTCATCATTTACATTCAATACACAGTGCTCATCACAAGTACCCCCCCTTAATACCCACCACCCATTAAACCCACCTCCCCACCTACTTCCCCTTGAGCAGCCCTCAGTTTGTTCTCTATAGTTAAGAGTCTGTTTTCTGGTTTGACTCTCTTATTTTTTTTCCTCATATTCATCTATTTTGTTTTTTAAATTCCACATATGAGTGAAATCATATAGTATTTGTATTTCTCTGACTTATTTTCTTTGCATTATATACTCTCACTCCATATTCATATTGCAAATGATAAGATTTAATTCTTTTTATGGCTAAGTAATATTCAATTGTGTGTGTATGTATGTATGTATGTATGTATGTATGTATATGTATGTGTGTGTGTGTATAATCTCACAACTTCTTTATCCAATAATCAATCAATGGACATGTGGGCTCTATCCATTCCATAATGAGTTGTAAACATTGCTGCTATAAACATTGGGGTGCATATATCCCTTTGAGTCCATATTTTTGTATTCATCAGGTAAATACCTAGTAGTGAAACTTCTGGATCATAGAGTAGTTCTATTTTTAACTTTTTGAAGAACCTGTATACTATTTTCCAGATTGCCTGCACCAGTTTGCATTCCCACCAACATCTGCATCTCTGTATCCTCACCAACATCTGTTGTTTCCTGTATTGTTCAGCAGAGCTATAAAATATGAGTCAGAAGTTAATATAACTTAAAGATGAAATAGATTCACAGAGTTAAAATGTACAATTCTTCCTAAAACAAACTGATAGAAAAAAGAGGCAGAAAATCAGTAAGACTATACATGACTTGAACAACACTATCAATGAAGTTGACTTTATTGGTATTCAGAGATGGGGCTGAGAAATTAAAGAAAAAATGAACTAAGTAAAATGAAAAGTATGTTCTGTCTTGATATTGTAACTCTAAATTTGTTTCTCATCAAAGTAGGGGTTAGAAATTCTAAAACTACTTTACTTGTATCAGAAACAAAACAAAAACAAAAAACCAACACGTTACACCAGGGTTGAACAAATGAGTAAGCATTTTGGAGATAATGTAAGTCAAGTAACTCATTGTCATGAAAGAAAGTTACAAAGGAAAGGCTAGAATAAATTCAGTAAAGTTGGGTTTATAATGGACGTATTGTGATGATAGCTTTGTAATGTATATAAATATCAAATCACTTGGTTGTACAATTGAAACTAATACACTATTATATGTCAAATTTTGTTTCAAAAAAATAAAAAATAATAAAATAAACTCATGGTATACTAAAAGATGGCGATACCAGTAAAAACTCATATTTTAAAATAGAGAAGTGAATGTATATTTGTATAGATACATTCTAGTTCTCTCTGCTGAAAGGGATTATAACTTGTGGATACCCCAATAACAATAAGTACATATAGCACCCAGATTATAGTTTCTAAATACCATTGTTCTTAAAAGTACCCAGTGCTCCCTGGAGAACTATCTAATCAGCAGTCTAGGAAAAGGAAAATACAAGATAAATATGGGATAGCTTGTGGTGCCAGAAAGTAAGGAAGTGTTAGGAAAAAAAAAAGAAAAAATATTTATAGGGGGTGGTGATAGAAGCATATCAGAATGACATAGAAGCCAACTTGAATGAGATCTCAAGTACTGAAACAGTATCACTTTGACCAAATATATAAATAAGGTTGGTGATATTTTATAAGCCAAAGCATGAAGTAAATATTCATGAGTTTACACTAATATAAATAAATGACTAAATAAATAACTAAATGGAGAAAGTGTGAAAACTCTTTTTTTAAGATTTTATTTATTTATTTATTTGACAGAGAAAGAGATAGAGAGAGTGAGAGCAGAAGCAGGGAGTCAGGAGAGGGCCCCAATCCAGGGTCCTCAGGTCTCTGAGATTATGAGCTGATACAGAGGCAGATGTTTAAGAACCTGAGCCACTCAGGTGCCCCTGAAAATTCTTATAGAATAATCTGATTAATAAATATAGAACAAGTGGGAAAAATAGAAACTCACTATGAGAATGCTATAGTAATAATTGCTAGATGTAACAGCCACCAATAAATGCTGAAATTAGTGGGCACAAATTTAGATAAAAAATCTTTTGCCATAGTCTCAAAGTACCTATCACAAAATATTAATTACAAATTGAAAATGGAAACTTTTGTGGAGAAAATTGGCTGGCCCCACCTTAACCAAAATTAATGTGACCAATAATAAGACATATACTCTTTATACTGAAAATGGCATCTATGTGATATTTCTCACCATAACAAGTAACCTCAACTAATTGACCAAAAGCATCAGCAAAACTGAAATGAAGGGACATTCTACAAAATAACTGATGAGTATTCAAAATGTCAAGGTCATGAAGGAAAATGGAAAACTAGGAAACCATCATAGAGTGAAAGTAGTTAATGGGACATGACCACAAAATGCAATGAGAGAGCCTAGATTTGATCTTGGAACAGGGAAAAAAAAATTGGTGACGTCTGAATAAAGTCTGTCATTTAGTAATAGTATTGTACTAACTTACTAGTTTTGGTAATGTTACTATAGCTATGTAAGATGTTAATATTAAGGGAAGGTGGATAAAGGGTATGCAAACTTTTTATGTTATCTTTGTAGCTTTTCTATAAATCTAAAGTTATTTAGATATAAGAAGTTAAGAATAATTTTTAAAAAATGGTTATAGTGCAGTATTCGAAGAGCAGCTGCAGGAATATATAGTGTGTTGGATTTTGAGGACAATTTTCATACTTGAAACTTGTGTTATAAGTTTAAATATTTAGAGAATCAGAATGAAAACATCTTCAGGGAAAAAGAAAACAGAATAAAATAAAATAATAGTTGGGGTGCCTGGGTGGCTCAGTCATAAAGCATCTGCCTTCAGCTCAGGTCATGATCCCAGGGTCCTGAGATCAAGTCCCACATTGGGCTCCATTATCAGCGGGAAGCCTGCTTGTCCCTTTCCCACTCCCCCTGCTTGTGTTCCCTCTCCTGCTGTGTATCTCTCTCTCTCAAATAAATAAATGAAATCTTTAAAAAATACACTAAGTAGCTTATCTGTATCATGCTTTATAGTTTCAAACAGTAACTCTTTGTTCTTGATTTTAATTATCCTGCACAAAACTTGTTAATAAAAGTATCATTTTTATTATACAAAGAGGAAAACTAAGGTTAAGAAAAAGTTCATTCATGCAAGTCACATAGCTAGTCACAGAATCATAAATTTAACACAAATATTCTAACTTGAAATTTTATGCATGTTTTACTTATTTATTACTTAATTATGTATTATTGTTTTATTTTTCAAAGTAAATAGTAAAAAGTTACTTATTTACCTGACACAGAGAGAGCACAAGCTGGAGGAGTGACATGCAAAGGGTGAGAGATAAGCAGGCTCTTCACTGAACAGGGAACCTGGTTTGGGGCTCAATCCCAGTACCCCAGGACCATGACCTAAGCTGAAGGCAGAAGCTTAACCAACTGAGTTGTCCAAGTACCCCTTCTGCATATTAATTTATCATAAAATGATATTAATTTATCATAAAATGTACTCTATGCATTTAGAAATTCTTGGCTAATGTCTTCTAATACAGTACTGTTTTTTTTCTAAATTTTTCACAAGTTTAAGAACATCATTTTCCCTAACTAAAGGAATAAAGTTGACAAAAACAAACTCTTAAATTATGAGCCTCTGAAATCACTTTTCAAGAAATAACTTTATTTTATGGGGCACCTGGGTGGCTCAGTTGGTTGAGTGACTGCCTTTGGCTCAGGTCATGATACTGGAGTCCCGAGATTGAGTCCTGCATTGGGCTGGCTCCCTGCTCCCTGGGAAGTCCACTTCTCCCTCTGACATTCTCCTCTCTCATGCTCTCTCCTACTATCTCTCTCTCTAATAAATAAATAAAATATTTTTAAAAAAACCTCTATTTTGCTTTAATTTTAATGTTTACAATAAGTGCTTAATAAACATATACATATGGTAGTGAAATTGGGGAATAGATATGTTTATATTTATTACATAGCATGCTGCTAATTTAAAATGTGTTTCATTAAACTTGTAAAAAAAAGAAAGACAAGAGGTGAATGATCATTTGAAATTAAGGACACCTAGGCTATAAAATAACTTCAACAGTTGAGCTGTTAAAAATAATGTGGGTATAATCTCTTCCAGTCCCGTCCATGTTGCTAAAAAGTTGGGTATTCATCCTTTCTGATGGAGGCATAATACTCCATAGTGTATATGGACCACATCTTCCTTATCCATTCGTCCGTTGAAGGGCATCTTGGTTCTTTCCACAGTTTGGCGACCGTGGCCATTGCTGCTATAAGCATTGGGGTACAGATGGCTCTTCTTTTCAGAACATCTGTATCCTTGGGGTAAATACTCAGGAATGCAATAGCAGGGTCATAGGGAAGCTCTATTTTTAATTTCTTGAGGAATCTCCACACTGTTCTCCAAAGAGGCTGCACCAACTTGCATTCCCACCAATAGTATAAGAGGATTCCCCTTTCTCCACATCCTCTCCAACACATGTGGTTTCCTGTCTTGCTAATTTTGGCCATTCTAACTGGTGTAAGGTGATATCTCAATGTGGTTTTAATTTGAATCTCCCTGAGGGCTAGTGATGATGAACATTTTTTCATGTGTCTGATAACCATTTGTATGTCTTGATTGGAGAAGTGTCTGCTCATATCTTCTGCCCATTTTTGATATGTTTGCCTGTTTCGTGTGTGTTGAGTCTGAGGTGTTCATTATAGATCCTGGATATCAATCTTTTGTCTGTACTGTCATTTGCAAATATCTTCTCCCATTCTGTGGGTTCCCTTTTTTTTTTTTTTTTTTTTGACTGTTTCCTTTGCTGTGCGGAAGATTTTCATTTTGATGAAGTCCCAAAAGTTCATCTTTGCTTTTGTTTCTTTTGCCTTTGGAGACATATCTTGAAAGAAGTTGTTGTGGCTGATATTGAAGAGATTACTGCCTATGTTCTCCTCTAGGATTCTGATGGATTCCTGTCTCATGTTGAGGTCTTATATCCATTTTGAATTTATCTTTGTGTATGGTGTAAGAGAATGGTCGAGTTTCATTCTTCTACATATAGCTGTCCAGTTTTCCCAGCACCATTTATTGAAGAGACTGTCTTTTTTCCACTGTATATTTTTTCCTGTTTTGTCGAATATTAATTGACCATAGAGTTGAGGGTCCATATGTGGGCTCTCTACTCTGTTCCACTGGTCTATGTGTCTGGTTTTATGCCAGTACCATGCTGTCTTGGTGATCACAGTTTTGTAATAAAGCTTGAAATCAGGTAACGTGATGCCCCCAGCTTTATTTTTGTTTTTCAACATTTCCTTAGCGATTCGGGGTCTCTTCTGATTCCATACAAATTTTAGGATTATTTGCTCCAGCTCTTTGAAGAATACCGGTAGAATTTTGATCAGAATGGCATTAAAAGTATATATTGCTCTAGGACTGGACTAGAAGAGATTATGTGGAGTGAAATAAGTCAAGCAGAGAGAGTCAATTATCATATGGTTTCACTTATTTGTGGAGCATAACAAATATCATGGAGGACAAGGGGTGTTAGAGAGGAGAAGGGACTTGGGGTAAATTGGAAGGGGAGGTGAATCACGAGACTATGGATTCTGAAAAACAATCTGAGGGGTTTGAAGTGGCGGGGGGTGGGAGGTTGGGGTACCAGGTGGTGGGTATTATAGAGGGCATGGATTGCATGGAGCACTGGTGTGGTGAAAAAATAATGAATACTGTTTTTCTGAAAATAAATAAATTGAAAAAATTAAAAAAAATAATGTGGGCATCAAGAGTGTCAAAAGTATCTATCACTTAATATAATATGTAAAATGCAAACTAAAGTGTACATGTTAGATATGACAAGTAATGTTAAAGAGTATTTCCTAGCTCAGACTATAAATAAGGATTTGAGTCACTTGGCTTGTGGCTAAGTTCTTGCATCTTAATATCATATCTACAAATGCTGTAATTTTGACTAACCTGGTAAGTTCCTGATTACACAATTGGGCCAGCAGTATCATTATTAATAGAAACATCATGGTTTTCAATTATTTACTATTAATTGTTAAAGTTTGTAATGATTGGACTGTGTTATTTTTAAGTCATTGCACTTCAAGAATGAATTAATATATCTCTATCTCTGATCAAGCCCATGGGTAAATTGTGTAATTGATGAATTTGCCTTTGCCACACGTGCATATTTTTTATGCAATATGGAGTGCTCTTTTTCCATTATCTCTATGCTATCCAGCTCTCTCAAATTGCCTTTGCTTTTGCAAATTCCCCAATGATAATGTCCTACTAAGAGTACATATGCCCAGTGTGATTCATGCTCCAAAATTGCTTGTCTATTCTTTATAGCTGTCATTCAAAATTCTTATTCTTTAGGTTTGAAGAACTAAGCTATGTTCTTGTCTATAAATAATCTAATTACTATGACTCACAATTAAATAAATTATTGTCCCTAATCATCCTACAAATAGAGGATACTTGTTAACACAAAAGCATGCTTGGGTACAGTGATGGAAAAAAAATAAACAAAATGGTAGAAAGATCTACAATTCAAAGAGATTTAAACGTGAGGTGCTGAAAAAAATAGAAATCAATCCTCCATATCAGAAAACAAATGAGCCTGCAAAGATCAGTATAGAGAAATAAGCAGAACAAAATCCAAGTTACTTTGAGCATTGCCAATGGATAAACAGATAACAAATGAAGAAGGAATAATACAAACAAACAAAGCAAAGGAAAACAAAACAAAAACAGTGGCAAATACTGTAGGTATCAAATATGCTAAAGTATTATTTCATTTATTTACTTACATATTTTCGTATAAAATATATATTGAGTCCTTACCATGTCTTGATTTTGTGCAAGATGTTGGGGGTAATAAGGTGAATGAAACTGGACAGTTTATGTTTTCATGAAATTGGCTTGTTGAGGGAGAAATACATTGGTCAAATGATCATTTCTATTATGCAAAGATTTATAAAGATTTATTGGTCAAGAAAGAACAAAGAAAGGAGATTTTACTACTTTAAGGAGTTCAGAAAAGTCTTGTGAGGGAGTGATGTTTAAGCTGAGCTCATAAAGATTAAAGAAAAAGATGAAAGAATGTGGATGCTAAAGAAAATGGTATGTTGAAAAGCCTAGTGATGAAAGAAATCTTGGATAATACAAAATAAAGTAGGCTAGTATGGATAAAAAGTACATGATTATATATATATATATATATATATATATATATATATATATATATGAATATTATTTGGCCATCAAAAGAAGGAAATCTTTCCATTTACAATGACTTGGATGAAGCTATAGAGTATACTGTTAAGTCAGTCAGAGGAAGACAAATTTTATATGATTTTACTCATATGCAGAATATAAGATATAAAACAAATGATCAAAGTAAAAAAGAGAGAGAGTGAGAGATACAAATCAAGAAACAGACTATATCTATAGAAAACAAAGTGATGATTGGAGGTGTGAAATAGGTGATGGGGATTAAGGAATGCACTTGTGATGGACACTAGTCGATGTAAGGAATTTTTGAATCACTATATTGTAACCCGAGCCTAATATGACACTGAATATTACCTATACTCTAATTAACATCATTGTCATCATCTTCATCATCATCATTACCATCATCATAACATTTAAAAAAATAAATAAAAAGCAGGCTGCAGCAAGGACACAAAAGAAATACATAGAAATGAAGCCTAATTGGAGTTATATCACACAGGAATTTATAGGTTAAGTTTTCTTTTTCTTAAGAGCATAAAGAAGACGTTGAAAGGATTTAAAAAGGTGGACGGAATAATGAAAAATGTAGTATTCAAAGGGAAAAATGAAGTAGAATGCACAAAGTGCCATAGGAAGCAGAAAGTAGTGATAGATTCAAGACATATTTCAGCAATAATAGGAACTGTACTCTAACTCTGTGTGATTTTGTTGTCTTTGCTGCAGCCATGCTATCCTACATTTTTCCAAGTGGTTGGGAAACAGTGAGGTGACTACAATAATTCATAGGTTTTTGTATAACACAAAAGGATGAATGCATTTATTTTCATTAGGTATCCTCAACTGTACTTGTTCTTCTCTGTTCACACAGTCTGAGGAGAAATGGGACTTTCAGCAATATCTGTTCTTCATGGGCTTATTACCATAAACCCATTTTATAAGTATCTATTAGGCAATTAACCACCACAACCAACCATAGTAAATTATACTGACTAATATAGTCCTTAATTTAAACATCTGCAATATGGGTGCCTGCATGGCTCAGTAGGATAAGTGTCTGCCTTCAGTTTGGGTCATGATCCAAAGGTCCTGGGATCAAGGTCTGCATCAGGTCTGCATCAGTGGGGAGTCTTCTCCCTCTACTGTTCTCCCTGTTCATGATCTCTCTCACTCTCTCTTTCAAATAAATAAATAAAACCTGCATAATTTAATAAAATAAAATGTCACTAGAATTTTCATGAAAACCAATAGCATTGAATAGAAGGATAAATATTATAAGCAAAAAAAAAAAAAAAAAAAAGTCCCTGGAAAAATAAAGAAAAAAAAATCTAAGGAACAGAAAATACTTTGGAAAGTATAAATAATATATATTTTTTTCAATTCTTAAAAAAGTGTTTAAGATGTTTCATCAAATCAATTAAAAATATTTACAAATTGGTTATAAATGTCGTTTAGTCATCTTGGGCTGCCATAGCAAAATACTATATAGACTGAATCGTTTAAAGAATGGAAATTTATTTTCTTGCAGTTCTGGAGTTCTGGAAGTTTAAGACTAAGGCACCAGCCTGGTCAGATTCTTGTGAGAATTCTCTCCCTATCTTGCAAATAACTTTATATGTCTTCACATGGTGGAGAGAGAAAGGAAAGGCAAGTTCTTTGGTATCTCTTGTTATAAGGACACTAATCCTATTGTACCAAAGTACCACACTTACAGAACCAATTTAATTCAAATACAGTCCCAAGGGAGTTAAGGCTATAACAAGTGAATTTGGTGGAGACAAATCTCATCCATAAAAAGGTATAAACTTATTTTAGAAACATAAGGCAAAAAAAAAGTGTGTATATCAGAATCTAAGAGATTCAAGAGAATGTTATATGCATAAAATTTCATGATGCTTTGAAAAAGGAGAGATAAAAATAAAAATTTGTTTAAAATTAAAAATGTACTAGTTTCAGCTATACAACATGAAAATTTAGTATCTCTACTCATTATTCTATGCCCACCAAAATGGTAGCTACAATTTGTCATCATGCAATACCATTACTATATCACTGGCTATATTCTCTAATCTCTACCATATATTCGATGATTTAATCATTCCATAACGGAAGCCTGTATCTCCCATTGCTCTTTACCTATTTTGCCCATTGTCCAATGCCCTACCCTTTGGCAACTATCAACTGTTTTTTGTAATTTATATTTTGAATTATATAGATCTAATTCTGCTTTTTGTTTGTTTCTTCATTTATTTTTGTTGTTGTTTTGTTTTGTTTTAGATTACAAATACAAGTGAAATCCTATGGTATTTGTCTTTCTCTGTCTTATTTATTTCCCATAGAAATAGTGTTTTCTAAATATATCCATGCTATCTCAAATGGCAAGATCTCATTATTTTTATGGTTGTGTAATATTCTTGGACATATATTTCACAACTTCTTTATTCATTTGTCTAACTATGGACACTTAGGTTGTTTCCATATATTGGCTATTGTAAATAATATTGCAATAAACATTTGAGTGAATGTTTCTTTTTTAAATTGTTTAAATTTATTAAATTTTATATATATTTTTAAATTTTTTATTATGTTCAATTAGCCGCTGTATCATTAGTTTTTGATGCATTGTTCAATGACTCATTAATTACATATAACACCCAGTGCTCATCACAACATGTGCCCTTTTTGAATTAACTTTTTTGTTTTCTTCGGGTAAACTATACCACGTGTATCCCAATGTCCATAGCAGCAATGTCCACAATAGCCTAACTCTGCAAAGACCTGAGATGCTTCTCAACAGATGAATGGATAAAGAAGATGTTGTCCATATATACAATGGAATATTACTCAGCCATCAGAAAGAATCAATACACAACTTTTACATCAACATGGCTGAGACTGGAGGACATGATGCTAAGTGAAATAAGTCAAGCAGAGAAAGTGAATTATCATATGATTTCACTTATTTGTGGATCAAAAGGAATAGCATGGAGGACATTGGGAGAAGTAAAGGAAAAATGAAGGGTGGGAATCAGAGGGGGAGAAGAACCATGAGAGACTATGGACTTTAACAAACAATCTGCAGGTTTTAGAGGGGACAGGGGCAAGGGGATGGGTTAGCCCATTGATGGCTATTAAGGAGGGCATGATGCATGGAGCACTGGGTGTTATATAAAAACAATGAATCATAGAACACTACATAAAAAACTAATGACATATATGTATGGTGACTAACATAACATAATAAAAAAAGGAAAATACATACACACATACATACTTGATGGGAATTAAAGAGGGCACTTTTAATGAGCACTGGGTATTGATTTGTTTTATCACTGACTTCTACACAGAAAACTAATATTACACTGTGCATTAACTAACTGGAATTTAAATAAAAACTTAAACAAGAAAATATATTTTGAAATAAACATATTCTTTTAGGTATTAGGTAAGTAGAGAAAAATTTGCAAAATATGACAGAAAACACGAGGCACATAGCATAAAAGAATTCAAAAGCCTGAATGTGTTAAATCCCCATGCTGCTTCTTTAAACTCTTTTTTTAAGTCCCACCTTAAATGAAAAGAGATTTAAAATGATGACATGTATATTTAAGATATACAAAAAGAAAACAGGAACAATATTTCTGTTAGTCTAGGTAAAATCCCAAGTAAGAAAAATATTAAATTAAATGAGGAAGAATATTTTATTATTCATTTATTTTTTTAATTTTATTTAAATTCAATTTAGTTAACATATAATATATTACTTTCAGGGCTAGAATCTAGTGATTTATCAGTTGCATATGACACCCAGGACTCATTACAAGTGCCCTTTTTAATGCCTATCACCCAGTAACCCATCCTCTCACCCACTTCCCCTCCAGCAACCCTCAGTTTGTTTTCTATAGTTAAGACTGTCTTATGGTTGGCCTCCCTCTCTGTTTCTATCTTTTATTTTTCCTTCCCTTTCCCTATGTCCATCTGTTTTTTTTTTCCTTAAATTCTAAATATAAGTGAAATCCTATGGTATTTGTCTTTCTCTGACTGACTTATTTAGCTTAGCATAATACCTTCTTGTTCCATTCATGTCTTTTTTTTTTAAATAGCAATATCTCATTCTTTATGATAGCTGTGGAAGAAGAATAGTTTATATTTACAAAAGTTCTACTCAATCCAGAAGGTAAAACAAGTCAAATTATTTATGTGTTAAATAATAGAGCATTGAGGGGCACCTGGGTGGCTCAGTGGCTTAAAGCCTCTGCCTTCAGCTCAGGTCATGATCCCAGGGTCCTGGGATCGAGCCCCGCATCGGACTCTCTGCTCAGCAGAGGGTCTGCTTCCCTTCCTCTCTCTCTGCCTGACTCTCTGTCTACTTGTGATCTCTGTCTGTCAAATAAATAAGTAAAATCTTTTAAAAAAATTAAAAAAAACACAATAGAGCATTGAGATATCATTAAGAAAATAAGTAATGTTTGGGAATCCTTGGTGGCTCAGTTAGTTAGGCATCTGTCTTCAGTTCAGGTCATGGTCTCAGGATCGTGGGGTGGAGTCCTGCATGGGGTTCCTTGCTCAGCAGGGAGTCTTCTTCTCACTTTACTTATCCTCTGCTTGTACTCTCTCTCTCTCACAAATAAATAAATAAAACCTTTAAAAAAAGAAAATAAGTAGTGTTCAATAATCTTGAGATTCAGGATTTCAGAGGAAGATATACAATCTAGAAGCTGCAAGAAAAAAAATATAGATTTTACTTTGTGAAGATTTCTTTATAACAAAGGACAACATAAATAAGTTAGAAAATGGAATATATGATTGGAGAAAATATGTTCATATATATCACTGAAAAATAAGTACTCAAATATATGAAATAATTTTAGAAATCAACAAGAATTTTACAATCAACCCAATGAAAATTGAGCTAGGGAAATTAATATCAATTTACAGACAGAAAAATAATTGCAGATAAATCCTCCAAATATTCCCCCTAACCTCATTAGCAGTCAGTCAAAACAAATCAAAACAACAATAAGGTCTGTTTTTACCTCTTGAACAGCCTACACATGCCTCACAATATAAAGAATGGATGCTAGAAGAACTTGAACCTGTCTCTGGCTAGTCACAAAGCCATTATGAAAACACTAACTACATTCATAGTACCTCACTTTAAATTAAATCTTTGATGAGTGAATCTGATTGGAAGACTCTGACTTCGATACAAGACTCTAGCTACAAAGGGACATTAGAGATATAAGCCAATATTTGTAGCATTGTATCCATTGTAGTATAGAAAGACACACTAGAAATTATCGAAATAAATACTCAGTGAGTCAATACATCATGTTCCACACAGAAGCTAACGTTTTTGAGGGAAAAACATATAAAAATAGACAAAATTGCTTTCTACCTATGATCACTTAATACTGCACTGCAATATCTAGTATATGCAGCAAGAAAACAATTCCCTTCCAAAAAGTGTAAGTATTAATATTTCAAAGGAAGAGAAAAACTGTTAATCTTTGAAGAAAATTTATTTTTATTTATTTTTTAAAAATATTTTAAAAATATTTTATTTATTTATTTGACAGATTGAGAGGGATTGCACAAGCAGGAGAAGTGGGGGAGGGAGAAGCAGTCTCCCCGCTGAGAAGGGATCCCAACACCAAAGCCAGTCTGGATCCCAGGACACTGGGATCATGACTTGAACTGAAGGCAGTCACTTAACCAACTGAGCCACCAAGGCGCCCCAGGAAATTTATTGTCTACGTAGAAAATCCAAGTGAATCACCTGGAAAATTACTAGAATTAATATTATTTATTAGCATATTGGAACATAAGATCAACATATACAAGTCAATATTAACTTAGTGTTTTCAGGATGAAAATACTGTTTTCTTCTTATTTTTTCTATGTTAACTTACAAGGTATCATATGTCAAGGTATACTGGAAAGTTGCTTCCTTTAAAGAAAATTATTGGTACAGGAACATCCAGGCAAAAATATAACAAAATAAGACTATAAATAAACAGACACATAAAAATATTGGTATTTATTCTTATAAATTTAATATTTAAATCAGTAAAGTAGAATAAATGTCAGTCATTCCTGAATACCCATTGAGGAAAGAAACAAACTGGTCACTGCTTTTCACTTACCAAAACATTTCACATCATGATTTTTGGTTTCCTCTTCAAAATATGAAGAACTCAAAGGTAATCGGTCTTATTCCTACAAAGAACACCCATGCAAACTTAAAATAAATAACTCTTCTTTACCCATCAGAAAACTGAGTTTGTAGGACAAACCATCACCCTAATATCAGCAGAGACAAGTGCATCCAGAGATTCACAACTTGATGAAATCTTAGTGGGGAACTAGCTCAAGAATAAGAAACTCTTGAGGATCACTGATTAGAGTGGTATCCCACATTTCCATAAGTATTACCTCCAGGACCACCAGGTTCCCATGTTGAAGATACAGTAAATATTCCATCAGGTTTTGACAGAGAAAGGAAAATGATAACTTTTGTGAAATATACCTACTGACTTCTCTTCAACAAGTTCTTAACCATGCAGAGATAAAGACTTTTTCAAAGCCTTATCACAGGTGGAGAATGGGAATCCCTCTATTTCAAGTGCTTTCTTGTCTTTTTTTATCACTGAAGTGAAAAACAAACAAAGATAGTCAATAGGACTCAGGGTTTTAATGTAATAGGTTAAAAAAGTTATGTCATGGGAAGAAAGTACAAGGCAAGGGGAAAAAAACGTAATAACTACTGAAGAAACACTTGTGAAGGTCACAGTTAAGACTCAAGCACTCAACACTGAGATTTAATCATGTTTATAGAAAGTTTTCTCTCTCCTACAGCTTATCACCACACTAATAGGACTCCAGTATAATAACAAGGGATTGAACTGAAAGAACTTCAAAACAGAGGCTTTCTTTGAGGAGCAGTACTTAAAGAAGTTCAAAGGAAAACAAAAACCAAAACACCAACAACCAAGGACACTAGAGAAGTTTGAAGCCTCTGACACATTACAGCTACTACAAATATTTAACACAGTCCAATTCCTAGCCAGATTAACAAATTATATCTTAAAGGCCTATTTACCTCCTGTTCATCTTTCAACAAAAAAATTATAAGGCATACCAAAAGGTAAAAAATAAATAAATAAATAAAAAGAGAGAGAAAAGTGATCATTAAAGCAACACTTCAATATAACACAGATAATGGCATTATTAGGCAATTTAAAACAACTTTGTATGTTAAGGACTCAAATGAAAACAGTTGAAAACAGGCTAAAATGGATAGGTAATGCAAACAAAGGTAGGCAAATTCAATAAAGAATGAAAATTAAACAGTAGAATTAAAAAAACACACACACTGTAACAGAAGTGAAGAATGTTTTATATGGGCTTATTAGAAGAACAAATACAGCTAAAAAAGAAATTGGTATGGTTGAACATTCTTCCCAACTGAAATGCAAAGAGAAAAAAAGGCTGAAAAAACCAGAATGGGAATCTAACACCTATGGGAGAATTACAAAATGTATAAATAGAGTATCATATATATATTATGATATTTTCATATATATATATACATATATATATATATAAAGTAAAGGAAATATATATATAGAAAGGAAAAATTAAGAACACACACATATATGCTCAAATAAGTACATATATATTATAATATATATATATGAATTATTAATGTGCAAGAATTTTCAAAATTAATGACAAACACCAAGCAATAGATCAAGGGAAATATGAGAACTTGAATCAAGAGAAGGAAGGAAGGAAGAAAAGAAGGAAGAAAGGGGAGGGAGGAAGGAAGCGAGGGAGGAAAGAAGGGAGAAAAATGGAAGGAAGGGGGAAAAGGAAGAAAGGGACAGGGAGGAAGAATGCGAGGGAGGAAAGAAGGGAGAAAAATGGAAGGATGGGGGGAAAACGGAAGAAAGAGAGGAAAAATAGGAACTGAGAGACACAGAGAGAGAGAATTATTTTATTTAAGCCTCATGGTATCCACAAAAATAGTGCATACTTAAGATACACAAGAGAAAAAAAGAAAAAGAAATAAATAGTGTCATTTAAAAAAAATTCAGTGAAACATACAGAAAGACAACACAAGGAAGAAAAAGGACAAAAGAACTACAAAAGATATAGAAAACAATTAACCTTCAAAAAGGAAGGTTACAGGAACATAACTCAACATCATAGAGGCCATATATGAAAGACGTACAGGTAACATGAACTTCCATGTGATAAAAACAAACAAACAAACCAAAAACAAAACAAAACAACAACAACAACAACAACAACAACAAACCTAAGAGCTTTTCCTCTATGGTTGGGAACAAGACAGGAATGTCCATCTCACCTTGATTATTTAACACAGTACTGGAAGTCCTAGGCTCAACAATCACAAAACAAAAAACAAAAAAAGTCACCCAAATCAGCAAAGAAAAAGTCAAATTTTCACTATTTGCAGATGACGTGATAAATCTATGTAGAATACTGAAAGACTTCACCAAAAATTTTCTAGAACTTATACATGAATTTAGTGAAGTTCCAGAATACAAAAGCAATGTTGCATTTGTGTTGCATTTCTATACACCAATAATGAAAATGCAGAAAAAGAAATCAAGGAACTGATTCCATTTAAGATTTCACAAAAATCCATAAGGTATCTAGGAATAAACTTACGTAAAGAGGTAAAAGATCTGTACTTTGAAAACTATAGAACATTTATGAAAGAAATTGATAATGACACAAATAAATGGAAAAATGTTTCATGCTTATGGATTGGAAGAACAAATATCATTAAGAAGTCTATAATACCCAAAGCAACCTACACATATAATGCAATCCCTATCAAAATACCACCAGCATTTTTCACAGAACTAGAACAAACCATCACAAATTGTATGAAACAACAAAAGACTCCAAATAGCTAATGCAATCTTGAGAAAGAAAAGCAAACCTGGATACATCACAATTCCACACTTCAAGCTATATTACAAAGAAGTAGGCGTCAAGATAGTATGGTGATGGCACAAAAACAGGCACATAGATCAATGGAACAGGAGAAGAAACCCAGAAGTGGAGCCACGACCGATTGTCAAGTGATCTTCGACAAAGCACGGAAGAATACCTAATGGGAAAATCATGGTCTCTTCCACAAATGATGTTGGAAAAATTGAACAGCAGCATGCAGAAGAATGTACCTGGACCACTTTCTTACATCACACATAAAAGTAAATTCAGAATGGATGAAAGACCTAACTATGAGACAAGAAACCGTCAAAATCTAGGAGAACTCAAGCAACAACCTCTTTGACCTTTGAATGTGAACAGGTGCAGCCATTCTGGAAAACAGTATGGAAGCTTCCCAAAAAGTTAAAAGTAGAACTACCCTATGACCCAACAATTGCACTATTAGGGATATACCTAAAGGATGCACAAATAGTGGGGAGACAAGATGGCAGGGAAGTAGGAGGAGGCGCTCTTTCAACCTGTACCCTAAAGTGAGCTGATTACCTTCCAAAGAACTCCAATCACCCACGAAATCAGCCTGAGATCAGAATTATACACGTCTGGATTTCTACCAGAGCAGAAGACGCCAGTGGGCAGGTAAAGTGGAGTGGGAAAGGACTGATATCTGAAGATAAACAAAAGGGGGAGGGAGCCACCAGAGGTGACCCTTTGGAAAGTAATATCCCAATATGAGAGTGCCCTGCGCCTGGGGACCAGCATTAACTTGGGAGTCTGGTAGAAATATACACAATGGAATACTATGCAGCCATCAAAAGAAATGAAATCTTGCCATTTGCGACAACATGGATGGAACTAGAGCGTATCATGCTTAGCGAAATAAGTCAAGCAGAGAAAGACAACTATCATATGATCTCCCTGATATGAGGAAGTGGTGATGCAACATGGGGGCTTAAGTGGGTAGGAGAAGAATCAATGAAACAAGATGGGATTGGGAGGGAGACAAACCATAAGTGACTCTTAATCTCACAAAACAAACTGAGGGTTGCTGGGGGGAGGGAGTTTGGGAGAAGGGGGTGGGATTATGGACATTGGGGAGGGTATGTGCTTTGGTGAGTGCTGTGAAGTGTGTAAACCTGGTGATTCACAGACCTGTACCCCTGGGGATAAAAATATATGTTTATAAAAAATAAAAAATTAATTAAAAAAAAAAGAGCAAAGGATCACTGGGGGGAAATTGCGGGGTGTTAGGGTCGGGGCTTAAGTCCCCAGACCCAGGACAGCCACCCATGGCACAGAGCCAGAGAGTGCGACGCGCCTGAGAGTGCATGGCGCCCGGCTCCCATGAGGGGCTGGGAACCTCGCCAGCCAACAGAAGCACAGCCTTTTTGCAGTCCCCACGAGAGTGTCCTGCCTTGCCATCAGAGTCCTAGTCATGCCCCACGCCCTACCTTGAGAGAGGTGCACAAAGAAGCCAGCCAGGTGCTCTCAGTCTGGAAAGACCAGGCACTCCCAGCCCCGGCCAGCAGGAAAATCTCAGTATGTGATTCCTGCTTGGAACTTCTCTGGCAGTCTGGAGCTGCCCAGACAGTTACTGCTGCCCTGGTTTTGGGTACAAGCAAAAATCCTGAGTCCCCAGGGACCGCGACTGGGAACCTGCTCTGACAGTGGCCAAGGGGGGATTTATATGGGCTCTGCAGCTGGACTGAGGCTTCTCTCTGAGAGGGAGGTCAGGGTGCAGTTTGCTTTCCTCTAAACCTACAAAAACCATCAAAAGCGGTCAAGGTGAGAGAAAAAAAACCAAAAGTGAACAAATATAAAAACCTCCAGAGAACAAAAGCCTGAAAAAAATAGTTTCCTCAGAGCCCACCCCCTTGAGAGGGGCCGGAGGACTTAACTGAGAGAACTTCAGGGACTGAAAACCCACCTGGCAGGCCCATCCCCCAGAAAACCAACCAGGAAAGGAAAAAAAAAAAAAAAAAAAAAAAGACAACAAGGGAACAACCACCATTACTTCATAGAACAACTTTTATTATTAATTTGATACCACTATTCTGGCTCATTTTTTTATATAGTTAATTTTTTATTACTATGTAGATAATTTTTTAACCTATTTACCATCACAGTGAGATGTCCAGTACATCAAATTCCATAATAACCTTCTAACCTGAACTTTTTGATACATACACCTGTGTTTTCCTTTTGCATTTCTATTTTTTAAATTTCTTTTTTTTTAATTTTAGTTTAGTTTATTCCTTTTTTTAATTTTTATTTTCTAATAATCATATAGAGTTAAACTTCAAGGTAATCCCCTTTCCCCAATCAGTACCACCCCTATAGGTAAACCAATTCCTAATCCCCACTTATCTTAGGAAAGTTGAGTCCTTTAACAAAGATATCAAGATACATCCAGGACGAATCAAAACAACCTTCTTCACCCACAATGAGAATTTACAACCAATGTCCCATCTTTTTCTTCCACCAGTATTTCTGTGTTTTTGTGTTTGTCCTGATAGTATATAAATCTAACACTCAGGGTTCTTTTTGACAAGGTCTTCCTTTATTTGCATATATATATATATATATATATATATATATATATATATATATTTTTTTTTTTTTTCTCTTGTCATATACTTTTATCAGTCTTTTTGTTTGTCTGTTTTTGTTTGTATACTTCATAAATCTTACCTTGGGGCCATTTGGGCTGAACCTTCTCTTTTATCTCAACTTTCGTTTCTGTCTCTCTCCCTCTCTCATTTTTTCTTTTCCTTTTCTTTTTCCTCTCATTTGGGTGGGGAATACTTCTGATTGCTCAAACAGATAGAGAGAAAGGATCAGGAGGAAGCCTGGAACAAACAGGTTAGAAGCCACGAAAACAGAATCAGGGAAATAAATGATGCCATAAAACGTTCCAACGTCAGAATTATTGGAATCCCTGAAGGGGAGGAGAAAGAAAGACATCTAGAAGATAGAGTGGAACAAGTTCTTCAAGAAAATTGTCCAAATCTCGTGAATAGAACCAGTGTTCATGTACTAGAGTCTGAAAGGTTTCCCCCCAAGATTACATATTCTCGAAAGTCCTCGAGACACCTAATAGTAAGAATGAAGAATTATAATTGTAGGCAGAACCACTTGAAAACAGTTAGGACAAAGAAGATCATTATGTACAGAGGAAAGCCCATCAGAATAACTTCAGACTTGTCCACAGAAACCTGGCAAGCGAGAAAGGGCTGGCAAGATATATTCAGGGCACTGAATGAGAAGAACATGCAGCCAAGAATACTTTATCTAGCAAGACTGACATTCAAAATGGATGGAGAGATAAAGAGTTTCCAGGACCGGCAGGCTTAAAAGACTATGCAACCACCAAGCCGATACTGCAGGAAATATTAAGGGGGCTTCATTAAAGGAGGAAAAAGCCCAAGGATAGCACTGAACAGAAATATAGAGACAATCTACAGAAAGAAAGACTTCAAAAGTAACATGATGTCAATAAAAACGTATCTATCAATAATCACCCTCAATGTGAATGGCCTAAATGCGCCCATAAAAAGGCACGGGGTTTCAGACTGGAGAAAACGTCAGGACCCATCCATATGTTGTCTACAAGAGACTCATTTTGAACCTAAAGATACACCCAGACTGAAAGTGAAGGAATGGAGAAGCATCTTTCATGCCAATGGGCCTCAAAAAAAAGGCTGGGGTAGCGATGCTCATATCAGACAAATTAGATTTTAAACTAAAGTCTGTAGTAGGAGATAGAGACAACACTACATCATTCTTAAAGGGACTATCCACCAAGATGATCTAACAATTGTAAATATCTATGCCCCAATATGGGAGCAGCCAATTACATAAGAAAACTATTAATCAAGATAAAGAGTCATATTGATATGAATACACTAATCATTGGAGATCTTAACATGCCTCTCTCAGAAATAGACAGATCATTGAAGCAGAAAATCAATAAAGAAACAAGAGCATAGAATGTTACATTGGACCAGATGGACCTCATAGATATATAAAGACCATTCCACCCTAAAACAACAGAATACTCATTCTTCTCAAGTGCACATGGAACTTTCTGCAGAATAGACCACATACTGTGTCACAAATCAGGACTCAACTGATACCAAAATATTGAGGTTATTCCCTGCACATTCCCAGATCACAATGCTTTGAAACTGGAGCTCAATCACAAGGAAAAGTTCTGAAGGAACTCAAAAACCTGGAAGCTAAAGACCACCTTGCTGAAGAATGCTTGGATCAACCAGGAGAACAAGGAAGAACTGAAACAATTCATGGAAACCAATGAGAATGAAGACACTTCGATCCAAAACCTATGGGATACAGCAAAGGCAGTCTTAAGGGGGAAATACATAGCCATCCAAGACTCCCTCAAAAAATTGAAAAATCCAGAACACAGCAGCTGTCTCTACACCTTAAAGAACTGGAGAATCAACAACAAATCAAACCAACTCCACACATAAGAAGGGAAATAATCAAGATTAGAGCTGAGATCGATGAGGTAGAAACTAGAGATACAGTAGAACGTATCAATGAAACTAGAAGCTGGTTTTTTGAAAGAATCAATAAGATTGATAAACCATTGGCGACACTAATCCAAAAGAAAAGAGAGAAAGCTCAAATACATAAAATTATGAATGAAAAGGGAGAGATCACAACGAACACCAAGGACGTAGAAAAAATCATCAGAAGTTATTATCAACAGTTATATGCCAATAAGCTAAGCAACCTAGATGAAACGGATGCATTCCTGGAAAACTATAAACTCCCAAAATTGAATCAGGAAGAAATTGACAACCTGAATAAACCAATATCTAGTAACAAGATTGAAGTGGTGATCAAAAACCTCCCAAAAAAAAACAAAAGCCCAGGACCTGATGGATTCCATGGGGAATTCTACCAAACTTTCAAAGAAGAAATAACACCTATTCTCCTG
Organism: Mustela erminea; assembly: GCF_009829155.1. NCBI lineage: Eukaryota > Metazoa > Chordata > Mammalia > Carnivora > Mustelidae > Mustela > Mustela erminea. The sequence goes on along the minus strand of NC_045635.1, from coordinate 81,078,772 downwards.
AAGCTGTTTCAAAAAATTGAAGCAGAAGGAAAAGTTCCTGACTCTTTCTATAAGGCCAGCATTACGCTGATCCCCAAACCAGGCAAAGACCCTACCAAAAAGGAGAATTTCAGACCAATATCACTGATGAATATGGATGCTAAGATTCTCAGCAAGATCCTAGCAAACAGGATCCAACAGCACATTAAAAAGATTATCCACCATGACCAGGTGGGATTCATCCCTGGGCTACAAGGGTGGTTCAACATTTGCAAATCAATCAGTGTGATAGAACAAATTAATAAGAGAAGAGAGAAGAACCACATGGTCCTCTCAATTGATGCAGAAAAAGCATTTGACAAAATCCAGCACCCGTTCCTGATTAAAACCCTTCAAAGTATAGGGATAGAGGGAACATTCCTGAACCTCATCAAATCTATCTATGAAATACCCACAGCAAATATCATCCTTAATGGGAAAAAGCTTGTGTCCTTCCCGTTGAGATCAGGAACATGACAAGGATGCCCACTCTCACCACTCTTGTTCATCATAGTATTAGAAGTCCTAGCAACAGCAATCAGACAACAAAGACATTAAAAGGTATCCAAATTGTTGATGAAGAAGACGAACTCTCTCTTTCCAGATGACATGATTCTTTATATGGAAAACCCAAAAGATTCCACCCCCAAACTACTAGAACTCATACAGCAATTCAGAAACGTGGCAGGATAGAAAGTCAATGTACAGAAATCAGTGGCTTTCTTATACACTAACAATGAAAATACAGAAAGGGAAATTAGAGAATCAATTCCATTTACTATAGCACCAAGAACCATAAGATACCTGGGAATAAACCTATCCAAACAGGTAAAGGATCTGTACTCGAGGAACTACAGAACACTCATGAGAGAAATTGAAGAAGACACAAAAAGATGGAAGACCATTTCATGCTCTTGGATCGGAAGAATAAACATTGTTAAAATGTCTATACTGCCTAGAGAAATCTATACTTTTAATGCTATTCTGATCAAAATTCGACCGGTATTCTTCAAAGAGCTGGAGCAAATAATCTTAAAATTTGTGTGGAATCAGAAGAGACCCCGAATCGCTAAGGAAATGTTGAAAAACAAAAATAAAACGGGGGGCATCGGCATCACGTTACCTGATTTCAAGCTTTACTACAAAGCTGTGATCACCAAGACAGCATGGTACTGGCATTAAAACAGACACATAGACCAGTGGAACAGAGTAGATAGCCCAGATATGGACCCCCAACTCTATGGTCAAATAATCTTCGATAAAATAGGAAAAAATATACAGTTGAAAAAAGACAGTCTCTTCAATAAATGGTGCTGGGAAAACTGGGCAGCTATATGTAGAAGAATGAAACTCAGCCATTCTCTTACACCATACACAAAGATAAACTCAATCCTAAAGGATTGAAAATCCTAGATGAGAACATAGGCAGTAATCTCTTCGATATCAGCCACAGCAACTTCTTTCAAGATATGTCTCCAAAGGCAAAGGAAACAAAAGCGAAGATGGACTTTTGGGACTTCATCAAAATCAAAAGTTTCTGCACAGCCAAGGAAACAGTCAACAAAACATAGAGGCAACCCACGGAATGGGAGAAGATATTTGCAAATGACAGTACAGACAAAAGGTTGATATTCATGATCTGTAATGAACTCCTCAAACTCAACACACACAAAACAGACAATCATCAAAAAATGGGCAGAAGATATGGACAGACACTTCTCCAATAAAGACATACAAATGGCTCTCAGACACATGAAGAAATGTTCATCATCACTAGCCGTCAGGGAGATTCAAATTAAAACTACATTGAGATATCACCTTATACCAGTTAGAATGGCCAAAATTAGCAAGACAGGAAACAACATGTGTTGTAGAGGATGTGGAGAAAGGGGAACCCTTTTCCACTGTTGGTGGGAATGCAAGTTGGTGCAGCCTCATTGTAGAACAGTGTAGAGATTCCTCAAGAAATTAAAAATAGAACTTCCCTATGCCCTTGCCATTGCACTACTGGTATTTACCCCAAAGATACAGATGTAGTGAAAAGAAGGGCCATCTGTACCCCAATGTTTATAGCAGCAATGGCCACGGTCGCCAAACTGTGGAAAGAACCAAGATGCCCTTCAGTGGAAGAATGGATTAGGAAGATGTGGTCCATATACACTATGGAGTATTATGCCTCCATCAGAAAGGATGAATACCCAACTTTTGTAGCAACATGGAGGGGACTGGAAGAGATTATGCTGAGTGAAATAAGTCAAGCAAAGAGAGTCAATTATCATTTGGTTTCACTTATTTGTGGAGCATAACAAATAGCATGGAGGACATGGGGAGTTAGAGAGGAGAAGGGAGTTGGGGGAAATTGGAAGGGGAGGTGAACCATGAGAGACTATGGACTCTAAAAAACAATCTGAGGGTTTTGAAGGGGCGGGTGGTGGGAGGTCGGCTTACCAGGTGGTGGGTATTATAGAGGGCACGGATTGCATGGAGCACTGGGTGCAAAAATAATGAATACTGTTATGCTGAAAATAAAAAATAAATTAAAAAAAAGGATGCACAAATAGTGATTCAACGGGTCATATGCTCCCCTCTGCTTATAGCAGCACTATCAACAATAGCGAAATTAAAGAAAGAGCCCAAATTCCATTAACTGATGAATGGATAAAGAAATTGTGGCACACACACACACACACACACACACACACACACACACAGAGTTCATTATCAAAAAGAATAAAATGTTGCCTTCTGCAATGACGTTGATAAAACTAGGGTGTATTATGCTAAGTGAAATTCGTCATCAGAGAAATACAGATAGCATATAATTTTCACTCATATGTGGAATTTTAGGAACAAATCAGACTAATGTAAGGGAAGGGAAACACAGAAAGAGAAACAAACCATAAAGAGACTCTTAACTATAGCAAAAAACAAAACAAAACAAAACAAAACCTGATGGTTGATGGAGGGAGATGGGCAGGGGGTAGGGTAAATCATTGATGGGTATTAAAGAGGACACTTGTGTTGAGTACCGGGTGTTGTAAGTAAGTGAAGAATCACTAAATTCTACGCCTGAAACCAGTATTCCACTATATGTTAAATAACTGGAACTTAAAATAAACTAACAAATAAATGAATAAAAATTGCAGTTTGTGGACAAAAAGAAACAAAGGAAGAAAGCTTTTCACAAAAGGTAAGATTTCATGTATATCAACTCACAAAATAAACAAACCCATCTTACTAGAGACCAGGTGAGTGATTTTTCTTAAATGAATAGTGAACAACAGCCGGAGGAAGCCTCTCAAGTTGTTTGGTTTATTGTGTTCTTTGTCTTTTTGTAAAAAGGTTTTATTTATTTATTTGACAGACAGAGATCATAAGCAGGCAGAGAGGCAGCGGGGGGGGGGGTGGCAGGGGTGGAGCAGGCTCCCCACCAAGCAGAGAGCCTGATGTGGGCTCAATCCCAGGACCCTGGGATCATAACCTGAGCCAAAGGCAGCGGCTTTAACCCACTGAGTCACCCAGACGCCCCTCTTTGTCTTTTTTTAAGTACTAGGTTTACAAGTCTGTTCACTTTGTGAAACTTCATGGAAAAATACACATATTTTCTATAGGTAGGTTACATGATACTAAAATATTTTCTTTAAAAGGAAAAGAAACAATTAACAAAATGTCAATTAGTTTTCTTCAAAAATTATTTTAAATGCATCAAACACCCTAATCAAGAGACATATTTTCTGAATGGATGATAGGATAAGATCCAACTCTATGCTGTCTATAAGAGACTCATTTTAGACTTAAGGATACACATAGCCTGTAAGTAAAGGTATCAAAAAGACATTTTACACCAATGAGAAACAAAAGAGAGCAGGATGGCTATACATATATTAGGCAAAATAGACTTTAAGTCATAAACTATCACAAGGGACAACAAAGAACATTATACAATGATAAAGATCAATTCATCAGAAAGATATAATAATTAGAAATAAATATGCACCCAACATCAGGACACCAAAATACATAACACAATCACTGACAGGACTAAAGGAAAAAACAGCAACAAAATAAGAGTAGAGGATTTCAGTATTCTACTTTCAATAATGGATAGATCACCCAGACAGAAACTAAGGAAATAGGATTTAACACTATAGACCAAATGGACCTAACAGAACATACATAGAACGTTCTCTACAACAGCAGCAGAATACATGTTCTTCACAAGTACACACAAAACATTCTCTAGGATAGCACACAGGTTAGGTCACAAGACAAGTCATAGCAAATTTAAAGAAGACAAAACTTATATCAGATATATTTTCTGACCAGAACGGTATGAATCCATAAAATCTAAAAATCTAAAAAAAAATCTGCTACAAATCAAAAGGAGGAGAATGGACAATATCACACATATGTGGAAATCAAGCAAAAATTTCCTGAACACGTGATCCAATGAGGAAATTTTTAGAATCTAAAAACATTTTGAGACAAATGAAAGTGAAAATACAACACACTACAACTTAGGGGATGTATCAAAAGCAGTACTGAGAGGGAAGATTATTGTAATAAACACATACATGTAAAATACCAGTAAACATCTTACATTTTCACCTCAAGTCACTAGGGAAAAAATGCTGAAAGTTAGCAGAAAGAAGTAAATAATAAAGACCAGAGAAGTAAATGAAATTGAGACTAGAGAAATAACAGAAAAGAGAGAGAGAGAGAGAGAGAGAGAGAGAGACCAAAAGTGGTTTTTATGTTATCAAAGTTCTTGTTAGACTAAGAAAAAAGAGAAAAAAAAATCAGAAACAGAAGAGGAGACATTACAACTGAAGCTACAGAAATGAAAGGAATTATGAGAGTACTATGGATACTTATAAACCGAAGAGATGGGATAAACTAGAAGAAATAGATAAATTTCTTTTTCTTCTATTTTCCTTCTTTCTTTCCTTTCATTCCCTTCCCTTCCCTCCCCTACTCTTCCTTCTTCTTCCCTTCCCTCCTTTCACTCCCTTCCCTCCCTCCCCTTTTCCTCCACTCCCCTTCCCTTCCCTTTCCTCCCTCCCTTCCTCCATTCTCTTTCCTTCCCTTCCCTCCCTCCTTTCCTTCCTTCATTTCTTTTGTTCCTTCCTTCCTTCTTTCATTCCTTCTTTCCTTGCTTCCTTCCTGTTTTAAAGTTTTCATTTTAATTCCAGTTAGTTAATATATAGTTATATTAGTTTCAGGTATAGGGAGGATACAGTGATTCAACAGTTCCATACGTCATCCAGTGCTCTTCACAAGTGCACTCCTGTCCATCACCTATTTTTAAAAAGAGTTTATTTGAGAAAGAGAGAATGAGAGAGAGAGAGCTTGAGAGGTCAGAGGGAGAAGCAGAGACCCCACCGAGCAGGGAGCCCTATGTGGGACTCTATCCCAGGACTCCAGGATTATGACCTGAGCCAAAGTCAGTTGCTTAACCAACTGAGCCACCCAGGTGCCCCATCACCTATTTAACCCATTCCCCCACCCACCTCCCTTCTGATAACCATCAATTTGTTCTCTATAATTAAACATCTGTTTCTTGGTTTGCCTCTCTTTTTTTCCCCTTCACTTGTTTGTTTGGTTTCTTGAATTCCACATATGAGTGAAATCATATAGTATCTGTCTTTTCACTGACATATTTTGCTTAGCAGTATATTCTATAGCTCTATCTATGCCCTTACAAATGGCAGGATTATCTTCTTTTTTATTGACTAATAAATATTCCTGTGTGTGTGTGTGTGTGTGAGTGTGTGTACATATACCACTTTTGTACCCATTCATAAATCAGTGGACACTTGGGCTGCTTCCATAATTTTTGCTATTGTGAATAATGTTGTGATAAACATATGGGTTCATGTGTCCACTTGAATTAGTGTTGTTGTTGTTTTTGTTGTTGTTTTTAATTTGTCTAAATACCCAGTAGTGCCATTCTTAAATTGTAGGGTAGTTCTATTTTTCAGTTTTTGAGGAATGTCCATACTGTTCTCCAGAGGATCTGCATCAGTTTGCATGCTCATCAACAGTGTAAGAGGGTTCCCCTTTCTCTACATCATCGCCAACACATGATTTATCTTGTGTTGCTGATTTTAGCCATTCCGATGGGTGTGAGGTGATATCTCATAGTAAATTTGATTTGCATTTTCCTGACGGAATGTGACAATGAACATCTTCTCATATGTCTGTTGGATATCTGGATTCTTCTTTGAAGAAATGTCTGTTTACATCTGTTGTTGCCCATTTTTTAATTGGATCATTTGTTTTCTGGGTGTTGATTTTGGTAGTTTTTTAAAAATATATTTTGGATAATAACCCTTTATCAGATATATTATTTGAAAATGTGTTTTCCCATTCTGCAGGCTGTTTTTTAGTTTTGTTGATAGTTTCCTTCACTGTGCATATTTTTATTTTATGTAGTCTCAATAGTTTATTTTTCTTTTTATTCCCCTCTTATCAGGAGACATATTTAGAAAAAAGTTGCTATAGCTGATGTCAAGGAAGTTTCTGTTGGTATCTTTTCTAGGATTTTAATGATTTCAGGTCTCAAACTTACGTGTTTAATCCACTTAGAATTTATTTTTGTATATGGTGTAAGAAAGTGGTCCAGCTCCATTCTTTTCCATGTTGCTGTCCAGTTCTTCCAAAATCTTTATTGAGGAGACTGACTTTTACCCATTGGCATTCTTTCTGCTTATCAAAGATTAATTGGTGATATGATTGTGTTTATTTCTGGGTTTTCTATTCTCCTCCATTGATCTATGTGTCAAATTTTGTGGCAATACCGTACTGTTTTGATTTCTATAGTTTTGTAATATAACTTGAAATCTGGAATTGTGGTGCTTCCAGCTTTGCTTTTATTTTTCAAGATTTCTTTGGCTCTTTGGGGTCTTTTATGGTTCCATACAACTTTTAGGATTGTTTGCTGTAGTTGTATGAAGAATCCTACTGGTATTTAGATAAGGACTGTATGAAATGTGTAGATCTCTTAGGGTACTGTAAAGGTTTTAATTATATTTTTTTTTCCTCTAGTCCATTAGAATGGGAAGTTTTTCCATCTCTGTGTGTTGTCTATAATTTCTTTTATTAGTGTGTTTTACTTTTCAGAATAGAGGTCTTTGAAGTCATATTTTAGTATTTTTGGTACAGTTGTTAATGGGATTGTTTTCTTAATTTCTCTTTCTACAGCTTCATTATTGAAGCAGAATTCTCTACATTCATTTTGTATCCTTCAGCTTTACTGAATTCATTTTATCAGATCTAGCATTTTTTTTTTTTTGTAAAGTCTTAAGGATTTTCTATAGATAGTATCATGTCATTTGCAAAGAGTGAAAGTTTTACTTCTTCCTTGCTGCTTTGGATGCCTTTTATTTCTTTTTGTTGTCTGATTGTTATGGCTAAGACTTACAGTACCATGTTGAATAAAAGTGATGAGCATGGATATCCTTGCCTTTTTCGTGACTTTAGGGGGAAAAGTCTGTTTCTCCCCATTGAGTGTAATGTTTGCTGTGGGTTTTTCATATATGGCCTTTATTATGTTGAGGTATGATTGCTCTAAACTTACTTTGTTGAGGGTTTTAATCATGAATAGGTTTTATCAAAATATTTATTTATTTATTTAAGAGAGGAAGGGGGAGAGGGAGAGGAAAACAAGCAGACTCTCTGCTGAGTGGGGAGCCTAATTCACCCATGCACCTTTCATGAATAAATAAATATTATACTTGGTCTAATGCTTTTTCTGCATTTATTGAAATGGTCATATGGTTCTTATCCTTTCCTTTACTGATGTGATGTGTAACATTGGTTAATTGGCAAATGTCAAGAACCACACTTGCAACTCAGGAAAAAAAAATCCCACTTGATCATGGTGAATGCTTTTTTTTTTTTTTTTTTAAATGTATTATTGGATTCAGTTTGCTAATATATTGTTAAGGATTTTTGCATCTGTGTTCATTAGCAATATTGGACTGTAGTTCTCTTTTTAGTGGTATCTTTATCTGGGTTTGTTATCAGGGTAATCCTGACCTCATAGAATGAATTTGGAATCTTTCCTTCCTTTTCTATTTTTGGAATATTTTGAGAATAGGTATTATTTCTTCTTTAAATATTTATTTATTTATTTATTTTTAAAGATTTTATTTATTTATTTGACACAGAGAGAGAGAGAGATAGAGTGAAAGAGGGAGCCAAAGCAGGGTGAGTGGGACAGGAAAAAGCAGGCTTCCAACTGAGGAGGGAGCCCAATGCAGGGATCAATCCCAGGACCTTGTGATCATGAACTGAGTTAAATGCAGACACTTAAGAACTGAACCATTCAGGTGTCCTCTTCTTCAAATATTTATTACAGTTCTCCTGTGAAGCCATCAGGTCCTGGACTTTTGTATGTTGGGAGTTTTTGATTCCTGATGCAATTTACTTGGTGGTTTTTAGTCTATTTAAATTTTGTAATTATTCCTCTTTCAGGTTTTGCATTTCACAGGTTTTTAGAAATTTATCTGTTTATTCTAGGTTGCCCAATTTTTGGCATATAGTTTTTATAATAATAGTCTCTAAAAATTATTTGTATTTCTGTGATATTAGTTATTATTTCTCCTCTCTTGTTTGTGATTCTATTTGAGTACTTTCTTTTTTTTTCCTTGAGAAGTCTGGCTAGAGGTTTATCAGTCATATTTATTTTTTCAGAAGACCAGCTCCTGGTTTCATTGATCTGTTCTATTGTGTGTGTGTTTGTGTGTGTTTGTGTGTGTGTGTGTTTTAATGTTTGTTTTGTTATAAGTTCTATATCATTTGTTTATTTTCTATTTTTTTAAAGAATTATATATTTTAGAAAGAAAGAGTGAGAGCATAAGCAGGGGGAGAGGCATAGAAGCAGACTCTCCACTGAACATGAAGCCCAACACAGGGATCAATTTTATAACTCTGAGGTCATGACCTGAGCTGAAATCAAGAGTCAGACACTTAACCAACTGAGCTACCCAGTTGCCTCTCTGCTCCTATCTTCATTATTTCCTTCCTTCTGCTGATTTTAGGTTTTTGTTGGATGTTCATTTTCTACCTTTTTAGCTGTAACATTAGGTTGTATTTGTTGTTGTTGTTGTGGTATTGTGTTGTGTATTTGAGGTTTTTTATTTTTGTTTTTTTGTTGTTGTTTTTGTTTTGTTTGTTTGTTTGTTTTTGCTTCCTGGTGCAGGGCTGTATTGTTATAAACTTCCCTCTTAGACCACTTTTGCTGCATCCAAAAGGTTTGTGAATTTTGTGTTTTCATTTTCATTTATTTCCATGTAATTGTCTAAAATGCATTTTATTTCCTGGTTGACCCAATTCATTGTTTAGTAGTATGTTATTTAGCCTTCATGTTTTTGTAGACTTTCCAAATTGTTTTCTTGTGAAAAATAGATTGGAAAAGGATTCATGGTATGATTTCAATTATCCTGAAGTTGTTGAGGTTGGTTTCATGGACAAATGTGTGACCTATTTCAGAGAATGTTCCATGTGTACTTGAAAAGAATGTGTATTCTGCTGTTTTAGAATGGGATATACTATCAGTTAAATATATCTGTTAAATCCCAATCTATCTATTCCAGTGTGTCATTCTAAGCCGTTCTTTCCTTGCTTATTTTCTGTTTAGAGATCTGTCCATTGAAGTAAGTGAGGTGATAAAGTCCCCTACTGGTTATTGTATTTTCATCAATCAGTTCTTCATGTTTGTTATTAACTGTTCTGTGTGTTCAGGTATTCCTATACTGGGTGCATAAATATTTACAATTGCTATACCTTCATTGTTGAATTGTTCCCTTCATTATTACATAATGTCTGTCCATCTTTATCACTTTTTACGGTTTTTTTAAAAAATTCATTTATGAGAGAGAGAGAGAGAGAGAGAGAGAAGAGAGAGAGCACACAAGCAGGGTGAGGGGCAGGGGAGAAGACGTCCTGCTGAGCAGGGAGCTGAATGTGGGGGCTCAATCCCAGGACTCCAGGATCATTACCTGAGCTGAAGGCAGACACTCAAGTAACTGAGCCACCTGGTTGCCCCTATAGTCTCTGTTTTCAATATCCATTTTTTCCAATATCAGTATTGCTACTCTAGCTTTCTTTTGGCATCCATTTGCATAATATGTGTTTCTCCATCCCCTCACTTTCAATCTGTATGTGTCTTTAGATCTTAAATGAGTCTCTTATATGCAGTGTATAGATGAGTCTTGCTTTTTTTTTATGTATTCTTTCACTCTATGTCTCATGATTAGAGCATTTATTCTGTTTACATTTTCAAGTGATTATTGATAGCTATGTATTTATTGTCATTTTATTATTTGTTTTGGGGGCACCTGGGTGGCTCAGTGGGTTAAAGCCTCTGCCTTCGGCTCTGGTCATGATCCCAGGACCCTGGGATAGAACCCTGCATGGGGCTCTCTGCTTGGCAGGGAGCTTGCTTCCCCCACCCCCTCTCTTTGCCTGCATCTCTGCCTACTTGTGATCTCTGTCAAATAAATGAATAAAATCTTTATTATTTGCTTTGTCATTATTTCTGAAAATTTTTCTCTAATTTTTTTCTTGTGTTTTTCTTGTTTATGGTTTACTGATTTTCTTTAGTGATATATTTGAATTTTTTTCTTTTTATTATTTGCATAATTGTTAGTAGTTTTTAATACATTAAGTTTGTGTATAACCTCTTCTGCATATACACATCTATATTAAGTTGATGGTCCCTTTAGGTTTGATCCCATTTTTACTCCTCTCCTCCCCACAATTTAGGTATATGTTGTCATATTTTATATCCTTTTGTCTTGTGAGTTCTTTAAATGATCTTTTACAGAAATATTTATTTTTACTGCATTTGTGTTCCAACCTTTATACTCTCACATTTAATCTCTCTTTTCTTCACAGAGTGCACCCTTAATATTTTTATAGGGCTGTTTTAGTGAGCATGAACTCTTTTAGTTTCTATTTGCATGGAAAACTCTGTATCTCTCCTTCTATTCTGAATGATAGCCTTGCCAAGTGAAGTATTTTTGGCTGCAAATTTTTACTATTCAGAACTTTAAATATATCACACCACTCCTTTCTGACTTAGAGAGCTTTTGTTGAAAAATCTCCTGCTGGCCTTATGGGGTTTCCCTTGTAAATTACTATTTTCCCTTTAAAAAAAATTTTTCTTTATTTATTTGAGAGAGAGAGAGTGACAGGGAGCATGAGAAGGGAGATTAGAAGGAGAAGCAGACTCCCTGCAGATCTGGGAGCCCAGTGCAGGACTCCATCCTGGGATTCCAAGATCATGACATGAGCTGAAGGCAGTTGCTTAATTAATGGAGCCACCCAGGTGCCTGTAAATTACTATTTTCTAGTGTATTGTTCCTTTTAATTTTGTTTAATCATTATATTTTGCCATTGTTTAAAAGATTTATTTATTTGTTTATTTTGGGAGAGAGAGAGTGCATACATTAATTCATTCTTCTGCTTCTTCTGGCCTGGTGTTCGTTCCATCAATTGTGTTTCTGGTTTTATGTATTGAGGCCTTTATCTCTTCTTTGTCATTACTTATCTCTATAGTATTTGTCTCAATGATGTCTTCCTTTCTTTTCTCAAGTTCTGTAAATATCCTTATGTTCATTGCTTCACATACTCCATCAAGCATGCTTCTTAAATCTGTTCACTTAGATCTCTGGTGGTGGCCTTTTGTCCTGTTCTTTCATTTGAGATAGTGCAAATTTATCTGTCTTCTCATTGTGTCTAAGTCTCTGTACCTACTTATTTTTTAGGATATTCAGCTTCCTGTTCATGAGAGTAATATCCTTATGAAGAAGAGATCCTATAGTGCCCTGCCGTGCTGTGGTTCTTGTTCCCCAGGGCCTGGTACTTCTGGGAGTCTCTAATGTGTGCTCCATGTGTTCTGCTGTTTTTACCTGTCCACTTTGTCCTTCAAGGCAGTTATCTGCAGAGGCTCCATTTGTCTACTGTGTGCAGTGTTTGGTCCCTAGACTGAATGTGGAAAGTTTAACTGGATTGTGAAATAATATTTGTCACCCCTGCCACCTGAACTGAGTGTCTGCAAAACTCCTGTGTCTGGAGATGCAGAGTGAGCATCACTTTGGTGGGTCTCTTGGCGGGGTGGATCTGCCAGGCTGGGGCTGAAGCTAGTGTGACTAGGAAAGGTGATTTCACTGTAGTGTGTGTGTGTGTGTGTGTGTGTGTGTGTGTGTGTACAGCAAGTCTTGGAATAAACAAGTTAGGTAGTATGTATTGACATTGGGCTGGTTTTCACCAGTTGCCATGTGCTTTTGCTGAAGGGTGGGGGAAAGAAATGGAACTAGCCAGTTCCCTGGTCTCGAGGTGTCTGTCCATAAATAATGCTTCTATGGAATGTGCTTTAAGATGAGTAAATAACCTCCCCACTGTGTTCCCTAGGTGCTCTTCAGATTCCTGTTTCCATTTTGTATTTCCACAAGTTGTTTGCATGCCTTCCTTCCAAGAACAGTGCAATGCCCTCTGGCCTCTATCCCAGCCACATCTATTGACCTTTAAGCCAGACTGGTTGCCATAACTCAAATTTGGTCCCTCTCACTTTCCATGCCAATGACTATGTGGAATTATCTTCTCCATGTGCTCCCTTGTGTGTTAGTCTTTCACTCTTCTTTGCGACTGGAATTGTGGCCCCCTCTTTGCATTTCTGCACTTCCTTTCTTTGATGTGACCTGCTCTCTACCTTTAGTTGTAGAGTTTGACCTACCAGTCTTCAGGTCAAATTTGGTGATATTTATGATGTTTTCATAGTTATCTTGTTGTAATTGTGTGAAGAGACAAGACTAGAGTCCTCCTACTGTGCTGTTATCTTACAACCCCAGTGATAAAGTCTTAAATATATACAACCTATCAATACTAGATCATGAAGAATTAGAAAATCTGAAGACTATTAATATATGAGGTGAACCCTCATATATTAATAGTCTATTCAGATTTAGTAATCAAAACTATTCTAGAAAATGAAAACACAAATTAGGTGGCTTCATAGTAAATTCTACCAAACACTTAATGAAAGATTAATAGAATTTTTGCTGAAACTCTTCTAATAAAACTGAAGAGGAGGAAATACCTCCAAACTCATTTTACAAGGCCATTGCCCAGATACCATATCTATACCCCGGCTTTCTGCAGCCTGCACCAGTGCTGGGCTAGGCACACTTCCCCCCAGCGCACATGGGAGTCTGTTGTGGATGCCAGCCAGAGCTCTCTAGAACCACAGCATTTTGCACTCTGCACGTGCACTGAGTGACCGGGGCCTGAACTCTGCTCCCCACCCTCCCCTGAGAGATCTCCATGTAGATGCTAGCAGGTGGTCTCTAGACCAGCAGAGTCTGAACACTCCCAGCCCAGGCTTGAAAATCTCACCACACTATCTCTGGTTGGGATCTCTTGGGCAGTCTGGACCCCAGACAGCAGTCCTGGCAAAGGTAACCACTGGAAGTGGGGCCCCTGGACCAATATCCCTCATGGTTTTAGGGGCACAGGGGTACAGAGAGAAGCGGGCCCTTTGCGTGGCCCCTGAGATGGTGACTTGGGATGTACACTGTCTGTGGGACGTGGCACAGCTCAGAAGAGTTTCCAGAGGGAGATTCTAAGTGTTCTGGAACACCCAGAGGGGACCAGACTGAGGCTTCTCTCTGAGAGGAGCTCTGAAAAGCCACAAAAAAGCTACCAAAGAACAAATACCTCCAGAGAACAAAAGCCTGAAAAACCAGTTTCCTCAGAGCCCATCCTTTTCACAGGAGCCATGAGGACTCAACCCATGCTAGACTGCCTGAAAAACAATGCGGCAGGCCCCTCCCCAGAAAGTCAGCCAAAAAAACGAGTGGACAACCAACAGGGTCCCCATAAAACTGTAAAACCCCAATATCTGGGGAAAAGAAGATATTAAGCTCCTGATATTTCCCTAAAGCCTGTATATTTCATAGATACAACTTTTATTTTTAATTTGCTGTCACTATTCTCTTTCTTTTAAAATTATTTTAGCCTATTTACCATTACAATGAGAAGTTCAATACAACAAATTCCATAATAACATTTTCACATGAACTTTTTTTTTCATAAATATACCTGTGTATTTCTTTTGCTATTCTGTTTTATTTAATATACATATAGATGTAAGCTTCAAGGTAATCCTCTTTCCCTAATCAATATTATCCCTATATATAATCCAGTTTTAATCTCCCTTTCTCTGGAAAGTTGAGCCCTTTAAAAAAGACATCAAGATACACCCAGGAAGAATCAAAGTAACCTTTCTCACCCAAATTGAGGATTTGTAAGAGCCTCCTGTCTTTTTCTTGTGTCAGGGTTTTTGTGTATTTGTTTTTGTTCTGGTATTACATAAATCTTATCCTTGGATTTCATTTTGGCTGGGTTCTTTTTTTTTTTTTTTTTTTTCTCTTGTCATTTGTTTTTGTCAGTCTTTTAGTTTGTCCATTTTTGTTTGTATACCTTGTATATCTTACATTTGGGGCCCATTTTGGCTGAGTTTTCTCTCTCTCTCTCTCTCTTTTTTTTTCTGTCTCTCTCTCCTCCTTCCTCTTTTTTTTTTTTCTTTTTTCTTTCTTTTTAGTAGTGACTTCTGATTGTTTAGAAGCATTCCAGGGTGCACCTTGCCTAGATTGTGGTTGACATACTCAGCTACACAACCCATCAAACACCTCTCACTAAAATGACAAGGAGGAGGAATGCTTAACAGAGGGAAAATTCAGAGACTGTGCCCTCTCCAACAGAGCTATTGGATATGGACATAAACAGTATGTTGGAAAGGGAATTCAGGGTAACAATTATCAAGGTAATGGCCAGGTTGGAGAAAAACATTAATGACAACATGGAATCCATTAGGGCAGAAGTGAAAGCCACCTGGGAAGAAGGTAAAAATGTTATCAAGGAGATCCAATCTGATCTAAGTTCTCTAACAGGTAGAGTAACTGAGGCAGAAGATAGAATTAGTAATCTAGAGGACAAACTTATAGAGTAAAAGGATCAAGAGGGTGCCTGGAGGAAATAGCTTAGAAGCTATGAAAACAAAATTAGGAAAATAAATGATGTCATAAAATGTTCCAACCTCAGAATTATTGGGATCCCTGAGGGAGAGGAGAAAGGAAGAAGACTAGAAGATAGAGTTGAACAAATTCTCCATGATAATTTTCCCAATCTGTAGAATGGAACCAGTGTTCGTGTCCTAGGGGCAGAAAGGTCACCCACCCAAGATCATAGAATCTAGAAAGACCTTGAGACACCTGATTGTTAAACCAATGAATCAAAATTTTAGAAAGGAGCTCTTGAGAGCAGCTAGGGGGAAGAGATTCCTTGGGCACAGAGGAATTTCCACCTGAATAACGTCAGACTGGTCCACAGAAACCTCATAAGTCAGAAAGAGCAGACAAGACATATTCAGAGCACTAAATGAGAAGAAAGTGCAGCCAAGAGTACTTTACCCACCAAGGCTGACATTCAAAATGGAAGGAAATAAAGATCTTCCAAGACCAACAAGGTTTAAAAGAGTATATGACCACCAAGCCGGCCCTACAAAACATATTAAGGGGGGTTCTATAAAAGAGGAGAAAGCCCAAGAGTGTCATGGAACAGAAATTTACAAAGACAATCTATAGAAACAGGGACATCACAGGCAACAAGATGTCAATAAAAACATATCTTTCAATAATCACTCTCAACGTGAACACCCTAAATGCTCCCATAAAATGGCACAGAGCTGCAGATTGGATGAAAAGACAGGGCCCATCAATATGTTATGTACAAGAGACCCATTTGGAACCTAAGGAAACTAAGGATAATGAAAGTGAAGGGATGGAGAAGCGTTGTTCATGACAATGGGCCTCAAAAGAAAGGTGGGGTAATGGTTCTCATATCAGATAAATTAGATGTTAAACTAAAGACTGTAGTCAGAAACAAAGAAGGACACTACATCATTATTAATGGGTCTATGCGCCAAGAGGATCTAACAATTATAAATATTTATACCCCCAATACAGGAGCAGCAAACTACATAAGACAATTATTAATCAAGATAAAGAGTCATATTGGTATGAATACATTAATAGTAGGGGAACTTAACATGTCACTCTCAGTAATAGATGGACCATCCAAAGAAAATCAATAAAGGAACAAGAACATTGAATGACACATTAGACCAGATGGACCTCATTGATATATACAGAACATTCCACCCTAAAATAAGAGAATAATCATTCTTCTCAAGCAGACATGGAACTTTTTCGAGAATAGACCACATACTGGGTCACAAATCAGGGCTCAACCAATACCAAAAGATTGAGATTATTCCCTGCATATTCTTAGACCCCAATGTTTTGAAACTGAAACTCAACCACAAGAAAAAGTTTGGAAGGAATCCACACACTTGGAAGCTAAATATCACCTTGCTTAAGAATGTTTGTGCCAACCAGGAAATCAAAGAAGAACTTAAACAATTCATGGAAACCAATGAGAATGAAGACACTTTGATCCAGAATCTATGGGATGCAAAAAGGTGGTCCTAAGAGGGAAATACATAGCCGTCCAAGCCTCTCAAAAAAATTGAAAAATCCCAAATACACCAGCTCTCTTTGCACCTTGAAAGAACTTGAGAATAAACAACAAATTAAGTGAACCCCAAGCACAAGAAGGAAAATAATCAAGATAAGATCAATGAGATAGAAACTAGAGATACAGTAAAATGCATCAATAAAACTAAAAGCTGGTTTTTTGGAAAGAATCAATAAGATCGATAAACCACTGGCCAAACTAATCCAAAAAAAAAAAAAGGGAGAGGACCCAAATTAATAAAATTATTCATGGAAAAGAAGAGATCAGGACTAATACCAAGGAAATAGAAAAAAACATCAGAAATTATTATCAACAGCTATAGGCCAATAATTTTAAGCCACCTAGACAAAATGGATGCATTCCTGGAAATCTATAAACTTCCAAAAATAACTCACAAAGAAATTGACAACCTGAATTGATCAATATCTAGTAACAAGATTGAAGCAGTGATCAAAAAAACTCCCAAAAAACAACAACCAAGGACCTGACGGATTCTCTAGAGAATTCTACCAAACATTCAAAGAAGAAATAATACCTATTCTTCTGAAGTTGTTTTAAAAAAATAGAAACAGAAGGAAAACTTCCAGACTCTTTTTATGAAGCCAGCATTACCCTGATTGCTAAACCAGGCAAAGACCACCCAAAAGGGAGCATTTCAGACCAATATCCCTGATGAATGTGGATGCTAAGAATATCAACAAGATCTTTGCTAATAGGATTCAACAGTACGTTAAAAAGATTATCCATCATGACCAGGTGGGATTGACCCATGGGAAGCAAGGGAGGTTCAACATTCACAAATCAATCAATGTGATAGAACAAATCAATAAGAGAAGAGAGAAGAAGCATGTGGCCCTCTCATTTGGTGAAGAAAAAAAGCATTTGAGAAGATAAAACATCCGTTCCTGATTAAAACAACTCAAAGTATAGTGATAGAGGGAATATTCCTAACCTTTCTAAAATCTATGTATGAAAAAACCACAGTGAATATCATTCTCAATGGGGAAAAGCTGACAGCCTTCCCTTTGAGATCAGGAACATGACAAGGATGCACACTCTCTCCACTTTTGTTCAATATAGTACTAGAAGTCCTAGCAACAGCAAGAAGACAACAAGAAGAAATAAAACTATTCAAACTGGGAAAGAAGAAATCAAACTCTCTCTTCACAGATGACATGATACTTTATATGGAAAACCCAAATAACTCCACCCCCCAAATACCAGACTCACAAAGCAATTCAGTAATGTGGCAGGATACAAAATCAATGTACAGAAATCAGTTGCTTTCTTATACACTAACAATGAAAATATAGAAAGGGAAATTAGAGGATCAATTCCATTTATTATAGCATCAGGAACAATAAGATACCTGGCAATAAACCTAAACAAAGAGGTAAAGGATCTGTACTTGAGGAACTACAGAACACTCACCAAAAAAAAAAAAAAAAAAAATGAGGGAGACACAAAAAGATGGAAGACCATTCCATGCTCATGGATCAGAAGAATAAACATTGTTAAAATGTCTATGTTGCTTATAGCCATCTGTACTTTCAATGCCATTCTGATCAAAATTCCACTGGCATTTTTAAAGAGGTGGAACAAACAATCCTAAAATTTATATGAGACCCCAAATTGCTAAGGAAATGTTGAAAAAGAAAAACAAAAGTGAGGGCCTCACATTGCTTGATTTCAAGCTTTACTACAAACTGTGATCACCAAGACAGCATGGTATTGACACAAAAACAGACACATAGACCAGTGGAACAGAGTAGAGAGCCCAGATATGGACCCACAACTCTATGACCAAATAATCTTCAACAAACCAGGAAAAAATATCCAGTGGAGAAAAGACAGTCTCTTCAATAAATGGTGCTGGAAAAACTGGACAGCTATATGTAGAAAAATGAAATCTGACCATTCTTTTACCCCATACACAAAGATAGATGTGAAATGGGCAAAAGACCTAAATGTGAAGTATGAATCAATCAAAATCCTACAGGAGAACATAGGCAGTAACCTCTTCAACATTGGCCACAGTGACTTATTTCAAGACATGTCTCCAAAGACAAGGGAAACAAAAGCAAAAATCAACTTTTGCAACTTCATCAAGATTAAAAGCTTGTGCACAGCAAAGGAAACAGTCAACAAAGAGGCTGCCCACATAATGGAAGAAGATATTCACAAATGATACTACAGACAAAGGGCTGATATTCAAGATCTATAAAAAAGTCCTCAAACTCAACAAACACAAAACAGATAAGCATGTCAAAAAATGGACAGAGGACATGAACAGACATTTCTCTCAAGAAAACACACAAATTGCTAACAGACATATGAAAATGTGTTCATCATCATTTGCAATCAGGGAGATTCAAATCAAAACCACATTGAGATACCACCTTACACCAGTTAGAATGGCCAAAATTAACAAGACAGTAAACTCCAGGTGTTGGAGGGCATGTGGAGAAAGGGGAAACCTCTTACACTGTTGGTGGGAATGCAAGTTGGTGCAGCCACTTTGGAAAACCACATGAAGATTTCTTAGAACATTAAAAAAAGATCTTCCCTATGACCCTGCAATTGCACAACTGTGTATTTACCCCAAAGATACAGATGTAGTGAAAAGAAGGGCCATCTGTACCCCAATGTTCATAGCAGCAATCGTCACAGTTTCCAGACTGTGGAAAGAACCAAGATGTCCTTCAATGGATGAATAGATACGGAAGATATGGACCATATATACAATGGAGTATTATGCCTCTATCAGAAAGGATGAATACCCAAGATTTGTATCAACATGGAGGGGACTGGAAGAGATTACACTGAGTGAAATAAGTCAAGCAGAGAGAGTCAATGATCATATGGTTTCACTTACTTGTGGTGCATAAGGAATAACACAGAGGACATTGGGAGATGGAGAGGAGAAGGGGGTTGGGGGAAATTGCAGGGAGAGACAAACCATGAGAGACTATAGATTCTGAGAAATAAACGGAAAGTTTTGGAGGAGAGAAGAGTGGGAGGTTGGGTGAGCCTGGTGGTGGGTATTACGGAGAGCACATACTGCATGGAGATCTGGGTGTGGTGTATAAACAATGAATGCCGTAACACTGAAAGGAAATAAAATTTTAAAAATTAAAAAATAAATAAATAAATAAAACAAATGAATAAAAAGTAAAATGCAGAATCAACTGTAAATACAGACAAACACTTGATGGTTCCCAGAGGGGAGGAGGTAAGCAGATGGACAAAACAAGTAAGGGAGTGAGACACACTGGCTTCCAGTTATGCAATGAATAAGTCATGGAAATTAAAGGTACAGCAAAGGAAATATAGCCAATGATAATATAATAACATTTGTATGGTGACAGATTGTAGCTACATGTGTGGTGACCATAGTATAATGTGTACAGAAGTTGAATCACTGTCTTATACACCTAAAACTAATGTAACATTATGTGTTAATTATACTCAGATTAAAAAAATAATAATATACAAGTGGCCAATGGTTACATGAAAATATGATCAACATTATTAATTATCAAAGAAATGCAAATAAATACTCCAATGAAATACTATGCTACAACTTTTAGGATGACTATTATCAAAAATGTAGAATAATAAGTGTTAGCAAAGTTGTAGGTAAATTGGAACTCTTGCACCTTGGTAGTGGGAATGTAGAAAACTGCAGCAACTATGAAAAACAGTATTGAGATTCCTTGAAAATTAGGCATAGAACTACCATATGATCTAACAATCTCACTCTAGGTATAGCACCAAAGGAAATGAAATCAGAATCTCAAAGACGTATCTGCACTTCCATGTTCATTGCAGGAGTAATCATAACATTAAAACTATGGAAGTAATCCAAGTGAACATGGACAAATAGATGGAGAAAATATGGTATAGAAATAAGATAACATTATTTAATCATTAAAAAAGAAGGAAATCCTGTGATTTGCAACAATATGTATGAACCTGAAGGAAGTTATGCTCCGTGAAATAAGCTAGACACAATGCACATATTACATGTCTCCACTTACATACAGTACATTGTTGGTATTATTATGTTAATTAAACAAATGATTGTCAGGTCAATTACAAAAATAAAATTTATATTTTATCTTCACATATTCCTTCTATGATGCTATGCTCTTTTTGTGTAATATCAAGTTTATAACATATATCATTTTCCTTCCCGCTAGAGAACATTTTCTAACATTTTTAAAAATATTTTGTTTATTTGACAGAGAGAGAGCACAACAGGGGAAGATGCAGAGGAAGAGAAAGACACAGGTTCTAAGTAGAGAGTCCAATTTGGGGCTCAATCCCAGTACCCTGGAATCACTCCCTGAGCCAGAGGCATATGCTTAATCATCTGAGCAATCCAGGTGCTCCTTCTAACATTTTTATAAGGAAGTTCTACTGGGAAAAAATCCAAGGATTATTTTGTTATTATAAAGTATCTGCCCTGCTTGTGAAGCATTACAGTGTTATTTGAAAATGGACTTGGATTAGATGTAAATAGATGTAAATGTACATTGCAACATTTGGGGCATCCACTAAATAAAGATTAAAAAATAAAACTACCACTGATATGTTAAGCAAGGAAAGAACATGGAATCACATAAAAATATTCAATTAAAAATACCAAAGTTAGGAAAAGGATAGAAGACTAAAACAAGAACAATTGCAACAAATAGAAAAAAGTAACAAATATGATAGATATTAATCCAACTGCATCAATAATCATTTTGAGCAAGAATGGTCTGAATACACCAATTAAAAGAGACTGTTGAAATGAATTTAAAAACAAAATTAACAAAAACAAAAACAAAATAACCAAACAGAGAAATAAGCAGAACTGGAATGCCTGGGTGGCTCAGTTGATTAAGCATCTGCATTTAGCTCACGTCATGAATTTTGTTCGTTTGTTTGTTTTTTAATTTTTTATTTTTTATAAACATATTATATATTTTTATCTCCAGGGGTACAGGTCTGTGAATTGCCATGTTTACACACTTCACAGCACTCACCATAGCACATACCCGCCCCAATGTCCATAACCCCAACTCCCTTCTCCCAACCCCCTCCCCCCAGCAAACTTCAGTTTGTTTTGTGAGATTAAGAGTCACTTATGTGTCTCCCTTCCAATCCCATCTTGTTTCATTTATTCTTCTCTTATCCCTTTAACCCCCCATGTTGCATCACCACTTCCTCATATCAGGGAGATCACATGATAGTTGTCTTTCTCTGATTGACTTATTTCGCTAAGCATGATATGCTCTACAACCATCCACGTTGTCACAAATGGCAAGATTTCATTTCTTTTGATGGCTGCATAGTATTCCATTGTGTATATATACCACATCTTCTTTATCCATTCATCTGTGGATGGACATCTATGTACTTTCCATAGTTTGGCTATTGTGGACATTGTTGGTATAAATATTTGGGTACACGAGCCCCTTTGGATCACTACATTTGTATCTTTCGGGTAAATACCTAGTAGTGCAATTGCTGGGTCATAGGGTAGTTCTATTTTCAACATTTTGAAGAACCTCCTTGCTGTTTTTCAGAGTGATTGCGCCAGCTTGCATTCCCACCAACAGTGTAGGAGGGTTCCCCTTCTCCGCATCCTCGCCAGCATCTGTCATTTCCTGACTTGTTAATTTTAGCCATTCTGACAGGTGTGAGGTGATATCCCACTGTGGTTTTGATTTGTATTTCCCTGATGATGAGTGATAAGGAGCACTTTTCCATGTGTCTGTTGGCCATCTGGATGTCTTCTTTGCAGAAATGTCTGTTCATGTCCTCTACCCATTTCTCAATTGGATTATTTGTTTGCTAAGTTCTTTATAGATTTTGGACACTAGTCCTTTATCTGATATGTTTTTTGCAAATATCTTCTCCCATTCTGTCAGTTGCCTTTTGGTTTTGTTAATTGTTTCCTTTGCTGTGCAAAAGCTTTTGATCTTGATAAAATCCCAATAACTCATTTTTGTCCTTGCTTCCCTTGCCATTGGTGATGTTCCTAGGAAGATGTTGCTGCAGCTGAGGTCGAAGAGGTTGCTGCCTGTGTTCTCCTCCAGGATTTTGATGGAACCCTTTCTCACATTGAGGTCCTTCATCCATTTTGAGTCTATTTTCATGTGTGGTGTAAGGAAATGGTCCAATTTCATTTTTCTGCATGTGGCTGTCCAATTTTCCCAACACCATTTATTGAACAGGCTGTCTTTTTTTCATTGGACATTCTTTCCTACTTTGTCAAAGATTAGTTGACCATAGAGTTGAGGGTCTATTTCTGGGCTTTCTATTCTGCTCCATTGATCTATGTGTCTGTTTTTGTGACAGTACCATGCTGTCTTGATGATGACAGCTTTGTAATAGAGCTTGAAGTCTGGAATTGTGATGCCACCAACTCTGGCTTTCTTTTTCAATACCCCTTTGGTTATTCGAGGTCTTTTCTGGTTCAATATGAATTTTAGGATTATTTGTTCCATTTCTTTGAAAAAGATGGATGGTACTTTGATAAGAATTGCATTAAATGTGTAGATTGCTTTAGGTACCATAGACATTTTCACGGTATTTATTCTTCCGATCCAGGATCATGGAACATTTTTCCATTTCTTTGTGTCTTCCTCAATTTCTTTCATGATTACTTTATAGCTTTCTGAGTATAGATTTTGTCTCTTTGGTAAGGTTTATCCCTAGGTATCTTATGGTTTTGGGTGCAGTTATAAATGGGAATGACTCCTTAATTTCTCTTTCTTCTGTCTTGTTGTTGGTGTAGAGAAATGCAACTGATTTCTGTGCATTGATTTTATATCCTGACACTTTACTGAATTCCTGTATAAGTTCTAGCAGTTTTGGAGTGGAGTTTTCGGGTTTTCCACATATAGTATCATATCATCTGCCAAGAGTGATAGTTTGACTTCTTCTTTGCTGATTTGGATGCCTTTAATTTCCTTTTGTTGTCTGATTGCTGAGGCTACAACGTCTAGTACTATGTTGAATAGCAGTGGTGATAATGGACATCCCTGCCATGTTACTGACCTTAGCGGAAAAGCTTTCAGTTTTTCTCCATTGAGAATGATATTTCTGGTGGATTTTTCATAAGTGGCTTTGATAATATTGTGCCCTCTATCCCTAAACTTTGAAGAATTTTGATCAGGAAGGGATGTTGTACTTTGTCAAATGCTTTTTCAGCATCTATTGAGAGTACCCTATGGTTCTTGTTCTTTCTTTTATTGATGTGCTGTATCACATTAATTGATTTGCGGATGTTGAACCAACCTTGCAGCCCTGAAATAAATCCCACTTTGTCGTGGTGAATAATCCTTTAAATGTACTGTTGAATCCTATTAGCTAGTATGTTGGTGAGAATTTTTGCATTTGTGTTCATCAAGGATATTGGTCTGTAGTTCTCTTTTTTGATGGGATCCTTGTCTGGTTTGGGGATCAAGGTGATGCCGGCCTCATAAAATAAGTTTGGAAATTTTCCTTCCGTTTCTATTTTTTCAAACAGTTTTAGGAGAATAGGAATTAATTCTTCTTTAAATGTTTGGTAAAATTCCCCCGGGAAGCCGTCTGGCCCTGGGCTTGTGTTTATTTGGAGATTTTTGATGACTGTTTCAATCTTCTTACTGGTTATGGGTCTGTTCAGGCTTTCTATTTCTTCCTGGTTCAGTTGTGGTAATTTATATGTCTCTAGGAATGCATCAATTTCTTCGAGATTGTCAAATTTGTTGGCATAGAGTTGCTCATAATATGTTTTTATAGTTGTCTGTATTTCTTTGGTGTTAGTTGTGATTTCTCCTCTTTTCTTCATGATTTCATTTATTTGGGTCCTTTCTCTTTTCTTTTTGATAAGTCTGGCCAGGGGTTTATCAATCTTATTAATTCTTTCAAAAAACCAGCTCGTAGTTTTGTTGATTTGTTCTATTGATTTTTTGGTTTCTATTTCATTGATTTCTGCTCTGATCTTTATGATTTCTCTTCTCCTGCTGGGCTTAGGGTTTCTTTCTTGTTCTTTTTCCAGCTCCTTTAGGTGTAGGGTTAGCTTGTGTACTTGAGACCTTTCTTATTTCTTGAGAAAGGCTTGTACCATTTTATATTTTTCTCTCAGGACTCCCTTTTCTGTGTCCCACAGATTTTGAATCATTGTGTTTTCATTATCATTTGTTTCCATGAATTTTTTCAATTCTTCTTTAATTTCCTGGTTGACCCATTCATTCTTAAGAAGGATGCTGTTTAGTTTCCAAGTATTTGGGTACTTTCCAAATTTCCTCTTGTGGTTGAGTTCTAGCTTCAGAGCATTGCGGTCTGAAAATATGCAGGGAGTGATCCCAATGTTTTGATACCAGTCAAGACCTGATTTAGGATTGAGGATGTGATCTATTCTGGAGAATGTTCCATGTGCACTAGAGAAGAATGTGTATTCTGTTGCTTTGGGATGAAATGTTCTGAATATATCTGTGATGTCCATCTGGTTCAGTGTGTCATTTAAGGCCTTTATTTCCTTGTTGATCTTTTGCTTGGATGATCTGTCCATTTCAGTGAGGGGAGTGTTAAAGTCCCCTACTATTATTGTATTATTGTTGATGTGTTTCTTTGATTTTGTCATTAATTGGTTTATATAGTTGGCTGCTTCCACCTTGGGGGCATAGATATTTAAATTTGTTAGATCTTCTTGTTGGACAGATCATTTGAGTATGATATAGTGTCGTTCCTCATCTCTTAATATAGTCTTTGGCTTAAAATCTAATTTATTTGATATAAGGATAGCCACTCCTGCTTTCTTCTGATGTCCATTAGCATGGTAAATTCTTTTCCACCCCCTCACTTTAAATCTGGAGGTGTCTTCGGGTTTAAAATGAGTTTCTTGTAGGCAACATATAGATGGGTTTTGGTTTTTTATCCATTCTGATACCCTGTGTCTTTTGATTGGGACACTTAACCCATTCACATTCAGGGTAGCTATTGAGAGATATGAATTTAGTGCCATTGTATTGACTGTAAGGTGACTATTACTGTATATTGTCTCTGTTCCTTTCTGATCTACCACTTGTAGGCTTTCTCTTTGCTTAGAGCACCCCTTTCAATATTTCCTGTAGAGTTGGTTTGGTGTTTGCAAATTCTTTCAGTTTTTATTCGTCTTGGGAGATTTTTATCTCTCCTTCTATTTTCAGTGATAGCCTAGCTGGATATAGTATTCTTGGCTGCATGTTTTTCTCGTTTAGTGCTCTGAATATTTCATGCCAGCTCTTTCTGGACGGCCAGGTCTCTGTGGATAAGTATGCTGCCAATCTAATATTTTTACCATTGTATGTTACCGACTTCTTTACCTGGGATGCTTTCAGGATTTTCTCTTTGTCACTAAGACTTGTAAATTTTACTCTTAGGTGACGGGGTGTGGACCTATTCTTATTGATTTTGAGGGGCATTCTCTGCACCTCCTGGATTTTGATGCTTGTTCCCTTTGCCATATTGGGGAAATTCTCTCCAATAATTCTCTCCAGTATACCTTCTGCTCCCCTCTCTCTTCTTCTTCAGGAATCCCAATTATTCTAATGTTGTTTCATCTTATGGTGTCACTTATCTCTTGAATTCTCCCCTCGTGGTCCAGTAGCTGTTTATCCCTCTTTTGCTCAGCCTCTTTATTCTTTGTCATTTGGTCTTCTATATCGCTAATTCTTTCTTCTGCCTCATTTATGCTAGCAGTGAGAGCCTCCATTTTTTATTGCACCTCATTAATAGCTTTCTGCATTTCAAGTTGGTTAGATTTTAGTTCTTTTATTTCTCCAGAAAGGGCTTTTATATCTCCCGAGAGGGTTTCTCTAATATCTTCCATGCCTTTTTCGAGCCCGTCTAGAACCTTGAGAATCGTCATTCTGAACTGTAGATCTGTCATATTACCAATGTCTGTATTGATTATGTCCCTAGCCTTTGGTACTGCCTCTTGTTCTCTTTTTTTGTGTTGAATTTTTCCGTCTTGTCATTTTGTCCAGATAAGAGTGTATGAAGGAGCAAGTAATATACTAAAAGGGTGGCAACAACCCCAGGAAAATATGCTTTAACCAAATCAAAAGATATCAGAACTCATGAGGGGGGAGAAAGGGGATAAAAAGAGGTTCAGAAAGAAAAAGAAAAGAAAAGAGAAGAAACAATTAAAAAAAGAAAACGAATAAAGAAAATGTATAAAAAAGAAAAAAATATATATTAGATAAACTGGTTAAAAATGTTAAAAAAGAAAAGGGTAAAAGTTTAAAAAAAATTAGCAGAAGAAGAGAAAAAAAAATCGAAAAAGAAAAAAAAATTAAATTAACTGCAAGACTAAAGAATCATGGGGAGAAAGCCATGAGTTCTGTGCTTTGCTTTCTCCTCCTCTGGAATTCTACTCTTCTCCTCATGTATTGAAACTGCACTCCTTGGTTGGTGAACTTGGTCTTGGCTGGATTTATTGTTGATCTTCTGGGGGAGGGGCCTGTTGTAGTGATTCTCAAGTGTCTTTGCCCTAGGTGAAATTGCACCACCCTTACCAGGGGCAGGGCTGGATAATCTGCTAGGGTTTGCTTTCAGGAGCTTTTGTTTCCTAAGCACTTTCCGTAGAGATCCAGAGGACAGGAATGAAAATGGCAGCCTCCTGTTCTCCAGCCCGGAGGAGCTGAGATCCCGGGGCCCCATTCCTCAGTTAACCCTCAGAGAACAGCACCCAATAACTCCCGTCTGCCTGACCTCTGGCCATGCTCTGAGCTCACTGAGCCTGCGACCACTTCAAGGTAACCCCCATCTGTGAGCTCACTCTCGGCTCTGTCTCTGTAGCTGGCTTCCCCGTTCTAATACCTGCAAGCTCTGCCACACTCAGACACCCCAATCCTTCTGTGACCCTGCAGGACCTGAGGCCATGTTGACCCTGCATGGGCTTCACCCCGGTTTAGCCTCTGGAGCGATGTCCCTCAGCAGAACAGACTTTTAAAAGTCCTTATTTTGTGCTCCATTGCTCTGGCGCTTGCCGGGAGCCGGCCCCTCCCCCCGGGGTCTATGTTCTCGTCACTTTGGATTTACTTCTTCACCAGTCCTACCTTTCAGAAAGTGGTTGATTTTCTGTTTGTAGAATTGCTGTTCTTCTTCTCTTTGATATGGCATTGGATTTGTAGATGTTTGCAATCTTTATATAAGCTATCTAGCTGATCTCCTGCTAGCTAAAGCAGTCTCAGCCTGCTACTTCTCCGCCATCTTGATTCCTCTCTCACGTCATGATTTTAAAGTCCTGAGATCAAGTCCCACATCAGGTTTCTTGCTCAGCGGGGAGTCTGTTTCTCCCTCTGTCTGCCACTCACCATGCTTGTGATCTCCCTCATTGAGAAAAATAAATAAAATCTTAAAAAAAGGAACAAAATATATTTTTACAAGAAACTCGGTTTTAATATAAAATGCATATAGATTAACAGTAAATTCATGAAGAAAAATGTCTTATACAAACACTAATCAAAACAAAGCAAAAGTGTATATATTAATTTAAGAAACAGCAGAGAATTCAGTGAAATAAAAGTTACCAGGGATAAAGTGGGGCACTACATAATAATAAAGGGGTAAATTCTCTAAGAAGACATAACTGTTTGTTACAACAGAACTGTAAGAAATAAATTTATGTTGTTTATCAACTACTGTGTCTATGGTACTTTATTATAACATCTCAAACAGACTAAAACATGTCCAATCCAGCAATCACACTACTGGCATTTATCCAAAGGAGCTAAAAATTTATGTCCACATCATAATCTGTACATGGGTATTCACAAGAACTTTATTCACAACTGCTAAATCTTGGAAGCAGTCAAGATACCCTGAATAGGTGAAGAATAAATAAACTTTGGCACATTCCAGGAAATGGAATATTATTCAGCACAAAAACAAATGAGCTATCACGTCATGAACAGACATGGCAGAAACTTACATGCATGTTAGTAGATGAAAGAGTTCAGTCTGAAAAGTCTCCATACTATATGAATCCAACGATATGACATTTTCAAAAAGGCAAAACTATGGTGTCGAGGGCAGATGCACCAGGGGCCCGGAGATCCGTCAACCGCAGAGCTTTGCAAAATGGCGCCTGGCGATTTGCCAGAAGGTGTGTCTAGAGTGACTGATTGTAAATAGGAAGTACTACCTATTGGCTGTTGAACTATTGCTATGCTGTGGGTACTTGGTAACAAGCTTAAGATTGGTGGATGCATATCACTGTCTATGCTGATTGGCTTAGCTCCCCTATATAAGCGATGGCCATATGAAATAAAGGGCTTTTTTGAAACCCAACCAGATGGAGGGTCGTTATTATTGCTGCTGGATGGCGATACTATGGAAACAGAAGATCTGTGGTTGATGAGGGCTGGAAGTGTGAAGGGATCAATAAGTGGAGAACAGAGAATTTTTAAGGTAGTGAAACTACCCTGTGTGTACTATATTTGTGCATATACATCATTACACATTTAACAAAATCCAAAAAATTTGAACACTGAGAGTAAAAACTAATAAACTAATGTAAATTATGCACTCTGGGTGATGATGTTGCATCAGTGTAGGTTCACCAATTATAACAAATTCACCATTTGCTGGAAGATGTTGATAATGAGGAAGGCTAGGCATGTGGGGAGGCAGAAAGTATATAAGAAATCTTTGGACTTCCTGCTCAATTTTGCTGTGAAACTTAAACTGCTATAATTTTTTGTTGCTATTATTCTATTAAAATTGTATAACGACCCAAAGGGGCAACTGCCAATGTTTATAGCAGCAAAGTCCACTATATATATATATATATATATATATATATATATATATATATATGATATGTATATGGTAAGAGTTCATCTTTTGTGATGGCCAGGTAATTATATATATAGTATGTATATATATATGGTATGTATATGGTAAGAGTTCATCCTTTTTGATAGCCGGGTTATTATAATATATATATAATTCCCCAGTCATCAAAAAGGATGAACTCTTACCATATACATACCATATATATACATACTCTCTCTCTCTCTCTCTATATATATATATATATATGTATTATATATATAATTACTTTATTATAATATATCTATTATATATATATATATACCTGGCCATCAAAAAGGATGAACGCTTACCATATATATGTATGTATATGGTAAGCGTTCATCCATATGAAACCGCCCATCAAAAAGGATGAAATCTAGGGGTGCCTGGGTGGCTCAGTGGGTTAAGCCTCTGCCTTCACTCAGGTCATGATCTCAGGGTCCTGGGATCAACTCTCACATCGGGCTCTCTGCTCAGCGGGGAGCCTGCTTCCCCCTCTCTCTCTATGCCTGTCTCTCTGCCTATCTGTGATCTCTGTCAAATAACTAAATAAAATATTAAAAAAATAAACTATATTGAATTCCTTCCAAACTTAAAAAAAAATAAGATGAAATCTTACCATTTATATAGACATGGAAGGAACTGGAGGGGATTTTGCTCAGCGAATTAAGTCAAACCGAGAAAGATGATTGTCATATGGTTTCACTCATTTATGGAATATGATAAAAAGTGCAGAGTATCATAGGAGAAGGGAGGAAAAACTGAATGGGGAGAAATCAGAAAGGGAGACAAACCATAAGAGACTATTAACAATAGGAAACAAACAAGGTTGACAGATGGGAAGTGGGTGGGGGAATGGGGTAATCTTATGATGGGCATTAAGGAGGGCAAATTATGTGATGAGTACATGGGGTTATATGCAACTGATGGATGATTGAATCCTATATTTGAAACCAATGGTGTACTGTATGTTGATTAATTGAATTGAAATTTAAAAAATAATAAAAAATAAACAAAGTTGTATATTGTGAACTCTAGAGCAACAAGTATAAAAAAAGTTAATTGATACACTAAGAGATGAGCTAAAATGAAATATTAAATGCTCAATTACAATCAGAGAAGGCAGAAAAAGAACAAAATTGAACAGTTACAAATATGGTAGATATTAATCCAGCTATAGCTATAGGCACTTTGAATGTGAATAGTCTAAATATATGAGGTAAAAGACAGAGATTGTCAAAGTGGATCCCCAAATAAACCCAATTATGTGTTATCTATAGGTAAGGCACATTAAATATAAAATCACAGATAAAAGTATAAAATGGAAAATATAGATCTACACTAATGAAAAGAAAGCTGGAGTACCTATATGAATTTCAAAAAAGGCAGATTTTCCAACAGGGAATATTATCAGTGATGAAGAGGGACATTACATAGCATTTGTCAAAGGGGCCAATTCGCCAATACACCATACAATTATAAACATGTGTGCACCTAATAGAACATCAAAATACATGAGGCAGAAATGACACATCTGAAAGAAGAGAAAGACAAATTCACTATTACATTTGGTGACTTCAACACTTTTCTTTTAGTAATTGATAGTTCAAAAAGGCAGTGAATCAGTAATAATATAGATGGCCTGAATAATACCATGAGTCAACTTGATTTACTTGACTTTTATCTTATGTTCCACCCAACAACAGGGGAATATATATTCTTTTTAATCTGTCATGGAACATTCATCAAGATAGATGACATATTGGTTCTTAAAAAAACACCGGAACAAATTTTTAAATTGGAATCAGAAAAAGTGTGCTTTCAGACTATAATATATACTATAAGTTAATAGCATAAATATAACTGGAAAGTCATTAAATATTTGGAAATATTTAAACTCATAAATAACCCATGAGTCAAAGAAAGCTTCATAAAATTTTAAAAAATAATTAAATTTAAAAAAATAAGAAAATAGTTTGAACTTAATGAGAAAAAAAGTAAAAGAAAAGTTTGTGAGTTAAAGCAAAAGCATACAATTGTGTTTTTCTAGAAATGTGAAATTTTAAAAACATCATATTATAAAATGAAGATATAAAATTGGTAATCTAAGCTTCAGTTTTAAGAAAGTAGAGAGAAGAGTAATTTAGCTCTA
Source organism: Mustela erminea (assembly GCF_009829155.1). Classification (NCBI taxonomy): domain Eukaryota; kingdom Metazoa; phylum Chordata; class Mammalia; order Carnivora; family Mustelidae; genus Mustela; species Mustela erminea. The sequence goes on along the minus strand of NC_045635.1, from coordinate 81,047,160 downwards.
CACAATGAAAATAAAAACAACATAAATTAGTGCAGAAATCAATGAAATTGAAAGCAGGAAAGGAATACACAAAATTATGAAACTAAAAATGTGTTCCTTGTTAAGTTCAATAAAATTAATAAACCTCTAATTATGCTAACTGGAAAAGTAGGAAGATAACAATCAATATTGTATATGAAAGTAGATATTGTTACTCATTTCAAAAACAGTAAGAGGATAATAAATACTATGAACAACTCTATACCCACAAATACGATAATTTGCATAAAAGACCAATTTCTTTAAAACACAAACTACCCAAATTCACAGAAAACATGTATAACTAATTGTTCCTTTATCTATTAAAGGAATTGAGTTAATAACTTTCCAAAACAGAAAACACTAGACTCAGATTATTTCACTGTCAAAATTATCAAATATTTAAGGAAAACTCAATTTCAATTTTTCACAATTACTTCCAGATAATAGAACCAAAGCATATACACCCTAACTCATGTTATGAGACCATTATTACCCTATCCAGCATTATCAAAACCAGAAAAAGACATTACAAAAAAGGAAAACTACAGACAATTAGGTCTCATGAATATAGGGACAAAAATCCTGAAGAAAACATTAGCAAACTGAATCTAACTACATAAAACTATTTATACTCCACGATCAACTAGGATTTGTCCAAGATATACAAGGTTGGCTAAACATTCAATACCTAATTGACTAAAGAAGAAATATCACATGATCATGCAATAAAAGAAGAAAAAATATGGACAAAATCCAACACTCATTCATAATAAAAACATTCAGTGAACTAGGATAAGAAAGAAGTTCCTCAACCTGATTAAGGACAACTCTAAAAAACCTACCATTCATGTCATACTTAACAGAGAAATATAGAATTTTTTTCTGAGATTAAGGAAAGGCAAGGATCACTTTTTTTTTTTATTTATCTTTGGTTAACCAACATATAGTACATCATTAGTTCTTGATGTAGTGTTCAATGATTCCTTAGTTGTATATAACACCCAGGACTCATCACAACAGGAGCCCTCCTTAATACCCATGACCCTGTTATATTGCCCACCCACCCTCTCCCTTCTGTAACCCTCAATTTGTTTCCCAGAGTCTAGAGTCTCTCATGGATTCACAAAGGAGTGATAATTGTCTTTCACTGCTTGACTTATTTCACTTAACATAATCCCCTCCAGTTCCATCCTTGGCAGTGCAAATGGTAGGTATTCAAGGGTCACTATTCTTATTCAGCATTGTATTGAAAATACTAGGTAGCAAAGTGAGATAATAATAAGAAATGTGTATGAATTGAAAAGGTGGTAATAAAACTGTGTTTGTTTGGAGTTGATATGATTTGATTGTCTATCTATAAAAAAAGGAAAAATTTCAGGAATTAAAAATCAATATAACAAGGTTGCTGGAGGTCAGGTCAAAATAGAAAAGTAAATTTATGTTCCTATATGCAAGAAATTAAAATTTGAAATTGAAATTTAGAAACTTACACTCCCATATATATATTTTTTTAAAGATTTTATTTATTTATTTGAGAGAGAGAGACAGTGAGAGAGAGCATGAGCGAGGAGAAGGTCAGAGGGAGAAGCAGACTCCTCATGGAGCTGGGAGCCCAATGCGGGACTCAATCCCAGGACTCCGGTATCATAACCTGAGCCGAAGGCAGTCGTCCAACCAACTGAGCCACCCAGGCGTCCCTCTCATATATATTTTTAAAGATTTATTTAATTTATTTGACAGAGAGAGACAGTATGAGAGGGAACACAAGTAGGGGGGAATGGGAGTGGGAGAAACAGGCAGAGAGCCTCATGCAGGGCTCAGTCTCAGGATCCTGGGGTCATGAACTGAGTCAATGACAGGTGCTAATAACAGAGTCATCCAGGTGTCCCAAAGCTCTCATATTTTTGCAGCGTTAGTCACAGTAGCCAAAGCATGGAAACAACCTAAGTGATGTTAATAGGTGAATGGATAAAGGAATATGTTTTATATATACAGTTAAATACTCTTCATTACTACAAAATAAGAAGTAGTAAATCTTGCCATTCATGACAGTATGGCTGAACATAGATGACGTTCTCTTAAGTAAAATAAAACAGACACAGAAAGGCAAATATTGCATGATCTTACTTACATGTGGAATCTTAAAATGTGAAGCACTTTTCCATGTGTCTGTTGGTCATCTGGATGTCGTCTTTGCAGAAATGTCTGTTCATGTCCTCTGCCCATTTCTTGATTGGATTATTTGTTCTTTGGGCACGTACACCCGAATGTTTATAGCAGCAATGTCTATAATAGCCAAACTATGGAAAGAACCTAGATGTCCATCAACAGATGAATGGATAAAGAAGATGTGGTATATATACACAATGGAATACTATGCAGACATCAAAAGAAATGAAATCTTGTCATTTGCGACAACGTGTATGGAACTAGAGAGTATCATGCTTAGCGAAATAAGTCAAGCAGAGAAAGACAACTATCATATTATCTCCCTGATATGGGGAAGTGGTGATGCAGCATGGGTTTAAGGGGGTAGGAGAAGAATAAATGAAACAAGATGGGATTGAGAGGGAGACAAACCATAAGTGACTCAATCTCACAAAACAAACTGAGGGTTGCTGGGGGGAAGGGGGTTGGGAGATGGGGGTTGGGGTTATGGACATTGGGGGGGGTATGTGCTTTGGTGAGTGCTGTGAAGTGTGTAAACCTGGTGATTCACTGTACCCCTGGAGATAAAAATATATTATATGTTTATAAAAAATAAAAAAATAAATAAATAAAAGTGAAGCTCATAGTAACAGAAATTAGAATGGTGGTTACCAGAGGTTAGGGTTGGGAGAAGTGATGTATTACTGATTGAAGGGTACAAACTTTCAGTTATAAGATGAATAAGGTCTGGAGACCTTATTATAGTTACTAATAATATGTAATATACTTGAAATTTGTTAAGAAAATACACCTCAAGTTATTTTACCACAAAAATAAAATGGTAACTATATGAGGTGATAGACATGTTAATTAGTTTGATTTTTGTACTCAATTCACAATGTATATGTATACCAAAATATCATCTTCTACACTTTAAATATATACAATTTTATTTGTCAATTGGAAGTCAATAAAGCTGGAAAATGTAAAACTCTCTCTATTATATCTTAACATAATTAATGATTCTTCTATTATATATTTAGAATACTGAATGTGTTCATTAGGAAATTGCATGGTACAGATCTTATGTTATGGTAGTTCATTGGCTCATTACCCACCAAAACACAAATTTAAGCCAAATTGCATATACATATATAGCGCTATGTATCCCCACCAAGTTTCAGAGGACATTACAGGCAATGTATAAATGAATATGTTATGATTCATCTTTACTTGTTTGTGTTGATCAATTTGCTGACAATACTGTAATGAGTTTTATTTTTCTCATAGATAATATCCCTCATAGACCATAACAGAGCTTTCTCTCATATAAGAATTGAAATATGACTACATTCAAAGCTGTAAAGAAATAATATAGAGGCAGTGATGATCTCTAATTGTTAGGTGTTTTTATATATTTCAATAAACTTTGACAATATTAATAAAGTAAATAATACTAATAAAAGCCAAGATTTTAAAGCTTAAAAAAAACAATTCTATTTACAATTCTATTTGGGACTATATCAAGATAGAAAACTTCCACACAGTGAAAGAAACAATCGACAAAACTGAACCTCAAACTACTGAATGGGAGAAGATATTTGCAAATGATGTAGCTGATAAAGGGTTAGTATCCAAAATTCATAAAGAACTTATCAAACTCAACACCAAAAAACAAATAATCCAGTTAAGAAATGGGCAGAAGACATGAATAGACATTTTTCCAAAGAAGACATCCGATGGCTAACAGACTCATGAAAACCTGCTCAACATCACTCATCATCAGGAAAGTGCAAATTAAAACTACAGTGAGAAAAATCACCTCATACCTGTCAGAATGGTTAAAATCAACAACACAAGAAACAAGAGATGTTGGTGAGGATATGGATATAAAGGAGCCCTCATGCACTGTTGGTAGGAATGCAAACTGGTGCAGCCACTGTGGAAAACGGTATGTAGTTTAAAAATAGACTATGCTATGATCCTGTAATAACACTACTGGGTATTTACCTAAAGAATACAAAAACACTAATTCAAAGAGATAAATGCACCCCTATGTTTATAGCAGCATTTACAATAACCAAATAATGGATGCAGCCCAAGTGTTCATTAATAAATGAATGAGTAAAGAAATGGGATTCAGCCATATAAAGAATGAAATCTTGATCTTCATAACAAATAGATTATAATGCTAAGTGAAATAAGTCAGAGAAAGACAAATAGCATATGATTTTATTCATATGTGGAATTTAAGAAACCAAACAAATGAATACAGGAGAATAAAAGAGAGAGGCAAACCAAGAAGCAGACTATTAATTATAGAGTCCAAACTTGTGGTTACCAGAGAGAGGTGGGTAGGGTATGGATGAAATAGGAAATGGGTAATAAAATGGGTAATAATAAAAAAAAATAAATAAAGATAATGGGTAATAAATACTCTTATCATGATTAAAACTGAGTAATGCAGAGTTGTTGGAACACTATATTGTATACCTGCAATCAATATAACACTCTAAGTTAACTGTTCAGAAAGTAAATTTTGAAAAAAATGAAAAATAAATAAAATTTAAAAAATAATTTAATTTAATTTAAAAATTTCACTTATAATAACACCTCAAGAAATGAAATTATTAACTATAAATGTAACCAAATATGTATAATATCTCTACGTGAAGAGTTATGAAACAGTTTTGAAAAAAAATCAAACATCTAAATACATGGAGTGAGAATTCTGTTTATTGGTTAGAAAATACAGTGTTGATGAATTGTCAGTTTTCCCAATAAGATCTAGATATTCAATGCCATCCCATTAAAAATTTCAGGAAACTCTTTTGTATATACCCACAAACTAATTCTAAAGATCATATGTCTGACTCTTTTTTTTAAGATTTTTTTATTTATATAAGATCATATGGAATTCAAAAGTGTTATATTAGGCAACACAATACTGAAGAAGGAAGGTAACACCAGAAGACCCAATTACCCCATTTCAGGATTTATTATAAAGAAATGCTAACCAGTTAAGAGAATGGGGAAAAGAATAAGCACAAAATAAAGGCAATAGAAAGAGAGTCCAGAAATGGACCCACACAAATATAGTAAACTGATATTTTAGCAAAAACCAAAAGCAATTCAATGGAGCAAGAATAATCTTTACAACAAATGTTGCTAGAACAATTAGATGACCACATGCAGGAAAAAATATTAAAACCTACACAGTAAACTTAAATTTTACAAAAAAGTAAATTAAAATATTTCAAAAACCTAAATTTATAATGCAAAATGCAAAAATTCTAGAACAAAACTTAGAAGAAAATCACAAGTCATTGAGTTTGGTTATGAGTTTTTATATGCAACATCAAAAGCATGATGCATAAAAGAAAAAAAATGTTTGGGTTTAATAAAGTTTTGAAATAAATCTTCTATTCTATAAAACACAAGCCTGACTGGCAGAAAATTATTTTCAAAGTGACTAATAATGGACTTCTGTGAAATATACAAAGAATCATTTAATCTCAATAAAAAAACACAAACAATCCAGTTAACAATGAGAAAATGATCTGGGTACCTCATTAACATATGCATGCAATATGTTGCATAAATAAAGCAAATGTCAAATAAAGCAAATGAAATATTGCCAACATTATTTGTCATTAAGGAATAAAACAAATGAAGCAAAAAAATATTGCCAACATTATTTGTCATTAGGGAGGTTCAAATTAAACAACAATGATTTATCACTACACACCTATTAGAATGACTAAAATTCAAAACAAACAAATAAATAAAAAATAGATAGATAGGTAATAGATAGACGATAGATAAAAATTGACAATACCAAATGCTGATGCAAATGCAAAACAAAGGAACTCTCATTCATTTTTGGTGGAAATGTAAAATGCAGCAGCTACTTCAGAAGACAGTTTATCAGTTCCTTCTAAAGCTAAACATGCTTTTACTCCATGATCCATCAATTACACTCATGGGTATTTACCCAATTAATTAAAAAACTTGTGTCCACAGCAAAGGAAACAGTCAACAAAGCAAAGAGGCAACCCATGGAATGGGAGAAGTTATTTGCAAATGACAGTACAGACAAAGGGCTGATATCCAAGATCTACAAAGAACTTCTCAAACCCAACACCCCCAAAAACAGATAATCAAGTCAAAAAATGGGCAAAAGTCATGAACAGACACTTCTCCAATGAAGGTATACAAATGGCTAGCATACGCATGAAAAAATGTTCATCATCATTAGCCATCAAAGAGATTCAAATAAAAAACACATAGAGATACCACCTTACACCAGTTAGGATGGCCAAAATTAAGAATACAGTAAACAACAAGTGTTGGAGAGGATCTGGAGAAAGGGGAATGCTCTTACACTGTTGATGGGAATGCAAGTTGCTACAGCCACTTTGGAAAACAGTGTGGAGATTCCTTAAGAAATTAAAAATAGATCTTTCCTATGACCCTGCAATTGCACTACTGGGTATTTATCCTAAAGATACAGATGTAGTGAAAAGAAGGACCATTTGTACCCCAATGTTCATAGTAGCAATGGCCAGTTACCAAACTGTGGGAAGAACCAAGATGCCCTTCAGCGGACAAGTGGATAAGGAAGATGTGGTCCATATATACTACGAAGTATTATACCTCCATCAGAAAGGATGAATACTCAACTTTTGTATCAACATGAACAGTACTGGAAGAGATGATGTTGAGTGAAATAAGTCAAGCAGAGAGAGTCAATTATCATGTGGTTTCACTTATTTGTGGAGAATAAGGAATAACATGGAGGACATGGGGAGATGGAGAGGAGGAAATTGGAAGGGGAGATGAACCATGAGATACTGTGGACTCTGAAAAAAACTGAGGGTTTTGGAGAGGTGGGGGTTGGAGGGTTAGGTGAGCCTGGTGGTGGGTATTATGGAGGGCACATATTGCATGGAGCACTGGGTGTGGTGCATAAACAATGAATTCTGGAACACTGAAAAGAAATTTAAAATAAAAATTTAAAAATTAAAAAAAACATATTTTGAATGAATACATCAAAAAAATTAAGACAGGAATAGACAAAATTGTAGCAATGGTAAAAAGATCAATGGCTACCAGGGTCTTGGGGAAGGGCTGAAAAAGTGAAGCAAAGGGAATATTTAAGGATGTGGAACTACTCTGTATGATAATTTAATGATGGATACATGACTATATTTGTCAAAACCATAAAGTTTAATATTAAAAAAGAGTAAACCTTCATATATGCAAATCAACAAAATAACTTAGGACATCAGAGAATATCTGGATGTAATGCAGAATGTGTCAAAAATGTAACTGTATCACAAACATGAATCAGATTCTCTGATATGTATGGGAAAAATGTTGTTGAATTAAATCATTTTGGAAATGAGTGGAGTCTGCAAAACTAAAGGCAAAAGCAACTGAGCATAATCACTGTACTCTCATTGATAAAATTGTTTTTCATAAGGGTACAGGTTAACAATTTTGATATGATATGTATATACTGGAATTGAATGACTAAACAAATAAATGGCAGCTGGTAGATTTCTCACTATTGAAGTGGATGTGAGGATGGATTAGAGCTGGGAACAGTAAGAATTCATGTTTTTCTTAATATTGCTATGAATGATTGCAAAGAAAAAATATAGACATGTATGTGTACCCACATATATTTGTTTGCTCTGTACACTGAGAGGGTCTAAAAGAAATAACAATCCAGTAGTAATAAGCACATCTAACACCTAGATCTTGATTTCTAATGCAACTATCCAATAAAAACAGACTAGGGCGCCTTAGAGAAATGGCTGATTCTAGAACTATTATTGTAAATGCACAAGATGGACCTGTAAAACCTTATAGTGTCAGAAAATAAGGCAGTGCTCAAAATCACACACACACACACACACACACACACACACACACACACACATACACACAGGGACATATCAAAGGGACTTTGGAAGTCAACTGAAAGAGTTGCCAAAGGGCAAACCTGGAACTATTTGAGCAAAAAAATACCCAAAATGTTATTGTATTATAACACAAAATATAAACTAAATGTCCATGAATTCATACTTATTTAAATAAATGCTTGAGTAAATAAATTTTTAAAAATGAAAGAAGGGACAAATTTTCTTTGTGGAAGAATTTTAAATAATTTTTACAGATAGTCTTCTCTAAATGATGTAGAGCATATAAACCCAATAATCAAATGTGGGCTGCACATAGTGACTCCTTTCTAAAATTCGGTATGGTAATGGGGAGAAAAACTATATTTACAGTGGGTGACCTGATAAAAACTACCTGAGCAATGTGATGAAAGTCAATAGTAACAATGATAGGTCATGTTGATATATTTTTTTTAAAAATGGCACTTTACCTCTGTGGACTACCTTCCTAAAACTCCTAAATCTAGTCTAATCATGAGAAAAACATCAAAACAATCTTAGTTGTAGAACATCCTGCCAAATACCTGACCAGAAATCCTCAAAAGTGTTAAGGTAATCAGAAATAAGATTTATCTGAGAAACTGTCACAACCGAGAAGAACTTAAGAAGACATGACATCTATGGTAGGCAGAATAATGACATTCCTACTCAAAAAATTCCATGTCCTAGTCTCCAGAGTATGGAATATGTTACCAAACAGGACAATAGAGACTTTGGGAATATGATTAAGGTGACAGTTTTGAAATGAAGTAATTATCCTATTATCCTGAATTATCTGGGTGGGGCCACTGTAATCACAAAGGTTCATATAAAAGTGAAACAAAAATGCGTATGTTTTAGAATCATAGCAGATGTGATGAGGGACGCAAAGGTCTGAAGAATGCAATTGCTGAGAAGTACTAAGAGCCTAAGAATGCTGGTAGCCCCTAGAAACTAAACAAGGCAGACATAGATTCTACCCTAGAGTGTCATAAAGAAATGTACCTTTGTCAGCATCTTGATTTTTACCCTGTAAGACTCATTTTGAACTTCTGACATCCACAACTGTAACATTATAAATTTAGGTTGTTTAAGCCACAAAATTTGTGATAATTTGTTACAGCAGAAGTAGGAAAGTAATAAAATACTAAATGTAATGTGCAATAGTGGAAGTTATTTTGGCATAGTAAAACAACATTTGGTAACTCCTAAGGAAATTTTAATAAAGTGTACAATTTGAATAATAGTAATATACCAATGTCAATTTCTTAACTTTGACAAATGTACCATGGAAATATAAGATGTGAACAAGTGGGAAAACTGGGTGTGACAAATATGGGAGTTCTGTTTACTATTTTTGCATTTTTCTCTCAATATAAAGTTTTCGGCATGAAAAGTTTATATAAGGAAAAAATGATAGCTCTGGATGATTAGGTTAGAAAATTTTAAGTATTGAACATATATACAAAGTAATGTATAATTTTAAAAATTTAAGGAAATTTAAGGATAAATTTAGGAGGTTTAACATCTGACCATTAGCATTACCAGATAGTGGATACAAAATTGAGGAAGAAAAAATTCTGAATATGTTATAGGAAAAAATTTCCAAACTGAAAAATACTACTTTCTAGATAGAAATGGCTCATCAAATGTTCTATCCAATAAATACAGAACTATGCTAAGTCACTTTTTATTTTTGGATGTAAGAAATAACAAGAATATCCTTTTAATTTCAGAAATTTAAAAAAAGTCATGTAAAATGGAAATTGGTTATAGTGATATTAGACTCATGAGCAAAACTATAAAGAGTGGAGAAATTATTAAATTTCATTAAAGTTATAAGAAGTTACTATTTTGAACCTTAACCTCTTTAATAGTGATATTATCGGGCTAATCAATAAGCAATTTGAAAAAGAAAACATAAACACAGTACCCTACTAGCTAATCATTGATCAATGTATTCATAGTGTAATAATGAACATATTGACTTACCATTAAAAATTCCACATAAAGATATAAATGTGAACAAAACTGAAGAAAATGGTAGAATAATAAGATAGGAGACTATTTTGATAACCTGTGTAAGGGAAAGTTATTTCTAAGCAGCACTTGAAACTCAGAAGATATGAAGGAAGTAATAAACAAATTTCAGCATATAATGAATTTGAAACTTCTGCTTTATGGAAAACAACTTTATCCATTCATCTGTTGATGGATATATGGGCTCTTTCCATATTTTGGCTGTTGTGAATATTGCTGTTATAAATATTGGGCTGCATGTGCCCCTTTGGATCACTAAGTTTGTATCCTTTGGATAAATACCTGGTAGCACCATTGCTGAGTTTCATAAACGCTGAGCATATAATGTTCAAGCCCTTTTGTACACAAAAATGTAGAGCCATATTTCAATACCAAGTAATGTATTTATTCACATTAATGATAGGCTCACATTTTCTTTCTTTCTTTCTTTCTTTCTTTCTTTCTTTCTTTCTTTCTTTCTTTCTTTCTTTTCAGCATAACAATATCATTATTTTTTCATCACACCCAGTGCTCCATGCAATCAGTGCCTTCTATAATACCCACCACCTGGTACCCCGCCCTCCAACTCCCCCACCACTTCAAACCCCTCAGATTGTTTTTAGAGTTCATAGTCTCTCATGATTCACCTCCCCTTCAAATTTACCCCAACCCCCTTCTCTCTAACTCCCCATGTCCTCCATGTTTTTGTTATGTTCCACAAATAAGTGAAACCATATGATAATTGACTCTCTCTGCTTAACTTATTTCACTTAGTATGATCTCTTCCAGTCCCGTCCATGTTGCTACAAAAGTTGGATATCCATCCTTTCTGATGGAGGCATACTACTCCATAGTGTATATGGACCACATCTTCCTTATCCATTCATCCGTTGAAGGGCATCTTGGTTCTTTCCACAGTTTGGCGACTGTGGCCATTGCTGCTATAAACATTGGGGTACAGATGGCCCTTCTTTTCACGACATCTGTATCATTGGGGTAAATACCCAGGAGTGCAATGGCAGGGACATAGGGAATTTCTATTTTTAATTTCTTGAGGAATCTCCACACTGTTCTCCAAAGAGGCTGCACCAACTTGCATTCCCACCAACAGTGTAAGATGGTTCCCCTTTCTCCACATCCTCTACAACATATGTGGTTTCCTGTCTTGCTAATTTTGGCCATTCTAACTGGTGTAAGGTGATATCTCAATGTAGTTTTAATTTGAATCTCCCTGATGCCTAGAGATGATGAACATTTTTTCATGTGTCTGATAGCCATTTGTATGTCTTTATTGGAGAAGTGTCTGTCCATATCTTCTGCCCATTTTTTGATATGATTGTCTGTTTTGTGTGTGTTTAGTTTGAGGAGTTCATTACAGATCCTGGATATCAACCTTTTGTCTGTACTGTCATTTGAAAATATCTTCTCCCATTCTGTGGGTTGCCTCTTTGTTTTCTTAACTGTTTCCTTGGCTGTGCAGAAGCTTTTGATTGTGATGAAGTCCCAAAAGTTCATCTTTGCTTTTGTTTCCTTTGCCTTTGGAGACATATCTTGAAAGAAGTTGCTGTGGCTGATATCGAAGAGATTACTGCCTATGTTCTCCTCTAGGATTCTGATGGATTCCTGTCTCACATTGAGGTCTTTTATCCATTTTGAGTTTATCTTTGTGTATGGTGTAAGAGAATGGTCGAGTTTCATTCTTCTACATATAGCTGTCCAGTTTTTCCAGCACTATTTATTGAAGAGACTGTCTTTTTTCCACTGTATATTTTTTCCTGTTTTGTCGAAGATTATTTGACCACAGAGTTGAGGGTCCATATCTGGGCTCTCTGCTCTGTTCCACTGGTCTATGTGTCTGTTTTTATGTCAGTACCATGTTGTCTTGGTGATCACAACTTTGTAGTAAAGCTTGAAATCACATAACGTGATGCCACCAGTTTTAATTTTGTTTTCAACATTTCCTTAGCGATTCGGGGTCTCTTCTGATTCCATACAAATTTTAGGATTATTTACTCCAGCTCTTTGAAGAATACCAGTGGAATTTTGATCGGACTAGCATTAAAATATAGATTGCTCTAGGCAGTATAGACATTTTAACAATGTTTATTCTTCCAATCCAAGAGCATGGAATGGTCTTCCATCTTTTTGTGTCTTCTTCAATTTCTCTCATGAGTGTTCTGTAGTTCCTCGAGTACAGATCCTTTACCTCTTTGGTTAGGTTTATTCCTAGGTATCTTATGGTTCTTGGTGCTATAGTAAATGAAATCGATTTGCTAATTTCCCTTTCTGTATTTTCATTGTTAGTGTATAAGAAAGCCACTGATTTCTGCACATTGACTTTGTATCCTGCCACGTTGCTGAATTGCTGTATGAGTTCTAGTAGTTTGGAGGTGGAGTCTTTTGGATTTTCCATATAAAGAATCATGTCATCTGCAAAGATACAGAGTTTGACTTCTTCATTGCCAATTTGGATACCTATTATTTCCCTTTGTTGTCTGATTGATGTTGCTACGACTTCTAATACTATGTTGAACAAGAGTGGTGAGAGTGGACATCCTTGTCGTGTTCCTGATCTCAATGGGAAGGATGCAAGCTTTTTCCCTTTGAGGATGATATTTGCTGTGGGTCTTTCATAGATAGATTTGATGAGGTTCAGGACTGTTCCCTCTATCCCTATACTTTGAAGTGTTTTAATCAGGAACGGGTGCTGGATTTTGTCAAATGCTTTTTCTGCATCAATTGAGAGGACCATGTGGTTCTTCTCACTTCTCTTATTAATTTGTTCTATCACATTGATTGATTTGCGAATGTTGAACCAGCCTTGTAGCCCAGGGATGAATCCCAACTGGTCATGGTGGATAATCTTTCTAATGTGCTGTTGGATCCTGTTTGCTAGGATCTTGTTGAGAATCTTAGCATCCATATTCATCAGTGATATTGGTCTGAAATTCTCCTTTTTGGTAGGGTCTTTGCCTGGTTTCTGGTTGAGCATAATGCTGGCTTCATAGAAAGAGTCAGGAATTTGACCTTCTGCTTCAATTTTTTGAACCAGCTTCAGGAGAATAGGTGTTATTTCTTCTTTGAAAGTTTGGTAGAATTCCCCATGGAATCCATCAGGTCCTGTGCTCTTGTTTTTTTGGAGGTTCCCTTTCATCTAGGTTGCTTAGCTTATTGGCATATAACTGTTGATAATAACTTCTGATGATTGTTTCTACTTCCTTGGTGTTTGTTGTGATCTCTCCTTTTTCATTCATAATTTTATGTATTTGAGCTTTCTCTCTTTTCTTTTGGATTAGTGTTGCCAATGGTTTATCGATCTTATTGATTCTTTCAAAAAAAACAGCTTCTAGTTTCATTGATACGTTCTATTGTATCTCTGGTTTCTACCTCATCGATCTCAGCTCTAATCTTGATTATTTCCCTTCTTATGTGTGGAGTTGGTTTGATTTGTTGTTGATTCTCCAGTTCTTTAAGGCGTAGAGACAGCTGCTGTGTTCTGGATTTTTCAGGTTTTTTGAGGGAGGCTTGGATGGCTATGTATTTCCCCCTTAGAACCGCCTTTGCTGTATCCCATAGTTTTTGGATCGAGGTGTCTTCATTCTCATCGGTTTCCATGAATTGTTTCAGTTCTTCCTTGATCTCCTGGTTGATCCAAGCATTTTTCAGCAAGGTGGTCTTTAGCTTCCAGGTGTTTGAGTTCCTTCAGAACTTTTCCTTGTGATTGAGCTCCAGTTTCAAAGCATTGTGATCTGGGAATGTGCAGGGAATAATCTCAGTATTTTGGTATCGGTTGAGTCCTGATTTGTGACCCAGTATGTGGTCTATTCTGGAGAAAGTTCCATGTGCACTTGAGAAGAATGAGTATTCTGTTGTTTTAGGGTGGAATGTTCTTTATATATCTATGAGGTCCATCTGGTCCAATGTGACATTCAATGCTCTTGTTTCTTTATTGATTTTCTGCTTCGATGATCTGTCTATTTCTGAGAGAGGCGTGTTAAGATCTCCAATGATTAGTGTATTCATATCAATATGACTCTTTATCTTGATTAATAGTTTTCTTATGTAATTGGCTGCTCCCATATTGGGGGCATAGATATTTACAATTGTTAGATCATCTTGGTGGATAGTCCTTTAAGAATGATATAGTGTCCTTCTGTATCTCTGACTACAGTCTTTAGTTTAAAATCTAATTTGTCTGATATGATAATTGCTACCCCAGCCTTTTTTTGAGGCCCATTGCCTTGAAAGATGCTTCTCCATCCCTCCACTTTCAGTCTGGGTGTTTCTTTAGGTTCAAAATGGGTCTCTTGTAGACAACATATGGATGGGTCCTGACATTTTATCTAGTCTGCAACCCTGTGCCTTTTTATGGGCACATTTAGGCCATTCACATCGAGGGTGATTATTGATAGATATGTTTTTATTGACATCGTGTTACCTTTGAAGTCTTTCTTTCTGTAGATTGTCTCTATATTTCTGTTCAATGATATTCTTGGGCTTTTTCCTCCTTTAATGGAGCCCCCTTAATATTTCCTGCAGTATCGGCTTGGTGGTTGCATAGTCTTTTAAGCCTTGCTGGTCCTGGAAACTCTTTATCTCTCCATCCATTTTGAATGTCAGTCTTGCTGGATAAAGTATTCTTGGCTGCATGTTCTTCTCATTCATTGCCCTGGATATATCTTGCCAGCCCTTTCTGGCTTTCCAGGTCTCTGTGGACAAGTCTGAAGTTATTCTGATGGGCTTTCCTCTGTACGTAAGGATCTTTGTCCTAGCTGTTTTCAAGAGGTTCTGCCTACAATTATAATTCTTCATTCTTACTATTAGGTGTCTCGAGGAATTTCGAGAATATGTAATCTTGGGGTGAAACCTTTCATCCTCTAGTACTTAAACACTGGTTCCATTCACGAGATTTGGACAATTTTCATGAAGAACTTGTTCCACTCTATCTTCTAGATGTCTTTCTTTCTCCTCCCCTTCAGGGATTCCAATAATTCTGACGTTGGAACGTTTTATGGCATCATTTATTTCCCTGATTCTCTTTTCGTGGCTTCTAACCTGTTTGTTCCAGGCTTCCTCCTGATCCTTTCTCTCTATCTGTTTGTCCTCCAGATCACTAATTCGATCTTCTCTCTCAGTTACTCTAGCGTTGAGAGAATTTATATTAGATTGGAACTCATTGAAAGCATTGTGACGCTCATCCCTGGTAGCTTTCATCTCTTCCCTAACACTGAAAACATGATCTCTGGTCATTTTCAGTTTGGCTCTAAACAATTCCATTTGGACACGCATTGCTCTCTCCAACCTAGCTATTGCCTGGATAATTGTTAGCCTCAATTCTCTTTCCGACATATTGTCTATGTTGATAGCCATTAGGTCTGTTGCAGAAGGTCCATCCTCTGTATTTTTCTTCTGTTGGGCATTCCTCCTCCTAGTCATTTTGGTGAGAGATGGCTGAACGGGTGTAGCTGGGTGTATCAACTGTGGTGCAGTCAAGGTGCACCCTGGAATGCTTCTGAGCAATCAGGGTTCCCCACCCAAATGAGTGGAAAAAGAAAAGGAAAAGAAAAAAAAAAAAAGAGAGAGGGAGAGAGACAGGAAAGAAAGGTGAGATAAAAGAGATGGTTTAGCCCAAATGGGTCCCAAGGTAAGATTTATGATGTATACAAACAGGCACAGACAAACAAAAAGACTGATAAAAGTATAATGACAAGAGAAAAAAATTATATATATATATATATGCAAATAAAGGAAGAACCTTGTCAAAAAGAACCCTGAGTGTAAGATTTATATACTATCAGGACAAACACAAAAACACAGAAATAGTGGTGGAAGAAAAAGATGGGACAGTGGTTGTAAATTCTCAGTGTGGGTGAGGAAGGTTGTTTTGATTCTTCCTGGATGTATCTTGATATCTTTGTTAAAGGACTCAACTTTCCTAAGATAAGTGGGGATTAGGAATTGGTTTACCTATAGGGGTGGCATTGATTGGGGAAAGGAGATTACCTTGAAGTTTAACTCTATATGAATATTAGAAAATACAAATTAAAAAAAGGAATAAACTAAACTAAACTAAAATTAAAAAACAAAGAAATTTAAAAAATAGAAATGCAAAAGGAAAACACAGGTGTATGTATCAAAAAGTTCAGGTTAGAAGGTTATTATGGAATTTGATGTACTGGACATCTCACTGTGACGGTAAATAGGTTAAAAATTATCTATATAATAATAAAAAATTAACTATATAAAAAATGAGCCAGAATAGTGGGATCGAATTAATAATAAAAATTATCCTATGAAGCAGTGGTGGTTTTTCTCTTGTCGTCTTTTTTTTTTTTTTTTTTCCTTTCCTGGTTGGTTTTCTGGGGGAGGGGCCTGCCACGTGGGTTTTCAGTCCCTGAAGTTCTCTCAGCTATGTCATCCTGCCCCCTTCAAGGGGGTGGGCTCTGAGGAAACTGGTTTTTTCAGGCTTTTGTTCTCTGGAGGTTTTTATATTTGTTCACTTTTGTTTTTCTCTCTTGCCTTGACCGCTTTTGATGGTTTTTGTAGGTTTAGAGGAAAGCAAACTGCACCCTGACCTCCCTCTCAGAGAGAAGCCTCAGTCTGGCTGCAGAGCCCATATAAATACCCCCTTGGCCACTGTTAGAGCAGGTTCCCAGTCACGGTCCCATTTTTTGCTTGTACCCAAAACCACGGCAGCGGCGGCTGTCTGGGCAGCTCCAGACTGCCAGAGAAGTTCCAAGCAGCCATCACACACTGAGATTTTCCCGCTGGCCCTGGCTGGGTGTGCCTGGTCTTTCAGGACCGAGAGAATCTGGGTGGTTGTTTGTGTGCACCTCTGTCAGGGTAGGGCGCGGGGCACGACTTCGACTCTGATGGTACAGCAGGACATTTGCGTCGGGACAGCAAAAAGGCTGTGCTTCTGTTGGCTGGAGAGGCTCCTAGCCCCTCAAGGGAGCCAGGCGCCAGGCACTCTCAGGTGTGCTGGTGGTTCAGGGACTGAGACCTGGTTTCTCTGCCGCACTCTCTCTGGCTCTGAGCCAGGGGTGGCTGTCCTGGGTCTGGGGACTTAATCCCAGACCCTAACACCCCAATTCCCACAATTTCCCCCCGATGATCCTTTGCTCTTTTTGAGTGCTTTCTACTAGACTCCCAAGTTAATGCTGTTCCCCAGGCGCAGAGCCCTCTCATATTGAGATATTACTTTCCAACGGGTCACCTCTGGTGGCTCCCTCCCACTTTTGTTTATCTTCCCATATCAGTCTGACTTTCCCACTCTGCTTTACCTGCCCACTGGCATCTTCTGCTCCAGTAGAGATCCAGACGTGTATAATTCTGATTTCAGGCTGATTTCATGGGTGATTGGAGATCTTTGGAAGGTAATCAGCTCACTTTAGGGTGCAGGTTGAAAGGTTGCCTCCTCCTACTTCCCTGCCATCATGTATCCCCTATCATATGCCAGGCTCACATTTTTTAATATGAATTACTTTTATGTATCCTAAATTACCAGTTCCTCCAAATTATTACCTTTTTACAGGAGATCGAGAAACTGATCTATGCCCTCACAAATTTTATGTATCACTGAAATATCTTTGCAGGAATGAAAACCTAATTAAAAAAAAAAAATATATATATATATATATATATATATATATATATATATATATATATATAAAGAGTTCAGATAAAAACTCAGTAAAGTCTAGTGAGGAATGTAAGCATGTATTTATTTATTTATTTATTTATTTATTTATTATTTATTAGTGTAAGCATTTAAATGACCTATATCACTTCCAGTAGTCTTCAAATACAAATATTTGTGAAAAAAATGTGGTTCTTACAACAGTAAGCACACCAAATACCCAGATCTTGCTTTCTAAATAACATTCTCTTAAAAAAAAAAAAAAAGAAGGAACAGGGATTCTTGAATAAATGGCTGATTCTAGGGCTAGATGGGAGAATGCATTGTTGATCTCAGGCCTGGAGAATGAATGAATTACACTTACCCCAAAATGTAGAGAACCCATAGTTAACTTACTATCTTAATCCTTGACCTGACAAGAATTGAAATCCAACATTCATTCAGAAAGTATACAGACTAAAGCTTTCTTGGAGGTTGCTTTAAGGAACATTCAACAACGCACAATAATCACATGAAAAATCTCAACTGCTTTCCATTCCTTGAATGACATTGCATATCACTCATGTGGAAATACTCGAACTAGGAAACTCAGGGACTGAGGGGAGGAAAAGGGAATGAAAAGGTTTTCTCCAACCATGATATTAGATGTTGCCAAAACATTACAAACTAATACCTTGAGAAAGAATTAATTTTTAGCATTTGAACTTACCCTTTGATACTATCTTCTACTTCCCTAATCCAGTTTTATTAAGAGTGTTTTTGAGCAATGAGGAATGAAATAAAATTAAATCTCTATAATACTGATCTAGAACTCTCTGATTCCTTACCTGGGCTGATAGAAACACCTCTAAAACTGAATAGAGGAATTATATAGATAGATAGATAAGAGATAGATAGATGATATATAGATGATAGATAGATAGATGATAGATACATAGATAGATGATAGATACATAGATAGATAGATAGATAGATAATATTCTCCTAAAAAAAGAATGCAAAATCTTTGAACAAATGGTTGATTCTAGAATTAGAGCAAGGAATATATCAATGAGCCTGGAGAATCCTATAGCATTTGAAAATAAGGAAGTCTGTAAAAACAAACTTATGGGGCATGCCAAAGGGATACAGGAAACAATGTGAAATAGCTCCCAGTAGTCAAAACTGGAACAATTTGAGCAAAAAACATAAAGTAGTATTGGATTATAAACCAAATAAATATACAGGACTTTGAACTGATATAAATGAATCATTGATAAATATAAATGGAGGTGAATAGACACATATTTCTTATGTGAAATTTCCAAATAAAATAT
Source organism: Mustela erminea (assembly GCF_009829155.1). NCBI lineage: Eukaryota > Metazoa > Chordata > Mammalia > Carnivora > Mustelidae > Mustela > Mustela erminea. The sequence goes on along the minus strand of NC_045635.1, from coordinate 81,028,072 downwards.
ATAGGTATGCACTCGGGTCTTCCTTAATTCATCCTCCTCCCTCATTCTTTACTTCTTACCAGTTACTAAATTCTGTTGACTTTATCTTCTACATACCTATTTTTTATTATGATAAAATAGAAATTACATAAAATTTAGTTTGAGTCATTTAAAAATGTACAAATCATTTTTGTAGGTGTACATTTGTAGACTACTCATCAAGGTGGAGCTTAAACCTTCTCCTCAACTACCATTCTCACCAGAGTGTAGGCTGAAATTAGTGCTGGGTTTCCAAAGAATAGAGTTTGAAAAAGACATAAATAATAATTTTACAGTGAATAAATATGACTTAACCAAGTGCTCAATGTTAACATCACCAATGTAGATAATTCCTTAAGTTACAGCTAAATACAGTAGAATGAAAACACTTTAGCTCCATGGCATTTTGCCCTACAAATTATTACACAGTCTAATTAATTTAAAAGGCAGATGAACCAAAATTAAGGGACATTCTATAAAATATTAGTACTTTTTAAAACTACAAAGGTAATGAAAAACAAAGATTATAGAAACTGTCATAGATCTAAGAAGATTAAGAAGACACAAAAACAAATAAAATGGGCATTTATTGTATGGAGCACTGCAGGTTGTGAATAAACAATGAATTGTCGATCACTGAAAAAATAAAATAAAATAAAAATGTAAAAATATGTTATTCTGGATAATAATTTGCAACAGAAAAAAAAAAAAAAAGAGAGAGAGCGAGAGAGACATTAGGTGGCCACAAAGAAAAATAAATAAATTATGGGCTTTGGATAATTGTAATATACCAGTGTTCATTTATTGGTTTTGACAAATCATGTAAGGTGTTTTAAAATGGGAAAACAGGATGAAGTTAAAGAGTCAGTAGTATTTTTCTAGATTTTCTGTATTTTTTTTTCAAACGAAAATACCAAGACATTTATTTAAAAAATACTGTTGGTCAACTTCGTCTCACCCCTCTTCCCCATGCACCCTCTCTTCCTTTCTCATGCACACCTCTATTGACAAGTTTGCAAGTTTGAAATGACTGCCACAATATAGAAATTCATGAATGATATGAAAACGTCAACCCTTTTGCATTGCTTAGCCAAACTACAAGTGATTGCTTGAGTCCATTTCTTAAACTTTTCAACTACTTCCTTTGGTGTAGTGTAATATCTTAAAAATTTTCATGAAAATATCTCAGATGTGGTCAAATACTAATGATTTCCTTTAAGTCATGGCAGTCTGCAAGAAGAGTTTTTATTGCTGAAAAATTGAGATGTAAGTCTTACAAAACTAAACATAATGTTAATTGATAATTTGTATAGGGTGCCTATAACTTAATTCCTTAATAGGCTGAAATGTTTTGAATATTCACATATTACTGTTATATTTAATTAGAATTTCCAAGAAAGAAAACAAAAGATAAATATTTGTAATAATATTTTTAAATCAGTTTTTGTTTTTAATAAGTATTTGAAGGTAATGAGGATTGAAGATCTTGGCTTACTAAAGCAAAAATGTCACAACTTGGTTCTAAAGGAGTCACTTCTACAGCTAAGAAGTAAAATTTGAATTTTAATGAACTGACCTCTCCTGTAACAATGGCACTGACCATTTTCCTAAGACTGCCAGCCAGACCTCTAATTAATACTAGCTATGTTGGTGCTTTGGGGCATATCTGACACAGTTCTGTAGGGGTAGTACACATACCACTGATTCATTTCACTTTGGTTCCTAACTAGTCTCAAAATGGTAATGACCCACAGTTCTTACTTCCCTGGCTGATATTTTATTTAGTGACCTTGAAAAGGCAAGACTACATCCCCATTTAGGAATTTCCACCCAGCTATCTCAGTGACTTATATCATGCTTAATTCAAATATGCTGAGAATCTGTTCACATAAAGATGGTCTAGAAGGAATGTGGCTGTATCTTTTATATTATTTTAAAATAATCAAGAATTAGCTATCTATTCTTCAGTTACTTTCCATTATATAATAGAAATGGAATTGTGCTGGGGCGCCTGAGTGGTTCAGTCATTATGTATCTGCCTTTCACTCAGGTCATGATCCCAGGGTCCTGGGATCAAGCCCCACATTGGGCTCCCTGCCCAGTTGGAAGCCTGCTTCTCCCTCTCCCAGTCCCCCTGCTTGTGTTTCCTCTCTCTCTGTTGTCTCTCTCAAATAAATAAATAAATAAATAGATTCTTTTTAAAAAAGGAAAGAAAGGAATGGAATTCTGCCTTATTCTTTCTTTTAAATTCTGCCTTAATCTTGATGAAACATTGAATTATATAGTTTGAGGTAAATTGAGTCCTATCATTCCTTTGTATATGAAAGCAGTATGTCAAATATTGAATATGTGACCATTTTATTAGATAAAGGAAATATTTCCTCTCCATTCCCCTGTCATGTGCATCCCCATAGAAGGAAGTAGGAGAACACAAGTATTTGTACTTCAGATTCTAATGACATTATCATCCAGTTTCTAACAGTGAAGTCAACAATTTTATGAAGACTTTTGCTTCACCATTAAACCCACCACATTTCAGTTTGAAAACATTTCCTTTGGTGGTGCACTTGTCAACTGGAGCTGAAGTCTAAAGAGTCTGAAGGGGACAGAATTGTTTATATGGACACATATGACACAGAGTGTGTGGCCCCAACTAAGAGTGGAGAGGAGCAACCCATCCAGATCACCATGACCTTCACTTTCATTGGGACCTTGAATATGGTGTGGCAGGGCAAGTTCTACATTTACCACAAGCAGGATCACTGCCAGTGTGTTAGACCCTTCTCTGTCACTGAATATGAATGCAAGCCCAATGAGACTTGCAGCCTCATATGGATGAATAAAGAGTCATTCCTCTTAAGATGGTTCATTTTGATGTTGCTGTACAATATCTTCAAAAACCTACTTAAAAGAACCCAGCACTAGGCTTCACCAAGGCTTATCACACCATTGTGTTTCTCATCAGGTGCTAATGACGTACTATTCTTGTTTTGAAAATGTAATGCCATTCTGATGCAATGTCTGTGACATAAAAGATTGTGATGTATTATCCCCAGGAAGATCCCTTTCTGTACTCTGTGTTGATGTTCCTGGATCCAGTTCTTGGTCATGTCATTTACTGCTTGTGAGGAGCTCAGTGGAATTGGCAGACATGTCCTGTACTTAATGATTCCACTGAAAGACTGTGGTGTTTTGTCTCCAAGTTTAGTGATTCTCCCCTTTTTGTTAAATGCTAAATTAAAAAAAAATGTGTGAAGTTCTTTCCCAACTATAATATGGTAACATGTAATTTGTAATGTTATCCCCCTCTCAAAGTAGGCTTGGTGAAAATGTACTACAAACAGCAGTGAGTGGGACTCAAAGATTTTGTGCTTCTTATAAATAGTTCAGCTTCTTGGGGTAACATCGATGATAAAATAAAAGGACAAATGTGTAAGAAGTATTTATGACACATCTAAATTCTTTATAGTAACTTAAGATATTATGTTGTACGTAGTAGAAGTGGGGAAAAGGCATTTTGGGGGCTCACTGTTAAACAATGTGACAGAAATTATAGGGTTACCTCTGGTTATCTACTGTAGTGTTCAAACATACATATGATGGTATCTCTACTTTGCCTTCACTTGAAATTTATGAAACTGTGTAAGAAACTGTAATGAACTTTTTATATTTCTTAATAAAGATATTGGAAATAAAAAATAAGACTTTCACTTTGTCAATTCTACCCAATAGTTGTGCCCATAGCTACAACTTTAGAAAATGTGATGCTTGTTCTGAGTTCCACTGACAAGTTCCATGCAGAGGAATTCAGGTCTTTATTACTGGTAATGGAGTTTTTTTTTCTGAAAAAGAGATGGTTTGATATCTACCACTTCTGCCATCTTCCCCCAGCTGGCATTTAGAAAACACAAAGTGATGACAGCAACTTTGAAATACATTCAAGAATTTATTGAAATGTTCCTTCTGAACAAATAGCTGAACCCATCTTTTTGCACCATTAAGTTGTACAGTTCCATCCATTTTCATCAGCTTTACAGCATCTGAATGGCACTTAGTTCTAATGCCATTCTCAGCTATTGCTGTAGATGAAAATTTTTTGTTTGTTTATATTTTCCAAACTCCATAATTTTTACTGATTTTCCTTCTTAGATTCTGATAATCTGGTTTCCGTATGGAGAATGAGATTTCTTTGGGGAAGAGACATGGCAAGATTTTGATTAGTTTTTTTAACCTTCCACTACAAAAGATATTTTATAATAGTCTCAACTATATGTCTATTTTTGAAAAACATGGCAAAGTTAATTGAATATGGAGCCAGCCAAGAAATATGGTCAAGGGTTTTGTCTCTGTTGAATAATGCCTTGGTCTGTCTAAAGCATAAAACAAAAAAAAATTGTAGGCTGGGGATATTCCTAATTTGTGCATGGGACTTGAAACAACAGCAGAGGAAAGAAATGACTCAATAAAGTAGTGGCATGTTCCAAAACACTTTGTATGTTATAGCTCAGTAATACTGTCATTTAATTCATTTCTCGCAAGTTCTATTGCTGGTTTCCCCTGTTCTCTTTAATGTTTGCAAAATCTTGTCTGAATTAAAACAGATTAAATGTTGATGGAAAGAAAAATTTATATTCCCTTTTCCCAATCACAAGTATGTGTGCACAAAATTTACACACATGTACACACACACATGCACACTAATCTATTATCCAGATATTTATCCTTCAGTGAATGTTCAAGATTACTAACCATGCCTTCTTTCTAGATCAATACATTTTTCATAATTTAAAGGCTGAGCTCAATTAATAAACTTTGGTATTATTTACGATATACTAAAAAAACTTTTCCCTGCCCATCTACTCTGCTTCTCCTACTTCTGCTATCACCACTAATTTTTTCAAATACCTTTACACAATATTAATATCCACAATTAGACTTAAGTTTACACAACTAGAGTTGCTAATATAATTTGGATCATTGCCTCTAGATGATCCTTGTCAAGATAACAGGAATTATTAGGAATGGAACAGTAGCACTCAAGATCCTGAATGAATGGTAAGTTTTGACAGAGAAAAAGATGAAGAAAAGGTTTTGTATAAATGGGGTATGATTGTGGAGACAATGCCTAGCAAGTCATGGTAATGAAGTCTCTGAGCATACCAAAGGCACATCATAATTTCACTATAAGACAGTTCATTATTGTGAAAATATTTTCAGTGAAGTGCTGAGATCTTGAAAGAACCAGGAGGAGTAAAACAAAAAGAAAATAAACATTCTTTCTCTGTTTCTGTATAGATATATAATGTGTATGGAAACATGTATTTCTTTGACTATAGTGCTTGACTCTAGTAGTGCTTTACATCTATTTTGTGTGTTTTCATTTCAATAGCCTATGAGTTACACATAGAAGGTCTAATTTTACCTTTTTGTTTTATTGTGTTTTGTTATTATTTTTTAAATGTGGTTAGCAGAGCACAAGAGATTAAGTGACCTAACCAAAATCACATAAATAGGTAATTGTAGAATCAATACTAAACCCCAATTTTTAATATGTCCCAGTAGTTTTCAAACTGTGTTCCAAGGATTACTGTGGTTTCTGAGAAATTCTAGTGGTTATTTCAAGGGGAAAAAGACAAAAGACAGTGGGTGGGTCTCTAACTAGTTCCTACTTTATCTGTATATGGAGACATCATATGTAAATCATTAGTCTCTGTGGTTGATTCTTTTCTGTTTTTACTCTTCCTAGTTATTTCCTTAATTTGACATCCTTCTGGCTTTTCTTTGGTACCCATTGCCTCACCCTCATTCCTATTTAAATTCAACTTGGCCTCTATATCCAGAAAAGTGAGATCACAGCTGAAATGCAAAGAAAAACAATAAAAATGTATTACTAACATTGAACTTCCAAGGTCCCAAGTCCTATCATATACCTTATATTTGTAAAAATACTTAGCTAGCCATTTTTCCTGTCACAGGAGAAGGAAAACAGAGCTCTCTGGGCCAAATAAGAGACATTAATAATTTGGAGAGAATGTAAATTTAGGAACAATGTGGTAACACAGTCTAAGATTTGGAGAAGAGGGGAATATTAACCCCTTTAATTTTAGATTTCCCCATGAGAAACTATTTGAACCTCTTTCTCTGATAAAACACAGGTAATCTACAAGGCTCATGGAAAAGTCTTCCCTTGACAACATGTTCCAAGAATCGATAGTATGACATTTCTAACAATTGGAGTATGAGAGAGGTACATTGGGTTTCCTAAAGTTCTGAAGTAACTAAGCTAAATACAAAAATTTCCCCATGATCTCCAAGTGTCATGTGTGAAAACTAGCTGAGAAGGAGAGAAAACCAACAGACCTACAGGTATCTTGTGAATGCTATGAGATTAGGCTACAACAACGTTCAAGTGTAGATAATCCACCAGAGAATCAGGTAAGGACACAATTACATCAAAATGATACTAGCAAGCACAGTAATGCAATTCAGTATTAGAATTAGTTGCATCTTGGGGCTGCTGGGTGGCTCAGTTACTTAAGCATCTGCTTTCAGTTCAGGTCATGATCCCAGGGTTCTGTGATCAAAACCGCATATTGGGCTCTCTGTTCAGTGGGGTGCCTGTTTCTCCTTCTCCCTCTCCAGTGTCCCTTGCCTGTGTGTGTACTCTCTCTTTGTGTCAAATAAATGAATAAATATTTAAAAAAGGAATTTAGAATTAGTTGCATCTGAGAAAATAAAGACAAATAAAAATTAAGAGTGATATCCCTGTGGCATTAGCATAAACACCCTCGTAAGCTTAGAATATAACATGGGGAGAAGGGAGGGGCAAGAGGGATACCGTTAATTTGATCATATTTAAATTGAAATGACTGTGAAACATAATAAAAGTGACTAAGTTTGTCTGAACAGTACCTTTATTACCATTTCTGCTTCAGACAAAATAAGGACTCCAGTAGAATTAATTTTAGTTTTTGAAATATATGTTACATACTTAAACACCTAAGTTCACTGTACCTTGAAATTTGAACATGATGTTAATATACAAGCTTTCTGTATAAGATTTTATTTTAACAGAGAATAAAAGGAAAAGAAAGCATATGTGAATTCATGCAATACTGATGATGTGCTTCCTAAGAAGCAAAACACATTAGTGAGAAAATGGACACAACAGCTCTTAACAGTGCATGTACATTTTCCTCAGTACTACAAGGATGATAGAAGGTTGTTAAACAGGCTGGAAGGATTTTATGTCAAAATGAGGTTGGCTTCGACAGCAAACTGGACTCATAGCTCTCTGTAATGTTAGAGCTGGAGATACCTTAAGGATCATCTTCTTCATTTTACTGGTGAGAAAGCTGAGATCAAAAGCAGTGAAATTACTTAGCCCCCTTAACCTTGTTCTCTGGTTCTATAGTCATCAATAGTAAAGGGCTTTATATGAGTTCTAAGAAATATCTGGCCTGGGTTCTATTCAGGTTAAAAAAACAAACAAAAAGTAAGAATAATATCCCAGATGATTATCATTACTTTGGGGTACTATGAAAAGTAAGTGAATAATTAGATAGAAATTATTTTGTAAAACGTTAATTACTATAAAAATGTGAGATAGTTCTATTAATGCAATTAATGTAGTCATATTTGATTCTATAAGAGCACAGTGCCTAGGTTAGAATCTCCCAGATGGAGAAAATCATCTCTTTTGAGCTAATGGTGCAAGGTGAAAATGAAATTATTTCTTTAACATATGGGAGATGGCTATTTTAAACACTGCAGCATGGCTTTGACTACCCTCTTCATTAGCTTAGCTTGCATGAAATCCACAAACATTATTAATGGTCATAAAATTACCAAATCCTTCCTGGAACTGACTACAGAATTGGCCTCTGTGACCTTCACAGTCCTTCAGCCTGGCTCACATTGACCAAAGCAATAATAATTTTTATTATATCCAAATTTGCGAGCCGTTAATGTCAAATGACACTTTGATTTTCAAGTTTCAATACAGAACTAAAAGGGGAGCCTGAAATATTTTATTCCCCACTCTTTTGTAACTTTGAAGATGTCAATCAAATATTTTATTACTATTCTTTGCCAGAAACATGCCTATGCTGTGCAATAACAATATATGCCACAGGTTCAAAAAAGTCACTGAAGACTTCTTTTTTCTTTTCCTTTAATTTCATTGTCACACATGCAATGGACTTGGATATTTGCTCATTATTTGCTTTTTTGTTGTTATTATGTTTTCCAAGTATGATAATAACTTTTATCATTATGTATCTAGGTGTATCTGAGGGGAAACACATACAAACTAATACACTTATAAATAACTGTTCTTTCTAATAAATTTATTTTCTCCAGGTTGTGTCCAGATATTACCTCTATCCATTTATTTCACAAATGTAGCTTTGCTGAGAGTTGAGAGCTGTATGTTATTGGCCCTAGTGTTGGCCCCACCAAATGTGTCAACTGTTTGCAGAAATCCTTACGACTCCACCATTACCTCTTAATTTGGGTGATATTGCAATTCTATGGTAGTATATAAAGTATGCAACACTTGGACTTGCTTCATCTGTAACTTTTCCACATGTAGGGCTCTATCTATCATATTTTAATGCACCCCAATGCTCATAGCAGCAATGTCCACAAGAGTCAAACTATGGAAGGAACCTAGATGTCCTTCAACAGATGAATGGATAAAGAAGGTGCGGTGTGTATATACAATGGAATATTACTCAGCTATCAGAAAAGATGAATACTCACCATTTGCACTGACATGGATGGAACTAGAGACGATTATCCTGAGTGAAATAAGTCAAGCAGAGAAAAACAATTATCATATAGTTTCACTCACATGTGGAACATAAGTAATAGAGCAGAGGACCACAGGGGAAGGAAGGAAAAACTGAATGGGAAGAAATCAGAAAGGGAGACAAACCATGAGAGATTCTGGATGGGGGTAAACAAACTGAGGGTTACAGAGGAGAGGGGGGTTATGGGATGGAGTGATTGGGTGATGGGTATTAGGGAGGGCACTTGATGTGCTATATGTAACTAATGAATCATTGAGCACTACAACAAAAACCTATGATGTACTATACGTTAGCTAATTGAACATAATGAAAAAATAAATAAATAAATAAATAAATAAAACACCTTTTTATCATGTACATTACATTACCTGCCTTCAGAATTACCTTGAAAGGTTACCTTAAGGACTCACTACTTTTGAGACACTGATTTATCCTGTAGTATATCATGGATCATACTTAGGTTGATATTCCATAGGGAAGCTTTCTTTAATTTTAAAGGGAAATTACAGCTTGTCCAGGAATATACCTCTTTACTAATTTTGAATTCAGAGAAAGTATTTGTTTATTTTCATTGTACCATATTGATTACATCAGTAAATAATATTGATCCTAAGTATCTCATCTTAACACTTACACTGCTTTTATTTATTTTATTTTATTTTATTTTTTCAGTGTTCCAATATTCATTATTTATGTACCACACCCATTACTCTATGCAATACATATTCTCCTTAATACCCACCACTGGGCTCACCCATCCTCCCACCCCCTTCTTTCTAAAACTCTCAGTCAGTTTCTCAGAGTCCACAGTCTATCATAGTTCATCTCCCACTCTGATTTCCCCCAATTCACTTTTCCTTTCCTTCTCCTAATGTCCTCCATGTTATTCCTTATGTTCCACAAGTAAGCAAAACTGTATGATAATATAATCTCTCTGCTTGACTTATTTCACTCAACATGATCTCCTCCAGTCCCAGCCATGTTGATGTAAAAGTGAAGTGTTCATCCTTTCTGATGGCTGAGTAATATTCCATTGTATATATAGGCCACCTCTTCTTTAGCCATTCGTCTGTTGAAGGGCATCTCAGCTCTTTCCACAGTTTGGAGACTGCAGACATTGCTGCTATAAACATTGGGTACATATGGCCCTTCTTTTCACTACCTCTGTATCTTTGTGGTAAATACCCAGTAGTGCAATTGTAGGGTCATAGGGAAGCTCTATTTTTAATTTCTTAAGGCATCTCCACACCGTTTTCAAAAGTGGCTGCACCAACTTGCATTCCAACCAACAGTGTAACAGGGTTCCCTTTCTCCACGTCCTCTCCAACACTTGTTGCTTACTGTCTTGTGATTTTGGTCATTCTAACTGGTAAAAGGTGGTATCTCATTGTGGTTTGGATTTGAATATCCCTGATAGCTAATGATGATGAACCTTTTTTCATGTGTCTGTTAGCCATCTGTATGTCTTCTTTGGATAAGTGTCTGTTCATGTCTTCTGCCCATTTTTTGATGTGATTATGTGTTTTTTGAGCATTGAGTTTGAAGAGTTCTTTATAAATTGTGGATATCAGCCCCTTTTCTGTAGTGTCATATGCAAATATCTTCTCCCATTCAGTGGGATGCCTCTTTGTTTCGTTGACAGTTTCCTTTGCTGTATAGAGGCTTTTGATCTTGAAGAAGTCCCAAAAGTTGATTTTCGCTTTTGTTTTCTTTGCCTTTGGAGACATGTCTTGAAAGAATTTGCCACGACCAATGTTGAAGAGGTTACTGCCTATGTTCTCCTCTAGAATGTTGATAGATTCCTGGCACAGATTGAGGTCTTTTATCCATTTTGAGTTTATCTTTGTGTATGATGTAAGAGAATGGCCAAGTTTCATTCTTCTATAGATAGCTGTTCAATTTTCCCAGCACCATTTATTAAAGAGACTGTCTTTTCCACTGGATATTTTTTTTTACTTTGTTGAAGATCATGTGACCATAGAGTTGTGGTCCATATCTGGACTCTGGACTCTGTTCTTCTGATCTATGTGTCTGTTTTTGTGCCAGTACCATGCTATCTTGGTGATCACAGCTTTGTAGTAAAGCCTGAAATCAGGCAACATGATGCCCCCAGTTTTGTTTTTCTTTTTCAACATTTCCTTAACAATTAGGGGTCTCTTCTGGTTCCATACAAATTTTAGGATTGTTTTTCCAGCTTTTAGAAAAATATAAGTGTAATTTTGAAGGGATGGCATTGAAAGTATAGATTGCTCTGGCAGTATACACATTTTAATAATGTTTATTCTTCCAATCCATGAGCATGGAATGGTCTTCCATCTTCTTCAATTTCTTTCATGAATGTTATGTAATTCCTTGAGTACAGATCCTTTACCTCTTTGGGTAGGTTTATTCCCAGGTATCTTATAGTTCTTTAGCTATAGTAAATGGAATCAATTTTCTAATTTCCCTTTATATATTTTCATTGGTAGAGTATAAGAAAGCAACTGATTTCTGTACATTGATTTTGTATCCTGCCACATTACTAAATTGTTGTATGAGTTCTGGTAGTTTGGGGGTGGAGTCTTTTGGGTTTTCCATATAAAGTATCATGTCATTTGTGAAGAGAGAGACCTTGGCTTCTTCTTTGACAATTTGAATACTTTTTACTTCTTTTTGTTGTCTGATTGCTGTTGCTAGGACTTTTCTTACTATGTTCAACAACAATGGCAAGAGTGGGAAACCTTGTCATCTTCCTGATCTCAAGGGGAAGGCTGTCAGCTTTTCCCCATTGAAAATGATATTTGCTGTGGGTTTTTCATATATAGATTTTATGAAGTTGAGGAATGTTCCCTCTATCCCTATACTTTGAATGGTTTTAATCAGGAATGGATGCTGTATCTTGTCAAATCCTTTTTTGCATCAACTGAGAAGACCATGTGATTCTTCTCTCTCCTCTTATTTATGAGTTCAATCACATTGATTGACTTGCAAATGTTGAAGCACACTTGCATCCCATGGATAAATCCCACCTCGTCATGGTGGATAACCTTTTTAATGTACTGTTGGATCCTATTAGCTAGGATCTTGTTGAGAATCTTGGCATCCATATTCATCATGGATACTGGTCTGAAATTCCCCTTTGATGGGGTCTTTGCCTGATTTGGGGATCAGGGTAATGCTGGCATCATCGAAAGTGTCTGGAAGTTTTCCTTCTGTTTCTATTTTTTGAAGAAACTTCAGGTGAATAGGTATTATTTCTTCTTTGAAAGTTTGGTAGAATCCCCTAGGGCATCCATCAGGTCCTGGGCTCTTGTTTTTGTAGAGGTTTTTGATCAGTGCCTCAATCTCGTTACTAGATGTTGGTCTATTCTGGTTACCAATTTCTTCATGTTTCAGTCTTCGATGTTTATAGGTTTCCTGGAATGCATCCATTTTTTTCTATGTTGCTTAACGTATTGGCATATAGCTGCTGATAATAATTTTTTTATGATTGTTTCTATTTCCTTGGTGTTTCTTTTGATATCTCCCCTTTCATTCATAATTTTATTAATTTGGGTCCTGTCTCTCTTCTGTTGGATTATTTTGGACAGTGGTATATCATTCTTATTGATTCCTTCAAAGAATCAGCTTCTAGTTTCATTGATGTGTTCTTCTACTATATCTCTAGTTTCTAACTCATTGATCCCTCTTTAATCTTGATTATTTCCCTTCTTGTACATGGGGTTGGCTTAATTTGTTGTTGATTTTGCAGTTATTCAAGGTGTAAAGAGAGGTGGTGTATTTGGGATTTTTCAATTTTTTTGAGTGAGGCTTGGGTGGTCATTGTATTTCCTTCTCAGGACCACCTTTGCCATATCCCATAGGTTTTGCACCAATGTGTGTTCATTCTCATTGGTTTCCATGAATTGTTTAAGTTCTTCTTTGATTTCCTGGTTGATCCAAACATTCTTAAGCAGGGTGGTCTTTAGCTTCCAAGTGTTTGAATTCCTTCAAAATTTTTTTTTGTGGTTGAATTCCAGTGTCAAACATTGTGGTTTGAGAATGTGCAGGGAATACTCTTAGTCTTTTGGTATCTTTTGAGCTCTGATTTGTGACCCAGTATGTGGTCTATTCTGAAGAAAGTTCCTTGTGTGCTCGAGGAGAATGAGTATTCTGTTGTTTAAGGGTGGAAAGTTCTGTATATTTCTATGAAGTCCATCTGGTCTAATGTATCATTCTAAGCTCTTGTTTCTTTGCTGATTTTCTGTTTAGATGATCTGTCTATTGCTGAGAGTGTCGTGTTAAGGTCCCCTACTATTTATGTATTCATATCAATATGATGCTTTATTTTGATTAACAGTTGTCTTATGTAGTTGGCTGCTTCCATATTGGGGGCATAAATATTTACAATTGTTGGATCTTCTTGGTTAACAGACCCTTTAAGAATGATGTACTGTCCTACTTTTTTTTTTTTTCAAGTTTCAAAAAAAGTCTAGGTTGCCATATATTGTAGAAGTATGAAGATATGACATTATTCTTTGGATTGGGTCTGTGATCATATGGAATGGAGAAGTCAGAAGTCAGAGTTGATACCCAAGTGGAAATATCAACCTGTAAGTCCCCACCTAAGCCTAATCCTTTTGTTATTAATTTTACAAATAAATGGTTTTATCCTCTTCTGTTGAGTACTTCTTAGAGACTCTCAGAAATGCCCAAGCTTTGGAGTAAATGCCTAGTAGTGCAATCAATGTGTCATAGGGTAGCTCTATTTTAAAGTCTTGAGAAACCTCCGTACTTTTCTCCAGACTGACTGTTCCAGGTTGCATTCTCACCAACAGTGCAAGGAGGTTCCCCCTTCTCCATAACCTTGCCAACACCTGTTGTTTTCTGTCTTGTTAACTTTGGCCATTCTGGCTGGTTGACGGTGGTATCTCTCAAATGAGGAACATAAGGAATAGAGCAAAGGACCACAGAGGAAGGGTGGGAAAACTGAATGGGAAGGAACCAGGGAGGGACATAAACCATGAGAGACCCTGGACTCCGGGGGAAAAAAAAATGAGGGTTACAGAAAGGAGGGGGTATAGGGATGGGGTGACCAGGGGACAGGTATTAAGGAGAGAACACATTGGAATGAGCACTGGGTGTTATATGCAACTAATGAATTGTTGAATACTACAATGAAAACCTATGATGATTATATGTTGGCTAACTGAACATAAGAATGATGTAGTGTCCCACTTTATCTCTGACTACAGCCTTTAGTTTAAATCTAATTAATCTGGTATGAGAATCACTATCTCAGCATTCTTTTGTGGCCCGTTGGCACAAAAGATGCTTCTCCTTCCTTTCACTTTCAGTTTGGATGTATCTTTAGGTTCCAGATGTGTCTCTTATAGACAGCATGTGGATGGGTTCTATTGCTTTCTGCAACACTGTGCCATTTTATATGAGCATTTAGGCCATTTACATTGAGAGTGATTATTGAAAGATACATTTTTATTGGCATAATGTTGCCTGTGAATTCCTTGTTTCTATACATTGTCTCTGTAAAATTCTGTTCTATGTCACTCTTGGCTTCTTTCTTCTTTTATAGAATCTCCCTTAATATTTTTTTTCAGGGCCACCTTCGTGGTTTAATAACTTTTTTAAACCTTGCCAGTATTATAAGCTCTTTATCTCTCCATCCATTTTGAATGTCAGCCTTGCTGATTAAAGTATTCTTGACTGCCTGTTCTCATTTAGTGCCCTGAATATGTCTTGTCAGCCCTTTCTGGCTTGGCAGGTTTCTGTGGACAGGTCTATCGTTCTGATGGACCTCTCTCTGTACATAAAGAATCTCATCCCCTAGCTGCCCTCAGAAGCTCTTGCCTAAAATTATGATTTGTGAGTTTCACAATTAAGTGTCTTGTGGTCTTTCTAAATTCACTGATCTTGGTGGATGACATTTCTGCCTCTAGCACATGAACACTTGTCCCATTCCCCAGATTGGGGAACTTTTTATCCAGAGTTTGTTCAATTATATATTCTAGTCTTCTCTCTTTCTCCAACCTCTCAGGGATCCTAATAATTCTGATGTTGGAACATTTCATGGCATCATTTAGTTCCCTAATTCTGTTTTCATGTCTTCTAAGCTGTTCATTCCAGGCCTCCTCCTGATCCCTTTTCTCTTATCATTTTGTCCTTAGATCACTGATTTTGTCTTCTATCACAGTTAGCCTAGCTGTTAGAGTATTTAGATTAGGTTGGATCTCATTGATAGCATTTTTAACTTCTGCCAGGTTGTCTCTCACTTCCAGCTTTAGTGATTCCACGTTGTCACTAATGGTTTTCTCCAACCTAACCACCATTGCCAGGATAATTGTTACCCTGAATTCCCTTTCCAATATACCGTTTATGTCCATATCCAATAGTTCTGATGGAGAGGGCACTGTCTCTGAATTTTTCCTCTGTTGAGTGTTCCTCATCCTAGTCATTTTGGTGAGAGGTGGTTGAGGGGTTGTATAGCAGAATATATCATCCTTGAACCAGGCAAGGTGCACCCTGGAATGTTTTGGTGGAATTAGAAGTCACCACCAAAAAGAAAGAAAAAGAGAGAGAGAGAGAGAGAGAGAGAGAGCAAAAGAGAGAGAGAGAGAGAAAGAGAAAACCTAGCCAGAATGAACCCCAAAAGTAAGATCTATAAGGTTTATAAACAAAAACGGACAAACAAAAAGACTGAGAAAATAAATGATAAGAAAAAAGAAGAAGAAGAAGAAGAAGAAGAAGAAGAAGAAGAAGAAGGAGGAGGAGGAGGAGGAGGAGGAGGAGGAGGAGGAGGAGGAGGAGGAGGAGGAGGAGAAGGAGAAAACCCAGAGAAAATGAATGCCAAGGATAAGATTTATTTAATACCAGAACAAAAACAAATGTTCAGAAGCACTGACAGAAGAAAAACATGGGAGCGTGGTTATAAATCCTTGAAGTGGGCAAGGAAGGTTATTTTGGTTCCTCTAGGTGTATCTTGATATCTTTGTTAAAGTACTCAATTTTCCAGAGATAAAGGGAGATTAAAACTGGTTTATATATAGGGGAAGTATTGAATAGGGAAAATTGATTACCTTGAAGCTTATATCTATATGTATATTTAAAAAAAAAGAAAAAAAAAGAAAAGAAGAAGAAAAGCACAGGAATATGTATGAAGGAAGTTCAAATTAAAAGGGTATTATGGAATATTTTGTATTAAACCTCTAGTTGTAATTTTAAGTAGGTTAAAAACATTAAAAGAACAAGAATCCTGAGAACAAATTGAAAAAAATTAAAAAGTTGTATCTATGAAATATATAGGTTTTAGGGCAATATCCTGAGCTTAATATATTGTTTTTCCCTGATGTTGTGGTTTTATAGTTTTATGGGGACCCTGTGATGGTTGTCCTCTCATTCTTTTGGCTTGCCCTCTGGGGAAGGGGCCTGTCTCACTGTTTTTCAGTCAGTCTGGCTTGGTTTGAATCGCCCTCTGCCCTATCAATGTTCTGGGCTCTGTGGAAACCGTTTTTTCAGGTGTTTGTTCTCTGGAGGTTTTTGTTCTTTGGTGGCTTTTTGCAGCTTTTCAGAGGTTTAGTGGAAAGCAAACTGCTCTCAGACCTTCACCTCAGAGACAAGCCTCAGTCTGCTTCCCTCTGAGTGTTCCAGAACACACAGACTCCCTCTCTGCAAACTATGCTGAATAGCACAAACTTCCACAGGCAGTGCACGTCCCCAGCCATCGTCTCAGTGGTCGCCCAAGGTGCCTGCTTTTCTCTGCACCCTTGTGTCACTAAAATTTTGAGTGGTATTTGTCCAGGGAGCCCACTTCTGGTGGTTGCCTTTGCCAGGATTGCTGTCTGGAGTCCAGGGTCACACAGGGTATGCTCAGATCCTCACATGGAATGTTGCCACTGCTGAAGGTTCCTGACCAAAGATTGCACCGGGTTCTCTCAGGCATAGGCTCGGAGTGTTCAGACCCTTGGCCAGTTGCAGAAGGCCACAGTCCTAGAGGCTGCCAGCTGGTGTCCACACCAAGCTCTCTCAGGTATAGCTGGGAGTTCACTCAAACCCTGCAGTTGTGCAGGGCGCACAGAGTGCAGAAGGCTGTGGACCTAGAGAGTACCAGCTAGCACCAATACCAGACTGTCTCACACATGGGCAGTAAGACGCCCAGTTGAGCAGTGGTACAAACAGTGGAAATCCAGTGGCTCAAGGACCACAGACTGGGGATTCCACTTCATTCTCTCTGGCATGGAAGGTTGCTGGTGTTGGTTGTCCTGGGTCTGTGGGCTTAGGTCCGTGCCCATGACTGCCTGATTACACCAGATGCCCCTGAAGACCTTTTGCTCTTTTTGAGTGCTTTTAAACATATTCCATGTTAATTCTGGTTCCAAAACACAGGGCACTTTTGTAATGGGGTTTTACTTTCCAATGGGTCACTTCTGGTGGCTACCCTCCCCTTCTGTTTATCCTTCGATATCAGTCTGAATGTTCTCACTCTGTGTTACCTCTCCACTGATGTTTTCTGCCCCCTTAGAGATCCAGAAGTGTATAATCTTGCATCTCAGGCTGATTTCCTGGTTGCTCAGAGTGTTCTGGTAGATATTTAGCTCACTTTAGGGAAACAGTTGAAACAGGATCTCCTACTTCTCCACCATCTTGCCCCTCCTCAAACCATATATGATATCTTAATTCAGGTTTCATATTGTGTAGGAAATTGGGCATTATCTACTAACAAGTAGATCTTACATTTCATGTGGAGGTTAAAAAATTAGAGCTATATTCTCCCCGAGTAACTTCAAATACATATAGTCCATTCCAATTCAGTTTACTACTTCTTGGTGAATAAATCAAACCAAGGCAAAATCAGCCTGAGTATACTAAATTCTATGAGCATGGTCAAATATTAAATACTGTTGGAAATGTTTTTGTTTTGTTTTGTTTTGTTTTCCATAGAGTTCCTCTATTGAATGCTGGTATGTGATCTCCATTTTTGTCAGCTTTATTGGTGTATTCTAATTATATTCTTAGACTAGATCATTCCTTGAAATATCAGAGAAACTAGATTAAGAAAAAAATTGGTAGTCATAGAGAAGAACTCTAACAAGAGGATATAGTCCCAGATTTTGAAGCAACAAAGTAGTTGTCTCTGAATGATTCTACCTTTATTTCAGAATAGCATAAAATAACAATTAATTATTTAATCAACATGTTCCACTATCTGACATTACTCTGATTTTAATCATATGTAAAAATTGTTGAAACCGTAAATCATGTTTTTGTTGTCAGGCACATTTCTAATGATCAAATTGAAAATCACATTTTAGAGGATGTTTTTAATTTAAAAACATGCAAATAGTATGCAATTTCAGTAACAGAATCTTTAGAAATCTCGTGGAGGAATCTGGTATATCTTATTTTTAAGAGAGTTTTATTTTATTGTAAATGTTTGTTCTTTCTATGCAGCCTAACATATGTCACAAAAATGTGCTATCCTCTAGGTGACTCTTGAGTAAAATCTGTCATGTTCTATTTCAGACTTGAGTATTTTACTTAATTTTTTTTCTTTAACATATAATTCTGAACTTGGGGTAATTTATGAATTTGTATGTAATACTAAACATTTTCTATGCAACATTTTGTATTCCAAAATGTAGGACACCAAGTCTTTAATTGCATTATATTTTATTTCTCTTATTATATATTCATGATTTTCTCTTTTTAATTTAAATATATTTGAGATTTTACAATGTGTGAGTTTAAGATATGCAACATATTAATTTATTTATATATTTTAATATGATGTCACTGTAGTGATAGCACTTTTATAATATCACATAACTATTATTTATTTTTTGTCTTCAAAATAATTGAAACCTAGTCTCCTTGCAACTTTGATAATTATAACACATAGGGTTACCTGTATTCACTATACTGTGCATTAGATCCCTAGAATTTATTTGTTACTCATTGTAAGTTTGTTCTTTTAAAAAAAAAAAATCTTTCTATGCCCCCCAACTTCCCAGGCCCTTTTAATTACCATTTTACTCTCTGCTTTCATGTGTTTGGATTTTTAGATTCCATATATAAGTGATATCATGTATTTCTCTTTCTATGTTTGGCTTATCTCCATATATCATCCTCAGAATTTATTTGTGTTGCCAGGAATAACAGAATTTCCTTCTTTTGCATGGCTGAATTTTATATATAATCACTTTTTTTATTCATTTATCTGTTGATGGACACTTACACTATTTATGTATCGTGGCTATTGTGAATAGTGCTAGAGTGAACATGGGAGTATAGATAACTCTTTGATATTCTGCTTTAATGACCTTTGGGTATATACCAAGAAGTGGAATTGCTGGATCATATTGTAAATCTATTTTCAATTTTTTAAGAAACTTCTACATTGTTTTCCACAGTGACCATACCAACTTATATTCCCAACAAAAGTGCACATATTCCCTTTTCTCTGAACCCTCATCAACATTATCTCTTGTCTTTTTGATGATAGCCCTTCTAAAAGGTATAAAGTGTTACCTCATTCTGTTTTTGATTTGTGTTTCCTTGACAATCAGTAATGCTGAGTATCTTTTATGTACCTGTTGTCCATCTGTGATTTTTTAAAAAAATATATATTTATTTTTAAATTTCTTTTCAGTGTTCCAGAATTCATTGTTTATGCACCACACCCAGTGCTCCATGCAATACATGCCCTCCATAATACCCACCACCAGGCTCACCCAACCTCCAACCCCCTGCCCCTCTAAAACCCTCAGATTGTTTTTCAGAGTCCACAGTATCTCATGGTTTGTCTCCCCCTCCAATTTCCCCCAACTGTGATTTCTTTTTAAAAATGTCTGTTTAGGAGAAGGGGCAAGATGGCAGAGAAGTAGGAGACCCTGTTTCAATCGGTTCCCTGTAGTGAGCTAATTATCTACCAGAACACTCTGAACAGTCATGAAATCTGCCTGAGATATAAGACTATACAATCCTGGACCTCTACAATGGCAGAAGATGCCAGTGGAGAGTGGTGACTTCCGATTGCTTAAAAGCGTTCCAGGGTGCCCCTTGTCTGGACTGTGGTTGATATATTCAACTATATATCCCCTCAAACACCTCTCACCAAAATGATTAGGATGAGGAACACCCAACAGGGGAAAAATTCAGACTGTGTCCTCTCCACCAGAACTATTGGATATGGACATAAACAATAAGTTGGAAAGGGAATTCAGGGTAACAATTATCCAGGCAATGGCTATGTTGGAGAAAACCATTAATGGCAACATGGAATCTCTAAGGGTAGAAGTGAATGTCATGCAGGAAGATGTTAAAAATGCCATCAATGAGATCCAATCTAAACTAAATACTCTAACAGCTAGGGTAATTGAGGAAGAAGATAGAATTAATAATCTAGAGGAGTAACTGATGGATAAAAAGGATCAGGTGGAAGCCTGGAACAAACAACTTAGAAGCCATGGAAACAGATTTAGGAAAATAAATAATGCCATGAAATGTTCTAACATCAGAATTATTGGGATCCCTGAGGGGGAGGAGAAAGAAAGAATACAAAAAGATACAGTTGTACAAACTTTCGATGAAAATTTTCCCGATCTGGGGAATGGAACCAGTGTTTATGTCCTAGAGACAGAAAGGACACCCACTAAGATCAACGAATCTAGTAAAACATCGAGACACTTGATTGTGAGACTAATGAATCATAATTTTAGTCAAGAGCTCCTGAGGGCAGCTGGGGTGAAGAGATTCCTTATGTACAGAAGAAAGTCCATCAGAATAATGTCAGACCTGTCCACAGAAACCTGGCAAGCCAGAAAGGGCTAGCAAGACATATTCATTGCACTAAAGGAGAAGAACATGCAGCCAAGAATACTTTACCCAACAAGGCTGACATTCAAAATGGATGGAGAGATGAAGAGCTTTCATGACCAGCAAGGTTTAGAAGAGTATGTGATCACCAAGCTGGCCCTACAAGAAATATTAAGGGGGAGTAGGTTCTATAAAAGAAGAAAGAATCCAAGAGTGACATAGATCGGAAATTTGCAGAGACTATCTATAGAAACAAGAACTTCACAGGCAACATGAACTTCGATAATTACTCTCAATGTGAACGGCCCAAGCAATCCCATAAAATGGCACAGCATTGCCAGTTGGATAAAATGGCAGGACCTGTCCATATTCTGTCTACAAGAGATCTATTTGGAACCTAAAGATATATCCAGACTGAAAGTGAAGGAAAGTAGAAGTATCTTTCATGCCAACAGGTCTCAAAATAAAGCTGGGGTAGGGGCACTTGGGTGGCACAGTGGGTCAAAGCCTCTGCCTTTGGCTCAGGTCATGATCCCAGGGTCCTGGGACCAAGCCCCACATCAGGCTCTCTGCTCTGCAGGGATTCTGCTTCCTCCTCTCTCTCTCTCTCTGCCTGCCTCTCTGCCTACTTGTGATCTCTGTCTGTTAAATAAATAAATAAAACATTTAAAAAAAAAGAAAGCTGGGGTAGTGATTCTCATATCAGATTAATTAGATTTTAAACTAAAGACTGTAGTCAGTGATAAAGAAGGTCACTACATCATTCTTAAAGTGTCTATCCACCAAGAACACCTAGCAATTGTAAATATTTATGCCCTCAATATGGGAGTAGCCAACTACATAAGACAACAATTAATCAAGATAGTCATATTGATATGAATACACTAATAGTAGGGGATCTTAACATGACACTTTCAGCAGTAGACAAATAATCTAAACAGAAAATCAGCAATAAAACAAGCGTTTTGAATGACACTTTAGACTAGATGGACTTCATAGAAATATACAGAATATCCCACCCTAAAACCAAGAATACTCATTCTCCTCAAGTGCACATGGAACTTTCTCCAGAATAGACCACATACTGAGTCACAAATAAGTACTTAACTGATACCAAAAGATTAAGATTATTCCCTGCATATTCTCAGACCACAATACTTTGAAACTGGAACTTAACCACAAGAAGAAGTACAGAAGGAAATCGAACAATTGGAAGCTAAACACCACCCTGCTTAAGAATGTTTGG
Source organism: Mustela erminea (assembly GCF_009829155.1). Classification (NCBI taxonomy): domain Eukaryota; kingdom Metazoa; phylum Chordata; class Mammalia; order Carnivora; family Mustelidae; genus Mustela; species Mustela erminea. The sequence continues at coordinate 81,006,208 of NC_045635.1, read as the reverse complement.
ATCACCCAGGAAATCAAAGAATAACTTAAAACAGTTCATGGAAGAGAATAAAGACACATTGGTCTAAAACCTGTGGGATATGGCAAAGGTGGCCCTCAGGAGGAAATACATAGTCATCCAAGTCTCACTCAAAAAAAATGAAAAATCCCCAACACACCAGCTCTCTTTACACCTTGAAGAACTGGAAAATAAACAACAAATTAAACAAATCCATGCACAAGAAGGGAAAAAAAATCAAGATTAGAGCAGAGATCAATGAGTTACAAACTAGAGAAACAGTAGAACACATCAGTGAAACTAGAAGCTGTTTCTTTGAAAGAACCAATAAAGATCAATTAACCACTGGCCAAAATAATCCAACAGAAAAGAGAACCCAATTTAATAAAATTATGAATGAAAAGGGAGAGATTACGACTAACACCAAAGAAATAGAAACAATCATCAGAAATTATTATCAGCAGCTATATGCCAGTAAGTTAAGCAACCTAGATAAAATGGATACATTCCTGGAAACCTATAAACTTCCAAGACTGAATCATAAAGAAATTGACAACCTGAATAGACCAATACCTAGAAATAAGATTGAAACAGTGATCAAAAACCTCCAAAAATAAACAAGAGTCCAGGAACTGATGGATTCCCTGGAGAATTCTACCAAACATTCAAAGAAGAAATAATACCTATTCTCATGAAGTTGTTTCAAAAAGTAGAAAGAGAAAGAAAACTTCCAGGCTCTTTTTATAAAGCCAGCATTACCCTGATCACCAAACCAGGCAAAGGCCCCATCAAAAAGGGGAATTTTAGACCAGTATCCGTGATGAATATGGATGCCAAGATTCTCAACAAGATCCTCATTAATAGTATCCAACAGTACATTAAACGATTATCCACCATGACCAGGTGGGATTTATCCATGGAATGCAAGGGTGGTTCAACATTCACACATCAATGTGATAGAAAAAAAATCAACAAGAGAAGAGAGAAGAACCACATAGTCTTCTCAATTGATGCAGAAAAAGCATTTGACAAGATACAGCATCCATTTCTGATTAAAACCCTTCAAAGTATAGGAATTAAGGGAACATTCCTGAACTTATTAAAATCTATCTATGAAAAACCCACAGTGAATATCATCCTCAATGGGGAAAACGTAATAGCCTTCACTTTGAGGTCAGGAACAAGGAAGATATCTACTATCACGACTATTGTTCAACATAGTATTGAAAAGACCTAGCAACAGCAATCAGACAACAAAAAGAAATAAAATGTATTCAAATTGGCAAAGAAGAATTCAAAGTCTCTCTTTTTGCAGATGACATGATATTTCATATGGAAAACCCAAAAAACTCCACCCCCAAGCTACCAGAACTCATAGAGCATTCAGTAATGTGGCAGGATACAAAATCAATATGCCTCCATCAGAAAGGATGAATACCCAACTTTTGTAGAAATAAGTTGCTTTCTTATACACCATTTCAAAGATATTTCAAAGAACTTATATAATATAGATGTATTAAGAATATAAAAATCTAAGCTCCTCACCTCACCTTTTCTCAAAAGTAACATTTATTAAAATCCTAGGCTTTAAGAAGCCCTGAGAACTATGGTAACATGTTCCAAGTTTGGGGAACTTTACCCATTTACTCTCATTTTACCTATCCATTTATATTTTACCCATAGCTTCAAGTAATAGAAAACTCAACATACAGTGTGTTAAGATTAAAAAAAAAAAAAAAGGAGAGGCTGGGGAAGAGAGAGATAGGAATATGTGGGTTGCCTAACTACTGAAAAATCCGGGGGTAGAAATTGCTTCATGAACAGCTGTATTTAGGGTTTAATGATGTCATCAGGACTCATTTCATCTCTATGTCATTACTCTTCCTCCAGCTGGGTTGGCTTCATATTCAATCTCTATAAAATCCGAAGATATTGACACTGTCTGCAATGTCTACATCATCTCATATTTCTGTCCAAGAAGAAAGAATAACAGCCTATTTCCCAGAAACATTAGCAAAATTTTGATTGCATATTATTAGCTACAGTAGGAAAAATATCCATCCTTAAAACAATCATTGAGAACAGATAAATGACTTAGGCTAATTAGGGTGTAACCTTGAATGTTTGGGGATGATCTCAATCCTAGGTAGACTGTATGAATTGAATGTGAAAAAGAAAATATTCTTCAAAAAAAATACTAAGTTCATGTCTTAACAGAAGAAAATTCTTGGGCAAAAAAGAGATGTCTACTTCACAGTAAGATTTTTCAAGAAGAAGTATTTCGAAGATCTAAACAGAGATGATTTAAAAAACTAATCAGGGATGTCTGGGTGGCTCAGTGGGTTAAAGACTCTGCCTTTGGCTCAGGTTATGATCCCAGGGTCCTGGGATCGAGCCCCACATTGGGCTCGCTGCTCAGCAGGGAACCTGCTTCCCTTCCTCTCTCTCTGCCTGCCTTTCTGTCTACTTGTGATCTCTGTCTTTAAAAACAAACAAACAAACAAAAAACTAATCATCATAGAGAAAGAAAACTTTCACTGGCACACCACATCAAATTGATCAATAGTTCAATTTTATTTGGCCAATATTATTTCATCAGTTATCACATGGTATCACATATAGTCTTCTTCAATTTTCCTGGCATAATATATGTTGAAACTGTGCCTAATATTCATTAATGAAAGAGTCTTGACTACTTATTTGTGAGTTACAAATATGTGATGAGTTTAAAGTCAGTAGCAGAAAAGAAAAAAAAATAATATTTTACATGTATCTTCTTCCAAATAATCAAGCTTACAAAATTTAAAATAACAAAGATGTATATTTTATTTTTTATATACTATATTTGATTAAAGTGTTAAACAGAAATGAGAAAGTCAGCTGATGCCATTTGTATCCCTGTCCATGACCATGGAGAGACTGAAGTGAGCATTACAGCACCCACAGAGTAGGCTTGAACTACTTTCACCAAACGCTGAATACCCCTTTGCTCTGAAGATGCTTTTCTACAAGAATAGGTGTGCCTCAGAGTCATAAAAACAGTGGTACCTCCCTCAGAACACAAGCACAAGCCCCCTGAAACCACCAAGTCTACTGACCATAGGATGCTGCAAATATTCAGCTCTAGGGGAAATATAATCTAGCCTCTTGTAAAAGGTAAGCCAAAACATATTTGGTTAAAACTCACCAAACAGTGGACTCCCTACTGCAGGCAAGGAGAAACTTTGCAGATGACTGACCTGAGGGAAAGAACAGCCAAGACATAATAGCAGAGTGCACACAACACCAGAAACACTTCCTAAAGTTTCAGGCTCTGCATAGTGTATTACTTCTTATTAATATAACTCTTATCCTCAGTAGTAGGAAACATAATAGGCTTTCCTAACACACACAAGGCAGAGACCTAGACAAAATGCCAAAATGGGGGAATTTACACCAAAGAAAGAACAAGAAAATGTAATAGACAGGGAACTAATAATATATATATATGCATACATATATATACATACATATACATACATATACATACATACATACATACATATATTTACATATATATACATACATATATATGTATGTATATGTATGTATATATATATGTATAATATGACTGAACAGAATTTAAAAAAAAAACTTAAAGAGACTAGTTGGGCTTGAGAAAAGCAAAGAAGAAACTAGGGAGTCCTTACCATAGACATAAAAGACATAGCAACTTTTCAGGCTGAAATTTTTTTAAAAATAAAAAAAAAAATAAGAACCAACATACAAAATCAACTGAATGTAATGACTGCAAAGGTAGAAAGAGAAGAATGAATAACTGATATGAGATAAAATTATGGAAAATAATGAAACTGAAAAAGAGAGGGAAAGAAACAAAATTGGATAAAAAGGGTAGACTTAAAAGATCTCAGCAAATCCAAAAAACACAATAAAATTCATAACATTCATATTATAGAGACACAGAAAACTCACCTGAAAATCAACAAAAGAAGGCCAAAACCAAGATACATTGTAGTAAAATTCTCAAAATATAGAGATAGAGACAGAATTCTAAAAGCAGCAAGGGTAAAGAAATCCCTAACCCACAAGGGAAGATAAAAGATAATAAGACACCAAAAAAATAAGTTTAACAGGAGAACTCTTCACATAAACCTGGCAGGCCAGAGAAAGTGGCATGGTATATTCAAAAGTTCTAATGGGTAAAATATGCAGCCAAAAATACTTTATTAACCAAGGCTGTCATTCAGAATCGAAGGAGTGATAAAAAGTTTCTTAAATAAACAAAAATTAAAGGAGTTTGTGACCACTAAACCAGCCATGAAAGAAATACAAAAGAGGACTATGTAACACAGACTAGAAAGGAACAAAGAAAATCCCCATAATAATAATAATATAATAATAATAATATTATTATTACTCAATAATATTATATTATTACTATAGTATTACTCAATAATGCCAATAATCACCAATAAGTAAATGGACTAAATGTTCAAATCAAAAGATATAGGGTATCAGAGTGGATAAAAACAAAACAAAACAAAACCTACACACAACAAAAGCCATCTACATGCTGTCTACAAGAACCTCATTTTAGGCCTAAAGCACCTCCAGGTTAAATATGAGAAGATGGAGAACCATCTATAGTGCTAATGAACATCGAAAGAAAGCTGGAGTACCTATACTTATATCAAACTAGATTTTAAACCAAAGAGTAGAGCAAGAGATGAAGAAAGGCATTGTATCATAATAAAGTGGTCTCTCCAACATGATCTATTGATTGCAAATATTTATGCCCCCAACTCAGGAGCACCCAAATATATAAATCAACTAATATAAAACATAATGAAACTCATTAATCAAAGTACAGTAATTGTAGTGGACTTTAACACCCCACATACAACAATGGACAGATGATCTAAGAAGCAAACCAACAAGTAAACAGTGCCTTTGAATGACATACTGGACCAGATAGACCTAGCAGATATATCCAGAACATTTCATCCTAAAGCAGCAGAATGCATTCTTTTCTTTCTTTTTTTTTTTTTAATTTTTTATGAACAAATAATATATTTTTATCCCCAGGGGTACGGGTCTGTGAATCACCAGGTTTATGCACTTCACAGCACTCACCATAGCACATGCCCTCCCCAATGTCCATAACCTCACCCCCCTCTCCCAACCCCCCTCCCCCCAGCAACCTTCAGTTTGTTTTGTGAGATTAAGAGTCACTTATGGTTTGTCTCCCTCCCAATCCCATCTTGTTTCATTTATTCTTCTCCTAACCACTTACCCCCCCCATGTTGCATCTCCACTTCCTCATATCAGGGAGATCATATGATAGTTGTCTTTCTCCAATTGACTTATTTCGCTAAGCATGATGCGCTCTAGTTCCATCCACGTCGTCACAAATGGCAAGATTTCATTTCTTTTGATGGCTGCATAGTATTCCATTGTATAGATATACAACTCTTCTTTATCCATTCATCTGTTGATAGACATCTAGGTTCTTTCCATAGTTTGGCTATTGTAGACATTGCTGCTATAAACATATAAAGTATGGTATCATCTGAGAAGAGAGAGTTTGGCTTCTTCTTTGCCATATTAAATAGCTTTTATTTCTTTTTGTTGTGGGATTGCTGTTGCTAGGACTTCTAGTACTATGTTGAACAGTAGTGGTAAGAGTGGGCATCCTTGTCGTGTTCCTGTGGGTTTTTTTATAGATGGATCATATGAACTTGAGGAATGTCCCCTCTATCCTTATACTCTACAGAGTTTTAATCAGGAAAGGATGCTGTCAAGTGCTTTTTTCTGCATCAATTGAAAGGACCATGTGGTTCTTGTCTCTCCTCTTATTTATGAGTTCAATCACAGATTGATTTGCGAATGTTGAACCACCTTTGCATCCCATGGATAAATCACACCTTGTCATGGTGGATAATCTTTTTAATGTACTGTTGGATCCTATTAGCTAGGATCTTGTTGAGAATCTTGGCACCCATATTCATCAGGGATGTTGGTCTGAAATTCTCCTTTTTGATGGGGTCTTTGCCTGATTTGGGGATCAGGGTAATGCTGACATCATAGAAAGTGTCTGGAGGTTTTCCTTCTGTTTCTATTTTTTGAAACAACTTTAGGAGAATAGTCACATTTCTTCATTGAATGTTTGGTAGGATTTCCCAGAGAATCCATCAGGTCCTGGACTCTTATTTTTTGGGAGATTTTTTTTATCTCTGCTTCAATCTAGTTACTGGTTTTTGGTCTATTCAGGTTGTCAATTTCTTCCTGTTTTAGTCTTGGTAGTTTATAGGTTTCCAGGGAGCCATCCATTTCTTCAAGGTTGCTTAATTTATTGTCATATAGCTATTGATAATAATTTCTTTCTTTTTTAAAAAAAATATTTATTTTTTAAAATTTATTTTTAGTGTTCCAGAATTCATTGTTTATACACCACACCCAGTACTCCATGCAATATCTGTCCTCCATTATACCCACCACCAGGCTCACCCAACCTCCTCCACGCACCCCCCTCCAAAACCCTCAGTTAGTTCCTCAGAGTCCATAGTCTCTCATGGTTCTTCTCCCCCTCCAATTTCCTCCAACTCCCTTCTCCTCTCCATCTCTCCATGTCCTCTGTGTTATTCCTTATGCTTCACAAATAAGTGAAAATGTATGATAATTGACTCTCTCTGTTTGACTTATTTCACTCAGCATAATCTCTTCCAGTCCATCCATGAGCCACCCAGGCACTCCAGTGGTCACATATTTTTTCAGTCTCTGCCAGTCCTGGAAGCTCCCTACCTCTCCATGCATTCTGAGTGACAGCCTTGCCAGATAAGGAATTCTTGGTTGTGTATTTTTCTCATTTAGTACCCTGAATATGTCTTGCCAGCCCTTTCTGGCTTGCTGGTCCCTGTACACAAGTCTGTCATTATTCTGATGTTCCTCTGCATGTAAGGAATCTCCTCTCCCTAACTGCCCTTAAAATGGTTTCCTTGGTTCTAAGATTTGTGAGTTTTAATATTATATGTTGGAGCATCTTGGGAGGGGTCCTCTCTGCCTCTAGGACACAAAAGCTTGTTTCATTTCCCAGATCAGGGAAGTTCTTGGCTACCATTTGCTCAAATATATCTTATAGCCCTCTCTTTCTCTCTACCCCATCAGGGTTCCCAATAATTCTGGCCTTGGAATGTCTCATGACATCATTTATTTCTCTAATTCTGCTTTCACAGATTTTAAGCTGTTTGTTCCAGGCCTCCTCCTACTCCTTCTTTTCTATCAGTTTGTCTTCAAGTTCACTAATTTGTTCTTCTGCCTCATTTACCCTAAGTGTTAGAGCATATAGAATAGATTGGATCTCATTGATTGCATTTTTATGTTGTACCAGATCTGCTCTCATTTCTGCCATTAAGGAATCTATGTTGCCATTAATAATTTTCTCCAGCCTGACTATTGTCTTCATAACTGCTACCCTGAAGTCTATTTCTGACATGGTGCTTAGATCCATATCCATTAGATCTGTGGGAGAGGCCACTGTCTCTCGGTCTTTTCTCTGTTGGGAGTTCCTCCTCCCAGTCATTCTGTTAAGTTGTATTTGAGAGGATGTGCAGCCAAAAATATCAACCATAATCCAGGCAATTTTCACCTTGGGAAGGATTGGCACAACTGGAAGTCAACAAAAAGAAAACAAAACAAACAAAGCGAAAATGGGACCTAAGAGTAAGATTTATAAAGTTAAAAAAAAAAAAAAAAGACTGACAAAAGAAAAATAATAAAAGGAACCCAAATAAAAGGGGGGGGTGACAGGAAGATGGCTATAATCCCTTGGGAAGAGTATTTCATTTCTTCTTGGGTGTATTTTTTTTTTCTGTTTGTTAGAAACATCTACTTCCCAGAGATACAGGGAAATTAAAACTGGTATATATATATATAAAGGTAGTAGTGAATGGGGGGAAGGGAAAGGACTACATTGGAGCTTCTATCTAGCTATCTATCTAAACGAAAAAGAAAAAAAAGTACATGTATAAAGAATTTCAGTTTAAAAGTTTACTACAGGGGTTGACTGGGTGGCTCAGTGGGTTAAGCTTCTGCCTTCAGCTCAGGTCATGATCTTAGGGTCCTGGGATTGAGCCCCACATGGGGCTCTCTGCTCAGCAGGGGTCCTGCTTCCCCTTCCCCCTCTGCCTACCTCTCTGCCTACTTGTGATCTCTCTCACACTTTCAAATAAATAAAATCTTTAAGAAAAAGTTACTATGGAATATATTGTATTAAACATCTAGTTGAAATGATAAGTAAGTTTTAAAAAATGAGAATGAATTTTTTAAAAAAATAAAATTTTTAAAAAAGAGAGAGAAAAGTTTATCTAAGAAATATACAGACCATGAGGTAATGTCAGGAGCTTAATACATTGTTTTCCCCTGGTGTTGAGGTTTTACAGTTTTACGGGGACCCTGCAGCTGTTGTCCTCTTGTTCTTTCAGCTTGTCTTCTGGGTAGGGTCCTGCTGTGCTGTTTTTCAGCCAATCCTGCTTGGGCTGAGTTGTCTTGCCCCCATCAAGGGGTTGGACTCTGTGGAATCTGTGTTTTCGGCTTTTGTTTTCTGGAGGCTTTTGTTCTCTGGTGGCTTTTCATGCCTTTTTGAGGGTCAGAGCAAAGTAAATTGTCTGTACCCTGACCTCCACCTCATATAGAAGTCACAGTCTATTCCACTCTGAACACTCCAGAACACATATTCTCCCTTATTTGTAAGTGCCTCTGAAAACTGTAGCCTCCCACAAGCTGTGCACACCCCCAGCAATCCTCTCAGTGGTTGCACCAGATCCTTGCTTGTCTCTATATCCCTGTGCCACCAAAACCATGAGAGATCCTTGTTTGGGTGAGCTTGGGCCCTGGTGGCAGCCATTTCTTGGACTGTGGGCTCCAGTCAAAGCCATGTCTTCTTGGGTGCAGGCAGTGGCAGTGACAGTGGTGGTGGCACTGGCAGCAGTGACAGTTGACTCAAGTCCACACAGGGTCCTCTTAGGCTGGGTTGGGCAGCAGCTGCAGCTGGTCCCAGAACCGTGGGCATAGGTCAGCACCTGTAGCACCTGCCCAGTCTCAGTGTTTTCCCCTTAAGCCCCTTTGTTCTGTTTGAATGCTGAGAACAGGGCACTTTTGTACTAGGGTATTACTTTCCAGTGGCTAGCTTCTGGTGGTTCCCTCCCCCATCTCTTTATTCTCCAATACCTGTGTAATCCCAACTCCATTCTTTGTACCTCTTGACTGATCATCCTCTACCCCTGTAGAGATCCAGATGTGTATAATCTTACTTCTCAGGCTGATTTCATGGGTGTTCAGAGTGGCTTAGTAGATTTCTAGCTGAATTCAGGGATCTGTTGAAAAGGAGTCCCCCAGTGCTCCACCATCTTGGGTTCTCTCTACAACATCCTTTATTGATAAAAATCCTCAACCAAGTGGGGATAGAAGGAATATATCTCAACACCATAAAAACCGTGTACAAAAAAATGAAAACTTTTCCTCTAGGGTAAGGAACAAACTAAGATGTCCACTTTTACCCTTGTTATTTAACATAGTACTAAAAGTCCTAGCCTCAGCAATCAGACAAGAAATAAAAATAAAAGGCATCCAAATCAGCAAAGAAGTCAACCTTTCACTATCTGAAGAGAACATGATACTCTATGTAGAAAACATGAACGACTCCACAAACAATTACTGGAACATTTTCATGAATTAAGTAAAGTCACAGGATATAAAATTAATATATAGAGATCTGTTGCATTTTTCTATACCAAAAATTAAACAATAGAAAGAGAAATCAAAGAACCAATCCCATTTACAATTGCACCAAAAAGGACACAATACCTAGAAATGAACCTAACTGAAAAAAGGAAAATATTTGTATTCTGAAAACTATAGAACATTTATAAAACAAATTGATGATAGCACAGAAAAGTGAAAAAAAATCCATTCCCATTGATTGGAAGAATAAATATGGCTTAAATGTCTGTATTGGCCAAAGCAATATGCACATTTGATGCAATCCCTATCAAAGTATCACCAGCAGAGGGGGAGACAAGATGGCGGGGAAGTAGGAGGAGGCGCCATTTTGACCTGTACCCTTAAGAGAGCTGATTACCTACCAAAGAACTCTGATCACCCATGAAATCAGCCTGAGATTAGAATTATACACGTCTGGATCTCTATGGGAGCAGAAGACACCAGTGGTCAGGTAAAGCAGAGTGGGAATGTCGGACTGATATTGGAAGATAAACAAAAGAGGGAGGGAGTCACACAGAGGTGACCCCCTGGAAAGTAATACCCCAATATGAGAGTGCCCTGCAATTGGGGACCAGCATTAACTTGGAGTCTGGTAGAAAGCACTCAAAAAGAGCAAAGGATCGTGGGGGGAAATTGTGGGAATTGGGGCAGTTAGGGACAGGGGCATAAGTCCCTGGACCCAGGACAAACATCCCTGGTGCTGAGCCAGAGAGCATGCAGCAAAGAAACCAGGTCTTGGTCCCTGAGACATGAGCACGTCTGAGAGAGCGTGGGGTTTGGCTCCCGTGAGGGGTTGGGAGCCTCACCAGTCAGCGGAACTACAGCCTTTTTGCAGTCCTCATGCATGAGCCATGTCGTGCTATCAGAGCCTGAGTCGGGCCCCACACCTCCCCCCGAGAAAGGTGCACATGGGCGCTCTTGGACCCAGAAAGTCTAGGCACTCCCAGCTCAGGCCAGCGGGAAAATCTCAGTGTGTGATCGCTGACTCAAACCTCTCTGGTGGTCCAGAGCTGCCCAGACAACCGCCACTGTCATGGTTTTGTGTACAAGCAGGAGTTCCTGTGTCCACAGGGACTGCGACTTGGAACGTGCTCTGCCAGTGGCCAAGGGGGAACTTATGTGCTCTGGAGCACCCAGAGGGGAACAGACTGAGGCTTCTCTCTGAGAGGGAGGTCTGGGTGCAGTTGGCTTTCCTCTAAACCTCCAAAAGCCATCAAAAGCCGTCAAGGTGAGAGAACAAATGAACAAACAATCATAAAAACCTCCAGAGAACAAAAGCCTGAAAAACTGGTTTCCTCAGAGCCCACCCCCTTGAGGGGGGGCAGGAGGACTTAACTCAGGGAACACTGCCTAAAACCCACGTGGCAGGCCCCTCCCCCAGAAAGCCAACGGGGGGGGGGGACAAGAGAACAACCACCACTACTTCATAGATACAACTTTTATTTTTAATTCGTTCCCATTATTCTGGTTCATTTTTATATATAGATTATTTTTTAACCTATTTATCATCACAGTGAGATGTGCAGTACATCAAATTCCATAATAACCTTTTAACCTGAACTTTTTGATACATATACCCATGTTTTTCTTTTGCTTTTCTATTTTTTAATTTTTTTTAAATTTTATTTTATTTTAGTTCTGTTTATTCTTTATTTTATTTTATTTTTTAATATTCATATAGAGTTCAACTTCAAGGTAATCCCCTTTCCCCAATCAATGCTACCCCTATAGGTAAACCAATTTTTATCTTAGGAAAGTTAAGTCCTTTAACAAAGATATCAAGATACACCCAGGAAGAATCAAAATAACCTTCCGCACCCACACTGAGAATTTATAACCACTCTCCCATCTTCTTCTTCTGCCAGTGTTTCTGTGTATTTGTGTTTGTCCTGATAGTATATAAATCTTCTACTTGGGGTTCTTTTCGACAAGGTTCTTTTTGTTTGCTTTGTTTTGTTTCTTGTTTTCTTTCATTTTGCATATATATATATTTGTGTGTGTGTTTGTGTATAAATATGTGTATATATATATGTATATATATATATATATATTCTCTTGTCATCTACTTTTATCAGTCTTTTTGTTTGTCTGTTTTTGTTTCTATACTTCATAAATATTACCTAGGCACCCATTTGGGCTGAGCCTTCTCTTTTATCTTTCTTTTTTTTTCCTGTCTCTCTCTCTCTCACTTGTTTTTTTTTCTTTTTTCTCTCTTTCTTTTTTCTTTCATTTGGGTGGGGACTCTTGCTTGCTCAGAAGCATTTCAGGGTGCACCTTGACTGCACCACAGTCGATACATCCAGCTACATCCATTCAGCCATCTCTCACAAAAAGGACTAGGAGGAGGAATGCACAACAGAAGAAAAATTCAGAGGATGGGCTTTCTGCAATAGAACCAATGGCTATCAACATAGACAATATGTCAGAAAGGGAATTCAGGCAAAGAATTATCCAGGCAATAGCTAGGGTGGAGAAAGCCATGGATGACTAAACGGAATTGATTAGGGCAGAACTGAAAGACACCAGGAATGATGTTGACAATGCTCTCAATGAGTTCCAATCTAATCTAAATTCTTTCAAAGCTAGGGTAACTAAGACAGAAGATAGAATTAGTGATCTGGAGGACAAACAGATAGAGAGAAAGGATCAGGAGGAAGCCTGGAACAAACAGCTTAGAAGCCATGATAACAGAATCAGGGAAATAAATAATGCCATGAAATGTTCCAATGTCAGAATTATTGGAATCCCTGAAAGGAAGGAGAAAGAAAGAAGTCTAGAAGATATAGTGGAACAAGTTCTCCATGAAAATTTTCCCAATCATGCGAATGGAACCAGCGTTCATGTACTAGAAGCAGAACGGTCTCCCCCCAAGATTAGCGGTTCTTGAAAGTCCTTGAGGCACCTGGTAATAAGAATGAGGAAATATAATTGTAGACATGCCCTCTTGAATGCAGCTAGGACAAAGAAGCTCCTTACATACAGAGGAAAGCCCATCAGAATAACAACAGATCTGTCCACAGGAACCTGGCAAGCCATAAAGAGCTGGCAAGATATATTCAGGGCACTAAGTGAGAAGAACATGCAGCCAAGAATACTTTATCCAGCAAGACTGACATTCAAAATGGATGGAGAGATAGTTTCCAAGACTGGCAAGGCTTAAAAGAGTATGCAACAACCAAACCGACACTGCAGGAAATATTAAGGGGGATTCTATATAAGAGGAAAAATCTTAAGAATATCATTGAACAGAAATATAGAGACAATCTACACAAAGAAATACATCAAAGGTAACATGATGCCAATAAAAACATATCTATCAATGATAACTCTCAGTGTGAATGGCCTAAATGAGCCCATAAAATGACACAGGGTTGCAGATTGGATAAAACGACAGGAACCATCCATATGTTGTCTACAAGACACCCATTTTGAACCTAAATATACACCCAGGCTGAAAGTGAAGGGATGAAGAAGCACCTTTCATGCCAAAGGGCCTCAAAAGAAAGCCAGGGTAGCGATTCTCATATCAGATAAATTAGATTTTAACTAAAGACTGCAGTCAGAGATACAGAAGGACACTAAATCATTCTTAAAGGGACTATCCACCAAGATGATCTAACAATTGTAAATATCTATGCCCCCATTATGGGAGCAGACACTTACATAAGAAAACTATTAATCATAGTCATATTGATATGAATACATAAATAGTAAGAGATCTTAACACATTTCTCTCAGTAATAGACAGGTCATCCAAGCAGAAAATCAATAAAGAAACAAGAGCACTGAAGGACGTATTGGACCAGATGGATCTCATAGATATATACAGAACATTCCACCCTAAAACAGAATGCTCATTCTTCTCGATGCACATGGAAATTTCTCCAGAACAGACCACATACTGGATCACAAATCAGGACTCAACCAATATCAAAAGACTGAGATTATTCTCTGCATATTCTCAGATCACAATGCTTTGAAACTGGAGCTCAATCATAAGGAAAAGTTGGAAAGAACTCAAACACCTGGAAGCTAAAGACCACGTTGCTTAAGAATGCTTGGATCCATGAGGAAATCAAAGAAGAACTTAAACAACCATGGAAACCAATGAGAATGAAGACACTTCGGTCGAAAACCTATGGGATACATCAAAGGTGGTCCTAAGGGAGAAATACATAGCCATCCAAGCCCCCCTCAAAAAAATTTGAAAAATCCAGAATACACCAGCTGTCTCTACATCTTAAAGAGCTGGAGAATCAAAAACAAATACAACCAACTTCACACATAGGAAGGGAAATAATCAAGATTGGAGCAGAGAACAATGAGGTAGAAACTAGAGATACAGTAGAACGTTATCAATGAAACTAGAAGCTGGTTTATTGAAAGAATCAATAAGATCGATAAACCATTGACAACACTAATCCAAAAGAAAAGAGAGAAAGCTCAAATTAATAAAATCATAAATGAAAACGGAGAGATCACAACTAACACCAAGGAAATAGAAACAATCATCAGAAGTTATTATCAACAGTTATATGCCAATAAGTTAAGCGACCTAGATGAAATGGATGCATTCCTGGAAAACTATAAACTCCTAAAATTGAACCAGGAAGAAATTGACAACCTGAATAGACCGAGAGCAAGTAAGGAGATTGAAGCAGTGATCAAAAACATCCCAGAAAACCAGAGCCTGGGACCTGATGGATTCCCAAGGGAAATCTACCAAACTTTCAAAGAAGAAATGACACCTATACTCCTGAAGCTGTTTCAAAAAATTGAAGCAGAAGGAAAAGTTCCAGAATCTGTTTATGATGCCAGACTTACCCTGATCCCCAAACCAGGCAAAGACCCTACCAAAAAGGAGAATTTCAGACCAATATCACTGATGAATATGGATGCTAAGATTCTCAACAAGATCTTAGAAAACAGGATCCAACAGTGTATTAAAAAGATTATCCATCGTGACCAGGTGGGATTCATCCCTGGGTTACAAGGATGGTTCAACATTCGCCAATCAATCAATGTGATAGAACAAATCAATAAGAGAAGAAAGAATCACATGGTCCTCTCAATTGATGCAGAAAAAGCATTTGACAAAATCCAGCATCCGTTCCTGATTAAAACGCTTCAAAGTATAGGGATGGAGGGAACATTCCTCAACTTCATAAAATCTATCCATGAAAGACCCACAGCAAGTATCATTCTCAATGGGAAAAAGCTCACAGCCTTCCCGTTGAGATCAGGAATGTGACAAGGATGCCCACTCTCACCACTCTTGTTCAACATAGTATTAGAAGTCCTAGCAACAACAATCAGACAACAAAGAGAAATAAAAGGTATCCAAATTGGCAATGAAGAAGTCAAAATCTCTCTTCACAGATGGCATGATACTTTATATGGAAAACCCAAAAGACCCCACCCCCAAACTACTAGAACTCATACAGCAATTCAGTAACATGGCAGGATACAAAGTAAATGTACAAAAATCAGTGCTTTTTTATACACTAACAATGAAAATGCAGAAAGGAAAGTTAGAGAATCAATTTCATTTACTATACCACCAAGAACCATAAGATACGTGGGAATAAACCTAACCAGAGATGTAAAGGATCTGTACTTGAAGAACTACAGAACACTCATGAAAGAAATTGAAGAAGACACAAAAAGATGGAAGACCATTCCATGCTCTTGGATCAGAAAAATAAACATTGTTAAAAATGTCTATACTGCCAAGAGCAATCTATACTTTTAATGCCATTCCAATCAAAATTCCACAGGTATTTTTCAAAGAGCTGGAGAAAATAATCTTAAAATTTGTATGGAATCAGAAGAGACCCCAAATTGCTAAGGAAATGTTGAAAAAGAAAAGCAGAACTGGGGCTTCACGTTACCTGATTTCAAGCTTTACTACAAAGCTGTGATCAACAAGACAGCATGGTACTGGCATAAAAACAGACACATAGACCAGTGGAACAGAGTAGAGAGCCCAGATATAGACCCTCAACTCTATGGCCAAATAATCTTTGACAAAGCAGGAAAAAATTTACAGTGGATAAAAGACAGTCTCTTCAATAAATGGTGCTGGGAAAATGGGACAGCTATATGTAAAAGAATGAAATTCGACCATTCTCTTACACTATACACAAAGATCAACTCAAAATGGATAAAAGAGCTCAACATGAGATAGGAATCCATCAGAATCCTAGAGGAGAACATAGGCAGTAGCCTCTTCGATATCAGCCACAGTAACTTCTTTCAAGATATGTCTCCAAAGGCAAAGGAAACAAAAGTGAAAATGAACTTTTGGGACTTCATCAAGATCAGAAGCTTCTGCACAGCAAAGAAACAGTCAATAAAACAAAAAGGCAACCCATGAAATGGGAGAAGATATTTGCAAATGACAGTACAGACAAAAGGTTGATGTCCAGGATCAATAAAGTACTTCTCAAACACAACACACACAAAACAGATAATCATATCAAAAAATGGGCAGAAGATATGAAGAGACACTTCTCCAATGAAGACATACAAATGGCTATTAGACACATAAAAACATGTTCATCATCACTAGCCATCAGGGAGATTCAAATTAAAACCACATTGAGATACCACCTTACACCAGTTAGAATGGCCAACATTAGCAAGACAGGAAACAACGTGTGTTGGAGAGAATGTGGAGAAAGGGGAACCCTCCTTCACTGTTGGTGGGAGTGCAAGCTGGTTCAGCCACTCTGTAAAACAGCATGGAGGTTCCTCAAAATGTTGAAAATAGAACTTCCCTATGACCCTGCAATTGCACTCCTGGGTATTTACCTCAAAGATACAGATGCCGTGAAAAGAAGGGCCATCTGTACCCCAATGTTTATAGCAACAATGGCCATGGTTGCCAAACTGTGGAAAGAACCAAGATGCCCTTCAACGGACGAATGGATAAGAAAGATGTGGTCCATATACACTATGGAGTATTATGCCTCCATCAAAAAGGATGAATACCCAACTTTTGTAGCAACATGGACAGGACTGGAAGAGATTATGCTGAGTGAATTAAGTCAGGCAGAGAGAGCCAATTATTATATGGTTTCACTTATTTGTGGAGCATAACAAATAACATGGAAAATATAGGGAGAGGAGAGGTGAAGGGAGTTGAGGGAAATTGGATGCGGAGGTGAACCATGAGAGAGTATGGACTCTGAAAAACAGCCTGAGGGTTTTGAAGGTTTGAGGGGTGTGAGGTTGGGGGAGCCAGGTGGTGGTTATTAAGGAGGGCATGTATTGCATGGAGCACTGGCTGTGGTGCAAAAACAATGAATTCTGTTACACTGAAAAGAAAAAAAAGGAGTACAAAGAGGCCCCATTTACCCTTCACCCAGTCTTCCTCAAGGGTAATATCTTGTGTAACTAAAGTATGATATCACAGCCAAGATCACTTGCTATAACTTCCATATGATGTTCCTGCTAAAGAATTTCTTTATTTGGTATGATGTGGCTAATTTATTCAGTAGTCAGAGGCAACAGAATGATTATGGACTTCGGAGTCAGATATAAGTTTGAATCTGAAATTGCCATTTTCAAATTGGGAAAGTTGGTTCACTTTAGTTTTCTGTTTTGTACAGTTTGTGTCAAAGAAGAACTGAGTGAAATATTATATGTAAAATCTCTTTGTAAATTACAAGGACAATTGATAATGATTGTTTTATTAGTATATTATTACATCCTGTGTTTGATAGGGTGTTTGGGGGCCACAGAAACAATAATTTCTTGCCCATTGTTTTAACAGAAAAAATACACTAAAATTCTTTACATGATTTAAAAAAAGAATTATTACCAGCAATTTTTATAGAGCTAGAACAAAAAATCGTAAAATTTTTATGGAACCACAGAAGATCCCAAATAGCCAAAATAATCTTGAAAAAAAAAAAGAAAAGTTGGAGGCATCACAATTACATAATTTAAGTTCTATTTAAAAGGTATAGTGATTAAAACAGTATTGTACTGGCATAAAAACAGACACATATATCAATGAGACAAAATAGGAGAAATTGATCCATAACTCTATGGTCAAATAATCCTTGACAAAGCAGGAAAGAATATGCAATGGAAGAAAGACAGTCTCTTCAACAAACAGTGTTGGGAAATCTGGACAGTAAGATGGAGAATGAAAGTGGAACACTTTCTTACACCATACACAAAAATAGATTAAAATAGATGAAAGACCTAAATATGATACAGGAACTCATCAAAATCCTGGAGGAAAACACAGGCAGCAAGCTATTTTACCTGGGCTGTATCAACTTCTTGGTAGACATGTTTCCAAAAGGGAAACAAAAGTAAAAATTGAGACTCCATCAAGATAAAACCTTCTACACAGTGAAGGAATCGATCAACAAAACTAAAAGGCTACCCATGGAATGGGAGAAGATAATTGCAAATGATGCATGCAATAAAAGGTTAATATCCAAAATATGTAAAGAATTTAACAAATTGAACACCCAAAAACCAATAATCCAGTTAAGAAATGAAGTTATGAAGACATGAGCAGACATTTTTTTTTTTCAAAGACATCCAAATGGCTAACGAACCCACAGAAAGATGCCCAACATTCCTCATCATCAGGGAAGTTCAAATCAAAACTAGAACAAGATATCAACTAATATCTGTCAGAATGGCTAAAATAAAAAACACAGAAAACAACAGATTTTGGAAAGTATGCCGAGAAAGGGGAACCCTCTTACACTATTGCTCGAAATGCAAACTAGCGCAGGCACTTTGGAAAGCAGTATGGAGATTCCTCAAAGAGTTAAAAATAGAATTGCCCTTTGACCCAGCAATTGCATTACTAGGTATATACCCAACCAATACAAAAATACTGATTCTTTTTTTTTTAAAGATTTTATTTATTTATTTGACAGACAGAGATCACAAGTAGGCAGAGAGGCAGGCAGAGAGAGAGAGAGAGAGGAGGAAGCAGGCTCCCTGCAGAGCAGAGAGCCCGATGCGGGGCTCGATCCCTGGACCCTGGGATCATGACCTGAGCCGAAGGCAGTCTTTAACCCACTGAGCCACCCAGACGCCCCACAAAAATACTGATTCTAAGGGATACATGTTCCCCACTGTTTTGTGACTTTATCAACAATAGACAAATTATAGAAAGAGCCCAAATGTCCTTCAACTGATGAATGATAGAGAAGTTGTAGTATATAGATATGAATATTGATCAGGCATATAAAATAATGAAATCTTTCCATTTGATACAATGTGGATGGAACTAGAAAGTATTATCCTTAGGTGAAATAAGTCAGTCAGAGAAAGACATAAAACCATATTATTTCATTCATGTGAAATTTAAGAAAAAATAATAGATGAACATAGAGGAAGGGGAAAAAGGAGGGAGGCATATCTCATAAAGCAAACTCTTGACTCTACTGAGAAAACTGGATCAGTGGGGAATGAATTAAATTAGTAGTGGATATTAAGGAGGGCAATTGTAATAATCCCTGGATGTTATATGTGCATGATGAATCACTAATTCTTCTCATGAAACCAATATTACAATATACATTATACATTAAATGTATATAAATATACATCCAAATAATTAGAACTTAAATAAAAACTTGAAGCATACAAACAAGATAAAAATTAAGAAAACATTGATAATTATGTATTTATTGCCATTTTGTTGTTTAATGGTGTTCATGTAATTTTCTATTCCTTTCTTCTCCTCTTCTCTTTCTTTGTGATTGATGAGTTTTTGCAGTGATGTTGGCTTTTTTTGTCTTTATTTTTTGTGTATCTGTTTTACATTTCAGTTTTGTGGTTACTATAAGGTCCATATACAATATCCATAGCAGTTGACGGTCTTGTATGTTCAAATGCATTCTAAAGAAAACTTTTTTATTCCCTTTTCCATGGTTTATGTATATGTTGTCCTATTTTAAATAATTTATTAATAATTTTCTTATAATGGCCTTTTCTTTTCCCTTGAAGAAGTTCATTTCTTGTATCACTGGTTTAGTGATGATAAAATCCTTTAACTTTTGATTGTCTGGGGAAATCCTCATCTCTTCTTCAATTCTGAATGATAATATTATCAGGTAGCATATTCTTAGTTGTAAGTTTGTTTTTGTTTTTGTTTTTTTCCTTCAGCAGTTTTAACACATTATGTCACTCCTTTCTGTACTGCAAAGTTTCTACTGAGGAATTCTCTGACAGCTCTATAGCGTTTCCCTCATAGGTAACTTTTTTCTTTTCTCTTGCTACTTTTTCTTTTTAACATTTTTTCTTTTGTTTTTCATTTTATTTTATTTTATTTATTTTCAGTGTTCCAAGATTCATTGTTTATGCAACACACCTAAGGCTCCATGCAATACATGCCCTCCATAATACCCACCACAGAGCTCACCCTACCTCTCACTCCCCTCCCCCCCAAAACCCTCAGTTTGTTTCTCAGAGTCCACAGTCTCTCATGAATTGTCTCTCCCTGCAATTTCCCCCAACTCCCTTCTCCTCTCCAGCTCCCAATGTCCTCTGTGTTATTCCTTCTGCGCCGCAAGTAAGTGAAACCATATGATCATTGACTCTCTCTGCTTGACTTATTTCACTCAGAATAATCTCTTCCATTTCTGTCTATATTGATATGAAAGCTTGGTATTTATCCTTTCTGATGGAGGCATAATACGTCATTGTATAGATGGACCATATCTTCTTTATCCATTCATCCATTGAAAGGAATCTTGGTTCTTTCCACAGTTTGGTGACTGGCCATTGCTGCTATGAACATTGGGGTAAAATGGCCCTTCTTTTCAGTGCATCTGTATATTTGAGGTAAATACCCAGTAGTGTAATTGCAGGGTCATAGGGAAGATCTATTTTTAATTTCTTAAGGAATCTCCACACTGTTTTCCAAAGTGGCTGTGCCAACGTTCATTCTCACCAATAGTGTAAGAGGGTTCCCCTTTCTCCACATCCTTTCCAACACATGTTGTTTACTGTCTAGTTAATTTTGGCCATTCTAACTGGTGTAAGGTGGTATCAAAATGTGTTTTTGATTTGAATCTCCCTGATGGCTAGTGGATGAACATCTTTTCATGTATCTGTTAGCCATTTGTATGTCTTCTTTGGAGAAGTGTCTGTTCATGTCTTCTCCTCATTTTTTGACTTGATTATCTGTTGTTTTGGGTGTTGGGTTTGAGAAGTTCCTTATAGGTCTTGGATACCATCTCTTTGTATTGTCATTTGCGAATATCTTCTCCCAATCTGTGGGTTGTCTCTTTGTTTTGTTGACTGTTTCCTTTGCTGTGCACAAGCTTTTGATCTTGATTAAGGCAAAGGAAACAAAAGAAAAAATGAACTTTCGGAAATTTTCTTGGTACTTTCAAAATTTTCTTATGTTCAAACTTTGACATAATTTTTGTATGTTTTAGTGTGGCGCTCCCTGGATTTCTCTTGTTTGGAGCTCTCTGTGCTTCTTGAACTGAGATATCTATTTCCTTCCCAAGGTTAAGGAAATTTTCAAATATTTTTTCTGTCCTTTAACTTTTCTCTTCTGCTTAGACCTCTATAATGTTAATGCTTGTGCACTAGATGTTGTCAGAGATCTCTGAAGTATCCTCATTTTTAAAACTCTTTTCACCTTTCTGGTGTTCATCTTGGGTGTTTTCCAGTACCTTATCTTCCAGATCACTGCTATATTCTTCTGTACCCAGTAATCTATTGTTGTTTCCTCTAGTGATTTTAGTTTCAATGATTATAATCTTCAAACCTTATTGGTTCTCTTTTAGATTTCCTATCTCTTTATTGAAGGTTTCTTTGAGTTATTTTATTCTTCTCTCCAGCCTGATGAGCAGCTTTATGATCATTACTTTAAATTATTTTTGTCATGTCTTTCTTTCTTTTTTTTTTGGTATTATTATTTTAAATTAGCCAGCATATAGTACATCATTAGTTTTAGATGTTGTGTATAACACACAGTGCTCATCATCACACATGCCTTCCTTAATACCCATCACCAAGTGACACCATCTCCCACCTCCTTCCTTCTGCAAGCTTCAGTTTATTTTCCAGAGTCCAGAGTCTCTCATGGTTTGTCTCCCTCTCTGACTTTTTCACATTCAGTTTTCCTTTCCTTCCCCCATGGTCTTTGGTGTTATTCCTTATGTTTCATATACGAGTGAAACCATATGATAATTGTCTTTGCTTGACTTATTTCACTTTTCATAATCCCTTCTAGTTCCATCTATGTTGATGCAAATGACAGCTATTCATCTTTTCTGAAGGCTGAGTAATATCCCATTGTATATATGAACCGCACTTTCTTTATCCATTCTTTTGTTGAGGGACATCTCACCTCCATCCAGTTTGGCTATTATGGACACTGCTGCTACGACTATTAGGGTGTATGTGTCCCTTCTTTTCACTACATCTGTATCTTTGGGGTAAATACATAGTAGTATAATTTCTGGGTAACAGTATAGCTCTATAGTTAACAACTTTGCAGAACCTTCATAGTGCTTCCAGAGTGGCTATCTGAACATGCATTCCTACCAACAGAGTAGAGGTTTCCCCTTTATCTACATCCTCACCTCATGTGCCTATTAGCCATTTATACATCTTCTTAGAAGAAGTGTCTCTTTATGTCTTCTGGCATTTATTGACTTGATTATTTTTATTTTGAGGGTTGATTTTGAGAAATTCTTTATAGATATTGGATACCAGCACTTTATCTGCAATATCATTTGTAAATATCTTCCCCCATTCTGTGGGTTGCTTCTTAGTTTTGTTGTATGTTTCCTTTGTGTTTCTTTTTTTAATTTTTATTTATTTATTTGACAGAGGGAGATCACAAGCAGGCAGAGAAGCAGGCAGAAAGAAGTTGAAGCTGAGCAGAGAGCCCAATGTGGGGTTCAATCCCAGGACCCTGGGATCATGACCTGAGCCAAAGGCAGAGGCCTCAACCCACTGAGCCACCCAGGTGCCCCTGTATGTTTCCTTTGATATGCAAAAGCTTTTTCTCTAGTTGAAGTTCTAAATGTTCATTTTTGGTTTCATTTCCCTTGCCTTTAGAAAAACGTCATGAAAGTCATTTGCAAATATCTTCTCACATTCTGTCAGTTGTCTTTTGATTTTGTTAACTGTTTCCTTTGCTGTGCAAAAGCTTTTGATCTTGATGAAATCCCAATAGTTCATTTTTGCCCTTGCTTCCCTTGCCTTTGGCATTGTTCCTAGGAAGATATTGCTGCGGCTGAGGTCGAAGAGGTTGCTGCCTGTGTTCTCCTCAAGGATTTTGATGGATTCCTTTCGCACATTGAGGTCCTTTATCCATTTTGAGTCTATTTTTGTGTGTGGTGTAAGGAAATGGTCCAATTTCATTTTTCTGCATGTGGCTGTCCAATTTTCCCAGCACCACTTATTGAAGAGGCTGTCTTTTTTCCATTGGACATTCTTTCCTGCTTTGTCGAAGATTAGTTGACCCAAAGAACTTACCAAACTCAACACCCAAAGAACAAATAATCCAATCAAGAAATGGGCAGAGGACATGAACAGACATTTCTGCAAAGAAGACATCCAGATGGCCAACAGACACATGAAAAAGTGCTCCATATCCCTCGGCATCAGGGAAATACAAATCAAAACCACAATGAGATATCACCTCACACCAGTCAGAATGGCTAAAATCAACAAGTCAGGAAATGACAGGTGCTGGCGAGGATTCAGAGAAAGGGGAACTCTCCTACACTGTTGGTGGGAATGCAAGCTGGTGCAGCCACTCTGGAAAACAGCACGGAGGTTCCTCAAAATGTTGAAAATAGAACTGCCCTATGACCCAGCAATTGCACTATTGGGTATTTACCCTAAAGATACAAACGTAGTGATACAAAGGGGCACGTGCACCCGAATGTTTATAGCAGCAATGTCCACAATAGCCAAACTATGGAAAGAACCTAGATGTCCATCAACAGATGAATGGATCAAGAAGATGTGGTATATATACACAATGGAATACTATGCAGCCATCAAAAGAAATGAAATCTTGCCATTTGCGACAACATGGATGGAACTAGAGCGTATCATGCTTAGCGAAATAAGTCAAGCAGAGAAAGACAACTATCATATGATCTCCCTGATATGAGGAAGTGGTGATGCAACATGGGGGCTTAAGTGGGTAGGAGAAGAATCAATGAAACAAGATGGGATTGGGAGGGAGACAAACCATAAGTGACTTTTAATCTCACAAAACAAACTGAGGGTTGCTGGGAGGAGGGGGTTTGGGAGAAGGGGGTGGGATTATGGACATTGGGGAGGGTATGTGCTTTGGTGAGTGCTGTGAAGTGTGTAAACCTGGTGATTCACAGACCTGTACCCCTGGGGATAAAAACATATGTTTATAAAAAATAAAAAATTAAAAAAAATTAAAAAAAAAAGAAAAACGTCATGAAAGAAGTTGTAGCCAATGTGGAAGAATTTAATGCCCATGTTCTCCTCTAGGGTTTTGATGGATTCCTGTCTCATATTGAGGTCTTCCATCCATTTTCAGTTTATCCTTATGTATGCTGTAAAATAATGGTCCAGTTTCATTGTTCTGTATGCAGCTGTCCAATTTTCCCAGCACCATTTATTGCAGAGACTCTCTTTTTTCCATTGGATGTTCTTCTCTGATTTGCCAAAGATTAGTTGACTATAGAGGTAAAGGCCCATTTCTGGAGTCTCTACTCTGAGCTATTGATCTATGTGTCTGTTTTTGTGCCCATATCAGGCTGTCTTGAAGATAACAGCTTTGTAATATAGCTTCCAGTCAGGCACCAAAATGTCCCCAGGTTTGGTTTTCTTTTTCAACTTTCCCCTGGCGATTCCAGATGGTTTCTGGCTTCATACAAATTTTTGGATTGTTTCTTTTAGCTCTGTGGAAAATGCCAATAGTATTTTAATAAGGATGGCATTGAAAATGTAGATTGCTCTGGGAAGCAGAGACATTTTAACAATGTTCGTTCTTCCAATCCATGAGCATGGCATGTTTTTCTATCTCTTTGTGTCTTCCTCAATTTCTTTTATGTGTTCTGTAGTTTCTAGAATATATATCATTTACCTCTTTGGTTAGATTTATTCCAAGGTATCTTATGGCTTTTTGTGCTATTGTAAATGGAATTGATTCCTTAATTTCTCTTTTTCCAGTTACATTGTTGGTGTATTGAAATGCAACTTGTTTCTGTGCATTCATTTTTTATCATGATACATTGCTGAAATGCTGTATGAGTTCTATTATTTTGAGGGTGGAGTCTTTTGGGTTTTTCACATACAGTAAAATGTAATCTGTGAAGATAGGGAGTTTGACTTCTTTGGGAATTTGAATGCCTTCCATTTCTTTATGCTGTCTGATTGCTGAGGCTAGGACTTCTTGTACTATGTTGAATAATAATGATGAGAGTGGGCATCCCTGTCATGTTCTTGACCTTAAGGGAAAAGTTCTCAGTTTTTTCCCTTTGAGAATGATATTTGCCGTGGGCTTTTCATAGATGGATTTTATGATATTGAGGTATGCTCTCTCTATCCCTACACTTGGCAGAGTTTTAATCAGAAAGGATGTTGTATTTTGTCATTTTTTTTAATCAATTGAGAGGATCATTTGTTTCTTGTCTCTTCTTTTATTAACGTGCTCTATCAGGTTGTTTGTGAATGTTGAATCATTCTCACATCTCAGGAATAAATCCCACCTGGTCATGATGGGTAATCCTTTTAATATACTGTGGGATCCTGTTGGCTAGGATCTTGTTGAGTATTTTGTCATCCGTGTTCATCAAGGATAATGGTCTGTAGTTTTCCTTTTAAGGGGTCATTCCCTGCTTTGGGGATCAGGGTAATAATGGCCTCATAGAAGAAGTTTGGAAGTTTTCCTTCTATTTCTTTAATTTTCTTTTTTTCTTTCCTTCTTTTTTTTTTTTTTTTTTTTAAACAGCTTCAGTAGAATATGTATGAGTTCTTTAGATGTTTGGTGGAAAACCCCTGGGAAGCCACCTGGTCCTGGACTCTTTTGTGGGGAGGCTCTTGATTATTGCTTCAATTTTGTTACTGATTATTGGTCTATTCAGATTGTCTATTTCATCCTGTTTCAGTCTTGGTAGTTTATAAGTTTCCAGGAAGAAATTCATTTCTTTCACATTGCTTAATTTTTTGACATACATTTGCTGGTAATAAGTTCTAATAATTGTTTCTATTCCCTTGGTGTTAGTTGTGACCTCTCCACTTTCATTCATGATTTTATTAATTCAGGTCCTTTCCCTTTTCTTTTGGATAAATCTGGCCAGAGGGTTATCAATCTTATGAGTTCTGCCAAAAAGCAAGTTTCTAGGTCTGTTGATCTGTTCTCCCTTTTTTCTGTTTTCTATTTTATTTATTTATGCTCTAGTCTTTATTATTTCTCTTCTCCTGCTTGGCTTAAACTTTATTTGCTGTTCTTTCTCCAGGTTCTTTACATGTCATGTTAGCTTGTGCATTTGTGGGTTTTTTGTTTTGTTTTGTTTTGTTTTTTGGTTTGTTTGTTTGTTTGTTTTAATTTTTTGAGAGAGGCTTGGATGACTATGTACTTCCTTCTAAGGACCACCTTTGCAGTATCTCATAGGTTTTGAATGGATGTGTTTTCATTTTCATTGGATTGCATGAATTCTTTAAGTTTTTCTTTGATTTCCTGGTTATCCCATTCATTTTAGTAGGATACCTTTTAACTTTGAAGTGTTTGCATTCCTTCCAAATTTTTCTTTGTGGTTGAGTTCCAGTTTCAAAGCATTGTGGTCTGAAAATATACAGGGAATAATCTCAATATTTTGGTATGTTTGAAACCTGATTTATGACCCAGTATGTCATTTATTCTGGAGAAAGTTCCAGGTGCACTCGAGGAAGAATGAGTATTCTGTTGTTATAGGATGGAATGTTCTGTATATATCTATGAAGTCCATCTGGTCCAATGTGCCTTTTAAAGCTCTTGTTTCTTCGTTGAAATTCTTCTTAGATGATCTGTCTATAGCTATGAGTATTAAGGTCTCCTACTATTGTAGCTATGCATGCTGACATCTCCTATTATTAATGTATTATTATCAATATGTTTATTTTGGTTATTAGTTGGTTTCTATAGTTGGCTGCCCCTGTGTTAGGGGCATAGATATTTCCAATTGTTAGTTTTTCTTGCTAGATAGACTATTTAAGTGTGATATAGTGTCCCGCTACATCTGTTATGACAGTCTTTGGCTTAAAATCTAATTTGTCTGATATGAGGATTGTTACCCCAGCTTTTTTTGAGGTCCATTAGTGTGGTGGATTGTTCTCCATCTCCTTACTTTCAATTGGGAGGTGACTTTAGGTTGAAAATGAGTCTCTTGTAGACAACATATGGATGGGTCCTGCTATTTTAAAATCCAATCTGAAGCCCTGTTTCTTTTGATGGCAGTATTCAGCCCATTCACATTGAAAGTAACTATTGAAAGATTTTAATTTAGTGCCATTTTATTGCTCATAAAGTCCCTGTTTCTGTATATTGTTAATTTATGGTCTATATTACTCTTGGGGTATTTCTTCATTAATAGGACCCTCTCAATATTTCTTACAAGGATGTCTTGGTAGTCCCGTATTCTTTCAGTTTCTGCCTATCTTGGAAGTTTCTTATCTCTCCATCCATTCTCAATAACAGCCTTGCTGGATAAAGTATTCTTGGCTGCATGTTCTTCTCACTTAGCATCCTGAATATGCCTTGCCAGCACTTTCTGTCTTGCCAGGTCTCTGTGGAGAGGTCTGATGTTATTCTGATGCTATTCACTCCATGCATAAGAAATCTCTTTCCCCAGTTGCTCTCAGGATAGCTTCCATGGCTCTAAGATTTCCAAGATTCACTATTTTATGTTGGGGTGTTGATCTATTTTGATTGATCTTAAGAGGGGTCTTCTCTGCTTCTTGGACACAAATGCTTGTTTTCTTCCCCAGATTAGGGAAGTTCTCAACTAAGATATGTTCAGATACAATTTCCCCACACCCTCATGGATCCCATTAATTCTGACATTAGAATGTTTCATGGCATAATTGGTCTATCTAAGTCTGTTTTCATGGGCTACTAGCTGCATATCACTATCTTTCTCAACTTTCTTCCTTTCTTTCAGCATTTCTTCTTGATCACTGATTCACAGTTCTGCCTCATTTTCACTGCCTGTTAGAGTATCCAGTTTAGACTGCATATCATTCATAGAAAATTTAATTTCGACCTGATTAGATTTCATTTCTGCCCTTAGAGATTCTATTTGTCACTGATACTTTTTTCAAGCCTAGCTATTGACTTCATGATTGCTATCCTGAATTCTATCTCTTACATCTTGCTTATATCCATATCCATTAGTTCTGTGACAGAGTACATTGTCTCTGGTTCTTTTCTTTGTTGAGAGGTCCTCCTCCTAGTCATTCCGTTGAGGGATGGTTGAGCAAATGAATAGAGCCCAAAATATCAATGGAACTCAGAAAAAATCAGAAGTGTTCAAAAGCTACCACAGATATGCCACCCAAGCCCAGATGATCCAAAATAATAAAAAAGGTGATGTGGGGAGAAGAGAGTATAGTCTTTCAGGGTGGACAAAGCAGGGTGGTCTGCTTGTTCCTGATTGATTTTTGTCTGTATATTAGAAGACACTATATCCTAAAGTTACAAAGAAATCCAAACTTGTGTGTGTGTATATATATGTATGTGTATATGTACATATATATAAATAATATATATGTATATAAAATTGAATAAAGTGCAAAATGGGCTAGAATGGGGCATAAATCTATAAAACTTAGATGTGAAAAAAATAGAAATTAAAAAGCCACTTAAAAATATAAGTTGGGAAATAAAAATCTATTTGAAATAGGACAGGGTGAAAAAAAAAAGAAGGATAAGAAAAGAAATAAAAAAGAAATGTAAGATTTTACTCTGAAGTATAAACGAGTCATGAGGGAACATATTGAGCTCCTTATATTACTTTCTTTTAGTGCTGGAGTTCTATAGTTCTGTGGGAAATAAGCTATTCATTCACCTGTTCTTCCAGTATGTTTTCCTGGGGAGGAGCCAGCTGCTGGGCTTCTCAGGTATCTTTGCCTTTGTGGAGTTGCCCCACTCCTTATCAACTGGATGGGCTTAATGTGACTTGGACATCTGTGTGGCTTTTGTTCCCTGGTGGCTTTCTACTTCTCTTTAGAGTGTCAAAACAAATAGGGCCATTTGGGAATCTCTGGCTCAGAGCCACAAGTTCACATTCCCCTTTCTTCAATAGATCCTCCAGGCCAAATAGTCTCCACTTCTGTGTGTACCAACCCACAGACTCATGGTATTCATGTGTGCTGCTCCTCTCCAGGGGGAGTTATGGGGACCTGTGGGCATGGCTTCACTTTGCGATTTTGCAGTTGCTAGTTGCTGTGGGCTCACATTTGCATCCTTTTCTACAGTTCCCAGGTCATGCTAGGTTTTGCCCTTGTGTTCTTTTGTGGGCCACACTGCCCTGAGAGCTATTGTCATGGATGTAAACTATTTTAAACCCCCTCTATGTTGTTAATGGCCCACACCTTCTGGTCCTTTTCAGGGTGCTCAGGCAGAGAGTGGTATCCCTACTGGCTTGGCTCATAGTTTATGGTGACTGGAGCTGAGAGTCACTTCTGTGCTTGTTGACCATAACCAGTGTCAATGCTCCACTGCTTGGGCACTCTATCGGTTCAGGCTCCCCTGTACTTTCTGAGTCTCCTGAGATCCTGAGACCACAAAGATCCACTTGGATTTCTGCCCTGTTCATTCGCTTTTCCCTTTTCAGAAAGGGGTATCTCTCACTAGAGCAGATTTCAGAGTGTCCCAACTTTGTGCTCCAGTATTATATTACTTTCCATTGGCTGGTTTATAGAGGCTCCCTGTCCGCTTTATTTGTCTTCCAATATTTCCCCTGAAGATTCAAGATTCTGACCTCCTACCTTCCAAAAAGTAGTCATTTTTCTGCTTGCAGAGATCCAGATAAAACTTCTTACATCTCAGGTTGAATTCATGTGTGTTCAGAATGGCTTGGTAGATATCCAGCTAAATTTGAGGGACCAGATGAAACACCCACAATCTTGACCCCAGGACACTACTTTAAATTATTTATCTGGCATATTGCTTATCTCTATTCCATTTAGTTCTTTTTCTGAGGCTCTGTATTGTTCTTTTGTCTGGAGGATATTCTTTTGTATCTCTATTTTGTTTGACTTTCTGTGTTTATTTCTAAGAATTAGGCAGAACAGCTACTTCTCCTGAACTTGAAGGAACAGTCTTATGAATAATTATCCACTAGGTAGAGTATGTATGCTTGGTGACTTTTGTTGGCTGGATTGATCTCTGGCTGATATGGCCTGGGGTTCCCTGGCCTCTCCATCTTCTAGATGTCCTGACAGGACAGCTGAAATTGAAATGGGTGTAAGTTAGTGTGCTGCAAGTTTCTGTAGACAGGGTGTACATTGGCAGGATAGCTAAAGCTGAAGTTTTTATCTTGGCTGCTCCAGGGCTTTCTGCACATATGGTGTCCCATCCAGATGACTGGAGTTGAGGCAGGATTCACACCAGGAGGTCCCAGAGCTTTCTTCACAGCTGGAATTCTGGCAGGACAGCTAAAGCTGAAGTAGAGGTAGGGTGGGGGCTCTCATAGTTCTACATGCTGAGGGCACACTAACAGGACAGCTAAATCCAAAGTGAGTGTACATTGGGGAATCTGGTCAACTCCATGCTGGGAGTTCTCTTGCAGGATTACTTGAAATGAGGTAGGCTTATGTCAGAGGTTTCCAGGATGCCCTGCAAAAGGATAACCCTGTCAGGGCAACTGGACCAAAGCAGATGTCAACCAGAAGGTTCCAGAGCACTTTGGTCTGGATGTGCCCTAGCAAGAGTTCTGAGGCCAAAGTGGTGTAAGCCTAGAGCATTCTGAGGTACCTTCTAGTTATGTCTTCTTGGCGGGGATGCTGGAACTATAGTGACTGCTAACCAGGGTTGTCCCCATGTACACCACCCTGTGACTACCCTGGTGGGGATTGTTGGGGTAGGTGTGTTAGGGGCCTTGGGTTCATTGATGTGACATACTGGTTAACTGTCTGATTAGCTAACTGGGTAACTGGTTAGCATGTACTGGTCTGTGCTTTCAAGCTAGAGGGAGAATATAGGCTTTGTCCATCAGTCTCTTCCATACAGAGAGAGTTAAAGCAGCTCCCAATGCAGCCTGGCAAGTTTTAGGGATGGCTTTTTTTATATACTAGTTGTTCTCTTAAACTGTGTTTATTTGTTTGCTTTCTGTGCCGAAGGAAATATTAATCTGTTCCTGGACCCTCAGTACTATCCCTCCATAATGCAGTTCCTGGCGTTAAGGTTTGGGGTTCCCTCTATTACCATGTCCTGTATCTGCTATATTTCTCTTTCGCCATTCTCTTTACAATTTTCTGTACAGAAGTTGTTTAGCTGGCCTTCAGTTCTTTTTTAGGAGAAATTTCTATATAAATGGTTGTAATTTGATGTGTTCCATGGAGCAGGTGAATCAGGGTCTTTCTATATTACCATCTTGGATTGAAGTTTCTCTGTTCCTATCTATCTGCAACTGTATACCAAATGTCTCTGCATTGATACACTACCCTATATCTCCAGAATTTTTCTGCTTATTCACCCCAAAATAAAATTCCCAAAAAGAGAGATTTTGGAAGGGCCAATTGGACAACAGTTACAAGTCCA
Source organism: Mustela erminea (assembly GCF_009829155.1). Classification (NCBI taxonomy): domain Eukaryota; kingdom Metazoa; phylum Chordata; class Mammalia; order Carnivora; family Mustelidae; genus Mustela; species Mustela erminea. Next base: position 80,974,695 of record NC_045635.1, on the reverse strand, counting down.
GGAGTAGAAGTTTGATTATCAAACCAGTGATGTAACATACACTAAGTTTGTAATCAATGAGTTAAACACAGTCTGCATGCTGTCTATAATTACAAAAATGTTAGAAATTAGGATTTTCAGAACCCATACCTTGGTAACCAAAATGTGGAAATGTTTATTACCAAAGATTTGTCCCTGAACACTGTGTAAATTCACACATTGTCTAGAAACAAACTGCAGAAGATAATCAGTTGTGTTTTATGGCCTTTAAGAAAAACTGACAAAAATGAGTGATGATGCAGTTATGTGTGTGGCAATATGGTGGGCTACATGTTTCAGAAAACATCTTGTCTTACAAAATAAAAATACTGGATAAAAATGTTTTAAAGACTTCACTGTATTGTGCAAATATCAGATAAGAAAGGGTCATCATTAGAGGCTAAAAATAAAGAGAAAGCATGAATCACCAAAGCTATATTGAAGTCAGCAACATGTTCTGTGTCTTCTGTTAATCCTAGAATACAAAATGTGAAAATAAATCAACATAAGACCCCACATTAACAGAATGAAGGCAAAAGAAGAAACCTACATGAACTTCTCAATTGATGTAGAAAGTATGACACTCTTTCATGATGAAATCATTCATCAAATTAGGAATGGAAGAAAACTTCAAGATATTCAAGGCCGTATATGAAAAATCTACAGCTAAGATCAAACTTACTGGTGAAATATTGAAAGCTGTTACCTAAAATCAGGAACAAATTAAGAATGACCAATCTGTTACTTACATTCAACATTGTATTGAAAAATCTAGCCAAAGCAGTAAAGCAAGAGGAAAAAAATCTGAATTAGAAATGAAGAAGTTAATGGGGCGCCTGGGTGGCTCAGTGGGTTGAGCCGCTGCCTTCGGCTCGGGTCATGATCTCAGGGTCGTGGGATCGAGTCCAGCGTCGGGTTCTCTGCTCGGCGGGGAGCCTGCTTCCCTCTCTCTCTGCCTGCCTTTCCGCCTACTTGTGATTTCTCTGTCAAATAAATAATAAAAAAAAAAAAAAAAAAAAAAAAAGAAATGAAGAAGTTAAATGATCTCTTTTTGAAGATATGTCCATATATGTAGATATCCTGAAGATTACAAAAAATATCTATCAGAGTTAATAAGTAAATGTAGCATATTGCAAGATCAAAAAAAAATTTAAAAATTCAGTTACACTTCTATACACTAATCATGAAAAATCTGAAAATGAATTTATGAAATCAATTTCATTTACAAGAACATCAAAAAGAATAAGGTACTTAGGAATAAACTTGATCAATGAGGTGAAAGACATGAATACAAAAAACTATAAAACAGTTCTGAAAAATTTAGAGAAGACAAAAATAATGGGTAAGGCATCTTCTATTTATAGATTGTAAAGCTTAATATGGTAATGTGTGAATATTAATCAAGTCAACCTACAGATCCAATGTAATCACCATCAAAACTCAAATGAAATAGAAAAACCATATGAAATCTCAGAAAAACCTAAGTAAGAAAAAGTAACTCGATAAATAACTAAGTTGGGAGATTCAAAGTCCTAAGTTCAAAACTTATTTTAAAGCTACAGTAGTTGAAAGAGTGTGGTACTGGCATAAAGACAGACATATAGATCAATAAAATAGAATAAAGAGCCCAGAAATAAACCCTCAAATTTATTAGCTGTCCAATGGGGAAAGACATATATCCTTTTACTTTTCTTTTTGATTAAGATTGGATAGATATTTATCAATTTTTTTTTATTTCCAGCATAACAGTATTCATTATTTTTGCACCACACCCCGTGCTCCATGCAATCCGTGTCCTCTATAATACCCACCACCTGGTACCCCAACCTCCCACCCCCCGTCCCTTCAAAACCCTCAGATTGTTTTTCAGAGTCCATAGTCTCTCATGGTTCACCTCCCCTTCCAATTTCCCCCAACTCCCTTCTCCACTCTAAGTCCCCATGTCCTCCATGCTATTTGTTATGCTCCACAAATAAGTGAAACCATAGGATAATTGACTCTCTCTGCTTGACTTATTTCACTCAGCATAATCTCTTCCAGTCCCGTCCATGTTGCTACAAAAGTTGGGTATTCATCCTTTCTGATGGAGGCATAATACTCTATCCCCAGGGGTACAGGTCTGTGAATCACCAGGTTTACACACTTCACAGCACTCACCAAAGCACATACCCTCCCCAATGTCCATAATCCCACCCCCTTCTCCCAAACCCCCTCCCCCCAGCAACCCTCAGTTTGTTTTGTGAGATTAAAAGTCACTTATGGTTTGTCTCCCTCCCAATCCCATCTTGTTTCATTTATTCTTCTCCTACGCACTTAAGCCCCCATGTTGCATCACCACTTCCTCATATCAGGGAGATCATATGATAGTTGTCTTTCTCTGCTTGACTTATTTCGCTAAGCATGATACGCTCTAGTTCCATCCATGTTGTCGCAAATGGCAAGATTTCATTTCTTTTGATGGCTGCATAGTATTCCATTGTGTATATATACCACATCTTCTTGATCCATTCATTTGTTGATGGACATCTAGGTTCTTTCCATAGTTTGGCTATTGTGGACATTGCTGCTATAAACATTCGGGTGCACGTGCCCCTTTGGATCACTACGTTTGTATCCTTAGGGTAAATACCCAATAGTGCAATTGCTGGGTCATAGAGCAGTTCTATTTTCAACATTTTGAGGAACCTCCATGCTGTTTTCCAGAGTGGCTGCACCAGCTTGTATTCCCACCAACAGTGTAGGAGGGTTCCCCTTTCTCCGCATCCTCGCCAGCATCTGTCATTTCTTGACTTGTTTATTTTAGCCATTCTGACTGGTGTGAGGTGATATCTCATTGTGGTTTTGATTTGTATTTCCCTGATGCCAAGTGATATGGAGCACTTTTTCATGTGTCTGTTGGCCATCTGGATGTCTTCTTTGCAGAAATGTCTGTTCATGTCCTCTGCCCATTTCTTGATTGGATTATTTGTTCTTTGGGTGTTGAGTTTGCTAAGTTCTTTATAGATTCTGGACACTAGTCCTTTATATGATATGTCATTTGCAAATATCTTCTCCCATTCTGTCAGTTGTCTTTTGATTTTGTTAACTGTTTCCTTTGCTGTGCAAAAGCTTTTGATCTTGATGAAATCCCAATAGTTCATTTTTGCCCTTGCTTCCCTTGCCTTTTGCGTTGTTCCTAGGAAGATGTTGCTGCGGTTGAGGTCAAAGAGGTTGCTGCCTGTGTTCTCCTCAAGGATTTTGATGGATTCCTTACACACATTGAGGTCCTTCATCCATTTTGAGTCTATTTTTGTGTGTGGTGTAAGGAAATGGTCCAATTTCATTTTTCTGCATGTGGCTGTCCAATTTTCCCAGCACCATTTATTGAAGAGGCTGTCTTTTTTCCATTGGACATTCTTTCCTGCTTTGTCGAAGATTAGTTGACCATAGAGTTGAGGGTCTATTTCTGGGCTCTCTATTCTGTTCCATTGATCTATGTGTCTGTTTTTGTGCCAGTACCATGCTGTCTTGATGACGACAGCTTTGTAATAGAGCTTGAAGTCCGGAATTGTGATGCCACCAACGTTGGCTTTCTTTTTCAATATCCCTTTGGCTATTCGAGGTCTTTTCTGGTTCCATATAAATTTTAGCATTATTTGTTCCATTTCTTTGAAAAAGATGGATGGTACTTTGATAGGAATTGCATTAAATGTGTAGATTGCTTTAGGTAGCATAGACATTTTCACAATATTTATTCTTCCAATCCAGGAGCATGGAATATTTTTCCATTTCTTTGTGTCTTCCTCAATTTCTTTCATGAGTACTTTATAGTTTTCTGAGTATAGATTCTGTGTCTCTTTGGTTAGGTTTATTCCTAGGTATCTTATGGTTTTGGGGGCAATTGTAAATGGGATTGATAGACCCCGGGGGGAGGGGCCGGCTCCTGGCAAGCGGTGGAGCAACGGCGCACAAAATCAGGACTTTTAAAAGTCTATTCCGCTGAGGGACATCGCTCCAGAGGCTAAACCGGGGCGAAGCCCACGCGGGTTCAGCATGGCCTCAGGTCCCGCAGGGTCACAGAAGGATCAGGTGTGTCTGAGTGTCGCAGACCTTGCGGGTATTGGAACGGGAAAGCCGGCTACAGAGACAGAGCCGACAGTAAGCTCACAGCTCGGTGTTACCTTGAACTGGTCGCAGGCTCGGAGAGTTCGGAGCGCGGCCGGAGGTCAGGCAAACGGGAGTAACTGGGCGCTGTTCTCTGAGGGCGCACTGAGGAGTGCGGCCCTGGGCTCTCAGCTCCTCCGGGCCGGAGACCAGGAGGCCGCCAATTGTATTCCCCGTCCTCCGGAACTCTACGGAAAGCGCTCAGGGAACAAAAGCTCCTGAAAGCAAACCCGAGCGGATTACTCACCCCGGCCCCGGGTAAGGGCGGTGTAATTCCGCCTGGGGCAAAGACACTTGAGAATCACTACAACAGGCCCCTCCCCCAGAAGATCAACAAGAAATCCAGCCGAGACCAAGTTCACCTACCAAGGAGTGCGGTTTCAATACCAAGGAGAGCAGCAGAATTCCAGAGGAGGAGAAAGCCAAGCACGGAACTCATGGCTTTTTCCCTGTGATTTTTTTTTAGTCTTGCAGTTAATTTAATTTTTTTCTTTTTCATTTTTTGTTTTTTTTTTTTTTTTTTCTCGCCTTCGGGTAAAATTTTTTTTTTTTTAACTGTTACCTTTTTCTTTTTTAACGATTTTTTACTAGTTTATCTAATATATATATTTTTTCTTTTTTACATTTTTCTTAGGTGTTTTCCTTTTTTTTAAATTCTTTTCTTTTCTTTTTTCTTTTTTTTTCTTTTTTCTTTTTTTTTCTTTCTTCCTTTTTGAACCTCTTTTTATCCCCTTTCTCCCCCCTCACGATTTTGGATCTCTTCTAATTTGGTTAAAGAATTTTTTCCTGGGGTTGTTGCCACCCTTTTAGTATTTTACTTGCCCCTTCATATACTCTTATCTGGACAAAATGACAAGACGGAAAAATTCAACACAAAAAAAAGAACAAGATGCAGTACCGAAGGCTAGGGACCTAATCAATACAGACATTGGTAATGTGTCAGATCTAGAGTTCAGAATGACAATTCTCAAGGTTCTAGCCGGGCTCGAAAAAGGCATGGAAGATATTAGAGAAACACTCTCGAGAGATATAAAAGCCCTTTCTGGAGAAATAAAAGAACTAAAATCTAACCAAGTTGAAATCAAAAAAGCTATTAATGAGGTGCAATCAAAAATGGAGGCTCTCACTGCTAGGATAAATGAGGCAGAAGAAAGAATTAGTGATATAGAAGACCAAATGACAGAGAATAAAGAAGCTGAGCAAAAGAGGGACAAAAATCTACTGGCCCACGAGGGGAGAATTCGAGAGATAAGTGACACCATAAGAGGAAACAACATTAGAATAATTGGGATTCCAGAAGAAGAAGAAAGAGAGAGGGGAGCAGAAGGTATACTGGAGAGAATTATTGGGGAGAATTTCCCCAATATGGCAAAGGGAACGAGCATCAAAATTCAGGAGGTTCAGAGAACGCCCCTCAAAATCAATAGGAATAGGCCCACACCCCGTTACCTAATAGTAAAATTTACAAGTCTCAGTGACAAAGAGAAAATCCTGAAAGCAGCCCGGGAAAAGAAGTCTGTAACATACAATGGTAAAAATATTAGATTGGCAGCTGACTTATCCACAGAGACCTGGCAGGCCAGAAAGAGCTGGCATGATATTTTCAGAGCACTAAATGAGAAAAACATGCAGCCAAGAATACTATATCCAGCTAGGCTATCATTGAAAATAGAAGGAGAGATTAAAAGCTTCCAGGACAAACAAAAACTGAAAGAATTTGCAAATACCAAACCAGCTATACAAGAAATATTGAAAGGGGTCCTCTAAGCAAAGAGAGAGCCTACAAGTGGTAGATCAGAAAGGAACAGAGACCATATACAGTAACAGTCAACTTACAGGCAATACAATGGCACTAAATTCATATCTCTCAATAGTTACCCTGAATGTTAATGGGCTAAATGCCCCTGTCAAAAGACACAGGGTATCAGAATGGATAAAAAAACAAAACCCATCTATATGTTGCCTCCAAGAAACTCATTTTAAGCCCGAAGACACCTCCAGATTTAAAGTGAGGGGGTGGAAAACAATTTACCATGCTAATGGACATCAGAAGAAAGCAGGAGTGGCAATCCTTATATCAGATCAATTAGATTTTAAGCCAAAGACTATAATAAGAGATGAGGAAGGACACTATATCATACTCAAAGGGTCTGTCCAACAAGAAGATTTAACAATTTTAAATATCTATGCCCCCAACGTGGGAGCAGCCAACTATATAAACCAATTAATAACAAAATCAAAGAAACACATCAACAATAATACAATAATAGTAGGGGACTTTAACACTCCCCTCACTGAAATGGACAGATCATCCAAGCAAAAGATCAGCAAGGAAATAAAGGCCTTAAACGACACACTGGACCAGATGGACATCACAGATATATTCAGAATATTTCATCCCAAAGCAACAGAATACACATTCTTCTCTAGTGCACATGGAACATTCTCCAGAATAGATCACATCCTCGGTCCTAAATCGGGACTCAACTGGTATCAAAAGATTGGGATCATTCCCTGCATATTTTCAGACCACAATGCTCTAAAGCTAGAACTCAACCACAAAAGGAAGTTTGGAAAGAACCCAAATACATGGAGACTAAACAGCATACTTCTAAAGAATGAATGGGTCAACCGGGAAATTAAAGAAGAATTGAAAAAAATCATGGAAACAAATGATAATGAAAATACAACGGTTCAAAATCTGTGGGACACAACAAAGGCAGTCCTGAGAGGAAAATATATAGCGGTACAAGCCTTTCTCAAGAAACAAGAAAGGTCTCAGGTACACAACCTAACCCTACACCTAAAGGAGCTGGAGAAAGATATTTATCAATTTTTCAAAGTACCAGCTTCTGGTTTCATTGATCTGTTCTATTGTTTTCTTAGGTTCTACATCAGGCAAAAGACATATATCAACATGAAAAAGAATAAAGGTGGACACTAACCTTACAGCACATAAAAATTAACTTGAAATAGATCAGAGGTGAAATTTAAGTGCCAGAAAACTTAAAGAAAAATATAGGGGATAAACTTCATGACATTGGACTTGACAATGACAACAAAATACAGGCAACATAAAACAAACAGGTAAAGTAACTTTCATCAAAATTAAGAAAAAAAACTTATATGCATAAAATGACACTGTTAAGAGAGTGAAAAGAATTTGATAATCACTTTTCTGATAAATAATTTATAGTCAGAATTATATAATTAGGTCACACAACTCAATAACAACAACAACAAAACTAACTCAATTAAAAAATGGGTATGTATTTCTCCAAAGAAGGCATATTAATAGCTGATAAATACATGAGATAATCTTCAACATCCCTAGTTATTAAGGTATTGCAAATCAAACTCACATTGAGATACCACTTCACACCCATTAAGATGCTATTACAAAAACAAGCAAACAAACAGAAAACAAAAAAAACCAAAAACGTGTTGATGAGAATGTGACCAGTTAGAGCCCTTGTGCATTTCTCCTCAAAATGTAAAATGGTGAAGCTTCTGTGGAAGGTGTATAACATTTTACCAAAAATTAAACAGTTAACATATATCCAGCAATTCCCCTTCTAGGTATATGTGCAAAGAATTATAAGCAATAACTTAAACAAATATCTGTACACCCATGTCATAGTAGCATTATTATAATAGCCAAAAGGTGAGAAGAACCCAAATATACACCAACAGATGAATATGTATGTGTGTTTGTATATCCACACATATAACGAAATATTACTCAACATTAAAAATAAATTCTGATAAATACTACAATATAGAACCTAGATGACATTATGCTAAGTGAAAGAAATCACACAAAGGACAAATATTGTATGATTCCACTTATATGAAGTACTTAGAATGATCAAATTCATATAAACAGAAAGTCAAATAGAGGCTACATAGGCTGGAGGAAGAGGAAATGAGGAATTATTATTTTTTTAAATGGGTATAGAGTCTCAATTTGGGATGATGAAAAAGTTCTGAAACAGATTGTAATGATGGGCACACAACAATGTGAATGTTCTTAATGCTACAAAATTTTACACTTAAAAATGATAAATTTTATGTTGTGCATAGTTTACCGCAATTGAAAAATCAAAGCTGAAACTTTGTTTTACACTTTTCTGTATTGATTGTGCTCCAAAACACCAACAAAACAGTACAAAACTGACATGGACAACCAACATATCTTATACATGAATACAATTTAAACTGTCACCTCAAAATATCCCACAGATAACATCTGACCAAATATAAGTTCACAGTAAATAAATAAATAAATAAGTCTCTAAATAACAAGCCATCTTGTTTGAAAATCAGCAGAGGGATGCCTGGGTGGCTCAGTCAGTTAAACATCTGCCTTTGACTCAGACCATGATCCCAGCATCCTGGGAACAATACCCATATCAGTCTTCTTGCTCAGCAAGGACCCTGCTTCTCCCTCTGCCTGCCACTCCCCCTGCTTGTGCTTGCTCTCTCTGTCAAATAAACACATAAAATCTTTTAAAAAAGGGAATCAGCAAGGGGAAAAAAAGAATATATATGAATCTGAAACTCCATATACTACATATATTGGATTTACTAAGTAGAGGATACTATATAAAATAGAAAGATATAGTTTAAACATAAATTGATGGGAAAATAGATCTAATGCTATCAGTAGGCTTAAGAAAGATGTGTTGATATGAGACAAAATAGACTTTGATGTAAAGAGAAAATGGGACCCTTTTGTAATAATAAAATAATCCATCCAAGGATTGCCACTCATAAGTATGATGTAACTCATAACAGAGATTCACAATAAATATGGCAAAATTTGACAGAATTGAAGAAATAAATAACCAAAAGTACAACATAATTAGAGATTTTAATACCTCCCTCATTCTTTTCGGCTGAATTTTATAGAAACATAAATCAGACAATAAAAGAAGATACAAAGGATTTGAATAACATCATTCTCCACTTTGACCTAATTAATATTTATAGAACACTACATTTAAGTACTTCACAATTCATTTCTTTTTCAATTGAACCTAATACTTTTCCAAGATAGACCACATGTTGGACTATTAGAAAAAACTCAACTAACCTAAAGAGATTAAAGTCATATGAAGTATTTCCACTAACCACTGCAGGATTATATTAAATATAATGAAAAATAAGATACTTAAAGAAACTTCAATAAATTCCATGAGTTAGAGAAAAAAATCATGATTGGAAGCAGAAATTTTTCAAACTTAATGGGAGTAACACATATCAAAATTTATGGGTTGTAGCAAAGCAATACTTAAAGAAAAATGTATAGTTTTAAAAGTGTATATACATAAAGAAAAATGTCCTAAATTAATAATTTAATGTTTTACCTTACAAAGGTAAAAAATTAATTCCATCATAAGAAAATGAAAAGGAGTGTTAGAGATATGGTTAAAAATCAGTGAAATAAAAAACAGAATATAGTTCTTTGAAATGACTGACTAAATTTACAAACCCTTAGCTTGATCGATAATAAAGAAGAGAATACAAATCATCCCTATTTAGAGTGAAATGGAGCTTATCCTTGCATATTCTACACATTAAAAAAGTAAGAATATTATAAACAGTTTTATGCTATCAAATTAGACTATCTAGTTAAAACAGATACATTCTTTCAAAATACTAAAAGGGACAGAAGATAAAACAGAAAATATGAATAGTCCTATATCTAGTAAAAGATTAAACTTGTCATCACAAATCTCTTTACAAAGAAACATCCAGGCCCACATATCAAACATTTTAGAATGAAATAATGCAAATCTTCCAAAAACCCACTCCAAAAAAAAAATATATATATATATATATATATATATATATATATATATATATATATTAAGAAAGCACTTCTCAACATATTTTATTTTATAACCCATTTTTTTATTCTGAAGAAGTCATTACAATAAAAGTACAGATTAATAGCATTCATGAACTTAGAGGCAAATCATTTAATGATTTATTAGCAACCTGAATCTAACAATATTTTAAATTGATTATATGACTAAGTATATTTGTCTCAAAAATATAAGATTAGCTTAATAATTCAAAAGTTAGGACAATACCAGTGATTTACATTTTCTGGAACTAAAAAAAAATAAGATAAGACTAAAACAAAGAATAAAAATGTCATACAAGTTTGTAGATGTACACATATACAAGGTGATCAGAACTGTTTTAGAGCACTGGTATTGGGGAGGAGTCAAGATGGTGGAGAAGTAGCAGGCTGAGACTACTTCAGATAGCAGGAGATCAGCTAGATAACTAATCTAAAGATTGCAAACACCTACAACTCCAACGGCAGATCAAAGAGAAGAAAAAGAGCAATTCTAAAAACAGAAAATCAACCTTTTTCTGAAAGGTGGGACTGGCAGAGAAGTAAATCCGAGGCAACGGGAAGATAGACCCTGGGGGGAGGGGCCAGCACCCAGCAAGCGGTGGAGCAACGGAGCACAAAATCAAGACATTTAAAAGTCTGTTCTGCTGAGGGACATCACTCCAGAGGCTAAACCAGGGTGAAGACCACGCAGGGTCAGCGTGGCCTCAGGTCCCACAGGGTCACAGAAGGATCGGGGGTGTCTGAGTGTCGCAGAGCTTATAAGTATTAGAAAGGGAAGCCAGCTACAGAGACAGAGCCAAGGAGTGAGCTCCCAGCTCAGGGTTACCTTGAAGTGGTCCCAGGGTTGGTGAGATCAGAGCGTGGTCAGAGGCCATGGACACCAGAGTAACTAGGCGCTGTTCTCTGAGGTCGCACTGAGGAGTACAACCCCGGGCTCTCGGCTCCTCTGGGCCAGAGACTTGGAGGTCACCATTTTCATTCCCGTCCTCTGGAACTCTACGGAAAGCACTCAGGGAACAAAAGCTCCTGAAAGCAAACCCGAGCGGATTACTCAGCCCGGCCCCTGGTAAGGGCGGTGCAATTCCACCTGGGGCAAAGACATTTGAGAATCACTACAACAGGCCCCCAGAATATCAACAAGAAATCCAGCCAGGACCAAGTTCACCTACCAAGGAGAGCAGGTTCAATACCAAGGAGAGCAGCAGAATTCCACAGGAGGAGAAAGCGAAGCACAGAACTCATGGCTTTCTCCCCATGATTCTTTAGTCTTGTAGTTAATTTAATTTTTTTTTCTTTTTCATTTTTTTCTCTTCTTATGTTAATTTTTTTAAACTTTTACCCCTTTTTTAATGTTTTTTAACTAGTTTATCTAATACATATTTTTTCTTTTTTATATTTTTTCTTTATTTGCTTTCTTCTTTTCATTGCTTCTTTTCTATCTCTTTTTTCTTTTTTTCTTTTCCTGAAGCTCTTTTTATCTCCTTTCTCCTCCCTCACGATTTGGGATCACTTCTGATTTGGTTAAAACATATTTTCCTGGGGTTGTAGCCACACTTTTAGTACCTTACTTGTTCCTTCATATACCATTATCGGGAAAAAATGATAAGACGGAAAAATTCACCACAAAAAAAGAACAAAAGGCAGTACTGAAGGCTAGGGACCTAATCAATACAGACATTGGTAATATGTCAGATCTAGACTTCAGAATGACAATTCTCAGGGTTCTAGCTGGGATCGAAAAAGGCATGGAAGATAGTAGAGAAATCCTCTCAGGAGATATAAAAGCCCTTTCTGGAGAAATAAAAGAACTAAAATCTAACCAACTTGAAATAAAAAGAGCTATTAATGAGGTACAATCAAAAAATGAGGCTCTCACTGCTAGGATAAATGAGGCAGAAGAAAGAATTAGCTATATAGAAGAACAAAGGACAGAGAATAAAGAAGCTGAGCAAAAGAGGGACAAACAACTACTGGACCACGAGGGGAGAATTCGAGAGATAAGTGACACCATAAGATGAAACAACATTAGAATAATTGGGATTCCAGAAGAAGGAGAAAGAGAGAGGGAAGCAGAAAGTATACTGGAGAGAATTATTGGAGAGAATTTCCCCAATATGGCAAAGGGAACAAGCATCAAAATCCAGGTGGTGCAGAGAACCCCCCCTCAAAATCCATAAGAATAGGTCCACACCCTGTCACCTAAGAGTAAAATTTACAAATTTTAGTGACAAAGAGAAAATCCTGAAAGCAGCCCAGGAAAAGAAGTCTGTAACGTACAATGGTAAAAATATTAGATTGGCAGCAGACTTATCCACAGAGACCTGGAAGGCCAGAAAGAGCTGGCATGCTATTTTCAGAGCACTAAATAAGAAGAACATGCACAAAGAATACTATATCCAGCTAGGCTATCATTGAAAATAGAAGGAGAGATTAAAAGCTTCCAGGACAAACAAAAACTGAAAGAATTTGCAAACACCAAACCAGCTATACAAGAAATATTGAAAGGGGTCCTCTAAGCAAAGAGAGAGCCCAAAAGTAGTAGATCATAAAGGAACAGGGACAGTATACAGCAACAGTCACGTTACAGGAAATACAATGACACTAAATTCATATCTGTCAATAATTACCCTGAATGTGAATGGGCTAAATGCCCCAATGAAAAGACACAGGGTATCAGAATGGATTTAAAAAAAATCTATATGTTGTCTAAAAGACACTCATTTTAAGCCAAAAGACACCTCCAGATTTAAAGTGAGGGAGTGGAAAACAATTTACCATGCTAATGGACATCAGAAGAAAGCAGGAGTGGCAATCCTTATATCAGATCAATTAGATTTTAAGCCAAAGACTATAATAAGAGTTGAAGAAGGAAACTATTTCATACTCAAAGGATCTGTCCAACAAAAAGATCTAACAATTTTAAATATCTATGCACCCAACGTGGGAGCAGCCAACTATATAAACCAATTAATGACAAAATCAAAGAAACACATCAACAATAATACAATAATAGTAGGGGACTTTAACACTCCCCTCACTGAAATGGACAGATCATCCAAGCAAAAGATCAGCAAGGAAATAAAGGCCTTAAACGACACACTGGACCAGATGGACATCACAGATATATTCAGAACATTTCATCCCAAAGCAATAGAATACACATTCTTCTCTAGTGCACATGGAACATTCTCCAGAATAGATCACATCCTGGTTCCTAAATCAGGTCTCAATCGGTATCAAAAGATTGGGATCATTCCCTCCATATTCTCAGGCCATAATACCCAGAAACTAGAACTCAATCACAAGAGGAAATTTGGAAAGAACCCAAATACATGGAGACTAAACAGCATCCTTCTAAAGAATGAATGGGTCAACAAGGAAATTAAAGAAGAATGGAAAAAAATTCATGGAAACAAATGATAATGAAAATACAATGGTTCAAAATCTGTGGGACACAGCAAAGGCAGTCCTGAGAGGAAAATATATAACCTTACAAGCAATTCTCAAGAAATAAGAAAGGTCTCAAGTACACAAACTAACCCTACTCCTAAAGGAGCTGGAGAAAGAACAAGAAAGAAACCCTAAACCCAGCAGGAGAAGAGAAATAATAAAGATTAGAGCAGAAATCAATGAAATAGAAAGCAAAAAAAAAAAAAAAAAATAGAACAAATCAATGAAACTAGGAGCTGGTTCTTTGAAAGAATTAATAAGATTGATAAACCCCTGACCAGACTTATCAAAAAGAAAAGAGAAAGGACCCAAATAAATAAAATCATGAATGAAAGAGGAGAGATCCCAACTAACAACAAAGAAATACAAACCAGGGCGCCTGGGTGGCTCAGTAGGTTAAGCCGCTGCCTTCGGCTCAGGTCATGATCTCAGGGTCCTGGGATCGAGTCCCGCATCGGGTTCTCTGCTCCGCGGGGAGCCTGCTTCCTCCTCTCTCTCTCTCTGCCTGCCTCTCTGCCTACTGGTGATCTCTCTGTGTCAAATGAATAAATAAAATCTTTAAAAAAAAAAGAAATACAAACCATTACAAGAACATACTATGAGCAACTCTACGCCAACAAATTTGACAATCTGGAAGAAATGGATGCATTTCTAGAGATATATAAACTACCATAACTGAACCAGGAAGAAATAAAAAACCTGAACATACCCAACAAACGAGTAAGGAGATTGAAACAGTCATCAAAAATCTCCAAATAAACAAAAGCCCAGGGCCAGACGGCTTCCCGGGGGAATTTTACCAAACATTTAAAGAAGAACTAATTCCTATTCTCCTGAAACTTTTCCAAAAAATAGAAATGGAAGGAAGACGTCCAAAATCATTTTATGAGGCCAGAATCACCTTGATCCCAAAACCAGACAAGGATCCCATCAAAAAAGAGAACTACAGACCAATATCCTTGATGAACACAGATGCAAAAATTCTCACCAAAATACTAGCCAATAGGATTCAACGGTACATTAAAAGGATCATTCACCATGACCAAGTTGGATTTATTCCAGGGCTGCAAGGTTGGTTCAACATCTGCAAATCAATCAATGTGATAAAACACATTAATAAAAGAAAGAACAAGAACCATATGATACTCTCAATAGATGCTGAAAAAGCATTTGACAAAGTACAGCATCCCTTCCTGATCAAAACTCTTCAAAGTGTAGGGATAGAGGGCACATACCTCAATATCATCAAAGCCATCTATGAAAAACCCTCCGCAAATATCATTATCAATGGAGAAAAACTGAAAGCTTTTCCGCTAAGGTCAGTAACATGGCAGGGATGTCCATTATCACCACTGCTATTCAACATAGTACTAGAAGTCCTAGCCTCAGCAATCAGACAACAAAAGGAAATTAAAGGCATCCAAATCGGCAAAGAAGAAGTCAAACTATCACTCTTCATAGATGATATGATACTATATGTGGAAAACCCAAAAGTCTCCACTCCAAAACTGCTAGAACTTGTACAGGAATTCAGTAAAGTGTCAGGATATAAAATCAATGCACAGAAATCAGTTGCATTTCTCTACACCAACAACAAGACAGAAGAAAGAGAAATTAAGGAGTCAATCCCATTTACAATTGCACCCAAAAGTATAAGATACCTAGGAATAAACCTAACCAAAGAGGCTAAGAATCTATACTCAGAAAACTATGAAGTACTCATGAAAGAAATTGAGGAAGACACAAAGAAATGGAAAATTGTTCCATACTCCTGGATTGGAAAAACAAATATTGTGAAAATGTCTATGCTACCTAAAGCAATCTACACATTTAATGCAATTCCTATCAAAGTACCATCCATCTTTTTCAAAGAAATGGAACAAATAATCCTAAAATTTATATGGAACCAGAAAAGACCTTGAATATCCAAGGGAATATTGAAAAAGAAAGCCAAAGTTGGTGGCATCACAATTCCAGACTTCAAGCTCTATTACAAAGCTGTCATCATCAAGACAGCATGGTACTGGCACAAAAACAGACACATAGATCAATGGAACAGAATAGAGAGTCCAGAAATAGACCCTCAACTCTATGGTCAACTAATCTTCTACAAAGCAGGAAAGAATGTCCAAAGGAAAAAAGACAGCCTCTTCAAAAAATGGTGTTGGGAAAATTGGACAGCCACATGCAGAAAAATGAAATTGGACCATTTCCTTACACCACACATGAAAATAGACTCAAAATGGATGAAGGACCTCAATGTGAGAAAGGAATCCATCAAAATCCTTGAGGAGAACATAGGCAGCAACCTCTTCGACGTCAGATGCAGCAACATCTTTCTAGGAACATCGCCAAAGGCAAGGGAAGCAAGGTCAAAAATGAACTATTGGGATTTCATCAAGATCAAAAGCTTTTGCACAGCAAAGGAAACAGTTAACAAAACCAAACGGCAACTGACAGAATGGAAGAAGATATTTGCAAACAACATATCAGATAAAGGACTAGTGTCCAAAATCTTTAAAGAACTTATCAAACTCAACACCCAAAGAATAAATAATCCAATTGAGAAATGAGCAGAAGACATGAACAGACATTTCTGCAAAGAAGACATCCAGATGGCCAACAGACATATGAAAAAGTGCTCCATAACACTTGGCATCAGGGAAATACACATCAAAACTGCAATGAGATATCACCTCACATCAGTCATAATGGCTAAAATTAACAAGTCAGGAAGTGACAGATGCTGGCAAGGATGCGTAGAAACGGGAACCCTCCTACACTGTTGGTGGGAATACAAGCTGGTGCAACCACTCTGAAAAACAGCATGGAGGTTCCTCAAAATGTTGAAAATAGAACTACCGTATGACACAGCAATTGCAGTACTGTGTATTTACCCTAAAGATACAAACGTAGTGATCCAAAGGGGCACGTGCACCCGAATGCTTATAGCAGCAATGTCTACACTAGCCAAACTATGGAAAAAACCTAGATGCCCATCAATAGATGAATGGATAAAGAAGATGTTGTATATATACACAATAGAATACTATGCAGCCATCAAAATAAATGTAATCTTGCCATTTGTGATAACATGTATGGAACTAGAGGGTATAATTCTTAGTGAAATAAGTCAATCAGAGAAAGACAACTATCATATGATCTCCCTGATATGAGGGAGTGTTAATGCAACATGGGGGGTAAGGGGGTAGGAGAAGAATAAATGAAACAAGATGGGATTTGGAGGGAGACAAACCATAAGTGACTCCTAATCTCACAAAACAAACTGAGGGTTGCTGGGGAAAGGGGGGTTGATAGAAGGGGGGGTGGTGTTATGGACATTGGGGAGGGTACGTGCTATGGTGAATGCTGTGAAGTATGTAAGCCTGGCGATTCACAGACCTGTACCCCAGGGATAAAAATATATGTTTATAAAAAAAATAAAATATTTAAAAAAGCACTTGTATTGTTCATTAAGTTCATAAGTTCATTAAGTATTTTTCATTAAGTTAATGAACTTAAGTTCATTAAGTTAAGTCATATATACATATATATGACTTATATAATTTTAAAAATATGATTTTTTTAGCAGACTCCAAGACAAGGGTGAATGATAGTCCAATGAAACTGAGAAAATGATCTTGAGATAGTGATGGAGACATAACTTTCTTACAGGGAGTCAGGAGTTGCCAACTGGACAAAGCATCTGCTGCTAAGATCTACATGCCTCAAACTTTTATCATGCAGCAGCTTAGCCAAGCAAGTATTCTGTAGCCTTTCCCCTCCTTGCTTGGCCAATGTTTCAAGGAAATCAAAGCTTGTCATTCAGGCACATTTTCTTAGAAATGATACACTCAGGATTGGCCACTCTACTCCTGGTCCTCAACCTTGAATGTTAAACAGCATAGTCTTCTACATATTCTCTTTGATGGGAATACAGAGGAAGGATGGGATCACAACATTTTCAAGATTATCCTTAACAGGGACATTCAGATTATACTTGCACAAGCTAGACATCCAGTACATACCATACAGCAGACTATCATTGAAACTAAACAACTAAAAGAGTAGAAAAAATACTTATAATCAATTACAAAAAAATTCATCAAATATAAAATACATATTTTTGAAAAAGTACTTCCTCAAATCAATTATATCCTAGCCTATAATGTTTCTCAAAAAAGTTCAAAGAATTGGTATCATAAAGAACACATTCTCTAATGAAAACATAATTAAGTCAGTAAAAAAATGACAAACTTTTTAAATTTTTAAGTAGAAAAAATTAAATATATATATGAATAAATCACAAGTAAATATTAACGTACTTAGAATTCATAGCAAATGAAAATCACATAAACCTGTCTCTCTATTTCTTTCTCTCTCTCTTTCTTTCTTTCTTTCTTTCTTTCTTTTTCTTTTCTTTTCTTTCTTTGAGAGAGAGCGAGAGAGAGAGAGAGAGCACAAGCAGGGGGAGCAAAAGAGGGAGAAGTACACTCCCCACTGAGCAAGAAGCCTGATTGATGTTGGGCTTGATCCCAGAACCCTGTGATCATGACCCAAGCCAAAGGCAGGGTCATGATCCACCTGAGCCACCCAGGCGCCCTAACACATAAACCTGTTTTGATACAACTAAAGCAGAGTTGATAAATGAATATATTGAAGATGTTCAATATTGCTAAAAACTGTTTAGAAAAAAATAATAAAGTCAAAATATCTGAAAAGATTTAAATTTTGAGAAAGTTTAAATCAGTATATTTGAAAATTTAATCACAGTGAAAAAATTTCTTGAACAATATAAATTGCAACAGTAAACATTTTATTAATAAATTAATATATAGTTAAAGTTATCTCACAAACAACAAAATACTAGGCCCAGATCATTATGTAGAAAAAATTTTATAGCAAATATTCAAATAACATAAAAATAAATTTTTATATGCCCTTATACTTAAGATAAAAAGAAGTGAGTATCCGATTTTCATGTTATAATTATAAACTGGATGCCAAAAATATTTTTAAAAATCATAAATAAATAATAAATAAAATACTAGCAAACTAAACCCAATGATGTATAAATGAATATTATTAACAATTTTTGTTCAATTTTAGGAAACCAATTAGGGCAATTTTCCACATTAACACATATGAGACAAACATTTAACTTCTTAAATATGTAAATTTTTTTTAATTTCAACATTATTTCATGATAAAAACTCAAGCAAACTAAGAATAAAAAAAAAAGTTCCTCAAACTAATTAAATGCATTTACTCAAAATCTAAACAAACATTGCACTCAGTGTTATATATTGAAAGAAATTAATTCAAAATCTGAAAAAAGAAAACAATATCTTCTGTTAGTTCTTTTATTCAATTTTAAAATTAATGTCTTGACCAGTTAAAACAAATTAAACTTTTTAGAGTAGAAATGAAAATTGCACTCAATATTGAAAGATAATATGATTGTGCATATATACAGGCCCAATGTGATCTGCAGAGAAATTAATAAAATTTATAAAGTAATATAACATGTTCATGGCATGTAGGATTAATATGCCAATGCTAAGTTTTTTTTTTTTTTAATTTATACCAGCAACTGTTAGAACACTTAATGTTACTATATTGGTAAAAACAATAATATATAGGCATTTAGGAACAAATGTAATACATGTAGGACAATTTTGCAGAAAATCATCAAACTTTAAAAAGATTTAATGTACCTGTACAGATATACCTTGTTCATTAATAGACAATATTTTAAAGATATTAATTATATCCAAGTTGATCTATAAATTTAAAGTAATTATAATAAAACATCAAGGGTACAGTTTGTCAACATTAAAAAAACGATTCTAATGTACATAGAATAGCAGAGGGACAATAATAGCAAAGGCTGTAATAAAGAAAATATATAAAGTAAGGGTCTTCCCCTACCAATAATCAAATTCACTATAAAACCAAAGTAAGGGGTGCCAGGGTGGCTCAGGGGGTTAAGGCCTCTGCCTTTGGCTCATGTCATGGTCTCAGTGTCCTGGGATCGAGCCCCACATCAGGCTCTCTGCTCAGCAGGGAACCTGCTTCCTCCTCTCTCTCTGCATGCCTTTCTGACTACTTGTGATCTCTGTACATCAAATAAATACAAATCTTAAAAAAAAATAAAGTAATTAGATCAAGTTGTACATGAAAAAAAAATAGGCTAATGGAATTTTACCTCTATCAGATTTTGTGATTTTAAAATTCATGAAACGGGGCGCCTGGGTGGCTCAGTGGGTTAAAGCCTCTGCCTTCGGCTCAGGTTGTGATCCCAGGGTCCTGGGATGAGCCCTGCATTGGGCTCTCTCCTCTGCAGGAAGCCTGCTTCCTCCTCTCACTCCCCCTGCCTCTCTGCCTTCTTGTGATCTCTGCCTGTCAAATAAAAACTTAAAAAAAAATTCATGAAACTTGTGAAAGAATAAATACTTAGTCCATAAACACAGTCCCTGGAAAAAATTACACCACAGACCATTTTGATATACTAGCTTATAGCATGGGCACATCACATAATCTTTTCTAATCAATTGGAAATTTAATTCTCCAGTAACTTAGAATTCTAGGATCCTTGTGTTGGTTACATGGCCTAAGAAATCTGTTACTTACATTTCTTGCTCAAAGATTTTTTTTTTCAAGAATGGCCTTGGTAATGCTCAGAGTTGTTACTTTGACAACCTCCTGTGATGAAAATGAATCTTACTTTTAAGTAGGATATCTTGAATATAGAACAACCATGTGAGTTCACCTCACTGCTGCATTGTATTGTGTTTATGATTTATCTAGTTTTTGGACTTTCATCTGAGTTTCACACTAGATGGAAACAACTACCCTTTAGTGATTTTTCTGCTGTGATTACCTCTACTTCAGGAACATGACCAAGACCCTGGCATCTCTTTTCACAGAAGTCATCGAAGAGCTATCTGATAATGAGAGCTTTTGACTTGAACCATAACCACATCTTTTTTTTAAAGATTTTATTTATTTTATTTGACAGACAGAGATCACAAGCAGGCAGAGGCAGGCAGAGAGAGAGGAAGAGAAAGCAGACTCCCTGCTGAGCAGAGAGCCTGATGTGGGGCTCGATCCCAGGACCCTGGGATCACAACATGAGCCGAAGGCAGAGGCCTTAACCCACTGAGCCACCCAGGCACCCCTCCATAACCACATCTTTAAATGATTTCAAACTTAATAACAATCTCAAGAGCTCTTCAGAGCCTACTGGAAGTATGTGTTTGTAGAATTAATTAGAAATTTCTTCACAGGTGCCTGGGTGGCAAAGTTGGTTGAGTTTTTGACCCCTAGTTTTGACTCTTGGTTTCGTCTCAGGTTGTGATCTCTGGGTCATGAGAAGAAGTCCCATGTCAGTCTCAGAGTTCATTGTTGAGTCTGCTTGAGATTCTCTCTCCCTTTGCCCCTCCCCCTGCTAGTGCTCATTCTCTCAAATTAATAAATAAATAAATAAACAAATAAATAAATAAATAAAATTTAGAAGTGCTTCAGAAATCAAATATATTGTTTTAAGGAACTTTGAAAAGCATATTATGTGAATAAGAACATTTAAAATAATTACACATGCCAACATGATGCGGAGTGTCACCTTGGAGTCATGCACAGTATACTATGAGTATAATAACAAAATTGAATTTTTGCATCCCAAACGTTGCTGTCACTATAAAAATAACTACATCTGCTGTTCACAAATGCTTTGAACAAAAGCTCTAATGATCCAAATGATCCTGCAAATCCCATTTCTATATGCTTTTTAAGTTGTTTATATCTGAATCAGCACTCTAAAAGTGTGTTTAAACACTGCAGGTAACAATTTCCCATGAAACATATAGGAAGAAAATCAGGTTATGGTGAGGGCATCCAGCAGGACTCTTCTACTGTCTATGCATTGTCAATGTAAACTGATTTCTTTAAGAGAGACATTCAGGGAAAAAAGAACAGATTGCAGGAAACATATTCTGCATGCAAGAAAGAGCAAAGAAATAGGATACAGGATACTTGGTGATAATTATGCAAAATGATTTTAAAAAACCCACAGAGAAACAGCATAGCTATAACATAATGATATTACAGCAGGTGGAAGTTTTACAAATTAGGTTTGCTTGTAGCAGCACAAAACAGAAAATACATGAATTTTCTGGCCTGTTACCTTTCTTTTATGTAAAATAATTGCTAGCTCATAAGTTCCTGATGGTTTCTTTATCATGGTTTATGTTACTCAAATTACTATTTACTAAATGCAAGGTTTGAGCTAAATAAAACAATAAAAATAATAATAATTGTATCATATAACAACCACAGAGAAATATATGCATTAGGAATACCCCTTTAAAAAACATAAAATTCTGAACATGTAGCTGGAAGAAATATAAAAAACTTAGGAACTTGAGATATATTTGTGTTTACAAACTTAATTAGCTTCATGCTAGCTCAGCAAAGCAGTATGCAGAAGGGAATATTATCAGAAAGGGTAAAATTTTCCAGCCCAGGCAACTACTTCAGTAAATAAAAGCTGTGCATTCTTTGGGAAATACAATCACATTACTGGTGGGTGGAGAACCTTTCTTTTTAATTAAACATCTTCAAATAATTTTAAATTCATATATAGGTATAAGAAATAACACAGATAACTTTGTGCCCCTCTCCCAAGTTCCTAAAATAACAGCATCTTACAAAACTGTAGTTTAATATTGGAATCAGTATATTGATATTAGTACAGAAAGTTTTATCACCACAAGGATTCCTTACTCTTTCTTTGCCACCTTTTGTCCTGAATGGCTGACATCCATTAATCTATTCTCCATTTTTATAATTTTGTCATTTCAAAAATGTTATATATATATCAAGTTATATAATATGTGACCTTTGTGACCTTTGACTTTTTTCACACAGAATATTTCCCTGGAGACTTAGCCAAGTTGCTATATGTATCAATAATTCATTCATTTTATTGTTGAGTATTTTTGAGTATTTCTTGGTATGGGAGTATTACAGTTATGTTTAATCACTCACACATCAAAGGATATTTGGGTTGTTTCTGCTTTGGGTTTTTTATGAATAAAGATACTATTACCATTTCCATAAATATTTTTATATGAAAAAAAGTTTTAATTTCTCTGGGTAAATTTCTTTTTCTTCTTTTTTTTTGTTCTTTTTAAAGATTTATTTTTCTTACAGAGAGAGAGAGATAAAAAAGTATAAGTGGGGCGAAGGGCAGAGGGAAAGAATCTTTAAGCAGATTCCCCACTGAGTGTGGAACCTGACATGGGGCTCAATCCCACCACCCACAAGGCCACAAACTTAGCCAAAAACCAAGAGTGAGATGCTCAACCAACTGAGCCTCCCAGGAGCCCCACTCTGGGCAAATTTCTTAAGAGTGCAATGCTGGGTCTACAGTAGTTTCATGGTTAATTTTATAAGAAACTGCTGAAACTTTTTCCAGAGTGGCTATACCATTTAATATTTTCACCAGCCATGTATGAGTTACTTTATTTTACTACATCATTCCCAGAATATTGTGTTGTCATTATTTTTCTTTTATTTCTGTCATTCTGATAGGCCTATAATGATAACTCGTTATGGTTTTTATTGGCATTTTTCTAATGGCTAATGAAGTTGAATATCTCACGTGCTTGTTATCTGTATAACCTTTCTGTGAAATATCTGTTTATGCTTTTTGTCCATTTCTAATTTGACTTTTTTTTAATCATTGTGTTTTCAAAGTTCCTTTAAAATACTACTCCATTGTTGGATGTGTGGTTTTTGAGCACTTGCTCCATTTTTTAGCTTGTATTTTTATCCTCCTAGCAAGATCTTTTGCAGAATATATTTGTTAAAGATTTTATTTATTTACTTGGGAGAGAGAGAGAAAGAGAGATAGCAGTAGCAAGGTGGGGTGGAAGGGAAGAGGGAGAGCAGAGAGTCTGACTCGGGGATTTATCCCAGGACACTGGGATCATGACCTGAGCTGAAGGCAGATGCTTAGCTGATTGAGCCACCAGGTGCCCTGAGAATACTTTTTTAAAAATTTTAATGAGGTCCAAATTATTGTATGGATATTTTCTCCTTGTATGGATAATGTTTTCTGGGTTAAGTACATAATCAATATCAAGTTAATTTTTGTATGAGGTATGAAATTTAGATAGAGTGCTTTTTAAAATTTTGATTTGTTTCTGCTTTGATTTGAGGTTTTGTTGGCATTGCTTCGTTGTTGTTCTGTGTACTCTTATTCATTTATTTTTGCTTAGAGATGTCTCATTTCTCATGCATTAATTATTGAAAATTATATCCTTTCTCCTTTGATTTTCTTTTCTTTTGCCTTCTCAAATATCAATTGGGCAGATATGGATGGGTTTTGTGTTTCTGGGTTACCTTTTCTATTACATGGGTCTCTTTTTATCAATCTATTTAAAATTTTTATTTAAATTCCAGTTAATATTTGTTAAAATATTATTCAGTTAAAACATAGCATAATACTAGTTTCAGTTGTGTGATACAAAGATTCAACACTTCCATACAACACCTGGTTCTCATCATATCAAGTGTTCTCCTTAATCCCCATCACCTATGTTACACATACTCCCACCCACCTTTCTTCTGGTAACCATCAATTTGTTTGCTGTTTCTTGGTTTGCCTCTTATACTCCCCCCCACCCCCGGTGCTTATTTGTTGTTTTCCTTAACCTCCACATATTTGTGAAATCATATGGTGTTTGTCTTTCTCTGAGTGATACATAATAACTCTCTAGCCCCATCCACATCATTACAAATGGGAAGTTTCGTTCTTTTTTATGGCTGAATAATATTCCATTGTCTATACGTATACCACTTCTTTATCCATTCATCAGTCCCTGGACACTTTGGGTATTTACACAGCTTGTCTATTGTAGATAATGCTATAAATATTGGAGTGCATGTATCCCTCTGAATTCATATTTTTGTATTCTTTGTGTAAATGCCCAGTACTGCAATTGCTCTATAGTAGGGTAGTACTATTTTTCACTTTCTGGGGAACCTCAGTAACCTAGTGTTTTTCAGAGTAGCTGCACCAGTTTGCATTCCTATCAACAGTTTAAGAGGGTTCCCTTTTCTCAACATCCTTGCCAACACCTATTGTTTCTTGTATTGATTTTAGCCATACTGACTGGTGTGAAATGTTTGCTCATTATAGTTTTTATTTCTATTTCCCTGATAGTGAGTGACATTGAGCATCTTTTCATGTGTCTGTTGGCCATCTGGAAGTCATCTTTGGAGAAATGTCTATTCTTGTCTTCTGCCAAGGTTTTAATTGGATTGTTTTTGAGGTGTTGAGTTGTATGAGTTGTTTATATATTTTAGATACTAACCCTTTATCACATGTCGTTTGTAAATATTTCTCCCATTCTCTAGGTTACCTTTTAGTTCTGTTGATTAGTTTCCTTCACTGTGCAGAAACTTTTTATTTTGATGAAGTTCCAATAATTTATTTATTTATTTTTTTATTTCCCTTGCCTTAGGAGACATATCTAGTAGAAAGTTGCTACTGAGGGGGCGCCTGGGTGGCTCAGTTGGTTGGACGACTGCCTTTGGCTCAGGTCATGATCCTGGAGTCCCGGGATCGAGTCCCGCATCAGGCTCCCAGCTCTTTGGGGAGTCTGATTCTCCCTCTGATCTTCTCCTCGCTCATGTTCTCTCTCACTGTCTCTCTCTCAAATAAATAAATAAAATCTTAAAAAAAAAAAGTTGCTACTGTGGATGTCAAAGGGGTTACTGTTTGTGTTCTTTAGGATTTTAATGGTTTCATGTCTCACATTTAGTTCATTAATACATTTTTAGTTTATCCTGTTTTATCCTTTCACATGTTGTTGTCCAGTTCTCCTAAACCATTTGTTGGATATTCTTTCCTGCTTTGTTGAAGATTAATTCACTATAGAGTTATGGGTTCATTTTTGAATTTTCTGTTCTATTCTATTGATCTATGTACCTATTTCTGTGTCAGCACCATATTGTTTTGATCACTACAGCATTGTAATGTAACATGAAGTTTTGAATTGTGAAGCCCCCAGCATTGCTTTCTTTTTCAAGGTTGCTTTGCTGTTTGGAATTTTTTATAGTTTCATAGAAATTTTAGGATTGTTTTATCTAACTCTCTGAAAAACTCGTACAGTATTTGATGAGGATTGCAGTGAGTAGTATAGGCATTTTAACAATATTTACTCTGCTTCATGAGCATGGAATGTTTTTTTATTTCATTTCTTTGTGTCCTCTTTAAGTTCTTTAACCAGTATTTTATAGTTTCAGAGTACAAGTTTTTCACCTCTTTGGTTAGGTTTATTCTTAGGTATTCTGAGGTTTTTGGTGCAATTATAAATGAGATTGATTCCTTAATTCCTTGTTTTCTACTGCCTCATTATTGGTGTACAGAAATGCAACAGATGTCTGTAACATTGATTTTGTATCCTACAACTTTACTGAAATTGTGTATCACTTCTAAATAGATTTTTGTTTGAGTCTTTCAGGTTTTCTATGTAGACTATAATGTCATCTGCAAATAGTGAAAGATTGGCTTCTCCCTTGCCTATTTGGATTTATTCCTTTTATTCCTTCTTGTCTGATTGCTGTGTCTGGGATTTCCACTATGTTATTAAATAACAGTGGTAAGAGTGGACACCCCTCTCTTTTCCTTGAACGTAGAGAAAAAGGCCTCGGTTTTTCCACACTGAGGATGATATTAGCTTTGGGTTCTTATATATGGCCTTTATTATGCTGAAGTATGTTTCCTCTAAACATACATTGTTGAGGGTTCTTATCATGAATGGATGTGTACGTTGCCAAATGTTTTTACTGTATCTATTGAAATTATCATATGATTCTTATATTTTATTAATGTGGTGTATCATATTGATTGATTTGTCAATATTGAACCACACTTGGAGCCCAGGAATAAGTTCCACTTGAGTGTGATGAGTGATTCTTTAAATGTATGGTGGGGTTCAGTATGCTAGTATTTCATTGAGAATTTTTTCATCCAGGTTCATCAAGTATATATTGGCTTCTAGTTCTATTTTTTAGTGGAGTCTTTATCTGACATGTTATCATAGTAATGTTGGAGACTTAGAATGAGTGTGCAAGTGTTCCTTCCTTTTCTATTGTCCTGGAATATTTTGGAAAAAATGGGAAGTAATTTATTAAATATTTAGTGGCATTTGCCCATGAAGCCACCTGGTCCTGGACTTTTGTTTGATGGGCAATTTGTTATTACTAACTAAATTTCTTTGCTGGTTATCAGTCTATTGGAGTTTTCTATTTCTCCCTGTTTCAGTTTAATTAGTATATATTTTCTAGGAATTTATCTATTTCTTCAAAGTTGTCAAATTTTTACCATATAGATTTTCATAATATTCTCTTATACTTGTTCATATTTCTTGTTGACAGTTATTTCTTCTTTCTTATTTGTGATTTGATTTATTTGTGTCCTTTCTCCTTTCTTTTTGTAAGTCTGGCTTGAGGTTTATAAGTCTGGCTTGGTTTTATTAATTTCTTCAAAGAACCAGCTCCTGATTTCATAGATTTGTTCTATTGTTTTTAGTTTCTATATAATTTCTGCTCTAATATTTATTTTTTCCTTCTAACGACTTTAGACTTTCTTGCTCTTTTTCTAGCTCTTTTGATATAAGATTAGGTTAATTGATTTTTTTTTTTTTGCTCCTTTTCATAGGTCTGTATTATTATACACTTTCCTCTTCTGACAACTGCTGCTGCATCGCAAAAGTTTTGGATCATCATGTTTTATTTTCACTTGTTTCCATGTGATTTTCTTCTTTCTTTCTTTACCTTTTTTTTTTTTTTTAATCTTCTTGGATGACCCATGCATTCTTTAGAAGGATGTTGTTTAACCTCTATGTATTTGTGGTTTTTCCAAATTTTTTTTTTTGTGGTTGACTTCAAGTTTCATGGCATTTTTGACTGAAAATATGCATGGCATGATCTCATGTATTTTTAAATTCTTATTTATTTTTTAATTTCTTTTCAGTGTTCCAGAACTCATTGTTTATACACCACACCCAGTGCTCCATGCAATAAGTGCCCTCCATAAAACCCACCACCAGGCTCACCTAACCTCCCATGCTCCACCCCTCCAAAACCCTCAGATTGCTTTTCAGAGTCCACAGTCTCTCATGGTTTGTCTCCCCCACTGATTTCCCCCAATTCAATTCTCCTCTCCATTTCCCAATGTCTTCCATGTTATTCCTTAAACTCCACAAGAAAAATGTAACCATATGATACTTGACTCTCTCTGCTTGACTTATTTCACTCAACATAATTTCTTCCAGTCCCATCTATGCTGATACAAAAGTCTGATATTCTTCCTTTCTGATGGAGGCATAATATTTCATTGTATATATGGGCCATATATTCTTTATCCATTTGTCCATTGAAAGGCATCTTGGTTCTTTCCACAGTTGAACCACTGTGGCAATTGCTGCTCTGAACGTTGGGGTACAGATGGCCCTTCTTTTCACTACATCTGCATCTTTGGGAAAATGCCCAGTAGTGTAATTGCAGGGTCATAGAGTAGTTATTTTTAATTTCTTAAGGAATCTCCACACTATTTTCCAAAGTGGCTGCACCAACTTGCATTCCCACCAACAGTGTAAGAGGGTTCCCCTTTCTCCACATCCTCTCAAACACACGTTGTTTACTGTCTTGTTAATTATGACCATTCTAACTAGTGTAAGGTGGTATCTTGATGTGGTGTTGATTTGAAACTCCCTGAGGGCTAGTGATGGTGAACATTTTTTCATGTGTCTGTTAGCCATTTTTCTGTCCTCATTGGAAAAGTGTCTATTCATGTCTTCTGCCCATTTTTTGACATGATTATCTGTTTTGTGTGTGTTGAGTTTGAGGAGTTCTTTAGATATCCTGGATATCATACCTTTGTCTATGGTGTCATTTGCTAATATCTTCCTCCATTCCATGAGTGGCCTCTTTGTTTTGTTGACTGTTTCCTTTGCTGTGCAGAAGCTTTTGATCTTGATGAAGTCCCAGAAATTTATTTTTGTTTTAGTTTCCTTTGCCTTTGGAGACATATCTTGAAAGAAGTTGCTGTGGCCGTTGTCAAAGAGGTTACTGGCTATGTTCTCCCCTAGGATTCTGATGGATTACTTCCTCATATGGAGGTCTTTTATCCATTTCGAGTTTATCTTTGTATATGGTGTAAGAGAATGGTCGAGTTTCATTCTTCTACACATAGCTGTCCAATTTTCCCAGCATCCTTATTGAAGAGACTGTCTGTTTTCCACTGTATATTTTTTCCTGCTTTGTCGAAGATTAGTTGACCATAAAGTTGTGGGTCCATATCTAGATTCTCTACTCTGTTCCACTGGTCTATGTGTCTGTTTTTATGCCAGTACCATGCTGCCTTGGTGATCACAGCTTTGTTGCAAAGCTTGAAATCAGGCAACATGATGCCTCCAGTTTTGTTTTTTTCTTTTTCAACATTTCCTTATCAATTTGGGGTCTCTTCTTATTCCATACAAATTTTAGGATTGTTTGCTCTAGCTCTTTGAAAAATGCTGTTGGAATTTTGATCAGAATGGCATTAAAAGTATAGATTGCTCTAGTCAGAATAGACATTTTAACAATGTTTATTCTTCTGATCCATGAGCATGGAATGGTCTTCCATTTTTGGCGTTTTCCTCAATTTCTTTCCTGAGTGTTCTGTCATTCCTCGAATAAAGTTCCTTTACCTTTTTGGTCAGGTTTATTCCCAGATAGCTTATGGTTCTTGATACTATAGTAAATGGAATCAATTATCTAATTTCTCTTTCTGTATTTTTGTTGTTAGCGTATAAAAAAGCAACTGATTTCTGTACATTGATATTGTATCCGGCCACATTATTGAATTGCTAAATGAGTTTTAGAAGTGTGGGGGTGGAGTTTTTGGATTTTCCATATAAAGTATCATGTCATCAGCAAAGAGAGAGAGTTTTATTTCTTCATTGCCAATTTCAATATCTTTTATTTCTCTTTAATGTCTGATTGCTGTTGCTAGGACATCTAACACTATGTTGAATGAGAGTGGTGAGAGTGGGTATCCTTGTCGTGTTCCTGATGGTATCCTTGTCATGTTCCTGATCTCCAAGGGAAGGTTGTGAGCTTATTCCCATTGAGGATGATATTCACTGTGGGTTTTTCATAGAGAGATTTTATGAAGTTGAGGAATGTTCCCTTTATCCCTCTACTTTGAAGCATTTTAATCAGGAACAGATGCTGTATCTTGTCAAATGCTTTTTCTTCATCAATTGAGAGGACCATGTGGTTCTTCTCTCTTCTCTTATTGATTTCTTGTATCACGTTGATTGAAAGTGTAAAGACAGCTGGTGTATTCTGGATTTTTCAATTTTATTGAGGGAAGCTTGGATGGCTTGTATTTCCCCTTTAGGATAGACTTTGCTGTATCCCATATGTTTTGGACCCATGCGTCTTCTTTCTTATTGGTTTCCATGAATTGTTTAAGTTCTTTGATTTCCTGGTTGATTCAAACATTCTTAAGCAATGTGGTCTTTAGCTTCCAGGTGTTTGAATTCCTTCTGATTTTTTTTTCTTGTGACTGAGCTCGAGTTTCAAAGCATTGTGGTCTGAGAATATGCAGGGAATAATATCAGTCTTTTGGTGTCAGTTGAGTCCTGATTTGTGACCCAGTATGTGGTATATTCTGGAGAAAGTTCCACGTGCACTTGAGAAGAATGAGTATTCTGTTGTTTGAGGGTGAAATGTTCTGTAAATATCTATGAGGTCCATCTGGTCCAATGTGTCATTCAATGCTTTTGTTTCTTTATTGATTTTCTGCTTGGATGATCTGTCTATTACTTACAGTGGCATGTTAAGATCCCCTACTATTAAAGTATTCATAATCAATATGATCCTTTACCTTGATTAACAGTTGTCTTATATAATTGGCTGCTCCCATATTGGGAGCATAAACATTTATAATTGTTAAATCTTCTCGGGGGATAGTCCCTTTAAGAATCACGTAGTGTCCTTCTGTATCTCTGACTACAGTCTTTACTTTAGTCTAATTTATCTGATATGAGAATCACTACCCCAGGCTTCTTTTGAGGCCCATTGGCATGAACAATGCTTCTTCATCCCTTCACTTTCAGTCTGGATGTATCCTTAGGTTCAAAATGGGCCTCTTGTATATAACATATGGATGGTCCTGTCACTTGATCCAATCTACAACCCTGTGCTGTTTTATGGGAGCATTTAGGCCATTAACATTGAGATTGATTATTGAGAGATACGTTTTTATTGACATCGTGTTACCTATGAAGTCTTTGTTTCTATAGATTGTCTCCATAAATTTCTGTTTAATGACACTCTTGGTTTCATTCTTCTTTTATAGAATCCCCTTAATATTTCTTGTAGTGACGGCTTGGTGGTCACATACTCTTTTAAACCTTGTTGGTCTTGGAAGCTCTTTATCTCTCCATCCATTTTGAACATCAGTCCTGCTGGATAAAGTATTCTTGGCTGCATATTCTTCTCATTTAGTGCCCTGAATACATCCTGCCAGCCCTTTCTGGCTTGCCAGGTTTCCTTGCCAGGTCTGACCTTATTCAGATGGGCCTTCCTCTGTACATAAGGAATCTCTTCCCCCTAGCTGCTTTCAAGAGCTCCTGACTAAATTATGATTCATCATTTTCACAATCAGGTGTGTTGTGGTCTTTCTAGATTCTATGATCTTGGGGGGAATCCTTTTTGCCTCTAGTACATAAACATTGGTTTCATTCACCAGATTGGGAAAATTATCACGGAGAATTTGTTCAACTATATCCTCTAGTATTCTTTCTTTCTCCTTACCTTCAGGGATTCCAATAATTCTGACATTGGAACATTTCATGATGTCATTTTTTTTCTCGAATTCTCTTTTCATGGCTTCTAAGCTGTTTCTTTCAGTCCTCCTCCTGATTCTTTTTCTCTGTTTGTCCTCTAGATCACTAATTCTATCTTCTGACTTTGTTACCTTAGCTGTTAGAGAATTTAGATTAGATTGGAACTCATTGAGAGCATTGTTAACATCTTTCCTGGTGGCTTTCACTTCTGCCCTAATCGATGGTATTTTGTAATTAATGGTTTTCTCCAAATAACCACTGCCAGGATAATTGTTAGCTTGAATTCCCTTTCCGACATACTGTTTATGTCCATATCCAATAGCTATGGTGGAGAGAGCACAGTCTCTTAATTTTTTCTCTACTGGGCATTTCTCCTCCTAGTCATTCAGGTGAGAGATAGGTGAGGGGATGTGTAGTTGCATTTATCAACAGCTATCTAGGCAAGGTGCACTTGGAACACTTCTGAGCAATTGGAAGTCCCCACCAAAAAGAAAGTAAAAGGAAAAAAAAAAAGAGATAGGGGGAAAAAAAGAAAAAAAAAAAAAGAGAGATAACCCAGTCTGAATGGGCCCCAAAGGTAAGATTTATAAAGTATACAAATAAAAACACCTACAAAAGGGAAAGACAAGAAAAAGATTTTTTAAAAAGCCAAAATTAATCCCAAAAATAAGAACTACCAGAACAAAAACATATATACAGAAACACTGACAGAAGAAAAAGATGGGAAGGTGGTTATAATTTCTCAGTTTGGGTGAGGGAGGTTATTTTGATTCTTCCTGGGTGTATCTTGATATCTTTGTTAAAGAACTCAACTTTCCTGAGATAAAGGGGCATTAAAACTGGTTTATTTATAGAGGTAGTATTGATGGGGGAAAGAGGATTACCTTGAAGCTTATCTCTACATGAATATTAAAAATAAATAGAAAAGCAAAAGAAAAACACAGGTATATGTGTCATTGTGATGGTAAGTTAGCTAAAAAAATATTAAAAAATTAAAAAGAACTAGAATAGTGAGAATGAATTTAAAATAAACGTTGTGAAAAGAGTCTGGAAAAAAAATAAAAGTTGTATCTATGAAGTATACAGGTATAGGGCAGTACTGGAAGCTTAATATCTTCTTTTATCCTGATATTGGGGTTTTACAATTTTATGGGAACCCTATGGTGCTTGTCCTCTTGTGTTTGTTGTTGTTGTTGTTGTTGTTGCTGTTGTTTGTTTGTTTGTTTGGTTGGTTTTGTTTTATTCTCTTGGCTAGCTTTCTGGGGTAGAGGCCTGCCATGTGTTTTTTCAGGCAGTCTGGCTAGAGTTGAGTCCTTCTGTCCCCTATCAAGGGGCTGGGCTCTGAGGAAACCGGTTTTTCAGGCTTTTGTTCTCTGGAGGTTTTGGGGTTTTTTTTCTTTCCTCCCCTTGGCGGATTTTGGCCATTCTTCTGGGGTTTAGAGAAAAGCAAACTGCACACAGAGCTCTGTCTCAGAAAGAAGCCTCAGTCTGTTCTTTTCTGAGTGGTCCAGATGACACAGACACCTCTGCCACCTCCCACCAGCCAATCTCATCCCCAGCCACAGTCTCAGGCATCACAGGAGCTCCCACTTATCCCCTGGTGCTACTAATACCACCAACAGTATTAGTCCAGAGAGCTGACTTCCACTGGCTGCCTTTGCCATGGCTGTCTGGGCAGGTCCAGACCCTGGAGAGAGGTCCCAACCAGAGACAGTGTGCTGAGATTTTCCCATCGGCTGGGGCTGGGAGTGTTCAGACTCTCAGCTGGTCGTAGAGAACACAGACTAGCACCCGCATGGACCTCTCTCAGGGGAGTGTGTGGAGCACAATTCAGACCCCAGTCTCACAGCCCACATGTACAGTGCAAAAGGCTGTGGTTCTACAGAGTGCCTGCTGGCATACCCACCAGACTCTCTCAAGCACGCCACCATGCAGACACTCTCACGTGTGTGCTGGTGGCTCAGGGACTGAGGCCTGGATGCTTCATCACACTCTCTCTGGCACAGTGCCAGGGGTGGCCGTCCTGGGTCTGTGGGCTTAAGCCCATGCCCATAACCACCTGATTCTACCAATTTCCCCTTAAGACCTTTTGCTCTTTCTGAGTGTTTTTGTTTAATATTTTTTAATTTATTTTTTATTTATTTTCAGCATAACAGTATTCATTATTTTTGCACCACACCCAGTGCTCCATGCAATCCATGCCCTCTATAATACCCACCACCTGGTACTCCAACCTCCCACCCCCTGCTCCTTCAAAACCCTCAGATTGTTTTTCAGAGTCCATAGTCTCTTAGGGTTCACCTCCCCTTGCTAGTTTTGGGCATCCTTGAAAGTGGGCATCCTTGTCGTGTTCCTGTTCTCAATGGGAAGGCTGCGAGCTTTTTCCCATTGAGGATGATATATGCTGTGGGTCTTTCATAGATAGATTTTATGAAGTTCAGGAATGTTCACTCTATCCCTATACTTTGAAGCGTTTTAATCAGGAACGGATGCTGGATTTTGTCAAATGCTTTTTCTTCATTGATTGAGAGGACCATGTGGTTCTTCTCTCTTCTCGTATTAATTTGTTCTATCACATTGATTGATATGCAAATGTTTAACCATCCTTGTAGCCCAGGGATGAATCCCACCTTGTCATGGTGGGTAATCCTTTTTTTTTTTTTTTTTTTTAAGATTTTATTTATTTATTTGACAGAGAGAAAGATCACAAGTAGGCAGAGAGGCAGGCAGAGAAAGAGGGGAAGCAGGCTCCCTGCTGAGCAGAGAGCCCGATGTGAGGCACGATCCCAGGACCCTGAGATCATGACCTGAGCCGAAGGTAGCGGCTTAACCCACTGAGCCACCCAGGCGCCCCTGGGTAATCCTTTTAATGTCCTGTTGGGTCCTGTTTGCTAGGATCTTGTTGAGAATCTTAGCATCCATATTCATCAGTGATATTGGTCTGAAATTCTCCTTTTTGGTAGGGTCTTTGCCTGGTTTGGGGATCAGGGTAATGCTGGCTTCATAGAAAGAGTCTGGAAGTTTTCCTTCTGTTTGAAACAGCTTCAGGAGTATAGGTATTATTTCTTCTTTGAAAGTTTGGTAGAATTCCCCAGGGAATCCGTCAGGTCCTGGCCTCTTGTTTTTTGGGAGGTTTTTGATCACTGATTCAATCTCATTACTAGATATCGGTCTATTCAGGTTGTCAATTTCTTCCTGGTTCAATTTTGGGAGTTTATAGTTTTCCATGAATGCATCCATTTCATCTAGGTTGCTTAGCTTATTGGCATATAACTGTTGATAATAACTTCCGATGATTGTTTCTACTTCCTTGGTGTTCGTTGTGATTTCTCCCTATTCATTCATAATTTTATGTATTTGGGCTTTCTCTCTTTTCTTTTGGATTAGTGTGGCCAATGGTTTATCAATCTTATTGATTCTTTCAAAAAACCAGTTTCTAGTTTCATCGATATGTTCTTCTGTATCTCATCGATCTCAGCTCTAATCTTGATTATTTCCCTTCTTATGTGTGGAGTTGGTTTGATTTGTTGTTGATTCTCCATTTCTTTAAGGTGTAGAGACAGCTGCTGTGTTCTGGATTTTTCAATTTTTTTGAGAGAGGCTTGGATGGCTATGTATTTTCCCCTTAGGACTGCCTTTGCTGTATCCCATAGGTTTTGGAAGGAAGTGTCTTCATTCTTGTTGG
The DNA here is from genome assembly GCF_009829155.1 of Mustela erminea. Classification (NCBI taxonomy): domain Eukaryota; kingdom Metazoa; phylum Chordata; class Mammalia; order Carnivora; family Mustelidae; genus Mustela; species Mustela erminea. The sequence continues at coordinate 80,939,615 of NC_045635.1, read as the reverse complement.
TTTCCATTAATTGTTTCAGTTCTTCTTTGATCTCCTGGTTGATCCAAGCATTCTTAAGCAAGGTGATCTTTAGCTTCCAGGTGTTTGAGTTCCTTCTGAAATTTCCTTGTGATTGAGCTCCAGTTTCAAAGCATTGTGATCTGGGAATGTGCAGGGAATCATCTCAGTCTTTTGGTATTGGTTGAGTCCTGATTTGTGACCCAGTATGTGGTCAGTTCTTGAGAAGGTTCCATGTGCACTTAAGAAGAATTAGTATTCTGTTGTTTTAGGGTGGAATGTTCTTTATATATCTATGAGGTCCATCTATTCCAGTGTGTCATTCAATGCTCTTGTTTCTTTATTGATTTTCTGCTTTAATGATCTGTCTATTTCTGAGAAAGGCGTGTTAAGATCTCCTACTATTAATGTATTCATATCAATATGACTCTTTATCTTGATTAACAGTTTTCTTATGTAATTGGCTACTCCCATATTAGGGGCATAGATTTTATAATTGTTAGATCATCTTGGTTGATAGTCCCTTTAAGAATGATGTAGTGTCCTTCTGTATCTCTGACTACAGTCTTTACTTTAAAATCTAATTTATCTGATATGAGAATCACTATCCCAGCCTTCTTTTGAGGCCCATTGGCATGAACGATGCTTCTCCATCCCTTCACTTTCAGTCTGCATGTATCTTTAGGTTCAAAATGGGTCTCTTGTAGGTAACATATGGATGGGTCCTGTCGTTTTATCCAATCTGCAACTCTGTGCCATTTTATGGGCACATTTAGGCTATTCACATTGAGTGATTATTGATAAATACGTTTTTATTTACATCGTGTTACATTTGAAGTATTTCTTTCTGTTGATTGTTTCTATATTTCTGTTCAATGCTATTCTTAGGATTTTTCCTCTCTTATAGAACCCCCCCTTAATATTTCCTGCAGTATTGGCTTGGTGGTTTCATAATCTTTTAAGCCTTGCCGGTCTTGGAAACTCTTTATCTCTCCATCCATTTTGAATGTCAGTCTTGCTGGATAAAGTACTCTTGGCTGCATGTTCTTCTCATTTAATGCCCTGAATATGTCTTGCCAGCCCTTTCTGGCTTGCCAGGTCTCTGTGGACATGTCTGATGTTATTCTGATGGGCTTTCCCATCAGGAGCCTCTCTGTCCTAGCAGCTTTCAAGAGATTATACTTACAATTATACTTACAATTATGATTCCTCAATTTGACTATCAGGTGCCTTGATTTTTTTGGAATCTATAATGGTGGGTGGAGACCTTTTGGCTTCTAGTACATGAACACTGTTTCCATTCACGAGATTGGGAAAATTTTCTGGAAGAACTTTTTCCACTATATCTTCTAGACTTCTTTCTTTCTCCTCCCCTTCAGGGATTCCAATAATTCTGATGTTGGTACGTTTCATGGCATCATTTATTTCTCTGATTCTGTTTTCATGGTTTCTAAGCTGTTTGTTCCAGGCTTCCTCCTGATCCTTTCTCTCCATCTGTTTGTCCTCCAGATCACTAATTCTATCTTCTGTTTCAGTTACCCTGTCTTTGAGAGAGTTTAGATTAGATTGGAACACATTGAGAGCATTGTGAATCTCAGCTCTGGTAGCTTTAACTCTGCCCTAACATTGTGAACATCATCTTTGGTCGCTTTCAGCTCGGCCTTAATCAATTCCGTTTGGTCATCCATGGCTTTCTCCAACCTAGCTATTGCCTGGATAATTGTTAGCCTGAATTCTCTTTCCGACATATTGTCTATGTTGATAGCCATTAGATCTGTTGCAGAAGGTCCATCCTCTGTATTTTTCTTCTGTTGGGCATTCCTCCTCCTATTCATTTTGGTGAGAGATGGCTGAACAGATGAACTGGATGTAACGACCATGGTAAAGTGAAGGTGCACCCTGGAACACTTCTGAGCAATCAGGATTCCCCACCCAAATGAGAGACAAAAGAAAAAAAAAAAGAAAAAAAGAGAGACAGGAAAGAAAGGGAAGATGAAAGAAAAGGTTCAGCCCAAATGGGCCCCAAAGTATGATTTATGAAGTATACAAACAAAAACAAACAAACAGAAAGACTGATAAAATTATTCAACAAGAGAAAAAATATATATATACAAATAAAGGAGAACCTTGTCAAAAGTATAAGTATAAAGTATAAGTATAAGTATACTTATACTTAAAGTATAAGTATAAAGTATAAGTATATAAAGTATAAGTATAAAAGTATAAGATTTATATACTATCAGGACAAACACAAAATCACAGAAACAGTGGTGGAAGAAACGGTTGGGAGAATGGTTATAAAATCTCAGTGTGTGTGAGGAAGGATGTTTTGATTCTTCCTGGATTTTTATTGATATCTTTATTAAAGGATTCAACTTTCCTAAGATAAGGGGTGATTAAAAATTGGTTTACCCATGGGGTAGTATTGATTGGGGAAAGGGGATTACTTTGTAGTTAAACTCTATATGAATATTAGAAAATAAAAATAAAAAGGAATAAACTAGACTAAACTAAAATTTAAAAAAAAGAAATTCAAAAAATAGAAATGCAAAAGAAAAACACAGGTGTATGTATCAAAAAGTTCAGGTTAGAAGGTTATTATGGTATTTGATGTACTGGACAGCTCATTGTGATGGTAAATAGGTTAAAAATTATCTATATTAAAAAAATGAACCAGAATAGTGGGAACAAGTTAAAAATAAAAGTTGTCCTATGAAGTATTGGTGGTTGTTCTCTTGCAGTCTTTTTTTTTTTTTTTTTTTTCTTTCTTGGTTTGTTTTCTGGGGGAGAGGCCTGCCACGTGGGTTTTCAGTCAATGATGTTCCCTGAGTTAAGTCCTCCCGCCCCTCTCAAGGTGGTGGGCTCTGAGGAAACTTTTTCTTCAGGCTTTTGTCCTCTGGCGGTTTTTATGTTTGTTTACTTTTTTTTTTGTCTCACCTTGACCGCATTTGATGTTTTTTGTAGTTTTAGAGGAAAACAAACTGCACTCTGACCTTCCTCTCAGAGAGAAGCCTCAGTCTGGCTGCAGAGCCCAAATAAGTTCCCCCCTTGGCCGCGCTGGCAGAGCAGGTTCCGAGTCCTGGTCCCTGGGGACGCAGGATCTTTTGCTTGTACCCAAAACCACAGCAGCAGTGGCTGTCTGGGAGCTCCAGACCACCAGAGAGGTTCCAGGCAGCGATCACACACTGAGATTTTCCCATTGGCCCGGGCTGGTACTGCCTGGTCTTTCTGTGTATAAGAGCACCCGGCTTGCACGCACCTCTTTCGGGTGAGGCTGTGGGTCGCACGCGCATCTCAGGCTCTGAGAATGGGGCACAGGTTTCGAAAGCACCAGGCTGGGCCTTCACGCACCTCTCTCAGCGGAGAGTTTGGGGTACGCGTCTTAGGTTCTGAAACAATGGTGTGGGTCAAAGAGCGCTGGCTGGGCCTTTGTACCTCTCCTAGGGGAAGATGAGGGGTGTGCGTATCTCAGGCTCTGTAGCAGGGCTCATGCGTTCTGCCATCTGGCATGGCTCCCATCCCCTCACAGGAGCCAGAATCCATGCATTCTCAGGCACACTGTTGTCTTAGGGGCCAAGACCTGGTTTCTCCGCCGCACTCTCTCTGGCTCAGTGCCAGGGGAGGCTGTCCTGGGGTGGGGGACTTAAGCCCCTGTCCCTAGCAGCCCCGATTCCCACAATCTCCCCCCACCCCGTGATCCTTTGTTCTTTTGGAGTGCTTTCAACCAGACTCCAAGTTAATGCTGGTCCCCAGAGGCAGAGTACTCTCGGATTGCGGTATTACTTTCCAACCGGTCACCTCTGGTGGTTCCCTCCCCCTTTTGTTTATCTTCCGATATCAGTCCGCAGTTCCCACAACGCTTTACCTGCCCACTGGCATCTTCTTCCCCTGTAGAGATCCAGATGTGTATAATTCTGATCTCAGGCTGATTTCATGGGTTATCAGAGTTCTTTGGTAGGTAATCAGCTCACTTTAGGTTACTGGTTGAAAAGGTGCCTCCTCTTACTTCCCCACTATCTTGTCTCCCCCTCTGATTTATTCTTTTTTTAACTCTCTCTCTCTCTCTCTCTTTTTTTTTTTTAAGACTGTATTTATTTGTCAGAGAGAGAGAAAGCACAAGCAGGGAGAGCAGCAGGCAGAGGGAGAAGCAGGCTTCCTGTCGATCAAGGATCCTGACATGGGACTCTATCCCAAGACCCTTGGATCATGACCTAAGCTGAAGGTGATCTCTTAACCTACTGAGCCACCCAGGTATCCCTAACTCTTTTTATTTTTTTTTTAATATTTTATTAATTTAACTGACAGAGAGATACATAGATAGTGAGAGAGAGTGAGGAGCCCTACGCAGAGCTTGATCCCAGAACCCCGGGATCATAACCTGAACTGAAGGCAGTTGCTTAAGCAACAGAGCCACCCAGGTGCTCCTCTTTTTTTAACTCTTTTATGTCTGTGGTAAGGGCCTCCGTGTGTCTTCTATTCTTTTCTGAAACCCAATAGGTATCCTTATGATTGTTGTTTAAAATTTTCCATCAAGTTTTTACTTACATCTGTTTCATTTAGATCTCTGGCCATGGCCTTTATTACTGGCCTTGACTTGGGATGGATTCTTCCATCATGGCATTTTGTCTAAGTTTATACCTTCTTCAGTGTTAGAAAAGCCAGTTGTTTCCTATTCCTGTGAATAATGGTTTTGTGAAAAAGAGATCACGTAGTGGCCAGTGCCTGGGCTTTAGAGAGTGTATCTGATTTGTGCTGTTTGTGCTCTGCTGTTGTGCTTCGACTGCTTTATTCTTCAGAACAGTCATTTACAGAGGAGCTCCTTGCCTGTGGTGGGCAGAATTTGGTCCTTGACTAGAATATGATGAGTTTAATGAGGTGTGAACTTGTCTGTTTATTCAATGCAACCCAATACTACTTCAACTAGAAAAGAAGCCTTGCACAATCTTGTCAGGAGATGTGATGTTGGTAGTGGATTCTTCTGGTCTTCTGAGGAAGGGGCCTGTAGTGATGGGATTCAGGCAGCTTGACTGAGAAGGGCACTCCTTCCAGAGTGCAGGGGTGAGAGACCTGTAAGTTAGGCAGGCTGTGTTGGCCCTGTGCTATTTCCTGCAGGTACCTCTGTTTTTATGCTGGGGGAGGGAAGGAAATGATACCAGCTAGCTTCTTTTTCCCCAGAGAGGGGTCTCTGTTCAAGCAGTTCTCACGGAAGCATTCAGAGAACATTAAATTATCTCCCCAATGTGTGTCCCAGGCAGTTTCTTTAGATTGCTGTTTCCACACTGTCTGCCTCTAGGTTTTTTGCCTACCTTCTCTCTAGGAACAGTGCAGTGACCTCTTAACTCTATTTCTGCCAAGGCTACCGACCTTTAAAACCCTAGGCTTTAGAGATGTGATGTGGACAATGGCTTGTACTGATCTTTCTGGGGAGGGGCCTGTTGCACTGGGAATTGGGGAGCTTGACTGAGTAGAGCATTCTTACCAGAGTACAAGGCTATGGGACTTCTTGTGAACAAGTTAAGCAACTTGTGTCAGCCCTGCCACATTGATTTTTTAATGTTGAGGCAATCTTGCATACTTGGAATAAATCCTGCTTGGTCATATTGCATAATTCTTTTTATACATTGCTGATTTAAGTTTCCTTATATTGATTTTTTTTAATTAAGTTCATGAGAGATATTGGTTTGTAACTTTCTTTTGGCCCCTGCTTTTGTCTGGTTTTATTATTAGTTTATAATGACTTCATAAAATTAATTGAGAAGTGTTCTCACCAGTTTCCTGGAAGAACTTGTTGTATTATAAGCACTAAAATTTCAAAAGCGCCTTTCTAACTTTGAGGATCACATGGCCTCAAAGGCTTAGCCATGCATTCTCCTGGCTTCACCAGATAGAACCCCAGTCCAGAGGGAAATTTTCTTGACCTAGCTAGTTACCTTATCAACTAGACCAGCTGTTTCCCACCCAATCCTTAAACTAATGTGTTTCACCTTACTGTGTGCCCTTGGAATTATTCAAACAAGAAAATTATGTCCTCATCCTTCTCAAAACAACAAAAACAAACAAAGATTACATCACCCTCTAGTTACTATAAGACCTGCTTTCTACAGCCCTTAATGGTTCAGTCTATTCCCAAGTACAATCCTTGTGTTGCCCTGCATGGTTTGCAGTGTTTTTCTGCCCCCGGATGTGAGTGTATGTCACTAATAAACTGCAAACATAATCTGTCCATTTTTGGATGTTGGATGTTCTGCCATCTCTTATTGGGTGGGAGCCCCTCCTTCACCAACAGTATGGATAGAAAGTAATTAAACAATTGTGTACTGTTGGTATTCATAAATATTTTATAAAATTGTCCAGTGGAACCATCTGGTACTGGAATTTTGTTTGAAGTTTTTAAATTACAAATTATGTGTTCTTAACTGTTATGACTTTTTACACTATTTCATCTTAGTTGAGTTTTGGTAGTATGTGATTTTCAAAGAATTGGTCGATTTCTTTTAAGTTACCCAATTGATTACCATAATTTTTAAAATTATTCTAATTTTTTTTTTGATAGTTGCTAGTTCTGTGGTGACATCCCTGTTTTGCTTCTGACTTTGGTTATCAGTGTCTTTTCTGTTCATACCTTTTTCAGTTTTGCTAGAGATTTATGACCTGTATCAAAATTTCTGAATACCTAACTAATGGTTTGTTTTCTTTATTATTCTCCTGTTTGTAGTCTCATTGATTTCTGCATATATATATATATATATATATTTGCTTGTTTTTGGTTTCCTTCTCATCTCCTTCTTTCTTAACATTTTTTTTTATACCATAAATTTCCTTATGGCACTGCTGTAGTTATGTCCCCAAATTTTTATCACTTTTATTTTTATTTTCATCTAGTTCTGCTTAGCATTTTCTTTTCTTTAGATTTCACTTTGGTCTCTTTCCTTCGAATTTCCTCTTTGGTTTCTTTTTTTTTTATTTCTTTTTTTTAATTAAGATAAAATTGACATATACTATTATATTAGTTTCAGGTGTACAACATAATGAATCACCATTTGTATATATTGTAAAATAATCACAACAATAAGTCTAGTTATCATCCATATCACACACAGTTAAATATGTTTTCTATGATGAGAAGATTTAAGATCTACTCTTTTTTTAAAGATCTTAATTTAATTAATTTTTTTTCATTGTTCAAGAGTCATTTTTTATGCACCACATCCAGTGCTCCATGCAATACATGCCTCCTTAATACCCACCACCAGGCTCACCTTCTAAACTTCCACCACGCTCCCCTCTAAAACCCTCAGTTTGTTTCAGGGGGGCCACAGTCTCTCATGGTTCATCTCCCCCTCCGGTTTCCCCCAATTCACTTTTTCTTTCCTTTTCCTAATGTCCTTCATGTTATCCTTTATGTTCAACAAGAAATAGAAACCATATGATAATTGACTTTCTCTGCTTCACATATTTCACTCAGCATAAACTCCTCCAGTCCCAACCATGTTGATGCAAAAGTTGGGTATTCATCCTTTTTGATGTCTGAGTAATATTCCATTGTATATATGCACCACATCTTCTTTATGCATTTATCTTTGAAGGACATCTCAGCTCATTCCACAATTTGGCTATTATGCACATTGTTGTTATGAGCACTGTGGTACATACAGCCCTTCCTTTCACTACATCTGTGTCTTTGGGGTGAATATCTAGTAGTGCAATTGCAGGTCATAGGGTAGTTCTATTTTTAATTTCTTAAGGAATCTTCACACTGTTTTCCAAAGTGGCTGCACCAACATGCATTCCCACCAACAGTGTAAAGAGGATTTCCCTTTCTCCACATCCTCTCCAACTTTTGTTGTTACTGCCTGGTTAATCTTTCTCATTCTACTGGTATAAGAAGAGATCTTAATGCAGTTTTTATTTTAATTTCCCTGATGGCTAATGTTGATGAACATTTTTTCATGTGTCTGTTAGCCATTTGTATGGTTTCATGGAAGAAATGCCTGTTCATATCTTCTGCCCATTTTTGGACTTGATTATCTTTTTTTGGGGGGTGTTGGGTTTGAGGAGTTCTTTAGAGATTTTGGATATCAGCCATTGACTGTAGTGTCATTTGAGAATCTCTTCTCCCATTCTGTGTGTTGCCTCTTTGTTTTGTTGACTGTTTTCTTTGCTGTGTAGAAGCTTTTGATCTTGGTGAAGTCCCAAAAGTTCATTTTTGCTTTTGTTTTCTTTGCCTTTGGAGACATGTCTTGAAAGAAGTTGCTGTGGCCAATGATGAAGAGGTTACTGCGTATGTTCTCCTCTAGGATTTTGAAGGATTCCTGGCTCACATTGAGGTCTTTCATCCATTTTGAGTTTATCTTTGTGTATGGTGTAAGAGAATAGTCAAGTTTCATTCTTGTATATATAGCTGTCCAATTTTCCCAGCACCATTCATTGAAGAGACTATCTTTTTTCCACTGTATATTTTTTTCTTACTTTGTTGAAGATTAGGTAACTATAGAGATGTGGGTCCATATCTGGGATCTCTACTCTGTTCCACTGGTCTATGTGTCTGTTTTTATGCCAGTACCATGCTGCCTTGGTGATCACAACTTTGTAGTAAAACTTGAAATCAGGCAACATGATGCCCCCAGCTTTGGTTTTCTTTTTCAATATTTTCTTGGTGATTCAGGATCATTTCTGGTTCCATATAAATTTTAGGATTGTTTGTTCAAGCACTTTGAAAAATGCCAGTGGTTTTTTATCAGGATGGTGTTGAAAGTATAGTTTGCTCTGGGCACCATAGACATTTTAACAATGCTTGTTCTTCTGATCCGTGAGCATGGAATGTTTATCCATCTTTTTGTGTCTTCTTCAATTTCTTTCAAGAGTGTTATGTAGATCCTCAAGCACAGATCCTTCACCTGTTTGGTTAAGTTCATTCCCAGGTATATTATAGCTTTTGGTGCTATTTAAAATAGAATCAATTCTCTAATTTCCCTTTCTACAGTTTCGTTGTTAGTGTATAAGAAAGCAACTGACTTCTGTGCATTCATTTTGTAACCTGGCACGTTACTGAATTGCTGTATGAGTTCTAGTAATTTGGGGGTGGGGTCTTTTGGGTTTTCCGCATTAAGTATCATTTCATCTGTTAAAAGAGGGAGTTTGACTTCTTGATTGTCAATTTGAATACATTTTATTTCTTTTTGTATTCTGATTGCTGTTGCTAGGACTGCTAGTACTATGTTGAACAACAGTGGTGAGATTCGGCATCCTTGTATTCTTGATCTCAGTTGGAAGGCTCTCAACCTTTCCCCATTGAGAAAGCTATTTGCACTAATTCTATCTTCTGTAGATAGATTTTATGAAGTTGAGGATTATTCCTTCTATCCTTATACTATGAAGACTTTTAATCAAGAAAGAATGCTCTATTTGTCAAATGTTTTTTCTGCATCAATTGAGAGGACCATGTGGTCCTTTTCTCTTCTTTTATAAAACACATCGATTTATTTGTGAATGTTGAACCACACTTGCATCCCAGGAATAAATCCCACTTGGTCATGGTGGATAATCTTTTTAATATACTGTTGTATCCTATTAGCTAGGATCTTGTTGAGAATCATGGCATTCATATTCATCAGGGATATTGGTCTGAAATTCTCCTTTTTGGTGGGGTCTTTGACTGGTTTGGGGATCGAGGCCATGTTGGCCTCATTGAAAGAGTCTGGAAGTTTTCCATATGTTTCTATTTTTTTTGAAACAGCTTCAGGACAATATGTATTATTTCTTCTTTGAATGTTTGGTAGAATTCCCCAGGGAATCCATTGGGTCCTGGACTCTTGTTTTTTGGGAGTTTTTTGATCATTGCTTCAATGTCATTACTAGATACTGTTCTATTCAGGTTCCCAATTTCTTCCTGTTTCATTCTTGGAAGTTTGTAGGTTTCCAGGATTGTCTCCATTTCTTCTAGGTTTCTTAACTTATTGGCATATAGCTGTTGATAATAATTTCTGATGATTGTTTCTATTTCCTTGGTGTTAGTCATGATCTCTCACCTTTCATTCACAATTTTATTAATTTGGGTCTTTTCTCTTTTCTTTTGGATTAATATGGCCAATGGTTTATTGATCTTTTTGATTCTTTCAAAAAACCCGGTTCTAGTTTCATTGATGTGTTCTACTGTAGCTCTGGTTTTTAATTCTTTGATCTCTGCCCTAATCTTTATTTCATTTCTTTTGCCTGGGGTTGGCTTAATTTGTTATTGGTTATCCAGTTCTTTAAGGTGTAAAGATAGTTTGTGTATTCAGCATTGTTTTTTTGTTTGTTTGTTTCTTTGTTTGTTTGTTTTGTTTTGTTTTGAGTTAGGCTTGGATGGCTATGCATTTCCTCCTTAGGACCGCTATGCCATATTTCATAGGTTTTGGACTGATGTGTCTTCATTCTCATTGGTTTACATAAATTGTTTAAGTCCTTTTTTTGATTTCCTGGTTGATACAAAAATTCTTGAGAAGGTTGATCTTTATCTTCCAAGTGTTTGAATTCCTTCCAAACTTTTTCTTTTGATTGAGTTCTAGTTTTAAAGTGTTGTGGTCTGAGAATATGCAGGGAATAATCTCAGTATTTTGGTGTTGGTTGAGCCCTGATTTGTGACCCAGTATGTGGTGTATTCTGGAGAAAATTCCACATGCACTTGAGAAGAATGAATATTCTATTGTTTTAGGGAGGAATGTTCTGTATATACCTATGATGTCCATCTGGTCCAATGCGTCACTCAAAGCTCTTGCTTTTTGTTGATTTTATGCTTATATGATCTTTCTGTTGCTGAGAGTGTCATCTTAAGAACCCTTACAATTAATGCATTCCTATCAATATGTCTCTTTACTTTTTTATATAAATTAATTTATTTTCAGAAAAACAATATTCATTATTTTTTCACCACACCCAGTGCTCCATGCAATCCGTGCCCTCCATAATACCCATCACCCGGTACCCCAACCTCCCACCCCCCCCGCCACTTCAAACCCCTCAGATTGTTTTTCAGAGTCTATAGTCTCTCATGGTTCATTTCCCCTTCCAATTTCTCCCAACTCCATTCTCCTCTCTAACACCCCCTGTCCTCCATGCTATTTGTTATGCTCCACAAATAAGTGAGACCGTATGATAATTGACTCTCTCTGCTTGACTTATGTGTCTCTTTATTTTGATTAAGAGTTGGCTTATGTAGTTTTTGCTCCTAATTTTTCCTTTTCTCTTTTATTTGGATCAGGCTTTTTTTTTTAAATAGGCTTATTTTAACAAATCTAAGCACACCTTGATAAAGGTCCAAACACTCTCTACTGCAAGCAAGGAGGAGCTGTATAGAGGGTTGACCTGTGGGAAAGAGCAGACAAAATACAATACCAGAGTGCAAACAGCATACACTGGAAATTCTTTCTGAGGTGCTACACCCTGGACAGTGTATGACCCCTTTTAAATATGGCATTACTCTCAGGAGCAGGAAATATAACAAGCTTTCATTACACTAAAAAACAAAACAAACAAACAAAAATACTAGACAAAATGACAAGATGGAGCAATCTTCCCCAAAAGAAAGATAAAGAGGAAATTATAGCCAAAGATTTGCTCTAAACAGATACAAGTGATATATCTGAATAAGAATTTAGAAAAACAGCAAAAGAATACTAGCCAAGCTTGAAAAAAACATAGAAAACATCAGAGAAATGCTTACTGCAGAGAAAAGAGACCTAAAAAGTTCTTAATCAACAAAGGTAGACACATAATGTTAGGGGCAGATGTGTCCACAGAAATTGGGCAGGTCAGTAGAGAGTGACATGATATATTCAATGTAGTAAATGGGAAAAATATGAAGCCAGTAACACTTTATCCAATAAGGTTGTCATAAGAACAGGAGAGATAGTTTCCTAGACAAACAAAAATTAAAGGAGTTCATGAACATCAAACCAGGTCTGCCAGAAATATTAAAGGGGGACATTTGAGTGACAAGAGAGACCAAAACTAACAAAGATTAGAAAGGAACAGAGAAAATCTATAGGAACAAGACTTTATAGGTAACGAAATGGCCCTAAATTCATATCTATCAATAATGATTCTGAATGTAAATGGACTAAATGCTCCAATCCAAAAAACAAACAAACAACAAATAAACAAAAACATAGGATATGAGTGAAAGCATGTGATAATTGTCTTTCTTTGCTTGACTTATTTCACTTAGCATAATCCTTTCCAATTCTATCCTTGTCAATGCAAATGGGGACCATGAGAGACTATGGACTCAGGGAAATAAACTGAGGGTTTCAGAGCAGAGGAAGGTGGGAGAACATATTAGTTTGGTGATGGGTATTAAGGAGGGCATATATTGCAATGAGCACTGGGTCTTATATGCAAACAATGAATCATGGAACAAACTAGATTTTAAAACAATGATTGTAATAAGAGATAAGAAGGGACTACATTGTAATTAAAGGTGTATCCAGAAAGAAGATCTAAATATTGTAAATATTTATGCTCCCAAGTTAGGAGGACCCAAATATATAAATCAATTAATAACAAACTTAAAATCATTAATAATAAAACAATGATAGTAGGGGATTTTAATACCTCACTTATAGCAATGAACAAATTATCTAAGCAACAATCCAACAAGAAATCAATGTCTTTGAATAACACACTGGACCAGATGGACTTAACAGATAAATTGAGAGCACATCATCCTAAAGGAGCAGAATACACATTTGTTTTGAGTGAACATATAACATTCTCCTGAATAGATTATGTACTATGTCACAAATCAAGATTCAATAAATACAGAAAGACTGAGATTATACTATGCATATCTTCAGACCACAATGCTATGAAACTTGAAGTTACTCACAAGAAAAAATTTGGAAAGGCCACAAATACATAGAGGTAAAGAACATCCTTCAAACAATGAATGAGTTAACCAGGAAACAAGAGAAGGAAATAAGAGAAATGACTGGAAAGTAAAAGAAGAAATTAAAAAATATATGGAAGCAAATGAAAATGAAAACACAACAGTCCAAAACCTTTAGGATGCAGCAAAGGCACCCCTAAAAGTCTAAAATACACAACCTAAATTTACACCTAAAGTAGCTGGAAAAAGAACAGAAAATAAAGTCTAAAAACAGCAGAAGAAAGGACATAATATTAGAGCAGAAATAATTGACATAGAAATTAAAAATAGTAGAACAGATCAACAAAAATATAGCTGGTTCTTTGAAAAAATTAACAAAACTGATAAACCTTTAACCAGATTTATCAAAAACAAAAGAGAAAGGACCCTAATAAATAAAATCATGAATGGAAGAGGCGAGATCACAACCAACATCAAAGAAATACAAATAATTATATGAAAATATTATAAACAGTTATATGCTACCAAATTGGGCAATTTGATAGAAATGGATAAATTCCTTGAGACATATAAACTGCCAAAACTGAAACAGGAAAAAGTAGGAAATGTGATCAGACCCATAACCAGCAAAGAACAAAGAAATTGAATCAATAATCAAAAATCTTCCAATAAACAAAAGTCCGGGGCTGGATGGCTTCCCAGAGGAATTATACCAAACATTTAAAGAAGAATTCATACTTATTCTAAAACTTTTCCTAAAAAGAAAAGAAAAGAGAAGTTCTAAAATCATTCTATGAAGCAGCATTACCTTGATTATAAAACAAGATGAAGGCTCCCAGTAAAAAGGACAATTAGAAACAAATATTCCTAATGAACATGGATGCAAAAATATTAAACAAGATACTAGCAAATTGAATCCAACAGTATGTTAAATGAATTTTTCACCATGATCAAATGGGACTTAATCCTGGGTTGCAGGGGTGGTTCAATACCCAGAAATTAATTAATGTGATATACCACATTCATAAGATAAAGTATAAGAACCATACAATTCCCTCAAAGTTGCAGAAAAAAAGTGACAAAATACAGCATAATTTCTTGATCAAAATCCTCAAGAAAGTAGTTATAGAAAGAATGTACCTCAACATCATAAAGCCCATACACAAAAGACCCACACATAATAATATCTTCAATGGAAAGAAAAAAAAAAAAAAAACAAGAACAAACTGAGAGCTTTCCCTTCGGGTCAGGAACAGGATAGAGATTTCTGTCATCATTGTTATTCAACACAGTAGTGGAAGTTTTAGCCTCAACAATCATATAGCAAAAAGAAATAAAAGATGTCCAAGTCTTCAAAGTCAAACTTTCACTCTTTGCAGTTGACATTATACTCTATGTAGAACACCTGAAATATTACACCCAGAAAAATGCTATAAATGATATTTGAATTCAGCAAAGTTACAGGATATAAAATCAATGTACAGAAATCTGTTGCATTTCTATATATGGATAATTCAGCAGCAGAAATAGAAATCAAGAAATGGATCCCATTTACAATTGCACCAAATACCATAAGATGTCTAGGAATAAACCTGAATGAAGAGGTAAAAGATCAGTACTCTGAAAACTATAGAACACTTATAATAGAAATTGAAGGTGACACAAAGATATGGAAAATAATTTGATGGTCATGGATTGGAAGAACAAACATTGAGGAGGCAAGATGGTGGAAGAGTAGGGTGCCTCATTTCACCTGGTCCCTCAAGTTTTGCTGGATGTCTATCAAACCATTCTGAACACCCACAAATTCAGCCTGAGATGTAAGAAAATATATCTGGAACTCTACAAGCAGATTAAAGACTGTTTTTTGCAAGGTAGGAGGTGCAGAGTTGTGAAGCTGTGAGGAAATATTGGAAGATAAATGGAACAGGGAGTGAGTCTTCACAAGCTGGCTACTGTAAAGTAATATAACACTGGACCACAAATATAGAACCTTTAGAAATCTGTTCTACTGAGAGACATACCTTTTTGAAAGGGGCTCAGAGGATGAAAGGGGCAGAATTCTATGGGTCATTGTGGTCTCAGGATCCTAGGAGGCACAGAGAGAATGGGGGTGCCTGAGCCAATAGAGTGTTCAAGCTATGGAGCAGGGAAACTGGTTATGGTCAGCTCTGGCTAGGCCAGACCAGTAGAAGGACTGCTCTTTGCCTGAGTACACTGAAAAGGACTGGAATGTATGGGCTATTTAACAATCCCTGGGAGGGAAAAAACAGCTGTGCCACAGCTAAGCAACACCTCTCAGGGTGGTAGTGGCCCTGGAAAGAACAGTAGGGAAGCACCCAGTGGTGACCTCGCAGCATAGGAAAAGGGTGCATGCACGAGCCCACAACAGCTTGCAGTCAGAAAGACACAAAGTGCAGTGATGCTCCCAGGTCCCTGGGATGTCCCCTGGAAGGACTGCAGTGGGCATGAACTGTGGAACACTGCAGACTTTGGCACACATAGAAGTGGAAACTGTTTGACCCAGAGGATTTATTGAAGAGGGTCACTGCAATTTTGTGGCTCTGGGCCAGATTTCCAGGCATGGCCTTTTTTTCTCTGACCCTCTGAAGATGCCAGGAAAGCCACCATGGGAAAAAAAAAAAGAAAAGAAAGAAAAGCCACACAGATGACCAGTGTACTTTGAGCCCATCCCCCTGACAAGGGGTGGGACAATGCCGCCCAGGCAAAGACAACTGAGAAGCAGCACAAGCACAGAGGCCCCTCTCCCAGAAGACAGACTGGAAAAACAGGTGAATGACAAGTTTATGGACATCATGAGACTGTAAAACTCCAGCGCCATCGAAAATAGTATACAGAGCTCCAGGTACTTCCTCACAAATCATTTTCCTTCAGTCTAAAACTTCCCATTTCTTATATTTTCTGTTTTTTTTTTTTTTTTAATACCATTTTCTTGTTTCAACCAGATTCTCATTTTACCAACTTAGGTTTTTAAGTCACTTTTTAATTTTTTTTTTTACATATACATTTTATTTCTATATGCTTCATTATATTCCTTTTTTTCACTCTA
Source organism: Mustela erminea (assembly GCF_009829155.1). Lineage (NCBI taxonomy): Eukaryota > Metazoa > Chordata > Mammalia > Carnivora > Mustelidae > Mustela > Mustela erminea. Next base: position 80,923,683 of record NC_045635.1, on the reverse strand, counting down.
CTCAATTACATATATATATATCTATATCTACATAGATATAGATATATATACACATACATATATATGAGAGAAAGTCTTGCGTTCTTTGCAATTTTGGGATGTAGAGTCTTCTAACACACAGACCAAAACTCATTCAGGAACAAGTGAATCACCCTGCTTTGTCCACCCTGTGACATTATAGTCTCTCCCCACCCCCTTCTTCATATTGTTTTGTTTTGTTTTGGCTTTGTTTGCTTTTCTGTGGTGGCTTGTGACCACTTCAGATTTTTCTAGGGTATATTTTGCTTGGGTCATGGTTGATATTTTGGACTCTGTTCATTCACTCACCCATTATTCCCTGGGCAAAATGACTAGGAGGAAGAACTGAAAACAAAAGAAAGAATCAGAGGCAATATTCTCTGTCACAGAGATAAATGATATGGCTATAAGTAAGATGTCAGAGATGGAATTCAGGATAGCAATTATAAAGTTAATAGCTAGGATTGAAAAAAACATAAGTGAAATTACAGAATCTCTAAGAGTGAAAATGAGATCTAATCAGGCTGAAGTTAAAAATGCTATGAATGAGATGCAATTCAAATTGGATGCTCTAACAGCTAGGGTCAATGAGGCAGAAGAATAAGTGATCTAGAAAAGAGGCTGATGGAAAGGAAGGAATGTGAGGAAAAAAGAGAAAGACAACTAATAGTCCATGAACAAATGCTTGAAGAATTTAGTGCTTCTTGAAACCGACCAATGTCAGAATTTTGGGGATGTCAGTGGGGTGGAAAGGAAGAGAGGACCAGAAAGTTTATTAGAGTAAATCATAGGTAGGAACTTCCCTAATCTGGGGAAGGCAACAATCATTCATTTCCAAGAGACGGAGAGGATCTCTCCTAAAATGAATAAAAATAGTTCAAACCCCTGACATAATAGTGAATCTTGCAAGTCTTAGAGCTAAAGAAACTATCTTGAAAGCAGTGAGGGAGAGAAGGTCCCATATCTATATATCTATATATCACTACTTCATTACCCATACATCAGTTGATGGCTTTTCTAAAATCATCATAACCATAATGGCTTTTCTAAAATCATCAGAATATATTATATATATATATATATATATATATATATATATATATATATATATACCACAAAATATAATAAATCATCATAATAAATAACATCATAATAAAAACAAAATAAATAAAATCATCAAAATAAAAATCATCATAATAAAATCATCAGAATATATATATACTGATGATTTCTTTAAATTGTTTTTATTTTCAGCATAACAGTATTCATGATGGTTTTATTATGATTTTATTTATTTTGTTTTTATTATGATTTTATTATTTATTATGATGATTTATTATATATTGGTATACCACCTATATATAATGGGATATTATTCAGCCATTAAACTTTTTTTAAAGATTTTTATTTATTTATTTGACAGACAGAGATCACAAGTAGGCAGAGAGGCAGGCAGAGAGAGGAGGAAGCAGGCTCCCTGCTGAGCAGAGAGCCCGATGCGGGTCCTCGATCCCAGGACCCTGAGATCATGACCTGAGCCGAAGGCAGATGCTTTAACCCACTGAGCCACCCAGGCACCATTATTCAGCCATTAAAAAGAATGAAATCTTGACACTTGCAACAACATGGATGGAGCTAGAGTGTATTAAGGGAAATAAGTCTGTCAGAAAAAGACAAATACCATATGATTTCACTTATATGTGGAATTTAAGAAACCACAGAGATGAACATAGGGGAAGGGAAGGAAAAATAAAATAAAAAGAGAGGGGGAGGTAAACCATTAGAGGCTTTTAGCTGTATAGCACAAACTGAGAATTGCTGGAGGGGATAGTCTGTATGGGAGATGGGCATTAAGGAGGGCACTTTTTAATGAGAATTGGGTGTTATGTGTAAGTAACCACTAAATTCTATTCCTGAAACCAATACTACACTATATGTGAGCTAACTTGAATTTAAATAAAATCTTGGGAGAAATAAATTATAATAAGTTTCTATTTGTGTCCTCTCTTTCTCTTTTGTCTTTTTCTCTTTCTTGGCTTCTTGTTGATTACTTGTGTGTTTTTGTTGGGGAGGAATTCATTTTGCTTTAATTATACTTGTTTTAAATATATCATATTTATAGCTTTCTTGTGATTTCCCTAGATATTCCATTATTCATATATAACTTGTCACAGACTAAATATACTGAATGTTTTACCACTTCAAATGAGGTATGGAAACTGCTTCCACTCTACTTTTTTACTCCTTAACTATTAAATATAGCTTATTTAGTATTTCATACAGAAATATTGAACACTGAAACAGATATAATTTTTGTTTCAACAGTCAGATATGATTTAAGGAATTCATTTAAAGAAGAAAAAAATATACTTACTTTTACCCATTATGTTGTTCTTTCATTTATCAAGTTCCAATATTTTCTATCATTTTCTTCGCTTGAAGAGCTTCCTTTAGGCATTAGTCAAAGGTAGATTTGCTTGGAACAAATTATCTTAATATTCTTATGTCCTTGAATATCTCCTCTTACCTTTCATTTCTGAGGGATAATTTCACTGACTGCATAATTCTCAGTTAACTGTTTTTTTTTTCTTTCAGTGTTTTAAAAAACATTACCACTTCTTTATTTTTTTAAGAGTTTATTTATTTATTTGAGAGATGGAGTAAGTGAGAGAGAGACCATGAGAGGGAAGGTCAGAGGGAGAAGCAGACTCCTTGTGGAGCCAGGATCCCAATGTGGGACTCAATTCCAGGACTCTGGAATCATGACCCAAGCTGATGGCAGTCGCTTAACCAACTGAGCCACACAGGTGCCCCATACCACTTCTTTCTGATTTCCATGATTTCAAATGAGAAATTCATGTTATTGGAATTGGTATCCTCCTACTGGTAAGGAATCATTTTTCTGGTTGCACTTAATATTTGCTTTCTTTGTATTTAGTTTTCAGAACTTTAATTATGACATATTTGGCATAAATCTATTTGGGTTCTATTTAATGTTTACTCAGCTTTTTACATCTATAGGTTAATTCATTTCATCAAATCTGAGAAGTTTCAGGCATTATTTCTTCAAAAATTTCTTCATTCAGAATCACTGTATCCTCTACTTCTGGAATTGAAATTATATGAATATCAGATCTTGGATTATTATCCCAAAGGGATGTAGGTCTTTATTCATTTTTATTTATAGTCTATTTTTTGTTGTTATTTATATCATGGAAATTCTACTGCTCTGACATAAAATTAACCAACTCTATTTTATGTCATCTCTTCTACAGACCCACGCTGGTAATTTTAAATTTTGGTTATTTTATTTTTCAACCCTTAATTCCTATTGCATTTTTTATGACATGTTTCCTTTCTGAAGTTCTCCCTTTTATTAATTTCAAGAGGAATCATTATAATTACTTCTTGACACAATTGTATAATGGCTTTTCTAAACTCATCACATAATTTCAGTACTTGATGTATCTTATTGTTTTCTACTGATTGTGCCTTCTCATTTAAGTTGTGCTTATCACTGTTTTCAGATGACTAGTAATGTTTTATGGTGTCCGGAATATTTTAGATATTATGTTAGGGGATTTTAAACCCCATTAAATTTTCTATTTTACTAAGCAGTCATTCTTTCTGGATTTATCATATGATAAACCTTCTGAGCATTGCTCATATCTCCATTATGGCTAGATAAGGTCTTTTGTTAGTGATTGTGGGATGGAAAATGGATTGGCTCAGAAGTTCTGTTGGTGATAATGCTGAGAACAGATTAGGTCTTTCACCAGTTTGGGGATACTTTTATCTATTTTTTTTTTTCAAATACTTCTTGTGGCTATACATGGATGTGGAACAGAGTATGACCTCACCTCTCCTTGGTTTCACTGTTGCCACTGCTGCGTACAGAGCTTACTCACCATTGCCAGAAGTTTTGAGGCACATGTGCCTTTATCCACCCGGATTCTGCTAATGATATTTCTGCACATAGATGCAATCTACTGCTGCTAGCTGATGAAAGGCAGTAATTGATTTACCCTTGCAGGTACTGCTAGTGATGTTTTCATGGCAGATTGTGCTGACCACTATGATGTGGGAAATGGGGAGCTTTACTGTATTTTGCTAGTGATATTGCAGTATGTAGTATGTCATGCGCTATCATTGAGGATGGGTTTGTCTCCCAAGTCCTCACTGGGTGTTCCCTGTCTGTGACTTGCCTAACAAGATTAGGTTTTTCTTTCTTTTCTTTCTTTTTTTTTTGTTTTCTATTTTTTTTTTTTTTTTGGTTTGTCCCTCTGTGCCTTGTAGTTTTCGCTTGTAGAGTTATTTGCTGCCCAGTACTGCATGTATAAAGAAACCAAGAAAATTAAACACAAGGAATTCACTGCAGTGTTGTAGTTCAGCTCCTGAGGACCTTAGCTCATCAACCTTGTTTACACCTTTCATAGTTACAACTTTCTGTTGAATTATTCCCAGGATATTTTCTTGTGTTTAGAAGAAAAGTGTGAGGTAATGTGGTCTATTTCACCTTGTTCTGGAACTAAAAGTGGATTATTTTTATAACTAATTTTTTTTTCTGATATTTTGTATTTTTTGCACTTGTATTTGCTGAAGAATTTTTATGATGACTGCTATTAAAATCTCTGTCATAGAATTCCAAATTCTGATTTAACCCTGTGTTGGCATTTGTTGATTGACTTTTCTCATTCATATAGTGATTTCTGTGGTTCTTGATATAACAAATGAGTATGATTTTATCCTAGATATTATTTTATGTGAAAGTGGTCCTATTTAATCTCTTGTGGATGTGAAGTAAAAGGGACAGGTGTGTGTGTGGTGTGTGTGTGTGTGTGTGTGTGTGTGTGTGTGTTTAACTTCCCTCTGGCACCTCCTGACATACTGCAGGAAATACGAAATGCTGGCTCACAATGTTTCTTTACAGACTGTTGGGGAGGAATGGGAGTTAAACCTCTTCTTTCAGCACTCTTGACACTTTTTTAGTGAAAGTAGGGCATTTATTCACACCTCTTTATTGCCTCTGAGTGAGACAAGTATAAGATCAACTCCTTGCTTTGTCCCACTGACACCAGGGAGAGGAGTAATGAAAGGCTTACTCTAATGTTTTGTTGCTGAAGGGTGGAGTTGAAAGCTGAGTTTTCTACTCAACTCTTAATGATAATTGTGGAGGGAAGGAGGAAGCAGTTGTCATTCTAACACCACCTCCCACCACCATATTCCACGTCATTGATGCCAGGTGGGGGTATTAAAGCTCAGCTTCCTATGGGTTCTTACTGAATGAGGGGAAGTAGAAAAGTAGAATACTGACTATCCCTTACCTCACATAAGCTCATTCTGTGACACTGATGCTGAATGGTGATATAAGCTTAGTTGCTCATTGGATCTTGCTGACACTGGTGGGAGACACAGTCTCACGAAGCCCTGTTTTGTACCTTCTCTTTCAGTGTCACTGTTTCCAGGTGGCCTTAGCATTTAGCTTTCCCTGGTCCCTGCTGACAGCAGAAAGAAAATGGAGTGCTGACTAGCTCTGATTCACACCATTTTATTCTGTCTCATAGATCCCAGGTGGGGTGTAGGATCAGATCCTTAATGAAACCAACTGATACTGGGGTAAGGTTGAAGCATTATTGAATACTAACTCTGCATCATACTGTCTTATTAACTCTCTTTGATTACAAGGGAGAGTGGATGTTCATATTGATGTTAACTCCAACACCATAACTCAGGCAAGGAAATCCAGCACACTTCCTTCCATTGTATGAGACATGAAAAATCAGTTCCTACTTAGCTTCACTGATGCAACCCCAACAAGGTAATCAAAAAGTTCCATGTTTCCAATAAGAGGTCAACAGAAGAAAAGCTCACTCCTCAGCCCTGCCAACACAATCCAATAGGGGAAATGAGAGCATCACTTGTTTCTGACAAAGGGATCATTATCTCCCTGTTTTAGGACATGCCACCATTACTGTGCAGAAGAATTGGAGTGCTGCAACATGCTTCTGCATGGTGTGGTAGCATATTAGTTTCTTATCCAGCCCCATTGAAATGATAGAGAAAGAACAGTTTTTCCTGTTGGTGTCTAGTAGTAGTAAAATAGATCTTGCCAAAACAGGTTTTCTGGTATTAAGATATCCCTTTTTATGTCCCAAAGCTAAAACAACAAACAAACAAACACACACACACACAAAAACAAGCTTTTCCTGAAGTTTCTTTTGTATGTAGCTGTTGGCAGTTCTGAGTTAGAACTTCTTGCAGCAAACTTTTCTAGATATATGGAAATAAATAAGTAAGGAAAGTCACTGCCATATTGTTAGTCAAGTGCTGAGCTCTGTACGTAGTATAATTTTTTTCTACTTGTTAGATTTCTTATGCTTATTTATCATATTGTACCCCAGGGTTTTTGAAGTTGTAAGAGTACCTAGGAGGAATAGCCTACCCCACCTTACCCAGAACTGGAACATTTTTGACAAAGTATTAACATGACGGATATGATTTAAGATTGAATAATGGCTTCTTAAAAATCATGTATGGTCTCCACTTAAACTGTTAATAATTTCATTAACACCTTAAATGAAGAACAACTCTGCATTTCAGTTTATTAAACTTGTCATTAATTTGTTTCCTTATAATAAACCCAAGGAAACAAATGAATATTAACACAGTGGTATAGCAAGGGAGGAGAATGAAATCAATTTGTGCATTAACCACAGCCCCCACCAATTGTCACCAAATGCAATTTCCCTTGAAGTTTTCCAGTCATTGGTAAAAATTTCCATGGTCTCCTGAATTTGAGAACACCTTGGTTCCTTTTTTATGACTAAAATATCTTCCAATTATAGAAATGAATGGTTATATCTACTCTTCTCTCTTCTGCCACCTGTATTTAACTAAGCCAGCAAAGCTGGCCACATTAATGAATAGATAAGAGAAGAAACAAATATCTATATATCTATATGTATATCTATATCTATCTCTATCTATATCTGTCTTTATCAATATCTATATAGAGAGAGTGCCTGTAGCAATGAAAAATAAATATATATCTCTCTGTAAGATCTTACTTATTTTCTTCAATGTAAATTGGATCAGAATTTTAATTTTATAAATTAAGAAATCCCCTTAGTCTCATTAGCTTTTTTTAAGGTAGAGGGAGGAAAATAGATGTAAAACTGAGAAATATAATGTATTTTCCAAAACAAAGTGATGTTTGTAAACTTTTCTAATGGGAAATATAGTAAGTATTCATGATAGTAAAAACAATACTAAGAAAAATTCTAGGCATGTATATTGTTTCATATATGAAAGTAGATGCTGAAATCATTGAGAAATAAGGAAATTTGTTTAAAATTAATTTTCTCTAAGCTGAAAATATTGTACATTTCTGCCAGAATCCTATCCATATATTTTTCAGGTGTTCTTGTGGACATACTACACCTTAAGTGAACAAACAGTACACTGGGAACACACTTTGCATTTTTCAGCCCACTAAAACAGTATTGACTGCACTGAAGTAATTATTGATGAAACTACCCTAGTGTTCTGAAAAGTATGATGTCTTACATATATTCATGTTGAAATACTTACCTCTGAGGAATAATTATGACCATATTGTCAACATTTAGTTATTTGTAGCAATGGGAATTGTGACTAGGAAGAATGAATGAAAGCAAGGATTTTTTTTAAAAGATTTTATTACTTATTTAAGTCACAGAGAGAGGGAGTGAAAGAGAGCATGAATGGGGAGAAGATCAGAGAGAGAAGCAGACTCCCCATGGAGCTTGGAGCCCGATGCAGGACTTGATCCCGGGACTCCAGGATCATGACCTGAGCCCAAGGCAGTCACTTAACCAACTGAGCCAACCTGGTGCCTGAAAGCAAGGATATTTAAAATTTTAATTGTAACTACAGTAGTTTAGAACACACATACACACACACAAATGTTCATTTACAAATTATAGAAAATTTTTGCTGTTCTATAAGTTATTGTATATTCATTTCCACTAGAGGAAGAACATGTTTACAAGGATATCTCATTGCACTTGAAGAAGTTTCCATAGATCTTATCATCTATAGTTCAAGCGCCTATAGTCAAAATATGCTGTGTAAGCTATGGTATGAGGCTGGGGAGTCATTCAGAATTATTCCTGGTGGTTTTGTCAGCTGATGAATATTGGCAAATCCCATTTTCTATAGCTCTATGCTGTTGATGGCCCACATAAGTATATAAATACATATGTACATAAGTACATAAGTAGTACCAGCTAGATGGTATTTTTTCCCTCACTCCCAGCTCCCACAATGTAATGAAAACCTAGATGAGGTAGTTGGTGAAGACTGCAGTCCCTCTTTTCCTGCATAGTTTTATGTTGTAGGAAAGCTGTTTCAATGTACTTACTAGCTGATGGGAGCTCCCATACTTCCAGTTTACTGAGATGGCAGATATATTTCTGGTAAACTCAGAAGCTGGAGAGCATTGACTGATCTCATTCTCACTGGGTTGGAGCTGTAAAAAATCTATAAATGGCAGTGGCAGCAACTAAGTGACACCAGTTCTCAGCACCCCCATACCAATGACACACATACATACCAATTCTACTACATAGAGAGGATCTAGGTGGAGCAGACATGAAAAGCAAGTTCTTCATTCTGCCTCCTCCATTTCTAGCTAACTAGCTCAGAGTTTCTACCAGAGTAGAGTCAGAGCAAGCCTCAAAGTATGACAACTTAAAGAGACCCAACTTTAGCTGAATGAGACTATGGACTATTTTATACCCTGGACATAAATTCAAAAGAAAAAAAAATAACAGAGCTATAGAGCTATCACTTAGCTAAACCTAATAGGTGGATGTGATACCAGTATTGCAGATTGATCAGAAGTTTTAAAAAAAAAGTTTAATCAGGAGGTCAGGGGAAGAAATAATAAAAAAGAACTCATATAACACCAGTCATTCCTGTGTTTAGAGAGATTATGTGGCTGAACAAAGCTATGGTTTCTGTGGGGAAACATCAGAGACTGTACACTCTGGGGGGAAAAATAGACTTCACTGATCTAATCTAACCCAATCATTAAGTAAACAAGAAAAACAGAAACAAGTCCTGGGTATAGGGGATTAGGCACTAGAGTGGTTACAATATATTTGCTAAACTTTCTAGTTTTTGACAAAATATTATGAGATATGCAAAGAAAAAGGAAAGTGTGACACATGCACAGGAAAAACTGCAAGCAATAGAAATTGCCTTTGAGGAACCCAGAAGTTGAACTAGGTAAGTAAACATGTCAAAACAGCTACAATAGATATGATTAAAGTTCTAAAGGAAACCGTGCTGAAAGGATTAAAAGAAGTTATGATGGGGGAGGAGACAAGATGGCAGGGAAGTAGGAGGAGGCGCCCTTTCAACCTGCACTCTAAAGTGAGCTGACTATCTTCCAAAGATCTCCAATCACCCACGAAATCAGCCTGAGATCAGAATTATACACGTCTGGATTTCTACTGGAGCAGAAGACACCAGTGGGCAGGTAAAGCAGAGTGGGAAAGTCGGACTGATATCGGAAGATAAACAAAAGGGAGAGGGAGCCATCAGAGGTGACCTGCTGGCAAGTAATATCCCAATACGAGAGTGCCCTGTGCCTGGGGACCAGCATTAACCCTGGGAGTCTGGTAGAAAGCACTCAAAAAGAGCAAAGGATCACGGGGCGGGGGGGATTGCTGGAATCAGGCTGTTAGGGTCAGGGCTTAAGTCCCCAGACCCAGGAGAGCCACCCCTGGCGCAGAGCCAGAGAGAGTGCAGCAGAGAAACCAGGTCTCAGTCCCTGAACCACCAGAACACCTGAGAGTGCCTGGCGCCTGGCTCCCTTGAGGGGCTAGGAGCCTCTCCAGCCGACAGAAGCACAGCCTTTTTGCTGTCCCGACGCAAATGTCCTGCTGTACCATCAGAGTCGAAGTCGTGCCCCGCGCCCTACCCTGACAGAGGTGCACACAAACAACCACCCAGATTCTCTCGGTCCTGAAAGACCAGGCACACCCAGCCAGGGCCAGCGGGAAAATCTCAGTGTGTGATGGCTGCTTGGAACTTCTCTGGCAGTCTGGAGCTGCCCAGACAGCCGCCGCTGCCGTGGTTTTGGGTATAAGCAAAAAATCCTGAGTCCCCAGGGACCGCGACTGGGAACCTGCTCTGACAGTGGCCAAGGGGGGATTTATGGGCTCTGCAGCTAGACTGAGGCTTCTCTCTGAGAGGGAGGTCAGGGTGCAGTTTGCTTTCCTCTAAACCTACAAAAACTATCAAAAGCAGTCAAGCGAGAGAGAAAAACAAAAGTGAACAAATATAAAAACCTCCAGAGGACAAAAGCCTGAAAAAACCAGTTTCCTCAGAGCCCACCCCCTTGAGGGGGGCAGGAGGACTTAGCTGAGAGAACTTCAGGGACTGAAAACCCACGTGGCAGGCCCCTCCCCCAGAAAACCACCCAGGAAAGGAAAAAAAATGAAAAAAAAGATGACAAGAGAACAACCACCACTGTTTCATAGGATAATTTTTATTATTAATTCGATCCCACTATTCTGGCTCATTTTTTTATATAGATAATTTTTATTATTATATAGATAATTTTTTAACCTATTTACCATCACAGTGAGATGTCCAGTACAACAAATTCCATAATAACCTTCTAACCTGAACTTTTTGATACATACACCTGTGTTTTCCTTTTGCATTCTATTTTTTAAATTTCTTTTTTTTTAACTTTAGTTTAGTTTAGTTTATTCCTTTTTTTAATTTTTATTTTCTAATATTCATATGGAGTTAAACTTCAATGTAATCCCCTTTCCCCAATCAATGCCACCCCTATAGGTAAACCAATTCCTAATCCCCCCTCATCTTAGGAAAGTTGAGTACTTTAACAAAGATAACAAGATACATCCAGGAAGAATCAAGACAACCATCCTCACCCACACTGAGAATTTACAACCACTGTCCCATCTTTTTCTTCCACCAGTATTTCTGTGTTTTTGTGTTTGTCCTGATAGTATATAAATCTTACACTCAGGGTTCTTTTTGACAAGGTTCTTCCTTTATTTGCATATATATATATGCAAATATATATATGCAAATATATATATTTTTTTTCTCTTGTCATATAATTTTATCAGTCTTTTTGTTGGTCTGTGTGTGTTTGTATACTTCATAAATCTTACCTGGGGCCCAATTGGGCTAAACCATCTCTTTTATCTCACCTTTCTTTCCTGTCTCTCTCTCTCTCTCATTTTTTTTTCTTTTCCTTTTCTATTTCCTCTCATTTGGGTGGGGAACCCTAATTGCTCAGAAGCATTCCAGGGTGCACCTTGACAGCACCACAGTCAATACACCCAGCTAAACCCATTCAGCCATCTCTCACCAAAATGACTAGGAGGAGGAATGCCCAACAGAAGAAAAATACAGAGAATGGATCTTGTGCAACAGAGCTAATGGCTATCAACTTAGACAATATGTCGGAAAGAGAATTCAGGCTAACAATTATCCAAGCAATAGCTAGGTTGGAGAAAGCCATGGGTGACCAAACGGAATTGAATAGGGCCGAACTGAAAACGACCAGAGATCATGTTTTCAATATTAGGGAAGAGCTGAAAGCTACCAGGGATGAGCTTCACAATGCTCTCAGTGAGTTCCAATCTAATCTAAATTCTCTCAACGCTAGAGTAACTGAGACAGAAGATAGAATTAGTGGTCTGGAGCACAAACAGATAGAGAGAAAGGATCAGGAGGAAGCCTGGAACAAACAGCTTAGAAGCCACGAAAACAGAATCAGGGAAATAAATGATGCCATAAAACATTCCAACGTCAGAATTATAGGAATCCCTGAAGAGGAGGAGAAAGAAAGAAGTCTAGAAGATAAAGTGGAACAAGTTCTTCATGAAAATTTTCCAAATCTCATGAATGGAACCAGCGATAAGTACTAGAGGATGAAAGGTTTCCCACCAAGATTACAGATCCTCGAAAGTCCTCAAGACACCTAATAGTAAGAATGAAGAATTATAATTGTAGGCAGAACCTCTTGAAAGCAGCGAGGACAAAGAAGATCCTTAAATAGAGAGGAAAGCCCATCAGAATAACGTCAGACCTGTCCACAGAGACCTGGCAAGACAGAAAGGGCTGGCAAGATATATTCAGGGCACTGAATGAGAAGAACATGCAGCCAAGAATACTTTATCCAGCAAGACTGACATTCAAAATGGATGGAGAGATAAAGAATTTCCAGGACCGGCAAGGCTTAAAAGACTATGCAACCACCAAGCCAATACTGCAGAAATATTAAGGGGGCTTCTTTAAATGAGGAAAAAGCCCAAGAATAGCATTGAACAGAAATATAGAGACAATCTACAGAAAGAAAGACTTCAAAGGTAACACGATGTCAATAAAAACGTATTTATCAATAATCACCCTCAATGTGAATGGCCTAAATGCGCCCATGAAACAGCATAGGGGTTGCAGACTGGATAAAACGACAGGACCCATCCATATGTTGCCTACAAGAGACCCATTTTGAACCTAAAGATACACCCAGACTGAAAGTGAAGGGATGAGAAACATCTTTCATGCAAATGGGCCTCAAAAAAAGGCTGGGGTAGCGATTCTCATATCAGACAAATTAGATTTTAAACTAAAGACTGTAGTCAGAGATACAAAAGGACACTACATCATTCTTAAAGAGACTATCCACCAAGATGATCTAAAAATTGTAAATATCTATGCCCCCAATATGGGAGCAGCCAATTACATAAGAAAACTGTTAATCAAGATAAAGAGTCATATTGATATGAATACACAAATCGTTGGAGATCTTAACACGACTCTCTCAGAAATAGACAGATCATGGAAACAGAAAATCAATAAAGAAACAAGAGCATTGAATGTCACAGTGGACCAGATGGACCTCATAGATATATACAGAACATTCCACCCTAAAACAACAGAATACTCATTCTTCTCAAGTGCACATGGAAATTTCTCCAGAATAGACCACATACTGGGTCACAAATCAGGACTCAACCAATACCAAAAGACTGAGATTATTCCCTGCACATTCCCAGATCACAATGCATTGAAACTGGAGCTCAATCACAAGGAAAATTTCCGAAGGAACTCAAACACCTGGAAGCTAAAGACCACCTTGCTTAAGAATGCTTGGATCAGCCAGGAGATCAAGGAAGAACTGAAAAAATTCATGGAAACCAATGAGAATGAAGACACTTCGATCCAAAACCTATGGGATACAGCAAAGGCGGTTCTAAGGGGGAAATACATAGCCATCCAAGCCTCTCTCAAAAAAATTGAAAAATCCAGAACACAGCAGCTGTCTCTACACCTTAAAGAACTGGAGAATCAACAACAAATCAAACCAACTCCACACATAAGAAGGGAAATAATCAAGATTAGAGCTGAGATCGATGAGGTAGAAACCAGAGATACAGTAGAACATATCAATGAAACTAGAAGCTGGTTTTTTGAAAGAATCAATAAGATCGATAAACCATTGGCCACACTAATCCAAAAGAAAAGTGAAAAAACCCAAATTCATAAAATTATGAATGAAAAGGAAGAGATCACAACGAACACCAAGAAAGTAGAAACAATCATCAGAAGTTATTATCAACAGTTATATGCCAATAAGCTAAGCAACCTAGATGAAATGGATGCATTCCTGGAAATCTATAAACTCCCAAAATTGAATCAGGAAGAAATTGACAACCTGAATAGACCAATATCTAGTAACGAGATTGAAGTGGTGATCAAAAAATCCCAAAATACAAGAGCCCAGGACCTGATGGATTCCCTGGGGAATTCTACCAAACTTTCAAAGAAGAAATAATACCTATTCTCCTGAAGCTGTTTTAAAAAATTGAAGCAGAAGGAAAACTTCCTGACTCTTTCTATGAAGCCAGTATTACCCTGATCCCCAAACCAGGCAAAGACCCTACCAAAAAGAATTTCAGACCAATATCACTGAGGAATATGGATGCTAATATTCTCAACGATATCCTAGCAAACAGGATCCAACAGCACATTAAAAAGATTATCCACCATGACCAGGTGGGATTCATCCCTAGGCTACAAGGATGGTTCAACATTTGCAAATCAATCAATGTGATAGAACAAATTAACAAGAGAAGAGAGAAGAACCACATGGTCCTCTCAATTGATGCAGAAAAAGCATTTTACAAAATCCAGCATCCGTTCCTGACTAAAACGCTTCAAAGTATAGAGATAGAGGGAACATTCCTGAACTTCATCAAATCTATCCATGAAGGATCCACAGCAAATATCATCCTCAATCGGAAAAAGCTTGTGTCCTTCCCGTTGAGATCAGGAACATGACAAGGATGCCCACTCTCACCACTCATGTTCACATAGTATTAGAAGTCCTAGCAACAGCAATCAGACAACAAAGGGAAATAAAATGTATCCAAATTGGTAATGAAGAAGAAAAACTCTCTCTTTGCAGATAACATGATTCTTTATATGGAAAACCCAAAAGACTCCATCCCCAAACTACTAGAACTCATACAGCAATTCAGCAACGTGGCAGGATACAAAGTCAATGTACAGAAATCAGTGGCTTTCTTATACACTAACAATGAAAATACAGAAAGGCAAATTAGAGATTCGATTCCATTTACTATAGCACCAAGAACCATACGATACCTGGGAATAAACCTAACCAAAGAGGTAAAGGATCTGTACTTGAGGAACTACAGAACACTCATGAAAGAAATTGAAGAAGACACAAAAAGATGGAAGACCATTCCATGCTCTTGGATCGGAAGAATAAACATTGTTAAAATGTCTATACTGCCTAGAGCAATCTATACTTTTAATGCTATTCCAATCAAAATTCCACCAGTATTCTTCAAAGAGCTGGAGCAAATGATCCTAAAATTTGTATGGAATCAGAAGAGACCCCGGATCGGTAAGGAAATGTTGAAAAACAAAAATAAAATGGGGGGCATCATGTTACCTGATTTCAAGCTTTACTACAAAGTTGTGATCACCAAGACAGCATGGTACTGGCATAAAAACAGACACATAGACCAGTGGAACAGAGTAGAGAGCCCCGATCTGGACCCTCAACTCTATGGTCAAATAATCTTCGACAAAACAGGAAAAAATATACAGTGGAAAAAAGACCATCTCTTCAATAAATGGTGCTGGGAAAACTGGGCAGCTATATGTAGAAGAATGAAACTCGACCATTCTCTTACACCGTACACAAAGATAAACTCAAAATGGATTAAAAGCCCTCAATGTGAGACAGGAATCCATCAGAATCTAGAGGAGAACATGGGCAGTAATCTCTTCAATATCAGCCACAGCACCTTCTTTCAAGATATGTCTCCAAAGCAAAGGAAACAAAAGCGAAGATGAACTTTTGGGACTTCATCAAAATCAAAAGCTTCTGCACAGCAAAGGAAACAATCAGGAAAACAAAGAGGCAACCCACTGAATGGGAGAAGATATTTGCAAATGTCAGTACAGACAAAAGGTTGATATCCAGTATCTATAATGAACTCCTCAAACTCAACACACACAAAACAGACAATCATATCGTAAAATGGGCTGAAGATATGGACAGACACTTCTCCTATCAAGACATACAAATGGCTATCAGATACATGAAAAAATGTTCATCATCACTAGCCATTAGGGAGATTCACAAACTACATTGAGATATCACCTTACACCAGTTAGAATGGCCAAAATTAGCTAGACAGGAAACAACATGTGTTGGAGAGGATGTGGAAAATGAGGAACCCTCTTCCACTGTTGGTGGGAATGCAAGTTGGTGTAGCCTCGTTGGAGAACAGTGTGGAGATTCCTCAAGAAATTAAAAATAGAACTCTCCTATGACCCTGCCATTGCACTCCTGGGTATTTACCCCAAGGATACAGATACAGTGAAAAGAAGGGCCATCTGTACCCCAATGTTTATAGCAGCAATGGCCACGGTCGCCAAACTGTGGAAAGAACCAAGATGCCCTTCAATGGATGAATGGATAAGAAAGATGTGGTCCATATACACTGTGGAGTATTATGCCTCCATCAGAAAGAATGAATACCCAACTTTTGTAGCAACATGGACGGGACTGGAAGAGATTATGCTGAGTGAAATAAGTCAAGCAGAGAGAGTCAATTATCATATGGTTTCACTTATTTGTGGAGCATAACAAAAAGCATGGAGGACATGGGGAGTTAGAGAGAAGTGAGTTGGGGTAAATTGGAAGGGGAGTTGAACCATGAGAGACTATGGACTCTGAAAAATAATCTGAGGGTTTTGAAGTGGCAGGGGCGTGGGAGGTCGGGGTACCAGGTGGTGGGTATTATAGAGGGCACGGATTGCATGGAGCACTGGGTGTGGTGAAAAAATAATGGTACTGTTATGCTGAAAATAAATAAATGAAAAAAAAGAAGTTATGATGATAATTTCTTATCAAACAGAGAATACACATAGAGTTTTAGAAATTACAGAACTGAAGCAAATGGAATTCCAAGTTAAAATGTGTGATACGTAATACTGAAAGTACAATAGAGGAGATCAACAGCAATTTGAGCTGGCAAAAGAATGGACCAACTTTAATACACATTAATATAAATTATGCTGAGAGGAAAAATGAGGAAAAATAACACCTCAGAGAAATGCAGGGCACCATTAAGAACACAAACATATATAAAATAAGAGTACCAGAAGAGGAGAGGTTACAGGAAAAATTAAACAATTATTTGAAAGAGTAATGACTTAAGCTTTTCAAGTTTAGTGAAAAACATTAATCTATACATTCAGGAAACACAATTAACTTCAGGTAAGATAAGAACAGAAACTCAAAACCAGGCAAACAAAGTCAAATATTAAAAGATGAAGACAAATAGAAATTCTTGAAAGCACTAAGAAAAAAAACAACTCATTAAGTACAAAGGAACTCTAATAAATTTATAGGTGACTTGTCATTAGAAATGATGGAGTTCAGAAGGCAGTGGAATTACATATTTAAAGTAAGAAAACAAACAAACAAACCCTGTCAATTAGGTGTTATATCCACCAAAATTGTCTTTCAAATATTAAGGTGAAATAAGTCATTCCCAGGTTAAAAAAAAAAAACTGAAAATAAGTTGCAAATAGACCCGTATTACAAGAAGCACTAAAATAAATTCTTCAGTCTGAATCAAGTGACATCAGAGAGTATTTCAAGTCCATATTAAAAAAATAATAATAAAGGTTGTTTGGCACATGTGTTCATGTAGGTAATTATGGAGGATGGTATAAATGCATATTTTATCCTTTATTCTCTTAACTCATTTTAAAAGATTGCACAGAACATTGTATTTATATACACACACATGTCCATACATAAGCACATGTATATATATAATTGTATTGTCAGATCTATAACATTTATAAATGTAATGTATTTGAATATAATAGCACAAAATGTAGGTCAGGAACAAAACTATACTGCAGTGATATAATGTCACTAGATAAATCAAATTCACAGGAAGATGTGAAGATAAATGGGTAATAAGAAGGTTAAATAGGTTTGTGAATATTTACTTACCCTCCTTACATCTCTCAGGTTATTTAAGAGACAAAATTACATAAAGTAATAATATAAAAATGTATCATTGTGTTTGTAACATTTACTGACATATATAAAATTAATAACATATAGCAGGAGTTGGAGATAGACTAGAGTAAATAAGAGTAAAATTTTATATCTCACTGGAATTAGTGTAAATTGGAAATATATTCTGATAAGCTAAGATGTATATATTAAATTTTAGGGCAATTACTTAAAAAATTCCCTTCAAAAATAGTTTATAAATAATTGCACAAGTTAAAGTATGACAATAATGCATATCCACTTGTTGCAAAATAAAATACTAAATGAGGAAAAGAGGATGAAAAACACTAAACCAAGGCTAGCAGGCACATAGACTGAAATGGAGTCAACCTAAAAATTCATGATAGACATAAGAAACATTTATTATGAAATTATTTTCTTACATATCATGAATAAAGCAATAGTTGTCTTATATTATTTATAAAATTGATAGAACTCTGGCAAGATAAATCAAGATATAAATGAAAGAAACAAAATAAATAATTCAAAAATGAAAAAGGTATATATTGTTATAGAGTCTATAAATACAAAAAGTGAAGACAATATCATGAAAAATTTTATACAATATTTTGAAAAATTAGGTAAAATGAGCAAGCTCCTTTAAAAAACCATTTGCGATACCATTCAAAACAGAAAACCATCTGTCTATGTCTATTAAACAAACTGACTCTGCTATTAAAATCCTTTACCTCCAAGGAGAAGATCAACAAAAACAAAGCAAACTAATAAGCAAATAGACCAGTCTCTAATGGTTCAATGCTGAACTTCTGCAGTTTTTAATCAAAGAATATACCATTCTTTCATAACTTTTCCAAAGAACAGGAAAAGAAAAGAATGCTTTTCACTCCATTTATGGAGCAATATGACTTTGATCCCCAAACCTAAGAAGGGCCAATCACCCAAGCAGAAAATCAATAAAGAAACCAGAGGATGGAATGACACATTGGACCAGATAAATACAGAACATAGATAGATATCATAGATAAATAGAGAACATAGATAAATAGAGAACATAGATATCATAGATAAATACAGAACATTCCATCCTAAAACAACAGAATACTCATTCTTCTCAAGTGCACATGGAACTTTCTCCAGAATAGGCAATGTACTAGGTCACAAATGAGGGCTCAACTAATACCAAAAGACTGATATTCTTCCCTGCATATTCTCAGATGACAATACTTTAAAACTGGAACTCAACCACAAGAAAAAGTATGGAAGGAATTCAAACACTTGGAAGCTAAAGACCATGTTACTCAAGAATGTTTGGATCAACCAGGAAATCAAAGAAGAACTTAAACAATTCATGGAAACTAATGAGAATGAAGGCATTTTGGTCCAAAACCTGTGGGATACAAAGGTGGTCCTAAGGGGGAAATACATAGCCATCCAAACCTCTCTCAAAAAAAAAAAAAAAAGTTTAAAAATTCAGAATACACCAGCTCTATTTACACCTTAAAGAACTGGAGAATTGACAACAAATTAAGCCAACCCCACACACAAGAAGGGAGATCATCAAGATTAAAGCAGAGATCGATGAGTTAGAAACTAGAGATACAGTAGAACATATCAGTGAAATTAGAAGCTGGTATTTTGACAGAATCAATAAGATCAATTAACCACTGGCCAATTAATCTAAAAGAGAGAGGACCCAAATTCATAAAATTATCAATTAAAAGGGAGAGATCATGTTAACACCAGGAAATAGAAACAATTATCAACAGCTATATGCCAATAAGTCAAACAACTTAGACGAAATCGATGCATTCCTGGAAACCTATAAACTTCCAAGACTGAATCAGGAAGAAATTGACAACCTACATAGACCAATATCTAGTAACAAGATTGAAGCAGTGATCAAAATCTTCCCAAAAAACAAGAGCCCAGGACCTGATGGATTCCCTGGGGAATTCTACCAAACATTCAAAGAAGAAATAATACCTATTCTCCTGCAGCTGTTTCAAAAAATAGAAACAGAAGGAAAACTTCCAGACTCTTTCTATGAGGAAAACATAACCTTGATCCCCAAGCCAGGCAAAGACTCCACCAAAAAGCAGAATTTCAGACCAATATTCCTGATGAATATGGATGCCAAGATTCTGGTTTCACAAAGTCTACCAAACATGTAAATAAAAGTTGATAACTCTTCTACTCAAACTACTCAAAAAAAACAAGAAGAAGGAAAATCCAAATTAATTATTTGATGCTAGTATCACCCTAATGCCCAAAACAAAGAGGTCACAAAGAGAGAGAAATATAGACCAATATATCTGATGAGCATAGATGCAAAAATTGTCAACAGCATACTATTAAATAGAATTGAACAAAAAATTAAAAAAAAAATCACCACGATCAAGTGGAATTTGTTCCTAGGTTGGAATGTTGATTCCATGTTCACAAATCAATCAACATGATATAACATATCAATAGGAGAAAAGATTAAAAAATGATCATTTCAATAGACTTGGAAAAAGCATATGACAAAGTATAATGTTCCTTCATGATAAAAACCCTCAACAAAGCAGCTCTTACAGCTAACATTATACTTGGTGGTGAAAAGTTGAGAGTTTTTACTATTTGCAGATGACATGATATTATCTATAGAAAGACATGATACAGAAGACATGATACTATATATAGAAAACCTGAAAGTATCCACCAAAAGACTATTAGGAAGTTATGAATTTAGTGAATTCACTAAAATCACAGGATACCAAATCAATGTACAGAAATATATTGCATTCCTATACACTAAGAATGAATCAGTAGAAAGTGAAATTAAAAAAAACAATTCTGTTTACAATTGCACCAAGAACAATAAAATATTTAGAATAAACTTAACCAAAGAGGAGAGACAACTGTACTCTGGAAAATATGAAACATTGATGAAAGAAATTCAAGATGTGGAATGGAAAGATGTTCCATACTATGGTTTAGAAGAAAAAATAATGTTAAAACATCTATACTGCCCAAAGCAATCTTCACATTTAATGTAATCTCTATCAAAATACCAACAGCATTTTTCACAGAACTAGAACAAACAATCCTAAAATTTGTATGGAATCACACAAGACCACAAATAGTGAAAGGAATCTTGAAAAATAAAAACAAAATGGGAGGTATAACAATTCTGACTTCAAGTTATGTTACAAAGCTGTAGTGATCAAACCAGTATGGTACTGGCACAAAAAACAGACACATTAATCAATAGAACAGAATAGAAAATTCAAAAATGAACCCACAACCATACAGCAATTTTCTTGCTTTGACAAAGCAAGAAAGAATAACCAATGGAGGGAAAAAAAAACACAACAGTTTCTTCAAGAAATGGTGTTGGAAAAACTGGACAGCCCCAAAACAATCCAATAAAAATGGGCAGAAGACATAAACAGATATTTTTCCAAAGTACAAATACAGGTGGTCACCAGACATATGAAATATTTTCAGTATCACTCATCATCAGAGAAATGTAAATCAAAACTAAAATGGGATATCACCTCACACCTGTCAGAATGGCTAAAATGGAAAATACAAGAAACAACAAGTGTTGACAGGGATGTGGAATGAAAGATACCCTCCTGCACTCTTGAGAATGCAAGCTGTAAAACCACTGTGGAAAAAAGTATGAAGGTTCTTTGAGAAGTTGAATGTATAACTACTCTATGATCCAGCAATTTTACTGCTGGGTATTTACCAAATAATACTAAAACAGTAATTCAAAGGGATACATGTACCCCTGTGTTTATAGCAGTAATATTCCCAATATCCTAATTATATAAGCACCTGAAGTGTATATTGATAAATTTATAAAGTAAACATGTTATATGTATATGCAATGCAATTATTCAGCCCTGAAATGAATGAAATCTTGTCATTCATAATAACATGGATGGAGCTGGAAAGTACAATGCTAAGCAAAATAAGTCAGTAAAAGAAAGATAAACACCATCATACTTCACTTTTATGTGGAATGTAAAAAACAGAAGAAAGGAAGAAAGAGAGAGAAAAAAAAAACAAGAGACAGATTCTCAACTGTATAGAGCAAACTGATGGTTGCTGGAGGGGAGGTGGGTGGAGGGAAGGGTGAAATAAATGATGGGGATTAGAAAGTAAACTTACCGTGATGAGCCCTGAGTAATGTATACAATTATTGAATCACTATATTGTACACCTGAAAATAATATAACACTGCATGTTAATTACACTGGAATTAAAATAAAAAACTCGATAAATTTTTAATTAAAATATGATTGCATTAGTTGATATTTAAACACATTTTCATATTTTGGATAAACTCGGTTGATCATGTACTATAGCACAGGATTTAATTGTTAATATATGAGTTAAAATATTAACATCCATACATAAGAGAAGTTTTAAAAATTTCCTTTTTTTGTATATGTTCTTTTTTAAAATTTTATTTTATTTATTTTCAGTGTTCCAGAATGCATTGTTCATGCACCACACCGAGTACTCCATGCAATATGTGCCCTCCATAATACCCACCACCAGGCTCACCGAATCCCCACTCCCATCCTCTCCAAAACCCTCAGTTTGATTCTGAGAGTCCACAGTCTCTTATGAATTATCTCCCCCTCCAATTTCCCTCAATTCAATTCTCCTCTCCATCTCCCAATGCCCTCCATCTTATTCCTTAAGCTCCACAAGTAAGTGAAACTATATGATAATTGATTCTCTCTGCTTGACTTATTTCACTCAGCTTAATCTCTTCCAGTCCCATCTATGCTGATACAAAAGTTGGGCATTCATCTTTTCTGATGGAGGCATAATACTTCAATTGTATATATGGGCCATATCTTCTTATTTTTTTTAAAGATTTTATTTATTTATTTACAGAAAGAGATCACAAGTACGCAGAGAGGCAGGCAGAGAAGTGGAGGGGAAGCAGACTCCACACTGAGCAGAGAGCCCAATATGGAGCTCAATCCTAAGACCCTGAGATCATGATCTGAGCCAAAGACTGAGCCACCCAGCTGCCCTGGGCTGTATCTTCTTTATCCATTCATCTGTTGAAGGGCATCTTGGTTCTCTCCACAATTTAGTGACTGTGGCCATTGCTGCTGTGAACATTGCAGTACAGATGACCCTTCTTTTCACTACATCTGCATCTTTGGAGGAAAACCCCAGTAGTGTAATTTCAGGGTCATAGGGAAGCTCTATTTTCAATTTCTTAAGCAATCTCTGCACTGTTTTCTAAAGTGGCTGCACTAACTTGCATTCCCACCAATAGTGTAGGAGGGTTCCCCTTTCTCCACATCCTCTCCAACACATGTTGTTTACTGTCTTGTTAATTTTGGCCATTCTATCTGGTGTAAGGTGGTATCTCAATGTGATTTTGATTTGAATCTTCCTGATTACTAAAGATGATGAACATTTTTTCATATGTCTATTAGCCATTTGTATGCCTTCTTTGGAGAAGTGTCTGTTCATGTCTTCTGCTCAATTTTTGACATGATTATTTGTTTTGTGTGTGTTGACTTTGAGTTCTTTATAGATCTTGGATATCAGCCCTTTGTCTCTAGTGTCATTTACGAATATCTTCTCCCATTCCACGGGTTGTCTCTTTGCTTTGTTGACTGTTTCCTTTGTGTGCAGAAGCTTTTGATCTTGATGAGGTCCCCAAAGTTGATTTTTGCTTTTGTTTCCTTTGCCTTTGGAGACATGTCCTGAAAGAAGTTGCTGTGGCCATGTTGAAGAGGTTACTGCCTATGTTCTCCTCTAGGATTTTGATGTATTCCTGCCTCACCTTGAGGTCTTTCATTAATTTCAAGTTTATCTTTGTGCATGGTGTAAGAGGATGGTCAAGTTTTATTCTTCTATATATATAGCTGTCCAATTTTCCAAGTACCATCTATTGAAGAGACTGTCTGTTTTCCACTGGATATATTTCCCTGCTTTGTCAAAGATTATTTGACCATAGAGTTGTGGGTCCATATCTGGGCTCCCTACTCTGTTCCACTGGTCTATGTGTCTGTTTTTATGCCAGTACCATGCTGCCTTGGTGATCATAGCTTTGTCGTAAAGCTTGAAATCAAGCAACATGATGCCCCCAGTTTTGTTTTTCTTTTTCAATGCTTCCTTAGCAATTTGGGGTCTCTTCTGATTCCATACAAATTTTAAGATTGTTTGTTCCAGCTTTTTGAAAAATGCCAGTGGAATTTTATATCAGGATAGCATTGGAATTATAGATTGCTCTGGGCAGTACAGACATTTTAACAATGTTTTTTTCTTTTGATCCATCAGCATGGAATGTCTTTCCATCTTTTTGTGTCCTCTTTATTTATTTTTTTTTCATGAGTGTTCTGTAGTTCCTCGAGTACAGATCCTTTACTCCTTTGGTTACGTTTATTCCCAGGGATCTCATTGTTCTTGGTGTTATAGTAAATGGAATCAATTCTCTCATTTCCCTTTCCATATTTTCATTGTCACTGTATAAGAAAGCAACTGATTTCTGTGCACTGATTTTGTAACCTGGCACATTACTGAATTGCTGTATGAGTTCTGGTAGTTTGGGGGTGGAGTCTTTTGGGTTTTCCATGACATTTTTCATGTCATCTGAGAAGAGAGATAATTTGACTTCTTCATTGCCAATTTGAATACCTTTTATTTATTTTTGTTTTCTGATGGCTGTTGCTAGGACTTCTAGTACTATTTTGAACAACAGTGGTGAGAGTGGGCATCTTTTGTGTTCCTGACCTCAAAGGGAAGGCTGTCAGCTTTTCTCCATTGAGAGTGATATTCACTATGGGTTTTTCATAGATCAATTTTATGAAGTTGAGGAATGTTCCTTCTAACCATACAATTTGAAGAGTTTTAATCCATCAAGAATAGATGGTGTATTTTGTCAAATGCTTTTTCTGCATCAATTGAGAGGACCATATGGTTCCTCTCTCTTCTCTTATTGAATTGTCCTATCACATCAATTGATTTGTGAATGTTGAACCATCCTTGCATCCCATGGGTAAATCCAACCTGGTCATGGAGGATAATCTTTTTAATGTACTATTGTATCCTATTAACGAGTATCTTGTTGAGAATCTTAGCATCCATATTCATCAGGGATATTGGTCTGAAATTCTACATTTTGGTGGGGTCTTTGCCTGGTTTGGGGATCAAGGTCATGTTGTCCTCATAGAAAGAGACTGGAAGTTTTCCTTCTGTTTCTATTTTTTGAAACAGCTGCAGGAGAATAGGTATTATTTTTTCTTTGAATGTTTGGTAGAATTCCCCAGGGAATCTCTCAGGTCCTGGGATCTTTCTTTTTTGGAGGTTTTTGATTACTGCTTCAATCTTTTTACTAGATATTGGTCTATTCACGATGTCAATTTCTTCCTGATTCAGTCTCAGATGTTTATAGGTTTCCAAAAATGCATCCATTTCGTCTAGGTTGCTTGACTTATTGGCATATAGCTGTTGATAATAATTTCTGATCATTGTTTCTATTTCCTGGTGTTAGCATGATCTCTCCCTTTTCATTCATAATTTTATGAAT
Source organism: Mustela erminea (assembly GCF_009829155.1). Taxonomy (NCBI): domain Eukaryota; kingdom Metazoa; phylum Chordata; class Mammalia; order Carnivora; family Mustelidae; genus Mustela; species Mustela erminea. The sequence continues at coordinate 80,898,481 of NC_045635.1, read as the reverse complement.
TTGGGTCCTCTCTCTTTTCTTTTGAGTTAGTTTGGCCAGTGGTTAATTGATCTTATTGATTCTTTCAAAATACCAACTTCTAGTTTCACTGATGTGTTCTATTGTTTCTCTAGTTTATAATGCATTTATCTCTGCTCTAATATTGATTATCTCCCTTCTTGTGTGTGGAGTTGGCTTAATTTGTTGTCGATTCTCCAGTTCTTTAAGGTGTAAAGAAAGAGAGCTGGTGTATTCTGGATTTTTCTTTTCCTTTTTTTTTTTTTTTTGGTTGTTGTTGTTAAGAGAGGTTTGGATGGCTATGTATTTTCCCTTTAGGACCACCTTTGCTGTATCCCATAGGTTTTAGAGTGATACGTCTTCATTCTCATTGGTTTCCATGAATTGTTCAAGTTCTTCTTTGATTTCCTGGCTGATCCAAACATTCTTGAACAGGATGGTCTTTAGCTTCCAAGTGTTTGAATTCCTTCTAGACTTTTTCTTGCGGTCGAGTTCCAGTTTCAAAGCATTGTCATTGGAGAATATGCATGGAATAATCTCAGTCTTTTGGTATGGGTTGAGCCCTTATTTGTGACCCAGTATGTTTTCTATTCTGGAGAATGTTCCATGTGAATTGAAAGAATTAGTATTTTTTTTTCTTTTTCTTTTTCTTTTTTTTTTTAAGATGGAATGTTCTGTTTGTATCTATGAGGTCCATCTGGTCCAAAGTGTCATTGAAAGCTCTTGTTTCTTTATTGATTTTCTGCTTGGATGATCTGTCTAATACTGAGAATGATGTGTTAGGATCCCCTACAATTAATGCATTCATATCAATATGACTATTTTGATTAACAGTTGGGTCATGTAGTTGACTGCTCCCATGTTGGGGGCATAAATATTTAAAATTGTTAAATCTTCTTAGAGCATAGACCCTTTAAACTATTAATAAAATACTTTTAATAGACTAATTAATAGACTAGTAGTCTATTAAACTATTAATAAAAAATCATTATCTCTGACTACATTCTTAGTTTAAAATTTAATTTATTGGATATGAGAATCACTGGCCCAGCTTTCTTTTGAGGTCCATTGTCATGAAAGATGGTTCTCCATCCCTTTACTTTGAGTCTTGATGTATTTTTAAGTTCCAAATGCGTCTCTTGTAGACAGCATATGGAGGGATCCTGTCGTTTTATTCAGTCTGCAACCTGGTGCCATTTTATGGGAGCATTGAGGTTGTACACATTGAGAGTTATTATTGAAAGGTAAGGTGTTTGTTTGTTTGTTTGTTTGTTTGTTTTGACATCATGTTGCCTGTTAAGTCCTTGTTTCTATAAACTGTCTCTGTAAGTTTCTGTTCTATGTCACTCTTGGGTTCTTTCTTCTATTATAGAATCCCCCTTAATGTTTCTTTGTAGTGCCAACTTGATGGCCTTGGAAGCTCTTTATCTCTCCAACGATTTTGTATCTCTTTTAAAACTTGCCAGTCTTGGAAGTTCTTTACCTCTCTATCGATTTTGAAGGTCAGCCTTGCTGGATAAAGTATTCTTGGCTGCATGTTCTTCTAATTTAGTGCCCTGAATATGTTTTTCCAGCTTTCCTGGGTTGCCTGGTTCTGTGGCAGGTCTGAAGTTATTCTGATGGACCTTCTTCTGTATGTAAGAAAACTCTTCCCCCTAGCTCCCCTTAGGATCTCTTGTCTAAAATTATGATTTGTGAATTTCACAATCAAGTGTCTGGAGGTCTTTCTAGATTTGTTGATCTTGGTGTGTATAATTACAACTTCTAGAACATGAACACTTGTTCCATTCCCTAGATTTGGGAAATTTTCTTCCAGAAATTGTCAATTCTATCTTCTAGTCTTCTCTCTTTCTCCACCCCCTCAGGGATCCAACTAATTCTAACATTGGAACATTTCATGGCATCATTTATTTTCTTAATTCTGTTTCCATGGCTTCTAAGCCATTTGTTCTAGGCCTCCTCCTGATCATTTTTCTCTATCAATTTTTCCTCTAAATCACTAATTCTATCTTCTGCCTCAGTTACCCTAGTTTTAGAGTATTTAGATTAGATTGGATCTCACTGATAACATTTTTAACTTCTTCCAGGTTGGCTTTCCCTTTCACCCTTAGAGATTCTATGTTGTCACTAATGATTTTCTCTATCCTAGCCATTGCCTGGATAGTTGTTACCCTGATTTCCCTTTCTGACATACTGTTTATGGCCATATCTGATAGTTCTGATGGAGAGGGCACAGTCTCTGAATTTTTCCTTGTTGGGTGTTCCTCCTCCTTGTCATTTTGGAAAGCAGTGGTTGAGGGAATGTATAGCTGAATATATCAAGCACGATCCAGGCAAGGTTCATCATGGAAAGTCAGAGCAGTTGGAAGGTACCACCATAAAGAAAGAAAAAAAGAAAAAAAGAGAGAGAGAGAGAGAGAAAGTGAAACCATAGCCAAAATGAGCTCCAAAAGTAAGATTTATGAGGTATATAAATAAAAATTTAAAAAATGGCAAAAGTAAATGATATAGAAAAAAAAAGAAGAAACAAGCAAAAATGAACTGCAAGAATGAGATTTATATAATACCAGAACAAAAATAAATACACAGAAACACTGACAGAAGAATAAGATGGGAGGGTGGTTGTAAATCCTCAGTGTGAGTGGAGGAAGGTTATTTCCCTTCTTCCTTGGTGTATCTTGATTTCTTTGATAAAGGACTCAACTTTCCAGAGATAAAGGGAAATTAAAATTATTTTATATATGGAGTAGCATTGAATAGGGAAAAAGGATTACCTTGAAGCTTATATCTGTATGTGGATTAATAAAAAAATAAAAAGCCACAGGTATATGTATTATTAAATGTTCAACTTAAAAAGTTATTATGGAATATGTTGTATTAAACGTCTAGTTAAAATGGTAAATAGGTTAAAAAAAATTAAAATAACAGGGCTCCTGGGTGGCTCAGTGGGTTAAGTGTGTGCTTTTGGCTCAGGTCATCATCTTAGGGTCTTGGAATCAAGCCTTGAATAGGGCTCTCTGCTCAGTGGGGAGCCTGCTTCCTTCTCTCTCTCCTCCTGCCTCTCTGCCTACTCTGATCTCTTTCTCTGTCAAATAAATAAATAAAATCTTTTAAAAAATTAAAAAAACAAGAATCACGTGGAAATTAAAAAAAAAAGTTGTATCTATGAAATATACAGGTTTAGGGCAATACTGGGAGCTTAATATATTGTTTTCCCCTGATGTTAAGGTTTTATAGTTTTATGGGGCCCCTGTGATGGTTGTCCTCTTGTTCTTTTGGCTTGCCTTTTGGGAAAGGGGCCTGCTGTATTGTTCTCCTGTCAATCTCACCTGGGTTGAGTTGCCCTGCAGTTTATTAAGGGCTGGGTCTCAGTGGAAACCAGTTTTTCAGGATTTTGTTCTCTTGAGGTTTTTGTTCTTTGGCAGCTTTTTGTGTCATTTCAGAGTCAGAGCAAGGACCCAGACCTCTGGCTCAGAGAGAAGCCTCAGACTGTTCCCCTCAGACTGTGTCCAGAACACACAGACTCCTGCTCTTCAAACTCCACTGAACAGTTAAACCTCCCACAGGCAGTGCTCACCTTTACCCACCACTGTCTCAGTGGTCACCCAAGGCCCCCCACTTGTCTCTGCATCCCCATGCCACTAAAACCATGAGTGATATTGGTCCAGGGGGCCTGTTTCTGGTGGCTGTCTTTGCTGGGACTGCTGTCTGGAGTCCAGGTCCATGTCAGATGAGCTCAGACCTAGTGGTCACACAGGTCACAGAAGGCTGTTGCAGCCAAGGGATTCTGACCAGATATCACACTGGGTTCTTTCAGGTGCAGTCTAGGAACACTCAGTCCCCTTGGCTGGTTGCAGATGACTGTGGTCCTAGAGACCACCATCGAGCACCCACACCAGGTTCTCTCAGTCATGGGTGGGAGTGCACCCAGCCAAGCAGTGGTGCAAGCAGCAGAAAGCTGCAAGCTCAGGTACCACGGACTGGAGGCTCCACTGGACTCTCTCTTGAATGGGTGATTGCCGGCAGTGACCTTCCTGGGTCCGTGGGCTTATGCCCATGCCCATGACTGCCTGATTCCACTAATTGCCCCTTAAGATATTTTGATCTTTTTGAGTGCTTTTAACCAGACTCCAAGTTAATGCTGGTACCCAATCACAGGGCATTCTCATATTGGTGTGTTACTTTCTAATGTGTCACTTCTCGTGGCTCCCTCCCCTTTCTGTTCATCCTCCATTATCAGTCTGAGCATTTCCACTCCATTTTACCTCTCCACTATTGTCTTTTGCCCCTGTAGAGATCCAGAAGTGTATAATGTTACATCTCAGACTGATTTACTAGGTGTTCAGAGTGTTCTGGTAGATATTTAGCTCATTTTAGGGGACCACTTGAAACAGCATCTCCTACTCTTCCACCATCTTGTTCCTCCTCTTATGCTTCTGCTTCTTCATTTCTTTCTTTCTTTTCTTTTCTTTTTTTTTTTTTTTTTTTGGACAGAGAGATCACAAGTAGGCAGAGAGGCAAGCAGAGAGAAAGGAGGAAGCAGGCTCCCCACTGAGCAGAGAGCCCGATGCTGGGCTCGAACCCAGAACCCTGGGATCATGACCTGAGTAGAAGGCAGAGGATTTAATCTACTGAGCCACCGAGGCACCCTGCTTTTGTTTTTTAATATAGGTGTTGGTGATATGCTTGTTTTTATGGTTCTAAAAATTCATTGAGCTCTACTCTTATGTTATATGCACTTTACATGTTTGTCTTTATATTTTTTTAAGGAATTTTTAAAAAAGATTTTTATTTATTTGACAGAAAGAGAGAGATCACAAGTAGGCAGAGAGGCAGGCAGAGAGAGAGGGGGAAGCAGGCTCCCCTCTGAGCAGAGAGCCCAATGTGGGGCTTCATCCCAGGAGCCTGAGATCAAGACCTGAGTTGAAGGCAGAGGCTTAACCCACTGAGCCACCCAGGCACTATTGCATGTTTGTCTTTAAAAAAAGAAAGAAAGAAAGAAAGAAAGAAAGAAAGAAAGAAAGAAAGGAAAAGAAAGGAACAAAACATTGTTTAATTGTTCAATGAGGGCCCTCTGAAGAAGTTACACTTAAGGTAAGATGAGAAAGAGGAATATGACTTTTTTTTTTTTTTCCAGAAGAAATGAGTGCAGAGGCAACACCATGCATGAAATCCTTGAGGTAGAAAAAGTTTGACATTTTGGAGGAAATTAAAAGAGACCAGTGTGGCAGGAATGTCAAAACTGACAGTGAGAATGACATTAAATAAGGCTGGTGTACACCCCTGAAGACCATGTAAAGGATTATGAACTTTGTCCCAAGAACAATGAGAAGTTATAAGAGAATTTTAATAAGTGATATAGCATGCTATTTTTAAGCTTTTGCATGCTGTGAGAATAGTGTATTGGAGTGTAGCAGAACTGAGGATTAGGAATCAGTCTGTGAGTCTACTTAAGAAACATGAATGAGGGGCACCTGGGTGGCTTAGTGAGTTAAAACCTCTGCCTTCGGCTCAGGTCATGATCCCAGGGTCCTGAAATAGAGCCCTGCATTGGGCTCTCTGCTCAGCGGGAAGCCTGCTTTCCCTTCCTCTCTCTCTGTCTGCCTCTCTGCCTACTTGTGATCTCTGTCTATCAAATAAATAAATAAAAATATTTAAAACCAAAAAGAAACAAGAATGACCTGTATCAGATTTGGGGCACTGAAACTCAAAATAAATGGACATATTTAAGAAAAACTGTGCAGATAGAATTTGTAGGAGTTGATGGAGACATTATGGGAAATAATAGGGAGATATTTATAATTTAAATATAATTAGGTTTACATTAATTTCAGATACATATACTTAATTGTTAATTATTGAGAAAATTCATAATTTTGACTGTTTTAAACTTTTTAAATATACAGTTCAGCAGATTTCATATTTTAGTGCAATAGAGCTACAGAAACTTTTCATCTTATATCTATTGGATAATATCTAATTTTATGTTATATACCACATTTTGCCTATCCATTCATTCATTGGTGGGCATTTATGTTGCTTAAATTCAAATATTTTAAGTTTGAGAATGCTTTCAGCCTTTCCAATGGATATATCAAGAAGACACCTGTAAGGGCACATGGGTGGCTCAGTTGGTCAAGCATCTAACTCTTGATTTCAGCTCAGGTCATGATCTCATATTCACTAAATCAAGCCCTGCATTAAGCTCTGCTTTCAGTGTAGAGTCTGCTTAAAATTCTAGCCCATTCTCTTTGCTAGTCCCCCCACTCATATATGCTCTCTTTTGCACTTTCTTTCTTAAAAAATTAAAAAAAAAAAACCTGTATATTGGAGGGTAGAGTTTACCTTCAGACTTCATTTCACAATTGACTTTCATTCTTTAGCTACATTCACACAAACTTACTTCTTCCAAAAATAATCATGCAGGTGAATGTGACATGTATAGTTTGCTTTTATAGAAGTAAGTCTTGTTAAAGTGGCAGTCTATGATAGTTGGAACTTACTGGGTTTTGTTCCTTTGATTGTAAACATCTTGACTGCAATAGTCATATAAGCTTTATATGTTACTTGGAGGAGTTCTCCAACTTGAGATTTTATGAATGATCCGAAGAGGATTAATTAGGAATGAATTAACCTACAAGATGATATAGAAAAATGATATAAAAGCTCAGAATGATATATAACAGTTAACAGATATCTCATATATAACAAATGTGTGTATATCTATGTGTGTGTGTGTCTGTGTATAAAACCATTATATATCATATATATCTCTATACATAACCATTCATATATATGTATATTATAATTTAGGTTATAAAAATGTGAAATTTATTTAAATTGTACAGAAAATATAGCAAATAATGTTACATATAAAAATTTCACTATGCAGGTGACTAGATGGCTCAGCTGAGCATCTGACTCTTGATTTGGGCTCATGTCATGCTCTCAGGGTAATCAGATTGAGCACCACATCAGACTACACACTTAGTAAGGGGTCTGCTTCTCTCTCTCTCCCTCTCACTTTGCTCCTTCTCTCACTTGTACTCATTCTAGCTCTTGAAAATAAATAAATAAATATTTAAACAATAATAAATCAACATATAAGAATTTCACTATAAGACTGGGTGGAAATGTGACAAAATAATTCAATGCATAAAGAAACAAAATCTAGAGAAGGAATCATAACAACACATTTGAAGAGGAGAGAAAAGACAAAGCCACAATAAAAGAAGGCAATGAAGCATGAAGGAAAATATTTTTCTAGGTCAGGAATATTGGAAGATGCTTAATGAATGAAGTAAACTACAAGAGTTCTTTGATTAACAGCAGGGTGACTCATTAGTTGGCTTCTTTTTTTTTTTTTTAAGTAGTCTCTTCCTCCAGTGTGGAGACCAGTGTGAGGCTGAAACTCATGACCCTGAGATCAAGACCTGAGTTGGGATCAAGTTGAATGCTTAACTGAGTGAGCCACCCAGGCACCTCATTAGTTAACTTTTATTTAAATACATAAAAGAAGCTTTCCTTGAATTTGTAACTGATATTTTTAAGTCTAAATCAATGCATAACCATCCAGAGGAAATGGGTTCTAAACTGAATCTGAGCTAAGTGAAAATTGAGACTTAGAAATTCTTTTACACAGCCAGGTTCTCCAATAGGGTCAACAGAATTTTCAAACATTTTTAGCCAAGTGGACTGAAGAACCAAAAGAAATGTCTTTTTTATTTGTTGTTGCTGTTTTTCTGTCACTGGGGTAGAGTACAAAATACAAAACTGTTTATTAAAGATGACTGGATCATGTTGGATGCAGGTTTTCAGAGGAATCTTAAAGTCAAAAGACTGATATCAGGGAGGGGAGAGGATGCAGTGTAGTAGGAGGACCCAATGCTTGCTTCCTGCTGTGAACACAATTAGATAACTATCAAATCATTCTATAAGCCCCAGAAATCAACCTGAAGACTAGCAGAACAATCTCCACAAATAAATTTAGAGAAGAGGCCAAATCAAAGAGGTTAGGAAGAGCAGAGGTGTGTTTTAGGGGAGAAATGGATTTTGGTTGCTGTGGATGTGAGAGAACCATGGTTGTGGAGAAGGGTGAGAGAGACAGGAACATTTGGGGAAATGCACATGAAAAGCCAACATTCAAAAACCAGTGTCCAAAGCCAACAGCTTGGAAAATGAGAGAGCTTGAACTTCCTGAGTTCTTGAAACCAGTGAGGCTTAAAGCCTAGAGTTTCAAAGGTCAGTGGGATTAGCTGGGATTGAGCCCAGAAGGCACTGCCTGCATCTGGAAAGAGGGCAGGCAAACAACATGGGTATATACAGCATGGACACTGCAATCTGAATAGTGCCTGGGGTACATAATGGGGAAATTTTTAACTCTTTTTGGAGCATGTCCCCAAGAGGCAGCATTCATAGAAAGAATGCTGGAAATGGAGATGGCTGGCACTCTTTCCTTTCCCTGACCTTCAGGATAAACATAGAGCCGCCTATGGGAACCAGCACAGTGTAGACATGGGCTGTCTAACGTGTTTACATTAAGCCTCACTCCCTATGCACCTAGTCACATTTGCTCATTTCCGGCATAGTAAACATCATCCCCAGGAGGACCAGCAGAAACACTTGATAGCAGCACAACTCCTGACCCTTGTAGCCTTGGTTCCAGAAGTGGTGATGACAGTTCTAATTTCAAAAGCTGACCAGAACACACCTAGTTAAAACTTATCATTCATGCCAGGGACCAAACATTTCCCACAACAGGCAAAGAGCACCTCTGAAGATGACTGGCCTGAAGTATAGAGCAGTCAGAACACAATAGCAGAGCACACAAAGCACATGAGAGAGACATTCCTTCAAGCTCTATGCCCCGGGATCTACATAACCTCTTCTTCATAAAGCCATTACTTTCAGTATCAGGATATATAACTGGCTTTTATAATGCAGAGAAGAAAGCACAGGCACAGAAAAAATACCAAATGGAAGAACAAGATAAGGTCAGGGCCAGAGATCTAAGCTAAACAGAGATAAGTAACATGTCTGAAGAGAATTTAAAGCAATGATCTTAAGGATACTCATCAGACATAAGAAAAGAATGGAAGGTATCAGGGAGACCCTTTCCACAAAGATAAAAGGGTTTAAAAAGAATCAATCAGAAATGAAGGGTGCAATAAACAAGATTGCAAACATACTTGATGCAATGTACAAAAAACTGAAAGAAGCAGAAGAAGTCATTAATGACCTATAAGAGAGAGTAATGGAAAGTAATCAAGCTGAACAAAACAGAAAAAATAATTATGTAAAACAATATTGAGGGTAAAGAATTCAGTGACTCCATCAAATATAACAATATTTATATCATAAGACTCCCAGAAAAAGAACATGGAGAAAAGGGGGCAAAACATTAATTTGAAGAAATAATAGCTGAAAACTTCCCTAATCTGGAGAAGTCAGGGGATGGAGATAGGCCTATCCAGGAGACACAGAGATCTCCCATTAAGATAGACAAAAACAGACCAACACCGAGACGTACTATAATTAAACTGACAAAATATAGTAATTAAAAGAAATCTTAAAAACTCTAAGACAAAAGAAATTAGTTATAAGAGAAAACACATTAGGTGATCACAAGATTTCTTAACAAAAACTCTCCAAGTCAGAAGGGAGTGACATGATATATTCAAAGTGCTGAATTGGAAAATCTATAGCAAATAATACTCTATAAAGCAAGGCTAACATTTAAAATAGGAGGAGAAATAGAGGTTAACAGACAAACAAATCTTAAAGGTATTCATGAAGGGGGCCTGGGTGGCTCAGTCGGTAAGCATCTGCCTTTCTCTCAGATCACGATCCCAGGATACTGGTCCCAGGGTCCTGGGATCAAGCCCCATGACAGTCTTCCTGCTCAGTGAGGAGCCTGCTTCTCCCTCTCTCTCTGCCTGCCATTCCCTCTGCTTATGCACTCTCTCTTCTCTCTCTCTGGCAAATAAATAAATAAAATCTTTAAAAAATATATATATTCATGAACACTAAACCAGCCCATCTATAACTAATAAGGGGGACTCTGTGAATGAAATAGAAAGGCCAAATGTGACTGTATGAAGTAGGAAGCACAAAAGCATTAAAAATGGATATGTTTATAAAAAATCAGTCAAGGAAATAAAATAAAATGATATAAGCTTATGACAACATACACCTACCTAAAATATGGGAAAGACAGGAGAAAAGAATGGGTTCAAACTTAAATGACCATAAACTTGATATATACTATTATACAGAGAAGATTTGATGTATAAACCTGATGGTAACAGGTATACACACACACACACACACACACACAGGGGAAAAAGTCCAAAAGCATCAGTAAACAAAACATGGAAAAAAGAAAGACAAGAAAGAATTGGAGAAAATGTCGAGAAACAAAGCAAGTGATAAAATGGCAATAAATACATATTTACTAATTACTTTGAATGTAATTGGACTAAATATTCTTACCAAAAGACATATGTTGTTCCACAAGTAAGTGAAAACATATGATACTTGATCATGGAGGACATTGAGAGATGAAGAGAAGTGAGTTAGGGGAAATTGGAGGAGGAGACAAACCATGAGAGACTGTGGACTCTGAGAAAAAAACTGAGGGTTTTGGGGGCGGTGGTAGGGTTTGGTGAGCCTGGTGGTGGGTATTATGGAGGGCACATATTGCATGGAGCACTGGGTGTCATTCATAAGCAATGAATGCTGAACACTGAGAAGAAATAAAATAAAATAAAATGGAAAAAAAAATATGTTGTCAGAATGGATTAAAAAAACAAAACAAAAAGCAAACAAAATAGAAACAAACAAAAAGAAAAGCAAGACCCATCTCTATGCTGCCTACAAGATACTCAGTTTAGAACTAGACACCTGAAGTATGAAAGTCAGGGGATGGAGAAACATTTCTCATGTAAATGGATATCAAATGAAAGTTGGACCAGCCATACTTATATCAAACAAACTAGACTTTGAAACAAAGACTATAATAAGAGACAAAGAAGGACAATATATAATAATAAAGGGGACCATCCAACCATACCACGCTCTTAATATGGGATCATGCAAAAAGATAAAATAATTAAAAGAAAATATGAAGGAACTAATTAATAGTAAGACAATAATTGTAGGAGACTTTAACATCACACTTACATCAATAGACAGATAATCTAAGCAGAAAATCAACAAAGAAACAATGGATTTGAATGACACACTGGACCAAATGGATTTAACAGGTATATTCAGAGTATCCCATCCTAAACCAGCAAAATACACATTCTTTTCAAGTGTACATGAAAATTTCTCCAGAATAGATCACATACTATGTCATAAATTAGGTCTCAACAAATTGTGAAAATCAGAGACACCATTTCTGAACATAAGGCTGTAAAACATGAAGTCAATCACAAGAAAAAAAAATGTGGAAAGACCACAAATATATGGAGGTTAAATAATGTGCTACTAAGCAGTGAATGGTTAAACATAAGATAAGAGAAGAAAAAAAAAATAAATGGAAACAAATGAAAATGAAAACACAATGGTCCAAAACCTTTGGGATACAGCAAAAGTGTTTGTAGGAGGTATTATAGCAATAAGGCCTATTTCAAGAAGCAAGAAAAATCTCAAATAAACGACCTAACCTTACATCTAAAAGAGCTGGGAAAAGAACAACAAACAAAGCCTAAATCCAGCAGAAGGAAGGAAATAATAAATATTAGAGCAGAAAGAAATGATATACAAATGACAAAAACAATATAACAGTTCAATGAAATGAGGAGCTATTTCTTTGAAAAATTTAATAAAATCGATAGACCTCTAGCCAGACATATCAAAAAGACAAATGATCTAAATAAATAAAATCACAAATGAGAGAAGAGAAATAACTCACTACCTCACAAATACACACAAGTATAAGAGAATATTGCAAAATATTCTGCCAACAAACTGGACAACCTAGGAGTAATGGATAAATTCCTAGAACATATAATTACCGAAATTGAAAGAGAAATAAATAGAAAACTTGAACAGACCATTAACCAGCAAAGAAATTGAGTCAGTAATCAAAAATATTCTAACAAAAAAAAAGGCCAGAGACATATGACTTCATAGGTAAATTTTACCAAACATTTAAAGAAAAGTTAGTACCTATTCTCAAACAATTCCAAAAAATAGAAAAAGTAGGAGAACTTCCAAATTTATTTCATGAGGCCAGGATTATCCTGATACCAAGAGCAAATAAAGACTCCACTAAAAAAGAGAACTACAGGCAATATCCCTGATGAACACAGATGCAACAATTCTCAATAAAATACTAGCAAACTGAATCCAACTATAGATTTTTTAAAAAATCATTCACTACAATCAAGTGGGACATATTTCTGAATTCTAAGAGTGTTTTGTTTGTTTGTTTTTATGATTTTTTGTTTTTTATTTGACAGAGATCACAAGTAGGCAGAGAGGCAGGCAGAGAGGTGGGGGGGAAACAGGCTTCCCACTGAGCAGAGAGTCTGATGTGGGGCTTGATACTAGGACCCTGAGATCATGACCTGAGTCTAAGGCAGAGGCTTAACCCACTGAACCACCAAGGTACCCCTCTAAGAGTGTTTTAATATTTGCAAATCAATCAATGTGATAAATCACATCAATACAAGAAAAGATGAGAACCATATTATCATTTCAATAGATGCAGAAAAACCATTTGACAAAGTACATATATACATGATAAAAAAATCTCAACAAGGTAGGTTTAAAGGGAGCAAACCTCAACATAATAAAGAACATGTACAAAAACCCACAACAACATTATCCTTAATGGGGAAAAACTGAGACCTTTTCCCCTAAGTTCAGGAACAGGACAGGGGTATCCACTCTTACCACTTCTCTTCAACATAGTACTGAATTTCATAACAATAGCAGTCAGATAAACAAACAAACAAAAAGAAATAAAAGTCATCCAAATTGGTAAAGAAGTGAAAGTTTCACTATTGGCAGATGACATGACACTATATAAAGAAAATGTGAAAGACTCCACCAAAAAACTATGAGAACTAATAAATGAATTTAGTAAGGTTGCCAGATACAAAAATCAGTGTAAAGAAATCTGTTGCATTTGTATACACCCATAATAAAGCAGCAGAAAGAGAAATGAAGAAAACAAACTCCTTTACAATTGAAACAAAAATAATGAGATACTTGGGAATAAACATAAAGAGATGAAGGACGTGTACTCCAGAAACTATAAAACATTGATTAAAAGAAAGATAAAGAGGACAAAAAAATGAGAAAAGAAAAACAAAAAACAAAAAAACAAAGCAAAACAATATTCCATACTCATGGATTGGAAGAACAAATATTGTTAAAATGTCCTTACTTCCCTAAACAATCTACACATTTAATGCAATCCTTATCAAAAGACCAACAGCATTTTTCACAGAACTAGATCAAATAATTATAAAATTTTGAGGAACCACAAAAGACTCAGAAGAGGCAAAGCAGTTTTGAAAAAGGATAACAAAGCTAGAAGCATCACTGTTCTGGACTTCATGTTAAATTACAAGGCTCTAAAGCTCTAAATAGCATGGTACTAAAAAATAAAAGGAAAAAGAACAGTATGGTACTGTTACAAAAATAGACACAGAGATCAATAAAACAGAATAAAAAAAAAACCCAGAAAGGAACCCACAACTATAGGGTTAATCAATCTTCAACAAAGAAGGAAAGAATATGAAATGTGAAAAAGACAGTCTCTTCAACAAAGGGTATTGGGAAAACTCACAGGAACATGGAAAGGAATGAAACTGGAGCACTTTCCTATACTATGAATAAAAAATAAATTAAAAGAATTAAAAACCTAGATGTGAGATCTGGAACCATAAAAATCCTAAAGAGAACAGACACATATTTCTTTTGCATCAGCCATAGGAACTTTTTTCTAGACCTGTCTCCTGAGACAAGGAAAACAAAAACAATAAACTATAGGAACTACATCAAAATAAAAAGCTTCTGCACATCCAAGAAAACAATAAACAAAACTAAAAGGCAGCCTAGGGAGAAAATATTTACAAATGATCTACCTTATAAAGGACTGGGATCCAAAATATATAAAGAACTTATAAAACTCAACACCCAAAAATAAATAATCAAACTAAAAATAGACAGAAACCATGAACAGATGTTTCTCTAAAGGAAACATCCAGATGTCCAACAGACACATGAAAAGATGTTTATCATCATTTACCATTAGTGAATTGCAAATCAAAACTACAATAAGATATCACTTCAGAACTCTCAGAATGGCTAAACCAATAATGCAAGAAACAACTGTTGGCAATGATGTGAAGAAAAAGGAACTCTCCTGCACTGTTGGTCAGAGTACAAACTGGTGCAGCCACTGTGGAAAACAGTATGGGGATTCTTCAAAAAGTGAAAAATAAAATACCTTAGAATCCAGGAATTGCATTGCTGGGTATTTACCCAAAGAATACAAAAACATTATTTCAAAGGGATACATGCACCCCAATGTGTATAGCTGTATAGCAGCATTATTTACAATAACAGAATTATGGAAGCAGCCTAGATGTCCATTGGCTGAGGGACAGATACAGGAGTGGTGTATATATTCAATGGAATGCTATCATTCAACCATTAAAAAAAGAATGAAATATTGCCATTTGTAAAGCCATGGATAATGCTAGGGGTATACTGCTAAGAGAAACAAATCAATCAGAAACAAATACCATATGATTTCCCTCATATGTGGAATATTTTTAAAAAAACAAATGAACTTGGAAAAAAAGAGAGAGAGGCAAATCAAGAAACAAGCTCTCATCTGTGGAGAACAAACTTGGTTTCCAGAGGGATGGTGGGTGGGGGGATGGGTGAAATATGTGATGGAGATTAAGGAGTACACTTGCAATCAGCACTGGGTGTTGTATGGATTGCTGAATCACTACATTGTACACCTGAAACTACTATAATTGTATGTCATCTTACTGGAATTAAAATAAAAACTTAAAAATAATGATTAAAACTAAAACTCAAAAACATCTTTGAAATAATTTTTAATAGACCTAAATAAATGTAAGAACATCCCATGTTCATGCATCATAAACACTTAAATTGTTAGGATGACAATATTCCCAAATTGATGTACAAATTCAACATAATCTGAAAATCCCAGCTGTTTTTCTGCAGAAATTGACCAACAGATCTGTAATTCATACCAAAATTCAATGGAACCAGAATAACAACAACAACAAAGAAAAAAATTTTTTTTTAAATCACATAGTTGGTGAAATTACTGTCTGATGTCACAACTTACATAGTTACAGAAATCAAGACTGTGTTGTATTGGATATAAATAAGCATACAGTTCAGTGAAATTGAATTGGGAGTACAGAAATGTAACTTTCTTTAGTAAATTGATTATTTTAAAGATTTTATTTATGTATTTGTCAGAGAGTGAGAGCAAGAGCGAGAGCACACGAGTGGGGAAGTGGCAGGCAGAGGGAGAAGCAGGCCTCTGGCTGAGGAAGGAG
Source organism: Mustela erminea (assembly GCF_009829155.1). Lineage (NCBI taxonomy): Eukaryota > Metazoa > Chordata > Mammalia > Carnivora > Mustelidae > Mustela > Mustela erminea. The sequence continues at coordinate 80,882,918 of NC_045635.1, read as the reverse complement.
CCGAAGGGAGGACTCGATCCCAGGACCCTGAGATAATGTCCTGAGCTGAAGGCAGATGCTCAACTGACTGAGCCACCCAGGCATGCTTACATTCAATTGATTTTTATAAGGGTGCCAAGATACTTCAGTGGAGAAATAAAGATCTTTTCAACAAATTGTTCAACAACCACAGGATAGTCACATATCAAAGAAAGGAACTGGATCCATACTTCACATCATATTAAAAAATTAGTTCAAAATGGATGATAGACCATGTAGGAACTGAAGTATTACCAATGTAAGACTAATATAAAAACTAAAACTAAAATTCTTAGAAGAAAACATAGAAATAAACCTTTATGACCTCACATTAGGCAATTATTTCTTAGATATAATGTCTTAATAAGTATAAGTGAAAAAAATGGGCTTTGTTAAAATTTAAAGCTATTGTGTTTTAAAAGACCTCATCAAGAAAGTGGAAAAAATATCCACAGAATGGGAGAAAATATATGCAAATCATATATCTGATAAGAGACTTGTATATATATCCAAATTTCTAAAATATAGGCAAATTATTTGAATAAACATTTCTCCAAAGAAGATATGCATGTGGCCAACCAGCATATGGAAAGAAGCTCAACATCGTTAGTCAAAAGGAAAGATATCAAAACCACAATGTGATAACATTTCACATCCACCAAGATGGCTAAATTTTTTTAAGACAGTAATAAGTATTAGCAAAATCATAGAGTAATTGGATCTCTCACACATTGCTAATGAAAATGCAAAATAACGAAAAATTAACAGAAAACAGTTTAATGGTTCTTCTAAAGTTAAACTGATTCTCTAAATGGTGCAGAGATTCTGTTCCTATGTATTTGAACATATGTCCATACAAAAACTTGTACACCAATATTCATAGCAGAATTAATCATAATATCCGAAAAGCAGAAACGATCCAAATATCTATCGACAGGTGAGTGGACATCCCTAATGTGATGTATTCTTACAATGAAATACTATTTGGCAATAAAAAGTAAAACTCCTGTACATGCTACAATATAGATGAACTTTGTAAATATGCTCAGTGAAAGAAATCAAAAACAAAAAGGCACATATTTTAAAATTTCATTTATATGAATTGTCCAGAATAAGCAAATTCATAGAGACAGAAAAGAAATTATTGGTCAACAGGGACAAGATTAGAGGTGAATATTTAGTGGACCATGTTTCCCAGTGCACTAAAGAATATAGCTGGGCATACAGCATCTTAGCCAGCATCCCACCCAAAGACATGTATCTGCCATGGTGTAATGAACCCAACAGAAATATCTGTGCTGAATTTATTGCCAGAACCAGGATTTAAGGGGAGTTAGAAGCAGTAAGCAGAAAGTGGGTTGCCTTTTCAAATAATAGCGTAATGGGAAGTCCCCACAACTTTCCCCCAATGAAGCCACTAAACTGATGCATAAATGAAGAGCCAGAGTCTGGGTATCTGTTCCACAGAGGGCACCAATTCCAGGTCCCAACATAATAATCACGAATATAGATTCTGTTTAGTTAGGTAATATTTTTTTAAAAGATTTTATTTATCTATTTGACAGAGAGGAGGCAGGCAGAGAGAGAGATAGAGGGAAGCAGGCTCCCTGCTGAGCAGAGAACTCGATGCGGGACTCGATCCCAGGACCCTGAGATCATGACCTGAGCCGAAGGCAGTGGCTTAACCCACTGAGCCACCCAGGTGCCCCTAGTCAGGTAATATTTTTAAACCTTTTTCATCCCCTCTTCTTCAACCCGAACCCTGGGGAAATAGAAGTAGCAGTTCAAGTAGTGGAAGAGGTGAAACAGGAGAAATAGGTATAGGTCAATCTATTTTTTTTTTTTAAATCTGATTCAGGATAAGACCTTTCTGTGTAGAAATATGGTTTAAATTAATTGTGAGATTTGTGTTTATTCAGATTGGACTGGACTTCCTTATATATATGAATAAGACTATGTTAAAACCTGAAACTTACTGCATAGGTTAGGGGAACATTTGAAGAAATTACCCAAGTATAAATCTATTATTAAATGTGTCTGAAGGAATAGTGTATAAAAATATATTTTTTGATGATTATGCCCCATTTATGTCATTTTATTCAATAAATTATTCTACTGTTATGTATTTTTGAAGTATTTCAAAAGTATAAGAATTATTTTTTAGGAAAACTATAATGTACTAAACCTATTCAACTATTATTTGCTCCTTTTAAAATTTATTTAACCAACTGGGAAAATGGCATATCTATGGCAAAGCTTTTCTATGGATATTATAAAGACTTTGAAGTAGATTTTACTGAATAAGTAAAATCTTTACACTGTATCAATGTGTATCAACTATATTTTTTTAATATATTTTTTTAATTTATGTATTATGATAAAAATGTATCAACTATATTTTTAAACAAGTAATTTCCCCCTTTGTTGTTTTAGTACAAATAAATAAAAAACTTATTAAAGATAAGGCTGTTTAGAAGCAAAATTAGATGTGATCCATGGAGACCCAATCATAAGAATTTTATCTGTATTTATTCTAAATGAGAGTATCAAAAAGTTTTTTAAATTGTCCCTTTTTCTTCAGAATTTAATTCCATAGGGAGAAAATAACACACATATTCATAATATAGTTGCTTTATTTATGAAAGTGTCAAGATATAATGGATTGCTTGTTCTCTGATCAAATGCCCATGTAAATATTTACATATATAAAGTGTCTTACAAATTTATACATTATGTTGGGGTTACTTTTTATGCTATTTGCCTCTCTCTAATGGACTCTGAGCACCTTTGGGACAGCACCTGCCTAGACACTGGCACATGATGTTTGCCACATAAATGATTTAGAACGAATGTATGGATGGTGGTGGATAGATGACTGAAATCATTCAGTGAATGTTTCTGCTTGAAGGCAAGAGACAGAGTAGGAAAAATATTAGGAAAATCACTCTAAGAAAGTCTCAAATCTTTAACATACCCTGAAGTAAGTATTCCTACAGAAGCAAAAACCATGTTTCAATTATTATTGTTACCTACCTTCATACCTAGCATTATGCTAGGAACATAGAAAGTCCTCCATAATAAATTCAATGGGGCAAATGCAATACAGGTGTGCTTTGATCCCTATGGCTCATATTGATCTTCAAGTAGACTGCTCTATAGGACACTAGTTGTTCTTTTAGGGTTCATCACGGTATGCACACCAAGAGGAAAGAAAAACAAACAAACAAAAAATGATGTAAGCCAGTGTCTGTGATCAGCAGTACTCAGGATATATCATTTTCACGTCTTGTAACTTTTTTCACTTCATAGTCTATGTAGAGACCATAAATCACAGCCAAAATGTTTTTAATGTGAATATTGTCACTCTAGTAAACCAGGTGCATTCAGATTCCTTAATTATTCTAAGGCTACACAGCCTAGCCACAGAGGTTCACAATGAGAAATAAGTGGCATTAATTCCTCTCCCGCTTTTGTCACTAAGTTATGGGGAGACAATCTTCTATTGTCTATGCATCCACTTTTTAGCTCACAAAGTAGGGAAACACTGGTTTTCACTGATTTCTTCGTATGTATGTAAGGGGGTTTAATAAGTTTGGAAGCCAGATGCTAGATATTGAAAAATGTTTTCACACATCACATTTTTATTAGCCTGATTCTACATTGTTCTAAATGATTTCCTTGTGGCTCCAAGGGTCCCATGAGTATCCTTAGAGTAGCTTCTTCATCTAGCAGATTCTGGCTCAATTTTTGTGTTATATAATTAGTGAACCGTTTTTATTCCACATTTATGACTGTCGTTCTTGGGCCAATAGAAACCTGCGGGAAGTTTTTTTGGGGGGGTGGAATTTACACATTGATATTTAAAAGGAATAGAATCTAGTGATGAAATTAGACCTTTGATTAAATCCTACTAATTGCAGGAATTTTGAGGGCCATACACATTTTCTTTCTTTCATGACCCTTGGAATACATCATTTCACTCTGCAGAGTTGAAAAAAAATGAGACTAATAGTATTTTTATAACATATATTTTCATTGTGAAAGATTTTCACATCTGACACAAAACCAGATTTAAATGTTGCTGAAGATAATGAGCCAAAATTAGTTCTCCAATAATCGCAAATGGCACTTGGGGGACAAATTTGGCACTATAAAACATTATGTATTCCTTTTAATTTAATTGAGTACAATGATATAGTTAGTGGTTATCTGGAAATTAAGTGTTAAATACAAAGAGGTATATGTCTCTCTTTGTACATTCAGACCATCTAGTATTGGGCTCTTGTTAACTTACAAACTGATGAAAAGGACTGCATTTTGATATCCCAGCATCTCAGGTTTTGCAGTTTAAACGTAGCTTACCCTCCATGTGAAGAGTCCCTCTAATAGCTCACATAGTGGAAGATCAGGACTCAGATGCATTACTCCCTTTTTGATTCTTAGCAGAGAAGGGCAAATATTATAAACAATTCAATCTATAAGGATAGATGGTAGATAGAATAGATAGATATATGATAGATAAGAGATAGATGATATATAGATATAGAAAGATAGATAGAAGATAGATTATAGATAGAAATATATTTAAACATATTCCATTGAAGCAACTCAAATATAAAGTCGTCTCACATTTCTAACCAAGGAAAGTTTAGACATGGGCTCTTTAAAGAATGTCAATAACTGATTAGTATTTATAACACATCTTTCAGTAAATTTCAATGTATATATAACTTCTTTATGCATTCAGTAGACATGAGGGTGCTTTCCATAGTTTGGCTATTGTAGATAATGCTGCTATAAACATCAGAGAGCATGTATCTTTTTGCATTAGTATTTTTGTTTTCTCTGGGTAAATACTCAAGAGTATAATTGCTTCATAGTAAGGTAGATCTATTCTTAACTTTTTGAAGAACCTGCATACTGCTTTCCAGAGTAGCTGCACAAGTTTGCATCCCCACCAAGATTGCAGGAGGCTTTCACTTTCTCCCCATCCTCACCAACACCTGTTGTTTTTTGCATAATTGATTTCAGCTATTCTGACAGGTGTGATGTGAAGTCTCATTGTAGTTTTGAGTTGTATTTCCCTGATGGGAAGGAATGCTGAGCATCTTTTCATGTGTTTGCTAGCCATCTGGATGTCTTCTTTGGGAAAATGTCTACTAATGTCCTCTACACAGGTTTTAATTTGATAATTTGTTTCTTAGGTGTTGAGATTTATAAGTTCTTTATATATTTTATAAGTTCTTCATATAATACATAAGTTCTTTATATATATGTTATATATAAGTTCTTTATATATTTATATATATTATATATATCTTTATATATTTATAGGTTCTTTATATATTTATCAGATATATCATTTACAAATATCTTCTCCATGCCATAGTGCCTTTTAGTTTTGTTAATTATTTCCTTTGCTGTGCAGAAGATTTTTATCTTGATGAAGTGCCAATAGTTCATTTTTCCTTTTGTTTCCACTGCCTGGGGAGACATACTTAGTAAGAAGTTACTGTGGCTGATGTCAAAGAGGTTACTGTACGTGTTCTCCTCTAAGACTTCAATGGTTTTGTGTCTCACAATTAAGTCATTAATCCATTTTGAATTTATTTTTGTATATGGTGTAAGAAAGTGGTCCCATTTCATTCTTTTGTATGTTCCTGTCAAGTTTTCCTAACACCATTTGTTGAAGAGACTATTTTTCCCATTGGATATTCTTTCCTACTTTGTCAAAGACTAGTTGACCATATAATAGTGGGTTCTTTTCTGGGTTTTCTATTCTGTTCTATTGAATTATGTGTGTATTTTTGTGCCATTGCTATATTGTCTTGATCACTACAGCCTTGCCATATATCTTGAACTCTGGAATTGTGATACCTCCAGCTTTGTTTTCCTTTATCAAGAATGCTTTGACTATTCAACATCTTATGTAGTTACATACAAATTTTAGTATTGTTTGTTCTAGCTCTCTGATAAATGTTGCATGTATTTTGATGTGGATGCATTAAATGTGTAGACTGCCTTCGGTAGTATAAACATTTTAATGATATTTGTTTTTCCGACCCATTAGCATGGAATGTATTTCCATTTCTTTGGGTCCTCTTCAAGTTCTTTCATCAATATTTTATAGTTTTCAGAGTGCAGGTGTTTCACCTCTTTGGTTAGGCTTATTCCTAGCTATCTTATGGTTGGTGGTACAATTGCAAAAGGGACTGATTGCATAATTTCTGTCTGCTTCTTCATTATCAGTATATACAAGTGTAACAGATTTATGTAACTCTGTAACATTGATTTTGTATCTTGAAACTTTACTGAATTCATTTATCAGTTCAAGCAATTATTTGGTGAAGTCTTTCAAGTATTCTATAGAGTATCATACCATCTACAGATATCAAATGTTTGACTTCTTCCTTGCTGATTTTAATGTCTTTTAATTCTTTTTTGTTTTCTGTTTGCTGTGTCTAGGACTTCCAATAGTATGTTAAATAACAGTGGTGAGAGTAGACTTCCCTGTCTTGTTCCTGACTGTAGAGGAAAAGCTTTGTTTCTCCACATCAAGGATGATATCAACTGTGGGTTTTTCATATGGCCTTCATTATATTGAAGTATGTTCCCTCTAATTCTACTTTGTTGAGGGTTTTTGTCATGGAAGGATATTGTACTTTGTCAAATCTTCTTTCTGCATCTATTGAAATAATCATATGGTTATCCTTTGTTCTATTAATGCTGTGTATCATGTTCTTTGATTTGCAAATATTAAACTACATTTGCAACCCAAGAATAAAGCCCACTTGAACATGGCAAATGATTCTTTATAATGTTTTGTTGGATTCAGTTTGCTAATATTTTCTAAGAACTTTGCATCCATGTTCTTTAGGGATATTGGCCTGTAGTTCTCTTTTTTAGTGGGATCTTCATCTGGTTTTGGAATCAGGGTAATGCTGGCCTAATAGAATGAATTTGGCAGTTTTTCTTCCATTTGTATGTTTTGGAATAGTTGGAGAACAGTAGAAATTAACTCTTTTTAAATGTTTGGTAGAATTCACCTGTGCAGCCATCTGTTCCTGGACTTTTGTTTTTTTGGGGAGATTTTTGATTACTAATTTGATTTATTTTTTGGTTATTGGTCGGTTCACTTTTTTTTTATTTTTTTATTTTTTATAAACATATATTTTTATCCCCAGGGGTACAGGTCTGTGAATCACCAGGTTTACACACTTCACAGCACTCACCAAAGCACATACCCTCCCCAATGTCCATAATCCCACCCCCTTCTCCCAAACCCCCTCCCCCCAGCAACCCTCAGTTTGTTTTGTGAGCTTAAGAGTCACTTATGGTTTGTCTCCCTCCCAATCCCATCTTGTTTCATTGATTCTTCTCCTACCCACTTAAGCCCCCATGTTGCATCACCACTTCCTCATATCAGGGAGATCATATGATAGTTGTCTTTCTCTGCTTGACTTATTTCGCTAAGCATGATACGCTCTAGTTCCATCCATGTTGTCGCAAATGGCAAGATTTCATTTCTTTTGATGGCTGCATAGTATTCCATTGTGTACAAGTAAGGAAATGACAGATGCTGGCGAGGATGCGGAGAAAGGGGAACCCTCCTACACTGTTGGTAGGAGGAATGCAAGCTGGTGCAGCCACTCTGGAAAACAGCATGGAGGTTCCTCAAAATGTTGAAAATAGAACTGCCCTATGACCCTGCAATTGCACTATTGGGTATTTACCCTAAAGATAGAAACGTAGTCACTTTTTTATTTTATTTCTTCTGTTTCAGTTTTGATAGTTTATATGTTTCTAGGGATATATACATTTCTTCCAGGTTTTCTGATCTGTTGGCATATAGTTTTTCATAATATTCTCTTATAATTGTTTGTATTTCTGTGGTATTGATTATATTTTCTCTTATTTGTGATTTTATTTATTTGGGTCATTTCCTTTTATTTTTGATAAGTTTGGCTAGAAGTTTATCAATTTTATTAATTTTTTTCAAAAAGAAAATTCAAGGAAGAATCCTTTCCCAAAGTCTTCACAGAGAGCATGGCCCTGATGATAACTCTCTATGAGACATCTAACCTCCAAAACTATAAAACAATAAATGTCTGTTCATTTAAGCTATGTAGTTTATGGAAATCTATTATTATAACTGAAGGAAACTAATCCACTAATCAGGCAGGTTTGGAACCACATTTCTTAAACCAACAGGCTTCTTCCATAAAAAATTGTAATTTTAGTTTTCAAGTGGTAACACAGAGAAACAAATGCTAACCTTCATTGAAGAAGCACATCCTAAATAAAAGCTTTATTTATATAATACAGATAAGGTTACAGGGAACATGGACATAACATTAAAATTTACTAAACACATGACCAACACATGCTATTACAAATACATACATGGAAAAGCCACTAACATATAGATTAAACAGTAGACTTTAAGGAAACAGAGTATGAGAATTTCACTGATATGGCTTCTGAGTGGACTTTTGACTAACCTTTCAGGGACTTCCGCTTGTGTAGTTTTGGTCTAGTATTCTAGAAGAATATACACACTCTGAAAAGTCTATTAACATTCTCTTTCCCAGCTATAAATCTGTGTGAGTCAATTTTCTTCTTATCTTTCAACTACCATAACACAGTGCAGTGGACTGAATGTAGAAGTGGATCATAATACCCAGCTGTCTTCAGTAACCCTGGTATTAAATAGATTTGTAGAAGTGAAAAACTATGCTGCTGTGTATTATAATTTTTGTGAAATACAGTTATAAAATGTTAATTTAATATATAATGGATTTGTTATACTTAAATTAAAATTAATAAATACTTTTTAAATGTTTTCTGATTTCACTTCTAGTACAGTAAATATCTAATATCTATAGATATTACTCAGGTTTGTTTTTTTTAATTACTCAGGTTAAACAGAAACTCTTTGAGGTCTTCAATAATTTTATGAGTATAATGGTATCTTAAAGCCCTTCAGGACTGTTGATTAAACAGAAATTAGAGGGAAGTATAGCTGGATGAGAAGTACCTAGGAATACATTTTATCACTATTTCTTTTTAATCCTTATATTTGAAAATAAAGATAAATTTACAAAAAGTTGCAAAGTTTGCACAAAGCAGTCCCATGTATCCTTTAATCAGTTTCCCATAGCCACATCTTATGAAACCAGGAAATAGGCATGAGTAGATTCTTGTAACTACCACTGCAAATGAGATACAGACATGATGGGTATTGAGGAGGGCATGTGCTCTGATGAGCACTGGGTTTTACACTTAACTAATGAATCACTGAATACTGCATCAAAAACGATTTATGTACTATACAGTGGCTAACTGAACATAAAAAAAAAGGATACAGATGATTTTAACACCATACAAATCTCACTCATCGTGTATCTCATTGTGGGCATTGTAAATAACTTCTAATTGTTGAACTTATTTCATTGCTTTTTAAAAAATATTATTTTGGAAAAATCATTGCTTAAGAAACTTGAATATTATAAAATTTTTATTTTTTTTAAATATCTTGAAAATGAAATAAATCTGGATTTTATGTAAAGACATACATGTTCTAAGGTTTAATAAAATGATACTGCATTGGAATTCAGCCTTATGTATACCATAGATTAAAGTTTTGAAATGAAATGTTAGGTTGGGAATATTATGATGCCTTGATTCTAAATGACAAGGAAAAGTGAAAGTCAAACAGGATTTCAAAATAAGAAGTTATCTGTGATCCAGTTTAACATGTTGCACTTTGGAATTAAAATGTGTGTCTCAAGCCATATATATACCATATTAAATCTCCCTTTCAGAGCAGGGTTTTATTTAACTGCCTTCCCTTCCATTTTGCAGTAGTCCATAAAATCTTTCACAAATGCAAACATTCTCAGCCAGGGTTCAATAAATTACTTTCAGAGTTAAGAAATTCAGTTTTAAGAAGATCCATGTCATTTGGTAAGTTGTTATTACTCTTTTTTCTGATATTGATCTAAAAATTTGTTTCCCTAATGTATTTGCTCTTTGGCAGATACCGCTCTCTTCTTAACTCAGAGTAAGCTATCCCTCTTTTTATGAATCAAATATTTTTAGTAAGTTTTAAATCCTATCATTAAAGTGACTTCTTTAGGATAAAAAAATTGTGTATCAACTATCTTCATGTACCAGACCCTTAGCCTTTATAGTTGGAAAAGTGCCAGTTCATTAATGCTGCTTTTACATAGTGGTATCCGTAATAAAGCACAATATTCTAGGTTTGGTCTAATTTATGTAAAACAGGTCAAATAAAGTATATAATATGGGATCATCAATATTTGAATTGTCATAAAGATAATAACATAAATAAATAAAACTCTAATTTTCAGACTGAATTATAACAGAGAAAAAATCTTAGTAGCAAAGAAAGAAATAATTATAACCAAAGAAAATTTTCTTTACAGAACAAAGAGCTGAATTTTTGCAGAGGTATTACATTCATATTTGGATTTCAATTGTGCCAGTATTGAATTGGTTCTTCTAGGTACAAAATACAAAAAACAAACACATTTTCTTTCTGCAAAACCAAATTTATTTTCACTTTCTCACTTCCTTGACTAAAATGTTGCACTGCTAAAAGCCAGACAACAGACTCAAAATAGAGTCACTTATGCTAAGCCTCACATCACTAAACCAAGCCATAATTATAGCTTAGTCTCTCCCAGAAATGGAATGTTAAACCATTCAGTCAGGAATAGCTAGATCAGCACTAATTATCCTATAGACCCCTGCCACCCCTAAAGGAAAATGACTTTGCAATAACCGACCCACCCTTTTGCCTAGTATAATTTCTTTGTCCCTGCTCCTTTCTGCCTTTAAAAGTATTTCATTTTGTACATCTTCTCAGGGCTCCTTTCTACTTGTTAGACTGGATGCTGCCCAATTTAAATCAACTTTTGTTCAAAGTTCTTAAAATTTTTAATATGTCTTTTATTTTTCAACAGCATATACCTCTAGAGCAACTCAACATATTTATTTTGTTCCCACCTTCTTACAGCTGTCTTGAGTCCATACTATGGTACTGAAAAAAAATTGTTTTGATGACTTATTTTAGGACATAGTGGAAAACTTGGCAGGATGTAAAAGTCTGACAAGCTGAGTTTGTAAGCCCTGGGGGTCACAAAAACAAAACAAAACAAAACAAAAACCCAGAAAACAAAAACCACAACTTTGGCTCTCTCTCTCTCTCTCTCTTTTTTTAAGATTTTATTTATTTATTTGACAGAGAGATCACAAGTAGGCAGAGAGGCAGGCAGAGATGGGGGCGGGGGGGAAGCAGGCTCGTCACTGAGCAGAGAGCCCAATGTGGGGCTTGATCCCAGGACCCTGAAATTATGACCTGAGCCGAAGGCAGAGGTTTTAACCCACTGAGCCACCCAGGTGCCCATTTGGCTCTATCTCAACCAATACCCTAAACAGCCTGAGAGGTATTCAGATATAAATTTGACATATTCTTTGGAGAATAAGTGATAAACTTAATTCCATGTCCTGTAATTTTATAGTTAGAAGACATCTGGAGGGATCATCTAGTTCATTCCTGTAGCTTTCATATAGATAGTCTGCTAGAAGTACAAGGGTAGAAGAATATGTATTCTATTAACTTTTCACATATTCCAAGAAATTTAGCCTGAAGCACCTTAAAACTTAATTTAAGACAAGTTCTACTCTGTTTTTTGTGGTGAATAGTTTAATGCTCTTAAAAAAAAAAAGGTAAAGAAAAGAAAAAAAAAAAAAAAGGAAACAGGTTCTGAGAAAATGCTGGTGCTGGTGGTATACAGTTTTGGATCTTCCTGAATCCCACAGACATACTCCCAAATTATCAATAAAGGAGGGCATAGAAAATATCATTCCCAGAATTTCTTCCCAAATAATCTGTGGAGGATAAGTTTCAGACATCTGAAATGACCAATGAGTCAGTAATATAAGGCTGAGAGTGAGAACTAAATATATATATATATATATATATATATATATATATATATGCAAAACTAAGACTAAATGAGAGTAAAAGGGAGCAATTACAATACAATATGGTTATATGATATGACAATGTAGATACAGCACAACCTTAAACAGAAGATTACAGAAAGCATATGCAATATTTTACCCACTTACTTTTCAGTAATCAGTACTAGCAAGTAGTATTGTTATTCTGAGACTGTTTCATCAGTGTTTAGGGATAAAGCAAATGAGCAATTATGGATTCTTGAATCATTCCATGTGTCTTTGAGAACCAGGATTCTTGGTGTGGAAGAAAGGTGTTATATATTTAATATGAAAGAGATTAAGTAAAAAAGAAAATTCTAGTCCTGACTTAAAACTCAGGAAATCAACTAAACTGTTACTTGAAGAGGTTGGGGAGCTAATTCATTAATTTTGAAAACTAACAAAATAAAAATTCACAAAATCACTTTTCCTGCCATTTGTATATGTTCTGTGTCACTGGCTAACCCATATTATATCAGAGGAAATATATTTGTATTAAACTATTCCAGCTGAAAAATAAAACAAAATGATAAGTTGTTACCATTTTGTAATCCACAATTAAAGAATGAAATCAAATATTATTATATCTCCTCCTAAAAATCTCACATAATCTCCTTCAGCTTTGGCAAAAGGATCAAAACTGAATCTGATGAAGCCTCTGGATCCAGCCATCAATTTGCAGAAGCACAGAGATCAGAAGAAAAATTTAAACTGTTCTGTGAGTCTGAAATCAGCAAATCCCAGGTTAAATGACCTAGTTATTTCAGTAGATTGATTGTAAGGAAAATAAAGTGATGAAAGGAAAATTTAGTCATATAACCATGAAGAAATGCAAACCAGATACTTCTTAAAGTGAAGATAAGGTTACTTTTGGAAGGAGGAAGGATGTTCTGGTTTGGATGGAGCACCTAGAAGTTCTTCTGGGGTGGCTGATGAAGTTCTATCTCTTGATCTGGTTATGAGTTAAAAGGATGTTTGCCTCATAATAAGTTAAGCTATACAGGTGGCTGGCTGGTTTAGTTGGTAGAGCATATGGCAATCTCAGGGTTGTGCATTCAAGAATCATGTTGGGCATGGAGCCTACTTAAAAAAAAAAAGTAAAGTAAGGTATAAATTCATTTTGTGTAGTATTTTTACATCCATGTTTATTTTTACCAAAAAAAAGTAAAAAAAGGAACTAAAGCAAACCAATCATTATATTTCTGAAGAAAATATTTTCTCTTCTTTTCCCCAAGTTTAGCACTTCTAATTGTTATAACATATAATTATGAAAACTGTTTTCCCAACCATTAGTATTCCTTGTTCTTAGAATTCCCAGATTCTTCTATATCTACTTTAAAATAGAGACCACAGCTATAGGTGTTTAAGTTACAGCCCAGGCAAAGTGCATAAAACAGGAGAAAATATTCTCCATTTATTGTATTTTTACTTTCTGTAATGTATACTTTTGAGCTATTCAAACTGTGATCCATAACACATATTGAACCACAAACTATTGCCAGTCCAATGAGGAAATAAATGCAGAAATTGTAAGTATTTATAAATCACAATGATTTGATGTTGTTTTATATCTATCAAACCTAACAATACAATACATGGCTCACATTTTGAATATTTTTGTAATTTTTCAATTTATATTTTCTAGGGTTATGATAAAAGATAAAGAAGTCAATATTTTTAAAAGAATTTATTTTATTATATTTTACAAATGTACTTATGATCAAAATATTTTTAATAAGACTGGTTCTTCATCACAGACAATTTGAAAAATACTACTTTAGAGATTCTGCTTTCTTGATATTTATTTCTATTGCAGTAAGTTTTGGAGACCTGAAACAGTTCATTATTTGTCCAGATAAAGGCAAATGTCTGTCACATTGCTCTCTTCCTTTTGCAATCTAATTATAATCACCATGCCAGGAAAATTCAGAAGAATTCTTTGTTAGTAACTTTGTAAAGAGCACTTTTTTCTTTTCGTTTTAATGATTGTTCAAAATATATTATGACAAAGTTCATGCACCTTTCATTCTCTGGTTCTTTAAACATTTCTGAATATGCATTTTGGAGGCATTTATATGAAATAAAAAGAGATGAAAGAGGAATTTTATAATAACATTAACATAATGCCTCCAGCTAATTAATGGATATTTTTCTAATTTAAAAAACAAAATATTTTATCAAAAATCATTGGAATATGCTGATGAACTAATGAAAAAATCATAAAAAAAACTACCATCCAATGATAATCACTCAATTTTTTGGTGTGTGTGTATGTACTTCTAGTCCCAATCTCTCTCTCACATGAAAAACACATGAAATTCACACATATCATTTTTTAAATATGGAAATTACACTGTCATTTTAAATAATTCTTATTCCCAGTACACAGAACTCCTTTCATTTGCACATAGTGTACAGTCTCAGTTATCACCATTTGAATAACCATGTATAAAAATCATATTAAGAAATGTCAACTTTATTGAAGATTTTGTAGAGGGGCCAGAATAGGGATATTATATCACATTCTCAGATATCCTTGTCCTCTGTCACTCCTCCTCAGTGAACAGAAACTTAAAACAATTTAAAATTTATTTCAGACATCAATATTCTTTTTATTTTAAAGTTTTTTTATCTATTTGTCAGAGAGAGAGAGAGCATGAACACAGGCAGACAGAATGGCAGGCAGAGGCAGAGGAAGAAGCAGATTCCCTGCTGAGCAAGGAGCCTGATGTGGGACTCGATCCCAGGATGCTGGGATCATGACCTGAGCCGAAGGCAGCTGCTTAACCAACTGAGCCACCTAGGCGTCCCCAGACATCAATATTCTTAAGATCCTGTTCTGCTCAAGATTGGAAAGGTATAAAATAATTTGCATTCCTGCAATTCCTTATTAGGTCCTTTTTTGCCTAAGAGGATTTTCCCAACATAATTTCACCTGCTCCATTCATGTGTTTTGCTGGGTAATTCAGTCCTTTCTCATTTGCTACCCCAGTGTTCATGAACATTCCCATCAAGGTGCTTGGGAAAGCAAAAGCCTTCAGTAAACTGGACTCACCATTTTCTTAAAAGCAATGAAGTTTAGAAATAATGTTTGTTACTTTTCACACTATTTTTTCATTTATAAACTGACATTTCTACAGATTCTTATGTATTTTTGATCACACAAGCCTTAATTCCTAAATACATCCCAGGCTTTGGATTGTCATAATTCATTTAGTCAAATTCTTTTACTAACTAGTTTATTTCAATAGTTTGCATATTGTTTTATTATAAAATACACTATCCTGAGCATATTTTAGGTAAATCTTTTGAAACATCTCTGATTACTTGCTTACTTGAACTTCTGAGCTAAAAGATTATTTAGTTTCTGAAGACATAGAAAAAAAAAAACACAACAATATCTCTGCTCCATATTTTAAGGGTTGTTTTTATGTCAATTAAAAAAAATGTCCCTTCCCATTCTTTTTTGGGGGACTTATATGTATTTTTCTTGCTGATTTCTAGTTCTGCTTATATTAAGTCTATCAACAGATCATATGCCATAACTTTTCCTTACTTTGTAGTTTGCTTTTTATTAAGAAAATTTTTTTGCTGTACAATTAGAGATTATTTTAATATTTATATAACCAAATTTGTTGATATTCTTCCTTTGTGTTTTTTTTTAAAGATTTTATTTATTTGACAGAGAGAGAGGATGAGTGAGAGAGAGCATGAGGGGGGGAAGGGTCAAAGGGAGAATCAGACTCTCTGATGAGCAGGGAGCCAGTGGAACTCAATCCTGGCACTCCAGGATCACGAACTGAGCTGAAGGCAGTTGCTTAATCAACTGAGCCACCTTCTTTTGCTTTTTTACTTAACATAAAACATAGGATATTTATATTCCAGGTTATAAGTAAAAATTTATTCATTTCCTTTTCTCCCCACTTTTTTTTTTGAATTTCAACCACTCCTGTGTCTAATTTTTACATTTAAGTATTTTGTTCATCTGGAATTTTTGAAATACTGGTTTATAGTATGAGTTAAGTCTGAGACTCACTCTCAGATTCACCAATTCTATTCCATTTCTATGGTCACCACCCTGATTTGAATTCTATTCATTCCTTTATGGCATTACTGTGCCAGTCTCTATGGACTAGAAAAAAAAAATAAGAATTATCTCAGAAGATATATTATGTGACCTAGAGATATACACTACAAGAAGAAGAAGAAACCCTTAGAAGATAAATCCAAGAGTTCCAACAGAAAATAATGAGACAAATAATTTAAAAATATATAATATGTCAGAGAGGAGAAGGGAGTTGGGGGAAATTGGAAGGGGAGGTGAACCATGAGAGACTATGGACTCTGAAAAACAATCTGAGGGGTTTGAAGGTTTGAGGGGTGTGAGGTTGGGGGAGCCAGGTGGTGGGTATTAAGGAGGGCATGTATTGCATGGAGCACTGGGTGTGGTGCAAAAATAATGAATATTGTTATGTTGAAAATAAATAAAAAATAAATTTAAAAATATATATATATGTAATAGAGCTGAAATGAAACTAAAATTGTCAGACTGTAAGAGCCTACAACATGCCATTCAGAATGAGAGAAAAGCTGACCTATGTAGGAATTTCTTAATGAAATTTGATAATATCAAGAATAAAAATACAGCTCTAAAACCTTCTATAGTTTAAAATAAGTAAAAAATAACCTCCAAAGAAATATGAATCAGGTTAGCTGCAGATTTCTCCTCAGCAGTGCTAGGTTCCAGAAGGGTATGCAGTGATGCTTTCAAATATCTAAGGAAAAATGATTTTTTTATAAAAGTCTATAAGCATCCAAACTATTAAACATGTGTTGTGATAGAATTTCTTCCTTCATTTTGTAAAGGGAAAGTAAAAAATACAGTTTACTTAATTAATGTAACAAAAAAACGAGAAAACATAAAGTTGCAGAGCTCAACTAAGGTCTGTAAATGAAGCAATATGAATAGTAATAAAAACAATAGTGGATGCTTTACCCAGAAATGAGAAAATACAGGGAGGTCACAATAATGGCTGAAAATATTGGAAAGACTGCCATTTGATGATATGATTTTTGCTTTTCTTCCATGACCATTTATTTCATATATATGATAATTCTATTGTTTCTGAGTCCCAGTTATCTCTGATCTAGTGTTCTTTGCTGCCAAGTGAGCTATGCCAAATATTATGACAGTATTCCTTATTTATTTTCCAATTTCCTGTTGGATACATTTTCTACTTAAATTTTCTAGAATGTGTGCCATTTTATTTACTCTCTAATATATCTTATAGCAACTTTCCTCCATCTTATTTATGCTAATCCACAGTTTATAGAGTTTGTAAAATGAAGAATCCAAATTGTTTTGTTGTTAATTATTTAACTCGATCAAATTTCAGATCCTCAGTGAGACTGTAAATGTAGCTCCATTCTCAAAAGTTAGTATATTGTGAATACTAAGAAAGTTATCTATTATTGGCAGTAGGTCAAATATAAATTATTTCTTTCCTCCTATTGTGTTGTCCCCTCAAGAAAATCAGTTCACATTCAGCAACAATATGATTACATTGTTGTAATCATGTTGTTTATCACATCATAATTCTAGTGTTAAATTCCAATTTTCATCAGACTAACTTATGCAGTTTATTAAAAGGTAGAAACTTGGGGCATCTGAGTGGCTCAGTTGGTTAAGTGTCTGCTTTTGGCTCAGGCCATGATCTTGGGGTCCTGGGATCAAATCCCACATCAGGCTCCCTACTCAGTGGGGACCTTGCTTCTCCCCCTTCCCCCTGCCCATGCTCACAGATACTCTCTCTCTCTCTCTCTCTGTCTCAAATAAATAACCAAAATCTTAAAAAACAAAACAAAAAAAGAGTGGGGTAGAAACTTGGGCCTTACCTCTAAAAGTATTTATTGAGCAAACCTGGGGTAAGCCTGTATTTAAATATTTTAGATATGTATACAGGATCACAAACCACATTTTGAGAAATTGCTATCCTTATAAATATATAAATGTTAATTATAATCTCTATAGCCATTGGAATGGATTGTAGTTACCAGTCTTTGCTGATACTCTTCTAGTGAAAGAGACCTCTCACAAGACAGATCATTGTTAATCAAAATAATTCTTATTTTTATGTAGTCTCATATTTGTAACATCCATTACTAATAGGATAACCAACTATCCAGGTTTGGCCAGGATTGAGAGTTTTCTGGGGATGTGGAACTCTTAATGATAAAACTGAGGCAATTCCAGGAGAACCAAGATAAGTTGGTCACAAACTCCTAAATTCTAAAATCTCCCTTTAAAATCATTCAGAAAAAAAGAATAAAAGTATAAAGAAAAATAATGTTTGTTATCTTTCATTGTTTTAACAATACAATGCACATGAAATATATCAGGTATTATTCATGTGACAAATATAACAATGAGCAGTAGAGACTCACTATTTTCTCTTATTGGGTTTTCAGTCTATTGGGAGAGATATAAATGGCTACTACAATTAAATTACACGAAAGTGAAATATAGATTGTTAAAAGATCACATATCATGGGCACCTGGACTAATTAAGTGAGATCACTGGCAGCTTCCTGAAAACCTAGTAATCAACTGGTATAACAAATTATTTAATCCTGCAAGTACAACAAATTATTTAATCCTGCAAGTCTATACTGGAAGAAACCATTTGAACAATTATGTCCAAGACAGCAAGAAAGAATATTTAATGGATAAAAGACAGTCTCTTCAACAAATGTTGTTGGGAAAACTGGACAGCAACATACAAAAGAATGAAACAGACAAACCATAAGTGACTCTTAATCTCACAAAACAAACTGAGGGTTGCTGGGGGGGAGCGGGGTTGGGAGAAAGGGGGTGGGGTTATGGACATTGGGGAGGGTATGTGCTTTGGTGAGTGCTGTGAAGTGTGTAAACCTGGCGATTCACAGACCTGTACCCCTGGGGATAAAAATACATGTTTATAAAAAATAAAAAAAATATTAAAAACAAACAAACAAACAACAAAAAAAAGAATGAAACAGGATCACTATCTTACATCATACACAAAAATAAACTCAAAATGGATGGAAAGACCTAAATATGAGATAGTAAAGCGTTGAAATCCTAGAAAAGATCACAAGCAATAACCTGTTTGACACAGGCCATGGCAATTTCTTACTAAGTAAGTCTTCTGAAATAGAAGAAATGAAAGTGGGAATTCATCAAAATAAAGGTTCTGTACCATGAAGGAAACAATCAGTAAAACTAAGAAGTAACCTACATAATGGGAAAAAAAAATATTTGTAAATTATGTATGTGATAAAGGGTTAGGGTCCAAAATAACATAACACATGAAAAAAATTCTGTTAAAAATGGACAGAAGACAGGGTGCCTGGGTGGCTCAGTGAGTTAAAGCCTCTGCTTTAGGCTCAGGTCATGGTCTCGGGGTCCTGGGATCAAGCTCCGGGATCGGGCCCCATGTCAGACTCTCTGCTGGGCAGGGAACCTGCTTCTTCCTTCTCTCTCTACCTGCCTCTATGCCTACTTATGATCTCTGTCTGTCAAAATAAATAAATAAATAAAATATTTTAAAAAAATGAACAGAAGACATGAGTAGACATTTTTCCAAAGAAGACATCCACATGGCCAGTAAGCACATGAAAAGATGCTCAAATTCACTCATATCAGAGAATACAAATAAAACTATAATGATATATCATCTCACACTTGTCAGAATGGCTAAAATTAAGAACAAATGAAAGAACAGATGTAGGGGAGGATATTCCCACTTACACTGTTGGTGGGAATACAAACAGGTGTAGCCATTCTGGAAAACAGTATGGAGATTCCTCAAAAAGTTAAACTACCCCATGATCCAGCCATTACACTACTAGGTATTTACCCAAGGGATTGAAATATACTGATTTGAAGTGATACATGCACCTCAGTGTTTATAGCAACATTTTAAATAATAGCCAAAGTACAGAAAAAAAAGCCCATATTTCCATCAATTTATTAATGGATAAAGAAGTGTGACATATACATATAATGGAATATTACTCAGTTATAAAAAAGAATGAAATCTTATCATTTGCAATGACATGGTTGGAACTAGAGGGTATTAGGCTAGGTGAAATAAGTCAGGGAAAGACAAATTCAATAAGATTTCACTTAGATGTGGAATTTAAGAAATGAAACAGATTAACATAGGGGAAAAAGAGAGAGAGAGAGAGGCAAACCATAAAACAGACTCTTAAGTGTAGAGAACAAACTGAGGGTTGTTGGAGGGGTTGTGGGTGAGGGGATAGGCTAAATGGGTGGTGGGTATTAAGGAGGGAACTTGCTGTGACGAGCACTGGGTCTTATATGCAACTGATGAATCACTAAATTCTACTCCTGAAACTAATGTTATACTGTATGTTAACTAACTGGAATTTAAATAAAAAATTGAAACTACAAATAAATGTAAAAATAAATTAAAATAATCATAATTTTTGCCATTTTGCTATATTTCTGCCACAGATTTCTAATTATACTCTTTGCTTCATTTGCCATGTATAGTTTGATCTTATGTCAATGTCCACAGGACCTTTTCGAAATGGAAGTCAGAACTTTTGGCTTTGGATATTTATAGAAAGCTGAGAAAGAATCATTCCCAAATTAGCAACCATATAGTGAAGCATAAAATCTACAAAATCATAACTTTTCTTAAATTCATCAGAGAACTGAAGTAAACCAAAGGAAAGAAAGGTATCTCCAAAGTCTCATGGGATTAACATATTTGTTTACCAGGAAATATACATAGGAAGAAGATGGTGCTACTGTAGATACAGGGTAGATTTAAGATTATTTTTAAATTAATTGCTAAAGGCTTAGTGTAGTTTAATGTGACAGTATAGAATTTCTAAGAGCTGGAAATACTGATAACTATGCATCTACTTATTGTCCCCATGGATCTTACTATGTTCTCATGAGAGCATGAGATCCAGAGTAGAAAACTAGAGAGAACACCCCTTATTAATATAAGCCTGGTTGAAAGGATCAGTATTAGCTACAGGAAAGGCAAGAAGCCCCACTTAGATCTTATTCTTCTATATTTCTATAGAACATAAGCCTTAAGATACTGAGGAAGGGGAGAAAAATCCCCAGGGCATATTTAAAGTTCCATTATTAGATGAAGGAAAAATAGACCATAAAAACCCTCTGCAAAGAGGTGTATGAAACCATCCTAAGCTCAGATCATTAGAAATCCACATCTGCTAATGGAGGAACCAGAAACTATCCTCTGGAAAACTTTATTAAAGATAAGACACAAGGCAGAATTCAGCTGTCACAAGTAGAAGGGGAAGGATCTTTGAGAAATTTCTACTCCCAAGAACCAGGGGAAAAGGGTCTACCTAAATCTTATACTGAACCAGGATGACAGAGAATGCCCCAAACAACATTTTCCAAACAGGCCAGCAAACACTGACAAGCAATAGCAGATGACCTCTGGTGGATGAGGAAGAGTAGAGACAGAGAAAGGGAGAGAGAGAGAGATCCTCTCTTTGGCTCTTGGCCACAGGCAAGTCCTAAAACTGATGGTGATAGTTGAAGAATGAAAAAAAGAAAAACTGCCAGCAACCCAATTCAAACCCTAAGAACAAAGTAAAATTAGAATTTAAATATTATGGTGCACTGGGGGTAAGCAACAAAAGAGAAACACAGCTCAACTCCTGTCTAGACTGATTCAATCCCTCACAGGAGACCTAACAGAAAACTTAACAGAAATGTCCTCAGGCATATATGTTATTTACCTCAGTGTTTACTGTTCTGCACATAATGTCCAGGTTTAATTAGAAAAAAGTCAAATGATAAAAGAAAAAACTGTTGAAAACCAAAACAACCAATAAAATAAGACTCAGGTATGATTCAGAAGTTGCTAATAAAAGAGGGATTTAAAATAACTATAACTAATAAATTGAAAGTTATATGTGGAATACATGTACAATATCCATTAACAGATAATTTAAGCAAAGACATGGAAAATATAATAAAGAATCAAGAGGAACTTAAGGGAAAAAAACACAGTAACAGGGATAAAGTATACTTTTGATGGGTTCATCACTAGACTGGATAGAGCAGGAAAAAAGTACTAATTCCGTAGGTGTTATCAAGCTGCAACACACAAAAAAGAAAAGGTTATCCAAGAATTCAAACACTGGGAAAACATCAGTTTAACTTATATGAAGTTGGATTCCAAGAAGGAGAGAAAGTATTTGGTAGAAAAAAAATATATTTGAAGATAACAATTCAGTACTTCCTAAAGTAAAGAAAGAGATTAAATGACAAATTCAGGAACATCAGAAAACACCAAGTTTAATACAACCTTCCCAACCCCCCCATCTCTGTCTTTCTCAGTTTCTGCCTCTCTCTCTCTCTCTCTCTCTCTCACACACACACACACACACACACACACACACAAACACACACACACATACACACAGATACATCATATTTAAGTTGCTGCAAATGAAAAATAGAAAATCTTGCAAATCTTATGGAATGATATATCACATTGCATAGAGAGGAACAAGGGTAAGAATAATAGCAGACTTCTTGTCATAAGCTAAAAAAGGCAAAAGTCAATGAACTAGAACACTAGAGCCCTGAAATAAAAATATATATATATCAACCAGTAACTTTGTACTCAGTAAAAATATATTTCAAAAATTAAAACTTTTTCAAGTGATATAAAATCAAAATCATTTATTATAAACAGACCTGTACTAAAATAAATATATATTGAGTAAATTCCTTCAGACAAAGGTGTATGATACCAGAAGAAACTTGGATTCTCCTAAAGAAATAAAGAGTTTTGGGGGGAGGAGTCAAGATGGCTGAGAAGTAGCAGGCTGAGACTACTTCAGCTAGCCAGAGATCAGCTAGATAGCTTATCTAAAGATTGCAAACACCTGAAAATCCATCGGCAGATCGAAGAGAAGAACAACAATTCTGGAAACAGAAAAACAACCACTTTCTGAAAGGTAGGACCGGCGGAGAAGTGAATCCAAAGCGACGGGAAGATAGACCCCGGGGGGGGGGGGGGCGGCTCCCGACAAGCGGCGAAGCAACGGCGCACAAAATCAGGACTTTAAAAGTCTGTTCCGCTGAGAAACATCGCTCCAGAGGCTAAACCGGGGTGAAGCCCATGCCGGGTCAGCGTGGCCTCAGGTCCCGCAGGGTCACAGAAGGATCGGGGGTGTCTGAGTGTCGCAGAGCTTGCGGGTACTGGAACTGGAAAGCCGGCTACAGAGACAGAGCCGACAGTAAGCTCACAGCTCGGTGTAACCTTGAACCGGTCGCAGACTCGGTGAGCTCGGAGCGCGGCCGGAGGTCAGGCAGACGGGAGTAACTGGGAGCTGTTCTCTGAGGGCGCACTGAGGAGTGGGGCCCTGGGCTCTCGACTCCTCTGGGCCGGAGACCAGGAGGCCGCCATTTGTATTCCCCGTCCTCCAGAACTCTACGGAAAGCACTCAGGAAACAAAAGCTCCTGAAAGCAAACCCAAGTGGATTACTCACCCCGGACCCTGATAAGGGCAGTGCAATTCCGCCTGGGGCAAAGACACTTGAGAATCACTACAACAGGCCCCTCCCCCAGAAGATCAACAAGAAATCCAGCCGAGACCAAGTTCACCTACCAAGGAGTGCGGTTTCAATACCAAGGAGAGCAGCAGAATTCCAGAGGAGGAGAAAGCAAAGCACGGAACTCATGGCTTTTTCCCTGTGATTTTTTTTTTTTAGTCTTGCAGTTAATTTATTTTTTTTCTTTTTCATTTTTTGTTTTTCTTCTCGCCTTCTGGTAAAATTTTTTTTTAACTTTTACCTTTTACTTTTTTAACGTTTTTTAACTAGTTTATCTAATATGTATATTTTTTCTTTTTTATATTTTTCTATTTGTTTTCTTTTTGTTTTAATTCTTTTCTTTTCTTTTTTTTTTTCTTTCTTCCTTTTTGAACCTCTTTTTATCCCCTTTGTCCCCCCTCACGATTTGGGATCTCTTCTAATCTGGTTAAAGCATATTTTCCTGAGGTTGTTGCCACCCTTTTAGTATTTTCCTTGCTCCTTCATATACTCTTATCTGGACAAAATGACAAACACAAAATTCAAAAATGGAAAAATTCAACACAAAAAAAAGAACAAGAGGTAGTACCGAAGGCTAGGGACCTAATCAATACAGACATTGGTAATATGTCAGATCTAGAGTTCAGAATGACAATTCTCAAGGTTCTAGCCGGGCTCGAAAAAGGCATGGAAGATATTAGAGAAACCCTCTCGAGAGATATAAAAGCCCTTTCTAGATAAATAAAAGAACTAAAATCGAACCAAGTTGAAATCAAAAAAGCTATTAATTAATGAGGTGCAATAAAAAATGGAGGCTCTCACTGCTAGGATAAATGAGGCAGAAGAAAGAATTAGTGATATAGAAGACCAAATGACAGAGAATAAAGAAGCTGAGCAAAAGAGGGACAAACAGCTACTGGACCACGAGGGGAGAATTCGAGAGATAAGTGACACCATAAGATGAAACAACATTAGAATAATTGGGATTCCAGAAGAAGAAGAAAGAGAGAGGGGAGCAGAAGGTATACTGGAGAGAATTATTGGGGAGAATTTCCCCAATATGGCAAAGGGAACGAGCATCAAAATTCAGGAGGTTCAGAGAACACCCCTCAAAATCAATAAGAATAGGCCCACACCCCATCACCTAATAGTAAAATTTACAAGTCTCAGTGACAAGGAGAAAATCCTGAAAGCAGCCCGGGAAAAGAAGTCTGTTACATACAATGGTAAAAATATTAGATTGGCAGCTGACTTATCCACAGAGACCTGGCAGGCCAGAAAGAGCTGGCATGATATTTTCAGAGCACTAAACGAGAAAAACATGCAGCCAAGAATACTATATCCAGCTAGGCTATCATTGAAAATAGAAGGAGAGATTAAAAGCTTCCAGGACAAACAAAAACTGGAAGAATTTGCAAACACCAAACCAGCTCTACAGGAAATATTGAAAGGGGTCCTCGAAACAAAGAGAGAGCCGACAAGTGGTAGATCAGAAAGGAACAGAGACCATATACAGTAACAGTCACCTTACAGGCAATACAATGGCACTAAATTCATACCTCTCAATAGTTATCCTGAATGTTAATGGGCTAAATGCCCCTGTCGAAAGACACAGGTTATCAGAATGGATAAAAAAACAAAGCCCATCTATATGTTGCCTCCAAGAAACTCATTTTAAGCCCAAAGACACCTCCAGATTAAAAGTGAGGGGGTGGAAAAGAATTTACCATGCTAATGGACATCAAAAGAAATCAGGAGTGGCAATCCTTATATCAGATCAATTAGATTTTAAGCCAAAGAATATAATAAGAGATGAGGAAGGACACTATATCATACTCAAAGGGTCTGCCCAACAAGAAGATTTAACAATTTTAAATATCTATGCCCCCAACGTGGGAGCACCCAACTATATAAACCAATTAATAACAAAACCAAAGAAACACATCAACAATAATACAATAATAGTAGGGGACTTTAACACTCCCCTCACTGAAATGGACAGATCATCCAAGCAAAAGATCAGCAAGGAAATAAAGGCCTTCAATGACACACTGGACCAGATGGACATCACAGATATATTCAGAACATTTCATCCCAAAGCAACAGAATGCACATTCTTCTCTAGTGCACATGGAACATTCTCCAGAATAGATCACATCCTCAGTCCTAAATCAGGACTCAACCGGTATCAAAAGATTCGGATCATTCCCTGCATATTTTCAGACCACAATGCTCTAAAGCTAGAACTCAACCACAAAAGGAAGTTTGGAAAGAGTTCTGGAAATGATAAAAATTAGAAAAATATAAAATTTATTTATGCTATTTTAATCGTGCTAAAATAATTGTTACATAAAGCAAAAATAGAGGTAATGTAATGTGTATTTATAGCATATGTAAAAGAAAAATATACATAAAACTATCACAAAAGATGAGAAAGTGGAATTGGGAGAATACTGTTACAAAACTCATAGATTATAAATGAAGCAGTAAATGAAGTAGTTTAATGTTATTTGAAAGTAGACTGTGATTAAATAAATATGTGTGTCGTAAACCTCACAGTTACAAATAATAATTGAAAAAAGAGTACAATCAACATTTAAACTAATAAATCAAAAGTGGGGATAAAACAGAATTATATAATATTTAACCAATCAAAAAACTAAAGACAGAAGAAAAAAGATAGAACAAGCAAAAAATGGCTAGAAAAATATTTGATTTTAAGCGAACCATAGCCACACTTACATTAAATGTTAATAGACTATGTATACCAGAAAAAATACAGAAATTGTCAGATTGAGCAAACAATTGCTAACCATATGCTCTCTACAAGAAATTCACCTTTCTTTTACTTGTTGTTTTTTCTTTTGCTTTTGTTTTTGTTTTTGTTTTTGCTTTGTTTTTTGTTTTTTTCTTTTTTAAGTAGTCTCCATTCCCACTGTGGAGCCCAATGCAGTGCTTGAACTCATGACCCCAATATCAAGACCTGTGCAGAGATCAAGAGTCAGATGGTTAATCAACTGAACCACCCAAGCTCCCTAAGAAATCCACTTTAAAGATAAAGTAATAGTTAAGGTAAAAGTAAAGGGATGGAAAAAGATACGCCATGAAAACTCTAATAAAAATAAATAAATTGGGTTGCCTATATTGATATAAAAAAGTAGATTTGGGAACAAATATTACCAAGGATAAAGAAAAATGTCACACAGTGATAAAGGGACCTTGTTCATCAAGAAGACACAGCAATTCAAATTACTCATGCACACAAAATGAGAGCTTAAGTACATAAAACAAAAGAGTGATAAAACTGAAAGGTAATATAAGTGAAAGATTATATATGAGGAATTAAAAACTCATCTCTTACTAATTAAAAGAACAAGAAGACAAAATCAGTGAGGACATATAAGACATAAGCAATACTATCAATCAACTTGTCCTAATTGACATTGACAGAGCAATTCATTAAACATTAGGTCAGCGGGGAGGAGTAAAGATGGTGGAGAAGTAGCAGGCTGAAATTATATCAGGTAGCAGAAGATGAGCTAGATAGCTTATCAAACGATTGCAAACACCTACAAATCCAATGGGAGATTGAAGAGAAGAAGAGCAACAATTCTAGAAACAGAAAATCGACCACTTTCTGAAAGGTAGGATTGGCAGAGAAGTGAATCCAAAGTGACAGGACGATAGACCACGGGGGGAGGGGCTGGCTCCTGGCAAGTGGCAGAACAACAGAGCACTATATCAGGACTTTTAAAAGTCTGATCCATTGAGGGACATAGCTCCAGAGGCTAAACCAGGATGAAGCCCACGTGGGGTCATCATGGCCCCAGGTCCCACAGGATCACAGAAGGTGTCTGAGTGTTGCAGAGTTCCCAGGTATTAGAGCGGGGAAGCTGGCTACAGAGACAGAGCTGAGAAGTGGGCTCTCAGCTCGGAGTTACCTTGAACGGGTCGAAGGCTGGGTGAGCTCCGAGCACAGCTGGAGACCAGGGAGACGGGAGTGATTGAGCGCTTTTCTCTGAAGGCGCACTGAGGAGTGGGGCCCTGAGCTCTCTTGGCTCCTCTGGGCTGGAGACTGGGAGGCTGCCATTTTCATTCCCCTCCTCTCGAACTCTAAGGAAAGTGTTCAGGGATCAAAAGCTCCTGAAGCAAACCCAAGCAGATTACTTACCCTGACCCCTGGTAAGGATGGTACAATTCTGCCTTGGGCAAAGACACTTGAGAATCACCACAATAGGCCCCTCCCCCAGAAGATCAACAAGAAATTCAGTCAAGACCAAGTTCACTTACCAAGGAGAACAGCGGAATTTCAGAGGAAGAGAAAGCAAAGCATGGAACTCATGGCATTTTCCCCATGATTCTTTAGTCTTACAGTTAATTAATCTTTTTTCATTTAGTTTTTTTCTTTTTCTTCTGCAATTTTTTTAACTTTTACCCTTTCCTTTTTAAATGTTTTTTAACTAGTTTATCTTAACAATACCTTTCATTAAAAAAACTCTTTCTTAAACATTCATTATTATAGTCATATTTTATCTTCATTGTATCTAACGTTATTTTTGTATACACATAGAGTTTTTTCTTCTAAAAAATTTGGGGTACAACTTCTTCTAATAGATCAAAATATACCCTAAATCTAGCACAGGGATTGTTCTAGTCTCCAGCCCAAGCAAATTCTCTTCACGTCCTTTTTCTTTATTCTCCCAACAAACTTACCTTATCAACTTCTTTTTCAGAAATTAAATTTTTTTTTATCTTTATAGGCATATTCCCATCCCTTCATTGTGTTTATCCTTATATATGTTTTTCATGCTTTAAAATTTTGGGAGGTAGTTTCTTCTAAGAGACCAAAATACTCCCAAAATTAAGTGGATGGCCATGTTCTAGTCACCAATCTAATATATATGTATGTATAAATATATTATATATATTTTTTCTTTTTTATATTTTTTTCTTTATTTGTTCTCTTTTTCTTAATTTTTTTTCCTGAACTTCTTCTTATCCCCTTTCTCCCCTCCATGATTTGGGGTCTCTACTGTTTTGGTTAAAGTGCATTTTCCTGGGGTCTCTGCCACCATTTTAGTATTTTCTTTGCTCCGTCATATATTCTTATCTGAACAAAATGAAAAGGTTGAAAAACTAACCACAAAAAAAAAAAAAAGAACAAGAAGCAGTACTGAAGGCTAGGGACCAATCAATATGGACATTGGTAATATGTCAGATCTGGAGTTCAGAATGACAATTCTCAAGGTTCTAGCCAGATTCGAAAAAGGCATGGAAGATATTAGAGAAACACTCTCTGGAGAGATAAAAGCCCTTTCTAAAGAATTAAAAGAACTAAAATCTAACTAAGTGGAAATTTTAAAAAAGCTATTAATGAGGTGCAATCAAAAAATGAGGCTCTAACTGCTAGGATAAGTGAGGCAGAAGAAAGAATGAGTGATATAGAAGACCAAATGACAGAGAATAAAGAAGCTGAGCAAAAGAGAGACAAACAACTACTGGACCACGAGGGGAGAATTCAAGGGATAAGTGACACCATAAGATGAAACAACATTAGAATAATTGGGATTCCAAAAGAAGAAAGAGATAGGGGAGCAGAAGGTATATTGGAGAGAATTATTGGAGAGAATTTCCCTAATATGTCAAAGGGAACAAGCATCAAAATCCAGGAGGTTCAAAGAACCCCCCTCAAATTCAATAAGAATAGGTCCACACCACATCACCTAATAGTAAAATTTACAAACCTAAGCGACAAAGAGAAAATCCTGAAAGCAGCCCGGGAAAAGAAATCTGTAACATACAATGGTAAAAATATTAGATTGACAGCAGACTTATCCATAGAGACCTGGCAGGCCAGAAAGAACTGGCATGATATTTTGAGAGCACTAAATGAGAAAAACATGCAGCCAAGAATACTATATCCAGCTAGGCTATCATTGAAAATAGAAGGAGAGATTAAAACTTCCAGGACAAACAAAAACTGAAAGAATTTGCAAACACCAAACCAGCTCTACAGGAAATATTGAAAGGGGTCCTCTAAGCAAAAAGAGAGACTAAAAGTAGTAGATCCGAAAGGAACAGAGAAAATACGCAGTAACAGTCACCTTGCAGGCAATACAATGGCACTAAATTCGTATCTCTCAATATTTACCCTGAATGTTAATGGACTAAATGCCCCAATCAAAAGACACATGCTATCAGAATGGATAAAAAAGCAAAACCCATCAATATGCTGCCTACAAGAAACGCATTTTAGACCCGAAGACACTGCCAGATTTAAAGTGAGGGAATGGAAAACAATTTACCATGTTAATGGACATCAGAAGAAAGCTGGGGTAGCAATCCTTAGGTCAGATCAGTTAGATTTTAAGCCAAAGACTATAATAAGAGATGGGGAAGGATACTATTCAATACTCCAAGGGTCTGTACCACATGGAGATCTAACAATTTTAAATATCTATGCCCCTAACATGGGAGCAGCCAACTATATAAACCAATTAATAACAAAATCAAATAAAAACATAAAAAATAATACAATAATAATAGAGGACTTTTAACACTCCCCTCACCGAAATGGACAGATCATCCAAGCAAAAGATCCACAAGGAAATAAAGGCCTTCAATGACACACTGGGCCAGATGGACATCACAGATATATTCAGAACATTCTATCCTTAAGCAACAGAATACACCTTCTTCTCTAGTGCACATGGAACATTCTCCAGAATAGATCACATCCTGGGTCATTAATCAGATCTCAACCAGTATCAAAAGATTGGGATCATTCCCTGCATATTTTAAGACCACAATGCTCTGAAGCTAGAATGCAATCACAATAGGAAATTTGGAAAGAACCCAAATACATGGAGACTAAAGAGCGCCCTTCTAAAAAAAATGAATGGATCAACCAGGGAATTAAAGAAGAATTGAAAAAATTCATGGAAACAAATGATAATGAAAACACAATGGTTCAAAATCTGTGGGACACAACAAAGGCAGTCCTGAGAGGAAAATATATAGTGGTACAAGCCTTTCTCAAGAAACATAAAAGGTCTCAAATACACAACTTAATCCTACACCTAAAGGATCTGGACAAAGAACAACAAAGAAACCCTAAACCCAGCAGGAGAAGAGAAATCATAAAGATCAGAGCATAAATCAATGAAATAGAAACAAAAAACAAAAAACAAAAAGCAAACAAACAAAACCAAAACAAAACAATAGAACAAATCAATGAAACTAGGAGCTGGTTCTTTGAAAGAATTAATAAGATTGATAAATCCCTGACCAGACTTATCAAATAGAAAAGAGAAAGGACCCAAATAAATAAAATCATGAATGAAAAAGGAGAGATCACAACCAACACCAAAAAAATACAAACAATTTTAAGAACATACTATGAGCAACTCTACACCAACAAACTTGACAATACAGAAGAATTGGATGAATTCCTAGAGTCATATAAACTACCACAACTGAACCAGGAATAAATAAAAAACCTGAACATACCCATAACCAGTAAGGAGATTGAAACAGTCATCAAAAATCCACAAACAAACAAAAGCCCAGGGCCAGACAGCTTCACAGGGGAATTCTACCAAACATTTAAAGGAGAATTAATTACTATTTTCGTGAAAATGTTTCAAAAAAAATAGAAATGGAAGAAAAACTTCCAAACTCATTTTATGAGGCCAGCATCACCTTGATCCCAAAACCAGACAAGGATCCCATCAAAAAAGAAAACTACAGACCAACATCCTTGATGAACACAGGTGCAAAAATTCTCACCAAATTATTAACAAATAAAATCCAACAGTCCATTAAAAGGATTACTCACCACGAACAAGTGGGATTTATTTCAGGGTTGCAAGGTTGGTACAACATCTGCAAATCAATCAATGTGATACAATACATTAATAAAAGAAATAACAAGAACCATATGATACACTCAATAGATGCTGAAAAAGCATTTGACAAAGTACAGGATCCCTTCCTGATCAAAACTCTTCAAAGTGTAGGGATAGAGGGCACATACCTCAATATCATCAAAGCCATCTACGAAAAACCCACTGCAAATATCATTCTCAATGGAGAAAAACTGAGAACTTTCCCAAAAGGTCAGGAACATAGCAGGCATGTCCATTATCACCACTGCAATTAAGCACAGTACTAGAAGCCCTAGCCTCAGCAATCAGACAGCAAAAAGAAATTAAGGCATCCAAATCATCAAAGAAGAAGTCAAACTATCACTCTTCACAGATGATATGATACTATATGTGGAAAACCCAAAAGACTCCACTCCAAAACTGCTAGAACTTATACAGGAATTCAGGAAAGTGTCAGGATATAAAATCAATGCACAGAAATCAGTTGCATTTCTCTACTCCAACAACAAAGAGAAATTAAAGAGTCAATCCCATTTACAATTGCACCCAAAACCATAAGATACCTAGGAAAAAATCTAACCAAATCGCACCCAAAACCATAAGATACCTAGGAAAAAATCTAACGAAAGAGGCCAAGATTCTATACTCAGGAAACTATGAAATACTCATGAAAGAAATGAGGAAGACAAAAGAAATGGAAAAATGTTCCATGCTCCTGGATTGGAAGAACAAATATTGTAAAAATGTCTATGCTACCTAAAGCAATCTACGTGTTTATTGCAATCCCTATCAAAATCCCATCCATTTTTTTCAAAGAAATGGAACAAATAATCCTAAAATTTATATGAAACCAGAAAAGACCTCGAATAGCCAAAGGAATATTGAAAATGAAAGCCAAAGTTGGTGGCATCACAATTCCAGACTTCAAGCTCTATTACAAAGCTGTCATCATCAGGACAGTATGGTACTGGCACAAAAACAGACACATAGATCAATGGAACAGAATAGAAAGCCCAGAAATAGACCCTCAACTCTATGGTCAACTAATCTTCAAAAAGCAGGAAGGAATGTCCAATGGAAAAAAACAGCCTCTTCAACAAATCGTGCTGGGAAAATTGGACAGCCACATGCAGAAAATGAAATTGGACCATTTCCTTACACCACACATGAAAATAGATTCAAAATGGATGAAGGACCTCAATGTGAGAAAGAAATCCATCAAAACCCTTGAGGAGAACACAAGCAACAATGTCTTCGACCTCAGCCACAGCAACTTCTTCCTAGGAACATCATCAAAGGCAAGAGAAACAAAGGCAAAAATGAACTATTGGGATTTCATCAAGATCAAAACCTCTTGCACAGCAAAGAAAACAGTTAAGAAAACCAAAAGACAACTGACAGAATAGGAGATATTTGAAAATGACATATCAGATAAAGGACTAGTGTTCAAAATCTATAAAGAGCTTAGCAAACTCAACCCCCAAAGAACAAATAATCCAATCAAGAAATGGTCAGAGGACATGAACAGACATTTCTGCAAAGAAGACATCCAGATGGCCAACAGACATATGAAAAAATGTTCCACATCACTCGGCATCAGGGAAATACAAATCAAAACCACAATGAGTTACCACCTCACACCAGTCAGAATGGCTAAAATCAACAAGTCAGGAAATGACAGATGCTGGCGAGGATGTGGAGAAAGGAGAACCCTCCTGCACTCTTGGTGGGAATTCAAGCTGGTTCAACCACTCTGGAAAACAGCATGGAAGTTCCTCAAAAAGTTGAAAATAGAGCTCCCCTATGACCCAGCAATTGCACTACTGGGTATTTACCCTAAGATACAAATGCAGTAATCCGAAGGGGTACGTGCACCTGAATGTTTATAGCAGCAATGTTCCACAATAGCCAAACTACGGAAAGAACCTAGATGTCCATCAACAGATGAATGGATAAAGAAGTGGTATATATATACAATGGAATAATATGCAGCCACCAAAAGAAATGAAATCTTGCCATTTGCGACGATGTGGATGGAACTAGAGGGTATTATGCTTAGCAAAATAAGTCAGTCAGAGAAAGACAACTACCTTATGATCTCCTGATATGAGGAAGTGGAGATGCAACATGGGGGTTTTGGAAGGTAGAAGAAGAACAAATGAAACAAGATGGGATTGGGAGGGAGACAAACCATAAGAGACTCTTAATCTCACAAAGCAAACTGAGGGTTGCTGGGGGGAGGGGTGGGGAGAGGGGGTTGGGGTTATGGACATTGGGGAGGGTATGTGCTATGGTGAGTGCTGTGAATTGTGTAAACCTGGCAATTCACAGACCTGTACCCCTGGGGATAAAAATACATTATATGTTTATAAAAAAATAAAAAATAAATAAAAGCAAAACAAAACCATTAAATCACACATTCTTTACATATAATTTTAAAGCATAGTCTGATTCATAAAATAAGTATTTAAATTTATTATTTAGAAGTTATTATACTGCAATAGGTAAATATATCAAATCAAGGTGACTTACTTCTTAGTAGTAAACTTGTTGACTTATACCTTAGACCTACACAGTGTTATGTGTCAATTATATCTCAGTGAAATTAAATTTTAAAATATTAAAAGAAATCACTCATAGTATATTCTTTAGCCACAGAGGAATTAAACTAGATACCAATAACAACAAATCTCTGGATAATGTCCAAGTATTTAAAAGTTATATACAAATAAGGAAACAAAATCTCTAAGCCTCTCTTTTACCATGGGTAAAGAAAGCTGAAAGGGAAATTAGAAAATATGTTTAATTCAATGCAAATGAAAACACAACAAATCAAAATCTGTGAGATGTAAACTAAAAAGTATTTAGAAAGCAATGTTTTAACACTGCCTAAATTAGAAAGGAAGAAATGTTTAAAATTGATGATTTGGGGTGCCTGGGTGGCTCAGTGGGTTAAACCTCTGCTTTCAGCTCAGGTCATGATCTCAGGGTGCCAGGATCAAGCCCTGCCCGCACTGGGCTCTCTGCTCAGCCAGGAGCCTGCTTCCCCCTCTCTCTCTGCCTGCCTCTCTGCCTACCTGTGATCACTATCCATCAAATAAATAAATAAAATCCCCAAAATAAAATAAAATCTATGATTTAAGCTCCACTTTAAATAAATAGAAAAAGAAAAAGAGGAAAATAAATGCAAAGTAACAGAAAGAAGGAAACAATAAAGATAACAGCAGAAATTAAGAACAGAAAAACAACAACTCGAATCAATTATACTTTGAAAATATTAATAGAACTCTTAAAGTTTTACCCAAACTAACAAGGGAAAAAAAGAGAACATATACCATAAACAGAAGAAAAGTTACTATAGTGTCCACTGATACATAAAAACATACAAATGGAATAACAACAATTTCATGTGCATTGATTTTACAACTTAGAATAGACTAATTCCTTGAAAGAAACCACCTACACTGATTCAAAAAGAAATAGATAACCTGAAAAATTTTGTATCAATTAAAAAAAAAACATACATTAAAGTTTTTCAATGAAAAAAGCCTCTGGGTCCATATGTCTCTTAGTATTATAATTATTAGGACTATTTTTAAGAGTGATTTTAAGTTCACAGCAAAATTTAGGAATTTCTTATATATTGCTTGCCTCCACACATGTATAATCTCCTCCATTACCAAAATCCTCCATCAAAATATTACATATGTTACAATTCACAAACTTACAATGACACATCATAATCACCAAGTCCAGGGTTTACATTATGGTATATTTTTGGTGTTGTACATTGTGTTGGTTTGGAAAAAAGATACATATATCCATCATTACTGTATGATGTAGAGCATTTTTGCTGCCCTGAAAGCCCTCTGTGTTCCACTTACTATTATCTCTCCCCATGCCTCACCTCAGCAACCACTAATCTTTTATTGTCTCCATAGTTCTGCCTTTTACAAAATATCATATAGTTGGAAACATACAGTATGTGCCCTTTCAGATTGGCTTCTTTTGCTTTCCTCCATGTCTTTTCATGACTTATAGCTCATTTCCTTTTAGTGCTGAACAAATATTTCATTGTTATAGCTGGATATATAACAAATAATTTATCCCTTTATCTACTGATGGACATCTTGTTTGCTACAAATTTTGGCAATTATAAATTAAGCTACTAAAAATATCCTTGTGCAGGATTTTGTGTTGACATAAAATTTCAGCTTCTTTGGATAAATAGTAAGGAACGTGATTGCTAGATTATACAATAAGAGTATGTTGAGAAGGAGTCAAGATGGCGGAGAAGTAGCAGGCTGAGACTACTTCAGCTAGCAGGAGATCAGCTAGATAGCTTATATAAAGATTGCAAACACCTACAAATTCATAGGCAGATCGAAGAGAAGAAGAACGGCAATTCTAGAAACAGAAAAACAACCACTTTCTGAAAGGTAGGACTGGAGGAGAAGTGAATCCAAAGCGACGGGAAGATAGACCCCGGGGGGAGGGGCCGGCTCCTGGCAAGCAGCGGAGCAACGGAGCACAAAATCAGGACTAAAAAGTCTGTTCCACTGAGGGACATCGATTCCAGAGGCTAAACCGGGGTGAAGCCCACATGGGGTCAGCGTGGCCTCAAGTCCCGCAGGGTCAAAGAAGGATAGGGGGTGTCTTAGTGTCGCAGAGCTTGTGGGTATTGGAACGGGGAAGCCGGCTGCAGAGACAGAGCCAACAGTGAGCTCCCAGCTTGGAATTACCTTGAACCAGTCGAAGGCTCGGTGAGCTCGGAGCACAGCTGGAGGTCAGGCACACGGGAGTTACTGGGAGTTACTGTTCTCTGACGGCGCACTGAGGAGAGGGGCCCCTGGATCTCGGTTCCTCAGGCCAGAGACCAGGAGGCCGATATTTGTATTCCCATCCTCCGGAACCCTACGGAAACTGCTCAAGGAACAAAAGCTCCTGAAAGCAAACCCGAGCAGATTACTCATCCCGGCCCCTGGTAAGGGTGGTGCAATTCCACCTGGGGCAAAGACACTTGAGAATCACTAAAACAGGCCCCTCCCCCAGAAGATCAACAAGAAATCCAGCCAAGACAAAGTTCACCTACCAAGGAGTGCAGTTTCAACACCAAGGAGAGCAGCAGAATTCCAGAGGAGGGGAACGCAAAGCACGTAGCTCATGACTTTCTCCCTGTGATTCTTTAGTCTTTCAGTTAATTTAATTTTTTTTTCTTCTTCAGTTTTTTTCTCTTCTGCTAAAATTTTTTTTTAACTTTTACCCTTTTCTTTTTTATCGTATTTTAATTTGTTTATTTAGTGTATATATATATATATATATATATATATATATATATATAAAATACTTTTCTTTATTCGTTTTCTTTTTTTAATTCTTTTCTTTTCTTTTCTTTTTTTCTTTCTTTCTTTCTGAACCTCTTTTTATCCCCTTTCTCCCCCCTCACGATTTGGGATCTCTTCTGATTTGGTTAAAGCATATTTTCCTGGGGTTGTTGCCACCCTTATAGTATTTGACTTGCTCCTTCATATACACTTATCTGCACAAAATGACAAGGTGGAAAAATTCACCAAAAAAAAAAAAAAAAGAACAAGAGGCAGTACCGAAGGCTAGAGATCTAATCAATACAGACATTGGTAATATGTCAGATCTAGAATTCAGAATGACAATTCTCAAGGTTCTAGCCGGGCTCGAAAAAGGCATGGAAGATATTAGAGAAACCCTCTTGGAAGATATAAAAACCTTTCTGGATAAATAAAAGAACTAAAATCTAACCAAGTTGAAACCAAAAAAACTATTAACGAGGTGCAATCAAAAATGGAGGCTCTCACTGCTAGGATAAATGAGGCAGAAGAAAAATTAGCGATATAGAAGACCAAATGACAGAGAATAAAGAAGCTGAGCAAAAGAGGGACAAACAGCTACTGGACCACGAGGGGAGAATTCGAGAGATAAGTTACACCATAAAATGAAACAACATTAGAATAATTGGGATTCCAGAAGAAGAAGAAAGAGAGAGGGGAGCAGAAGGTATACTAGAGAGAATTATTGGGGAGAATTTCCCCAATATGGCAAAGGAAACGAGCATCAAAATTCAGGAGGTTCAGAGAACGCCCCTCAAAATCAATAAGAATAGGCCCACACCCCGTCACCTAATAGTAAAATTTACAAGTCTTAGTGACAAAGAGAAAATCCTGAAAGCAGCCCGGGAAAAGAAGTCTGTAACATACAATGGTAAAAATATTAGATTGGCAGCAGACTTATCCACAGAGAACTGGCAGTCCAGAAAGAGCTGGCATGATATATTAAGAGCACTGGATGAGAAAAACATGCAGCCAAGAATACTATATCCAGCTAGGCTATCATTGAAAATAGAAGGAGAGATTAAAACTTCCAGGACAAACAAAAACTGAAAGAATTTGCAAACACCAAACCAGCTCTACAGGAAATATTGAAAGGGGTCCTCTAAGCAAAGAGAGAGCCTACAAGTGGTAGATCAGAAAGGGACAGAGACAATATACAGTAACAGTCACCTTACAGGCAATACAATAGCACTAAATTCATATCTCTCAATAGTTACCCTGAATGTTAATGGGCTAAATGCCCCAATCAAAAGACACAGGTTATCAGAATGGATAAAAAAAACAAAACCCATCTATATGTTGCCTATAAGAAACTCATTTTAAGCTCGAAGACACCTCCAGATTTAAAGTGAGGAGGTGGAAAACAATTTACCATGCTAATGGACATCAGAAGAAAGCAGGAGTGGCAATCCTTACATCAGATCAATTAGATTTTAAGACAAAAACTATAAGAGATGAGGAAGAACACTATATCATACTCAAAGTGTCCAACAAGAATATCTAACAATTTTAAATATCTATGCCCCCAACGTGGGAGCAGCCAACGATATAAACCAATTAGTAAAAAATCAAAGAAACACATCAACAATAATACAATAAGAGTAGGGGACTTTACACTCCCCTCACTGAAACGGACAGATCATCCAAGCAGAAGAATAGATCACATCGTGGGTCCTAAATCAGGACTCAACCACTATCAAAAGATTGGGATCATTCCCTGCATATTTTTAGACCACAATGCTCTAAAGCTAGAACTGATCCACAAGAGGAAGTTTGGAAAGAACCCAAATACATGGACTAAACAGCATCCTTCTAAAGAATGAATGCCAACCAGGAAATTAAAGAAGAATTGAAAAAAAAAATCATGGAAAGACATGATCATGAAAATACAACTGTTCAAAATCTGTGGGACACAACAAAGGCAGTCCTG
Organism: Mustela erminea; assembly: GCF_009829155.1. NCBI lineage: Eukaryota > Metazoa > Chordata > Mammalia > Carnivora > Mustelidae > Mustela > Mustela erminea. The sequence continues at coordinate 80,844,092 of NC_045635.1, read as the reverse complement.
AAGGGAAAGATATAACGGTACAGGATTTTCTCAAGAAACAAGAAAGGTCTGAGGTACACAACCTAACCCTACAACTAAAAGAGCTGGAGAAAGAACAAGAAAGAAACCCTAAATCCAACAGGAGAAGAGAAATCATAAAGATCAGAGCAGAAATCAATGAAATAGAAACCAGAAAAACAATAGAACCAATCAACGAAACTCTGAGCTGGTTCTTTGAAAGAATTAATAAACCCCTGGCCAGACTTATCAAAAAGAAAAGAGAAAAGACCCCAAAAAATAAAATCATGAATGAAAGAGGGGAGATCACAACTAACACCAAAGTAATACAAACAATTATAAGAGCATACTATGAGCAACTCTACACCAACAAATTTGAAAATCTGAAAGAAATGAATGCATTCCTAGAAACATAAAAACTACCACAACTGAACCAGGAATAAATAGAAAGCCTGAATAGACCCAAAACCAGTAAGGAGATTGAAACAGTCATTAAAAATCTCCAAACAAACAAAAGCCCAGGGCCAGTGGGCTTCCCGGGGGAATTTTACCAAACATTTAAAGAACTAATTCCTATTCTCCTGAAACTGTTCCAAAAAATAGAAATGGAAGGAAAACTTTCAAACCCATTTTATGAGGTCAGCATCATCTTGATTGCAAAACCAGACAAGGATCCCATCAAAAAAGAGAGCTATAGACCAGTATCCTTGATGAACACAGATGCGAAAATTCTCACCAAAATACTAGCCAATATGATTCAACAGTACATTAAAAGGATTATTCACCACGACCAAGTGGGATTTATTCCAGGGCTGCAAGGTTGGTTCAACATCTGCAAATCAGTCAATGTGATACAACACATCAATAAAAGAAAGAACAAGAACCATATGATACTCTCAATAGATGCTGAAAAAGCATTTGACAAAGTACAGCATCCCTTCCTGATCAAAACTCTTCAAAGTGTAAGGATAGAGGGCACATACCTCAATATCATCAAACCCATCTATGAAAAACCCACCGCAAATATCATTCTTAATGGAGAAAAACTGAAAGCTTTTCCGCTAAGGTCAGGAACACGGCAGGGATATCCATTATCACCACTGCTATTCAACATAGTACTAGAAGTCCTAGCCTCAGCAATCAGAAAACAAAAGGAAATTAAAGGCATCCAAATCGGCAAAGAAGAAGTCAAATTATCACTCTTCGCAGATGATATGATACTATATGTGGAATACCCAAAAGATTCCACTCCAAAACTGCTAGAACTTGTACAGGAATTCAGTAACGTGTCAGGATATAAAATCAATGCACAGAAATCAGTTGCATTTCTCTACACCAACAACAAGACAGAAGAAAGAGAAATTAAGGAGTCAATCCCATTTACAGTTGCACCCAAAACCATAAGATACCTAGGAATAAACCTAACCAAAGTGGCACAGAATCTATACTCAGAAAACTATAAAGTACTCATGAAAGAAATTGAAGAAGACAGAAAGAAATGGAAAAAATGTTCCATGCTCCTGGATTGGAAGAATAAATATTTTGAAAATGTCTATGCTACCTAAAGCAATCTACACATTTAATGCAATTCCTATCAAAGTACCATCCATCTCTTTCAAAGAAATGGAACAAATCATTCTAAAATTTATATGGAACCAGAAAAGACCTTGAATAGCCAAAGGAATATTGAAAAAGAAAGCCAAAGTTGGTGGCATCACAATTCCGGACTTCAAGCTCTATTACAAAGCTGTCATCATCACGACAGCATGGTACTGGCACAAAAACAGACACATAGATCAATGGAACAGAATAGAGAGCCCAGAAATAGACCCTCAACTCTATGGTCAACTAATCTTCGACAAAGCAGGAAAAAATGTCCAGTGGAAAAAAGACAGCCTCTTTAATAAATGGTGTTTGGAAAATTGGACAGCCACATGCAGAAAAATGAAATTGGACCATTTACTCACACCACACACAAAAATAGACTCAAAATGGATGGAGGACCTCAATGTGAGAAAGGAATCCATCAAAATCCTTGAGGAGAACATAGGCAGCAACCTCTTCGACCTCAGCCGCAGCAATATCTTTTTAGGAACATCACCAAAGGCAAGGGAAGCAAGGGCAAAAATGAACTATTGGGATTTTATCAAGATCAAAAGCTTTTTCACAGCAAAGGAAACAGTTAACAAAGCCAAAAGACAACTGACAAAATGGGAGAAGATGTTTGCAAACGACATATCAGATAAAGGACTAGTGTCCAAAATCTATAAAGAACTTAGCAAACTCAACACCCAAAGAACAAATAATCCAATCAATAAATGGGCAGAGGACATGAACAGACATTTTGGCAAAGAAGATATCCAGATGGCCAACAGACACATGAAAAAGTGCTCCATGTCACTCGGCATCAGGGAACTACAAATCAAAACCACAATGAGATATCACCTCACACCAGTCAGAATGGCTAAAATTAACAATTCAGGAAATGACAGATGCTGGCAAGGATGCAGAGAAAGGGGAACCCTCCTACACTGTTGGTGGGAATGCAAGCTGGTGCAACCACTCTGGAAAACAGCATGGAGGTTCCTCAAAATGTTGAAAATAGAACTGCCCTATGACCCAGCAATTGCACTACTGTGTATTCACCCTAAGGATACAAACGTAGTAATCCGAAAGGGCACGTGCACCTAAATGTTTATAGCAACAATGTCCACAATAGACAAACTATGGAAAGAACCTAGATGTCCATCAACAGATGAATGGATAAAGAAGAGGTGGTATATATACACAGTGGAATAATATGCAGCCATCAAAAGAAATGAAATCTTGCCATTTGCGACAACATGGATGGAACTAGAGCATATCATGCTTAGCGAAATAAGTCAAGCAGAGAAAGACAACTCTCATATGATCTCCCTGATATGAGGAAGTGGTGATGCAACATGGGGGCTTAAGTGGGTAGGAGAAGAATCAATGAAACAAGATGGGATTGGGAGGGAGACAAACCATAAGTGACTCAATCTCACAAAACAAACTGAGGGTTGCTGGGGGGAGGGGTGTTGGGAGAAGAGGGAGTGGGGTTATGGACATTGTGGAGGGTATGTGCTTTGGTGAGTGCTGTGAAGTGTGTAAACCTGGCAATTCACAGACCTGTACCCCTGGGGATAAAAATATATTATATGTTAATAAAAAATAAAAATATAAAAAAAGTAAAAATTAAAAAAAAGAGTATATTCACTTTTGTAAGAAACCACCAAGACAACTTCCACAATTGTTATAACATTTTTTATTTTCACCAAAAATGCATGAGAGTTTCTGTTGCTCCACATCCACATCAGTATTAGGTTTTGTTGGTGAAATGGATTTTGGCCATTCTAATAGGTGTAGAGTGGTATCCAATTATTATTTTAATAACCATTTCTCTAATGACATGATGTTGAGCATCTTTCTGTATGCTTATTTGCTATCTGTGTATTTTGTATATATTATTTAATAAGGTGTTTGTTAAGGGCTTTGACCCATTTTTATAAGGTTATGTGTCTTTTTCTTTTTAAGTTTTAAGAATTTTTAAAAAAGATTTTATTTATCTGTTTGAGAGAGAGAGAGAGAAAAGCTCGGGGGACAGGCAGAGGAAGAGGGAGAAACAGTCTCCCCGCTGAGCATGGAGCACAGACATAATGTTTGATCCCCAGACCCTGGGATTATGACCTAAGCCAAAGGCAGATGCTTAACTGACTGATTTACCCAGGCACCCTGAGTTTTAAGAATTCTTTATGTATCTTGATAACTGTCCTTGATTAGATGTGTGTTTTGCAAATATTTTTCCCAGTCTGTGACATGTCTTCTCGTTCTCTTTACATTATCTTTAATAGAGTAGAAGTTTTAAATTTTAATGAAGTCCAGCTTGTCAGTTATTTCTTTCATGAATCACGTCTTTGGTATTGTATTGAAAAGCACATCCCCACGTCCAGGAGCATCCATTTTTTTCCCCTATGTTATCTTAAAAGTGTTATAGTTTTGTGTTTTTCATTTAGGTCTATGATCTATTTGTAGTTCTTATTTGTGAAAGGTGTTAGGCACCATGTCTACATTTATTTTTTTCTTTTTTTTCCTGTGGATGTCAAGTGATTGTGGAACCATTTATTGAAAAGACTATCTTTGCTCTACTGTATCATCTTTTCTCCTTTGTCAAAGACTAATTGACTATATTTATTGGGGCCTAATTCTGAGCTCTCTGTTCTGTTCCAATGATCTCTTTGGCTACATACTATTTAAAAAAAATTATACTTGACAAACAATATTACATAAATTTCAGACATAAAACATAGTGATTCAACAAGTTAATGTCATGCTATGTTCATCACAAATGTAGCTACTATCTGTCACCAGAAAATGCTATACAATTCCATTGACTGTATTTCATATGTTGTATATTTTATCCTCATGATTATTCATCACATAAAGGGAAGCCTGTATCTCCCACTCCCCTTTACTCGTTTTGCCCATCTCTCATTCCCATCTCTTCTGGAAACTATTAATTTCTTCTTTGTATTCATGGATCTAATTCTGCTTTTTGGATTTTTTTTTTGGCTCATTTATTTGTTTTTAGATTCCACAAATAAGTGAAATCATATAGTCTCTATCTTTTTCTTTCTGACTATCTTTTAATTTATTTGTGTCATCTTCAACTTCTTTCATCTATATTTCATAGTTTTCAAAACATAGGTCTTTTGGGGTGCCTGGATGGCTCAGTTTGTTAAGTGTCTGCCTTTGGCTTATATCACACTTAGCATACTACCCTCTAGGTCCATCCATGTTGTCATAAATGGCAGGATCTCATTTTTAAAGTACAATTCCATTACTGTCTATGTTCTCCTCTAGGATACTGATGGATTCCTGTCTCACACTGAGGTCTTTTATCCATTTTGAGTTTATCTTTGTGTACGGTGTAAGAGAATGGTCGAGTATCACTCTTCTACATATAGCTGCCCAGTTTTCCCAGCACGATTTATTGAAGAGACTGTCTTTTCCACTGTATATTTTTTCCTGTTTTGTCAAAGATTATTTGACCATAGAGTTGAGGGTCCATATCTGGGCTCTCTACTCTGTTTCACTGGTCTATGTGTCTGTTTTTATGCCAGTACCATGTTGTCTTGGTGATCACAGCTTTGTAGTAAAGCTTGAAATCAGGTAATGTGATGCCCCCCGCTTTATTTTTGTTTTTCAACATTTCCTTAGTGATTCGGGGTCTCTTCTGATTCCATACAAATTTTAGGATTATTTGCTCCAGCTCTTTGAAGAATACCGGTGGAATTTTGATCGGAATTCCATTAAAAGTATAGATTGCTCTAGGCAGTATAGACATTTTAACAACGTTTATTCTTCCAATCCAAGAGCATGGAATGGTCTTCCATCTTTTTGTGTCTTCTTCAATTTCTTTCATGAGTGTTCCGTAGTTCCTCGAGTACAGATCATTTACCTCTTTGGTTAGGTTTATTCCCAGCTATCTTATGGTCCTTGGTGCTATAGTAAATGGAATTGATTCTTTAATTTCCCTTTCTGTACTTTCATTGTTAGTGTATAATAAAGCCACTGATTTCTTACATTGACTTTGTATCCTGCCACATTGCTGAATTGTTGTATGAGTTCTAGTAGTTTGGGGGTAGAGTCTTTTGGGTTTTCGATATAAAGAATCATGTCATCTGCAAAGAGAGAGTTTGACTTCTTCATTACCAATTTGGATATCTTTTATTTCTCTTTGTTGTCTGATTGCTCTTGCTAGGACATCTAATACTATGTTGAACAAGAGTGGTGAGAGTGGGCATCCTTGTCGTGTTCCTGATCTCAACGGGAAGGCTGCAAGCTTTTTTCCATTGAGGATGATATTTGCTGTGGGTCTTTCATAGATAGATTTTATGAAGTTCAGGAATGTTCCCTCTATCCCTATACTTTGAAGGGTTTTAATCAGGAACGGATGCTGGCTTTTGTCAAATGCTTTTTCTGCATCAATTGAGAGGACCATGTGGTTCTTCTCTCTTCTCATATTAATTTGTTCTATCACATTGATTGATTTGTGAATGTTCAACCATCCTTGTAGCCCAGGGATGAGCCACAGCAACTTCTTTCAAGATATGTCTCCAAAGGCAAAGGAAACAAAAGCGAAAATGAACTTTTAGGACTTTATCAAAATCAAAAGCTTCTGCACAGCAAAGGAAACAGTCCAGAAAACAAAGAGGCAACCCACGAAATGGGAGAAGATATTTGCAAATGACAGTACAGACAAAAGGTTGATATCCAGGACCTATAAAGAACTCCACAAACTCAACACACACAAAACAGACAATCATATCAAAAAATGGGCAGAAGATATGAACAGATCTTCTCCAATGAAGACATACAAATGGCTATCAGACTCATGAAAAAATGTTCATCATCACTAGCCATCAGGGAGATTCAAATTAAAACTACATTGAGATATCACCTTACACCAGTTAGAATGGCCAAAATTAGCAAGACAGGAAACAATATGTGTTGAAGGGGATGTGGAGAAAGGGGAAACCTCTTCCACTGTTGGTTGGAATGCAAGTTTGTGCAGCCTCTTTGGAGAACAGTGTGGAGATTCCTCAAGAAATTAAAAATAGAACTTCCCTATGACCTTGCCATTGCACTCCTGGGTATTTACCCCAACGTTACAGATGTAGTGAAAAGAAGGGCCATCGAAACCCCAATGTTTATAGCAGCAATGGCCACAGTCGCCAAACTGTGGAAAGAACCAAGATGCCCTTCAACGGATGAATGGATAAGGAAGATGTGGTCCATATACGCTATGGAGTATTATGCCTCCATCAGAAAGGATGAATACCCAACTTTTGTAGCAACATGGACGGGACTGGAAGAGATTATGCTGAGTGAAATAAGTCAAGCAGAGAGAGTCAATTATCATATGGTTTCACTTATTTGTGGAGCATAACAAATTGCATGGAGGACATGGGGAGATAGAGAGGAGAAAGAGTTGACGGTAATTGGAAGGGAGGTGAACCATGAGAGACTATGGACTCTGAAAAACAATCTGAGGGTTTTGAAGGGGCAGGGGGTGGGAGGTCGGGGTACCAAGTGGTGGGTATTATAGAGGGCACGGATTGCATAGAGCACTGGGTGTGGTGCAAAAATAATGAATACTCTTATGCTGAAAATAAATAAAAAATAAATTAAAGAAATAAAATAAATAAAATAAAAATAAAATAAAGTACTTTTCCATTATAGATAGATAGGTAGATAGAATATATATATATTCCACATCTTTATTCATTCATCTATTGATGCGCACTTGGGCTGCTTCCATTTCTTGGCTACTGTAAATAGTGCTACAATAAATATAGGGTGCATTTTTTTTTTTCATTTAGCGTTTTTTGTTTTGTTTTGTTTTGTTAGTAAATACATAGAAGTGGAATTACTGGACCATAAGGTGATTCTATTATGAATTTTAAAAAAATATTTTATTTATTTATTTATTTGACAGAGAGAGACACAGTGAGAGAGGGAATACAAGCAAGGGGAGTGAGAGAGAGAGAAGCAGGCTTCCTGATGAGCAAGTAGCCTGATGTGTGGCTCAATCCCAGGAGCCTGGGATCATGACCTGAGCCAAAGGCAAACGCTTAATGACTGAGCCACCCAGATCCTCCCTATTATTAATTTTTTGAGGAACTTCCATATTATTTTCCAAAGTGGCTGTACCAATATGCATTCCAACCAACAGCATACAAGGGTTAACCTCACCAACACATTACTTTTTGTGTTTTATATTTTAGCCATTCTGACTGGTGTAAGATATTTCCTTGTGTTTTGATTTGCATTTCCCTGATGATTAGTGATGTCAAGCATATTTTCATGTGTTTTTTGGCCATCTGTATGTCTTCTTTGGAAAACTGTCTACTTAGGTCCTATGACCATTTTTTAAATTTTATTTCATTTTTTTTTCATTTTATTTTATTTTATTTCATCTCAGTGTTCCAGAATTCATTGTTTATGCACCACACTGAGTGCTCCATGCAATACATGCCTTCCATAATACCCAGCACCAGGCTCACCCAACCACTCAATCCCCCTCTCCAAAACCCTCAGTTTGTTTCTCAGAGCCCACAGTCTCTCATGGTTTGTCTCTCCCTCCAGTTTCCCCCACCTCCCTTCTCTCCACCTCCCTATGGCCATTTTTTAATCAGATTATTGATTTTTTTGGTGTTGACTTGTGTCTATTTTTATATATTTTGAATATTAGTCTCTTATCAGTTATATGAGTTGCAAATATCTTCTCCCATTGAACAGACTGCCTTGTTTTATTTACTGATTCTTCTCTTTGTAAAAGGTTTTTATTTTGTTGTAGTTTTAACTGTTCATTTTGAATTTTGTTTCCCTTGCCTGAGGAGACATATCCATAAATATGTTGCTAAGTCCAATGTCTAAAAGATTATTGTATATCTTTTCATGTTGATATTTTATGGAATCAGATATCACATTTAGATCTTTAATTCATTTTTAGTTTATTTTTATGCATGGTGTAAAATGTGATCCAGTTTTATTCTTTTGCATGTAGCTGTCTTATTTTCCCAGCACTATTTATTGAACAGACTGTCTATTCTCCATTGGTATTCTTGCCTACTTTGTCATAGGTTAATTGACCATTTAAGTATGAGTTTATTTTTAGACTTTCTATTCCACTCTACTGATCTATGTGTCTATTTTTGTGACCATACATATTGTTTTGATTACTATAGCTTTGTAGTAGAACTTGAAATCTGGGATTGTGATATTTCTAGCTTTGTTCTTTCTCAAAATTGTTTTGACTATTTTGGAATCTTATTTGGATCCATACAAATATTAGGACAGGGGTGCCTGGGTGGCTTAGTGGGTTAAGCCTCTGCCTTCGGCTCAGGTCATGATCCCGGGGTCCTGGGATTGAGCCCCACATCGGGCTCTCTGCTCAGCAGGGAGTCTGCTTCCTCCTCCCTCTTTCTGCCTGTCTCTCTGCCTACTTGTGATCTCTGTCTGTCAAATAAATAAATGAAATCTTTTTAAAAAATTGGGATAATTTCTTCTAGTTCCCAGAAAAATATTACTGGGGTTTTGAAAGGAATTGCATTGAATTTGTAGAGTGCTTTGGATGTATGGAAATTTTGACAATATTATTTCTTCCTATCAATGAATATGGACTATCTTTCAATTTGTTTCTGTCATCTTCAATGAAGAATTTGCCTGCCTTATTTCATCTGTGTTTTACAGTTTTCAAAATATAGGTCTTTTGGGGTGCCATGTTGGCTCAGTTTGTTAAGTGTCTGCCTTTGTCTCAGGTCATGATCCCAGGGCCCTGGGATCAAGTTCCACATCAGGCTCCTTGCTCAGTGGGGAGCTTGCTTCTCCCTCTGTTTGCTGCTCCCCCTGCTTGTACTCTCTCTCTCTTTCTTTCTCTGACAAATAAATAAAATCTTTTAAAAATATATAGGTCTTTCATCTCGTGATTAAATTTATTCTTATGCATTTTATTCTTTTAGGGGTAATTGTAAATGGGGTTGTTTTCTTAAATTCTCTTTTTGCTACTTCATTATTAAGGTAATGAAATGCAGAGGGTTTCTGTATAATAATTTTGTGTTTTTCAACATTACTGAATTACTCTTGCAATACCACAATGTCCTGATTAATATATCTTTACAGTAATTCTTGAAGTCTGGTAGTGTCAGCCATCCAGTTTTATTTTTCTCTGACATTATGTTGAATACTGTAGGTAATTCTGGCCTTAAAGAAAGATTTAGGGAGTTTCCCTTCCTTTTCTATTTTTTGGAATTGTTTGGGAAGAATAGTTATTAACTCTTTTTTAAAGGCTTGGTAGAATTTGCCTGTGTAGTCATCTGGCTTGGAATTTTTTTGTTGAGAGGGTTTTTTTTGTTTTTTTGTTTTTGTTTTTGTTTTTGTTTTTTTGTTTGTTTATTATTGATTCAATTTCTTTGCTGGTTATTGGTCTGTTCGAGTTTTCTATTTTTACTGTTTCAGTTTTGGTAGTTTATCTATTTCTAAGAATGTATCCATTTCTTTCAGGTTTTCTAATTTGTTGGCATATAGTTTTTCATGATGATCTCTTATAACTGTGAATATTTTTCTGGTTCTAATTGTTAGTTCTCGTCTATCATTTGCAATTTTATTTATTTAGACTCTTTATCTTTTCTTTTTGATGCATCTGGCTAGGGGTTAATCAATTTTATTAATGTTTTCAAAGAACCAGCTCCTGGTTTCATGATTCTATTGTTTCCATTTGTTTGTTTGTTTGTTTGTTTTTTTCTATAGTATTTATTTTTGCTCTAATCTTTATTATTCCCCTTCTTCTGCTGACTTTTAGGTTCCATTTTTTTTGTTATTTTCTCTAGCTCCCTTAGGTATAAGGTTAGGTTGTTTATTTGATATTTTTCTTGCTTCTTGATGCAGGGCTGTATTATTCTATACACCCTTCTTAGGACCACTTTTGCTGCATCTTGAAAGTATTGGACCATCATCTTTTCATTTTCATTTTCTTCCATGTATTTTTTTTTAATTTCTCCTCTGATTTCTTGGTTGACTTGTTCATTGTAACATGCTGTTTAACTTCAATGTATTTGTGAACTTTCCAAATTTTTTTCTGTGGTTGACTTCTACTTTCATACCATTTTGATCAGAAAAAAAGAAATTGTTAAACACTAATAAGAGAAATTGAATATGGAGGTGCCTGGGTGCCAGAGTCAGTTAAGTGTCCGACTCTTGAATTCAGCTCAAGACAGGATCTCACAGTCATGAGATCAAATCCTGCATCAAGGTCTATGCTCAGCTAGAATCTACTTAAGGCTCTTTCACCCCTCATTCCTGTGCTCTCTCCCTGTCTTTAAAGGAAATAAATAAATCTTTAAAAAATAAATATGACACAAAGAAATGGAAATACATCCCATACGAATGGATTGGAAGAACAAACATTGTTAAAATGTCTATACTACCCAAAGCAATCTACACAATCTCTGTCAAAATACCAACATTATTCAGAAAGCTAGAAAAAACAGTCCTAAAATTTGTATGGAAGCACAAAGAAATGGAATCATCAAGGCAATTTTGAAAAATAAAAATAAAAAGAGGAAAACCAAAAATAGACTGTTAACTATAGAGATCAAAGTCATGGTTACCAGAAGGGAGTGGGTGGAATGATGGGTTAAGTAGGTAATGGAGATTAAGGAGTGAACTTGTTGTGATGAGTACTAGGTGTTGTATGTAAGTGTTGATCTAAATTGTACACCTGAAACTAATATTAAACTATGTTAATTAACTGTAATTTAGGTTAAAAAAAAACTAAAAAAAAAGAAAAGAAAAACTGGAGACATCACAGTTTTAGACTTCAAGTTTTACTCCAAACCTGTAGTGATCAAAACAGTATGGTACTGAGACATAAATAGGAACATAACAATAGAACAGAATAGAAAACCCAGAAATAAACCCTCAACTGTATGGGGAATTAATCTTTGACAAAGCAAGAAAGTATATCCAGTGGAAAAAAGAGTCTCTACAACAAATGGTGTTGGGAAAACTGGACAACAGTATGTAAAAGGATGAAACTGGATCACTTTCTTATCATACACAAAAATAAATTTGAAATGGATTAAAGTCCTAAATGTGAGACCTGAAACTACAAAAATCCAAGAGGAGAACACAGGCAGTAACCTCTTTGAACATCAGCCATAACAACTTCTTACTAGCTATGTCTCCTGAAGGATGGGAAACAAAACCAAAAATAAATTATTGGGACTTTATTATGATTAACGGCTTCTGCACAGCAAAGGGAACAACAAAACTAAAAGGTACCTATGGAATGGGAGAAGATATTTGCAAATGACCTATCTGATAAAGGGATATATTCAAAATATATAGAGAGCTGATAAAACTCAACACCCAAAAGTGAATAATCCAATTAAAATAGACAGAAGTAATGAATAGACATTTTCCCAAAGAAAACATCCAGATGGACAACAGACACATGAAAAGATGCTCAATATCCCTCAGCATCAGGAAAACACAAATCAAAACTATAATAAGATATCACCCACACATGTCAGAATGGTTAAAAACAGCAACGTAAAAACATCAGGTATTGGTGACAACGTGAAGAAAAAGGAAACCTCTTGCACTGTTGGTGGGAATAAAAACTGGTGCAACCACTCTAGAAAACAGTATGGAGATTCCTCAAAAAGTTCAAAATAGAACTTCCCTATGATCCATCAATTATACTAGTATTTACCCAAAGAATATAAAAATACTAATTCAAAGGGATATGTGCATCTTGATGTTTATAGCAGCATTATCTACGATAGCCAAATTATGGAAAGAACCCAAGAACTCAAGTGTCCATTGACTGATGAATGGATAAAGAAGATATTATATAGCTACAGACATATAAGTAGATATATAGGTACACACTCACATAACCCCCCACACACAATGGAATACTACTTGGCCAAAAAAAATAAAATAAAATATTGTCATTTAAAATGATATGAATTGAGCTAGAAATTATTATGCCAAGCAGAATAAGGCAGTCAGAGAAAAGCAAACAACATGTGACTTCACTGATATGTAGAATTTAAGAAACAAGGGCGCCTGGATGGCTCAGTGGGTTAAGCCGCTGCCTTCGGCTCAGGTCATGATCTCAGAGTCATGGGATCGAGTCCCGCAACGGGCTCTCTGCTCAGCAGAGAGCCTGCTTCCCTCTCTCTCTCTCTCTGGCTGCCTCTCCGTCTACTTGTGATTTCTCTCTGTCAAATTAATAAATAAAATCTTTTAAAAAAACAACAACAAAAAAAAAACAAAAAAAAAGAATTTAAGAAACAAAACAAATGAGCAAAAAAAGAGAGAAAAAGAAGCAAACCAAGAAACAGACTCTTAACTATAGAGAAAAGCTGGTGGTTACCAGAAAGGAGGTAAATTGGGGTGGATTAAATAGGTGACTGGGATTAAGGAATACATTTGTTGTGATGAGCACCCAGTACCATATGGAAATGCTGAATCACTATATTGTACACTTGAAATTAATATTACACTACATATTAACTAAGCAAAGTTTAAATAAAAAACTTAAAAGAAAATAATTCAAATGAGAAAGAAATAATACTATTTCTATTTTCATATGACATGATCTTCTAAATAGAAACTCCTAAGGATTCTGTCTATTCAAAGGTCAGATCTATTAAATTAATTCAGCAAACTTAGAAGACAAAAGGCCAACATTTAAAAATCAGTTGTATTTCTCAACACTAGCAATGATAAATTAGAAATTAAATTTTAAAATGTAGTGTTCTTTGAATTACTTTGATGTAAATTTTTGAAAATGTGTGCAGGAACTGTATGTTGAATAATGATGAAGCACTGAGGAGAAAGTCAATGGTGACCTATCTATATGGAGAGATATACTATATGGTTTGGAAGACTCAATATTGTTAATATGTCATTGTTCTCCCAAGTGATGTTTAAATTCAAGGCATAGAAAAAAATAAGCTATTTATAAAATATTTTTGTAAAATCAAGGTACCTAAAATATTTAAAACAATTTTAGGAAAGAAGAGCAAAATTGGAAGACACACTATTCAATACAAGTATTGGTCAATTGAGTCTCGACAAAGATGAAAAGACAATTAAATAATGAAATATACTCGCTCAACTATGTTGCTTTAATAATTGCAAACTCATATGCAAAAACAAAAAAGACCTCAATCCAGATCTTGCAACATATACTAAAATGACATAGAATTAAATGTAAAATAAAAAACCATTGAATTTCTAAAATAAAATGCAGGAGAATGCACTTATAAACTTGCAGGGGTCAGCAATGTCTTAGATACAAACAATGTAGAATTGTTAAAATAATAAAAGTAAAAAATTAAATTCCTCATAATTTAAAAGTTTGTTTTTTAAAAGATACTGCTATCTATCTAAATGTTCATCAACATATGACTGACTAAATTACAGTACATCCATATAATGAAATAAAACTAACAAAAATGAATGAATGATTGATGAACAGAATACCATGTACAAAGCTCAAAATAATTATCTGAGTCAAAGTAGCCATGCAATAAAAAAGTAAATATTGTATTATTCTATTTTATAACATTTTAAAACCCACAAACTATACAAGAATGACAGAAAATAGATGAGTAGTTGCCTGAGAATAAGGATCATGGAGGGATGGAGGGGTAATTACAAAGGGACATGAAGAATTTTGGGGGATGATAGATATGTTCACCATCTTAAATGTGGTAATGATTTCATATATGTATGTATATGTCAAAATTTATCAAGTTGCATAGTTTAAATATGTACAGTTTAGTGGATGTACATTATATGTCAATAAGATGTAAAATGCAAAGAAACTTAATAAATGAAAGAAAGAGTACACTACAGAATGGAAGAAAATAACTTCAAAATTCACATCAGTGAAAGAGTTGAATCTAGGATATATAAAGAATCTTACAACTCAATATTACCAAACAAACAACTCAATAAAACAAACTGGGCTGATCTGAATAGAATAGATCTGAATAGAAACTTGGCCCAAAAATGTGTATATATATATATATATATATATGTGTGTGTGTGTGTGTGTGTATGTATGTATATATATGGCAAGTAAATATATGAGAAGATATTCAATGTCACTACATGGAGGAAAAGCAAAATAAATTCATGAAAAGATACCACTATATGTATATTAAGATGGGGAAAAAAAAACTAATGAATTTTGTCAAGTATGATAAGTGATAACAGTAATACATTACCAATAGTAATGTAAAATAATACAACCACTTTGGAAAAACAATTTGCCATATACTTAAAATAAGACCCAACAAACCCACCTCTAGGTATCTGTCCAAAAAAATGGAAACATGTCCAGAGAAAGTGTTTTATGTGAATGTTCATAACATTATTAATTGTTTATAATGCCAAAAAGTATAAACAACACAAAAGTCCTGCCAAAGATGAAATGATAAGCAAACCGGTGCATCTATACAATGAAATTATATTTAGCAATAAACAGGAATGCATCACTGATACACATGCAACAACATGAATGAGTCTTAAATGTATTTCCTAAGTAAAAGAAGGCATACTCAAAAGGCTGTATATGCTATGATCCCACTTATATAACACATGGAAAAGGCAACATTTTAAAGTAGGAAACTGATCAGTGGTTACCAGTTGCTATGCATGGGGTAGGTGTTGACTACAAAGGGGCTGAAAAGAATTGTGGAAAGCAGTGAAATTCTTCCATATCTTGATTATCATGGTAATTACATAATCATATGTATTTTTGAAACTCAGTACTGAACATTTAAAAAAGTGAATTTTAATGTACATAAATCATACATCATTTGTAAAAAGCAACATAATAGGAAACCAAGGAATCTGAATATTTGGAAAAGCAAGTAACACCAAAATGTTTCTCAACTCAAAGTGTGCAATGGCTACTCAGTACACTAAGAATAAAAGCCAAGTCCTCATAATGGCCCACAAGGCCTCCATAAACTTTCCCTTCCTTGAATGCCTCACCTATTACTCTCCCTCTCACTCGTATGTCTTCAACCACATTCATCACTTTGCTCTTTTTTTTTTCTAAGATTTTACTTAATTAGGGGCAGCTGGGTAGGTCAAGCATCTCTCTTTGTCTCAGCTCATGATCTCGGGGTCCTGAGATCAAGCCCCATGTCAGGCTCCCTCTTCAGTGAGGAGTCTGCTTCTCCTTCTCCCTCTGCCCCTCCCTAACTTGTGCACTCCCTCCCTCTAAATAAATAAATAAAACATTTTTTATGAGCAGGGGGAGAGCATGAGCAGGGGGAGAGCGCACAGGGAAAGGGAGGGAAAGACTCCCAAGCAGACTCCACATCAAACATGCAACCTAGTGCAGGGCTAGACCACACAACTCTGAGATCATGACCTGATCTGAAACCAAGAGTCAGATGCTCAATGGACTGAGCCACCCAGGTGCTCCAGTTCCTTGCTCTTTTTAAAACACATTGAAAAAGGTTATGCCTTAGAGATTTTGAATTTGCAGCTTCCACTGGAATGTAATGTTAGTGAAGACTGAAAATGTTTAATACCTTCTTTTCCTTCTGTTGTATCATCAGCACCTATAACAGTCCCTAATGTACACTAGGTGCTCAATAAATATTTGTTGAATAAAAGCATAAATTAATGAATTATTCATAGATTAGGGTAATGGGAATAATAAGAAATGAGGAGGAAGTCAATTTTTTTATGATCAGATCATAAAACTTTTTTAGGGGCCTTTATTTGGCAAATGATAAGTAGCTTTAACTCCATCCTGAGAGAAATAGGAAGCTGTGCAAGAACTTTGGGAAAAGAATGACAAATTTCTGCTTGCATTTTAGAAAAGCTTGTTTGACTACCACATAGGTTATTTCAAAAAAGCCAGCTCAACTAGCATGTAGGATATTAACAGGAAGGGTATAAGACAGAAAGAACTGAAACCAGTTAGGCATGTCTTTCATAGTCCATTTGAGAGACAATGGCTGACTGGACAAGAGTCCTGGTTATAGGTTTGAATCGAAGTTACTAAACTCAACAGAAATTCTAGAAATGATCTGTGATCAATCCCCCTTTTGTTCACTAAGAATTCCATTTGCACTGATTTCCCAGTGCCAAATGTGAATCTGCACTTATTGATTAGGCAGTCCTTAAATGTGTCTCCTGACTGTCTCAAATCTCATCATTTTTTCTGCTAAGATAGAGACTATATCTTTTATTCCTCTGGTGCTTTTCTACAACACTTAAGACTATGTTTATCACTGAATACACAGTTAAAGGATAACCTGAATTTTAACCAGTCAGTGATATAAAGGTAGGAACTTGATAGATTCCACATTTGGATTTGGAATAATTTTTCATAGAGAGCTTATTTCCTACACCCATTTTTCTTCATACTGTTTTTTTGGTCATTAGAAGTCAAGTTAAAATTGAACACTTCTTCTTCTCCACTCAAGTCTATTTCCATTAGGTTAAGCAATATTAACATTTGGAAAAGAAGAATACGAAAACTGGAGCCATTTAGAAATGAAAACAGTGAGAAAATAGCCTCTTCTCATCTTGAATGAGTTTTTCAAATGATGCTCCTTTTTTGCTGCATTGCAGAGATCATTTGGAGTCGAAATTTGATATACACACAAATTAAAAAAATAAATAAATAAAGATCTGGAATCTCTCATTTGATTTCTAATTGACAGTGAATTTAAGCCAAATGCTTACTGATCCAGTTACATTTGTCATTTTTGGATGCCTTTATTGGCAGAAGACCTATAAACACCAGCCGGTCATCATTAGAAGCTTATGAACTAGATGACATTCAGTTTATAATTAACTCTCAGACAATGAGATCCAGCCAGTCACAGAATGCTTTACCATGCACTAACTGACCTGGTAACTTAATCTTACACAGAACTAGGATGAGAGCCTCCATCCCAAAAGAAAGGGTGTTTCATATTGAGTACAATTGTATGCAAGTATTTAGCATTTAGAAAGCCTGGCATATTAAAAAAAAAAAAAGTTTCAACTTCATTGTTTCAGGAAGAAGCAGATTGTGAAGTCAAATGACCCCAGGAAGGAGCATTTTCTCTTCTCTCCTTAGTAGACACTATCAGAGAAGCTGATCTGAATAACAATTAGCTCAGAAATTAACATTTTAGAATTAGATAAACTTCCTAGGATATCCAATTACATATAGCTCCTAGTTTGTATGTATTAAGAAAAGGAGTCACTCACAAGGGATTTATTGAGCGCCTACATGTGCAAAAGATGTGCTCGCGCACCACTGGGGCATGGGTGCAAGTGAAATATGGTCTGTCCCCTGCTCCAAAGGTACTTAGGCTTTAGTGAGACAAAAAAAAGTAGCTCTTGAAATAAATAACATAATAAAATGTAGTTAAATAAGCTTTGGGTAATGGAAATGACTCTTTTAACCAGATTTAGGGAAAACATATTTTCTTATGTATTTGAATTGTCAGGCGATGTTCTACAGAAGTACTCTTAAGAGATCCCCTTATGAAGCAAGACTCTGTGGATTTCCAACTTATTTAAGTTGGACCAATAAAACATTCAAAAATCTAAAAATAATTCCGTAGCATAGCTCCCATTTGGAAGGCCCACTCTACTTTTCACTTGGCCAGCCTAGCCTTGAAATACCAATTTTAAGAGCTGGAAACACTTTAGAACTACTTCCCAGTTCTTGACTCTAGTGTCTAAGACAGGAATGATTCTTTTCCAGGCAACCAATGGAAATGTACACTTAATCTCTCAGCATGTTTAGTCCTACATGCTTCACTCATATGAATGTTACCTACCATGACATTTTTTTAAAGTCAAAAGAGGGCTCCATTATTGAATTGCTTATAATTAACCTTAATGTCACAGTTCAATACTGAGTACTGTAATAAAGGGTACTGAAGTTACTTTTCTAGATGTAAGACTCATTCCTAAGTTTACAAATCAAATGATAAACTTTGTAAGTTCAGAGCCATGAATGATGAGCCTTATCAGTGTTAAATAATATGTCTGGCTGCCCCATTTTTATTAATATCTATTCAGAAATGAAGATATCCTCTTCAAGTTTATAGGATCCTTTAGTCATAAGGACTGTATTATCTACACTATAAAAGTTACTTGGATCTCTGCCAATGAGCTTTTTAGAGTGGGGACGTAAGGAAAGCAGTTTTACATGTGCAGTACTGAAAGATTTGTCAGCAATGCTAGGCTGTGGCCTGTCACAAGGCCCTGAGACATGAATCTCTTGTGATCATTTCAGTGCTTGTCTAACTCAAAAAGGCTGTGGGCTTAAACTGAAATTTCAAAATGATTAGTCCACGTTTGCCTCTAAAGTAATTGCTCCAACTTTTCTAAGAGGACTACTGAGAGCCTAAAATCTCCAAATGACTTAGCCCATAACTGTGGAAACCTCAGCAAAGCTACAGCACGGCAGTCAGTGATATTTAACTTACTCATTTAAGTTGCCTACCACCTGAAGTCTCAGAAATACTGTTCTGGAGGGAATGGCACATAATGAGCTCCCATGAATATACCTTAAGTAGTTCTAAATAAGACCTCATTTTAATTCCAGGAGGGAAGCACCAAGGGGACCACACATCTTTAGGAGTCCACAAATAAAGTCTAAAAATGGCTTTATGAATATTTTTCCAGTATAAGAAATTTTTTGGAGACTTATTACAGCAGCTATATTACCTAGGCTCTGGTCAAATTTTGGACTACAATCAGAGCCTGATTTTGTGTGTACCCTTATGGCTATCAGTATTGATGGAACTCAAGAGTTCAAGTAAAAATATAATTTCACTGCTGACTTTAGAAGCACTCTCAGTGATACATGCCATTCCCCTTTCTCTGGAAACCTATCAGAGTTAATTCCAGAGATTAATTAATGTTCTTGGATGTCAGAACTGGAAAGCACCTGAGAGATCAACTGACTCCAGGTATTATTTTACATGAGGAAACTAAGACACAGAAAAGGAAGTGAATTTCCCAGGTTGTACAGCTAATAGATGGCAGTCCAAGAAAGAGAATCTTGATCAGTTGACTGTTGGGTAGTAATTTTTCTACTCTGTTTGGAAGAAGCAAAACACTCCAAACTAGGGACAAAATCACAGGCATCCAAATGTTGTGGTTCAAAGTATGGCTCAATATTTCTTTAAGCAATTGAGATTGAGGTCATTTTGAAAATAAACTTCAAATTTGTGTTGAGCTTTCCAGTATGAAAACATTATCAAAGATATTCTTTAATTTGGTTTTCCCAACAGGTCTTGAAGGAAGACAGGACAGATTATGATTTTTTTTTGAGGGAGGGGGAACTGAAATTCAGAGACTATGAGCCAAATCAATCATCATTCAAACACTGTATCCTCTTGAATCCAAGCTCAATACTCCTGGAATCTTGCATCAGGTAGTAAATAAGTACATTAAATATATGATCAAATTTCATGTTTTACCCAACCAACATTCATTCATTTTATTCAAATTTTTTTGGTCTAGTCATCACCTTATGAAACATTAGTAATGATGATGAGAGCTAAATTTTATTGAGTCCCTTGTTTTATAGTAGGTACTTTCCTAACTTTTTCAAATTTATTAACTTATTATATATTCACTAAATCAACCTGGAGATTAACACTATTACTATACTTACTTTATCAATGAGCAAATTAAGGTATAGAGAATATAAGAAACTGGCCTAAGGCCATCAAACTAATAAATAATAGAACCAAGATTTGGGCTTAGGAAGTCTGAGTCCCTGAAAATCCATTCAATCATGACTGTCAATACTGCCATTCTAGAGAGCAAGAAATGGGAGTGTTGGTAGCCTTATCACACACTAAATATCACTATTTAATATGTATTGATTCAATACTACAAAAACAAACAAAAAAATCCTTCATTCATTTATATCCATCCTCTATAGCATGGGGCTATAAAAGATAAGGCATTTGAGAAAAAAAAAAGTAGCTTTATTATATAGGAAACATTGAGACTTTATGGTCTATGATGATTCCAAACAAGCCATTAGAGCCTCTATTATCCAAAGTATTATTTTATAAAATGTCCATAAATAGATGTATGTTCAAAAAATAATTCTAAAAGAAGCCATCAAAATTAGAGAAGAACACAGGCAGCAACTCCCTGCTAGACATGTCTTCAAAGGCAAGGAAAACAAAAGCAAAAATGAACTATTAGGACTTCACCAAGATTAAAAGCTTTAGCACAGCAAAGGACGCAGTCAACAAAACCAAAAGACAAACTACAGAATGGGGGAGATATTTACAAATGTCTTATCAGATAAAGGGTTAGTATCTATGATCTATGAAGAACTTATCAAACTCAACACCCAAAAAACTAACAAACAAACAAAAAATCCAGTCAAAAAATGGGCAGAAAACATGAACAAACATTTGTCCAAAGAAGACATACAAATGGCCAACAGACACATGAGAAAATGTTCCACATCACTTGGCATCAGGGAAATACAAATCAAAACTACAATGAGATACCACCTCATATGATACCACTCATATGAGTCAGAATGGCTGGAATGAACAAGTCAGAAAAAAAAAAAAAAACATGTTGGTGAGGATGCAGAGAAAGGGGAACACTTTTACACTTTGGTGGGAATGTAAGCTAACACAGCCACTCTGGAAAACGCTGGAAGTTCTTCATAAAGCTAACAATAGAGCTACCCTATGACTCAGCAATTGTACTACTAGATATTTACCCACAGGATACATATGTTGTGATCTGGAGAGGCACCTGCACCCATGTTTATAGCAGCAATGTCTACAATAGCCAAACTGTGGAAAGAGCCCAGATGTTCATTGACAGATGAATGTATAAAGATTTGGTATATATACACAAGGGAATATTACTCAGCCACCAAAAGGATGAATCTTACAATTTGTAACCACATGTATGGAACTGGAGAGTACAGTGTTAAACACTGATATGTGGAATTTAAGAAACAAAACAGAGGATCATAGGGGAATGGAGGGAAAACAAAATAAAATGAAATCAAACAGGGAGACAAACCATAAGAGACTCTTAACTACAGGAAATAAAAAGAGTTTCTAGAGGGAGGTGCATGGGGTGGATGGGGTAAATGGGTGAAGGACACTAAGGAGGGCATGTGATGTAATGATCACTGAGTGTTATATGCAATTGATGAATAACTGAATTTTACATCTGAAACTAATGATACATGGTATATTACTTAATTGAATTTAAATAAGATAAAAAATAAAATTAAGGAAGCATGTTGCATTTTTCTAAAACTAATACTCTACAAAATGCTGTGTGCATATACCTGATAGCCAATAATTATATCAGAGGAAGGAGAAATAATATAGGTTTAGGGAGAATGCATTCTAAATGTAACACATGTACATATTAATGACTCTGTTGCCAAGACAAAATGTACTTCTCTCAATGCACCTAATAATGTAATGGCTGTCAAATGGTGATTTAAAAAAAAAAAAGAAAGAAAGAAAGAAAAAAAGCTGTAATAAAGATTGTAAATTAACAGATAATGTGCTCTTCCTTTTTCTCCATGGATGCCTAGAAAAAATCAGGATCACTAGGAGTCAATTATCTTTTAGAGAAGAACATTAGAATATTTTCTATATGCATTTTGTTTCAATGAATTAGCAATTGGAAAAATGTTAGGATTATCTGAATAATAACTACACAAATAGGAGTTTTAAATTGCTTGAATTAAAGCCAATATCACCCTTAGAATATAAAGCCAAGACATTCCAAGCAATTCTATTAATTTTTTTAACTGAAAACTTAACAATTAAGGTTAAGTAAAGGTACCACATCAAATGTACATAGAAATTCTTCAAAGAGGAGCTTGGGTGGCTCAGTCAGTTAGGTAGTTGTCTTAATTTCAACTCAGGTCATGATCTCAGGTTCCTGAGATCAAGCCTTATGCCAGTCTCCATGCTCAGCATGGAATCTACTTGAGGATCCTCTCTCTCCCAGTATCCCTCTCCTCACTCACTCTTTCTCTCTCTCTCCCCTCTTCTAAAATAAAATAAATAAAGACTAAAGAAAAAAAGAAATTATTCAACAATTAAGAGCTAGGAAGAATTATTCATTAATATGCTTGCATTTGACAGGAATTTTTATTTTCAAGTGAACTTGACTATAGTATATTGGTGGCAGGATGGGGAGAAATTTTTCTCTGAGAAAAATAGGAGACAAGAGCTCAGGCTTTAAAAGTTCCTTTGGAAATTCTATATATTTTAGATTGAAAATAAGCACAATAGTGTTATATCTTGCTGCCCTTGATTTTGTGCTGTTCTCAGTGAAACACTAGACTTACAGATCAAAAACAAGGGGTATCTTTCAAAAAATGATTGCTTGGAGAGAAGAGGAAGATGGCAGAGGGGTGGGAGGATGCTAGGTTCTTCTCATCACAAAGACATAACTAGATAATTTTCAAATTATCTTAAATACCCCAGAAATCCACCTGAAGACAAACAGAGCAAACTCCAAAACTAGGGGACAGGATAGGCTACATCAAAGAACACAGGAAGTATAGAAACATGGTTTAGGGGAGAAACAGATCATGGGTGCTGTGGAAGGGAGGGAGCTGTGGTCATGGAGAAGGGTGAGAGTCAGAGGGGAGTGTGCAGGAGAATTTGTGAGAGAATGTTTCCCGAAAGCAACTGGCTTGGAAAATAAGAGGGGCTGAATTTCATGAATTCTTGCAACCAGTGGGGCTTAACACCTGGAGTTTTGAAGGTCAGTGTGCTTGGCTGGAATAGAGCCCAGAGAGCACTGTGATGTTCCTGGAGAAAAGGGAGGCAGAAAACAGTGACCTGAAGAATGCCTGGGGCACAGAAGTGTGAGATTATTCATTCTTCTCAGAGTGTCCTTAAAAGGAATATTTAACAGAGACCCCTTTCCAGGAACAAAAAAGCTGGCAAGCCCCATTTGCCTCTGAGCCCTTCCTCATAAACGCAAAGCCACCTGCAAGAAGCAGATCATCACCCAATGTGGGCTGCCTAACTTAATTACATGTAGCCCACTCCCAGCACTCTGGTGAGACTGCCTTCTTAGTCTAGTTTCCACAGTCCCATTGTGGTGCACTCCTCCCTGAAAAAAACAAGCACAAACCCCTGCCCACTGCATGTCTTCCTACCAGAGAGTGTTACAGGAACTCATTCTGGTGGAGGAAGTGTAGGGTCTTATTTAAAAAGAAGACTAGAGCACACCTAATTAAATCTCACGATGTGCAAGCCAGGGACAAAATCCTGCCTATTGTTGACAAGGAGAGCCTCTACACAGGACTAGCTCATAGGATAGAACAGTCAGGAAACAACAGCAGAGCACATGCATCACCTACTAAAAACACACCCTGAAGCTCCATGACCTCTTCCTCATAAGGTAATTACTTTTAGGCATTTCTAACACAGAGAAAAATGCAGAGACTTGAACAAAATGCAAAGACAGAGAAATATATCTCAAATGAAACAAAAGAATAAAGCCAATGCCAGAAATCTAAATGAAACAGATACATGTAACATGTTTGATGGATACTCACTAGAATTAAGAAAAGAATAACATATATCAACAAGACCCTTACCACATACATAAATAAGTTAAAAAAAAAGAATAAATCAGAGGTGAAATGTGCAATAAACAATACCACAAACATACTTGTTGCAAAGTATAGCAGGCTGGAAGTAATGGAAGAAGGAATTAGTGATGTAGAAGATAAAAGGAATGGAAAACAATGAAGTTGAACAAAAGAGGAAGAAGAATAATACAAAATGAGAATAGACATAGGGAAACCAGTAACTCCATCAAATAAATAACACTCATATTATAGGAGTCCTGGAAGAAAAAGAGAGAAAAGGGGTCAGAAAATATATAAGAAGAAATGATAAATGAAAATTTTCCTAATCTGGGGAAAGAAACAGATACCTAGATCCAGGATGCACAGAGAACTCTCATCAGAATCAATAAAAACAGGTCAACACCAGGACATATTGTCATTAAATTTGCAAAACATAATGATGAAGAAAAAAATCTTAAAAACACAAGACAAAAGAAGTTCTTAACATACAAAGGATGGTCCATAACACTAGCTAGAGATTTCTCAACAGAAACTTCACAAGCCAGGGGGAGTGGCATGATATATTCAAAGTGTGAAATGGGGAAAACATGCAGCCAAGAATACTCTCTCCAGCAAAGTTGTTATTAAGAAGAGAAGGAGTCACTTATGGTTTGTCTCCCTCCCAATCCCATAAGTGACTCTTAATCTCACAAAACAAACAGAGGGTTGCTGGGGGGAGGGGGTTTGGGAGAAGGGGGTGGGATTATGGACATTGGGGAGGGTATGTGCTTTGGTGAGTGCTGTGAATCACAGACCTGTACCCCTGGGGATAAAAACATATGTTTATAAAAAATAAAAAATTTAAAAAAAAAAAAGAGAAGGAGAGATAAAGTGTTTTCCAGACAAACAAAAAGGAGTTCCTGGGGCACCTGGGTGGCTCAGCCAGTTTAACATTTGACTCTTGATCTCAACTCAGGTCATAATCTCAGGGTGGTAAGGATCCAGCCCTGTGTTGTGCTCCATGCTCAGCAGGGAGTCTGCTTGAGATTCTCTCCCTCTGCCCCTCCCCTCTTAAATAAATAAATTAATAGATAGATAAATAAATAAGTAAACTAAATCTTTTTTTTTTTAAGATTTTATTTATTTATTTTTCATAGAGAGAGAAGCGAGAGCAAGCACAGGCAGACAGAGTGGCAGGCAGAGGCAGAGGGAGAAGCAGGCTCCCTGCCAAGCAAGGAGCACGATGTGGGTCTCGATCCCAGGATGCTGGGATCATCACCTGAGCCGAAGGCAGCTGCTTAACCAACTAGCCATGCAGGCGTCCCAGTAAAGTAAATCTAAAAACACACAAACTAACAACAACAAAACGTAAAGGAATTAATGACTACTAAAGCAGCCATGCCAGAAATATTAAAAGGGAATCCTTCAGTGCAAGGGAGAGACCAAAAGTGACAAAGACAAGAAAGGATCAGAGAAATAAGTCAGGAACCATGATAAAACATGTAATAAAATGACACTAAATACATACATATCTATCAATAATTCCTATGAATGTAAATGGACTAAAAGCTCCAATCAATAGACAGGGTCTCAGAATGGATTAAAAAAAAAAAAAGCGCCCATCTATATGTTGCCTACAAGAGACTCATTTTAGACCTAAAGACACCTGAAGATTGAAATCAAGATGATTGGAAATGAGACTGAAAATGGGATTGAAAGGGAATGGAGAAATATTTATCCCACAAATGGATGTCAAAAGCAATATGTGTATTGGACAAACCAGACTTGAAAACAAAGACTATAATAAGAAGTGAAGGAGGACACTATATCACAGTAAAGGCAACAATCCAACAAGAAGATTTAACAATTGTAAATATTATAAATATACTCAAATATATAAAACAATAACAAAAATAAAAGAAATCATTGATAATAATACAGTAATAGGGAATTCTCCAGAATAGATCATACATTAGTTCACAAATCAGGCTTCAACAAACACAAAATGACTGGAATAATGCCAGGTACCTTTTCTGACCACAACGCTATGAAACTAGTAGTCAGCCACAAGAAAAAATGTAGAAAGATCCTGGAGGTTAAACAACGTGCTGCTACACATGAATGGGTTAACCAAGAAATCAAAGAAGAATAGAAAAAAAAATATACGGACATAAATAAAAATGAAGACACAATTGTCCAAAACCTTTCATATGCAACAAGAGTGGTCTTAAGAAGGAAATACATAACACAGACTTACCTCAAGAAGCAAGAAAAAAATATTAAATAAACAACCTAATTTACACCTAAAGGAGCTAGAAAAAGAACAAGAAATGCAACACTACACATTTAAAGAAATCCCTATCAAAATATCACCAACATTTTTCACACACTTAGAATAAATAATGCTAAAATATGTATGGAACCACAAAAGGCCCCAAATAGCCAAAGCAATCTTGAAAAAGAAAAGCAAAGCTGGAGACATCACAATTCATGACTTTAAATTATAGTACAAAGCTGTAGTGATCAAAATAGTACAGTGCTAATATAAAAATAGACAAAAAAAATCAATAGAACAGAATAGAAAACCCAGAAATGAACCTACAACTCTTTGGTGCATTAATCTTCAACAAAGCAGGAGATAATATGCAATGGGAAAAAGGCAGTCTCTTCAACAAATGGTATTGGGAAAACTGGAGAGAGGTATGCAAAAGAATGAAACTGGATCTTTTAGACCATACACAAAAATTTAAAAGTGAATTCAATTCAAAATGGATTAAGGGCCTAATTGTGAATCCTGAAACCATAAAAATTCTAGAAGAAAATACAGGCAGCAACTTCTTTGATATTAGCTATAGTAACTTCCTTCTAGATATGTCTCTTGAGAGAAGAGAAACAAAAGCAGAAATAAAATGTTGGGAATGTATCAAATAAAAAGCTTCACAGTGAAGGAACTATTCAATGAAACTAAAAGGCAACCTTCGGTGAACTATAGAATGAGAGAAGATATTTGCAAATGACATACCTAATGAAGGGTTATTATCCAAAATATACAAAGAACTTATCAAACTCAACACCCAAAAAACAAATAATCCAATTAAAATTGGGCAGAAGATATGAACAGACATTTCTCCAAAAACATCCAGATGGCCAACAGATACATGAAATGGTGCTCATCACTTATCATCAGGGAAATACATATAAAAACTGCAATAAAATATCACCTAAGACCTGTCAGAATGGCTAAAATCAACATAAGAAACAAGAGGTGTTGGCAAGGATATGGAGAAAAGGAAACCCTCATTCGTTGTTGTTTGAATGCA
Organism: Mustela erminea; assembly: GCF_009829155.1. NCBI lineage: Eukaryota > Metazoa > Chordata > Mammalia > Carnivora > Mustelidae > Mustela > Mustela erminea. Next base: position 80,816,594 of record NC_045635.1, on the reverse strand, counting down.
GTCTAGTGCAGCCACTCTGGAAAACAGTATGGAGTTTCCTCAAAAAGATAACAATAGAATTACCCTATGATTCAGCAATGGTACAACTAGGCATTTACCCAAAGGATTCAAAAATACTGATTCAAAGGCACACATGTACCCCAATGTTTATAGTGATATTATTTATAATAGCTAAGATATGGAAGCAGCCCAAGTGTCCATCAATTTATGAATAAATCAATTTATGAATATATATATGTGTGTGTATACACATATATATATAATATTATATGTATATATAATGGAAATAGAATATGGTAATATATATATTCATATGTATATAAAATGGAATATCATTCAGCCATAAAAAGAATGAAATCTTGCCATTGGCAATGATGTGGACAGAGCTAGAAAATATTATCTTCAGTGAAATAGTCAAAGGAAGAAAAATACCATATGATTTCACTCATATGTGTCATTTAAGAAAGAAAAGACATGAGCAAGGAGAAAAAAAAAAAGAGAGAGAGAGAGAGAGAGGGACAAACCAAGAAATAGACTCTCAACTACAGAGAAGAAATTGATGGATACCAGAAAGGAGATGGGTGGTGAGATGGGTGAACTAGGTGATGGAAATTAAGTAGTGCTTAATTTGTGATGTACTTGTTGTGATGAGCACCAGTTGTTGTATGGAAGTGTTGAATCACTATATTGTACACCTTAAAATAATATTACACTATATGTTAGCTAATTGGAATTAAAATAAAATATTTAAAGAAGAAAAAATTACTCTACATTAATATTTATCTTATTAGCTGTATTTTTTATTTTTAGTTATGATGCATTAATTCTAAGAATGAGGCAGAAGGTATAATGGGGAATATGTGGCCCAGCTATTCACGTATAGGCTTAACTATCAGTATGTTTATTGGTGACTGTTTCTGTTTACTGAAAAAAGAAAATTATGGTGTTGTCCAGGACCTCTTTTTACCTTACCTGAAGTGCATTATCTGCTGGTTTATATCCTAAGAAATGCAGGGATGTTGATTTTTAAAAATTTTCTGTTCATTTGAATTTGGAGTGAATTCTTATTAAATTTTCATGTTTGCTACCATCACCACCACCACCACCCTCAGCAACAGCTGCTTCAGTAGCACCCCTGGCTATTTTTGGATATACCTAAGAATTTTGAACTATCATATAGGTCAGCATAATAACTTGGTCCAGCAAAGCAAAGACATTTAAGAGCATGGAATGGGACTCTTTGAAAAATATCTAATTCTGCTTGTGTCACTGCTACTACAATTTATATACAATGGCTAACTTCATAATCTGTGACCTCAGTTTTCACCTGATCTTATGTGTTATTCAATAAATCTATATTCTACGGTTTGTGCTTATTTCATTTCTCTACAAAACAATGGTATAAATGTTAAAAGCTTTTTTTTTTTTTCATTTTGATGAGGTGAAAAGCTCTGAAATCATACACAGAAATATCCTTTGGATGAACTAAAAATCTTTGCATTTAGAATGTTAAATTATTTATGTGATTTTTTTTAAAAAGTGCTGAATTGAACAAAATGAAAATAATTCATATGTTAAGTCATATGTGTTATATGTTATATATGTTATGAGTTAGAAACTGGCCATTATCTTCTTTAAAAACATAGGTTTTATTTTTTATTTGTTCTTTTCTAGCACTGCAATATTACTGAACCTCATATTTGAACATATAACCTGTTTCTGGTTAAACCACAATTTAGTCATAATGATGACTCTAGATAGACTTTCTTTAATACCTAAGGTTGCTAAAAATACTAGAAAGACTGATTTCATTTATTTTTAGTTTTTCTCATGGGCATAGCTTAGGAATAACACCTAAAATATATTTGTATATGTATATAAACAGTGATACTGAGGTGATTAAATATTTTCTGGAATTTAATGGTCAATTCAGTCCATCAACTATTACAACAAATTATCCCACTAGATCAATGATTGCTTGACAGAACTGATCAGTAATTGATGTAAGATTAACATCAGCCAAAACAGTTAACATAAACAGATCCTGGAATGGTTATGAAATTTTAAAATCAGAAATACATTTTGCCATTTGATTGATTTTTGGTTTTGTTGCTTTTGTTTTGTTGATAATTACTCTTTATCATGAAGACAATGAAGATGTGACTGAATCAAATTACCAGTTGTCTTTTTCAGAAACTGAATAAATATATATTTTTTTTAGAAATCTTTACAGAAATACTAAAGAGGAATATTTGTGAAAATTCTAACCTATAAAACCTGGAATATCCAAATTGATGTCATCTGGTATCCTATACCAAGCTGAGGCAATATCCCTTTTGATTTTCCTGATGGTCTGATAGGCTTTTATCAAAAACATCCACATATGCTGCTAACCACTGTGTTAGATACTAACATCAGAAATTACCACATGTCTAGCTGTTCAACACTTGAAAGAAATGGGTGCAATGAAAAGGCGATTAGAGAGATGGACCAAGAAAACTGGATCCTCATGGAGACTATGGCCATTAGGAAAGAATATAGGAATATTTTTTCTTATTGATCCAGTCAATTTGATCATAGAAATTAATTGCCAATTTGAAAACACAATCAATATATTAGACTAAGAAAATCGTATTTTACTGAGACTGTCTATATGGCAAAATATAACTTTACTGTATATATCCAGTTGACTTGACTAATGTATACATCTAAGGTAGGTAATAAAGTCCCTTGGTCCCAAATCCAAATGATCTTACCTGACTTTCTTCAATGGTTAATATTCAACTTTACATTCCATTTCATGTCTTAATAGACAGGCCATATAATTATAGACTAAATATCAACATACCCATATTTGAACATAATTATACATAGGTAGTATAGTTATTTTTGCAGTTTTATTACCTGCATTAGCTCACCACATGAGTGATTTAGTTTGTTGCACAATTAAAATAATAATTCAGTAACCAGTCATATTTTGCCTCTTCCTTTTTTACCCCATAAGCACCCTAAAAACCTCCCACAAAAATGAGACTTTCCTCTGTTTCATTTTGAGAAACCATATTTTGATTTATGAGAGAGAGAGAGAGAAAGAGAGAGAGAGAGATTTGGTTTAATGCACCAAAGGAGTTACATAATGATCTTAGTATCATTAACAGAAGTTCATCAATTTACTGTGATATGGTAATTTCATAGTATTCTGAAATGACTTCTACAGGATAAAAAAAATGATTTGGCTTTTTTTCCCCTTATTTCCTTCCTTCCTTTCCTCCCTTCCCCACTTCCTCCCATGTTTTTTTCCCACCAAGTCAGACCATGGAATAAGTAATTTGATTTGTTATACTATTTAAGATGGCTTTCGTTTTTCCAATTATATGACTATATGTAGTTGCCTATAAACCATTCTTATGTTGATGTGCTATGATGCATAAAATAAGAATTTAAAATATCAAGTTCTACTCTTGATTTCTGTGATACCCTAATGGTTTTGTTGGGTGGGGGGGTGGTTCAGATCAAAGAGAAAATATGGTAAATAACCATTCAGACCTGCAATTACTTTCTCACCAGGCAATTTTAAGAAGAAGAGAGGAACTGTATAATAGACATTTAAGCTTAATATTGAACTGCGCCACCAGAATGGTTTGAAATAGAAGATTTATTGAAGTAGATAAAATCAACACTTCAACTACATCAAAATTTTAATTGACTTCTTTAATTGTGCCCAAAGGGCGTGCAATGATGGGCACCTTTTATAAACTTTGAAGAACAAATATATAAACCAATATAATTGATGTATGTAATTATTGATGATCAACTAATTTTAGACTATTATGCCTTTATCTGTCCTAGCTGATTAAAGCAAAGGTTAGAAGCTGCCTCTCTGGAAGTTACATGATTTCCCCTAACAAGATATAAAACATTTTAACTTCATGATTGACCTCTCCATGCATTCCTCTCTACCTGAGGAAGTGTAATAACTTACAAAAGGACACACAGCAAATAGTTTATTAACAGTCACAGTTCATAGTGTGACACTCTAGGAACAGACTTGGCACACAACTGCTGCACAGATTATGCTCTGAATCCTATAGCACAGAGGAAATGGCTAAAATCTTATCTAAAGGCAGTCAAAAATATCATCAACACTAGATGAGAAATTGTCTCTTCATTGACTAAACCCAGTGCTGAAAAAGTACTAAATGTGTACTGCTACATCAGCAGCATTGGGGAAAGAAAGTATAAAACTTAACTGTCCTCAGAAGTTTGGGTCCTGCCTTTTAGCTATAATGCACAGTTTTAATGACAACACTCTCATTAGCTCAGCCTTACTGGACTATTTCAAACATTTGTCATCTTATGTGGCTAAAAGCATAGTTCATACAAAATTAGTGGAGGAGGGAATGAGGAAGATTAAAAAGGTCTTGCTGCTTAAGGGAATAAAAAAGCACGTTGTCCTGAGCTCTTCATCTAGTCCTCTACATTTATTAAGGGCAAAACCATTTATCTTTCTACTCATAAATGAAACAGATACAGTATCTCTCCCCAGGGCACAAGAGCCACTGAGGGAAGCTGAATTAGGCTTGGAGAACTGATGCAACCTAGTGTGGTGTGTTACTTCATGGAGCCGTAAGTTAGCAACACGATTTGATTCCAAGTATTTTTTAATGTTTTGTGATATATGCAGAAAAGGAAACTAAACTAAATAAAGCATCCTGTCAAGATTTTCACAAATGGACACTGTAAGCACAGGTGCCATGGTTACAGTGTTGCTTTTGGGAAGGGATACTTGTGAAGGAAACAAGAAATTATAGGTCTGGAGAGAATATTTGGTCTGTAGAAATGTATTCTTTTTATTCAGACAGCAGTTAAGCTCCAGCTTCTTGCCAGTTTAGTGGTTGCTATCATTTCTCACCTGTAGGATAGCTCAGTCCTGTATTCCAAGTAGAAAGTGTATTGTTCAGCTTGGCCTGTGGTGGGTAGAACACACCAATTTGTCCTAGTACATTTTAAATTTCATGATTGATATTTTGGCTTTGCCACTGATTGTCAGAATAATACATATACATAGTATTAAAAATAAGTGCATGGTGGTTTTATTAATGTACTCTTAAGGAATAATGAAAACTTCAGATCTCCTTTAATGAATTCTGATGGAGTAAATTGCTTAAGAATAATGTTCTTTGTGCATACTTACTCCTCACTTAAGAAAATTAAATCATCCCAAATAAGCAAGATCTCCAACAAGAATCTAAAGTCCTTCTGTGAATTAATACTCTTATCCCCATATATCGAGTCACTATGGAAGACATAGCTTTTTCATATTTCTACTTTGGAGTTCAGGATAATGATATTTTCTCTGTTTGTTCTTTAAAATCCTTTGTCTCCTACTTTCCTGCTATCCTACTCATTAGTACCATGCATATATTTAGAATGTCTTTCTAAATGTAGCTTGCTAATGTTAAGAGCACATAGCCACTGTACTTTAGTATTGCCAAGATACTGCAGATGTGACACACTATATGTTCATAAGAAACCATGCTAATAATTACTATATTTCAGTTAATATCAAGGATGTTGAGATATATAAGAAAAGTCTGTTTTTATTCTTTATTGTATCAGTCATTTTTGCAGAGCAACCATATCCATAAATTAAAAGTCTGTGTGTGTGTGTGTGTGTGGTGTATAAGCATTTATTTAAAGGGGGGGGAAGGTTTTCGGGTTAAGTTTATTGCTATACTGATAAGTTATATTTCACCATCCCTCTAAAAAACAAGGCATGCTGGGTACTGTGCCATTATCACACCTATGTCATATTTCAATCTGTATATCTTAATCTAAATTTTGTAGACATTTTTTAAACCACAGGATGCTCTAAAGCTAAATTCCTCCCATCCAAGTACTAACCAGGCCTGACCCTGCTTAGCTTCTGAAATCAGACGAGATCGGACGCGTTCAGGGTGGTATGGCCGTAGACTAAAGCTAAATTCCTATTCAAATGATTGCATAATCAACCAACCCTTGCCCCCTGCCATATGCCATCAAACCCAAGAGAGATCAGACTGTGAGAACTAACACTAACAGTGAGAAACTACATTTTACTTTGCTCTTCAGAAACAGTTAATTTTTTTGGTTGCTGTGAGGTAGTATTAGCTAGCTTTGTAATCATCTCTCCCAGGGGTCAAAGCCTAGCTCTTTCCCTTACTAGCTGTATGAATTTGTATGAGTTAAACTCTCATTATCTCACTGTAAATGAAGATAATAGTACTTACTTTACAGGATTATTGTGCTGAGTGGGAATATATAATTGTCTGTACCACAAAATGATATTCCTTTCTTATCTGTTCGTTTTTTGCAGACCCTAATATTTTTCAAATATTTTCACGAACATTACTTGGTTGATTTTGACAACATCCTGAAGAGGCAGTTAGGCCAAAAATTATTATCAACAAATTAGAAAATCAAAGCCAGTCACCAGGGGATTTCTGGCCATAATCTAAGTTATCTCTTCTAAGGAGACTGGTGCATGCTACCAGCATACTATCTGGTTTTGGAAGGGAAATATTTCTGGTCTGAAACAAACAAACATTTGTTTTCAATACATGTGGAAATACATACAAATTTACAGATAAACATTTATGTATATTATCTAGATACATGCTTTCCTCAATAATTTCTTAAGTTTGAAAACAGCACAATGTAAGTTCCTGACATAATGGTCCAACAACTTTACATGTATGTGAATGTTACATATAAAAGACTTTACTATCAAAATAAGTTCCTGGGGGGTAATCCAACCAAAATAAAACACAATTTCTAAGGACCATTCCTTCTGAGAAAAACTCAAAGCAGTAGATCACCAATACATGAGAGTAACAGGGAAATACACAAGACACTTGAATTTAACTATTTTTTTAAAAGTAATATACTCTACATTTAGTGTACAATGTATAGGGTATAGTGTTCACTCTTTTTTATTGTAGCATGAAAAATGGATTGAAGGTAAAAAAGAAACTCCACTCTCTGTAACCTACAGAATCCAAGACAATTCTGGAGACCGCCAATGCAACATGAGTAGCTAACACCTTAACAGCCTCAATGCCACCGGTGCACTATTGCTCCCTGGATTACTACTCAGATTTGATGACTTTCTCTACAGGGGTCTCCAAGGCTCTCATTAAGGATTTTTGCATTAGGTATTGTACCTTTCAGATAATTATGACTATAGGGGCAGGTTGGAGTAGAGTATAGTGACAATTCACTGCAGGAGCACTTTGTACCACTTAGAGCAGTCATCAACAGAGATGTTTACTGAAAAGGAAGTAATGTGGCTTTAGACATTGATGGGAATATGACAGGGAAACAACATTGTACTAAAATTGATGGAATAGTGCATGGCACTAAAAATATTTTGTTTTAGGGGCACCTGGGTGGCTCAGTGGGTTAAAGCCTCTGCCTTTGGCTCAGGTCATGATCCCAGGGTCCTGGGATTGAGCCCCACATCAGGCTCTCTGCTCAGCCGGGAGCCTGCTTCCCTCTCTCTCTCTGCCTGCCTCTCTGTCTGCTTGTGATCTCCGTCTGTCAAATAAAAAAAATATATATATATTTTGTTTTATAGACAATTTAATTAAGCAATAATTCAGTGATTAGAGAAGGAGATTAATGCAATCTTATATTTGCCTAAACCTTCATAGTAATTTCTGTGTCTCTGATTCAGAAGAAAGCCTGGTTTCTGCCCCTTCTCAGCCTCGTACTACTGAAAATTCAAAATGGGTGAAGACACGTATCCCTACCTTATTTGTACCCATGTGATAATGCTTATTCCATTCAGCCTTGAACCAGAGTCATGATGCAGGTATCAGTCTCCCTCACTAGATCATGAGTTCCTCAAGAACAGAGAAATAACTTTTTTCTCCTGAGGCCAGCACAGTGTTTTGTTTTGTTTTACATCAAAGACATTTAATAACATTTGTAGAAGTAAACTACATTATTTGATATTAATTATTAGGATAAAATTTAAAATAGATGGATTTGCCATATTCTAGCAATTTATTTATTTGTCTTTGAAATCCAGTAACATGTGTTTTCCAGTGTTAAAGAAGAGAAAAAATATAGGCTATTTAAAATTTTATCTAAGGTTTTATGGAACAGTGGAGGTGGGGGTAGGAAAGGACCCAGAGGCAAGCAAAATATTTTTAACATATTTGAACATGTAGATTTAACTAAGAGGAAGAATCTGCTGCTAATTATGTATCATATGTTTTGAAGCTCCACAACATTCCAAAGAGGTAACTGCTGCTATCTTCATTTTTTAATGAAAAATAAGAGTCTCAGAAAGTTTGAACACTTGCTCAATGTCACTAAGTTAGTGTAAGAGTCAAGTTCCAAGAGTCAAACCCATGCATCTAATTTCAAGAACAATGTTTATTCCAGTATAATACAGATGTCTATTTATCCTTCTTTGAAACCTTTATGTTAAGTGGGGAGTCTAAAACTGTCTAGAAAGAGGTCAGTATATACAAGTGATAACAAAAGTGCCAAAATATATATATTTGTATTAACATAGACATAAAATTAGAAGCATTAGTTTAGATTTAAAATTAGAAGCATTGAGGAAATTAGGAATGGATGCAAATAGATGTGCTAAAATGTGCCTATAATTCCATATAAGTTAAATCAAGAGGAAAGCCAGATCTTAGAAATTTATATTATATCAATGGAAATCTTGAAACAAGGTTGCTGCATTCATTTTAGTAGCTGTTCCCTAAGAAAGGAGTCCTAAGGTATCTAAGGAAGTGTCAACCAGCTCAGGCTGAATAAACACTGTCATAAAATTAAGAAGACATTAAGAACTAGTCTCATAAAGCAATTTCTGTAGATTCTAGTATCTTTATTTTGTAAAGTTATTTGACAATTATGATTAATTCTCTCTTTTTTTTTTCAGAAAACCTGATATACTTTGAATGTATACATTTAAAAGTTTTGTTAAATTCCCGAGAAGGATGTTACTATATAATAGTGTACTTAGTTTGTGGAGGAACATATCTACAACTTTATAATATGCAAATGAGCAAAACAATGCCATGTGTACATATGGTTTCATCACCAATTTTGAAGGAAGATCTCTCCTTGATAGTCTGGAGAATCTTAATTTTATTTCATTTATTTATTTATTTATTGATTGATTGATTTGTGAGGACTTCCTAACGGCCTGTGCTTGAAATGGAAAGGTATCATACCCATTCATAGGAAAGAAACTAGTGGCTCACAATTGATTGGGATCTCTCTCCTACAATGAATTAATAGATTTCCCCAAATACTAAAGCCTTCAGAATAACTGTTCACAGGGTCAGTCATACTTGATGTGTGTCCTCCCTGTAATAGCAGTTCATGATTTTTGTTTGTTTGTTTGTTTTTCTGATTCCAAGCCCTTTTGGTATTCTATTCATCATAAAAGTGTTAAAGTCCTTTTCCCTCAACTATTTTTGCATTCATAACATCAGTGTTAACAAAAGCTAGAGAGATTATTTTTAGTAGAAAAAGTTATCAGAAGAGAAATAGCCCAAAAAACAAGATGGCTTGACAGTCATTATACACAATACTTGTATCTACGTGTGTATTACCCCTGCTTCCTGTCAGAGGCAGAGGATATGCTGAATTCTGTGACAAACGCAAATGCTACTTTGTTTAAAGTGAAATCTTATTTACCTCAGGTAAATGCTTCTTTAGTTACAAGTAAATGCTTATTTATTGAGCTATATTAAGTCTCTGAAAGACACCTAGTTAAGTGAGGTCAAAAGCTGGCTTTTCCAGTCCTACTGTCCATGAAGGGAGTCCAAAAGAAACTACAGTGTTATTTTTGGTGAGAAGAGTTCCATATATATCTCCTTCTTTGTATTTATCTGAACCCCTTAAAGTTACCAAGTTCCCTGTCAGGGCAGGGGGAAATGTCTGTGTCTAATGTATTGATTGCCCTCTAGTGGATGGAGTGTAAGGATTTTTGTTGTTAATGTGTGATGAACCTAAACTCTAATCTTGGAATAGTCAAAATGCTGCCTCCATATTTTTAAGCAGCAATCTTGGCAGCTACTTTTTGTGTCGTTGTGCTCTTAGAGCACATATTTAAATCAATTCACTCCTATTGCATACTTACTGGGTTGCTATCTCTTTTTCCAGGTTATTAAAAAACAACAGATTTTTTTTTCAAGGCTAAGGGACTGCAAGGGACTGTGACTGAATCAGTGAGGGGCAAAAATAAGTATAATTCCAGGTCTCTGGCTTTATAAATCTCAAGTTCATGTTGGATGTTTTACTGGTATTAAATACTAAATGCATCTCTTAGATGAGGAAGGCTATTAGGGTTTAGAAGCAAATAATTATCTTACAACCCCCAATCCCATAACATAACCCTGTAGAATCATTAATTTTTCCCATATCTAGAAGTAGAGTATTAATGGTGTAGTGAGTTGAGGAAGTCATGGAACTGAAGCCTTTACTACCTCTGGACTCCATTGAGATTATATATATATATCTATCTATATATATATATATAGATACACACACACACATATATAATTTTAAATTCAATTTAGTTAACATATACTATATTATTAGTTTCAGAGGTATAATTTAGGGGTTCCTCAGTTGCATATAATACCCACTGATCATTACATCAAATTCCCTCTTTAATTCCCATCATTCAATTACCCCATCATCCCCCCACCTCCCCTCCAGCAACCCTCAGTATTTTTCTTATAGTTAAGAATTTCTTAGGGTTTGCCTCCCTCTCCATTTTCATCTTATTTTAATTTTCCTTCCCTTCTCCCATGTTCATCTGTTTTGTTGCTCAAATTTCACATATGAGTGAAATCATATGGTATTTTTCTTTCTCTGACTGACTTATTTCGCTTAGCATAATACCCCCCCTAGTTCCATCCACATCATTGCAAATGGCAAGATTTCATTTTTTTTATGGCTAAATAATATTCAATCGCACATATATGCCGCATTTTTTTATCCATTCATTTGTTGATGGACATCTGGGCTCTTTCCATATTGTAACTATTATGGATGTTGCTACTATAAACATTGGGGTGCATGTGCCCTTTCAAATCACAGTGTATCATTTGGATAAATACCTAGTAGTTCAGTTTCTGAGTAGTAACATGTTGGGGTTAATGTAGGGCATGAACTCAGCCATAATGCCTGGCTTGCTAAAATGTAACACAGAGGCTGTTGGGGGCAAAGGAAGGTTTAAGACAGGAGTGTTGGCCTTTGGAATGTCAAGGCCTGCTGACCACTCTCCCACTGGAATGCTGTAGGGAGTTACCTTCCTGAAGGTTTCTTAGTCCATATAGTCACCCTGTGATCTAAGATGTATGCATTGTCCCTTAGGCTATGTTTATTTATTTATTTATTTTTAAAGATTTTATTTGTTTATTTGACAGACAGAGATCACAAGTAGGCAGAGAGACAGGCAGAGAGAGAGGAGGAATCAGGGTCCCCGAGGAGCAGAGAGCCCAATGCGGGGCTCGATCCCAGGACCCTGGGATCATGACATGAGCGGAAGGAAGAGGCTTTAACCTACTGAGCCACCCAGGTGCCCCTTAAGCTATGTTTAGTAGAACATGCAGATTAGCATATCATACCTGCCCTGTAAACAGAGCCTCCTGGTTTCAGTGAGACCCCTTGTCACACATGACTAGCTTGAGAAATAGTGATAAGGACTTGTGATTATCCTGAAGGACCAATAAAAGCAGGAACAATAAGAGCAAAGTGTCTTCATTCCTGGCAGTAACAATGATATATTTTAATTTCAAAGACTTAATATGAGATTATTGATTCTCACTTCTTGGATATTTATGATTCTGTAGGTCTCTCTAGGTACAAGCTAACTTAAAACTTCTAACATGAAAGTATTTGGTTAATTTTTTAATATGTTTAGTGCTAATTAAATAAAGGTCAGAGCAGGTCGGGGTGGAGTTGAATGAGGAACTCCATACATACCAATTAAATCAGCTAATTATATTGATAAGTTACCAAATAATTTCCTATCAAAATCCCCCAAATTCCTCTTTCCCCCAGTCAACCATGATCTGGAAATTCCTTCTTACTTTTTATTTCTTTTTTATTTTTAATTTTTTAATTTTTTTTTCATTTTCATAGCATGTTTGTTTTTTAAATTATTTTTTATTATATTAGTCACCATACTTTACATCATTAGTATTTGATGTAGTATTTAAAGATTTATTGTTGGGGCACCTGGGTGGCTCAGTGGGTTAAGCCGCTGCCTTTGGCTCAGGTCATGATCTCAGGGTCCTGGGATCGAGTCCCGCATCCAGCTCTCTGCTCAGCAGGGAGCCTGCTTCCCTCTCTCTCTCTCTCTCTGCCTGCCTCTCTGCCTACTTGTGATCTCTCTCTCTGTCAAATAAATAAATAAATAAAAATTTAAAGATTTATTGTTTACATATAACACCTGTGCTCCATGCAATACCCGCCCTCCTTAATACTCACCACCAGGCTCACCCATCCCCCAAGCTCCCTCCTCTCTAAAACCCTCAGTTTGTTTCTTGGAGTCCACAGTCTTTCATGGCTCATCTCCCCCTCCGATTTCCCCCCCTTCATTTTTCCCTTCCTTCTCCTAATGTCCTCCATGTTTTTCCTTATGTTCCACAACTAAGTGAAACCATATGATAATTGACTCTCTGCTTGACTTATTTCTCTTAGCATAATCTCCTTCAGTCCCACCCATCTTGATGCAAAATTTGGGTATTCTTTCTTTCTGATGGCTGAGTAATAGTCCATTGTGTATATGGACCATATCTTTTTTATCCATTCATCTGTTGAACAGAAGCTCATCTTTTTCCACAGTTTGGTTATTGTGGACATTGCTGCTATGAACATTGGGGTACATATGGGTCTTCTTTTCACTATATCTGTACCTTTGGGGTAAATACCCAGTAGTGCAATTGTCGGGTCACAGGGTAGCTCTATTTCTAATTGTTTTGAGGAATCTCCACACTGTTTTCCAAAGTGACTTCACCAATTTGCATCTCACCAACAGTGTAAGAGGGTCCCCCTTTCTTCACGTCCTCTCCAACATTTGCTGTTTCTTGCCTTGTTAATTTCTGCCATTCTAACTGCTTAAGGTGTTATCTCAATTCAGTTTTGAATTGAAATTCCCTGATGGCTAATGATGATGAACATTTTTTTTCATGTGTTTGTTAGCCATTTGCACATCTTCATTGGAGAAATTTCTGTTCATGTCTTCTGCCCATTTTTTTACTTGATGAGTTGTTGTTTGGGTGTTGGGTTTGAGGAGTTTTTTATAGATCTTGGATATCAGCCCATTGACTGTAGTGTCATTTGAGAATCTCTTCTCCCATTCTCTGGGTTGCCTCTTTGTTTTGCTAACTGTTTCCTTCACTGTGCAGAAGCTTCTTATCTTGATGAAGTCCCCAAAGTTAATTTTCCCCTTTGTTTCCCTTGCCTTTGGAGACACATCTTGAGAGAAGTTGCTGTGGCCAGTGTCGAAGAAGTTACTGCCTATGTTCTCCTCTAGGATTTTGATGGATTCCTGCCTCATGTTGAGGTCTTTCATCCATTATGAATTTATCTTTGTGTATGGTGTAAGAGAATGGTCGAGTTTCATTCTTCTATACAAAAGAAGCTGTCCAATTTTCCCATCACCATTTATTGAAGAAACTATCTTTTGTCCACTAGATATCTTTTCCTGCTTTGTCAAAGATGAGTTGATCATACAGTTGAGGGTCTGTGTCAGGGCTCTATATTTTGTTCCATTGGACTATGTGTCTGTTTTTGTGGCAGTAACATGCTGTCTTGCTGATCACAACTTTGTAATGAAGTTTGAAATCAGTCAACATGACTCTCCCAGTTTTGTTTTTCTTTTTCAACATTTCCCTGGTAATTCAGGGTCATTTCTGCTTCCACACAAATTTTAGGATAGTTTATTCCAGCACTTTGAAAAATGCTGATAGTATTTTGATCAGGATAGCATTGAAATTATAGATTGCTCTGGGCATCTTAGACATTTTAACAATGCTTATTCTTGAAGATGTTTATTCAATGATACGTGAGCATGGAAATTTTTTCCATCTTTTTGTGTCATCTTCAATTACTTTTTTAAAAAAGAAATTATTTTATTTTTTCTGTGTTCCAAGATTCACTGTTTATGCACCACACCCAGTGCTCCATGAAATTACTTTTTTTATATTGTATTTACTTATTCTTTTGAGAAAGAGAGAGAGAGACACAGAGAGAAAGCATGAGTCGGGGGCAAGAGGAAATGCAGAGAATCCCAAGCAGACTCTGTACTGAGTATGGGGACTCACATAGGGCTCAATCTCACAACCCGTGAGATCATGACCCATGCCAAAATCACCAGTTGGACACATAAAACTGACTGAGCCACCCAGGTGACCCCCTTCTTATTACTACTATATCATAGTACTTACACTAAGAGATCATGACAACTTGTTTACCTCTCTCACTCTGCTTCATTAAGCTGTGAACTAACTTCTTTCTTTCTTTCTTTCTTTCTTTCTTTCTTTCTTTCTTTGTTCTTTCTTTCTTTCTTTCTTTCTTTCTTTCTTTCTTTCTGTACTTCCTATAATATTTAGAGTAAATATAAACACAAAGTAGGCCCATAATCCAATATAATGTCATTGAATGAATGGATGAATGAATGAAAAAAGAGAAGTTGAAATTCCACTTCCGTACCTGTGGAGATATTACTGGGCATGGGTACCTAAATAACGTGTCTCAAACTATAATATGTAGAAGACTCCTTTGTCTTCTCATTAATTTAAGTTTTTTTTGTTGCAATCATTTGTAAATGTACAAGTGGTTTTCCTAAAGCCCAAATCAAAATTATACTTTGTATATCACCAATTGAGAGTGGCCATATTCCTACTCCTTTCTTAAGTGTGCCGAATAAGGAAAAGTCAAGTTAAGTAATGTAATAAATTATCTAGTGATAGAACTGAAGAAAATGATGATCTTTTTGTGAAAATTTTAATACCAAAATTCCCAAGAAAACTGTACTATTATTATTCTGATGACAAAAGTAATCTGTCTAAGATTAGGAAACTTAAAGGAATAAAACTTGCATGCTTTAAAAAATAAAATTTTCTAGGAGCTGGTTATTTGAAAACATTAATAAGATTGGTAAACATCTGGCCAGACTTATTAAAAAGAAAAGAAAAAGGACCGACATAGATAAAATCATAAATGAAAGGGAAGAGAACCCAAACAACACTGAAGAAATACAAACAATTATAAGAGCATATTATAAACAACTATATGCCAACAAATCAGGCAATCTAGAGGAAATGGAGGCATTCCTAGGGACATATAAACTACCAAAACTGAAAAAATAAGAGATAGAAAACATGAACAGACCCATAGCCAGCAAGGAAATTGAAGCAGTATTACAAAATCTCCCCAAAAATAAGAGTCCAGGCCCAGATGGCTTCCAGATATATTCTACCATGCCTTTAAAAAATACTTTTCTGAAACTGTTCCAAAAGGATAGAAATGGTAGGAGGATATCCAAATTCATTCTATGAGGCCAGCATTCCCTTGATCGCAAAACCAGACAAAGACCCTACCAAAGAGGAGAATTACAGACCAATATCCCTGACGAACATGGATGTAAAAATTTTCACCAAAATATCAGCCAATAGGATCCAAAAGTACATTGAACATTGAAGGGATAATTCACCACAACCAAGTGGGATTCATTCTTGGGCTACAAGGGTGGTTCAACACCTGCAAATCAATGAGTATGATATACTACAGAAATTAATGAAAAGACAAGAACCATATGATCTTCTAAATAAATGCAAAAAAAAATTTGACAAAGTACAGTTTTGTTTCTTGATTAAAACTCTCCACAGTGTAGAGATAAAGGAAACATACATCAATATCATAAAAGTCATATACAAAAAGCCACAGTGAATATCATTTTCAATGGGGTAAACCTGAGAGCTTTAACCTAAGGTCAGGAACACAGCAGGGATGTCCACTATCATCACTGCTGTTCAAAATTATTACAAGTCCTAGCCTCAGCAATCAGACAACAAAAAGAAAAAAAAAGACATCTGAATTGGCAAAGAGGAAGTTAGACATTCACTCTTTGCAGAGGACCTTATAGTGTCTGTGGAAAACTCAGAAAACTCTACCCCAAAATTTCTAGGACTTGTATAGGAATTCAGAAAAGTGGCAGGATATAAAATCAATACACAGAAACCAGTCGCATTCCTATACATTAACAAAGAGACATAAGAAAGAGAAATTAAGGAGTCAATCCCATTTACTTTTTTAAAAAAGATTTTATTTATTTATTTGATAGAGAGAGATCACAAGTAGGCAGAAAAGCAGGCAGAGAGAGAGGAGGAAGCAGGCTCCCCACCAAGGAGAGAGCCTGATGCAGGGCTCGATCCCAGGACCATGGGATCATGACTTGAGCCAAAGGCAGAGGCTTTAACCCTCTGAGCCACCTAGGCGCCCCTCGGTCCCATTTACAATTGCACCAAAAACCATAACATACCTAGGAATAAACCAAGCCAAAGAGGCAAATGATCTGTACTCAGAAAACTATAGAACACTCATGAAAGAAATTGAGGAAGACACACAGAAATGGAAAAACATTATGTGCACATGGACTGGAAGAACAAATATTGTTAAAATGTCTCTGCTACCCAGAGCAGTCTATGCATTCAATGCAATCCTTATCAAAATACCATTGGCATTTTCCACAGAGCTGGAACAAACAATCCTAAAATTTGTATGGAACCAGGAAAGACCCGGAACAAGCAATGGAATGTTGAAAAAGAAAACCAAGGCTGGTGACATCACAATTCCAGACTTCAAGCTCTATCACAAACCTGCAATCATCAAGATAGTATGTTACTGGTCCCAAAACAGACAAATAGATCAATGGTACAGAATAGAGAACCCAGAAATGATCCCTCAACTCTATGGTCAACTAAATTTCAACAAAGCAGGAAAGAATATCCAATGCAAAAAAGACAGTCTCTTTAGCAAATGGTGTTGGGAAAATTGGACAGACACATGCTGAAGAATGAAACTGACCATTTCCTTAAACCACACACAGCAATAGACCCAAAATGGAGAAAGACCTCAATGTGAGACAGGAATCCATCAAAATCCTAGAGGAGGACACAGGCAGCAACCTCTATGACCCTCAGCTGCAGCAACCTCTTCCTAGAAGCATCTCCAGAGACAAGGGAGACATGAACTATTGGGACTTCCTCAAGATTAAAATCTTTTGCATAGCAAAGGAAACAATCAACAAAACCAAAAGACAACCAACAGCATGGGAGAAGATATTTGCAAATGTCTTATCAGTTAAAGGGCTAGTATCCAAAATCTATACAGAACTTATCATAGTCAACACCCAAAGAACAAACAATCCAATAAAAAAGGGGGGTGCAGGGGGAGGAGTCAAGATGGCGGAGAAGTAGCAGGCTGAGACACTTCAACTAGCTGGAGATCAGCTAGATAGCTTATCTAAAGATTGCAAACACCTGAAAATCCATCAGCAGATCGAAGAGAAGAAGAACAGAAATTCGGGAAACAGAAAAACAACCACTTTCTGAAAGGTAGGACTGGCGGAGAAGTGAATCCAAAGTGACGGGAAGATAGACCCCGGGGTGAGGGGCTGGCTCCCGGCAAGCGGTGGAGCAACGGCGCACAAAATCAGGACTTTTAAAAGTCTCTTCCACTGAGGGACATCGCTCCAGAGGCTAAACCGGAGCGAAGCCCACGCGGGGTCAGCGTGGGCTCAGGTCCCGCAGGGTCACAGAAGGATTGGGGATGTCTGAGTGTCGCAGAGCTTGCGGGTATTGGAACGGGAAAGCCGGCTACAGAGACAGAGCCGACAGTAAGCTCACAGCTCGGTGTTACCTTGAACCGGTCGCAGGCTCCGTGAGCTCGGAGCGACCGGAGGTCAGGCAGATGGGAGTAACTGGGCGCTGTTCTCTGAGGGCGCACTGAGGAGTGGGGCCCTGGGCTCTCGGCTCCTCCGGGCCAGAGACCAGTAGGCCGCCATTTGTATTCCCCATCCTCCGGAACTCTATGGAACTCTACGGAAAGTGCTCAAGGAACAAAAGCTCCTGAAAGCAAACCCGAGCGGATTACTCACCCCGGCCCCTGATAAGAGCAGTGCAATTCCGCCTGGGGCAAAGACACTTGAGAATCACTACAACAGGCTCCTCCCCCAGAAGATCAACAAGAAATCAAGCCAAGACCAAGTTCACCTACCAAGGAGTGCGGTTTCAATACCAAGGAGAGCAGCAGAATTCCAGAGGAGGAGAAAGCAAAGCACGGAACTCAAGGCTTTTTCCCTGTGATTTTTTTTAGTCTTGCAGTTAATTTTTTTCTTTTTCATTTTTTGTTTTTTTTTCTTGCCTTCTGGTTAAATTTATTTTTTTAACTTTTACCTATTTCTTTTTTAACGTTTTTTAACTAGTTTATCTAATATATATTTTTTCTTTTTTATATTTTTCTCATTTGTTTTCTTTTTTTAATTCTTTTCTTTTTTTTTTCTTTTTTCTTTTTTTTTTCTTTCTTCCTTTTTGAACCTCTTTTTATCCCCTTTCTCCCCCCTGACGATTTGGGATCTCTTCTAATTTGGTTAAAAAATATTGTCCTGGGGTTGTCGCCACCCTTTTAGTATTTTCCTTGCTCCTTCATATACTCTTATCTGGACAAAATGACAAGACGGAAAAATTCAACACACAAAAAAAAGAACAAGAGGCAGTACCGAAGGTTAGGGACCTAATCAATACAGACATTGGTAATATGTCAGATCTAGAGTTCAGAATGACAATTCTCAAGGTTCTAGCCGGGCTCGAAAAAGGCATGGAAGATATTCTAGAAACCCTCTCAAGAGATATAAAAGCCCTTTCTGGAGAAATAAAAGAACTAAAATCGAACCAAGTTGAAATCAAAAAAGCTATTAATGAGGTGGAATAAAAAATGGAGGCTCTCACTGCTAGGATAAATGAGGCAGAAGAAAGAATTAGTGATATAGAAGACCAAATGACAGAGAATAAAGAAGCTGAGCAAAAGAGGGACAAACAGCTACTGGACCACGAGGGGAGAATTCGAGAGATAAGTGACACCATAAGACGAAACAACATTAGAATAATTGGGATTCCAGAAGAAGAAGAAAGAGAGAGGGGAGCAGAAGGTATACTGGAGACAATTATTGGGGAGAATTTCCCCAATATGGCAAAGGGAACGAGCATCAAAATTCAGGAGGTTCAGAGAATGCCCCTCAAAATCAATAAGAATAGGCCCACACCCATCACCTAATAGTAAAATTTACAAGTCTCAGTGACAAAGAGAAAATCCTGAAAGCAGCCCGGGAAAAGAAGTCTGTAACATACAATGGTAAAAATATTAGATTGGCAGCTGCCTTATCCACAGAGACCTGGCAGGCCAGAAAGAGCTGGCATGATATTTTCAGAGCACTAAACGAGAAAAACATGCAGCCAAGAATACTATATCCAGCTAGGCTATCATTCAAAATAGAAGGAGAGATTAAAAGCTTCCAGGACAAACAAAAACTGGAAGAATTTGCAAACACCAAACCAGCTCTACAGGAAATATTAAAAGGGGTCCTCTAAGCAAAGAGAGAGCCTACAAGTGGTAGATCAGAAAGGAACAGAGACCATATACAGTAACAGTCACCTTACAGGCAATACAATGGCACTAAATTCATATCTCTCAGTAGTTACCCTGAATGTTAATGGCATAAATGCCCCTGTCAAAAGACACAGGGTATCAGAATGGTTAAAAAAAAAAAACCCATCTATATGTTGCCTCCAAGAAACTCATTTTAAGCCCGAAGACACCTCCAGATTTAAAATGAGGGGTGGAAAAGAATTTACCATGCTAATGGACATCAGAAGAAAGCAGGAGTGGCAATCCTTATATCAGATCAATTAGATTTTAAGCCAAAGACTATAATAAGAGATGAGGAAGGACAATATATCATACTCAAAAGGTCTGTCCAACAAGAAGATCTAACAGTTTTAAATATCTATGCCCCCAACATGGGAGCAGCCAACTATATAAACCAATTAATAACAAAATCAAAGAAACACATCAACAACAATACAATAATAGTAGGGGAATTTAACACTCCCCTCACTGAAATGGACAGATCATCCAAGCAAAAGATCAGCAAGGAAATAAAGGCCTTAAACGACACACTGGACCAGATGGACATCACAGATATATTCAGAACTTTTCATCCCAAAGCAACAGAATACACATTCTTCTCTAGTGCACATGGAACATTCTCCAGAATAGATCACATCCTCGGTCCTAAATCAGGACTCAACCGGTATGAAAAGATTGGGATCATTCCCTGCATATTTTCAGACCACAATGCTCTAAAGCTAGAACTGAACCACAAAAGGAAGTTTGGAAAGAACCCAAATACATGGAGACTAAACAGCATCCTTCTAAAGAATGAATGGGTCAACCAGGAAATTAAAGAAGAATTGAAAAAAATCATGGAAACAAATGATAATGAAAATACAACGGTTCAAAATCTGTGGGACACAACAAAGGCAGTCCTGAGAGGAAAATATGTAGCGGTACAAGCCTTTCTCAAGAAACAAGAAAGGTCTCAGGTACACAACCTAACCCTACACCTAAAGGAGCTGGAGAAAGAACAAGAAAGAAACCCTAAGCCCAGCAGGAGAAGAGAAATCATAAAGATCAGAGCAGAAATCAATAAAATAGAAACCAAAAAAACAATAGAACAAATCAACGAAACTAGGAGCTGGTTCTTTGAAAGAATTAATAAATTGATAAACCCCTGGCCCGACTTATCAAAAAGAAAAGAGAAAGGACCCAAATAAATAAAATAATGAATGAAAGAGGAGAGATCACAACTAACACCAAAGAAATCCAAACTATTATAAGAACATACTATGAGCAACTCTATGCCAACAAATTTGACAATCTGGAAGAAATGGATGCATTCCTAGAAACATATAAACTACCACAACTGAACCAGGAGGAAATAGAAAGCCTGAACAGACCCATAACCAGTAAGGAGATTGAAACAGTCATTAAAAATGTCCAAACAAACAAAAGCCCAGGGCAAGACGGCTTTCCGTGGGAATTCTATCAAACATTTAAAGAAGAACTAATTCCTATTCTCCTGAAACTGTTCCAAAAAATAGAAATGGAAGGAAAACTTCCAAACTCATTTTATGAGGCCAGCATCCCCTAGATCCCAAAACCAGACAAGGATCCCATCAAAAAAGAGAGCTATAGACCAATATCCTTGATGAACACAGATGCGAAAATACTCAACAAAATACTGGCCAATAGGATTCAACAGTACATTAAAAGGATTATTCACCACGACCAAGTGGGATTTATTCCAGGGCTGCAAGGTTGGTTCAACATCTGCAAATCAGTCAATGTGATACAACACATCAATAAAAGAAAGAACAAGAACCATATGATACTCTAAATAGATGCTGAAAAAGCATTTGACAAAGTACAGCATCCCTTCCTGATCAAAACTCTTCAAAGTGTAAGGATAGAGGGCACATACCTCAATATCATCAAAGCCATCTATGAAAAACCCACCACAAATATCATTCTCAATGGAGAAAAACTGAAAGCTTTTCCGCTAAGGTCAGGAACACAGCAGGGATGTCCATTATCACCACTGCTATTCAACATAGTACTAGAAGTCCTAGCCTCAGCAATCAGACAACAAAAGGAAATTAAAGGCATCCAAATCGGCAAAGAAGAAGTCAAATTATCACTCTTCGCAGATGATATGATACTATATGTGGAAAACCCAAAACACTCCACTCCAAAACTGCTAGAACTTATACAGGAATTCAGTAAAGTGTCAGGATATAAAATCAATACACAGAAATCAGTTGCATTTTTCTACACCAACAACAAGACAGAAGAAAGAGAAATTAAGGAGTCAATCCCATTTACAATTGCACCCAAAACCATAAGATACCTAGAAATAAACCTAACCAAAGAGGCACAGAATCTATACTCAGAAAACTATAAAGTACTCATGAAAGAAATTGAGGAAGACAGAAAGAAATGAAAAAGTGTTCCATGCTCCTGGATTGAAAGAATAAATATTGTGAAAATGTGTATGCTACCTAAAGCAATCTACACATTTAATGCAATTCCTATCAAAGTACCATCCATCTTTTTCAAAGAAATGGAACAAATAATACTAAAATTTATATGGAACCAGAAAAGACCTCGAATAGCCAAAGGGATATTGAAAAAGAAGGCCAACGTTGGTGGCATCACAATTCTGGACTTCAAGCTCTATTACAAAGCTGTCATCATCAAGACAGCATGGTACTGGCACAAAAACAGACACATAGATCAATGGAACAGAAAGAGAGCCCAGAAATAGACCCTCAACTCTATGGTCAACTAATCTTCGACAAAGCAGGAAAGAATGTCCAAAGGAAAAAAGACAGCCTCTTCAATAAATGGTGCTGGGAAAATTGGACAGCCACATGCAGAAAAATGAAATGGCACCATTTCCTTACACCACACACAAAAATAGACTCAAAATGGATGAAGGGCCTCAATGTGTGAAAGGAATCCATCCAAATCCTTGAGGAGAACACAGGCAGCAACCTCTTCGACCTCAGCCGCAGCAACATCTTCCTAGGAACAACGCCAAAGGCAAGGGAAGCAAGGGCAAAAATGAACTATTGGGATTTCATCAAGATCAAAAGCTTTTGCACAGCAAAGGAAACAGTTAACAAAATCAAAAGACAACTGACAGAATGGGAGAAGATATTTGCAAACGATATATCAGATAAAGGACTAGTGTCCAGAATCTATAAAGAACTTAGCAAACTCAACACCCAAAGAACAAATAATCCAATCAAGAAATGGGCAGAGGACATGAACAGACATTCTGCAAAGAAGACATCCAGATGGCCAACAGACACATGAAAAAGTGCTCCATATCACTCGGCATCAGGGAAATACAAATCAAAACCACAATGAGATATCACTCACACCAGTCAGAATGGCTAAAATCAACAAGTCAGGAAATGACAGATGCTGGCGAGGATGCGGAGAAAGGGGAACCCTCCTACACTGTTGGTAGGAATGCAACCTGGTGCAGCCACTCTGGAAAACAGCATGGAGGTTCCTCAAATGTTGAAAATAGAACTGCCCTGCGATCCAGCAATTGCACTATTGGGTATTTACCCTAAAGATACAAACGTAGTGATCCAAAGGGGCACGTGCACCCAAATGTTTATAGCAGCAATGTCCACAATAGCCAAACTATGGAAAGAACCTAGATGTCCATCAACAGATGAATGGATCAAGAAGATGTGGTATATATACACAATGGAATACTATGCAGCCATCAAAATAAATGAAATCTTGCCATTTGCGACAACATGGATGGAACTAGAGCGTATCATGCTTAGCGAAATAAGTCAAGCAGAGAAAGACAACTATCATATGATCTCCCTGATATGAGGAAGTGGTGATGCAACATGGGGGCTTAAGTGGGTAGGAGAAGAATAAGAGAAACAAGATGGGATTGGGAGGGAGACAAACCATAAGTGACTCTTAATCTCACAAAACAAACTGAGCGTTGCTGGGGGGAGGGTGTTTGGGAGAAGGGGGTGGGATTATGGACATTGGGGAGGGTATGTGCTTTGGTGAGTGCTGTGAAGTGTGTAAACCTGGTGATTCACAGACCTGTACCCCTGGGGATAAAAATATATGTTTATAAAAAATAAAAAATTTTAAAAAAGGGGGGGTGCAGAAGACACAGACATTTCTCCAAAGAAGACATATAAATTCCCAATGGACACATGAAAAAATGCTCAACATCACTTGACATCAGGGAAATACAAACCAAACCCACCATGAGAGAGCACCTAACACCAATCAGAATAGATAAAATTAACAAGTCAGGCAATGATAGATGTTGGTGAGGTGTGGAGAAAGGGGAACCCTATTACACTGTTTTTGGGAATGAAAACTTGGTCAGCCACTCTGGAAAGCAGTATAGAGTTATCTCAAAGAGTTGAAAATAAAGCTACCCTATGATCCAGCAATTACACTACTGAGTATTTACCCCAAAGAAGGCCAATGATTTTATGATCTCACTCATAAGTAGGATTTAAGAAACAAAACAGATGATCATAAGGGAACAGAGGAAAAAATAAAACAAGACAAAAACAGAAAGGGAGACAAAGCATAAGAGACTCTTAACTATAGAAAACAAAAAGCAAACTGAGAGTGGCAGGAAAGGAGGGTAAGGTCATGAGAAAACTAGGTGATGCACATTAAGGAGGGCTCATGATGTAATGAGCACTGACTATTATATAAGACTGATGATTCACTTTCCTCTACCTTTGATACTAATAATGCATTTTATGTTAATTAATTGAATTAAAAAATAAATCATAGGAATAAAAAAATCACCGTAACCACTGGCCTAGGGTTACTGGAGATATCCAGCTTTTCTCTTACAAAAATACAAAAATTCCTCCTAAAAATGGAAATAAAAAATACTTAGTACTACCCAAAAATTTATATTGAAACTAATTTAAGAATAAATATGAGTATTGGAACTTCTTTTTTCTCCTCTAGCTTTAGAGGACTAGTATAGCTATACTAGTATAGCTAGTTTAGCTATAAACTATAAACTAGCTATAAGCTAGTTTAGCTATAAAAAGCTCTAGCTTTTTAGGACTAGTATACTTTAAGTTTCGGGATGGCAGGGACCCTGTTGATCTTGTTCACTGCTATCTCCTAGTGCCTACAGAGGTTGTTGATACAGAGTTGGTGTGGAAGTCAGTGAAAATATAAGTCCAGCAGCCCCTTGTCCTACATTTTTGTTGGGCCTTCCTTGGATCTCAATCTATCCTAAGGGCAGCAATGGGAAGTTAGGAGGGAATGTTTTCTCATGGGCTCATCTTACTACATCAGCTCTTCATAAGAAACAGGAAGAAGAGGATGACTCAAAGAAATTCAATAGCAAGAGCCAAAAGATTTTTGGATTTAGTTAAGTTCTATGTAGAATCCCTTTTTCCATTCACTGAAAGTCACATGTCTTGGTTCTGTTGTTGAATTTTGTTCTTGAAAGGTTAAAGGGTCTGTGATAAGGTGGAAAGCCTTGAGTTTTCTAGAGGTTAGTCTTATCCACCTAGTGCATCCCAGATCACATTTATTAAGATTTGTTGAGTAGGCATAACAACTGTGAGGCCTAGGAAGTAGGATGACAAACATCCTTCTACTTGCAGTCCAGTCATTTTCTATAGTTGCCCTAATGCTTTACTTTTCAAGTTGTGTAAAAACATGCTCTAAATGCCATTCTTGAGAAAGAGTAAATGTTTGTTTCCTGAGATAAAAAGCATATCAATATTCATAGTTGGAAAAGCATATCAATATTCATTGTTAGACACCAGTGGAAAGGCATTCAAAATGTCCCCTGATGTCCTCTCTGATTATTAAGTGCAGGTACAATAGTTCTGTAATAGTTCATACTCAGGAAAAGCATATCAATATTCATAGTTATATACCAGTGGAAAGGCATTCAAAATGCCCCCCTGATGTCCCCTCTGATTATTAAGTGCAGGTACAAAAGTTCTGTAATCATGATACATTTTCTCTATCATGTAAGTACCTGAGCTAAATATAAGGTGATATTTTCAGCTAAAAACTTCCTAAAAATTTACATGTAGATGATACAATTCTGCAGTTTTTTTTTAATAATTCTGCAGATTTATATGGATTTCTTAACAAACTTTCAACAGTGGCTGGACACAGAGCAGTATGAAATGACAAATGCAATTCTTAGTATAAATTCTTTGAACCCCAGAGTGACCTTAATTTTCCTATTGGAACACTATTTTTCTCACTCCCTTGAATAAACCATATGAATCCCATTCATCAGGACATTCTAGTTATTAAGAAGGGTCATAGAAAAACAAACAAAAAAAAGTTTCATATTTTTTAACATCAAAATGACTATTTTTTAAAACAATATTTAATTTAAAATAAGGTGTACATCAAAGAGTTTGGAAATGTTTTGACTAATCTAGATAAAAGTTTGATAAGAAATAGAACATATTCTTTGGGTATGAGGATTCAGGACAGTATCTTTATCATCCATACTTGCAATCTCACCTCTGACATGGTAAGGCCTATGGTGAGAAAAACAGGATAAGAGAACAAAAATAAGAATGGGTAAGGGGAAAATATAGTGACCATACAAGTTTCCAGGAGTTTCACTGATGAAAAAATGTGAGAAGGCATGTTCAATGGGTGAGAAGAGAGAGCAACATTATGTAGCATACTGTTACATTTTTAAAAAAGCGGACTTTTTTTTTTTTTCTCCAAGGACCCTTATAATAAACAGTGTTATGTGTAGGTGAATAAACATAATGAACAGAAACAACAGCAATAACAGAAACAACTACTACCATTTATTTCATGCTTACCATGTGTCAGGCACAATGGTAACAGATTTCCATGATTGATGTTATTGGCAGCATTCAACTGCAGACTAATAGAGCTAAAATAGGTTGTGTTCCCTCAATCTGTTCTCATCATTGACCATCACATTTAGACATACAACTGGTCCATTACAGTTATAATGACAGAGACTTTGAAATATAAAATATAGGAAAAAAATGATAAGTTTTTTTAGAATGGTGACTATGAACAATGAATTATATATATTTGTCTATCCATGTAACATCTTTTGCCTACCTACATCCTCTGAGATGAGTAAATACTCTCAACAGAGTTCAGAAGCTAGTGAGTGAAGTTAGGTACTGGCATATAGCAATAAGAAAGGAAAAGAATAAAAAAAAAAAACTAGAGAGGATATGGAGGAAAGCTTGAGGGGTGCAGGGAGGGGAACAAAACTGAGTGTAGACTGAATAAGAAACAGTCTTTGAAGATTTCAAATTTGACAATAGTTACTGTGGAGTTAAGGTATTAAGTTAAGAATTATGCTTGGATAGACTCTGACTTGGACAGTTTGTGGACACTAGAACATGTTCATTAACTCATGGTAATATTTGATAAAGGAAAATTTCAACTTTTAATATTTGTAAGCCCTGTTCCTGGGCTCCCAGGGAAGCTATACTTATACCAAGTTCAGAATGACTTCACCAAACTTCAAAGCAGGAGCTCTATTTCTGCGGTGAACACACGTTGTTCATCTGCTTCTTTAGCAAATTACCTAAAAGGAACATTTAAAACTAAAGATAAGAGTAAAAAGCTCCCTAAATTCCATTTCCATGCCTCTGAAGCATGCAGTCTTGTACATACGAAAAGCATAAGATAAAGTTTGTTAATGTTCTGAAATGTCCTCCAGATGATTTGTAACTCTTGATGTAACAACAACAACAAAAATATCCATATCCCTGGATTAAATATTCCTTCTCCGGAGCATTCTTTGTGAAGATTGTATATCCTACATAGCTGTCTTCACTTGGACTCAAATAAAACTTTCTTCCCTTATTTTTTAAAGAAATTCTAAAAGGTTTGTTCATTTTGCAATGACCTATCACAGAAAGAGATTCATTGAAAGTTAATTAATTAATTGCACTTTTACAATCAATATTTTCATCAGATGCTTACTTCCAGATCAGAAAGGACATTCTATAGCTCTAAGATTCTTCTATGGCTTTAATTTTGAAATATAAACCACCCCAGAACTTTTTAACTTCTTTATTCAATGACAAGATCCCTAGTGGAAATGAGTCCCTCAGTTCATTTTCATGAGCAATAGTGGGTAGTAATTAGGTCTACACTATGAAATTTCTCATTTGCTTCACTTACTTTATTTGTCAAAAAGATAACTTCTTTCTGTCTCACTTTTAAAGAAAAGACTTCCAAGCCAATAACAGGATGCTTAAATTGGAGTTAAATGCAGCAAAGAACTCATACCCACAACATAACAGTGCTTTATTGATGTTTCATGTATGGTGCCAACAGCAAAGGTACAACTTCATCTAGCCTTTGATCTACACTTTAAAAGCAGCAGATATCTTTGTAGACCCAAACTTGAATAGCCATGGTGATGAGGGAACAGAAGGCTGGCTGAGGACAAAGCAAAAGCTGACACCCTCCAACCTCCCCCCACCCCCACTCCTGGGTGGGAAATATGTGACATTCTTTAGGTATTTCCCACCCATCTTAATGTTAATACCTTGCTAGAGGGCAAAATGACCTTGGCAATGGCAAGGCCTGTGGTATCTGGTATCTTGTAGGTCCTCTTTAGCATATGAACGTTCTATTGAAACCTCCCTTTTCCTTACCTCCCCCAACTGCAAGGCAAAAAACCTGCCACCCCTAACAACCCTGGGGCAGCAGCTCTTCCTGCTCATGGGTCCTGTCCCCATGCTTTAGTAAACCACCATTTTGCACCAAAGATGCCTCAAGAATTCTTTTTTCGTCATCGGTTCTGGACCTCACCCCAGCAAACCTCACCTATATTCTAGAACTTCATCAATGGAAGAAAAACAGAACAAAACAAGAATACCTGATAGATTGTCCCTGTTAGGATATATCTGCTTCTCTTCTTTCCTGTTAGGCAGTTTTTCTTCTCATGATTCTTTTGTGCCATTTCAGAAATGTGTCTTCTGGCTTTATAAATCTGAAGAGAAAAATCAATACCTCTGCAAATTAACTAGTGCAAAGGAAAATGAAAGGAACTTCTTTCCTGATATTGGACTCATTGAAAATTCAGCTATTTATCAGGTTCTCTAAGTCCCATGCCCTACAAAAGAAACAAGTTCCACTCTGCCATCTCACATACATCACAGTGACCTGATATCTTTTCTCAAAGCAAAAAAAGTACCAGAAGAGCTGAGATGTAACATCAGGAATATCTCTCCTGCCTCTGCAACAGAGACCAAATGTAGGCAGTAATCAAAGTGGTTTAATTATGTATCACCAGGAGTAAATACTGTTAATCTTCAGAAACATGCAAAGCTTTGTTGTCTCCCTATTAAAATATGAATGAATACTGAACATTAACATGTTTCAAAAAAGAATATGAAAGAGACTACATGCTATCAGAGGAAGTGGTGCATAAAGTAGAAAGTGTCAAAGCCTCCTGGAAAACATTGAAACTCCATGGCTAAGGAAAGAAAAAAAATGATTTTTGTGTTTTTTGTAGTTGTATTCACAGCATCAGGCAGAACCACTTTAATTTTAAAACACCCCATAGTACCCAAGAGTCCATGCTTTTTAGCTTGTAAAACTTAGCAAACACTCAGGTCTAGAAGGATTCCAGTGTTCTTAATCACACAGCTGATTTACAGTGACTGGCTATAATGGAGAAAGTATCATCTTGTAAGCCTTAGGATATCTTACAGTGGGGGGAAACCAAGAGGGAGTCTTTTATTTCTACTTTACTTATTCTTACAAGGAGGGTAGGGTTAACTAAAGGAAAGAATGCAAGGATGGAAAAGCATGAAGCACAATTCCCCGACTTCTCTGTTTTCACACTACTGGGTCTTTCATTATTCAAAAATTTATTTTTTTCTCCAAATTTGTGAATATTTATTGCCTTTTCCCCTGGTTAGGAAAACCAGCTTTATTATGGAAAGTGAGAAGTGTCTGCAGAAATTATAAACAAAATGAAATGCATTCTAAATCGCTTACAGCTAATCTCATTATAAATGTGAATTTTTCTTCAATAGTAGGCAAGAATATATTTAAAACACACTAATTTATCATGTTAATAAATAAATGTCCCCCAAAGCAGTGAACTCTAGGTGCTTTGTAAAGACCCTTTTGGCAGCAGCTTGTGCAGGATAGAAAAGGTTGAGCTCGGAGCAGAGAGTTAACGTGGTCAGTAGGGGAATCAACTCAAAGCAAACCCCAAGTAAAATCAAATGAGCCCACAGAATTGTCACAATGTTATATAAGCAGAATGAGAGGCCTTTATAAAGGATTTATCTTTTAAATTGTTATTTAAATTCCAGTTAACAGTGTTATGTTAGCTTCAGGTGTACACTATAGTGAGTCAACACTTAATACAACACCTGGTGCTCATCACAAGTACACCACTTAATTCCCATCACCTATTTAAACCATCTCCCTTCCCATGGGTAGTTCCATTTTTAACTTTTTGAGGAAGTGCCATACTGTTTTACACAATGGATGCACCAGTTTGTATAAGAGGGCTTCTTTTTTCTTCACATCCTTGCCAACACCTTTTTCTTGTGTTGTTGATTTTAGCCATCGTGATGGGTGTGAGGTGATATCTCATTTAGTTTTGATTTGCATTTCCCTGATGATGAATGATGTTGAGCATCTTTTCATGTGTCTGTTGGACAACTGGATATCTTATTTTGGAAAATATCTATTCATGTCTTCTACCCATTTTTTTGACATTGGCCATAGCAACTTCTTTTTAGATACGTCTCTTGAGGTAAGAAAAACAAAAGCAAAAACAAACTATTGGGACTTCATAAAAATCAGAAGCTTCTGCACAGTGAAGGCAATAATCAACAAAACTAAAAGGCAACCTGGGGCACCTGGCTGGCTCAGTCAGTGGAGCAGGCAACTCTTAATCTCAGGGTTGTGGGTTAAAGCCCCGTATTGGGTATAGAGATTACTTACGCCTGGGTGGCTCGGTTGGTTGAGCAGCTGCCTTCGGCTCCGGTCATGATCCCGGGGTCCTGGGATCGAGTCCCACATCGGGCTCCTTGCTCGGCAGGGAGCCTGCTTCTCCCTCTGCCTCTGCCTGCCTCTCTGTCTGCCTGTGCTCACTCGCGCTCTCTCCCTCTGTCTCTGAAAAAAAAAAAAAAAAAAAGATAAAAACTTAAAGATGAAACTAAAAGGCAACCTACTGAATGGGAGAAGATATTTGCAAATGACATATCTAATAAAGGGTTAGTATCCAAAATATATAGAGAATTTATGAAATTCAATACCCCCAAAATTAGTAATTCAATTAAAATGGTTGGAAGGGACTTACACTCCACGTGTCTCCTCTGTGTGACATATCTCAGTAATACTACTTAGAAAAAACAATGCTACTTAGAGGTGGCATATTATGTTTGCCCCATTTGTCTTGCTGTATCTTCTTTCACTGATGTGATAACAAAAACTCTTTCATGCATCTTAGATGCAGATATCTTCTAAACCACTTTTTTTGGGAGACTGTTCACACTTTACATTGAGAATGTACTGATGTTGCCCTCTGCTCTTTCATAGTAGTATGACTTCCTGATATTTTGCTTTGGCCCTGAAGAATCAGGACACATAAAACTGGAATGCTCTATACTTGTGCAGCACCTATCATCTGACAGGCTAAATCCCCCTTACAGATTCTGGTTCATCAAAACTCATAATATCTTCCTGAGGTGACATGTATAAACCCCATGGTTTATAGATGCAGTAACAGAAAAGTCACAACTCAGTTATCTGACTCCTTCAGAATGTTACAATTTATCCTTTTCCACAATGGCAATTGATTACAAGTTCTGGGCTCTAGGATGTAGACGTAACAACTCTTATGGAAGTGTTCTATGAACCTGAAATACTACTGAAATGGCATGCATGCAACTACAAGGGGGAAAAGAAACATTGTTCTATATCAACTTGTACAAAAGAAGCTTCTAACCATATGCATGAGGTTGACATTACTGTATTTTAAAAACACTTCCCCAAACAGAGCCTGGCATCAATACAAGCAAGGGTATCTAGCATTTTTAGTCTGAGGAGCACAGGTTGGCAGAAGAAGAGGCTAGGAGCATACCATTTCATCGTATGGGTGTGGAGTTAGAATCCAGTCCCAGAGGCAGCACCTGAAACAGGTAGCAAATATTCAAAAACATTTCAGAAAAACATGGATTGTTATCTTAAATTTCAAATCCAAGGGGCAAGACAATTTAAGAGCCATTGAAAGCAGATTTTTATAAGAGACCAGAGAAGAGAACCAGTCATGAGTTCGGCCTGTTCTACCATATGTGTGGTTTAAATAATACTGTATATATAATGGTTTGAAGACTTTTGGTCTCTTATGTCTTCATCATCATCATCATCATATCATCATCACCACCACCATCATCACCATCCTCATCATTATTTTCTTTATCATTTGAGTAAGAAAAAATATGTATGATTCTCCTCCCTATGACCTAGAGAGTAGGCTATACAATTGTGGACCAATGTGAGAAAATTCAGCTCCCTTTATATGATAATAGAACAAGAATAAGAATGCATGCCTCCTGCTGATCACTTAGCAGGCATTTTACTCTAAAAGATGCAACAACTCTAATGAAGTTTACATGCTGCACAGCAGAGAGATAAGTTCTGAACTGTAGCTGTGGATAGGTTCTTTGGAGAGAAAATTGTTCTATTGCAGCCAAAAAGGAATAGGGACGCTGCCTGGACCTTCAGAGAAAACACATTCCTTTGCACGCACGTGTGTGTGTGTGTGTGTGTGTTGGGAGGATGAGGAGAGGGAACAGGAAAGAGAAGAATTAAGCTCATCATTAATATGCCAGACAGGGCAGTATAGAAATGGCTACTGAAGATAACATCTGGTAGAGGAGACAAGAGCATTTATCATGATTGTTACCTGATGTGCTTAATTTCATTTCACATGTATGAGCACTTCATCCTCACTTTAATATTGCCTACCCATAAGGTAAGAAATCTATGGATATTTAGAGGTAAACACTTGTTCTGGACCCAGGGCTTTATCTGGCACTGGGGTAAGTATAAAAATGATTTTCACCAAATTTCTAAACTTAGTTTTATATGTGTGAAGCTTTCCAAAAGGAAGGAGGTTGATGCTTATAGGGGACTGAAATGGTTTATGCTGCTCTTATTTTGTTGTGTTGTTTGGTTTGCAATTATTGAGGAGTCATTTGAGAGTGACTTAGAAAAGTTATGTCACCAGTGTCACAGTATTGCCCTGGTTGCATTTGACATTTTTTTTAAAAGATTTTATTTATTTATTTGACAGAGAGAGATCACAAGTAGGCAGAGAGGCAGGCAGAGAGAGAGCAGGCCCCCTGCTGAGCAGAGAGCCCGATGTGGGACTTGATCCCAGGACCCTGAGATCATGACCCGAGCCGAAGGCAGCGGCTTAACCCACTGAGCCACCCAGGAGCCCCTGCATTTGACATTTTAATAACATTCTAAAACAGGCTCAAACTCAATCACTGTACCACACTAGAGCAGTCCTCATAATTAGAGTTCTTACCAGAAGGATCAAAATCTTCTGACCAGTCTCATCAATGGCATGGGTATTTACTACATGACATATTGATTATTTTTTTTTTTACTCATGGTCTATAAACTATGGTTTACTGAGGGATAAAGTAAATTAAATATTTTCTCACCACTTAATTTCAATTAGAGGAGGGATTAACAGGGGTTTAAATTTTTAAAAAAGGTTCTTTTTAACAGTGGACTTTTATTGAAACCCAGATGCTTACTGGGTTTATTTTATTATTCTCCCAAGTCCTTGCGTGTTTGTCTCCTGCTTTTCTGTGAGAACTTGAAGTGATTCTCTGAAAGGGGCAGCAGAGCTGAGTATCAATAAAAGAAAAGTGTTAGTAGAAATTTCCCACTAATTCTCATCTATTTGTCAGATGTCCTTGTAATTATCATATTGGAGGTAGTTGTTTACATTTCCCAGTACTCTGATTAAAAGATGACCCACTAACAATGTACTGATTCTTGAATTTATGAAAAATCATATTATACTTTCTTATAAACTCAAGAATTTGGGTTTAAGGGCATAAAATATTTGAAATAAAAATTTGTGACATGAATTACAAGAAACAGAGATCATAAAACATAGATATCTTACAGAAATTAACTCCCTTTTCCATATCCTATTCTCTATTCCATCCCATCATCAGACTTTTTCTAATGTCTTTCCTGAAATGGTTGGACTTTAGCAGATTGATGATATCATTTCTTTCCCAAGAAGGTTGTTAATGAATTACATTTTTTCCAACTGACTCTTAATGATTTTTACATTATTTTTTATTTATTATTTTATTATTATATAATTATATATATCATATTATATAATTATTATATATTATATATAATTATATTATATATTATTTTATTTATTATTTATTATTTACATTATTACATTTTTATATTATCAGTTGCTTACACCCCAACAAGCAGGACCTAAAATATCCTGACTAGCACTGAGCCCACTGCTGCATACTGGCTGCACTCCATTAAGGAGCTAAGATACCCCTTAGTACATTATAGGACTGTAGAATCTACAGAACAAAGGAACCAACAGGCTAGCCTATCATTACTTAGGAAATTAAATAAGGAGATCCCTCTGAAGCCATTTTTCCCCTCAGTATTCATGTATAAATCAACAT
Organism: Mustela erminea; assembly: GCF_009829155.1. Taxonomy (NCBI): domain Eukaryota; kingdom Metazoa; phylum Chordata; class Mammalia; order Carnivora; family Mustelidae; genus Mustela; species Mustela erminea. The sequence continues at coordinate 80,782,161 of NC_045635.1, read as the reverse complement.
TAATCCTAAAATGACGCTGCTGGTGAGTTGGAAAACTGTGAGTTGCCTATAGTGAGCAGTACCCTAGAAGAACAGCAATGTTACTTTTTTTTATAAATAATCAGAGCTTTTCATCCTAAGAACAGTATATTGTACTTCACTTCAAAATCTCCAAATTTTACAAGTCACAAACATTTAGATCTCTGAACTTAATTCCAAAGTACTAGAATCATTTTTACTCTACTTCATAAATCTATTTTACTTACTCACTTAGCTTCTTAGTTAGTCACTTGCTGTGAATTGAAGGGAATTAACAGCCCTCATTTGCTACCAGGTGGTGCATACATTCTGGCAACCACAGTAATGGGGAGTTTATCCCAAATCAGGGAGGATTCTTCAGGAGAATCAGATTTCCTAGAATTCCAGGTATTGCATTTTAAAGAGGCTGCCACAAAGTTCAGCATGGTCTGCAGTAACATGTTCTGCATATAAGTCCTTGAGCAGCCAGATGGGCCTTGGATGTTGCTAGTGTCACGCTGATTTGAATAAGTGTTCCAGGAAAACTGATGAACAAAGAACTCAAGACCAGATATGCATACTTAATGCATGCATATTTTTCCAATCCCATCAAGACTTTCCATAAGGAACAGAAGAGGTAAGATTTCTTTATTTTCTTGTGCGTGTGAATGTGCTTGTGTCCATGCTAGTATATTAAATTAATTTTAGACACTTATCAGAAAAAGTACAAAAAAGAGTGAGTCTTAAAAATATAATGAATAAAAAATAAAAATAAGAAAATATACCAAGTGATGGCACCTTATTTTAGGGGGAAGAATTTTCACTTTACTCAAAATGAGATTCTTAAATCACTTATTTATTTACTCGTCCATTCATTCCATAATTATATGTGTTTATAACAGGCAGTAGGTTAGATGCAGGAGATATTTTGTGAACAAAACTTTCTAAGTGCCCTGTCTTCATAATGCTTACATTGCAGCTGTGAAAATAGGTAATGAACAAGTAAGCAAATTCATTCACAATATAATTACCTATTGTGATAATGACAGGACTTGAAGGAGCCAGAGGCAACTTGTAAACTGAGATGTAAAGAGTGAGAAGCACTCTACTCTCCAAAAAAGTAAAAAGAAGAATATTCCAAGCATTGGTACAGAGGCACAGGGGTTGGTAGTTTCAGGGAAGATAAAAGGAGCCTGCAAGTAGCATAAATTAGGATCATAATCCACATAGTCCAGAGCTGCACTGCAGAAAGATAACCCAAAGCTCTCCTTTGAGATAATGAGGAAGGATAGGGTTTTATGCCACAATCCATACTCAGACAGGGCCATTGCTCACTTCTCTTATTCTGAATTTCTCATCCATAAATTGACCAAAACCATTTTGAACCAATTTATGATAGTTTATATTGGTTTCTAAGGTAAATGAGTTTCAGTGGCTAGTTCCCTGCAGTTTAATATTTCCTTTATATTTCTCCAAAAATGACCTCTTTAAGTCTTTAAAAGGTTATCTTTTACTTCTAATACTCTGAAACATGTGATATCTCATCATTTCTACACAATGTAGACTCTTTCTTACCTTAGAAAAATTCACCTTTGATCTCCTTGTCATCCAGACTGAAGACTTGCTCTTCTTTAGTTTGTTCTTATTAATTATGGTCTACATCCCCTTAATTATTCCATGGTCTGTAGAGTTGACCTCCACATAGGAAGAATCAGTAGGGTGTGCTTGGTGGCATCTGAGAGGTCCAAAAGGCATTCATTTGCCTAAACATTTGTCTCCATTAATTAACTCAATGGTTTACATACAATGTTACCTTTGTGACTTCTGTGGACTAAGTGATTGAAAATCCTTCTTTGCTAGCTAAGAAGGATAACTATACGTGCTATGTATGTCAGTCTTTGAGCAGCCAGGTGGGCCTTTTTTGTGGGAAAAAGACCCTGGAGAAGTTATGGAAGAGGGATTGAACACCTTAGAGATGGGGATCAGAGTTAAATTCCTGAATCATCCTTTTCCTTATTTTGTGAGTCTAGATGATTTCTGGAGAGGTGCATAACTACGTTGGTTGAGAGTAGAGTGCTGGATTCATACAGACCTAATTAGAATTAGGCTCAACCACTGATTAACTGAGAAAATCATTTAACTTTTATGACCTTCATCTACTTCAACTGTAAAATGAGGAAATGAAGTGCTTAACTCATAAGGTTACTGAGATTATCAAATAAAATAACAAAGGTAACATGTTTTGTTCAAACGTGGCCCACAATCCAGGGTTACTATAACTTAACTTTTCTGAACAATTTTTGACTTTGTGTGAAATGGGAACAAGATTTCTCCAAATCACAAGTACGCTGAGACTTGTAGCCTTGTGTTTGTAGTATGAATAGAATAGTTAAGAGATAGATATATAGGGAAGGGAGCAGGAAAGGAAACAGAGGCAGGAAATAATCACTGTAGAAGATGCAATCCTGCACCTCCCAGATCCCTTTTGCTTTTGAAGAATTTATTCCTCCAGTTTCTAGAAGTCTGTGAGCAGATGTGTCTCAGCTTTCAGCTCTCTTCAGAATTGCCTTGACTGCATTCAGGCTATACCCATCCCAGAAGAGCTTATCATACAGTGGGGAGGAATGACAAATTCCGGTCCCATTGTCCAACCTGCCACAACTTTGGAGAGCCATGTTTATTTTTATTTTTTCCCTTTTTTAAAAAATTTATTTTTTATTTTCAGCATAAAAGTATTTATTATTTTTACACCACACCCAGTTCTCCATGCAATCTGTGTCCTCTATAATACCCACCACCTGGTACCCTGACCTCGTAACCCCCGCCCCTTCAAAACACTCAGATTGTTTTTCAGAGTCCATAGACTCTCATGGTTCACCTCCCCTTTCAATTTCTCCCAACTCCTTCTCCTCTCTATCTCCCCATGTCCTCCATACTATTTGTTATGCTCCACAAAAAAGTGAAACCAAATGATAATTGACTCTCTCTGCTTGACTTATTTCACTCAGCATAATCTCTTCCAGAACCATCCATGTTGCTACAAAAGTTGAGTATTCGTCCTTTCTGATGGAGGCATAATACTCCATAGTGTATATGGACCACATCTTCCTTATCCATTCATCCGTTGAAGGGCATCTTGGTTCTTTCCACAGTTTGACAACCGTGGCCATTGCTGCTATAAACATTGGGGTACACATGGCCCTTCCTTTCATGACATCTGTATCTTTGGGGTAAATACCCAGGAGTGCAATGGCAGGGTCATAGGGAAGTTCTATTTTTAATTTCTTGAGGAATCTCCACACTGTTATCCAAAGAGGCTGCACCAACTTGCATTCCCACCAACAGTGGAAGAGGGTTCCCCTTTCTCCACATCCCCTTCAACACATGTTTTTTCCTGTCTTGCTAATTTTGGCCATTCTAACTGGTATAAGGTGATATCTCAATGTGGTTTTAATTTGAATCTCCCTGATGGCTAGTGATGATGAACATATTTTCATGTGTCTGATAGCCATTTGTATGTCTTCATTGGAGAAGTGTCTGTTCATGTCTTCTGCCCATTTTTTGATATGATTGTCTGTTTTGTGTGTGTTGAGTTTGAGGAGTTTATTATAGATCCTTGATATCAACCTTTTGTCTGTACTGTCATTTGCAAATATCGTCTCCCATTCCGTGGGTTGCCTCTTTGTTTTGACTGTCTCCTTTGCTGTGCAGAAGCTTTTGATTTTGATAAACTCCCAAAAGTTCATCTTTGCTTTTGTTTCCTTTGCCTTTGGAGACATATCTTGAAAGAAGTTGCTGTGACTGATATCAAAGAGATTACTGCCTATGTTCTCCTCTAGAATTCTGATGGATTCCTGTCTCACGTTGAGGTCTTTTTTCCATTTTGAGTTGATCTTTGTGTACGGTGTAAGAGAATGGTCGAGTTTCATTCTTCTACATATAGCTGCCCAGTTTTCCCAGCACCATTTATTGAGGAGACTGTCTTTTTTCCACTGTATGTTTTTTCCTGTTTTGTCAAAGATTATTTGACCATAGAGTTGAGGGTCCATATCTGGGCTCTCTACTGTGTTCCACTGGTCTATGTGTCTGTTTTTATGCCAGTACCATGCTGTCTTGGTGATCACAGCTTTGTAGTAAAGCTTGAAATCAGATAACGTGATGCCCCTCATTTTGTTTTTGTTTTTCAACATTTCCTTAGTGATTTGGGGTCTCTTCTTATTCCATACAAATTTTAGGATTATTTGCTCCAACTCTTTGAAGAATACCAGTAAAGACCACCTTGCGTAAGAACGCTTGGATCAACCAGGAGATCAAAGAAGAACTGAAACAATTCATGGAAACCAATGAGAATGAAGAAACTTCACTCTAAAACCTATGGGATACAGCAAAGGCGGTTCTAAGGGGGAAATACATAGCCATCCAAGCCTCCCTCAAAAAACTTAAAAAATCCAGAACACAGCAGCTGTCTCTACACCTTAAAGAACTGGAGAATCAACAACAAATCAAACCAACTTCACACGTAAAAAGGGAAATAGTCAAGATTAGAGCTGAGATCGATGAGGTAGAAACCAGAGATACAGTAGAACGTATCAATGAAACTAGAAGCTGGTTTTTTGAAAGAATCAATAAGATCGATAAACCATTGGCCACACTAATCCAAAAGAAAGGAGAGAAAGCTCACATACATAAAATTATGAATGAAAAGGGAGAGATCACAACGAACACCAAGGAAGTAGAAACAATCATCAAAAGTTATTAGCAACACTTATATTCCAATAAGTTAAGCAACCTAGATGAAAGGGATGCATTCCTGGAAAACTATAAACTCCCAAAATTGAAGCAGAAAGAAACTGACAACCTGAATAGACCAATATCTAGTAATGAGATTGAAGCAGTGATCAAAAACCTCCCAAAAAACAAGAGCCCAGGACCTGATGGATTCCCTGGGGAATTCTACCAAACTTTCAAAGAAGAAATAACAGCTATTCTCCTGAAGCTGGTTCAAAAAATTGAAGCAGAAGGAAAACTTCCTGACTCTTTCTATGAAGCCAGCATTACCCTGATCCCCAAACCAGGCAAAGACCCTACCAAAAAGGAGAATTTCAGACCAATATCACTGATGAATATGGATGCTAAGATTCTCAGCAAGATCCTAGCAAACAGGATCCAACAACACATTAAAAAGATTATCCACCATGTGTCGCTCTTCGCCGGCAAGAACGACCCGCAGTCGAGGCTGAGTGGCAAACTTCTTTATTGACAATCTTCTACATATCTTGATTCGGGAACCCCGCACCACAATTGTAGCCCCTTGATATAGTTAACATGAATTACAGGCAACCAATCAATAGATCACACGACGAGTCTATTCACCAATCAGAAGTGCTACCTGTGACCTTATCCCTAAGCATGTGAAGTGCTCATGAGCATCTACGTGACTCTATTGTTCTATAGAACTTGTGCCTTCCCCATGACTCTTGGTTAATCATATACCTTCCCCATGACTCTTAGAATGGCCTATACGTCATTCAAATGCACCCATATTTCATGGGTTAAACATTTACAGCTGAGCCTCTCAGGCATAGCCGTCTACGTGTTCCACAGTTCTTGCAACATGGCTCTCCACAGCTCCCCCTTTTCTTTTAATTAAATGGCGGGATCGTGCCTGTCTTAGGTTGCCAATCCTCAGCACACATGCTTACCCGTCATCGGGTACTCTTCTCGGGTCGAAGAGCCCCTGTCTTAGGTTGCTATGGTGTGGGATCAGTCTTACCCGTCTTTGACTACCGATCCAGCGTTCAAGCCATTAGAAAGGGAGGCCCCGATCTCTAGAATCATTTAATGGAGCTGTCGGCCAAGAACAATGCAAAGCAGGCACAATATGAGCCAGAGGATTCAAACTTTCTACTTACAAAGGGAAGGCACAGATTGCAGCAAAGGTAGACCTCTAGTTTTAGGCTATACTCTTTACAGTTTGTTTTCTTTTTCTCTTTTGAAGAGAATGTAATTGAGCACAGGTTTTCTTTTTGAAATTGGACCACACTTTAAGAAATCCGCCTCCTACAAGCAGGAGACATACAAGAATACCAAAAAGTCCAATTAGAATCCAAAATGTATAATGTAGGATATTGCCAGGATTGAAACCTTGTAGAGCATCTTTTAGGGTTGTTAAAAAACGACCAGCTATTTTTGCTGGGTTGGAAATGTCCAACCGCGCATGTCCAATAGTAGTAATTTCTCGTTGTAATTGTAACAGATCTAAACTAACATTAGTATCATGCCAAATTCCTTGTAAATGATTATGGATCCTCTCCCAAGAAACATTAGTAGCAGCTAAGGGCGTTACACAAATATGTTGATAGGCACCGTGACACATAAAAGACATTTGAGCCTTTAAAGCGGAAAGCTGTGTTCCCAAATATTCGACAGCTTCCTCAATACCATCTAAGCGTGCTAATAATTTTTGATCGACATCTTGTTGAATATGTAAAGCCAATGAAATATTTTGAGACAATGCATTAACATGGTCAGCTGTATGAATAGTCTGTGCTAGGGCAAAAGAAGATACTGTAGCGCTAGCTATAAGTGTAATAAGAGCACCTATCCCCGCTATTAGCATTCCAACAAATCTTTTCTTTCTAGACAAAGCATGTTCCAATTCTAAGGCAAACTGGTATCCATAATTAGCATACCAAGGCCCTTCCACTTCTACTGGTAACAAAAAGAAAGGCGGCTGCATCACTAAAAATACATGAACAGGTACATTAGGATTATAATTGTCAACAGGCACACAATTGGAAAGTTTACAATTAACACAACTTATATGATAAAGATTAGATTTTACATCCTTGATTACTTGACCTCTTCCTATTACTAATAAAAAAGGTTTGGGCACACAAGCACGAAAGGTAAGACTTCCTCCTTTGGAGATAGCCTGAGAATTACTGAGAGGTCCCATGGCAGCAACTAATTTCCATAAATCTGGATGAAACATTTCTTGTTGAGTTGTCAGTATGCTTCCAGGAATATATTGATAATGATAGGATTTATCTGTACTATTCTTAGACCAATCAGTAATAGGAAAGTCAATACCCGTCGGAGAAATGACCAAGGGTCTCGGCAGATAACATTCAGTCCATAGAGGGTCCTCCGCTTTTCTGACAATGATCTCCGCACAGGGTAGGCGTCCCGGTGGTCGCATTCCAACGGCAGAGTCATTAACAGAAGACGAAGGCGACGGGAACACTTCCAAGAGACCCCAAGGCTTCACACCGGTCATCGGAGGTCGAAAGCCATCAGTACCCGCATAGGTGGAGAGATATCTATAAAACCAACTAGTATACACACACCCATACTGAGGAGAGTTATTAGTAAAGAACTGAAAACATATAGGAGGCATAGAGGACGTGGCTTCCCACGTGAAGGTTTTAGAAAAGGTAGACCCAATTCCCTTATCTGCTAATCCCCCAAATAAATCAACAAGATTAGTAAAAATTCTAGGCGTCGGATTATTCCAGGTGACTGGCTGCACCACCGGAGGATCCGGCAGGTAAGCCCAATAAGGGGCGGCTTCCCCAGAGACCATAAGCATAGCTAAAGCTACCCAGAAAAGCACTAATTTACTGCGACGAGACCGATTCTTGTCTTGGTTCACTTTCCAAAGGAATGGCTCCTTCTGCTGGAGAATTGGCAGTGGAGTCATCATCAGCATGTTCATCAGTAGCAGCAGCATCTTCCACAGGCTCCTCCGCGACCAGCCTGGTAAGGCGTTCTGGCACCCAGATAGGAACGGGCGCATCCTGTGGAAAAACACAAAGAGAACCTCGGTGCCATCGCAGCACCGGGTCAGGGCCTTTCCATGACCCTGTAAGCACATCCTTCCATTTTACCATTGCTTGGTGTGTCCTCTGCGGCCCCCAGTGGCGCTCCGCAGCCGACACCCCGTATTTATCCACCGTTAGAAAATTTAAAATAAAAGTGACCAAATTGGTAAGGTCCATGGGGATACGGTAATCCACACCGACTCCCCCTTTTTGTATTTTTTGGAGAGTAATTTTAAACGTAAGATGTGCTCGTTCCACAATGCCCTGACCCCGAGGATTATACGGAATACCAGTAATGTGTTGAATATCATAGCAGGCCAAAAAATTAGCAAAGCTGGCAGAAGTATAGGCTGGGGCATTGTCCGTCTTTAACTGCTTTGGAACACCCCAGCAAGCGAAGCTACGTAGACAGTGGGAGATGACATTTTTAACATTTTCCCCCCGTCTAAAGACAGGACATTGGCATGCACTTTCCCTTTCGTTGCTCTTACCCCAAGCCTTGATCCACGTCCAGAGTCGGGTTCCCGGGTTTCGGCACCAGATGTCGCTCTTCGCCGGCAAGAACGACCCGCAGTCGAGGCTGAGTGGCAAACTTCTTTATTGACAATCTTCTACATATCTTGATTCGGGAACCCCGCACCACAATTGTAGCCCCTTGATATAGTTAACATGAATTACAGGCAACCAATCAATAGATCACACGACGAGTCTATTCACCAATCAGAAGTGCTACCTGTGACCTTATCCCTAAGCATGTGAAGTGCTCATGAGCATCTACGTGACTCTATTGTTCTATAGAACTTGTGCCTTCCCCATGACTCTTGGTTAATCATATACCTTCCCCATGACTCTTAGAATGGCCTATACGTCATTCAAATGCACCCATATTTCATGGGTTAAACATTTACAGCTGAGCCTCTCAGGCATAGCCGTCTACGTGTTCCACAGTTCTTGCAACATGGCTCTCCACAACCATGACCAGGTGGGATTCATCCCTGGGCTACAAGGATGGTTCAACATTCGCAAATCAATCAATGTGATAGAACAAATTAATAAGAGAAGAGAGAAGAACCACATGGTCCTCTCAATTGATGCAGAAAAAGCATTTGACAAAATCCAGCATCCGTTCCTGATCAAAACTCTTCAAAGTATAGGGATAGAAGGAATGTTCCTGAACCTCATCAAGTCTATCTATGAAAGACCCACAGAAAATATCAACCTCAATGGGAAAAAGCTTGCAGCCTTCCCATTGAGATCAGGAACAAGACAAGGATGCCCACTTTCACCACTCTTGTTCAACATAGTATTAGAAGTCCTAGCAACAGCAATCAGACAACAAAGAGAAATAAAAGGTATCCAAATTAGCAATTCAGAAGTCAAACTCTCTCTCTTTGCAGATGACATGATTCTTTATATGGAAAACCCAAAAGACTCCACCCCCAAACTACTAGAACTTATATAGCAATTCAGCAATGTGGCAGAATACAAAGTCAATGTACAGAAATCAGTGGCTTTCTTATACACTAACAATGAAAGTACAGAAAGGGAAATTAGAGAACTGATTCCATTTACTATAGTACCAAGAACCATAAGATACCTGGGAATAAACCTAACCAAAGAGGTAAAGGATCTGTACTCGAGGAACTACAGAACACTCATGAAAGAAATTGAAGAAGACATAAAAAGATGGAAGACCATTCCATGCTCTTGGATCGGAAGAATAAACATTGTTAAAATGTCTATACTGCCTAGAGCAATCTATACTTTTAATGCTATTCCAATCAAAATTCCACCGGTATTCTTCATGTTTTATTTTTAAATTCTCATGCGGTCAGCCAAGGACTTCCCTGAGACTGTATCACTGTCCAACTTCTCCTTCCCGATTTTTCTTTCTTCCCTTCCCTTTGTTGGGTGGGGATCACAAGAGCATTCTCCAATAAATTTGTTTCTGTATCCCTTGCAGTCTTTTTCGTGTGAATCCAATAATGTGCCCTGGCCCATCACAACTCTTCTTTTGGCCCTTGAGGTTGCTACTTTTACTTTTGGTTTGAGATTGTTTGTTATGTCAAATTTATTTTCAGATATCTCAATTTGATTATATTTTCAGCTTTCATTCACATCAGAGTGCAATGATTTTTAAAATAATATTTTCACTGTAAAATAAAACAGAAATACAGTACACACATGTATACACACACAAATGTAGCTCAATAAAGTATTATGAGACAAACACCCTTGTAACCACCATCTAGGTCCAAAAACAGAATTTCATTAACCACTCAAAAACCCACCCCCATGTATCTCTTCTTAATCACACCTCCCTACCCACCATGTAACCACAAAAGTAAAATGATTCCTCACACTTCTTTGTAATTTTATGAAGCAAATGTGAATTCTTAGATATCATATTTTAATAATTCTCCCTTTTTTCTGTTGATATCTCCTTTAGATCTTTTTTAATGTATTAATGTCTCCATTAATTATTTTTGTCTTTTGTGGTTTATCTGTTATAAACTTGGACAATTTTACCCATAGTTTCCCAGTTTGGATTTTGCTAATTGTGATCTTATGGTGCTATTTAATATATTCCTCTCTCCTTGATATTTTCTATAATTGGCAACTGGATCCTAAATTTGATAAACTCAAGTTTGATCCCTTTGTCAAAATAGGATCATGTTGTATCTCAGGAGACACACAGAGTCTGGCTATCTCTCTCTCTCTCTTTTTTTTTTTTTTAACTGTTAGGAGCCCTTAATGCTCAATGCCTGCATTTATTAATTGATTACATTTGGAATATAATGATATTTTAATCTTTCATTTCTGTTGTAGTTAGAATACTTTCATAAACAGACCATTTTCTACATATACTAATGGATTATTCAATAGTAAAAATTATATTGCAAAGGTAGAATAAATCCTTGTGTTTTTTATTTCTTTTTTTTAATAAGTTTTATTTATTTATTTTAGAGAGAGAGAGAACATTGGCAGCAGGGGCACAAGGAGAGGGAGAGAGAATCTCAAGCAGACTTCCCTGAGTACAGAGTACCCTGATCCTGAGATCAGGACCTGAGCCAAAATCAAAAGTCTGATGTTTAACTGACTGCACCACCTAGGCATCCTTCTTTTTTTTTTTTTTCTTTAGCAGAAAATAAAATTTGTTAACTGTTATCCTATTTAGGTACTAATTACTGTATATTATTGTAACTTTAAACATATTTGATGGGTGATTCACAGACCTGTACCCCTGGGGATAAAAATATATGTTTATAAAAAAAAATAAAAAAATTAATTAAAAAAAAACATATTTGATGGGTTTCATACCATTTTGATTATTATTCTTATTGAAGTTTAATTCTATCCATCTCTGCTCATGGAAAGCCTCTTTAATTTTGCCCCTGAGTTCAGTTTGAAAGGACCAAAGTAGTTCTTTATTGCTTCTTTGATATCTAATATAATCACATGTTATAAGTTTATCATGTACCTTTCTCACCTCAGATCTTTTCTCTGGTGAAAAATGAAATTAACCATTTATCTAAAATGTTTTTATTTTCATGAAGAATGGTATTTCAAGGCCATTGCTACAGGGATAGCCATTGTTTCCAGCCATTTCAATAAACAAAAATAGAATATTATATATGCATATAGGTGATATATAAATTACATGTAAAATTATAATTGTATATATTCAATCATTTTATAGAGTATATACATTATATAAAAATTATACATACAATTATATAATATATAAAATAAAATATGCATATCACATCTTAGTAATTTTACATATAACACATAATATATGTGTATATATAATCTCCTATGTCTGAGTATAATTATGAATTCATATTAATACTTTCAATTCTAATAGTATGGGATTATTAGTAGTATGAGAATGTTACTTAACTTTTACTATCTATATTTTCTTCTTTCTACATGAAGAACCCTGCTTCTCAACACACAGAGGGTGACAGAATTAAATTATAGCATAACTGTTAATTTGCTTGATCCAATAACACACACAACAGTCCCAGGATAACAATACTAAAGCTATCATCCCAATATTGTTACTGAAAATAGTTAAATATTTTGCATATGCATTTTCCCTATCCCCCCTCATTTTTATTACTTTGATATAAAACATAGCCATTTAATTACATACTTTTTCTGTTATAACTTACATTTAGTATCAATTCCACAAGTTACTATATAAATATTGGTCACTACAAGTTCTTATATTGTTGTACCTCTAATCATTTTCAGTGTTTGAATGACTTTCTGAACATAGACATTTAGTTTTTGTTTTCTGTCTTTTTTTGTTGTTGTTTCTGTTTGTGTGAAAAGCCTGACAACTAAACACATATTGTTGTATCCAGGGGGACAACCACAGCAGTTAGCATATTCATTAATTTAATTAAGACCTTGTTTACACTTTCACTATCAACCACAATCATTTGTTTATTTGAATTACAGTTACCTGACTTTATTAGAAGCATCAGTAGCTGTCAGTAAATGAAAGTGTGCTTGACTTTCATAATTAAGTGTGAATTTAAGAGGCTTAATTTATAATAGGAAAAGCAATGTTTTCATGAGATGACAATGGAAATCAAGGAAAGGGCCCTAGTAAAACCTTTGTTATAGGATTAAAGATAAGACAATAATTAATGTGATTGTTGTTTGCTGACAGTACCTCCAGCTTGGTCTTTAGTCCCCAAGGTCATTGCTTAGTCACCCTCCACTTTCAAAACAGACCATGTTTAAGTGAATTAATGAAAACCCTGAAGCAGGTTTCATAGGGTATCATGTCACTCTGATAACTGTGTATTTCTCTAGACTAACCTAGGGAAAAAATGACATTGGTTTAAAAAAAGAACTGAAGTCTCTTCTTCAGATCAACTCTTACCATTAATGTAAAAAGCAAAGTGTGATGAAAAGAGGATGAGTTTGGAAAACAAAATTTGAGGTTTGATCTCTGATTCTGCTACTTATCTGCTGAGTGAGTTTCAGCAAGTTATTAATCCTTTCGGTACTCAGTATCATCATCTGAAAAGTGGGGAATGATGACACATTTTTGCATCTCAAATAAAATAGTGGATGCAAAAAATGTAAATGTAGGGTGATAGGCACTTTCTTTGCATTTTTTTTTCTAGGACTCATTTATAATGAAGTTTTTGAGTTACCATGAAAAAATGTGTATTTAATGTACTTTTTATAGAATTTGTTAAATATATCCTGTGTAAACATATCAGATAATTAATACTTGAAAACTTATTTGATGCTTGAAATGAAGATAAAAGAGAAGGGAAAAAACCTTAGAGATTATACACTTATACCCCAATAAAATTGGCAATGTTAAGTTGGCTTCATTTTGAACTATATTATCTCTTGTGAATTGGCTTGAGAGTCACTTGTCACTTTCTAAAATTCATGTGTCCATTCTTTTACCTTAGTAATTGCAAACTAATCAACAGAATTAAATATTTTCATTAATGGGTTGGGATTGTTTTATTGCCTTAGGCTAATCCTTGTTAACACAAACCCTTGCTAATTTAAACAGGGCCTAACGGCCAAAAAAAAACTGTGAAGGAAGCCAAATTTGTCCTTGGCTATTTTCCTACACCCTTGGTCCCCATCAGCATCTTTTTCCTTTCTGTCACACTCTTTTCCCTATTCAGCTACCTATTTTCTAGCCAGCTTCTGTTGTCATCTGGATGTCAACTCAGTTGATACCTTTTAATTAGGATGTTAGAAAACAATCAATTTAAGGCATAACTTTTCTCAGTGTTAAAAGGGGATTCATAAAAGAGAAGAAAGAGCCTAAATAGATAACATATAATGATGAAATGGCTGGTAGTAGGTTGTATTAAATAGGCAATTATATACTCTGCTCATAGCATTTTTTTATACAAATGGCACAGAAACTCAAATTGGATCTATCCAGTAAAAAAGGGTTATATAAGAAACAAATTTAAAAAAAAACCCTTAAAATAAAAAAAAAGTAAATCCCTAATATTGTCTTATTTCCTTGTGATTTACTTCTTTCTCATAAACAAAGATCATAGAAAAAAACTGAATTAAATGTAGCCACTAGCTCCTTAGGTTCTCATTAACCCTGATTTTACTCTAAATGGCAATGTGAAATGTAGTAATAATGGTCAAAAACTAAGAAAACAGAGAGTAGGGGGGGAGACAAGATGGCGGAGAAGTAGGAGGAGTCGCTGTTTCAACCTGTCCACTAAAGTGAAATGATTACCTACCAAAGAACTCTAATCACCCATGAAATCAGCCTGAGATTAGAATTATACACTTCTGGATCTCTACGGGGGTAGAAGTGGGCAGGTAAATTGGGCAGGTAAAGTGGAGTGGGAACATCAATTGAACTGATATTGGAAGATAAACAAAATGGGGAGGGAGCCACCAGAAGCGACCCATTGGAAAGTAATACCCCAATATGAGAGTGCCCTGTGATTGGAGATGAGCATTAACTTGGAGTTTGCTTGAAATCATTCAAAAAGAGCAAAGGATTTTAGGGGGAAATTGGGGGAATCAGGCAGTTAGGGGCAAGGGCTTAAGCCCAAGGGCCCAAAACAGCCACCACTGGTGCTGAGCCAGAGAGAGTGCAGTGAAGAAGCTCGGTCTTGGTCCCTGAGCAGCTGGTGTGCCTGAAATCCTCTGGGTGGCAGCACCAGTGAGGGTGAGGGAGGCTTGCCAGCCTGGAGAACCACAGCCTTTTGCACTCTACAGGAGCCTGCGCTGCACAACCAGAGTGTAAGTCATGCCCTACACCCTCCCCTGAGAGAGGTTCCTGCAGGCACCAGCTGGCATTCTCTAGGACCTGGAGAGGCTGAGCACTCCCAGCCTGGGCCAGAGTGAAAATCTCAGTGTTCTATCTCTGCTTGGGACCTCTCTGGCAGTCTGGAGCTGCCCAGACAGCAGCAGTTAGTATTTCTTGTGGTTTGGGTACAAGGGGGAGTTCCTGTGACCCCAGGGACTGTGACTGGAGATGGGCTCTGCCAGCGGCAGAGGGGGAATTTATGTGCTCTGGAGAATTGAGAGGGGGACAGATCGAGGCCTCTCTCTGAGATGGAGGTCAGGGTGCAGTTTGCTTTTCTCTAAACCTCCAAAAAACCGCCAAAAATGACCAAGGGAAGAGAAAACAAACAAAGAAACAAAAAAACCTCCAGAGAACAAAAGCCTGAAAAAAACATATCCTCAGAACCCAACCCCTTGATGAGGGCAGGAGGACTTAACTCTAACAACACTCCCTGAAAACCACAGGGCAGGCACCTCCCCCAGAAAGCCAGCTGTCGTGGCCGTGCGCATGATAAATCGACCAGGAAACGTGAGGGTTAAGAGGATGGTGAAAAGAAATTAAGAGACAAAGAGATGGGGGCAGGAGGGACACTGAGGAAGATGTCCAACAGTGCCAATTTTATTCCACATCTTACAATCATTTATAAGGCAAACCACAATAGGAGGAGTAATACATCAGTACCTAGTCAGGTGACCGCAAGTTTCTATAACAAGTTTACATTAACTACAAGCAAACCTCATGATGCCAGGTAGTCTCCGCTAATGCCATTAGCAAGACAATCAACCAGGGAGTGGGTTATGGGAGGTACAGGAACAACAAGGACCAACTAAGAACTAATAACTCTGACCACATTGTTCCCTTCTGTAGGGAGAGCTGAGAGCGTGTGGGAAGTCAGGTAGGCGAGCGCAACAACACATAGCACAGACCCTTTCTCAGTGTTACTCAACTTTCCAGTCCTTAACCCTTTGTCAAAGTGTCCAGACTTGAAAGGAGACACAAGTCAGGGCCTGGCTTGGTCCTTGACTCCAACCGTGCCATAGCCTCCAACAGCCAGCCAGGAAAAAACAAAACAAAACAAAACAAAAAAACCCAAGAGGACAACCACCACTACTTCATAGATACAACTTTTATTTTTAATTCATTCCCACTATTCTGGTTCTTTTCATTGTTTTTTTTATATAACTTTTTAACCTATTTACCTATTTACCATACCTATTTACCATTTACCAAATTTACCTATTTACAATGAGATGTTCAGTACATAAAATTCCATAATAACCTTTTAACTTGAACTTTTTTGATACATATACCTGTGTTTTGCTTTTATTTTTCTATTTTTTATTTTATTTTATTTATTTATTTTTTAATATTCATATAGACATAAGCTTCAAGGTAATCCCCTTACCCCAGTCAGTGCTACCACTATAGGTAAACAAGTTTTAATCCCCCTTTTTCTCAGAAAAGTTGAGCCCTTTTTTTTTTTTAAAGATTTTATTTATTTGTTTGACAGACAGGGATCACAAGCAGGCAGAGAGGCAGGTAGAGAGAGAGAGGGGGAAGCAGGATCCCTGCTGAGCAGAGAGCCAGATGTGGGGCTCTATCCCAGGACCCTGAGATCATGACCTGAGCCAAAAGCAGAGGCTTAACCCTCTGAGCCACCCAGGCGCCCCAAAAGTTGAGTCCTTTAACAAAGATATCAAGATACAACCAGGAAGAATCAAAATAATATTCTGCACACACACTGAGAATTTATAACCACTCCTATCTTTTACTTCTGTCAGTATTTCTGTGTAT
The DNA here is from genome assembly GCF_009829155.1 of Mustela erminea. Classification (NCBI taxonomy): domain Eukaryota; kingdom Metazoa; phylum Chordata; class Mammalia; order Carnivora; family Mustelidae; genus Mustela; species Mustela erminea. The sequence goes on along the minus strand of NC_045635.1, from coordinate 80,765,736 downwards.
TTGTTTTTGTCCTGGTAGTATATAAATCTTAAACTTGGGGTTCATTTTGACAGGGTTCTTTTTTTTAATTATTCATTTATTTATTTTTATTCTCTTGCCATCTACTTCTGTCGGTCTTTTTGTTTCTCTGTTTTTGTTTGTATGCTTAATAAATCTTAACTTGGGGCCCATTTGGGCTGTGCCTTCTCTCTTTTTTTATCTTTTTTTTTCCCTATCTCTCTCTATCTTTTTTCTTTCTTTTTTGTGGGGACTCTTGATTGCTCCGAAGCATTCGAGGGTGCATCTTGTCTGCACCATGGTTGATACATTCAGTTACCCCATTCAGCCATCTCTCACCAAAATGACTAGGAGGAGGAATGTCTAACAGAAGAAAAAATCAGAGACTGGGCCCTCTCCATCAGAGCTATTGGATATGGACATAAACAGTATGTTGGAAAGGGTATTCAGGCTAACAACTATCCAGGCAATAGCTAGGCTGGAGAAAGCCTTTGATGAGAAAATGAAATTGATTAGGGCAGAAGTTAAAGCCACCAGGTATTACATTAACAATGCTTTCAGTGAGTTCCAATCTAATCTAAAATTCTCTAAAAGCTAGGGTAATTGAGGCAGAAGATAGAATTAGTGATCTGGAGGACAAACAGATAGAGAAAAAGGATCAGGTGGAAGCCTAGAACAAAGAGTTTAGAAGCCATGAAAACAGAATTAGGGAAATAAATGACGCCATAAGCTGTTCCAATGTCAGAATTATTGGAATCCCTGAGGGGGAGGAGAAAGAAAGGGGACTAGAAGATAGAGTTGAACAAATTCCCCATGAAAATTTTCCCAATCTGGTGAATGGAACCAGCTTTAATGTACTAGAGGCAGAAAGGTCTCTCCCCCAAGATCATAGAATCTAGAAAGACATCGAGACACATGATTGTGAAAATGATGAATCATAATCGTGGACAGGAGCTCTTGAAAGCAGCTAGGGGGGAGAAATTACTTATGTACGGAAGAAAGCCCATCAGAATAATGTCAAACCTGTCCACAGAAACCTGCCAAACCATAATGGGCTGGCAAGATGTATTCAGGGCACTAAATGAGAAAAACATACAGCCAAGAATACTTTATCCAGCAAGACTGACAGTCAAAATGGATGGAGAGATAAAGAGCTTATAAGACAAACAAGGTTTAAAAGAGTATGTGACCACCAAGCTGACACTGCAGGAAATATTAAGGGGGGTTCTATGAAAGAGGAAAACCCCTAAGACTATCATTGAACAGAAATCTATGGAGACAATCTATAGAAACAAAGACTTCACAAGTAACAAAATGTCAATAAAAATGTATCTCTCAATACTCTCTCTCAACGTGAATGAAATAAATGTGCCCATAAAATGACACAGGGTTGCAGGTTGGATAAAAGGACAGGACCCATCCATATGTTGTCTACAAGAGACCCATTTTGAACCCAAGAATACATCCAGACTAAAAGTGAAGGAATGCAGAAGCATCTTTCATGCCAGTGAGCCTCAAATGAAGGCTGGGGTAGTGATTCTCATATCAGATAAATTAGATTTTAAACTAAAGACTAGGTCAGAGATACAGAAGGACACTACATCATTCATAAAGGGACTATCCACCAAGATGATCTAACAATTGTAAATATCTATGCCTCCAATAAGGAAGCAGCCAATTACATAAGAAAACTATTAATCAATATAAAGAGTCATATTGATATGAATACATTAATAATAGGAGACCTTAACACGCCTATGTCAGTAATAGATCATTCAAGAAGAAAATCAATAAAGAAATAAGAGCATTGACTGACACATTGAACCAGATGGACCTCATAGATATATACAAAACATTCCACCCTCAAACAACAGAATACTCATTCTTCTCAAGGGTACACAGAACCTTCTCCAGGACAGACCACATACTGGGTCACAAAACAGGGCTCAACTGATAGCAAAAGACTGAGATTATTCCTTGCATATTATTAGATCACAATGCTTTGAAACTGGATTTCAGTCACAAGGAAAAGTTTGGAAGGAATTCAACCACCTGGAAGCTAAAGATCACCTTGCTTCAGAATGCATGGATCAACCAGGAATTCAAAGAAGAACTTAAACAATGCATGGAAATTAATGAGATTGAAGACACATTGGTCCAAAACCTATGTGATACAGAAAAGGTGGTCCTAAGGCGGAAATACATAGACATGCAAGCCTCCCTCAAAAAAATTGAAAAATCCAGAATACACCAGCTGTCTTTACACCTTAAAGAACTGGGGAATCAACAACAGATTAAGCCAACTCCATACACAAGAAGGGAAATAATCAAGATAAGAGCAGAGATCAATGAGATAGAATCTAGAGGTACACTAGAATGCATCAATGAAACTAGAAGCTATTTTTTTGGAAGAATCAATAAGATTGATAAATCATTAGCCAAAGTATTCCAAAAGGAAAGAGAGAAGACCCTAAATAATAAAATTATGAAAGAAAAGGGAGAGATCAAAACTAACACCAAGGAAATAGAAACAATCCTCAGAAATTATTTTCAACAGTTATATGCCAATAAGTTAAGCAACCTAGATGAGATGGATGCACTCCTGGAAACCTACAAACTTCCAAAATTGGAACAGGAAGAAATTGACAACCTGAATAGATTGATATCTTGTAACAAAATTGAATCAGATATCAACAACTTCCCAAAAACCCAGATCCCAGGACCTGATGGATTCCCTGGGGAATACTGCCAAACTTTCAAAGAAGAAATAATACCTATTCTCCTGAAGCTGTTTCAAAAAATTGAAGCAGAAGGAATACTTCCACACCTTTTTTATGAAGCCAGCATTACCCTGATCCCCAAACCAGTCAAAGACCCCACCAAAAAGGAGAATTTCAGACCAATATCCTTGATGAATATGTATGCTAAGATTCTCAACAAAATCCTAGCAAATAGGATCCAACAGCACATTAAAAAGATTATCCACCATGACCAGGTGGGATTCATCCATCGGTTTCAAGGATGGTTCAACATTTGCAAATCAATGTGATAGAACAAATCAGTAAGAGAAGAGAGAAGAACCACAGAGTCCTCTCAATTGATGCAGAAAAAGCATTTGAGAAAATCCAGCATCCGTTCCTGATTAAAATGCTTCAAAGTATAGGGATAAAGGGAACATTCCTCATCTTCATAAAATCTATGTATGAAAAACCCACAGCAAATATCGGCATCAATGGGAAAAAGCTCACAGCCTCCCCGTTGAGATCAGGAATACAACAAGGATGCCCACTCTCACCACTCTTGTTCAACATAGTATTAGAAGTCCTAGCATCAGCAATCTGACAATAAAGAGACATAAAATGTATTCAAATTGGCAAGGAAGAAGTCAAACTCTCTCTCTTCGCAGATGACATGATACTTTATATGGAAAACCCAAAAGAGTCCACCCCCAAACTACTAGAATTCATACAGCAATTCAGTAATGTGGCAAGATACAAAGTCAATGTACAATGGCTTTCTCATACACTAACAATGAAAATACAGAAAGGGAAATTAGAGAATTGATTCCATTCAATATAGCACCAAGAACCATAAGATACCTGGGAATAAACCTAACCAAAGTGGTAAAGGATCTGTACTTGAGGAACTACAGAACACTCATGAAAGAAATCAAAGAAGACATGAAAATATGGAAGACCATTCCATGCTCATGGATTGGAAGAATAAACATTGTTAAAATGTCTATACTGACTAGAGCAAGCTATACTTTCAATGCCATTCTGGTCAAATTTCCACCGACATTTTTCAAAGACCTGGGGCAAACAATCTTAACATTGGTATGGAATCAGAAGAGACCCCCAATTGCTGAGGAAATGTTGAAAAAGAAATACAAAACTGGGGGCATCATGTTGTCTGATTTCAAGCTTTACTACAAAATTGCGATCACCAAGACAGCATGGTACTGGCATAAAAACAGACACATAGACCAGTGGAACAGAGTAGAGAGCCCAGATATGGACCCACAACTCTATGGTCAAATAATCTTCGACAAAGCAGGAAATAATATACAGTGGAAAAAAGACAGTCTCTTCAATAAATAATGTTGGGAAAATTGGACAGCTATGTGTAGAAGAATGAAAATTGACCATTCTCTTACACCATACACAAAGGTAAACTCGAAATGGATAAAAGACCTCAACATGAGGCAGAAATCCATCAGAATCCTGGAGGGAACTTAGGCAGTAACCTCTTTGATATCAACCACAGCAAATTCTTTCAAGATAAGTCTCCAAAGGCAAAGGAAACAGAAGAGAAAATTAACTTTGGGGACTTCATCAAGATCAAAAGCTTCTGCACAGCAAAGGAAACAGTCAACAAAACAAAGAGGCAACCCAAGGAATGAAAGGTATTTGCAAATGTCAGTACAGAAAAAAGGCAGATATCCAGGATCTATAAAGAACTCCTCAAACTCAACACACACAAAACAGATAATCATGTCAAAAAATGGGCAGAAGACATGAACAGACACTTCTCCAATGAAGACATACAAATGGATAGCCGACACATGAAAAAATGTTCATCATCACTAGCCGTCAGGGAGATTCAAATCAAAACCTCATTGAGATACCACCTTACACCAGTTAGAATGACCAAGATTAGCAATACAGTAAACAACGTGTGTTGGAGGGGATGTGGAGAAAGGGGAACCCTCTTACACTGTTGGTGGGAATGCAAGTTGGTGCAGCCACTTTGGAAAACAGTGTGGAGATTTCTTAAGAAATTAAAAATAGAGCTTCCCTATGACCCTGCAATTGCAATACTGGGTATTTACCCCAAAGATACAGATGTAGTGAAATTAAGGGTCATCTGTACCCCAATGTTCATAGCAGCAATGGCCACGGTCTCCAAACTATGGAAAGAACCAAGATTCCCCTCAATGGACAAATGGATAAGGGTATATATCCATATACCCTACTCCATAGGGTATACGGATATACACTATGGAGTATTATGCCTCCATCAGAAAGGATGAATACTCAACTTTTGTATCAATATGGATGAGACTGGAAGAGATGATGTTGAGTGAAATAAGTCAAGCAGAGAGAGTCAATTATAATATAGTTTCATTTCTTTGTGGAGCATAAGAAATAACACTGAGGACACGGGGAGATGGAGAGGAGAAGCGAGTTGTGGAAGTTGGGCAGGGGGAGATGAGCCATGAGCGACTATGGACTCTGAAAAATAGTCTGAGTGTTTTGAAGGGGTCGGGGGTGGGATGTTGGGTGAGCCTGGTGGTGGGTATTATGCAGGACACGTATTGCATGGATCACTGGGTGTGGTGCATAAACAATGAATTCTGGTACACTGAAAAGAAATTTAAAAAATAAAATAATAATTTAAAAAATAGAGAGTCAAACCTGTAATGTTCCAAAATGGGTGATAAGGGAGGAAACTTGTACATCAGAGAAAAAGGAATCCCATTATTGGTAAACAATTTGCCACCTGAATATCATTATTACATGTTTAGAAATAATGTCATTACAATCTTCGTTTAGTTCTTTGAATATGTCATAACTGGAACTAAAGAAAAAAAAAAGTTGTGAAGAAAGTAGGCAACCTTGGACCCTTCATTGTACATTGGTTCCCAGATCTTGGTCCGATACATAGTTTCCACTGCATGGATGACAGTCCTAGGACCAGTTTCACTGACTCTTACAAGATAGACCATTTTATTTTTGACTGTGGGAAGCTTCAAAGAACAGAAAGAATATTTCACTGTGAATGTCACTGTCTTAATAAAGTTAACTTTATTTGAGAAAATGAATTAATATAATGGAAAAGATTTAGTAATACAAAGTCAAAATACTATTACCCTACCCCCAACAGTGACCTACATCTAGAATATTTGGGGGAAAACAGTTTTGTCCCAATTTTTTTTTCCTGAATTATTCACATGAGAGTGGTTTCTCAATCTGATATGTTCTTCCTTGTTGCTTTTACCTTTACTGAAGACCGCTGTTTGTTTTGGTGCACATCACTACTTGGAACTCTGAGGCTGTTTACTCCTTGATATTATTCTGCTTACAATACTTTTGCCTGTATGAGGCAGTGATGTGAAAATGGCCACCATGGTTTTTGTTACATCTGCATGGTATAGTGGTGGTAAGGATTGAAAATATACAACAGTAAGATTTAATAAAATATCCCAAGTAATAAAAGATACAATGTCAAAAAATGAAACTGTATGCTGAATATTGTACCAATAGTTCAAGCGAAAAATATCTTAAGTTCTTCATGTAGTTTTCACTCATGGACCCTGATAGTTCCTAGGTTTGCTTGCTTCTCTCAAAACCTAATCCTTCTACTTTCTTTTGAAAAATTTGTATTCTTAAAAATTCTACACCACCAGTTTTCTATTGTCCTTTGAATCATTGGGAAATCCCATTCTAAGTACAGGGGTCAGGCTTTCTTCAGAATCTAACCTCTTAAATACAACCACCAAGTGAGATCCATAGTACACAGTGACACAGAGCAGTGCATTTCCAAGGTCTGAATTATAAACTAAAAACTTTATGGGCATGGAAATATTTGGGCAAGGAAAATGAACTCTTCAGCACAATACTCAAAGATGGATTTGGCCCTCAAATATCCAATTGGTTGAGGTCCTTGAGGTCTTTCTCTGAGTGGAAGATGAAGATAATTCTTACTCTAATTTTATGTCTTATCATTATTCAAATTTTAACTATTGTTTCTCTCTCTTTCTTTCTAACACACACATAACACACACACACAAACACACACTTATCAAAGAAAAATCACAATTCATAAAGTCAGGAGTGTCTAGGTTTAGGTTAAGAATTAGCATTAATGCACCTTTCCTCTAGTACAGAAGGTTTTTTAAAATGTTCAGAATAGTGTCACCTCTCCTTATGCACATTTATTGAGATTATATATATATATATATATATATATATATATATATATATATCTCCATACCAGAAGTCTATCAGTAGGAAATGGGCCTCATTACTATTATTGTTCCAAACAATAGAATCATCAACCCTGTAGTCTGCCTTTCTACTTTTTGGTCACTCAAGCATTCCAAAAATCTTTTAAAAATTATCACTTTTCTTTACCTTAGTCCAGATAAAATTCTTAGAGGGGTGGAGGAGGAAAGCTTAATATTAATTTTGGTCAGCCCATTTCTAGTAGTAGGAAGATTTATTAAAAAATAGCCCATAGAATTTCTTCAAGATCAGAGTTTAAGGGATCATTATTCTCCCAGTTACACTTTCTCCTTAAGTTAGTAAATTGGTGAGGGAGTCAAGTGTGTACACAACTACCTAAATAATTATATTAGCCATTTTTACTATTTACTAACACAGGCCCTGATTTACTGTAACAGAGTAGGTGGTTTATTCTAACAAAATAGGTGTTTAGTCACTAACTACTCTCCCTCTATACATTTGTTAAGCCCCAATAATGGGCCCGTGATTAAAGGAGCAATACTGATACAAAGCAAAAGTCAAGCAAAGTTTTATTTCATGCCAAGCATCAAGAATCAAACTGACCGAGAGAGGAGTCAAGATGGCGGAGAAGTAGCAGCCTGAGACTACTTCAGCTAGCAGGAGATCAGCTAGATAGCTTATCTAAAGATTGCAAACACCTGCAAATCCATCAGCAGATCTAAGAAAGAAGAACAGCAATTCTGGAAACAGAAAAACAACCATTTTCTGAAAGGTAGGACTGGCGGAGAAGTGAATCCAAGACGACGGGAAGATAGACCACGGGGGGAGGGGCCGGCTCCTGGCAAGGGGCGGAGCAACGGAGCACAAAATCAGGACTTTTAAAAGTCTGTTCCGCTGAGGGACATCGCTCCAGAAGCTAAACCGAGGCAAAGCCCACGCGGGGTCAACATGGCCTCAGGTCCCGCAGGGTCACAGAAGGATCGGGGGTGTCTGAGTGTCGCAGATCTTGCGGGTATTGGAACGGGAAAGCCGGCTACAGAGACAGAGGTGACAGTAAGATCACAGCTCGGGGTTACCTTGAACCGGTCGCAGGCTCCGTGAGCTCGGAGCGCGGCCGGAGGTCAGGCAGACGGGAGTTACTGGGTGCTGTTCTCTGAGGACGCACTGAGGAGTGGGGCTCTGGGCTCTCGGCTCCTCCAGGCCAGAGACCAGGATGCCGCCATTTGTATTCCCGTCCTCCGGAACTTTACGGAAAGCGCTCAGGGAACAAAAGCTCCTGAAAGCAAACCCGAGAGGATTACTCAGCTCCTGGTAAGAGCTGTGCAATTCCGCCTGGGGCAAAGACACTTGAGAATCACTACACCAGGCACCTCCCCCAGAAGATCAGCAAGATATCCAGCCAAGACAAAGTTCACCTACCAAGGAGTGCGGTTTCAATACCAAGGAGAGCAGCAGAATTCCAGATGAGAAAGCAAAGCACGGAACTCATGGCTTACTCCCTGTGATTTTTTTAGTCTTGCAGTTAATTCATTTTTTTTTATTTTTCATTTTTTTCTCTTCTGCTAAATTTTTTTAACTTTTACCCTTTTCTTTTTTAATGTTTTTTTACTAGTTTATCTAATATATATATTTTTTCTTTTTTATATTTGTCTTTATTCGTTTTCTTTTTTTAAATTATTTTCTTTTATTTTTTTTCATTCTTTCTTTTTCAACCTTCTTTTATCCCTTTTCTCCCCCCTCAACATTTAGGATCTCTTCTGATTTGGTTAAAGCATATTTTCCTGAGGTTGTTGCCACCCTTTTAGTATTTTACTTGCTCCTTCATATACTCTTATCTGGACAAAATGACAAGACGGAAAAATTCAACACAAAAAAAAAGAACAAGAGGTAATAAAAAGGCTAGGGACCTAATCAATACAGACAGTGGTAATATGTCAGATCTAGAGTTCAGAATGACAATTCTCAAGGTTCTGGCAGGGCTCAAAAAAGGCATGGAAGATTTTAGAGAAACCCTCTCGGGAGATATAAAGCCCTTTCTGGAGAACTAAAAGAACTAAAATCTAACCAAGTTGAAATCAAAAAAGCTATTAATGAGGTGCAATCAAAAATGGAGGCTCTCACTGCTAGGATAAACGAGGCACAAGAAAGAATTAGTGATATAGAAGACCTAATGACAGAGAATAAAGAAGCTGAGCAAAAGAGGGACAAACAGCTACTGGACCACGAGGGGAGAATTCGAGAGATAAGTTACACCATAAAATGAAACAACATTAGAATAATTGGGATTCCAGAAGAAGAAGAAAGAGAGAGGGGAGCAGAAGGTATACTGGAGACAATTATTGGGGAGAATTTCCCCAATATGGCAAAGGGAACGAGCATCAAAATTCAGGAGGTTCAGAGAATGCCCCTCAAAATCAATAAGAATAGGCCCAACCCGTCACCTAATAGTAAAATTTACAGGTCTCAATGACAAAGAGAAAATCCTGAAAGCAGCCCGGGAAAAGAAGTCTGTAACATACAAGGGTAAAAGCATTAGATTGGCAGCTGCCTTATCCACAGAGACCTGGCAGGCCAGAAAGAGCTGGCATGATATTTTCAGAGCACTAAATGAGAAAAACATGCTGCTAAGAATACTATATCCAGCTAGGCTATCATTGAAAATAAAAGGAGAGATTAAAAGCTTCCAGGACAAACAAAAACTGAAAGAATTTGTAAACACCAAACTATCTCTACAGGAAATATTGAAAGGGGTCCTCTAAGCAAAGAGAGAGCCTACAAGTGGTAGATCAGTAAGGAACAGAGACAATATACAGTAACAGTTACCTTACAGGCAATACAATGGCACTAAATTCATATCTCTCAATAGTTACCCTGAATGTTAATGGGCTAAATGCCCCAATCACAAGACACAGGGTATCAGAATGGAAAAAAAAAAAAACCCATCTATATGTTGCCTCCAAGAAACTCATTTTAAGCCCGAAGACACCTCCAGATTTAAAGTGAGAGGGTGGAAAAGAATTTACCATGCTAATGGACATCAGAAGAAAGCAAGAGTGGTAATCCTTATATCAATTAGATTTTAAGCCAAAGACTATAAAAGAGAAGAGGAAGGACACTATATCATACTCAAAGGGTCTGTCCAACAAGAAGATCTAACAATTCTAAATATCTATGCCCCCAACATGGGAGCAGCCAACTATATAAACCAATTAATAACAAAATCAAAGAAACACATCAACAATAATACAATAATAGTAGGGCATTTTAACAATCCCCTCACTGAAATGGACAGATCATCCAAGCAAAAGATCAGCAAGGAAATAAAGGCCTTAAACGACACACTGGACCAGATGGACATCACAGATATATTCAGAACATTTCATCCCAAAGCAACAGAATACACATTCTTCTCTAGTGCACATGGAACATTCTCCAGAATAGATCACATCCTCGGTCTTAAATCAGGACTCACCGGTATCAAAAGATTGGGATCATTCCCTGCATATTTTCAGACCACAGTGCTCTGAAGCTAGAAATCAACCACAAAAGGAAGTTTGGAAAGAACCCAAATACATGGAGACTAAACAGCATCCTTCTAAAGAATGAATGGGTCAACCAGGAAATTAAAGAAGAACTGAAAAAAATCATGGAAACAAATGATAATGAAAATACAACGGTTCAAAATCTGTGGGACACAACAAAGGCAGTCCTGAGAGGAAAATATATAGCGGTACAAGCCTTTCTCAAGAAGCAAGAAAGATCTCAGGTACACAACCTAAGCCTACACCTAAAGAATCTGGAGAAAGAACAAGAAAGAAACCCTAAACCCAGCAGGAGAAGAGAAATTCTAAAGATCAGATCAGAAATCAATGAAATAGAAACCAAAAAAACCAATAGAATAAATCTACGAAACTAGGAGCCGGTTCTTTGAAAGAAGTAATAAAATTGATAAGCCCCTGGCCAGACTTATCAAAAAGAAAAGAGAAAGGACCAAAATAAATAAAATCATGAATGAAAGAGGAGAGATCACAACTAACAAGAAAGAAATACAAACTATTATAAGAACATACTATGAGCAACTCTACGCCAACAAATTTGACAATCTGGAAGAAATGGATGCATTCCTAGAAACACATAAACTACCACAACTGAACCAGGAAGAAATATAAAGCCTGAACAGACCCATAACCAGTAAGGAGATTGAAACAGTCATTAAAAATCTCCAAACAAAAACCCAGCGCCAGACGGCTTCCCAGTGGAATTCTACCAAATATTTAAAGAAGACCTAATTCCTATTATCCTGAAACTGTTCCAAAAAATAGAAATGAAAGGAAAACTTCCAAACTCATTTTATGAGGCCAGCATCCCCTAGATCCCAAAACCAGACAAGGATCCCATCAAAAAAGAGAGCTATAGACCAATATCCTTGATGAACACAGATGTGAAAATTCTCACCAAAATACTAGCCAATAGGATTCAACAGTACATTAAAAGGATTATTCACCACGACCAAGTGGGATTTATTCCAGGGCTGCAAGGTTGGTTCAACATCTGCAAATCAGTCAATGTGATACAACACATCAATAAAAGAAAGAACAAGAACCATAGGATACTCTCAATAGATGCTGAAAAAGCATTTGACAAAGTTCAGCATCCCTTCCTGATCAAAACTCTTCAAAGTGTAGGGATAGAGGGCACATACCTCAATATCATCAAAGCCAACTATGGAAAACCCACCGCAAATATCATTCTCAATGGAGAAAAACTGAAAGCTTTTCCGCTAAGGTCAGGAACACGGCAGGGATGTCCATTATCACCACTGCTATTCAACATAGTACTAGAACTCCTAACCTCAGCAATCAGACAACAAAAGGAAATTAAAGGCATCCAAATCGGCAAAGAAGAAGTCAAATTATCACTCTTCGCAGATGATATGATACTATATGTCGAAAACCCAAAAGACTCCACTCCAAAACTGCTAGAACTTGTACAGGAATTCAGGAAAGTGTCAGGATATAAAATCAATGAACAGAAATCAGTTGCATTTTTCTACACCAACAACAAGACAGAAGAAAGAGAAATTAAGGAGTCAATCCCATTTACAATTGCACCCAAAACCATAAGATACCTAGGAATAAACCTAACCAAAGAGGCACAGAATCTATACTCAGAAAACTATAAAGTACTCATGAAAGAAATTGAGGAAGACACAAAGAAGTGGAAAAAAGTTCCATGCTCCTGGATTGGAAGAATAAATATTGTGAAAATATCTATGCTACCTAAAGCAATCTACACATTTAATGCAATTCCTATCAAAGTACCATCCATCTTTTTCAAAGAAATGGAACAAATAATTCTAAAATTTATATGGAACCAGAAAAGACCTCGAATAGCCAAAGGGATATTGAAAAAGAAAGCCAAAGTTGGTGGCATCACAATTCCGGACTTCAAGCTCTATTACAAAGCTGTCATCATCAAGACAGCATGGTACTGGCACAAAAACAGACACATAGATCAATGGAACAGAAAGAGAGCCCAGAAATAGACCCTCAACTCTATGGTCAACTAATCTTCAACAAAGCAGGAAAGAATGTCCAATGGAAAAAAGACAGCATCTTCAATAAATGGTGTTGGGAAAATTGGACAGCCACATGCAGAAAAATGAAATTGGACCATTTCCTTACACCACACACGAAAATAGACTCAAAATGGATGAAGGACCTCAATGTGAGAAAGGAATCCATCCAAATCCTTGAGGAGAACACAGGCAGCAACCTCTTCTACCTCGGCCGCAGCAACATCTTCCTAGGAACATCGCCAAAGGCAAGGGAAGCGAGGGTAAAAATGAACTATTGGGATTTCATCAAGATCAAAAGCTTTTGCACAGCAAAGGAAACAGTTAACAAAACCAAAAGACAACTGACAGAATGGGAGAAGATATTTGCAAACGACATATCAGATAAAGGACTAGTGTCCAAAATCTATAAAGATCTTAGCATACTCAACACCCAGAGAACAAATAATCCAATCAAGAAATGGGCAGAGGACATGAACAGACATTTCTGCAAAGAAGACATCCAGATGGCCAACAGACACATGAAAAAGTGCTCCATATCACTCGGCATCAGGGAAATACAAATCAAAACCACAATGAGATATCACCTCACACCAGTCAGATTGTCTAAAATCAACAAGTCAGGAAATGACAGATGCTGGCGAGGATGTGGAGAAAGGGGAACCCTCCTACACTGTTGGTGGGAATGGAAGCTGGTGCAACCACTCTGGAAAACAGCATGGAGGTTTCTCAAAATGTTGAAAATAGAACTTCCCTATGACCCAGCAATTGCCCTACTGGGTATTTACCCTAAAGACACAAACGTAGTGGTCCGAAGGGGCACGTGCACCCGAATGTTTATAGCAACAATGTCCACAATAGCCAAACTATGGGAAGAACCTAGGTGTCCATCAACAGATGAATGGTTAAAGAGGAACTGGTATATATACACAATGGAATACTATGCAGCCATCAAAAGAAATGAAATCTTGCCATTTGCGACAACATGGATGGAACTAGAGCGTATCATGCTTAGCGAAATAAGTCAAGCAGAGAAAGACAACTGTCATATGATCTCCCTGATATGAAGAAGTGTTGATGCAACATGGGGGCTTAAGTGGGTAGGAGAAGAATCAATGAAACAAGATGGGATTGGGAGGGAGACAAACCATAAGTGACTCTTAATCTTACAAAACAAACTGAGGGTTGCTGGGGGGAGGGGGTTTGGGAGAAGGGGGGTGGGGTTATGGACACTGGGGTGGGTATGTGCTTTGGTGAGTTCTCTGAAGTGTTTAGACGTGGTTATTCACAGACCTGTACCCCTGGGGATAAAAATATATTTTTATGAAAAATAAAAAATTACAAAAAAAAAAAAAAAAGAATCAAACTGACTGCCCAGGGCCGCACCTCTTACAGAGAGGTTGACCCCGCTCTCCTTTATGGACTAGCTTTAAAGGGCAAAGGCCATGCGGTTGGGCCTGGCCATACACAGGTGGCCAATGAAATTGTAACACACAGAGAAAGCTGCACAGTGATGCTTGGTGACCAATTGAATTACAATTTACCCTATAATAGACATTTGACCCAGTTATCACCTTGGTTAGGATTGGCACCCAAAAGACTCCCAAAGGGCGAGGCCCATACTCCTTGGTAGCTAGGGAGACAGTATGCAACCCTCATCTGATGTCTCCACCTGGCCTGACCCATCCTTGTATCTGTGCTTTGTTACCTGAGGCTTGTTTCCGGGACTTGTTTTTAAGTAAATTCCCTGGGGGAAGGGGAGCAGGGACAGTTTAAGGGTTAAACAACAAGTTTATTGTTTAACCTCAATGGAAGCCTCTGGCTAAAATATAAAAATATAAAATAGGTCCTTACACATTTTCTTCAAGAAGAAACAATTATTTTCCTGATAGTATTTGGTAACACAAACTGTTGACCAGGAACAAATAAAATTCAGGTAGGTGATACCACCTATGCCTATTATGTTCTAGTCAAAATAATTGTCTCTCAAGTGCCCTACTTTGGGTGTTAGAAAAAGAATCTAATACTTATTGCAAAGCCTAGGAAAGGATTATTGATTCATTTCTAAAATTTAAACAAGATTATACAAGCCACTTATTAGTGCTTATCAACCCTCCCCATGTGTCTGTTTCTGTCTCCACATACACAGGAACACAAATACACACGCAAGTGTATACACACACACACACACACACACACACACACACACACATATATATATATATATATATATATATATATATATATATATATGTACACCATGCTAAATTGAAGAGCTGCAGACTAGGCAGCTAAGCTATTCTAACTCATTTTCTTTCAAAAACTCTTAAAAACCTAAAATGTAATATGTGGCTCCTGTATACTTAACCATGCCACTTAAGGTAATTTAATTTGGTCACAGAAGGATTAATAAGAGAAAAGTAGAATAACACAACAAAGGTGTTGTGATAGTTAATTTTATGCATTAATTTGACTAAGCTAATGTTGTTCCCAGGAGCTGATAAAACATTGTGTCTGTGAACATGTCTCTTGAAAAGATTAACATTTGAATCAGAAGGGAGTAAAGAAGATTCACCCTAACCAAAGTGGACAATGACCATCTAATACTTGAGAGTCAGAATAGAATAAATTTATTCCCATTATCTGTGGAGGAGCTAATTCTCTCCCTTTTTGAGCTGGAATGTTCATTATCTCATGCCATTGGACATTGGATCTCCTGATTTTTGGGCCTTGGGAATCCAGGACCTAACCAGCAGCCCCTTGTTCTTAAGCCTTTGGACTCAGACTGAATCATACTACTGGTTTCCCTAGTTCTCTAGCTTGCAGATGGCATATTGTAGCACATCTCAGCCTCTATAATCACACATCCTAACTTGTCTGACTCTGACTAACACAGGTGTATGTGTGTCTATCCCTAATCTTGACAAGAAAAATTGTTTTTAAAAAGATACCCAGGCATTGCAATATGATTATGTAAGTTATTGTTATTGGGGAAGCTAGGGGAAGAGCTCACAGAAGCTTTGTGTACTCGTTTTGCAAATTCTTATGGCTCAAACTATTTCAAAGTAAAAACTTCAGGAAGGGAAAATAATTAGTGCTGTAATATATAGAGTGTGTATATATATTTTTTAAATCTACAATTATATATGACTGACAGAGAAAAATATGCTTAAGGAAATGAGTCAACTGGATTTTCTGGTAAATTTAGAATGGTTTTCTTTCATACATTTTACAATATTGTTATAAAGCTTTCTTTGTATCAGTTGTTATGTGAAACAAATTTATTCCCATTATCTGTTATTTATCTTTTTAAAATTTCTTATATATTATATTGTAGAATCCCAAGTTCTTGTATTATATAATGAGTTTTATGAGATAAGGTAGCCCTTATTCATTTTATGGTTGTAGTATATAGCATGATCTTTGGTGAATAGTAGTAGCTCAACAAATGAATGATTCAAAATTATTGAAATAAATAAAATAATTCAAAATGAATCTTTATGGCTGAATAAATTTCATATTTGTTCTTATAATAAATATTTGCTGATTTTTTGATTGTTTAGCATTCATTTTTTTCTTCCAAAGAGTACCCTGATTTCATTTTGATCAATTACTTTTTCCCCATTTGAGACAATCTGGTGGAAAAGTAATCAGCATCCATGTCCATCCCCACCCCTAGCCAAAGGGGTGCTATGCAATTATATGCTCCCTCCCTGAAATCTGAATCTTGAGATGGAGGACAAAAACATTTAAAATAGTTGGCATTCATCCATTTCAGAAGTGGCCTGCTGACATGACCAATACAAGCTCCTACTTGCTTCCTAAATCTTAGATTCCCATCTGTCTTAGTGTTGCTACCACCAATTTTGGTTGTACACATGCCACCAAGAGTAAGGACTACAGTTCTCAATCTTCTTTATATCAGTGAGTGGCCATGTGATCAAGTTTAGGACAAGGACATACAATGAGAGGTGATGTGTGAAATTTCTGGGATGTATTCTTACAGCCCCCTTCTTTCTTTCATTCTACTACATAGAATATGGTCAAAATGGTGATATTTCTCGGACCATGCATATGGGAAACATTCTAGTGTTGACAGAACAATAAGATAGAATAATTCTAGATCCATGGATACCCTCACAGCAAAATCATAAAAATTCAGTAGGTGATTTTACTAGATTTTCATTAGAAACTGATGACTCACACAAAGACTTATTAAACCTACAGTAGTAGAAGAACAGTAATAACCTTTAGCAAATACTCAAAAAATAGAGAACATAAACTATTTTCAGGTACACAAGGGAGATTTACAAATTTGACTGCATACCAGGTTAAAAAACCTTTACAGAATTCAAATAATAGGTAATATTCACACCAACAGTTTTAATCATGATGTAAATAAAGCAGAAAATAACATTTAAAGATTTTAAATTCCCAAATATATTACTAAATAACTCATAAAATAATAATAATAATAATAATATAAAAATGATAGAATATTTATAATTGAATATCAGTTAAAATACTATGCAGAGAAACTGGCTATTAAGGAAATAATTCAAATAAAGAAATATGCAAAAATGTTGATGTTTTTTCATTTTTTTTTTATTTAAAAGCAAAGATCATGGAGTAAAGTTGGTTTTACTTTTCCTCTTCACCAATCCCATATGCCTCCCTACCTTCCTGGAAATAAATAAATACACACACACACACACACACACACACATATACACACACACATATGTATATATGTATATATAACATGTATATATAACATTTAAATTGGTAGATTGGTAGATTGAGTAATATATATATATATATTAACCAACCAATCTACCATATGTATACATACACATACATATGTGTATGTATACATACATATGTATGTATATATGTATGTATATATATATACTTTATATATATATATATATTATATATATATATATATATTACTCAATCTACCAAACTACCAATTTAAATGTTACTTTCGTCCAGAAACACCCATACAGAAATAGTAGAATAATGTTTGACCAAATATCTGGGTGCTCTATGGCTCAGTGAAGATAACATATGAAATTAACCATCACAGCTACCATTATTTTTTTGAACTTTTATTTGATATATGTATCTGTGAGCAATGCAAGTTGCTTGGTATAATTTTAAAAACTATACAAATGTTACCACACTCTACATATTATTCTGCAATCTGCTTTTCATTCAAAATTAGATTTTTATTACTATCTTTCTTGATACATTTAGATCAAGTTCATTCATTGCAAGTGTATCAGATAATTTATTGATAGTATAAACCATAAATTATTGATCTATTCTCTAACTTTTAGCTTATATAATTTGTAACCTTCGACAACTCTCTTAGTACAAAAGTACAAGAGTTTATCTAAAATGCACCCCTGTAAGTAGAATACCGGGTTTATAGGATATGCACAGATTCCACTTCATTTGATAATACTATATCACAGTCCAAAGTGATTTGCACTCCTCCCAGAGTATGTATGAGTCTTCTTTTCTTATATATTAACCAATACTTTGTCTTGTGAGACTTTTTATTTTTGTTAATATTGCAGATGATATCTAATTTTTAACATCAATTTCCATGATTACTCATGAAGCAGAGATTTTTTTTTCTATTTTTAGTATCCAGACTTGCTTCAAATTTGGAGAAAAACTAGATAGATTAAAAAGCGGGATTTAACCTCCTACTATGGGATCTGAGTGTGGGGGATGGGAACAGGTGTTCCCCTTTCCAGTTTTAAGACAGATAAGACATAAAAATGTTATTTAGTCTGGACAATTGTATGTTCTCATAAATTTCCACAGTTGCTACACTGAATATGAGAGCACAGAAGTATTCTACAATAGTGGTGCTAGCAGAGATGGAAGCAAGTGTTTCTTCCACTAACAATGACCTATGTGGACTGTGGACTATTCCCATGGTGAAAGCCTGGCTGTGGTCATTCTCCCTTTGTTTCTGTGTTCTGATCCTCTCTACTCCAGGCATTGATTCTGTAAGTCATATGACGGTTTTTGACTAAACATTTTTTCTTCACCCACCCAGAGTTAAAATCCATTTTTTTAAAATCAAAGATTCTATTCTGTTCCATTAATCTGTGTGTTGCTTTTTATGCCAATACCATGCCAAGGTCAAAAAATAAATCAATGAACAGTATAGAGCATTCAGAAATAGATTCTTATAAGTCAAGGCAATGGATCTTTGACAAAGAGCAAAGTTGATACAATGGAGCAATGATAATCTCCTCTATGAATGGTGCTAGAACAACTGGACCTCCCCCTTCAAAAGTAAAAAAGTTATCTAAACACAGACTTTTTCACTTTAAGAAAAATTAACTGAAAATAGATCAAGATCTAAATGTAAAATGCAAAACTATAGAACACCTAGGAGGTAATATAAGAGAAAATCTAGATGACTTTGAGTCTGGTGATGCCCTTTTAGATACAATGCCAAAGATACAATTCATGAAGGAAATAATTGATAATCTGGAATTAATTAGAATTAAAAACTTCTGCTCTGTAAAAGACAATTTAAAAAAGAATGTGAAGGTCAGACACACAAAGGGTAAAATTATTTGCAAAAGACACATCTAAATAAAGGAATGTTACTCAAATATACAAAGAACTTTGAACAATAAGAGAATAAATGACCCCACTTAAAAAATGGGCCAAAGACCTTAACAGATATCTCATCAAAGAAGATATACAGATGGCAAATACACATATTAAAATCCATATGATGGTTTTTGATGAAATTATTTTTTTCTTAAACTACCAGAACTTTTAATGTACTGTTTAAATTTTTTTTAAATTTTTTTTTTAAATTTTTTTTTTAAAGATTTTATTTATTTATCAGAGGGAGAGAGAGGAGAGAGCAAGCACAGGCAGACAGAATGGCAGGCAGAGGCAGAGGGAGAAGCAGGCTCCCTGCGGAGCAAGGAGCCCGATGTGGGACTCGATCCCAGGACGCTGGGATCATGACCTGAGCCGAAGGCAGCTGCTTAACCAACTGAGCCACCCAGGCGTCCCTTAATGTACTGTTTAAAATCAATAATCTTAACAGCCTATAGCAGTGACAGTCAGATCAGGGTACCACTGCTGAGAAGAATATTAAAAAGAAAACAACTACTTTTTCTTCAGTGCTTATATCAATTCCTAAGGATTCATGGTCCCAGAAGAGTGTGTCCTATTTGCTGAACTTGAGTACACGTCCATCCCTTGAGTACACAAGGACAATGAGACAAAGGATAAAAGAACTAACATATATTGAGCAGTTACTAAAAATAAAGCTCTGTTTTAACCTTTAATCTAACCTCTCATTTGATCTTCTCAACCACTTTATGAGGATTTATTTTTATGTTGTAAATGAGGTTAAGTAATGTCTCTATGATCACAAAGTAATTAAGTAGTGGAACTGAGATTTGAATATACATTGATATCTGAGTCTTTGATGCTACTTGAGTATTTACAGTGATTTCTAATAAAAATATATGTATCACTCGTTAGAAATTACTTGGTATAAATTATCATCCGACAAACCCCACAAAATTTAAAAAAGAAAACTATGTTCCACCTCCCCCTGATGTATTCTGATTCTGAGGAAATGAGAAAATAATGAAAATAAATTTCAAATGATTAATGTCCAAAAAAGACCCAGTAATTCCACTTAGGAATCCGTATATAGTAGATCAAAGTCTAAAATGACTAGTAATGACTTTCACCCTGCATAATCTCTTCCTGCTGATTGTTGAAACTGCTGATCTGGTGGGACATCCCTCCCATAATATATTATATCCACAGTAAAAGAGATATTCCAGATGTGATTAAATTTATTATTGAGTGCTTTTGAGTTAATCAAATGGAAATATTTTGGTGGAGCCTGAACTAATCACATGAGCCCTTTACTTCTGAGTCAGAGACAGAAGTCAGAGATTCAAAGCATGGAAAAGCAGCACTATTCTGACTTTGAAGGTGGTGGGAGACATGTGGCAAGTAATGTGAATGACTTCTAGAAGACAAGAGAAGCTTGTTGCAGCAAGAAAACAGGAATCTTGATCCTACAACCTCAAGAAACTGGATTATTCCAACAACATAAATGAGCTCAGAAATGAATATATCCATATCCAAGCCTCCAGAGAAGTACACAACCAACACATTGACTTCATTTTTGAAATACCTTGTGCAGAAAATCAAACAATGCTGTACTGGACTTCTTATCTACTGAGCTGTGAGCTAATAAGTGGGCCTTGTTCCATGATTAATTGTTTATGTATAACACCCAGGAATCATGGAACACTTCATGAAAAACTAGTGAGGTACTGTATGGTGACTAACATAACACAATAAAAAACATTAAAAAAAATAAGTTGGGTTTGTTTTAAGCTGTTATATTTGTGATAACTTGTAATGCAACAATCAAAATTTAATATATTTTATTAAAGAAATAAAAGTACCAGTACTATAAACATGTTAAATTACATTTATTGTGCTAGAAAAACTGAAATTAATCTGAGTGTGCCTCAATAGGGAAATCACTGGGAATGTTGTGATATATCATATGCTTTGTGAAGTTTGTCAATATTAAAAATAACTACTACAATATGTGTTGACTTGGAAACATGTCTATTGTATAGAGTGAGAAAACTTAATCACAAAACTACGTGTATATTGTGTATGATTTTTTTTAAATTATTTTTTATTTTTTATAAACATATATTTTTATCCCCAGGGGTACAGGTCTGTGAATCACCAGGTTTACACACTTCACAGCACTCACCAAAGCACATACCCTCCCCAATGTCCATAATCCCACCCCCTTCTCCCAAACGCCCTCCCCCCAGCAACGCTCAGTTTGTTTTGTGAGATTAAGAGTCACTTATGGTTTGTCTCCCTCACAATCCCATCTTGTTTCATTGAATCTTCTCCTACCCACTTAAGCCCCCATGTTGCATCACCACTTCCTCATATCAGGGAGATCATATGATAGTTGTCTTTCTCTGCTTGACTTATTTCGCTAAGCATGATACGCTCTAGTTCCATACACATTGTCGCAAATGGCAAGATTTCATTTCTTTTGATGGCTGCATAGTATTCCATTGTGTATATATACCACATCTTCTTGATACATTCATCTGTTGATGGACATCTAGGTTCTTTCCATAGTTTGGCTATTGTGGACATTGTTGCTATAAACATTCGGGTGCATGTGCCCCTTTGGATCACTACGTTTGTATCCTTAGGGTAAATACCCAATAGTGCAATTGCTGGGTCATAGGGCAGTTCTATTTTCAACATTTTGAGGAACCTCCATGCTGTTTTCCAGAGTGGCTGCACCAGCTTGAATTCCCACCAACAGTGTAGGAGGGTTCCCCTTTCTCCGCATCCTCGCCAGCATCTGTCATTTCCTGACTTGTTTATTTTAGCCATTCTGACTGGTGTGAGGTGATATCTCATTGTGGTTTTGATTTGTATTTCCCTGATGCCAAGTGATATGGAGCACTTTTTCATGTGTCTGTTGGCCATCTGGATGTCTTCTTTGCAGAAATGTCTGTTCATGTCTTCTGCCCATTTCTTGATTGGATTATTTGTTCTTTGGGTGTTGAGTTTGCTAAGTTCTTTATAGATTCTGGACACTAGTCCTTTATCTGATATGTCGTTTGCAAATATCTTCTCCCATTCTGTCAGTTGTCTTTTGATTTTGTTAACTGTTTCCTTTGCTGTGCAAAAGCTTTTGATCTTGATGAAATCCCAATAGTTCATTTTTGCCCTTGCTTCCCTTGCCTTTTGCGTTGTTCCTAGGAAAATGTTGCTGTGGCAGAGGTCAAAGAGGTTGCTGCCTGTGCTCTCCTCAAGGATTTTGATGGATTCCTTTCGTATCGTGTATGATTTTATTTTTAAAAAATGTATATGTGTTTTAAGATAGACATATAAATACATAGAAATACAGATTATGATATTAAGGAGGGCACGTATTTCATGGATCACTGGGTGTTCTACATTAACAATGAATCTTGGAACACTACATCAAAAACTAATGATGTATTTTATGGTGACTAACAACACAATAAAAATAAAAAAAAAAAGATAAAGTAGACATACAAATACACAGAAATACAAATATATATAAACATAGAAAAATAACTACTAAAAGTATACAGAGGTTGCCTCAGAAGGATAAGATCACATTACTATTATCATCAGGGAATAGAAGCAGACTATGCCATTTTTTATACACCTTTGATTTGCTTGATGTGTTACAATGTGTATTACCCTTGCCATAAAGGCTAATTAAACTTTTATAAATATAACACATTTTGAGAAAATAAACTTACCAGTAACTCAAGATCTTGGATATTTTAAAATAAAAGATTTAATAAAGTAGAAATTAATATAATATAAAATTAATACAAGCATATATTAAAATGGATACATTTCAGATTTGTGAAGTAGAAACTAAAATCTTGTGTATACCCATCCCTATACATACACATTCTATAGCAACAGCTTAGAGTTTATCCACCCTGATTTTGATTGCATACACACACAGACAGACACACACAAACACACATTCATACACAGAAACTATTCTGGGACATGCAACCAATTTTTAGTGTTTTTACATTATATATAGTCAAATCATGTATCCTTTACAATTTCAGCTGTTTTTAATTTATTAATTTTTTTCAGCTTTTGTGTTTGTGGTTTTGCCCCAAATCATAGCTCATTCATTATAAATGTGTAAACCTTTGGTACTGTTTATTATATTTTCTCTTAAATGCTATTATGTTTAAAAAACACTGTGACCTGTGAGTTATTTTATTTGTGTTTTCGTACATAGCATTAACCATTCTTTGAATTGTAGTTTTCATTTATTTTATTTCTTTTTTAAAATTTTTTAATTTTAAAACATATAATATATTTTTATCCCCAGGGGTACAGGTCTGTGAATCGCCAGGTTTACACACTTCACAGCATTCACCAAGCACATACCCTCCCAAATGTCCTTAAACCCACCCCCCCTTCCCCTAACCCCCCCTCCCCCAAGCAACCCTCAGTTTTTTTTGTGAGATTAAGAGTCACTTATGGTTTGTCTCCCTCCCAATCCCATCTTGTTTCATTTATTCTTCTCCTACCGCTTAAGCCCCCATGTTGCATCACCACTTCCTCATATCAGGGAGATCATATGATAGTTGTCTTTCTCTGCTTGACTTATTTCGCTAACCATGATACACTCTAGTTCCATCCACATTGTCGCAAATGGCAAGATTTCATTTCTTTTGATGGCTGCATACTAATCCATTGTGTATATATACCACATGTTCTTTATCCATTCATCTGCTGATGGACATCTAGGTTCTTTCCATAGTTTGGCTATTGTGGACATTGCTGCTATAAACATTCGGGTGCACGTGCCCCTTCAGATCACTACTTTTTTATCTTTAGGGTAAATACCCAATAGTGCAATTGCTGGGTCATAGGGCAGTTCTATTTTTAACATTTTGAGGAACCTCCATGTTGTTTTCCAGAGTGGCTGCTTCAGCTTGCATTATCACCACTGCTATTCAACATAGTACTAGAAGTCCTAGCCTCAGCAATCAGACAACAAAAGGAAATTAAAGGCATCCAAATCGGCAAAGAAGAAGTTAAACTATCACTCTCCACAGATGATATGATACTATATGTGGAAAACCCAAAACACTCCACTCCAAAACTGCTAGAACTTGTACAGGAATTCAGGAAAGTGTCAGGATATAAAATCAATGAACAGAAATCAGTTGCATTTCTCTACACCAACAACAAGACAGAAGAAAGAGAAATTAAGGAGTCAACCCCATTTACAATTGCACCCAAAACCATAAGATACCTAGGAATAAACCTAACCAAAGAGGCACAGAATCTATACGCAGAAAACTATAAAGTACTCATAAAAGAAATTGAGGAAGACACAAAGAAATGGAAAAGTGTTCCATGCTCCTGGATTGGAAGAATAAATATTGTGAAAATGTCTATGCTACCTAAAGCAATCTACACATTTAATGCAATTCCTATCAAAGTACCATCCATATTTTTCAAAGAAATGGAACAAATAATCCTAAAATTTATATGGAACCAGAAAAGACCTTGAATAGCCAAAGGGATATTGAAAAAGAAAGCCAAAGTTGGTGGCATCACAATTCCGGACTTCAAGCTCTATTACAAAGCTGTCATCATCAAGACAGCATGGTACTGGCACAAAAACAGACACATAGATCAATGGAACAGAAAGAGAGCCCAGAAATAGACCCTCAACTCTATGGTCAACTAATCTTCAACAAAGCAGGAAAGAATGTCCAATGGAAAAAAGACAGCCTCTTCAATAAATGGTGTTGGGAAAATTGGACAGCCACATGCAGAAAAATGAAATTGGACCATTTCCTTACACCACACACGAAAACAGACTCAAAATGGATGGAAGACCTCAATGTGAGAAAGGAATCCATCCAAATCCTTGAGGAGAACACAGGCAGCAACCTCTTCGACCTCGGCCGCAGCAACATTTTCCTAGGAACATCGCCAAAGGCAAGGGAAGCAAGGGCAAAAATGAACTATTGGGATTTCATCAAGATCAAAAGCTTTTGCACAGCAAAGGAAACAGTTAACAAAACCAAAAGACAACTGACAAAATGGGAGAAGATATTAGCAAACGACATATCAGATAAAGGACTAGTGTCCAGAATCTATAAAGAACTTAGCAAACTCAACACCCAAAGAACAAATAATCCAAACAAGAAATGGGCAGAGGACATGAACAGACATTTCTGCAAAGAAGACATCCAGATGGCCAACAGACACATGAAAAAAATGCCCCATATCACTCGGCATCAGGGAAATACAAATCAAAACCACAATGAGATATCACCTCACACCAGTCAGAATGGCTAAAATTAACAACTCAGGAAATGACAGATGCTGGCAAGGATGCGGAGAAAGGGGAACCCTCCTACACTGTTGGTGGGAATGCAAGATGCTGTTGCTTTTAATATCTCTTTTTCCCCACGTTTTTGTTTAAATTACAGCTAGTTAAGATACAGTATAAAGTTCGTTTCAGGTATAGAATTTAGTGATTCATCACTTACATTCAACCAGTGCTCATCACAAGTGCCCTCCTTAACACGCATAATCATTTAACACATCCCACAGGCCACCTCCCTTTCAGCAACCCTCAGTTTGTCCTCTATAGTTAAGTGTCTATTTCCTGGTTGGCCTCTCTTCTTTTTTCTTCCTATGTTCATCTGTTTTGTTTCTTAAATTCCACATATGAGTGAAATCATATGGTATTTATCTTTCCCTTGCCACTTCATTTCACTTATCATAATACTCTCTATCTCCAGTCACATCATTGCAAACAGCAAGATTTCATTCTTTTGATGACTGAGTAATATTCCAACGTGTGTGTGTGTGTGTGTGTGTGTGTGTGTGTGTGTGTGGTGTGCGTGTGTGTGTGTATGACATCTTCTTTATCCATTCATCAGTCAAGGAACATTTGGATTATTTCCATAATTTGACTATTACTGATAATGCAGGTATAAACTGCATTTGGGGTTCATATATCCCTTCAAACCAGTATTTTTGTATCCTTCAGTTAATGTTTAATAGTGCAATTACTAGATCATAGGGTAGTTTAGTTTTGAACTTTTTGAGGAAACTCTGTATTTTTTTCCCTAGTGGCTGCTACAGTTTGCATTCCCACCAACAATGCAAGAGGGTTCACATTTCTCTTTATCCTTGTCAAAACCTGTCATTTCCCATGTTGTTGATTTTAGCCATTCTGACAGTTGTGAAATAATATCTCATTGTAGATTTGATTTACATTTCCCTGATGATCAGAGATGTTGAGAATCTTTTCATGTGTCTGTTTACCATCTCTATGCCTTCTTTGGAAAAATATTGATTCATGTCTTCTGCCCATGTTTTAACTGGTATATTTGGTTTTTGGGTGTTTGTTGAGTTGTATAAATTCTTTATAGATTTTGGATACTAACCTCTTATTAGACATGTCATGTGTAAATATCATCTCCTATCCTCTCCATTCTGAAGGTTGCCTTGTAATTTTATTGACTATTTCCATTGTTGGGAAGGTTTTTAATCCTGATGAAGTCCCCAAAATTTATTTTTGCTTTTATTTATTTTCCTTGCTGTGGGAGATGTATCTGGTAAGAAGTTGCTACAGTTAACGTGAAAGAGGTTACTACCCATTTTCTTCTCTAGGATTTAGATGGTTTCCTGTCTCACATTTAGGTTTTTCATCTATTTTGGATTAATTTTTTGTAATATCTAAGAAAGTTGTCCCATTTCATTATTTTGCATGTTGCTTTCCAGTTTTCCCAACATTGTTGTTGAAAAGAGTGCTTTTTTTTCCATAGATATTTCTTCCTGCTTTGTTGAAGATCAGTTGACCATATAGTTTTGGGTTCATTTCTTTGTTTTCTACTCTGTTTTATTGATCTATGTGTCTGTTTTTCTGCCATACCCTATTTGTTTAATTATTCACCTATTGAGGGACTTCTGAGTTGTTTTCAGGCAACTCTCTTATTATGGAAAAAACTTCTCTATCATTTGTGTACAGATTTTTTTTTAAAGATTTTATTTATTTATTTGACAGAGAGAGATCACAAGTAGACAGAGAGGCAGGCAGAGAGAGAGAGAGAGAGAGAGAGGGAAGCAGGCTCCCCGCCGAGCAGAGAGCCCGATGTGGGACCCGATCCCAGGACCCTGAGATCAGGACCTGAGCCGAAGGCAGTGGCTTGACCCACTGAGCCACCCAGGCGCCCCTGTGTACAGATTTTTGAGTGGATAAAGTTTTCATTTATCTAGGATATGTGTCTAAGTGTGAAATTCCTGGGTTATATGGTAATTGAATATTTCCTGTTATTTAAAAAGAAATGCTGAACTGTGTTCTAGAGTGACAATACCATTTTACTTTCCCATCAGCAATGGTGAGTGGTCGTTTCTTGCATCCTGGGCAGCATTTTGTGTTGTCATTATTTTACTCATTCTGATAGATATGCATTAATATCATATTGTGGTGTTAATTTTCATTTCCCTATTGGGCAATGTGATGGTTAATTTTATGTACCACCTTGTCTGGGCCATAGTACTCACATTTTTAATCAAAGATTACTCTGGTGGGGCACCTGTGTGGCTCAGCGGTTAAAGCCTCTGCCTTCGGCCCAGGTCATGATCCCAGAGTCCTGGGATCAAGCCCCGCATCGGGCTCTCTGCTCAGTGCAGAGCCTGCTTCTCTCTCTCTCTCTCTCTCTCTCTCTCTCTCTGCCTGCCTCTCTGCCTACTTGTGTTCCCTGTCAAATAAATAAATAAAATCTTTTAAAAAAAAAAAGATTACTCTGGGTATCTTTGTAAGTTTTTTTTTTCTTTTTTTACTGGGGGCAGAGGGCAGGGTGGATGAGATTAACATTTAACTCATGGAATTTATATAAATCAGATTTCTCTCCATACTGTGGGTGGGTCTCATCTAATTGGTTGAGGAACTTAATAGAACAAAGACTGTCCTTACTGGATCAAGAAGGAATTTAGTCAGCAGACTAATTCCAGATTTGGACTGATATATTGGACTGATAAATGGGTCTTTAGCTTCTTGGCCCACTCTGCCAATTTTGGACTTGCCAATTCTAAAACTGTATAAGCTAATTTCCTTTAAAAAAATCTTTTTCTATATATATGCATATCATACTGGTTTTGCTTCTCTGGAGAACAATAATACAGTAAATGTGTTGAATATCTCTTCATGTGGTCATTTGACATCTATATATCCTCTTTTATGAAATATGTTTATGTTTTTTGACTATTTTCTAATTGGATTTTTTGTTTGACTGCTGTGTTTTGAGAGTTCTTTATATATTCTAAATATTACTCCTTGGTTGGATATGCAGTGTATGCATATTATCTTCCAGTCTATAGCTTGTAGTTTCTTTTTCTTTTCTTTTTTTTTGTATCTACTTTATTTATTTTACTTTTTAAAATATTTTAATATTTTTCAGTGTTCCAAGATTCCCTGTTTATGCAACACACCCAGTGCTCTATGCAATATGTACCCTGCTTAATACCACCACTAGACACACCCAACCCCCCACCCATCCCCTCTAAAACCCACAGTTTGTTTCCTAGAGTCTACAGTCTCTTCATGGTTCATCTCCCCCTCCAATTTCCCCCAACTCCTCTCCTTCTCCCAATGTCCTCCATGTTATTCCTTACACTCTACAAGTAAGAGAAACCATATGATAATTGACTCTCTCTCCTTGACTTATTTCACTCTTTTATAGGAGCTTTAAAGGGCAAAAATTGTTAATTTTGATGATGTCCATAATATCAATTTTTCCTTCTATGGATCACATTTTTGGTGCCATGTCTAAGTACTCTTTCCCTAGCTCTAGTTTAAAAAGATTGTTTCCAGTGTTTTGTTTCTTAATATTTAATAATTTTGTATTTTGCATTTATGTTTCTTATTCATTTGTGTAAATATTTGGATTAGGTATGAGATTTTTAGTTGATTGCTTCAGCACTACTTGTTGAAAGGACTGTATTTCCTCCATTAAATTGTTTCTCCACCTTTGTCAAAAATCCACTGAGCCTGATTACATGGGTCAATTTCTAGGTTGTCGAGGCTATTCCTTTGATCTATGTGTCTATCCCTATAACGATACCACATTGTCTTGATTACAGTAGCTATATAGTAGGACTTAATATTGGGCAGAGTGATTTCTCCCAGTTTATTCTTTGTATGTGGCAATTGTATGCACATATGTATCACATGCTTTCAATATACATTTTAAGTTTGTTCTTATCTACAAACTTAAAATGTATATTGTTAGGAATTTGATAAAAACTACATTAATATATAGGTAGATTTGGAATAGTTGATGTCTTTATTATGCTGAGTTATCCAATATGCAAACATGGGATGTCTCTCCATTTAGTTATTTTTATTTCCTTCCTCAGCATTTTATAATTTTATTTATTTATTTATTTATTTAGAACATTTTAATAATTTTAAACATAAAGATCCTGTACATGTTTTGTTAATTTTATACGTAACAATTTCATTCATCTTTGTGGTTATTGTAAATAGTTTTGTATGTTTCAATTTTGATTTTCAATTTTCAGTGACATACAGAAATACAGATTACTGCTTTTTTTTGTATATGTGTATTAATATTATAACCTACAACCTTGCTGAAATCATATATTGATTCTAAGAGGTTTTTGTATATATGTATGTATGTATGTATGCCTGTATGTCAGTTGTAGGGTTTGTTTGTTTGGTTGGTTCTTGGTATGGAAGATTTTTTGTAGATAATTTCTATCAAATAGAGGAAGTTACACTCTATTTGTAGTTTGTTAAGAGATTTTATCATGAGTGCATGTTGGTTTTGTTCTTCTTCTTTTTTTTTTTTTTCCATGTTCTCATTTGCCAGCTGTATTTCTATTTTGGTAAAGTATCTGTCTCAATTGAAAAGACCACTTTTTTTTTCCTTCTTTGGATGGTTGATTTGGAGAATTAATTAATTTTTTTAAAATATTGAAGCAGACTTGTATACCCAGAACAAATCTCACTTGGTCAGGGTGTAAAATTCTGTATAATTATTTTTGTACATCGCTGGATACAATTCGCTATTATCTTGTTGAGTAATTGCATTTATGTTCAGGAGAGATATTGTTCTGTAGATCTTTTTTTTCCATACTATCTTTGTCTAGTTTTGGTATCCATGTAATAATGATTTGATTGATTCATAAAATGAAGTGATTTTCAACATTTATCTTCTGGAATAGATTGTACACAACTGGATTTAATTTTCCTCTAGATAGTTTTGTGGAATTCTCCAGTTAAACCATCTGTACCCAAGGATTTCTTTATTTGAAGGAGTTTTATAACTACAGGTTCACTTTATATAATGGTTATAGGACTATACAGATTATCTATTTTATTTTGATTGAGGTTTAATACCTTGTGGTTTTCAAGAATTGGTCCAATTTCTTTTAAGCAATTGAAATTATGAGTGTAAAATTGTTCATAGTATTCTTCCATTGTCTTTTAAAAATAGTTATTTGTTTATTTTAGAGAGAGAGCACAACTGGGGGAGGAGCAGAAAAAGAAGGAGAAAATCTCTAGTAGACTCCCTGTTGAGCATGGAGACCAACACGGGGCTTGATCTCTCAACCCAGAGATCACAACTTATGCCAAAACCAAGAGTTGAATGCTCAACCAACTGAGCCACTCAAGCACCCCTTTTTCATTATCTTTTCGATGTCTGCAGAAACTTCAGTGATATTCCCTATCTGATTCTTTCCTTTTTTAATTATTTCTATTCAGTGTAACAGAATTCATTCTTTATACACCACACCCAGTGCTCCAAGCAATACATGCCCTCCATAATACCCACCACCTGGATCCCCCAACCTCCCAACCCCTGCCCCTTTGAAACCTTCATATTGATTTTCAGAGTCCATAGTCTCTCATGGTTCACTCACCTCCCCTTCCAATTTCTCTCAACTCCCTTCTCCTCTCCATCTCCCCATGTCCTCCATGTTATTTGTTATGCTCCACAAATAAGTGAAACCATATGATAATTGACTCTCTCTGCTTGACTTATTTCACTCAGCATAATCTCTTCCAACCCGTCCATGTTGCTACAAAAGTTGGGTATTCATGCTTTCTGATGGAGGCATAATACTCAATAGTGTATATGGACCACATCTTCCTTAACCATTTGTCCGTTAAAGGGCATCTTGCTTCCTTCCACAGTTTGGCAATCATGGCTATTGCTGATAAAAACATTGGGGTATAGATGGCCCTTCTTTTCACATTTGGGGTAAATACCCAGTAGTGCAATTGCAGGATCCTAGGGAAGCTGTATTTTTAATTTCTTGAGGAATCTCCACACTGTTCTCCAAAGTGGCTGCACCAACTTGCATTCCCACCAACAGTGGAAGAGGGTTCCCCTTTCTCCACATCCTCTCCAACACACGTTGTTTCCTGTCTTGCTAATTTTAGT
Source organism: Mustela erminea (assembly GCF_009829155.1). Lineage (NCBI taxonomy): Eukaryota > Metazoa > Chordata > Mammalia > Carnivora > Mustelidae > Mustela > Mustela erminea. Next base: position 80,734,117 of record NC_045635.1, on the reverse strand, counting down.
CATTCTAACTGGTGTAAGGTGATATCTCAATGTGGTTTTACTTTGAATCTCCCTGATGGCTAGTGATGTTGAACAATTTTTCATGTGTCAGCTATCCATTTGTGTGTCTTCATTGGAGAACTGTCTGTTCATGTCTTCTGCCCATTTTTTGTATGATTATTTGTTTTGTGTGTGTTGAGTTTAAGAAGTTCATTATAGATCCTGGATATCAACCTTTTGTCTGTACTGTCATTTGTGAATATCTTCTCCCATTTTGTGGGTTGCCTCTTTGTTTTCTTGACTGTCTCCTTTGCTGTGCAGAAGATCTTGATCTTGATGAAGTCCCAAAAGCTCATTTTCACTTTTGTTTCCTTTGCCTTTGGAGACATATCTTGAAAGAAGTTGCTGTGGCTGATATCGAAGAGGTTACTGCCTATGTTCTCCTCTAGGATTCTGATGGATTCCTGTCTCACGTTGAGGTCTTTTATCCATTTTGAGTTTATCTTTGTGTACGGTGTAAGAGAATGGTCAACTTTCATTCTTCTACACATAGCTGTCCAACTTTCACAACATGATTTATTGAAGAGACTGTCTTTTTTCCACTGTACAATATTTCCTGCTTTGTCAAAGATTATTTGACCATAGAGTTGAGGGTCCATAACTGGGCTCTCTACTGTGTTCCACTGGTATATGTGTCTGTTTTTATGCCAGTACCATGCTGTCTTGGTGATCACAGCTTTGTAGTAAAGCTTGAACTCAGGTAATGTGATTCCCCCAATTTTGTTTTTCTTTTTCAACTTTTCCTTTGCAATTTGAGGTCTCTATTGATTCCATACAAATTTTAGGATTATTTGCTCCAGCTCTTTGAAAAATACTGGTGGAATTTTGATCAGAATGGCATTAAAAGTATAACTTGCTCTAGGCAGTATAGACATTTTAACAATGTTTATTATTCCAATCCAAGGGCATTGAATGGTCTTCCATCTTTTTGTGTCTTCTTTAATTTCTTTCATGAGTGCTCTGCAGTTCCTCGAGTACAGATCCTTTACCTTTTTGGTTAGGTTTATTCCCAGGTATCTTATGGTTCTTGCTATATTGAATGGAATCAATTCTCTAATTTCCCTTTCTGTATTTTCATTGTTAGTGTATGAGAAAGCAACTGATTTCTGTACATTGACTTTGTATCCTGCCACATTACTGAATTGTTGTATGAGTTCTAGTAGTTTGGGGGTGGACTTTTTTGGGTTTTCCACATAAAGTATCATGTCATCTGTGAAGAGAGAGAGTTTGCATACTTCATTGCCCATTTGGATACATTTTATTTCTCTTTGTTTTCTGATTGCAGTTGCTAGGACTTCTAAGACTATGTTGAACAAGAGTGGTGAGAATGGTCATCCTTGTCATGTTCCTGATCTCAATGGGCAGGCTATGAGCTTTTTCCCATTGGGGATGATATGTGCATCCCATTGAGGATGATATGTACAACCATATTAATCAGATATATTGGTCTGAAATTCTCCTTTTTGGTGGGGTCTTTGCCTGGTTTGTGAATCAGAGTAATGCTGGCTTCATAAAAAGAGTCTGGAAGTTTTCCTTCTGCTTCAATTTTTTGAAACAGCTTCAGGAGTATAGGTGTTATTTCTTCTTTGAAAGTTTGGTAGAATTCCCCACAGAATCCGTCAGGTCCTGGGCTCTTGGATTTTAGGGTTTTTTTGATCACTGCTTCGATCTCATTACTAGATATTTGTCTATTCAGATTGTCAATTTCTTCCTGGTTCAATTTTGGGAGTTTATAGTTTTCCAGGAATGCATCCATTTCATCTAGGTTGCTTAACTTATTGGCATATAACTGTTGATAATAACTTCTGATGATTGTTTCTATTTCCTTGGCGTTAGTTGTGATCTCTCCCTTTTCATTCATAATTTTATTAATTTGAGCCTTCTCTTTTCTTTTGGATTAGTGTAGCCAATGGTTTATCGATCTTATTGATTCTTTCAGAAAACTGGCTTCTAGTTTCATTGATAAGTTCTACTGTATTGCTAGATTCTATCTCATTGACCTCTGCTCTAATCTTGATTATTTCCCTTGTTGTGTGTGGAGTTGGCTTAATTTGTTGTTGATTCTACAGTTCTTTAAGGTTCAGAGGCATCTGGTGTATTCTGAATGTTTCAGTTTTTTTGAGGGAGGCTTGGATGCCTATGTATTTCCCCCTTAGGACCGCCTTTGCTGTATCCCATAGGTTTTGGACCAACGTGTCTTCATTCTCATTGGTTTCCATAAATTGTTTCAGTTCTTCTTTGATCTCCTGGTTGATCTAAGCATTCTTAAGCAAGGTGGTCTTTGGCTTCCAGGTGTTTGACTTTCTTCTAAAATTTTCCTTTTGATTGAGCTCCAGTTTCAAAGCATTGTGATCTGGGAATGTGCAGGGAATAATCTCAGTCCTTTGGTATTGGTTGAGTCCTGTTTTGTGACCCAGTATGTGGTCTGTTCTGGAGAAGGTTCCATGTGCACTTAAGAAGAATGAGTATTCTGTTGTTTGAGGGTGATATGTTCTGTATACATCTATGAGATCCATTTGGTTCAATGTGTCATTCAATGCTCTTGTTTCTTTATTGATTTTCTGCTTGGATATCTATTAATGAGAGAGGCGTGGTAAGATCTCCTACTATTGGGGCGCCTGGGTGGCTCAGTGTGTTAAAACCTCTGCCTTCAGCTCAGGTCATGATCCCAGATTCCTGGCATTGAGCCTCACAACAAGATCTCTGCTCGACAGGGAGCCTACTTCCCTTCATATCTCTGCCTGCCTCTGCCTACTTGTGGTCTCTGTCTGTCAAATAAATAAATAAATAAATAAATAACTTTAAATAAATCTCCTACTATTAATGTATTCATATCAATATTACTCTTTTTTAAAAATATTTTATTTATTTATTTCACAGACAGAGATCACAAGTAGGCAGAGAGAGAAGGGGAAGCAGGCTCCTTGCTGAGCAGAGAGCCCGATGCGGAGCTCGATCCCAGGACCCTGGGATCATGACCTGAGGTGAAGGCAGAGGCTTTAACCCACTGAGCCACCCAGGCGCCCCCCAATATTACTCTTTATATTGATTAATAGTTTTCTTATGTAATTGGCTGCTTCCATATTGGAGGCATAGATATTTACAATTGTTAGATCATCTTGGTGGATAGGCCCTTTAAGGATGGTGTAGTAGTATCCTTCTGTATCTCTGACTACAGTCTTTAGTTTAAAATATAATTTATCTGATATGAGAATTACTACCCCAGGCTTCTTTGAGGCCCTTTGGCATGAAAGGTGCTTCTCCATCCCTTCACTTTCAGTCTGGGTGTATCCTTAGGTTCCAAATGGGTCTTTTTTAGACAACATATGGATTGGTCCTGTCCTTTTCTCCAATCTGCAACCCTATGTCATTTTATGGGCACATTTAGGCCATTCACATTGAGAGTGATTATTGATGGATATGTTTTTATTGACATCGTGTTTCCTTTGAAAACTTTCTTTCTGTAGATTGTCTCTATATTTCTGTTCAATGATATTCGTAGGATTTTTCCTCTTTTATAGAACCCCCATTAATATTTCCTGCAGTGTTGGTTTGGTGGTCGCATACTCTTTTAAGCCTTGCCAGTCTTGGAAACTCTTTATCTCTTCATCCATTTTGAATGTCAGTCGTGCTGGATAAAGTATTCTTGGCTGCATGTTCTTCTCACTTAGTGCCCGAATATATCTTGCCAGCCCTTTCTGGCTTGCCAGGTTTCTGTGGACAGATCTGTTGTTATTCTGATGGGCTTTCCTCTGTATGTAAAGAGCTTCTTTATCCTAGCTGCCTTCCAGAGAGCCTGTCTACAAATATAATTCCTCATTCTTACTACCAGGTGTCTCGAGGATTTTTCAGAGTCTATAATCTTGGGGGATGACCGTTCTGCCTCTAGTACATGAACGCTGCTTCCATTCGCGTGATTGGGAATATTTTCATGGAGCACTTGTTCAACTTTATCTTCTAGACTTCTTTCTTTCTCCTCCCCTTCAGGAATTCCAATAATTCTGATGTTGGAATGTTTCATGGCATCATTTATTTCCCTGATTCTGTTTTCGTGGCTTCTAAGCTGTTTGTTCCAGGCTTCCTCCTGATAATTTCTCTCTATCTATTTGTCCTCCAGAACACTATTTCTATCTTCTGTCTCAGTTACCATAGCTTTTAGAGAATTTAGATTAGATGGCAACTCATTGAGAGCATTGTGAACATCATCCCTGGTGGCTTTAACTTCTGTCCTGACATTGTGAACATCATCCCTGGTGGATTTCAGTTCTGCCCTAATCAATTCCGCTTTGCCATCCATGGCTTTCTCCAATCTAGTTATTGCCTGGATAATTGTTAGCTTGAATTCCCTTTCCAACATATTGTCTATGTCGATAGCCATTAGCTCTGTTGCAGAAGGCCCAGCCTCTGAATTTTCTTCTGTAGGGCATTCCTCCTCCTAGTCATTTTGGTGAGAGATGGCTTAATAGATGTAGCTGGATTTATTGACCATGGTGCAGTCAAGGTGCTTCTGAACAATCAAGTGTCCCCACCCAAAGGAAAGAAAAAAGAAAGAGGGAAAAAAGAAAAAAGAGAGAGAGAGAGAGAGGGAGGGAGAGAGAGAGACAGGAAAAAAAAAAAGAAAGATAAAATAAAAGAGAAGACCCAGCCCTAATGGGTTCCAAGGTAAGATTTATGAGGTATACAAACAGAAACAGACAAACAAAAAGACTGACAAAAGTAGATGACAAGAGAAAAAAATATGTGTATATTTATATATTCACATACATATATATGTGTATATATATATATATATATATATATATATATATATATATGACAAAAAAAGAATCTTGTCAAAAAGAACCCCAAGTATAAGATTTATATGCTACCAGGACAAACACAAATACACAGACACACTGGCAGAAGACAAAGATGGGAGAGTGGTTAGAAGTTCTCAGTGTGGGAGAGGAAGGTTATTTTTTTTTAAAGACTTTATTTATTTATTTGACAGGCAGAGATCACAAGTAGGCAGAGAGGCAGGCAGAGAGAGAAAGAGAGGAGGAGGAAGCAGGTTCCCTGCCCAGCAGAGAGCCTGATGTGGTACCCCATCCCAGGACCCTGAGATTATGACCTGAGCTGAAGGCAGAGGCTTAACCCACTGAGCCACCCAGGTGCCCAGGTTATTTTGATTCTTCCTGGATATATCTTGATATCTTTGTTAAGGGTCTCAACTTTCCTAAGATAAAGGGGGATTAAAAATTGGTTTACCTATAGGGGTAGCATTGACTGGGGCATGGGGACTACCTTGAAGTTTAACTCTATATGGATATTACAAAATAAAAATAAAAATAAAAACAAAAATAAACTAAACTAAACTAAAATGAAATTTAAAAAATTAAAAAATAAAAAAGCAAAAGAAAAACATGGGTATATGTATCAAAAAGTTCAGGTTAAAAGGTTATCATGGAATTTGATGTACTGGACATCTCGCTGTAATGGTAAATAGGTTAAAAAAAATCTATTAAAAAATATGAACCAGAATAGTGGGAGCGGATTAAAAATAAAAGTTGTGTCTATGAAGTAGTGGTGGCTGTTCTCTTGTCTCCCCCACCCCCCAGTTGGCTTTCTGGGGGAGGGGCCTTCCATGTGAGTTTTCAGGCAATGTTTCCTGAGTTAAGTCTTCCCGCCCCCTCAAGGGGGTGGGCTCTAAGGAAACCGGTTTTTCAGGCTTTTGTTTTCTGGAGGTTTTTATGTTTGTTTGTTTGTTTGTTTGTTTGTTTTCTCTTGCCTTGACAGATTTTTGGTGGTTTTTAGAGGTTTAGAGGAAAGCAAACTGCACCCAGACCTCCCTCTCAGAGAGAAGCCTCAGTCTGTCCCTCTCTGGATGCTCCACAGCACATATATTCCCCATTGGCTGCTGACAGAGTACGTTCCTAGTTGTGGTCCCTGGGGACACAGGAACTCCTGCTTGTAACCAAAATCATGGCAATGGCAGCTGCTTAGGCAGCTCTAGACCGCCAGAGAGGTTCCAAGCAATGATCACACACTGAGATTTTCCCACTGGCCCGGGCTGGGAGTGCCTGGTCTTTCCTGGTCCAAGGGTGCCAGGCTGGTGCCTGTGCACACCTTTCTCAGGGGAGGGTGTGGGGCGTGACTCAGACTCTGGTACCGCGGTACAGCGCAAGTGCTTGGGGAGTGCCAAAAGGCTGTAGTTCTGCCAGCTGGCAAGGTTCCCTGCCCCTCACTGGAGTTGCCTGGGCACTCTCAGGTGCGATTGAGGCTCAGGGACCAAGACCTGGTTTCTTCACCGCACTCTCTCTGGCTCAGTACCAGGAGTGGCTGTCCTGGGTTCGGGGACTTAAGCCCCTATCCCTAACCACCTCAATTGCCACAATTTCCCCCCACTATCCTTTGCTCTTTTTGAGTGCTTTCAACCAGACTCCAAGTTAATGCTGGTTCCCAGTCACAGGGCACTCTCGTATTGGGGTATTACTTTCCAATGGGTCACTTCTGTTTGCTCCCTCCCCCTTTTGTTTATCTTCTGATATCAGTCTGATGTTCCCACTCTACTTTACCTGCCCATTGGTGTCTTCTGCCCCCGTAGAGATCCAGACGTGTATAATTCCAATCCCAGGCTTATTTCATGGGTGATCAGAGTTCTTTGGCAGGTAATTAGCTCACTTTAGGTACAGGTTGAAACGGTGCCTCCTCCTAGTTCTCCGCCATCTTGTCTCCTCCCCTATCTGATTCTTGATATTGGTAATTTGTGTCTTCTCTCTCTCTCTCTCTCTCTTTCTTTTGAATTTGTCAGTGTTTCTAAAAGATGATCAAATTTATTGATTTTTTTTGATGAACCAATTATTTTTCACCTTATTTTATTTTTCTGTTTTAATTTTATTGATTTCTGGTCCTATCTTTATTATTTACTTTCTTTTGCTTGCTATGGATCTATTTTGCTATGTTTTGTTTGTTTCTTGACATAGAATCTTAGATTATTTAATAGAAGCAATACTGTTCTCCAACATTTTACCATTTAGTGGTGAAAATTGTTCTGTCAGAACTGCTTTAGAGGTATCCCATGTTTATTAATAAGTTAAATCTTTATTATTTTTCAATTCTATATATTATTTCTATTTCAAAGAAGCTTCCTCTTTGATCAATAGATTAATTCAAAGTATATATATATTTTAATTTCCAAGTATTTGTAGATTTTCTTCTTTTTTTTTTAATTTGGTATTACAATGGTCATGGAACAAACTGTATGATTTCAATTATTTTAAATTTATTGAGTTTCTTTTTTATGGTTAATAATATGGATTATATTCATGAATACTTTGTGGACAATTGAAATATTGTATATTCTGTTGTTGGACATAGTATTGTGTGTGTGTGTGTATTTCAGATAGATCTTACTGATTAATTACGTTGCTTAAAGTATTAATGATTAAGCAAAAGTAAAAACCTTCTACAAACAAACAAACAAACAAAAGACTGTATTTTGTATTTTTAAAGATGTATTTACTTTAGAGAGAGAGACAGAGAGAGAGTGTGTGTGTATGTGTAGAGTCTTGGGCAGGACCAGAAGAGGACTCAGAAAAGTTGGGAAGGAAATTCTGGGATCCCAAATAACAAAGTGTCATCTAAAAGATGTTGCAGGAACTTGGTGGGAACTTCCCTTTGGCCACATATGCTCTTTACTTTGTGGGAGTGGAAGAACAGATGGAGTGTTAGAGGCAGTCCCTTTAAAATAGTTTTCTCAGCAGGGGCCATTCTTGGCAAGGTTTAAGAGCAATACAGCAGCCATGAAGAAATGCAGATTGTACAGTTAGATATAACATAGTGCAGCCATATGATTTAATTATTGAAAAGAAAGATGATTTCTACATGTATTGACACAGAAGGATGCCAATGTCACATGGTTAAGTAAAATAATGCAATATTTTTATATATTTATTAAAATGAGGATATATTAATTTTGTAATAAAAATCCAATGTATTTTTCATAATATCAAAAAAAACATGTATTAATTACTTACTATGTAACATGTAATAGTAGGTGCCAAAGAAACCTCATCTCGGGGCACCTGGATGGCTCAGTGGGTTAAAGCCTCTGCCTTTGGCTCAGGTCATGATCTCAGGATCCTGGAATCAAACCCTGCATCGGGCTCTCTGCTCAGCAGGGAGCTTGCTTCCCTTCCTTTCTCTCTGCCTGCCTTTCTGCCTACTTGTGATCCTTGTCTTTCAAATAGATAAATAAAATCTTCTTTAAAAAAATCCTTAAAAAAAAAAAAACAAAGAAAGAAGCCTCATCTCATTTTTTCTTCACCACACTCATCCAGTTAAGATAACTATTGTTCCAAGAGATAAAATGATTTACCCAAAGTCAGTCAGGTAGTAAATGGAGAGCCAGTTCGACCTCATGTCTTGTGAATCTATATTTATTACTTTCTTCAGGTTTACCAGAGTTTATTTCAAAATTAAAGAGAAGTGCTGGAGAAGTATTCTCTACATATGATTTGGATCTGTTTGCCCCTACTTTTGACCAACTGTCTAGATTGGCCTATGACTTTCAGACCTCTAGTATACAAATTAGTGGTTTATAAGCCTAATTTACACCACAGTATGGACACTGCTCTCTTTGTGGCTTGTTTGCATGTTTATTTTTATTTTCAGGCTCATCTGGCAAGATTATATGATCCACAGTTCGTGTAATTTGGGCTATTATGTTGTCGTAGTGGAACAAGGAAGTCTCAAAGAATTCTCGGGCACTGAAGCAAGAGTTAGATGAAAGTTCATGACTAAGATGCCAGAAGGCTATTTATTCAAAAATGTTCTAGTGAACTGTACTCTGGTATGAATTAGCGGTAGTGATATTTCACTGCCTCAAATATATATGCTAACCTGAAAGAATAAGGTATAAAACAGCTCTTTTTGATTTAGTAAGGTGTGCACACACATATCTCATTTCATTTCCACAACTACACTAATATAGATGTGTTAGGTCCATTTTATGGATGAGTAAACTGAGGATCATAGAAGTTAAGCAACTTCAAACATTTTTTTTTTACTTTTTTTTTTTAATAGGCTCTACACTCACTGTGGAGTTGAACTCATGATCAAGAGTGATATGTTCCACCTACTGAGGCATCGAGAGAAGTTTAACTTTACCACAAAAGGTACCTATATTAGTCATCTGAAGAAACACAAACAAAAATATGTATACACACATACACACCACACACACACACACACACACACACACACACACAATTTGGATACATATGGAACAGTTGCACTTTGAGTTCAAGAACAGTCTGCTGGAAGAATTCATTTTTGCTTGGGAGAGATCAGACTTCCTTTTGTTAAGGTTTTCAACAAATTGGTTGCGACCCACCCACATTATAGAGAGTAGTCTGTTTTACTAAAAATCTTTGATTTAAATATTAATCTTACCCAAAAAACACCTTCACAGAAACATCCAGAATAATATTTGATCAAATATTGGGTCCTGTGGCCTGGCCAAGTTGAACACATAACCATCACAACACCATAATTTAAATTTCCTTTTATGGCTTGCTCTAAAAAATAGAAGACTCTGTTTTAGTCTTTTAATCATGTTATTGTTGTTCAAATTTCAGAAAGTATATAGATCATAATGCAGATCAATGTCCTCATATCTCATATTTAAAGGATGAACCATCTAAGAGAGAGGATACTGAGAAATGTAAAAATACTCAGCTAAAAAATTCCTTAAATCACCATGTTCATTGCAAGATAAGAAAAAAAAGTCATTTCCTAAATTTAACCTCTCTTTAGAAGGTTATGTTTTTGAATTCAATTGATACATAAATTACATTTATGTATAAATTACATTTATGTATAAGTAAATAAATAAATTACATTTATGTATCAGTTGAATTCAAAAACATAATTGTTCACTAACTCTTACTTAAACACAATTTTAAGAAATCCAGTAATAAAGTTGACTTTCTTTATGTCAATGCAAATGTTCTTTTCAAAGTTTGAGCAATGGTTTAGCAGACACTGAGGCTTGTAAAATACCTATCAGCTTTGTTCTTTTTACTATGAAGAACAAAAATGTAATTGTTCGTCATGTGCATAACTCAAAAATTACCTTCAAGTGCTACTTTTCTTATGTTGTACTGAGAACTGTTCACGATGTGTTTTATTTAATAATAATAGAACCTGGTGGGGGCATATAAGTGCTTAGTATATAGCTATAGATACAAGTTTATTTGTTAAATCTGTTCTAAAAATGAAACTAAATTGATGTCTACATAGAAAGCTTGAATCAAGTAAAGGTGATTTGTTTTGGTAACCTGTAGCAACAATAGGTCAGTACCATAATACAATGTCTTTATAAGGATAGCCTGAAATAAGTAAATAATGTCAAGGTGAATCCATTTATTTGGACTATTATAATTAACAAATCAACTATTTCATAATCTGCCCAGTTGGACCTTTATCAGCAGCTACCAAAGCAACCATGTGCAGAATTCCGTGTTAGCCATTGTGTAGTTATACCTACATAATATAAATTGAAGAACAAACTAATTATTTTTTTTATTTAAACATGTGAGATAGTGGGGTGCCTAGGAGGCTCAGTTGGCTAAGCAGCTGCCTTTGACTCAGGTCATGATCCCAGGTTGGATCAAGCCCCACATGAGAATACTTGCTCAGTGGGGAGCCTGCTTCTCCCTTGCCTGTTGCTCCCCCAGTTAGCTTGTGATTCCTTTCTCCTCTCTTCCTTTCTCTCTGTGTCAAATTATATCTATATATCTATATCTATATCTATATATTTTAAAAAGCATATGAGATTGTGTTAATTTTCTCCTGCCCCCAGAAAACCAACTAAAATGACAAAAATGGGATTTTTTTTTAAGAGGATACACTCACAACCATAAAAGTAATAAGAAAGGAAATGGCAGTAGGTACGAGATGTCTACACATTTGAGGAGGATAGAAAATGTACGTATGGGTGGTGATTACTGAAGAGATAGAACTCTAAGATCTAAGAGCTTTCAGAGGAAAACATTAACCAGAACCCAATAAATCATGGCTAAAGAATTCCAGAAAATCTCAAAATATGGAGTCATCAGTTACTTCAGAATCCAGGATGAGGCAAAGGTCAAAGAGGAGGAATGTCTGAAAATCTGCTTATGGGGCTATTAGACTTTCAGGTATCCTTCCTCACTCTCTCCTTTTTTTTTTTTAAATTAGCATTCAATGTATTATTTGTTTCAAGGGTACAGGTCTGTGATTCATCAGTCTTACACAATTCATAGTGCTCACCATTACAATACCCTCCCCGATGTCTATCCCGCAGCCACCCCATCCCTCCCACCCCCTTCCAATCCAGCAACCTTCAGTTTGTTTCCTAAGAGTAAGAGTCTCATGGTTTGTCTCCCTCTATGGTTTCTTCTTGTTTCATTTTTTCCCTCTCTTTCCCTATGATCTTCTGTTTTGTTTCTCAAATTCCACATATCCATGAGATCATATAATTGCATTTCTCTGATTGACTTATTTCACTTAGCATAATACCCTCTAGTTTCATCTACATCATTGCAAATGGGAAGATTTCATTTCTTTTGATGGCTGCATAGTATCCTATTGTGTATATTTACTACATCTTCTTTATCCATTCATCTGTTAATGAACATCTAGACTCTTTCCATAGTTTGGCTATTATGGACAATTCTTCTATAAACATTGGGGTTGCATGTGCCCCTTCAGATCACTACATTTGTATCTTTGGGATAAATAGCCAGTAATGCAATTGCTAGGTCATCAGGCAGGCTCTATTTTCATCTTCTTCACTCTTGAAGCAACAGAATCACAGGAGCTGTGAAGTTAGGCACACTAGAAGACATAGTGGGAAAAAGGAGAGAAGTGATGTACTGAAACATGAAATTCACTAAAAGTCTACATATTAAATAGTAAAATGACAATTGTCTGTTTGATTCCCAGAACACTGACTGTCAGGATTATAGTTTCAAAAGTATAAAATTAAATATACCTCTCTGAAGAGACTGAACCCTTGGAAAAATATTTGGAGGGATCTGGTGAAATGACCAGTTTTGTATTAAATTTAGTTATGGTAAGGTCAACAAATATACAGGCCCTGCTCAAGTATTCAAGAATTTTAATTAAATTTTTTGTACATCAGTCTCCACTATAAACCTGGATGCCCAAGGTTCATAGCATATTTGAAGAAACAACAACAAAAAGCTACAAAATGAAAGACCAAGACTCAAAAAAAGAGAACACTGGAAGACTTGAGGAAACAGAAAATTAAGGGATCTTACCCCACCAAAAAGCCCATATAAAAATTATCACCAAAATAATTGAATATGTTGGTGTTTTTATTTTGTTTTGTTTTTACTCAGTGATCCAATTTATCTGTCTAATGTTAAATGGGCTATTAAAGTTACTGAAAAAAGTCAGTAAAGTTCTAGTAAAGATGACAGAATAGGAAGTCCCATGTCTTGTTTTTCCACAGATATACTGATTTAATAACAATGTATAGATGGAAATACCTCATGAGAATTATTGAGTCAAGAAGTAGCACTATCCCAGGTGAGCACTAATGTGGGAAGAGCTACACTGAAATAAGTAAGAAGAAGGATTTTACTTTACCCGCATAAGGCTCTCATCTAAGCTGGCATGGATAACCAGCAGGAGAGAACACCCTAGCTAGTGAATTCTGCCTGGAGGAGGGATTGAAAGGAGATAGAATAGAAGAGTGTATATCTAATATTCCCATTTTTGGAAAGACACTTAAAGAACTGGTTTCTGTCTTGCCTCATTCAGAGCACTGATGTAGCCAGTATATTTTTGATGTCTGGGGGACACTGAAAACTTGGAAGAGTAGGTGGCTTACTGCTGTTCCAGTGGATGCATAGTATATCAGATAGAGACCAATAGAGCTTAACTCCCTCAGGAAGAAAAATTACAGTAGAACATGCATTCAGTGTTCTGGATTTTCAGGGAGCTGCCTCAGTGAAAGAATTACAAATTGAATCCAATATATTCTAGAAGCCTGGGGTCTGCTAAGAACATGAGAGTTGGGTGACTTGTGGTAGACCCAGATAATCAGTGGTATCTCAGACAGGAAGGAAAAAAAAAAAAAGGAACAAGAGATCACAAGCTGAAGGAAAAAAAACTAACATTCTTTACTAAGGGATTTCATGCATAGACCCATCCTCCCAAAAAAAGGTAAAGAGGTTCCAAGAAAATATAGCCAGGCTGATTGGAGAAGGTCTTTCCCTGTATAAGTCAGTTTGTAAAAACTAGGAGAAGGGAAAAACTTTTCAAATGTGCAAATCCCAACAAAAAGTTATGAGAAACATAAAGAAATATGGAAACATTTCTCAAATAAACAAAATAAACTGACAAACTGATAATAAAAAAATTGAGGTATATGAATTATCTGATAAATAATACAAAATAAGTGTCATAAAAATCCTCAGTAAAGTCAAGAAAACAATGCATTAAAGAAATGAGAATATCAACAAAGAGGCAGAAAATATGTTTTACTGAAAAATTTGAGCTGAAGAATATAATGGCTGAGTTGAGAAAATTCACCAAAGGGTTTAACATCAGACTTGATCAAGCAGAAGATAGAATGAGTGAACTCAAAGACACATGATTCTGAATTATGCAGTCAGAGGGACAAAAAGGGAAAAAAATGAAAATGCATGAAGGAAGCCTAAGGAACTTAATAAAACAGCATAAAGCAAAACAACACATGTATTAAGGGAGAGCAAGTAGGAGAAGACAGCAAAAGGGGAAGAAAGTTGATTTACAGAAATAACAGGCAAAAACTTTCCAAATCTGGGAAAGGATATGGACCTCTAAATTCAAAACGTATGTGCAGAAAGTTGGTCTAAAGCTAGAGGATTCACTGGTGAATTCTACAAAACATTTAAAGAATTACTCCAAATCTTCTCAAACTGTTCCAAAAATCAAAGAGCAGAGAACACTTCCAAACTAATCCTATGAAGCCAGCTTTATGTTGATAACAAAGCAAGACAATGAATCTTGGAACACTGAAAAAATAAAATAAATTTTCAATTAAAAAAAAAAGGAAGTTAACAAACAACTTCATATATAACAACATCAAAAAGAAAAAAAAAATACTTAAAAATAAACTTAACCAAGGAGGTGAAAGACTTGTGCAATGAAAATTACCAAACATTGAAGAAAGAAATTAGAGAAGACAAAAATAAATGGAAATACATCCTAGATTGATGAATTGGAAGAATTAATACTGATAAAATGTTCATATCACCAAAAGCAATTTACAGATTCAATGCAATTTTTATCAAAATCCTAATTGCATTTTTTTAGAAAAATATGAAAAAATCCTAACACACTATGGAGCCAACTTCAATGGCTGAAACAATCTTGAGAAAGAAGAACTAAGCTGGAGGTATCATACTTATTGATTTCAAAACATATTACTTAAAACTACAGTAATCAAAACAGTATTTTACTGATATAGACACAGATATAGATCTATAGAAGAGAGTAAAGAGCCCAGAAATAAATCCCAAATATAGTCAAATGTTTTTAACAAGGATGCCAAGAATTTACAATGGGGAAATGATAGTCTCTCCAATAAATGGTGCTAGGAAAACCATGTGAAAAAAAAATGAAATTAGAGGGACATCTTATACCATACAAAAAATCAATTCAAAATGGACTAAAGACTTAAACATAAAACCTGTAATTAGAAAACTACTTGAAGATAACAGGGAGAAAGCTCATTCGTCTATGCAATTATATCTTAGGATATCAAAAGCCTATACAACAAAAGCAAAGACTACATAAAACTAAAAAGGAAAACAAACAAACGAACATTAAAAAGGTAATCTGCAGAATGGGATAAAATATTTGCAACCTATCTATGCGATTGAGAGTTAATATTCAAAATATATAAGAAATTGTTATACTTCTAACAAAAATCAAATAACTGGATTAAAAAATTGTTGAAAGGGGCGCCTGGGTGGCTCAGTGGATTAAGCCGCTGCCTTCAGCTCAGGTCATGATCTCAGGGTCCTGGGATCAAGTCCCACATCAGGCTTTCTGCTCAGCAGGGAGCCTGCTTCCCTCTCTCTCTCTCTCTCTGCCTGCCTCTCTGTCTACTGTGATCTCTCTCTGTCAAATAAATAAATAAAATCTTTAAAAAAAATTGTTGAAAGACTTTAATAGACATTTTTCCAAAGAAGACATAAAAATGGCCAAGAGGAATATTTTTAAAAAGCTCAATATAAGGAGTCATCTCAAAAATGTAAATAAAACCCACAATGAGTTCTGATCTCACACCTATTATCATGACAACTGTCAAAGAAGAAGAAAGAGATGGAGAAAAGGAAAAAAAGAAAAGAAAAGAAAAAGAAAAGAAGCATTTGCAAGCAGAGAAACTGAAACTTTTGTGAATTGTTGGTGGAAATGAAAAATGGTGCATCCCGTAAAACAGTATGGAAGTTGCCTCAAAAACAAAGATCAGACTATCATATGATCCAGCAATCCTGCTTTTGGGTACTTATCCAAAAGAATTGAACCCAGATTTCAAAGAGACATTTGCAATCCTGTGTTCATTACAGCATTAGTCACAATAGCTAAGAGGTGGAAACAACCTAAATGTCAATCAGTGAATGGATGTGGTATGGGGAACAAAGGCAAAAGAAAAAAAATTAAATTCCCTGACAACTTACAGCCCATTGACAAGTCCTTGAGACAGGCAGAGTGACCTTCTTTCAGGAACTCAACTGCTAGGTCATCTAGGTGGCTCAGTTGGTTAAGTGTCTGATTCTTGGTTTTGGCTCAGGTCATGATCTCACAGTTGTGAGATCAAGCTCCATGTCGGGCTCTGTTCAGTGTGGAGTCTGCTTTATATTCTCTCCCCCTTCTAACACCTCTCTCTCTCTCTCTCTCTCATAAATATTTTTTAAAGGAACTCTACTGCCTCAATGTTAATGCTTTCCTAAGTGCAGAAAACAAATTTAGCTTAACATTAGCCCAACATCCAGATCCTTTAAGTTTCCTTTAAGATATCAAATTTCCTTTGGAATCTCCCTTTATCTCTATCCCCTATGATACATGTTAGCAATCATCCTTCAAGCTTATGGATCACTGATATACATCTGAAGGATCTCATAACTAAAGTTTTACTGGACAATAATAAAGGACCTCTCCCTAACAACATCTAGCCTTCAAGGTCCTGGAAGTCTTGCTTCCAAAAATCCTTAGGGACTTATATTATTCTTAACCCCCTCCCAACTTGAAAGTGTATAATCAGCCACTCCTCAAAACCCCAGTGCAGCTCTTTCTGCCCATAGGTCCCATTTTTGTGCTTTAAAAAAGACACCTTTTTGCACTAAAGTTGTCTCTAGAATTCTTTCTTGACCATTCACTTTGAATCCCAACATTTTTACATCCAATAGATCAAGAAAATGTGGTATATACATACAATGGATTATTATTCCACCATAAAAACAGAAGGAAATCCTGTCTTATGCTATGGGATAGATAAATCTTGAGGATCTGACAGGGAGGAAGACATTTCTCTGTCTATGGTTCTTCAAGCTAGACTTAAAATCAAAATGACATGAGACAGATTAAAAGGGAAAAATAAAGTTTAATAGGAATATTAAATAGGAGAATCCATGAAATTCCTAAAGGTGAAGCAACAGGAATCTTATAGGAGCTAAGGAAATGAATAGGGGTGAAAACTCATTAGCAAGAAGGTGAAGAGTGGTGTTTAGAAAAACAAGATATCTTATGCAGATATGTTCCTTAGGTAAAGTGGGCTTCTGTTAATACATCTCTTCCTGTAGCAAGCTTTCCTTCCAGTATAAATTTAGGCAGTTATGAGGGAAGTAGAGAGCCTTTCCTGTGTTTGCTGGGTTTTTATTACTTTTAACTCAAAATAATTTTTATGCCAAAGTGGCACATTTTGGGGTGTCTCATCATGCACAATTTCAGGGTGTTATATTTAGTTGAAGTAAGCCAGTCACATAAGGACAGATACTGCATGATTCTACTTTCATGCAGTATCTAAAGTAGTCAAACTCATAGAAACAGAAAGTAGTACTGTAGTTTCCCAGGGCTCGGTATTGGGGGATATTGTGTGTTGCTTATTAAGTATGGAGTTTTGGTCATGCAAGATTTAAAAAGTTCTTGAGAGGGCCACCTGGACAGCTCAGTCAGTTGAGCATCTGCCTTCAGGTCAGGTCATGATCTCGGGGTCCTGGGATTGAGCCCCATGTCAGGCTCCCTGCTCAATGGGGAATCTGTTTCACTCTGCCCCTTCCCCCTTCTCATGCTTTCCCTCTCTCTCTCTTTCTCTGTCTGAGGAGGATAGAGACTCCAGGGCCCGGCCCCTACTTGTCCCCTGCTCCCCATTGCTCCTGCTGGGGCAGAAGAAAAGACCAAATGGCCATCCCATTTGGTTAAGATAAGATAACAAGTCATTGCTCCTTCTGAGGCAGAAGAAAAAGAATAGATGCCCATCCTGTTTGATCCAGAAAAGAAAAAGAAACAAGTCCCCTGGGGATGATTTAGCACTCTCCTGAGACACATCATCATAGATTTTACTTCCACATAAAGGGGCCATTTGGCCTTGAGAGACTGCAAAAATATCCTGCTACGATCTGGCATCACCAGTAACCATAAAAACTCACTCTTAACCCTGCCGGGTGCTCAGACTTTGAGAAAGGAGCCCACTGAGCCCACCAACAATAACGTCAAATTACATTAAATGTAATGTCAAATTAATTAATTAATTAATTAATTAATAGATAGATAAAATCTTTTACAAAAGTGAAGTAATAAAAATTTCTAGAGCTCTGCTGTACACCTTTGTGGTTATAAATAACAATACTGTATTTAAACATTTGCTAAGAGGGTAGATCTCATGCTGTGCAGGGTTTTTTTTTTTACTACAGTTTAAAAAAATGTTAAATATCTTAGCACTTTCCTCTTTATTCTGATCTTCTTCCTTTTCTAAATTTCAGTGAATAAGCAGTATCAAGCACCAAACACGAGGAAAAATAAGGATTTTTTTTTCTATTGGAAAAGGATTAATAGTTAAAACATAGTTGCTTTGTTTCTTAATTACACATATGAGTAAAATCTTATAATTGTATTTCTCTGACTGACTTATTTTTCATAACATAATTCTCTCTATCTCTGTTCATGTCATTGTAAATGGCAAGATTTAATTCTTTTTTTTATGGTTGTTTAATTGAGGAGTCCATTTGTAATGAGCACTGGAGTGTCATATGTAAGTGTTGAATCATTAAGTTGTACACCTAAAACTAACATTACACTGTATGTGAACTAAGTGGAATATAAATAAAAACTAATATATATATATATATACACACACACACACACACACATATAAGTATAAATGTGTGTGTGCGTGTGTGTAAATATATATATTTATATATATAGGAGGGCTTGATAGATTGAAATTATCAAATATAATTTAATTTATTGTACTTGACAATATTACTACAAAAAGAAATTTACCAAACAGGAGAAGAAAAGGATAAATTCTGGTTTGCTGAACCATAGGAAACAGCTGAGGTAGTACAATGTTACTCATTAACTACAGCACAGCAAAATGTAAGTATTTATAGTACATAAAATTTTCCTGCCTAAGGGTCTGATTAAGTTTCTTGAGACTTCTTTTTGATCTATAGGATTTAATGTACCATATCACCAAATGTTTTCTTTGCTATGTATCAAATGGCAGCTACATTTAAGCAAATATACAGCAAAAATATATACCTGGAACTAGACCAGTAAATGACATCTCCTTATATGCTTTGTAGCACAGTTCTAATTCATGAATAATCTTAAAAGATTAACTTCTCTTATATGACTATTACCATTTCTGTTTTCTTTCAGGTTTGTGGTATTTTTAAGCACATGTGATGTGGAAATGTTGGGGTTCAGGGCTGATGGTCAAGAAAGAATTCCTGAACCATTTTCAGTGCAAAAAGGTGTTTTTATTATAACACAGGCACAGGACCTATTGACAGAAAACTTCACTGGCGTTGTGAGGAGCAACTGATTATATACTTTGATACTGGGGGAAGTAAAGACAAAGAGAAGTTTCTAAAAGAACTAAAGAAGACTCACAGGATCCTGAATGCTTAACTGTTGCCAATCTAAGGTTGCTTTCCCCTCTAGCAAGGCATTAATGTTAAGAATAGGAGTTCACAGAAGAATGTCATACTCTGTCTGCCTTGAGTATTTGTCAGTGGGCTGCAGGTTGTAAGGAAATTTAATTTTATCTACATTTATTTTGCCTTTGTTCTCCACATCAATATGTTCTCCCTGACTTTTTTTTCCCCTTAATATATAGAATAAATGGAATGATGATTGGGACTAAGAAGGCTCATGAGCTCCTACATATTTATGGCTCTGACCTGTAAAATAAAATATTTTTCTAACTGGATGTTGAGTTATCCCGGTTCAATTTTCAGTTTTCCTGTTCAAGGGTTTAGGAAAAACAAATAAACAAACACACAAAACTACATTGAATGGAACTTTTCCAAAAGGTTCAAAGACAGAGATAACACAATTTACCAATGAAATATTTTCCAGTTGGAAAGAAGATACATCTCCAGCTTAAATTTGTTAATGGTTTAACCTACATAAGACTTAGATAGAAATTTGATGACAGTCTCCCCACAGTGGTTATCACTTTTAGTGAAATGTCTGCCTGTATCTGGGGGGGGGGGCTTTTTGTTTGATTTGTTGATTTAGTTTTGTTTTGTTTTAGTTCTAAAATGTTCTGTATTTCTGCCTATTAAGAATACCCATGAGTTGAGTACTGATATTCCCCCTATTTCCTGTAAATGTCTTGGACCAAAGTGGATGCAGTCTATTTGAACAAAATTGCTTTTGGAAAACCAGGCAGGTTATCATTGCAACATTGCCATGCATTTTTTCTTTTTTTGAATGCTACTTTGAATTGCAGACACAAAGAATTCACAATAGCACATGGGTTACTGCTTACCACCTTCATACTGATAATTGAAACAATGCAGGTGGATTTTAGAGGGTACCTTCAAGACCAAATCATCATGGTAACATCATGGGTAATAGTATTCCTGTAAAAACATAGGAAGATGTCTTTTCTCCACACTCTGTCCCTATTCCAAAGCCTCTTCTTCTGCTTCAGCAACATGCTATAGCCATTGACAACAAAGAAATAAATTGGAGTTGAAGATAACTGATCCCATTCCATAACATTATCAGCACAGCTGCATAACTTTAATGCTCTGTGTCCATACACAGATGGTCAGGCTAGAGGAAAGAGAGCATGCAGATTTCTAGTTCTGTACTCTCCTGGCTTCTCTATTAGGTTGGCTGACATGTTCTAACAGCTGCAGTTCTGTGGGCATCTAGTTGGAATTGACCCATCTTTCAAAGGAGGAGATTGTTGAAACATTGAGAATGATCTGCGTACTTGGGGATGGTGCAGAATCCAGGTACAAATCAACTCCAAACCTTTGAAATTCCCTTACATTGAATTTACTGTTCAACCTACTAAGCTCTTTCCTTTTTTTCTCTCCATAATTTGGGCAAATCAGCCTAATAAATTTAGTTTATGTGTTAATTCAGGTGGGAAAGTTTAAGATTAATTTAGATTTTCTTAATTGCATCCTATATCTGCAATTCAACACCCAAAATTTGAATATTTTGAATCAGAAAACAAGAGAAGAACAAAGAGAACTTCTCTTTGCAAGAGGAGTTCAGAAACACAGAACAGTTCAGACAAATCAGAGAATACATTGAGCTTTTGCCCATTTCAAAGACTGAATCTTGTGGAAGATAGAAGCAATACATAACCATAAACAGACAAGACTCATTTTATCTTTTTTTTCCCCAACTTTGTGTAGGTTATAACATACAGAAACATCAAAGTCCTTACATAGTCTTAGCTAAGAACAGAATCAAGTTTTCATCTATTGTTTTGTTTTGGAGAGCTAAGAACTTTTTCATGGACTTAGTATTATGCAAGTTTTGGATTGCCCCTGCTTTTTACTTACCACACCCCACTTTCTGGTATAGTTTGTGATAGAAACTTCTATTCTGGCTTAGATTCTACCCTGCAACAGAGAACACAGCAGCCTCTTTCATAATAAATGACTGGCTTAGATAAAATCCATGGGCATGGATCTAAATTAATGAAGTGAATTCTGCTTTCTACACTTTATACAAATTCCTCCTTCCAGCATGCCAAATATAGTGTGCAGTTCATATTGTGAGGATTATAGAATGAAACTTGAGGTATGGTTTGTCAAACAGATATATTTATTAAGTACTTTTGATACTCAAATTAGCTGTGATGGGTACTAGGACAGTTAGAAAAATTGTAAGAGACTTAGATTTGTCTTTCAGAAGTCCTCAAATCAAAACAGATAATAAAATATGCTTGAGTAATTTTAGTTTATTTATTTTTTAAAGATTTTATTCATTTATTTGACAGAGATCACAAGTAGGCAGAGAGCCAGGCAGACAGAGAGGGGCAAGCAGACTCCCCGCCAAGCAGAGAGCCTGATGTGGGGCTCAATCCCAGGACCCTGGGATCATGACCTGAGCCAAAGGCAGAAGCTTTAACCCACTGAGCTACCCAGGCGCCCACTGAATAATTTTAATAGGGAAACATCTTTAAGACTTCTAAACTGGTTGAAAAATGTTCCAATATAAAAGTGAAAAGTGTTAGTTGGGAAGAAGCTAATGTGGCTTACATCTTGAACCTTGAGGTTTAGTTGATACAGAAGCTGCACACTGATCTCATGAATTTATATATGGCAGAAATAAGCCATGTATGTTTTATTTACCTCTGGATCCTCAGTGTACAAAAATATGAACCTGATGACCACCATTAAATCAGTTCCATGATGCAAGATATTGAGAATTTAAAGCTTCTCAAACACAGTGGCAGAATTTAGGGTTTCGGGTTATCTGCTGAAAGAAATGAAGTTTGTCATATGGTTCTGGAGAAAATATCTTTAAGATCCACTCAGCATTTTAAGCAAGTCTTTATGCAGTTTTATATATAAGGGGGAAAAATCAGGTTTGGAGAAGGGGTAAGTAAGTGCATGACAAATGATCTCAATAGTCAAAAAAGAGAAATATTGTGTGAGCCCACTCTAACGTTTACGTCAATCTGTCAATGGTAAAATTCCTTTCCTTTCATATGATTTTACTTTCCAATTAAGGGCTTTAGATTTTTTAAGAGTTTGTTAAATGTAGTTGGGTTTGTATAGATTTGTACACAAAACTATGTTTTTGGTTGTTTACCATAGCTTTGTCTTGTCAACAATCATTACACATTGATCGCTATTCTTGGAGCTTCTACTTCATTATAAATACAGCATCTAAACATGTTTAGGTCATTTTAAATAAATGTATGAATGCAGAGTTACAATAAATTCACTGCAAGAGTCATTGATGTGTTTTAAATTATTTGCTGTAATATATTATAAATTATGTGTAAAATATATTCTTGTACATTCTTGTAGACCATCTAGCTCTTTGTACTTCATTGGGAGTCTTTCCTTAAAATAAAGCATTCTTGTATCCAAAATAACTTCTTATGGTAAATGTAGATCTAGCCAGAAAGGCAAAATTCAGTACGATACAACTATTTTTTTTTTTTTTAGTTTAGAAAATCAGAGAATATGAATACTTACTGCCTTTCTGAACAGAGACAACATGGGGAAATACTTGCCATGTCTTCATCAAAGACTAATTGGTCATCACAATTTAGAAACTCCAAAGCATTGCCAATGTATACACTCTATATTCTTACATTTGGAAATGGAATCTGGTCCTTTTTCAGACAATAAGATTTCAGCTAACACATGAATTTATCTAAATGCATCTGCATCTCAGAGCATCCCTTCTCACTTCATTTTGCAGCTGTTCTTGCCCTCTTCCAGAGTCATATTTTTAAGGAAAAAAATAAAACTATACACTAGAAGCAAATTAAAAAGTTATCATGGCACTGTATGTCCTCTCATTCACTCTGTTTTCTGTGTAGTCTCTATTTAGATAACAGATAAGACCTAAAGGAATTTTATACTTTAAGTATCCTAAAGGAAATTAGCATAGTGGGGGTTTTGACTTTATTACAATTTTTATTTTTACATTTACATTACATTTACATTATTACAATGCCTTTATTACAAGGACTAGCAATAAGGACATAAGGTAATAATTTTCTTATAATTTTATGTAGTTTATACTTAACCCAGCACCAGAAGAGTTAATTATAGCACTTTAACTTAAAGGTCTGGCTAAAACAAATGTAGACAGTAAGAAAATTTGCTTACCTTTATAAAGTATCCAAAAGTGCTTCCCAGGAACAACTAATTTTTAGGTAGAATTATGAAAGCTTATATATTTTGCAACCAATGAACTTATCTTTTAAATCCTCCACTTTGTGGTACATTCAGTTTTGTGGCATGTGTTTTACTGATGAAACACAGGTTCTATATTGCTTGGCCAATTCATTACTATTTCCCTTTAATATAAACAAATCCTGAGAACC
Organism: Mustela erminea; assembly: GCF_009829155.1. Classification (NCBI taxonomy): domain Eukaryota; kingdom Metazoa; phylum Chordata; class Mammalia; order Carnivora; family Mustelidae; genus Mustela; species Mustela erminea. Next base: position 80,710,494 of record NC_045635.1, on the reverse strand, counting down.
CAAATCAGAATGGGTCTCTGATCCTTTCCTTGGGTCCATTCTGAGCAGCACACCTTACTCTTGACCTGGTCCCATCTTAATCTAACATCACTATATAAACAGAAAGGCCCCAACATCACTGCAAAACTTTACAGTCTGCCAATGCATAAGCAAAGACTGCTCAGTCTGCTGCTGCTGCCTCTGTTACAGCAGTAGAATGTTACAAAATGACATACTCTCCCTATTCAGTTAGTGAGTGATCACCAGTTGCACCAAGTGTGCAGCTGCTGCTTTTACCCTGGCTATTAAAATTTGCAACTATGGTCTATGTGGTCTAACATTAGAACCATGGCCTTCCTCTCAAACAAGCAAACAAACAAAACAAACCAAATGAAAAGGACTCTCTGGAGTAACCCAGGAAGAGAACTCCAGAGCCTGAATCTTACCATCTCCTCCTTCTCCTCCTCCTCCTCCTCCTCCTCCTCCTCCTCCTCCTCCTCTTCCTCCTTCTTCTTTTTCTTTTTTTTTAAGTCGAATTCATGAATTTGGTACATTGCCAGCTTTATCAGACATGACAAAAAATAAAACCTCTGACACTGCGAGTAATTCAAACTGGAAGCTGAGAAACAGTTTCATTAATTCTTGCTATGATCTTGTACATGGAGCTTGTAAAAATGTGTTAAGAAAACATAACACAGCACAGGGGTCTAAAAGCATTGAAGGGAGGGGCTCTCAGGGTGTACCATTTGTTGTAGCTTGCATATTCCAGCAGAAGAAGAAAGATTTCTGGCTGAGCAACAGCAAGCTGCCCTGTTGTAAAGCCACGAGAAGATGCTGCCACTTTAAACTCTGAATCTCCTCCAATAAACTGTGGTCAAAACAACCACTCCCAACTTCCTTCTTTCCTTTATAAAAGGATGGTCTCCTCCTTTGTTCTCCAGACTTGCCAATGCTTTGTCATAGTCTACTTGTCCCAATTTGCAATTCCTCAGCTAGTCCTGAATAAACTCAGTTTTGCTGGCTGAATCACTTACCTTTTTCTTTTAAAAGTTTGACAGGTTTGATCCTCACTCTTCCAGTGATGTGTTTAGAGGAATACCCCTCAACATGCTACAAATTCTTAAGTCTCCATCATCACTTTTCACACATGCCTCTTTCTCACATCTTTGCCATTGGTGTTTCTAAGAAATGAGGAACACATCTTGCTTCCATGTTATCTGTCTAGTAATGTCTTTCTTGTTATCAGGGAAGGCCCCTTGGGAGGAGCACAGTATTCTTACTAATGGGCAGCCAAACTATGTTGAAAGGGAAACCAACTTCTTTAAATCAGTTGTGCCTCAGAAGAGGAAACATAAATCACAATTCCCAAATTATCAGCCTGTCTTCCATGAATAAGCATATATGGAATTTTTAGATAAAATATAACAGATAACCTAAAAATATTAGAAGATAAGACACTCATAGAGTTTTGTTATTAAAATGTGATAAATGAAATAACTTGAAAGATAAATCATTTTCTCCAACATTTCTGCCTGTATTAGAATAAATCTTTTTTGTATGCATTCCTTAAGACTAAATGCACTGCTAATTGCTAATATTTCATAGCACATGCAGCCATATACATGTTTTAGGCAAAGAAATGGTTACAGCTTTACATGCCAAGAAGTATTCCTGGCTGAGGGATCAAGAAAAGAAATGTTTCTTAAAATGCATGAATGTATGTCATATGTCCTAAGGATAGAGAAAGAGTGAATGTCAACGGGGTCCTGCAATACAGTTTTCCAAGCAAAAATTCAAGTTGCAGTTTAGATGCCATAGAGCAGCATAATTTTGTTGCCTTTAACACACACTTAAAGGCCTTTGCACTTGATTTGATTGGGTAAGAGACAGAGGAAAGATAGAGAAGGAGAGATGATGAAAGACCAGGTAGTTCTGTCAACAAGGAAACTGACAGGAACATTCAAAATAGCTGAGATTTGGGGTGGGACAGCCTAGCAGTACGAAGGGAAGAAAAAATGATCACAAAACATCTTTGGCATTTTTACTTATGTCCAGTGGAAGAGGTGAATATATTTTAGCAACTCATTCCTAATGAGGAAACTTTCTAATTGTGGACAGTTGTTTCCCACAATAATGGGATACCCACAAGCTATTTTTTTGTTTTTGATTATTCGTTAAAGAAAGTGATGGAGAAAGAACAAAATGAACTTTTATGTTTTTCTGCAATGCTATATCAGGTTTCTCTTTTCACATTTCTTTTTTAAAGGAGAGAAGAAACTGAAAAAGTGTAAAGGAGGAAGGAAACAATATTAGTTTAAATTGGTTGGAATATTATCTTACTTGAACACTTATCCCAGTAGTGAATTTAACTAAGAAAACCACACTAGGGAATTTCTGCAGTATAAAGAAGTTCAATTTATACTTTTTTGCTGGCATTAGATTATGAATGAAAGAATACAGATTATAAAGGGGAAAACTAGTTTGAGAATCAGAAACCCTGCATCCACTACCCTCCAAAGGCAGGACAAAAGCAAAAACAGAAAAAAAAAAGTCTAAATACAGTAGGTACAATTTAAATTAGATATTAGGAGATCATAGAATTTGGAATTTAATCCAGTCAAAGGAGCATCAATTTCAATTTCTAACTCTTATAAGATCTCTTAGACTCAGTTTTCTTGTCTATTAAATAGAAATAGTATTGCTTAACTTGCAGGATTGTTATAAGGAATAGATATGATCATAAGAAGATTAATACATACCTGACATGAATAGATCAAATTGTGTTTACTGTTATTGTTCTCACAGGTTTTTACCCAAAAGAATGCATGAAATATTAATGTGTTTTGTGAATTCCCAAGACCTGATCTACATTTAGCCAAAAACCACAGTATTCCAGGATCTCTGTCACATTGTTATTAGAGAAAAATAAGAATCTGGGGAAGGATGGGTGGTCCAGGACTAGGTAGAGATATGTTAGAAAAGATTCAGTTTCCTTCACACAGTTCCCAAATCCACTGGAAATTAAGGGACTGCAATAGCACATAGTATTCCAAATATTTTGATGTCATTTTACCCAAAGCAGGTGATGTTGAGATTTGATGGTGCTATAGCTGTATGCTATTTGCAATTCAGAATCAGATGGAACTGCAACATTTTCCTTAGCCATGTTATAAGAACATTAGAATAAAGTTGAATGTTAGAAACCGTGATAACTTTAGGAATCTATTTAGGACATGCAAACCTGTTTTTCAAAAAATTTCTTAATTTAAGTTTACTTAATTAACATATATCATATTATTAGTTTCAGGGATAGAATTCAGTGATTCATCAGTTGCATACAACACCCAGTTTTCATTACTTTAAGTGCCCCCCCTTAATGCCCATCACCCAATTACACTTCCCACCCTCCCACCCACCTCCCTTCCAGCAACTCTCAGTTTATATTCTAAAGTTAAGAATCTTTTATGGTTTGCCTCCCTCTCACTTTTCATCTTAATTAATTTATCCTTTCCTTCCACTATGCTCACTTGTTTTATTTCTTAAATTCCATATATGAGTGAAATCATATGGTATTTGTCTTTCTTTGACTTATTTTGTTAAGTATAATACCCACTAGTTCCATCCATGTTATTGTAAATGTCAAGATTTAATTCTTTGTGATAACTGACCAATATTCCATTGTATATACATATACCACTTCTTCTTTACCCACTCATCTGTTGATGGACATCTGGGCTCTTTCCATAGTTTGGCTATTGTGGACATTGCTGCTATAAACATTGGGCCGCATGTTCCCCTTTGAGTCACTATGTTTGTATCCTTTGATAAATAATTAGTAGGGAATTGCTGGGTTCTAGAGTAGCTCTATTTTCAACTTTTTAAGGAATCTCTACACTGTTTTCTAGAGTGGCTTTACCAGTTTGCATTCTCAACAAAAAAATGGGAAAATTTATCATGCGTCTGTTAGCCATCTGTATGTCTTCTTTGGAGAAATATCTGTCCATGTCTTCTGGCCAATTCTTGACTGATGTTTTGTTTTTTGGGTTTGAGTCTGATAATTTCTTTACAGATTTTGGATACTAGTTCTTTATTTGATAAGACATTTGCAAATATCTTCTCCCATTCCATAGGCTGCCTTTAGTTTTGTTGACTGTCCCTTTGCTGTGCAAAAGCTTTTTATCTTAACAAAGTCCTAACAGTTCATTTTTGCTTCTGTTTCCCTTGCCTTTGGAGACATGTCTACCAAGAAGTTGCTGTGGCCAAGGTAAAAGATGCTGTTGCCTGTGTTCTCCAGGATTTTGGTAGGTTCCTATCTCACATTTGGTCTTTCATCCATTTTGAGTTTACTTTTGTATATGGTGTAAAAAAGTGGTCCAGTATCATTATTCTGCATGTGGCTGTCCAATTTTCCCAGCACCAATTTTTGAAGAGACTGTCTTTTTTCCGTTGGGTATTCTTTCCTGCTTTGTTGAAGATAAGTTGACCATAGAGTTGACGGTCCATTTCTGGGTTCTTTATTCTGTTTCACTCATCGATGTGTCTGTTTTTGTGCGAGTACCATACTGTTTTAATGGTTACAGCTTGAAGTCTGGAGCTCTGATGCCTCCAGTTGGTTTTCTTTTTCATCATTACTTTGGCTATTCAAGGTCTTTTCTGGTTACATACAAGTATTATAATTGTTTGTTCTAGGTTTGTGAAAAATGCTAATGGTATTTTGATAGATATGTCATTGAATGTGTAGACTGCTTTGGATAGCATAGAGATTTTAACATTATTTGTTCTTCCAATCCATGAGTATGAAATTTTTTTTCCATTTCTTTGTGTCATCCTCAATTTATTTCATAAGTATTATATATTTTTCAGAGTACAGATCCTCTTTGTCTTTGGTTAGGTTTATTGTTATCTATCTTACAGATTTTGATGTGATTATTTTTGGGATGTATTTCTTGGTTTCCCTTACTTTTTCTTCATTGTTATTGTGTAGAAATGCAACTGACTTCTGTGCATTGATTTTATATGCCGTGACTTTGCTGAATTCCTGTATGAGTTCTAGCAATTTTTGGTTGGAGTCTTTTGGGTTTTCCACAGAGTATCATGTCATCTCTAAAGAGTGAATGTTTGACTTCTTCTTTGCCAGTAAGGATGTCTTTTTTTTTTTTTTTTTTTTTTTTTTTTTTGTCTGATTGTTGAGGCAAGGACTTCCAGCACTATTTTGAACAACAGTGGTAATAGTGGACATCCCTGCCATATTCTTTTTTTTTTTTAAGATTTTATTTATTTATTTGACAGACAGAGATCACAAGTAGGCAGAGAGGCAGGCAGAGAGAGAGAGAGGAGGAAGCAGGCTCCCTGCAGAGCAGAGAGCCCGACATGGGGCTCGATCCTAGGACCCTGGGATCATGACCTGACCTGAAGGCAGAGGCCTTAACCCACTGAGCCACCCAGGTGCCCCTATCTCTGCCATATTCTGATCTTGGGGTAAAGATCTCAGTTTTTTCCCATTAAGAATGATAATTGCTGTAGGTCTTTCATATATGATTTATGTTATTAAGGTATGTTACCTCTATCCCTACACAGCAGAGGGTTTTTATTAAGAAAGTGTGCTGTATTTTGACAATTTTTTTTTCTGTATCTATTGAGCGGATCTTATGCTTCTTGTCCCTTCTTTTTTTTAATGTGGTGTATCACACTGATTGATTTGCACATGTTGAACCACCCTTACAACCCAGGACTAAATTCCACTTGGTCATGATGAATAATCCTTTTAATGTATTGCTGGATCCTATTAGCTATTATCTTGGTGAGAATCTTTGCATCCGTGTTCATCAGGGATATTGGTCTGTAATTCTTCTTTTTGGTGGGGTCTTTGTCTGGTTTGGGGATTGAGGTAATGCTGGTCTCTTAGAATGAATTTGGGTGTTTTCCTTCAATTTCTATTATTTTGGAATCGTTTCAGAAGAATAAGTATTTTTTAAATGCATGGTAGAATACACCTCTAAGCCATCCTGAACTGGACTCTTGTTTGCTGGGAGACGTTTAAACACTGATTTAATTTCTTTGTTGGTTATGAGTCTGTTCAGGTTTTCTCTGTCTTCCTGTTGCTGTTTTGGTAGTTTACATATTTCTAGGAATTTATCCATTTCTTCCAGATTTCCAATTTGGTGGCATATAATTCTCACAATATTCTCTTTTAATTTCTTCAGTGTTGGTTGAGCTCTCTCCTCTTTCATTCATGATTTTTTTATTTGGATCATTTCTCTTTTCTTTTTGATAAGTCTGGCTAGGGGTTTATCAATCTTATTAATTTCTTCAGGGGACCAACTCCTAGTTTGTTGATCTATTCCACTTTTTAAAACTTTTTATATCATTGATTTTTGCTCTAATCTTTATTATTTCCATTCTCCTGCTAGATTTATTTATTTAGTTAGTTAGTTACTTAGTTATTGCTATTCTCTTTCCAGCTCTTTCAGGTGTAATGTTAGCTTGTGTATTTGAGACTTTCTTGTTTCTTGAGGAAGGCCTGTATTGCTATATACTCCCCTTTGCTAAGACTACCTTTTCCATCTCAAATCTTCTCAATTGTCATGTTTTCATTTTCATTTTCTTCCACATGTTTTTACATATTTTTTATTTTATTATTATTTTTTTTAATTTCTTTTCAGTGTACCAGAATTCATTGATGTCTTTTATTTACTAGTTGAACCATGCATTCTTTATTAAGATGTTCTTTAACCTACATGTATTTGTGGATCATTCAATTTTTTTTCTTGTGATTGACTTCAAGTTTCATAGCATTATAGTCTGAAAATATGCATAGAATTATCTCAGTCTTTTTTTTTTTGTACTTATTGAGACCTGATTTGTGGCCTAGTATGTGATCTATTCTGGAGAATGTTCTTTGTGCACTCAGAAAGAATGTGTATTCTGCTGTCTTAGGATTAAATGACCTGAATATATCTTTTAAGTTCATCTGTGCCAGCGTGTCATTCAAAACTCTTCTTTCCATGTTGATCTTCTGCTTAGATGATATGTCCATTGCCATGAGTAGGTTGTTAATTCCCCCACTATTTTTATATTATTATCAATGTGTTACTTAATTTTGTTATTAATTTGTTTATATATTTGGCTGCTCCCAAGTTAAGGGTATAAATATTTACAATGGCTAGATCTTCCTGTTGGATAAATCCTTTTATTATGATATGCTGTCTTTCATCTCTTATTACAGTCTTTGCTTTAAAACACACTTTGTTTGATAGAAGGGTGACTACTCCAGCTTTCTTTTGCTGTCTATTAGCATGATAACTGGTTTTCCACCCCCTCACTTTCAATATGGAGGTCACATTGTGTCTCAAATGAGTCTCTTATATGCAGAGATCTTTTTCTTTAATCCATTCCTATATCCTATGTCTTTTGATTAGAACATTGAGTCCATTTACATTCAGAGTAATTATTGAAAGATATGAATTTAAGGCCATTGTATTACCTGCATAATAACTATTCCTGTAGATTGTCTATATTTCTTTCTAGACTTTGTTACTTTTGCTCTCCCTCTGCTCAAACGGTCCCCTTAATATTTCTTGTAGGGCTGGTTTAGTGCTCACAAATGCCTTTAGTTTTCAATTATCCTAGAAATTCTTTTTTTTTTCTTCCTTTTTTCAGAGCTACTGTATTACTGGATAAGGTATTCCTGACTGCATATTTTTCTCATTTAACACATTGAATATATCATGCTAGTCCTTTGTGGTCTATAAGGTGTCTGTGGACAGGTCTGCTGCCAGCCTTATGTGTATACACTAATAGGTTAAAGACTTCTTGTCCTGATCTGCATTCAGGAATTTCTCTTTATGTTTAAAATTTTCAAGCTTCACTATAATATGTTGAGGTATTGACCTGGTTTTGTTGGTTTCAAGGGGGTTTCTCTGTGTCTCCTGGATTTAAATGCCTGTTTCCTTCCCCATATTAGAGAAGTTCTCTACTATAATTTGTTCAAATAAACTTCCTATCCATTTCTCTAACTCCTCATTAATTGGGTTCACTATAATACAGATATTATCTCACTTTATGGAATTGCTGAGCTCTCTAAGTCTCCCCTCATGATCCAATAGTTTTCTTTCACTTTTTTTTTTTCAGGTTCATTATTTTCCATCACTGATGTGCTATTCTGATTCTTTCATCCTTATTTTTATGGTTCCACTTGGGACTACATCTTGATACTAGAATTTTTAATTTTGGCTTATCCAGATTATAGCATTTTTTTTAAATTCCTATACTAAGGGATTCTTTAGTGTCTTCAGTGTCTTTTTCTTTTTCTTTTCTTTTTTTTTAAATTTCTACTCTTTTTTTCAGTGTTCCAAGTTTCATTGTTTATGTGCCACACCCAGTGCTCCATCCAGTACATGCTCTCCTATTTAATACCTGCCACCAGACTTGCCCACTTCTCCACTCCCTCACCTCCAAAACCTTCCGTTTGTATTTCATAGTCCACAGTCTTTCATGCTTCATCTCCCACATGGATATATTCCTCTTCACTTTTCCTTTCCTTCTCCTAATATCCTCCATGTTATTCTTTCTGCTCCACAAGTAAGTGAAACCATATGATAATTGATTCTCTCTGCTTGATTTATTTCACTCAGCATAATCTCCTCCAGTCCTGTCCATGTTGACAGAAAAGTTGGGTATACATCCTTTCAGTTATGAGCATAATATTCCATTGCATATAAGGACCATATTTTCTATTGTAGCCATTGCTGTTATGAATATTGGGGTACAGATGGCCCTTTTCACTACATCTTTTCACTACATCTGTATCTTTGGGGTATAAACCCAGTAGTACAACTGCAGGCTCATAGGGTAGCTCTGTTTTTAATTTTTGAGGAATCTCCACACTGTTTCCAAAGTGGCTCCACCAACTTGCATTCCCCCCAACAGTGTAAGAGGGTTCCCCTTTCTCCACATCCTCTTTAACACCTGTTTTTTTACTGTCTAGTTATTTTTTTTTCCAATTCTAACTGGTGTAAGGTGGTATCTTAATGTGGTTTTGATTTGAATCTCTCTGATGACTAGTGATGGTGAACATTTTTCATGTGTCTGTTAGCCATTTGTATGTCTTCATTGGTGAAGTGTCTGTTCATGTCGTCTGCCCATTTTGTGATGTGATTATCTGTTTTGTGGGTGTTGAGTTTTCTGTTTTGTGGGTGTTGAGGAGTTCTTTATAGATCTTGGATATCAGCCGTTTGTCTGTACTGTCATTTGCAAATATCTTCTCCCATTCAGTGTATTGCCTCTTTGTTTTGTTGACTGTTTCCTTTCTTGTGCAGAAACTTTTGATCCTGATGAAGTCCCCAAAGTTCATTTTTTTATTTTGTTTCCTTTGTCTTTGGAGACATGTCTTGAAAGAAGTTGCTTTGGCCAGTGTTGAAGAAGTTACTGCCTATTTTCTCCTCTAGGATTTTGATGGATTCCTGCCTCACCTTGAGGTCTTTCATCCATTTTGAGTTTATCTTTGTGTATGGTATAAGAGAATGGTCAAATTTCATTTTTTTTATATATAGCTGCCCAATTTTCCCAGCACCATTTATTGAATAGACTGTCTTTTTTCCACTGTATATTTTTTCCTGTTTTGTCGAAGATTATTTTACCATAGAGTTGTGGGTGCACATCTGAGCTCTCTACTCTGTTCCACTGGTCTATGTGTCTCTTTTTGTGCCAGTACCATGCTGCATTGGTGATCACAGCTTTGTAGTAAAGCTTGAAATTGGGCAACGTGATGGCCCCAGTTTTGTTTTTCTTTTTCAACATTTCCTTAGCAATTCAGGGTCTTTTCTGGTTCCATACAAATTTTAGGATTGTTTGTTTCAGCTCCTTGAAAAATGCTCATCGAATTTTATATCAGGATGGCATTGAAAGTATCGATTGCTCTAGGCAGTATAGACATTTTAACAATGTTTATTCTTCCGATCCATGAGCATGGAATGGTCTTCCATCTTTTTGTGTCTTCTTCAATTTCATTCATGAGTGTTCTGTAGTTCCTTGAGTACAGATCCTTTACCTCTTCGATTAGGTTTATTCCCAGGTATTTCATGGTTCTTGGTGCTATAATGAATGGAGTCAATTCTTTCATTTCTCCTTCTATATTTTTATTGTCAGTGTATAAGAAAGCAACTGATTCTGTACATTGATTTTGTATCCTGTTACATTACTGAATTGCTGTATGAGTTATAGTAGTTTTGGGGGTGGAATCTTTTGGGTTTTCCATATAACATATCATGTCATCTGTGAAGAGAGTTTGATTTCTTCTTTGCCAATTTGAATACATTTTATTTCTTTTTGTTTTCTGATGGCTGTTGCTAAGACTTCTAGTATTATCTTGAACAACATTGGCAAGTGTGGGCATCCTTGTGTTCCTGATTTCAATGGGAAGGCTGTCAGCTTTTCTCCATTGAGAATGATATTTGCTGTTGGTTTTTCATAGATGGATTTTATGTCGTTGTGGAATGTTCTGTCTATCTTTATACTCTGAAGACTTTTAATCAGGAATGGTTGCTCTATTTTGTCAATGCTTTTTCTGCATCAATTGAAAGGACCATGTGGTTCTTCTCTCTTCTCTTATTGATTTGTTCTATCACATTGATTTGTGAAAGCTGAACCATGCTTACATACCAGGGATAAATCCCACCTTATCATGGTGGATAATCTTTTTAACATACTGTTGGATCCTATTAGCTAGGGTCTTGCTGAGAATCTTATCATGCATATTCATCAGGGATATTGGTCTGAAATTCTCCTTTTTGATGGGGTCGTTGCCTGGTTTGGGGATCAAGGTAATGCTGGCTTCATAGAAAGAGTCTGGAAGTTTTTCCTTCTGTTTCTATTTTTTTGCCCTTCAGTTTTGGGACAATATGTATTATTTCTTCTTTGAATGTTTGGTAGAATTCCCCAGAGGATATCTCAGGTCATGGACTCTTGTTTTCTGGGAGGTTTTGATCACTGCTTGAATCTCATTACTAGATATTGGTCTATTAAGGTTGTCAATTTCTTCCAGTTTCAGTCTTGGAAGTTTATTGGTTTCTAAGAATGCATCCATTTCCTCCAGTTTGCTTAACTTACTGGCATATAGCTGTGGATAATAATTTCTGATGATTGTTTCTGTTTCCTTGGTGTTTGTCATGATCTCTCCCCTTTCATTCGTAATTTTATTAATTTGGGTCCTCTCTCTTTCCTTTTGCATTAGTTTGGCCAGTGGTTTATTGATCTTATTAATTAGTTCAAAGAACGAGCTTCTAGCTTCAATGATGTGTTCTACTGTATCTCAAGTTTCTAAGTCATCAATCTCTGCTCTAATCTTGATTATTTCCCTTCTTGTACACGGGGTTGGCTCAATTTGTTGTTGACTTCCCAGTTCCTTAAGGTGTAAAGAGAGTTGTTGTATTCAGGATTTTTCAATTTTTTTGAGGGAGGCTTGAATGGCTATGTATTTCCCCTTTAGGACCACCTTTGCCATACCCCATAGTTTTTTTTTCACTGATGTGTCTTCATTCTCATTGGTTTCTATGAATTGTTAAGTTTTTTGATTTCCCGGTTGTTCTAAACATTCTTGAACAGGATGGTCTTTAGCTTCCAAGTGTTTGAATTCCTTCCAAATTTTTTCTTGTGGTTGAGTTCCAGTTTCAAAGCATTGTGGTCTGAGAATGTGCAGGGAATAAATCTCAGTCTTTTGCTATCAGTTGAGCCCTGATTTGTGACCCAGTATGTGATCTATTCTGGAAAAAAAAAATCTATTTGTGCTTGAGAGGAATGAGTATTCTCTTGTTTCAGGGTGGAATGTTCTGTGTTTATCTATGAGGTCCATCTGGTCCTATGTGTCATTCAATGCTCTTGTTTCTTTGTTTATTTTCTGTTTAGATGGTCTGTCTATTGCTGAGAGTGTCATGTTAAGATTTCCTACAATTAATGTATTCATATCAATATGACTCTTTATTTTGTTAAATAGTTGGCTTATATAAATTGGCTGCTCCCATGTTGGCAGTATAAATATTTATAATTGTTAGATCTTCTTGTTAGATAGACACTTTCAGCATGATGCACCATCCTTCTGTATCTCTTACTACAGTCTTTACCTTAAAATCTAATTCATATTTTATTAGAATCACTACCCCAGCTTACTTTTGAGTTCTGTTAGCATGAAAGATGCTTCTCCATCCCTTCACTTTCAGTCTGAATGTATCTTTAGGTTCAATGTGTGTTCTTGAAGACAGCGTACAGACTGGTCCTGTCATTTTATCCAGTCTGCAACCCTGTGCCATTTTATAAGGCAATTTAGGATATTCACATTGAGAGTGATTATTAAAGGGTAAGTTTTTATTGATATCATGTTGCCTGAGAAGACCTTTTTTCTGTAGATTGTGAATTTCTGTTCTATGTTACTCTCAGGTTCTTTCTTCTTTTATAGAACCCCCCTTAATATTTCTTGTAGTGCTGGCTGGGTGGTCACATACTTTTTTAAATGTTGCCAGTCTTGGAACCTCTTTATTTCTCCATCCATTCTGAATGTCATCTTTGCTGTATTTTTGGACGCATTTTATTCTCATTTAGTGCCCTGAATATGTCTTGCCTGACCTTTATGGCTTGCCAGGTTTCTGTGGACAGGTCTGACGTTATTCTGATGATCTTTCCTCTGTATGTAAGGAGTTTCTTCCCCCTACCTGCCCTCAAGCCCTACTCTCTGAATTTACGACTGTGGATTTCACAATTAACTGTCTGGATGTCATTGTAGACTCGTTGATCTTGGGTTTGGGGTCCTCTCTGTCTCTAGGACATGAACACTTGTCCCATTTTCCAGATTAGGGCAATTTTCAACCAGAATTTGTTTAACTATATATCTTCTAGTCATTTCTCTTTCTCCACCCCTTCAGGGATCCCAATAATTCTAATGTTGGAATGTTTCATGATATCATTTATTTCCCTAATTCTGTTTTCATGGCTTCTAAGCTGTTTGTTCCAGGCCTCCTCCTGATTCTTTTCTCTATCAGTTTTTCCTCTAGATCACTAATTCTATCTTCTGCCTCAGTTACCCTAACTGTTAGAGTATTTATATTAGATTGGATCTCATTGATAGCATTTTTTTTTTCACTTCTGTTAGGTTGGCTTTCACTTCAACCCTTAGAGATTCTATGTTATCACTAATAGTTTTTCCAACCTAGACATTGCCTGGATAATTGTTATCCTGAATTCTCTTTCTGACATACTCTTTATGTCTATATCTAATAGTTCTGTGGGAGAGAGCACAGTCTCTGAATTTTTCCTCTGTTGGGTGTTCCTCCTGCTAGTCATTTTGGTGAACGATGTTTGAGGGGATGTATAGCTGAATATATCAACCATGATCCAGTCAAGGTGCACCTTGGAAAGTTTCAGAGCAATCAAAAGTCACTACCAAGAAGAAAGGAAAAAAGGAAAAAAAGAAATAGAAAAGGAGAAAAAAAAAACGAGAAAAAAAACCCACCCAAATGAACCCCAAAGGTAAGATTGATAAGGTACAAAAACAAAAATGAACAAACAAAAAGACTGACAAAATTAAAAGTCAAGAAGTAAATGGGACGCCTGGGTGGCTCAGTTGGTTGGACGACTGCCTTCGGCTCAGGTCATGATCCCGGAGTCCCGGGATCGAGTCCCGCATCGGGCTCCCAGCTCCATGGGGAGTCTGCTTCGCTCTCTGACCTTCTCCGCTCTCTGGCCTTCTCCTCGCTCATGCTCTCTCTCACTGTCTCTCTCTCAAATAAATAAATAAAATCTTAAAAAAAAAAAGAAGTAAAAAAAAAAAGGAAAGAAAAAAAAAAAAAAAGAAAAACCCAGCCAAAATTAATTCCAAGGATAAGATTTATACAGTACAAAACAAATACACAGGAGCACTGGTAGAATAAGAAGGAAGGTGGTTATAAACACTTGATGTGGGTGAGAAAGTTTATTTCATTTTTTCCTGGGAGTATCTTTGTTATTTCTGTTAAAAGACTCAACTTTCCAGAGATGTAGGGAAAATAAAATTGGTTCATATATAGGGGTAATATTGAATAGGGAAAAGGGATTACTTTGAAGCTTATATCTATATGTATATTAAAAAATTAAACACAGTTATATGTATGAAAAAAGTTCAAGTTTGAAAGTTATTATGGAATATGTATTAAACATCTGGTTGTAACAGTAAGGGGGTTAAAAAATAAAAGAACAAGAACATGAGAACAAATTAAAAAAAAATAAAGGAAAGTTGTATCTATGAAATATACAGGTATTGGGGCAATAGCAGGGGTTTAATATATATATATTTTCCCCTAATGTTGTGGTTTTCCAGTTTTATGGGGACCCTGTGGTTATTGTCCTCTTGTTCTTTTGGCTTGTCTTCTGGGGTTGGGACCTACTGGCTTGTTTTTCAGTCAGTCTTGCTTGGACTGAGGTGCCCTGACCCCCTATCAATGGGTTAGGGTCTGTGGCAACTGATTTTTCAGGCTTTTTGTTCTCTGGAGGTTTTTTCCTTTGGTGTCTTTTTTGGCTTTTCAGAGGGTTAGTGCAAAGTAAACTGTCAGCACCCAATCCTCCACTTCAGAGAGAAACCTCAGTCAATCTCCCTCTGGATGGTCCAGAACACACAGACTCCCTTTCTGCAAACTCTGTTGAACATTACAACCTCCCACAGGCAGTGTGCACTTCCAGCCACAGTCTCAGTGGTCATCTGAGGCCTCTGCTTGCCTCTGCACCCCCATGTCACTAAAATTGTGAGCAATATTGGTCTCAATGAACCCAAACCCAGTGGCTGCCATTGCAAGGACTGCTGTCTGGAGATCACACCCATGCCAGATGCCTTCAGACTCCATGGCTTTTATGCAGGTTGTGGAATGCTGGAGGTCCAGGGACCTCTGGCAGGAGCCTGCCCCAGGCTCTGTCAGGCACAGGCAGGGGTGCATGGAGCCCCAGTGGTGGTGCAAACAACAGAAAGCCATAAGCTCAGGGACCACCAACTGGATCCCCCATTGAGCTCTCTCTGACATGGGCAGGCACCAGCTGTGACTGCCTTTGGACTGTGGGCTTAGTTCCATGTTTTAGGCCGCCCAATTCCAGCAACTGCCCCTTAAGACTCTTTGTTCTTTTTCTGTGCTTTTAACCAGACTTCAACTTAATGCTGGTCCCCAACTACAGAACACTTTTTTATTGGGGTATTACTTTGTAATGGGTCACTTCTGGTGGCCCCCTCCCCCTTCTGTTTATCCTCCGATATCAGTCTGAGCATTCCTACTCTGTTTTACTTCTCCACAGATGATCTCTTGCTCAGGTAGATATCCAGAAGTGTATAATCTTACATCTCAGGCTGATTTCATTTGTGCTCAGAGTATTGTGGTAGATTTTTAGCTCAATTCAGGGGACTGTTTGAAACATGGTCTCCTAGATCTCTGCCATTTTGTCCCCCTCCTCCTCCTCCTCCTTCTTCTTTTTTTTTTTTTTTCTTTTAAGATTTTACTTATTTATTTGACAGACAAAGAGTGAGCACTAGAAGGGGGAGAGCAGACAGAGTGAGAGGGAGAAGCAGGCTTCTCATTGAGTGGGGAGCCTGATGCAGGGCTCTTTCCCAAGACCGTGAGATCATGACCTGAGCCAAAGGTAGATGTCCACTGACTGAGTCACCCAGACGTCCCTCCAATGCCTTTTTTAAGCCCAGCTGTATCTTTATAATTGTTGTTTTAAATTCTAGTTTTACTTCTATCTGTATTGATTAAATCCCTGGGAATGAGTACTACCTTTGGTTTTTTCTTTTAGTGTGAACTTCTCCATTTTGTCATCTTGTCCAGAAAAATAAAAGAAGGAAGAGAAAAAAACAACAGTGACAGCAGAAAGGAAATAATAAAATAAATAAAATAAAATAAAACTAGATTCTGGGTGTGTTCTTGTCTGCTTGTTAAAAGAAACTAGATCCCAAAATAAGAATTTCTTTATTGCTATATAAATAGCTTAACTATATATATAGTTAAATATATAAAAATATTATATATTTATATATAATATTTATCATATAATTTAAATATTATATATATACTTCCATATATATGATAAAATAAAATGAAAGGAAACAATAAATAAATATATATTATATATAAAAATAAAAATTAAAAATGAATAAAAAATAATTGAAAAGGGAATGAGTGACCCTGGTGTTGGTTATTAAGGAGACCACATATTGCATGGAACACTTGGTGTTATATGTAAACAATGAATCTTGGAACATTACATCAAAAACTAATTATGTACTGTTCGGTGACTAACATAACATAATAAAAAATAAAAATAAATAAAACAAGAGTTTATGGGGAAATAATTGAAAAAAAATAACAACAGATAATGTTAAATGTCTAAAGAGTAAAAATATAAGGAATGTTATATACTGTTTCCCCCAAAAAACTGAAGCTTTGCAGCCCTCTGTGATCAGTAAACATGGTGGAAGTGAGTTGTTTCTGCTGGTCTTCTCATGGGGGTGGGGGGCTGTTGCACTGATTCTCAGGTGGACTTGCCCTAGTGCAGCTGCACCTCCCATGCCAGAGGCAGGACTCAGTGTCAGCAGCTCTGGATTCTACCTTGTGGTGCTGTTTTGCTCCCTGAAGGTTTTTAGCACCAATGGCAGGATGAATATGGATGTGCCCCAGTCTCTAGCCCAGTAACTGAAAATTCACCCCCCCACTCTTCAGGGATCCCTCACAACAGAGGAATCAATCACTCTTGTCTCCTCTGTTTCTTTCAGAATTCTGTGTTCCCCTGGCCTGTGATTGATAATTTTTATATCAGGCACACAACTGAGTTTCAGAACTGCAAATTTTACAGATTCCTGTGGACCCATGCTCTTTCTCCTGGGGAAAGAGTGATGGTTCTTGCCACACTTCTGCTTTTTGATGGACTCCTGCCAAAAAAGCAGTGACATGACCATGCAACAGTTCACAGTTTATGTCAGCACTGAGCAGAAAGCCTGCACCTAGAATCTCTGTTTTCAGCCAGCTTCCTCACTCCTATGCTAGGATCTCTGCTGCATTCAGGCACCACCCATTCTTCCTGTGACCCCTGGGATCCTGAGACCACACTGTCACACCTGGGATTATGCCCACTTTACCACCTGAGTACTTTTAAGCCAGGGACATTCCCCACTGTAGCAGAGCTCTTATAGTTCTGATTTTGCATTACTCTACTTATAACAATTTGCAATAGCCTCCTTAAGCAGGCTTCCTCCCGTCCACCAGATCCTTAGTTATATCACAATGTATTCATGTCTCCACACCTCCTACCTTCCAAATGGTGGTTACTTTTCTACTTGTACACATGCATCATTTCTTTTCTCAGATCTCTGATTTTGCAGGTGTTCAGAATGATTGAAAACTATCTAGGTGTATTCAAGGGACCAGACAAACTTAGGATTCCCCTACTCTGTCATCTTACCTTCTCTAGGATGAAGCATTTTTAAGGTATTTGCAGCCTAGATGGCTCATTGAGGCTATGATTCCTTTCAAAAATGGATGAGGGAATTTTGCCTCACTCTATCTGTTTCTTTTTCTGTAAAATGAAAAATAACAATGACTCTCTGACTCTTCTTTACAAAGGATTTTTTAAATTTTGTCTTTTTAAAATTTTATTTATTTATTTGACAGAGAGAGAGAGAGAGAGAAAGAGAGTGCAAGCAGGGGAGCAGGAGAGGGAGAAGCAGATGCCCCATTGAGCAGGGAGCCTGAGGTAAGGCTCAGTCCCAGGACCCTGGGATCATGACCTGAGCCAAAGGCAGACACTCAACTGACTGATCCACCCAGGCAAAGCTGTAAATTTTATTTTTATGATAAGGATTAAAGATGATAATGAAATCATGAAAATAAACCTCTAATTTTTTCCACATCAAAAAATGTACAGAAATTAGAGATTTATTTATGTGTGTATAATGTATTTATATATTTATTCATAAATATTATTTGAGAGAAAGAGCACTGCAGGGGGAGAGATAGAGGGAGCAGGAGACACAGACTCCCTGCTGACAAGAAGCCCAAGCAGGGCTCAACCCCAGAATTATGAGGTCATGACCTCTATTGAAGACAGACACTTAACCAACTGAGACATGCAGGTGCGCCAGAAATTAGTTTTAAAGATAGGAATTGATCAAAAGATTGTCATAGCTCAAGAGGAATTTAAGATTTCTGGTTTCTCCTTTCTATTTTTTTTAAAAGTGGTAATGTGTTCTTAGAAAAGGTCCTGAGCTATTTGTCATGGTCCCATGTACTCTTCACCTAATGACTAAGGTGAAATAAAGAGGGAGATGGAAAAGAGAGAGAAAGTCAAGTTATATATTTTGGGTGTGACTAGGGCACGTTAATGAACTTAAAAATTTTTTAAGCATACTTGTAAAAAGGTGGTATGGTTTAGTAGTTAATAACATGAGCTCTGGTATCAGCCAATCCTGGGTTTGATTCTCTGCACTGAGACAATGAACAAGATTATTTAAATCTCTTTCTGGCACACAGTAGCATTCAGTGAAGTGTAACATCTTCTAAAGTCTGTTTCTCACCTTCACCATTTATGGCACACTAAATACCCACCAAATATCAAGCCAAAGGTATTTGTAGATATAAACTAAATGCCAACAAGCCATTGAAAAAGAGTTTCCAGGCAGAAGCAGTAAGTCAAATATAACACAAAATTGGAATAACAAAAACTGGGTGAAATATACCGCAATTGTCTCCAAATGACAGGATTGAGAGAGAAAGAGAGAGAGAGGAAGTGCTCAGGCAGTAAAAATCAATGACCAGCACAAGGATCTCCTAATTTGCTTTTATATGGCTTTGATCTTCTAGGTCCTTATGCATGACCAGGTTTCCTGTTGTTATTAGAAGCACCGGAATACCTTCAGTTAAGTCTCTTAAGATACTCTTTTTCTTCTTAACAATCTCAAATGGAAATTACAACAATATCTCACAAGAAAGCTAGTTCCCATCAGGTATCTAGCACCTGGTGGTTTGAGTCAAAAAAGCTTCAGATAAAGCTAAATTTTTGAGCTTTGCTCTTCACTATAATTCCCTCAGCTCATCAAAGCCACATCAGACTAGTATTCAAGTAACAAGCTGTAAGTATAGCAGTCTCTTTGACTTTTCTAAAACTCAAAATATCATTGGTGTGGATCAGCACTCCTTGTAATCAGTTACTTTTTTGCTTTGGCCCTTTTTTTGCTCTGAATCAGTTCTGCTGACCAAGGTCTCTTGATACTGCCCAGCAGGTTGTGCACTTTACAACTCCAGGGGACCCCATTCACATAGACATTAATGTGAATATCAACTCCTTGGAGTTGTGCAATATGCCTGGCATTCCTGCTTATATTTATAGAGTCTACCTTTGGGATTGAGATACTGTTGCAAGTTTAAATTTGACCTTTAATTTCTTAGTAGTATTTTTTAAATGATATCTGTATGTAGAGTTAGATCTTAACACCAATTATTAGTTTCAAATGATAAGGTAAAGCAAGACTTGTGGCTAGCATTTTACTTTAATTTCCTCTTTAGACAGTAATTAGATACTTTTTAAAAATATATATCAACTTGACAGTTGAAACGGGAACACAGTAGGGAAGATGTTGACACACAGAGGTTTTTGAATATGCACTATCCTGGTGGAACATTTTCAGCATATTTGGGCTTGTTTTTAGTTTGTTCTCAGAAACTGTTTAATAAACCTATGATTTGAATTGGACTGGCCTAAAGAGAATACTTGTTTGAAGCATTCCTCTCTGTGGAAATGTCTTTTAAGAATCTCCCTTCTAGGGGTGCCTTAATGGCTCAGTGGCTTAAGCCTGTGCCTTTGACTCAGGTCATTATCTCAGGGTCCTAGGATCAAGTCCCACATTGGGCTCTCTGCTCAGCAGGGAGTCTGCTTCTCTGTCTGCCCCCTCCCCTGCTTGTGTTCTCTCTCTCTGACAAATAAATAAATAAAATCTTTAAAAAAATAAAGTTTCAATCAGAGTCAGTGTCATATTGTTGTTAAGCACACCAACTCTAGAGTCAGGTCACTCAATTTCAAACCCATGTAAGGTTATACCTATGTATAACATTGGAAACTTTACTTAAACTATCCGTGTTTCAGTTTTCTTGACTATAAAGTGGAAATCACAAAAGTAATTATCTCACGAGGTTGTTGTGAGGGATAGGTTACATAATCCATCTAAAGTACTAAGCTCAGTGTCTGGTTAGTAGCTTTCAATAAAGATAGCTACTTTTATTATTAGTAGTAGTAGTATATTACTATTATTATAGCATTAACAATAATTAGGAAACAACATAGTAGAGAAATTAAGAGCATGAGTGCTAGAGCCAGAATGTTTTTGAATTCTAGATCTACCATTTACCACTATGTGATACTGGAAAAGTAAAATACCTCTTTGTATTTGTTTCCATCTTATCTAGTCATCACAAGAACTAGATGGATTGATGCATTGAAAGTGCTTTATAGAATGTTTTGCCCATGAAATGCCCTTGCTAATTGTTAGCTATTATTATTATAGGTTATATGAATGTGTCCTTCCATGGTGGATTCAATTTCCTCCAAAAAAAATATGTCCATGACCCCCCATACTTGCACAGTTGACCTTATTTGGAATTAGGGTCCTTGCAAATGTAATTAAGATAAGAATTTAAAAATAGGAACTAGAGCGTATCATGCTTAGCGAAATAAGTCAAGCAGAGAAAGACAACTATCATATGGTCTCCCTGATATGAGGAAGTGGTGATGCAACATGAGGGCTTAAGTGGGTAGGAGAAGAATCAATGAAACAAGATGGGATTGGGAGGGAGACAAACCATAAGTGACTCTTAATCTCACAAAACAAACTGAGGGTTGCTGGGGGAAGGGGGTTTGGGAGAAGGGGGTGGGATTATGGACATTGGGGAGTGTATGTGCTTTGGTGAGTGCTGTGAAGTGTGTAAACCTGGTGATTCACAGACCTGTACCCCTGGGGATAAAAACATATGTTTATAAAAAATTAAAAATTAAAAAAAAATAAAATAAGAACATCCTGTATTTGTAGTAGGCCATAAATCCAATAACTAGTGCTCTTATAAGAGAATGGAGAAGAAGATTTGTGATTCAAAGACACAAGAGAGAACTACACATGAAGAAAGAGGTAAGGATTGCAATTATATATACTACCACAAGCCAAGAAAACCCAGGAACTAGCAGAAGCTGGAAAAGGCAAGGAAAGATTATGTCTTGGAGCCCTTAGAGGAGCTACAGTACTACTGACACCCTGATTTCTGACTTCTGGCCTCTGTAAGTGTGAGAAAAAAAAAATTCTGCTCCTTAAAGCCACTAAGTTTGTGGAAATTTGTTGTGACCTCTCCAGGAAAATAATAGACCTCCTATTATTTCAATTTCCTACTCTTAGCACATGAAAAAACATTCAACCTCATTAGCCATCAGGGAAATAGAAATCAAAACCACAATGAGATACTACCTTACACCAATTAGAATGGAAAAAAAATAACAAACAGGAAACAACAAATGTTAGCAAGGATATGGAGAAAGGGAAATAATCTTGCACTGCTGGTGAGAATGCAAGCTGGTACAGCCAATCTTGAAAACAGTATGGAGGTTCCTCAAGGTGTTAAAAATAGAGCTATCCTATGACCCAGCAGTTGCACTACTGGGTATAAATCCCAAATATACAGATGTAGTGAAAAGAAGGGGGATATGCACCACAATGTTTGTAGCAGCAATTTCCACAATAGCCAAACTATGGAAGAAGCTGAGATGCACTTCAACAGATAAATAGATAAAGAAGATTCATATACACAATGGAATATTACTCAGCCATTAGAAAGGATTAATACTTACCATTTGTATCAACATGGATGGGACTGGATGGGATTATCTAGGTGAAATATCTCAGTCAGAGAAAGACCATTATTATATAGTTTCACTTACATATAGAACATAAAGAACAGCATGGAGGACCACAGTGGAAAGGAAGGAAAACCAAAGGGGGAGAAGTCAGAGAGGGAGACAAACCTGAGAGACTATGTACTCCAGGAAACAACCTGAGGGTTACAGAAGGGAGGGTGGTGGGGAGATTGGGTAGCCAGGTGATGGGTATTAATAGGTAGCATGCATTATGATGAACACTGAGTGTTATATGTGACTAATGAATGATTGAACACTACATCAAAAACTAATGATACATTGGCTAACTGAGCATAATAAAAAATAAATTAAAAAAGAAACATTTCCTTCTATTTTGAGAAATCTACCTTTAAATCGTAGAAAAAACATAAACATTTTAATAGCATTTTGCAGTTTTCGAGGCTACTTTTTAAATACATTTTATATACCTCCTGTTGTGGATATTTGGAAGATTGTTTTGTTTTATGCAAATGTGTTTAAAGATTTTGATTCACCTATTCACAAATATTTAATGTATTTAAGAAACAGGTCCAAAGTCCTCAGAAAATGGCAAAGCAAGAGGACCCTAAACTCACTTCATTCCATGGGCACAACTAGATAAAACTCACATCAGTGCAAATAACCCAGAAAATAGCCCGAAGGCTGGCAGAGCAAATTTTACAACTCAATGTACAGAAGAGGTCACATAGAAGAGTTTAGGAAGGGCAGACACTGGAGAGATAATCCCTATGGTTCTGGCTGCCAGATGGAGGCCGCCAGAGGTAGGGAATCACAGGCATGGAGATAGGTGAGAAACAATCACATCGGGTAGGCTGCATGGGAAAAAGAATCCCCATAGCATTTTGCATTGAAAATCAGAAGGGTTGAATTTATAAGTTCTTACAAACAACAGGACTTAAAGCCCAGAATTTTAAAAATCAGTGAGCTCAGCTCTGGGAAAGCTCGGGGCAATAGGAAGCTGAGTCCCTGCCCTTTGAGAGACAGCACAACAAACAGCCCACAGAGATATAGTTTAGAAGCAGCAGTTCAAAAAACACCTGGGACATGTGGGAGGGGGAATTAGTTACTAATCTCAGGGTTCTCTGAGGGGCTTTTCCAAGAACAAAGGAGCTGACAGCTGCCATTTCCATCATACTAAACTTGCTATACCATACCCTGTCCCCTCCAACTGAACCTGCCTCAGTCACCATGCTGTGGGTTCCTTCCCCCAGAAGACAGGGTCAAATCTTGGCAAAATGTATCTCCCAACCTCATATGGAGGACACACACACACATTATCAAAATTGTACCCTTCCAACTCTCACATGATTCCTGATGCAGCCCAGCCAGTCTCAGACCCCATAGTGGCTATGCATCCCCTGTAGGAGTGGGCCTGTTCTCAAAGCTTATGGCACCACACTCCTACCCATTCAGGCTTTGCAGAGAAGATCAGGATGAAACAGTCTTGGTCACAGCTGTGTGTCCCCTGTAAAAGAGATCTGGTGCCACTTTATTAAAAGTGCATTCCCCAATCACTGCTTTCAAGAGCAAGAAACATAGATGACTTTCCTAAGACACAGAAAGAAACACAGAGAGTTAGTCAAAATGAAGAGACAGAGTAATATGTCTCAAATGAAAGGACAAGAATATACCACAACAAAGGACCTAGGAAAAACAAAAATATATAATATGCCTGATAAAGAGTTTAAAGTAATCATCATAAACATACTCACTGGACTTGAGAAAACAGTAGAGGACATGAGTGAGACTCTTAACACAGAAATAATAAAGAAAAAATCAGAGATGAACAGAGTAATTGAAATTAGAAATACACTTGATGGAATAAATAGAAGGGTAGAGGAAGCAAAGAGACAAATTAATGTTCTGGAATGGAAAGTAATAAAGCTGAACAAGTAAGAAGAAAAAGAATTATGCAAAATGAGAATAGACTTAGGGAATTCAGTGACTTCATTAAGCATAATCACATTTACATTATAGGAATGCCAGAAGAAGATAAAAAAGAAAAGGGGGAAGAAAATTTATTTGAAGAAATAATAGCAGAAAACTTCTCTAATCTGGGGAGAAAATAGATCCAGTAGGCACAGAGTGCCTCAAAAATCAACACAAGGAGGTCCATACCCAGATATATAGTAATTAAAATGGCAAAAATTTCTGATGAAAAATTTAAAAAACAGCAAGAGAAAAGAAGACAGTTCCATACAAAAGAAACACCATAATGCTTTCAGATTTTTTAGCAAAAAATGTGCAGTCCAGAAGGCAGTGAAATGATACATTCAAAGTGCTGAAAAGGAAAAATCTGCAGCCAAAAATACTATATCCAGCAAGGTTATCATTCAGAATAGAAGAAGAGATAAATTTTGTCAGACAAATAAAAACTCAAAATGGTCATGACTACTAAACCAGCCCAAAAAGAAATGTTAAAGGAAACTCTTTGGGTGGAAAAGAAACACCATAAGAGTATGAAAAGTAAAACAAAAAACAAACAAGCAAACAAAAAACAACCCAAAAAACCCACAACAAAGCAGTAAAAATAAATATATCTGTACAAATCAGTCAAGGGACTCACAGAATAAAATGATGCAAAATATGACAGCATATTCCTAAAACATGGGAAGGAGAAGAGTAAAGAATGGGTTCAAGCTTAAGAAATCATCAACTTCATATAGACTGCTATATGCAGAAGGTGTTTCATACAAACCTAATGGTAACCACAAATCAAAAACCAAAAATAGATATGCAAAGAATAAAGAGAAAGGAATCCAGTGATACCACCAAAAAAAGCCCAAAAAGTCATGAAAGAGAACAAGAGAAAAAGGGATCAGAGAAAAACAACAAAATAAGGAATAAAATAGAAATAAATACACATTTATCAATAATAAACATGAATGTAAATGGACAAAATACTCCTATCAAAATATGTAGGTTGATAAAGCAGATAAAAACACAAAACCCATCTAATGTTTCCTATAGGAGACTCATTTCAGACATAAAAACCTGCAGATTGAAAGCTAGAGGATAGATAGCCATGTATCATATGAAAGGATGTTAAAAGAAAACTGGGATAGTAAAACTTAAATCAGAAAAAATTGAATTTAAAACAAAGAATGTAACAAGAAACAAAGAAGGATGTTATATAATATAATAATAAGGGGGGCAATCCAATAAGAAGATATAACAATTGTAAATATTTATTTATCCATCATGGGAACATTCACATAAAACAGTTAACAAACATGAAGTAACTAATTGATAACAATGCAATAACAGTAGGGGATTCTAACACTCCATTTACATCAATGGACAGATCATCCAAAGAGAAAATCATCAAGGAAACAATGGCTTTGAATGATACCCTAAACCAGATGGATTTAAGAGATATATTCAGAGCATTCCTTCCTAAAACAACAGAATACACATTCTCCTCAAATTCTTATGGAACATTCTCCAGAATACATCACGCATTAGGCCACAAAACAATTCTAAACAAATTAAAAAAGATCAAAGTTATACCATGCATCTTTTTTTTTCTCTTTAAAGATTTTATTTATTTATCTGACAGGCAGAGATCACAAGTAGGCAGAGAGGCAGGAGTGGGGGTGAGGATGGTTGGAAACAGGCTCTCCCCTGAGCAAAGAGTCTGATGCAGGGCTTGATCCCAGGACCCTGGGATCATGACCTGAGCCAAAGGCAGAGGCTTTAACCCACTGAGCCACCCAGGTGCCCCCCATGCATTTTTTCTACCCGCAATATTATGAAACTAGAAATCAACCACAAGCAAAAATATAGAAAGAACACATATACATGGAGATTAAATAACATGGTACCAAACAATGAATCGATAATCCAAGAAATCAAAGGAGAACTAAAAAAAAAAATTACATGGCAGAAATTAAAATGAAAATACAACAGTTCAAACATTTGGGATGTAGCAAAAGCAGTTCTAACAGGAAAGTTCATAGCAATACAGGCTTACCTGAAGGAAAAAGGACAATTTCAAATAAAAATCCTAACTTTATAATTAAAGGAGCTAGAACAAGAAAGTAAAAGCCAAAACCACCAGGAGGAAAAATAATAATAAAGATTAGAGCAGAAATAAATGATATACAGAAACTAAAACAAACAAAACAGATCAATGAAACCAGGAGCTAGTTCTTTGAAAAGATCAGCACAATTGATAAACCTCTAGCTAGTCTCATAAAGAGAGAGAGAGAGGACTTGAATAAGCAATATCAAAAGTGAAAAAGGAGAAATAACAACCAACACTGTAGAAATACAAATTGTATGAGAATATTATGAAAAATCATATGCCAGAAAATTGGACAACCCAGAAGGAATGGATAAATTCCTAGAAATATGTAACTCACCAGAATTGAAACAGGAAGAATTACAAAATTTGATCAGGCTGGAAAACCAGACAAAGACACCATAAAAAAAAAGAAACAAAGGTCAATGTCTCTGATAAACATAGATGCAAAAATTCTCAACAAAACACTAGCAAATTGAATCCAACAATATATTAAAATAATCGTGCACCACTACCAAGTAGGGTATTTTCCCCAGGATGCAAGGGACTAGACATACTAGCCACAGATATTAGATAGCAAAATAATAAATTTAATAAATAAATAAATGCCTCTGAATCAGTAAGGAAGAAATAATATTTTCATTATTTATGCATGGCATGATACTGCATATAAAAAAATCCTAAAGATGCCACCAAAAAACTACCAGAACTGATAAATCAATTCAGTAAAGTCACAAAATACAAAATCAATGTACAAAAGTCTATTGAATTTCTATACACCAATAATGAAACATCTAAAATGCAATTCCTTTTAATATGCCAGCAACATTTTTCACAGTACTAGAACAAATAATCTTAAAATTTATATGGAACCACAAGAGATCCTCAAGAGCCAAAGAGATCCTGAAAAACCCTGATATGAGGAAGTGGTGATGCAACATGGGGGCTTAAGTGGATAGAAGAAGAATCAATGAAACAAGATGGAATTGGGAGGGAAACAAACCATAAGTGACTCTTAATCTCACAAAACAAACTGAGGGTTGCTGGGGGGAGGGGGGTTGGGAGAAGGGGGTGGGATTATGGACATTGAGGAGGGTATGTGCTTTGGTGAATGCTGTGAAGTGTGTAAACCTGGTGATTCACAGACCTGTACCCCTGGGGATAAAAATATATGTTTATAAAAAATAAAAAAATAAAAATATAAACATATAAATATTTAAAAAAAGAAAGACAAAACTGGAAGTACCACAATTCCTGACTTCAGGTTATATTATAAACTGTAATAATCAAAACAGACTGATAACTGACACAAACATAGACACATAGATCAATAAAACAGAATAGAAAACCCAGGAATAAACCCATGATTATATGACCAATTATTCTTTCACAAAGTAGGAAATAAAATGAAAGGGGAAGAAGAGAATCTGTTCATCAGGTGGTACAGGGAAAACTGGACAGCTACAATGCAGAAAAACAAAAATGGCTCACTTTCTTACACCACACACAAAAATAAACTCAATATGAATTAAAGACTTAAATGTGAGGCCTGAAACAATAAAAATCCTAGAAGTAAGCACAGACAATAATTTTTCTGACACCAGCTGTAGCAACATTTTTTTATACGTCTCCTGAGGCAAAATAAATAAAAGCAAACATTAACTATTGGGACTACATCAAAGTAAAAAGCTTCTGCATAGCAAAGAAAACAGTCAATAAAACTAAAAAGCAACCTACGGAAAGGGAGAAATTATTTGCAAATGGTATATCTGATAAAGGGTTAGTATGCAAAATATATAATGGACTGATACAACTCAACATCAAAAAATCCAAATAACCCAATTAAAAATGGGGAATAGAGATGAACAGACATTTTTTCAAAGAAGATATCCAGACGACCGACAGACATATCAAAAGGTGTTCATCACTCATGATCAGAAAAATAAAAAATCAAAATTACAATGAGATATCTCATGCCTGTCAGAACAGCTAAAATCAGAAACACAAGAAACAGTGACTTCTGGTGACAACATGGAGAAAGTTGAACCCTCGCCCACTCTTGGTGGGAATGCAAACTGGTATAGCCACTGTGGAAAACAGTTTGGAGGTTTCTTACAAAGTTAAAAATGCAACTACCCTGTGATCCAGCATTTACACTACTGAATATTTACCCAAAAAAGTCAAAAACATAATTCAAAGTGATACGTGCACCCCATGTTTAATGCAGCATTATTATAGTAACCAAATTATGGATGTGGCCCAAATGTCCACTGATGGATGGATGCATAAAAAATTGTGAACACACACACACACACACACACACACATACATACATATATAATTATTCAGCCATAAAAAATAATGCAATCTTGCCATTTGTAGTGACATGAATGGGGCTAGACAATACAATGCTAAGAAAAATAAGTCAGCCAGAGAAAGACAGATACCTTATGATTTCACTCAGATGTAGAATTTAAGAAAGAAATTAAACACCAAGGGGGGAAAAGGGAGAGTGGGAGGGATACAAAGAAAGAGAGAGAAAGAAACCAAGAAACAAATTCTTAGCTATAGTGAACAAACTGATACTATCAGAAAGGTGGTGGAAGAAGGGATAGGTGAAATAAGTGATGGGATTTGGAGAACATTTAAATGGTGAGCACTGAGTAATGTGAAGAATTGTTGAATCACTATATTGTACACCTGAAACTATTATAACACTATTAACTGTACTGGAATTAAAATTTAAAACTTAATAAAAATGTTAATTAAACAAACATTTATTGATTACCAGTAATGTCTAAGACATTATACTGGAAGCATTGGTACATTTCTTATCATAAAGGAGTTTACAGTCTATTAGTTTAGCTACTATGAATGAGATTTTAGGAGTCAGACAGACACAGATGTTAGGCACTTGGGAAATATTTATCTGAGAAATTTCCCTGTTTCATGATATATTATGGATCTTTTTAAGAAAGGCATATCACTATGTTCCCTTGACAGAAATACTGGGTGTTTCCCTGTCATCTGTGTTTTTTGTTTTGTTTTATTTTGTTTTACATTGTAGCACCAGTTATTGGACTGAGGCTTGGGAATCACTGGTTTCTCCAACTCCACTCCTTATTTATAATATTCCTGTTAAGTGCTCTCTTGCCTATATTTGAAAACTGCTAGTGACAGAATCTCATCCTTTGTGAGAAAACTGGGTTTCTTTTTTTTTTTTTTTTTTTTTAACACAAAATATTTTAAAAAGTTGTTCCATATACTGATCTGCAATGTAGTTCCTCTTAATTTCTATTCACTGGTCACAATTCATCATTATAGAAAAATGATGCATAATTGAAATAATGGTCCTTTAGAACTTATAACCTATTACTTTTCTGATTTGGCTATGCATACGTAGTTTCTCCTACTGTTACTTGTTTTGCATTTATTTCAGATCCTTCTTGTTCTTGGTCTATTTCCACTGATTAAGCTCTAATTTGCCTAGTATCCCTTTTAAAACTTGACTTTCATAATTCACTGTGACACTTTGACCAGTGAAAATTCCAGTATGGCTGTACTTGGAGACTAGACTTATATTAATACAAACCATTTGTAGCAGATTTTTTGTTTTGTTTTGTTTTGTAGGAGTCACATCACCCTGTTAGCTTCCAGGCCTTTTTATTTTTTTTTTAAACAAATGCTATTTATAAACCAAGGTGACACTCATTCATTCTTTCTCATATGATATTTAAGCACTAAGAGAAGGACTTCAAATTTATTTCTATTATGTTTCATTTTATTCATTTTTTGTCTAGTTTCCAATCTATAGTAGTAAACTTTTGGTATTGTAATTCAGTCTTTCAATATATTTCCTTGTTTTTTATACTCCTTAAACCTGAAATATTGATAACAGTTTCCTAAATTAGATAAGGAGAAGTATCATATGAGACTAAGAGAAGGAGTGAAATATAGTTAAATTATGTATCTGGATACTGACATTAATATTTATTATCTCCATTGCCTTTGGGAATTTATTTAACTGTATAATCTCAGGTTATTTATATGTAAAATGAAGACAATAATAAATGTACTTTATGATGTTATTATGTGCATGACATGTAATAATGTTTATAAATAATATAACATGATACCTGAAAAAATCATTCATTAATTCAGACATTCTTCTAAATCTAAGAGATGTTATATTATTAAACATGGCAGATAAAGACATTTCATAGAAAACTTATAGCAGTCAAGTGACATCATGAGTTTCAGTGTCATTAGTGCCTTGAGAGCATGAAGGAGAGGAGTGGAAGAAGTGGTCAGAGAGATAGACAGGGACTAAATCATTCAGGGCATTTTATGCTATGGTAAGATTTTGGATTTTAAGTGAAATGGGAAGACATTAGATGGTTTATATTTTTGTTTAAAGATCACTGTGATTGGGGCACCTTAAGTGTCTGCCTTCAGGTCAGGTCATGATCTCATGGTCCTGATATCAAGCCCCACATCAGGCTCTCTGCTCAGTGGGGATCCTGCTTCTTTCTCCCTTTGCTTGCCACTCCACCTGCTTATGCTTTCTTTCTGTGTCAAGTAAGTAAATAAAATCTTAAAAAAAAATCACTGTGATTGTTGTGTGGAGAATGATGTAGATATAGCAAGAGTGGAAGTAGAAAGGCCAGTTAGGATGGAAGTTCAGCAAAAAGTCAAAAGGTTATGATTGCTAGTGCAACAGTGGTAGCAATGTAAATTAAGGGAGTTTGTAAATTTAGATTATGTTTTGGAATTAGGTTTGACTGAATTCACTAATGGATTAGTATCAGAGAATTAAAAAAAACATGAATGGATGGTTCTTTTCAAGTGTTCAATTAATTTAGGGTAGCATTATTATCTATATCTTCATGCAAATAACCAAAATATATGATATATGACACCAAAACTTTTTATTTTTTTATTTTATTTATTTTTTGTTTTGTTTTTGTTTTTGTGTTTTTTTGAGACTTTTTAAACATATTGATAACCATCCTTAATCAACAGTTGTTAAGATGAAGCATTTTATTCTCCTTTGAGGGGCTTTAATTATTACAAACTAGTGCAGTTCCCTAGTAACACTCTCTGGTATCATAGAGCACTGTGAGTCTTCTAGACCAGAGTCTGTAAATGCAGATCTGAGGGCCACTGTGGGTCCAAGATAAGGTTATCAGCAGTCTACGGTAGTAAGAAATTTTTTAATTAATAAGGAATTTATATATAGAGATAATTAAATTCTTACAACTTGAATATAGGTTGACATATACTATTCTAAGAACTTTATATGTTAATTCCTATGTTCCTCATAACAAAGATATTGCCTTCTCTTAGAGATGGAGAACCCAAAGGAATTGACAGGTTAGGTAACTTACCCAATACACACAAAATATATAATGTGGTTCTAACTTTGCTATGTGTCCTTTCTTAGAGCAGTTTACTTATTCTGTGTTTAAGTGTTTTGTACTATATTTTTAAATGTACTTTACTTTTTGAAATGGTTATAGTAGTACATGATAAATATATGCTAACATTCTAAAGGTATTTGAAATCCAAAAATCTGAAAACAACTCCTTTAAAAATGTATTCCAGTCTAGAACCTCCCTGAGATTTGAGGCTGAGGTCTTAAGTGCTCCTCAGCATTATTGTCTGTTTCTTTTCTGTTGCTCTTGTGCTTGGAGTCAGATCAAAAACAAAACAAAATGAAACAAAACAAAAAATAAAAAACAAAAACAAAGACAAAAAATACATCGCAAAGACTGATATCAAAGACTTTATCATCTGTTTTCTTCTAGACGTTTTATGGTTTCAGGTCTTACATTCAAGTCGTTAATCCATTTTGTGTATGTTGTAAGATAGTAGTCCAGTTTCATCCTTTTGCTTGTAGCTGCCCAGTTTTCCCAACATCATTTATTGAAGAAACTGTCCTTTCCACATTGTATGTTATTGTCTTCTTTATTGTTAAATAATTGACCATATATACATGGGCTCTTTTCTGGACTCTCTATTCTATTGTATTGATCTATGTGTCTGTTTTTATGCCAGTACCATACTGAGTTGATTATTATAGCTTTGTAGTATAATTTGAAATCCAGGAGTGTGATACATCCTAATGCATTCTCCATTTTTTTCAATATTATTTTGGTTATTCAGGGTTTTTTGTAGTTCCATATAATTTTTATAATTATTTGCTTTAGTTTTATGAAAAAAATTCCATTGGTATTGTGGTAGAAATTGTAGTGAATCTGTATATCAATTTGTGTAGTATGCACATTTTAAAATATTAATTCTTCCAATCCAAGACCATGAAATATCTTTCCATTTGTTTATGTCATCTTTAATTTCTTTTATCACTGTCCTATAGTGTTCAGTGACAAGTCTTTCAACATCTTGGTTAAATTTAACCTTACGTATTTTATTCTTTTTGATGTGATTATAAATTGGATTGTATTCATAATTTCTCTTTCTGATAGTTATTTATTAGTGTATAAAAGCACAACAAACTTTAATAAATTAATTTTGCATCCTACAACTGATAGAATTCAATTAAAAAACTTAATTGATTTCTTAGTTCTAGCAGTTTTTTGGGGGGAGTCTTTAGGGTTATCTGTATTTAGTGTCATGTCATCTGCAAATAGTGACAGTTTTACAACTTCCTTTCCAATTTGGGTGCATTTAATCTCTTTCTTGCCTAATTACAGTGGCTAATGCTTCCAAAATATATAAAGAACTCATAAAACTCAATAACATGAAAAAAAATTTAAAAATGAACGTAAGATCTAAATGGCATTTTTTTTTCTAAGAAGACATGGCCAGCAGGCATATGAAAAGATTCTCAACATCATTAATCATGAGAAAAATGTAAATCAAAATCACAGTGAGCTATCACTTTACACCTATCAGAATGGCTATTATCAAAAAGACATGAAATAACAAGTGTGGTGAGGATATGGAGAAAAGGAAGCCCTAGTGCACTGTTGGTAGGATTGTAAATTGGTGCAGCCTCCATGAAAAATGGTATGGAGGTTTCTCAGAAAATTAAAAATAGAAATACAATATGATCCAACAGTTTTACTACTGGGTATCTATCTGAAGAAATTGAAAACACTAATTCAAAAAGATGTATTCACTGAAACATTATTTATTATAGCCAAGATATAGAAGCAACCTAAGCATCCACTGATGGATAATAAGTACACACACACACACACACACACACACACACACACATACACACACACAGAGGAATACTACTAAGCCATGAAAGCACAAGATTTTGCAAGTTAACCACTTATGACATGGATGGATCTTGAGAGTATTATGCAAAGTTAGATAAGTCAGGCAGAGAAAAACAAATATTGCATATTTCATTTATATGTGAAATATAAAAAGAAAACAAAAGAAACAAAAATAACAAAACAAAATTTAGATTCATAGATAAAGTAAATAAATTGGTGACTTCCAGAAAGGAAGGGGTTTGAGAGGCAAAATAGGTACATGGAATGAAGAAGTACAAACTTTCAGTTATAAAATAGATAAGTCACAGGGATATAATGTACAGCATAAGAGGTACAGTCAATATTTCTAAGGTGATAGATGATAACTAAATTTATTATGTTTACAAATTCACAAAATATGCAAATGTCAAATCACTATGTTGCATACCTGAAACTAATTTATACATTAATAAATTCTTTTTAAAACACACAGCTGCTTCTTTGAGTTTTCTCATGGTTTACTCATGGAATTAAAGACATATAAATATTCTTTTTTGAATGACACATTTTCATGTAAATTTCTATTTCAATTTTTGTTTTAATTACAAGTGAACTGACACTTAACTTTGAGCTTAGTTTTATCATTTGTAACTTGAGCCAGTTGCCACAGTGGTCATTCAAAAGATTTGGGGAGTGAGTGAACATGGAAAGGGCCTTTCCCAATTACCACAGCACTGGATTAGCAACAGCAACAGAGTGAAGCATTCTTATGCCAATCTTCTGGTTGGCAGCATGGTTAATGATGAAGCTTTAGAATGTAAGTTTGTTTCAGAGCTGATGGCCAAGAAAGAATTCTTTTTATTTATTTTCTATTTATTTTTATTTTTATTTTTTTGTTTCTTTTCAGTGTTCCAGAATTCATTGTTTATGCACCACACCCGATGCTCCATGCAATACACGCCCTACACAATACCCACAACCAGACTCAACCAATCTCCCAACTCCAGCCCCTCCAAAACCCTAAGCTATTTCCTCAGAGTCCATAGTCTCTCATGGTTCATCTCCCCCTCCAATTTCCCCCAACTCCCTTCTCCTCTCTATCTTCCCATGTACTCCATGTTATTCCTTATGCTCCATAAATAAGCAAAACCATATGATAATTGACTCTCTCTGCTTGACTTATTTCACTCTGCATTCTCTCTTCCAGTCCCATCCATGTTGATACAAAAATTGGATATTCATCCTTTCTGGTGGAGGTATAGTACTCCATAGTATATATGGACCACATCTTTTTTACCCATTCTTCTGTTGAAGGGCATCTTGGTTTTTTCCACAGTTTGGTGACTGTGGCCATTGCTGCTCTGAACATTGGGGTACAGATGGCCTGTCATTTCACTACATCTGTATCTTTGGGGTAAATACCCAGTAGTGCAATTGCAGGGTCATAAGAAAGCACTATTTTTAGTTTCTTAAGGAACCTCCATGCTGTTTTCCAAAGTGGCTGCACCAACTTGCATTAACACCAACAGTCTAAGAGGGTTCCCCTTTCTCCACATCCTCTCCAACACACGTTGTTTACTGTATTGTTAATTTTGGTCATTCTAACTGGTGTAAGGTGGTATCTCAATGTGGTTTTGATTTGAATATCCCTGACGGCTAGTGATGATGAACATTTTTTCATGTGTCTGATAGCCATTTGCATGTTTTCATTGGAGAAGTGTCTGTTCAAGTCTTCTGCCCATTTTTTGACATGATTATCTGTTTTGTGTGTGTTGAGTTTGAGGAGTTCTTTATAGATCTTGTATATCAACCTTTTGTCTGTACTGTCATTTGCAAATATCTTCTCCCATTCTGGGGGTTGCCTCTTTGTTTTGTGACTGTTTCCCTTGCTATGCAGAAGCTTTTGATCTTGATGAAGTCCTAAAAATTCATTTTCACTTTTGTTTCCTTTACCTTTGGAAACATATCTTAAAAGAAGTTGCTGTGGCCAATGTTTAAGAGGTTACTGCCTATGTTCTCCTCTAGGATTTTGAAGGATTCCTGCCTCACGTGGAGGTCTTTTTTTTTTTTAAGATTTTATTTATTTATTTGACAGAGAGAAATCACAAGTAGACGGAGATGCAGGCAGAGAGAGAGAGAGGGAAGCAGGCTCCCTGCTGAGAAGAGGGCCCGATGCGGGACTCAATCCCAGGACCCTGAGATCATGACCTGAGCCCAAGGCAGTGGCTTAACCCACTGAGCCACCCAAGCGCCCACATGGAGGTCTTTTAACCATTTCAAGTTTATCTATGTGTATGGTGTAAGAGAATGGTCAAGTATCATTCTTCTACAGATATCTGTCCAATTTTCCCAGCACCATTTATTGAAGAGACTGTCTTTTTTCCACTGTATATTTTTTTCCTGCTTTGTCAAAGATTAGTTGACCATAAAGTTGTGGGTCCATATCTGGGCTCTCTACTCCGTTCCACTGGCCTATGTGTCTATTCCTGTGCCAGTACCATGCCATCTTGGTGATCACAGCTTTGTAGTAAAGCTTGAAGTCCGGCAACATGATGCCCCCAGTTTTATTTTTTGTTTTCAACATTTCCTTAGCAATTCAGGGTCTCTTCTGATTCCGTACAAATTTTAGAATTGTTCGCTCCAGCTCTTTGAAAAATGCCGGTGGAATTTTGATCAGATTGGCATTGAAAGTACAGATTGCTCTAGGCAGTATGAACATTTTAACAATGTTTTTTTCTTTCAATTCATAAGCATGGAATTGTCTTCCATCTTTTTGTGTCTTCTTCAATTTCTTTCATGAGTTTTCTGTAGTTCCTTGAGTACAGATCCTTTACCTCTCTGTATGTTTATTCCCAGGTATCTTATGGTTCTTTTTGCTATAGTAAATGGAATTGATTCTCTAATTTTCCTTTCTGTATTTTCATTGTTAGTGTCTAAGAAAGCAACTGATTTCTGTTCATTGATTTTGTATCCTGTCACATTACTGAATCACCTTATTGCACCAGAGAGGTCTTAAGAAGGAATTCTTAAGAATTCTTAGGATGTCTCTGGTGCAAAAAGGTGATTTATTAAAGTGTGGGACAGGACACATGGGCAGGAAGAGATGTTGCCCTGGGGATATGAAAGGTGGCAGGGTTGAGGAGGTAAAGAAAAAGGAGGTTTCAATAGAACTTTCATATGCTAAAGGTGATCTACAAGAAATAGAAGGCATTGAGGCCTTGCCATTGTCATGGTCATTTTTCCCTCTAGCAAGGTATTAACACTAAGATAGGTGGGAGATTCCTAAAGAATGTCACATATGTCCCACCCAGGAGTGGGGGTGGAAGAAGTCTGATTTTGCTTTGTCCTCAAGGAGTCTTCTGTTCCCTCACCAGTTAAGATTACAATATTTCCCTACCTGCAATCCTGCAAATGTAGTAGAGCTGTAGAGATATCTGGTTTTCTTTTAATCATGAAGTCTTCCTTAGTATAAGATATGGTTTATGAAGTTTGGTGCATTCTAGGCACCCACCTTAATTCAATGCATGGTAGAATCGAGGGTATGATGGAATGGAAGTGTGCATCTGTCTTTTATATTATGGTCATATATTGCTATCCTCCCTTCCTAACGGAGTAGCTGCTGCTGTATGTACCACAGGATAATGGCTATTTTATACAGCAATTTCCATCTTCAGTGTGCATTACAAATACTAACAGACTGATTCTCAGGAGAGAAGTGTTACATATACCTGGAGCAAATATGCAACCCTTGTATTTTCCAGTGAATTAGGTAGGTTCATGAAATACAATTAATGGATCATCAGTATTAGTTGTAGCTATAGTAAACAAAATGATCTCCTAGTACTTGAGTTAACAAATGATGATTACTGGTTCAGATAACACTGTATTACCAGAGCCCTGAAAGAGAGACATTTGCAAATCAATCTTCTGCTTCCTGGTCTCAGAGGATTTCCTTTAATAATGGTTGACATTTCTTCACAGCCTCTAAATGGGTGCAGCTGGCATGGTGCAAGATTCTCAAGCGTGGTGGATTGTTAGACTTTACTCCATCTGTCAGTGCTTCCTGTGAGGACATATTTTACTATGGAAATATTTTTTGATAAAACCTGCAGTGAAATTTTGCTTTTACCCTTACATCATGTCCAGGTCTCACCATCCATCCCCTGTCTCACTGTCCACTCCACCTTCCACCTCCATCACACCCTCTCAGACCAAACACACACTCACACACATCCACACACTCACACCAAGAGTTTCAGGATCTGAAAGAAGTAAAGTGCCATGTGCTAAGGTGAGTGCTGTGAATTGTGTAAAACCAATGAATCACAGACCTGTACCCTTGGAACAAACAATACATTATATGTTAATAATAAAAATTTAAAAAGAAATAAAGTGCCAAGTAGAATAGTCTTTCACCTTATCCTGAATATACTCATGGGTATTTTCTAAATGCCCCCATTGCTATAAAGAACAATTCTTAATTGCAGTGTCTCTTTCACTTTATTGCTCTGAGGTAGGAAGGGGCTATTTTTCTGGAATTTAAGAGAAGGTTAAAAAAAGTTCAAAGTGAGAATAAATCTCAAAAACATCATTACATAAAATCTAAATTCACCCAACTTCTTTGTTGATGCTGACGACAAGCCAAAAATTTATTTAGATTATTGTACTTGAAGCACTTCATCTGACTCACTTTTCTGATTAGCAAATATTTCATTTCCTAGTAATGTGTCATACTATATGGGAGAAGAATCCTAAAAATAACTTCCTTTTGACCTTAAATCTCTTTATCTCTTTAAGAAAATTTCATAGTTTACGTAACTTAATTCAGAATATAGTATGTAGTATGTAATGTTCAGTTGTATGTATGGTAACGCCATCCAAAATGTGCTTTTATTTTTTATTATTGTTTTCCATTTATAAATCCTTCCTTTGTTCTTGAAAGCAATAAGATTAACTTACAGAAATTTTTAAAAAATGATGCAAAATATCATCTTTCATAATATAAAATAAAACAAAATAAGAACAAAACTTTCTGAATTATAGATATTATTTTTGCTTATAAACAATATGAAAGTTAATTAAAAACAGAATTTATAAGAATTTCATATAAGGGGCGCCTGGGTGGCTCAGTGGGTTAAGCCTCTGCCTTCGGCTCAGGTCATGATCTCAGGGTCCTGGGATCGAGCCCCGCATCGGGCTCTCTGCTCAGCGGGGAGCCTGCTTCCTCCTCTGTCTTTGCCTGCCTCTCTGCCTACTTGTGATCTCTGTCTGTCAAATAAATAAAATCTTAAAAAAAAAAAAATCTTAAAAAAAAAAAAAAGAATTTCATATAATATACTAGAATAGCCTTTCCTGTAGAAGAATGGATGAGAGTATAAGACCAATAGAGCAATGACTTTATAGGAGCTGGAGAAAAAGAAAAAAACACATTCAACACCCCACAAAACAAGCCCTATTATTTTTTGTTTGTCAATACTTTCAAGACTTATTCTCTAAATCATCTTTGATTTACCAATAAGTTCAAAATAAGTAGTTTCAGATTTGGCATCCAGATGTGGACAACTACTTTGTAAGTAGACTTGGCTTTCAGGTCCCAATTTTGATTAAAGCACATTATCTGGTATGTGACTTTTTAGGTGAGAGCACAATGCTGATATAATAAAGATAAAACAGTTGGGTAAGCTGAAAACACAGAAAGAAATGTTGGAACCCTGATGAAGGGGAGTTTGTCTGAAATTATTTCATTTCCTTTCATCACAAATACAAACCAACTGGTACTATATTATGTGGTGTTTCCAAATATTATTTATAAGCCAAATATTTGATCAGCTTTCTTTACATCTACAGAGAGATATCCTAGAGAAAGCAAGACTGGAGACAACAATAGAATAATTGTTGTGCCCAACAAACTAAAATTTTTACATCCAAATTCATAGAGATTGAATTCTGCAGATTTCAGAAAGACTTCAAGAGAATTGACACTACTGTGTGAGAGCTCATTACATATGTTTACAATTGGACTAGATAAATAGTTTTAGGAAAGACAAAAGGCATTTTTTTTTGTCTATGAACTAATCTTGCTTTGATTTGGTGATTTTGTAGCTATATAAAAGCAACAAGTGCAGCAATGCCTCTGTGCATGTGCTATCATTTTATAATATGAAGTTTTCTTATGCCTGTATCTGAGTAATATTGTAGCCTAAGAAGAGTGGGGGTTTGCAGACAGGGGCTTTGCAAGCAAATTTAAGTACCTGTGGGAGATAAGATGCCATTTATTAATTTAATCTAATCTTAAGCAGTCACTCAAAACTTCACTAATGTGGAACCCACTCATTCAGAGTTTCTAATTCCAGCACATAATATATTCAGATGATTCAATTAGATATATTGTTTTGCAATGAACCGTTGGAATGTTATATCAAAAACTAATGAGGTACTGTATGGTGACTTATATAACATAATAAAATAATAACAATAATAATAATAATAAATGTTAAAAATAATTTTTTGGTCTATTTGCCTATAAAGGTTGTGTCAAAGGTGAAAATTCCTGATGTATTACAGCAGAACCTCTACTTGACTAATTTTGTGTTTATCTTCCTGTACGTTTTTCAAAGCATTAGGTCTATATAGCTTTATGTAAAGTCCATGTAATACAGATTTCTAACCAATTTCACTAACTGCAAGTTATTTATTGACTATGTTTGGTGATTCCATAACTGTTAGGTTCTAACAAAATGCAAAAAGAAGCACAGTACTGATAAGACAAATGTAAAAACACATAAAACAATCAGAAACCAATGAAGTGGTACATTTTGTGGTACAGAGCTACTATTTTTAAAAAGCAAAAAAAGATGCAAAGAAGAATGAAGTAAATATTGGACTGGATATTCTCAAATCTTTTCATGAAGGTACTGGGGCATAAAATCAATCTTCAAGAGTAAGTTTGGCTTAGATAAGCAGAAGTGAGCAGGGAAAACATTCAGGTTAATGGAAATCACATAAGAAAGTACATGGAAGGTAAAATACATACAGGTAGGTAATAATTTGTTAGAGAAGGATCAGATTATTCGGGGCCTAGAAATCATGTCAGAAATTTTGTATTTGGAAGGCAGCTATGCTCACCACTA
Source organism: Mustela erminea (assembly GCF_009829155.1). NCBI lineage: Eukaryota > Metazoa > Chordata > Mammalia > Carnivora > Mustelidae > Mustela > Mustela erminea. The sequence goes on along the minus strand of NC_045635.1, from coordinate 80,670,184 downwards.
TACCACCAATGCCCGCTGAAATTTTGTATTTGAATTAGAAGGTAAAAGGAGACTACTATAGGATTTTTCTTTTTACTATGAAGTATGTCATTCATGAAAAGAGAGTATATACAAAGCATTGTGTGGTTTCAAAAAGATAATATTAAAAGAACAAAGAAAAAAAGAATCTAAAAGACAGACTCTTAAATACTGAGAACAAATTGATGATTGCCATAGGGGAGTAAGGTATTGAGGTTGGCCAACAGACACATGAAAAAAATGCTCCACATCACTTGGCATCAGGGAAATACAAATCAAAACCACAATAAGATACCACCTCACAATGGTCAGAATGGCTAAAATGAACAACTCAGGAAGCAAGTGTTGGTGAGGATGCAGAGAAAGGAGAACACTCTTACATTGTTGGTGGGAATGCAGACTGGTGTAGCCACTCTGGAAAACTGTATGAAGTTCCCTCAAAAAGTTAAAACTAGACCTACCCTATGACCAAGGAATTATACTAATAATTATTTACCCAAAGTGTAAAAACGTAGTGATTTGAAGGGACACATGCACCTCAGTGTTTATAGCAACAATGTTCACAACAGCCAAAATATGGAAAGAGCCAAGATATCCATCAAGAGTGGTATATGTATACAATGGAATATTACTCAGATATCAAAAAGAAATTAATCTTGCCATTTACAACAACATGGATGGAACTAAAGCATATTATGCTAAGTAGAATAAGTCCATCAGAGAAAGACAAATACCATATGATTTCACTCATATGTGGAATTCAAGAAAAAAAAATAGATAAACATAGCAGAAGGAAAGGAAAAATAAAACAAGATGAAAATTGACAAGGAGGAAAGCCACAAGAGACAATGAAATCTAGGAAACTAACTGAGGGTAGCTGGAGGGGAACAGGTTAGGAAGATAGGGTAACTGGGTGATGGGTATTAAAAAAGGCATTTGATATAATGAGCACTGGGTGTTATTTGCAACTGATGAACCATTAAATTCTGCCTCTGAGACTATTAAAAAAAAAAACCCAAACACCTCAATTTTCCTGCACTCAATTGAAGAAACAAGAATATTAGTATTTTAGTACCCCCTTGTATTTACTTCCAATCACGTAATATGACCTCCACTGCAGAGGTAACTACAATCTTAAGTTTTGTGTTATATACTGATTCTGTTGGTTTTCTTTAATATTTTAGTACATATGTATGCAATTTTAAACACTATATTGTTCACTTTTGCTTGGCTTTAGAATTGATATGAATATTATGATGCTATATATAACTTTCTGTCTCTTTTTTTTCTTTTCCTCAAATTTATATTTTAGAGATTCATGAATACTGATGTCTGTATCCATGGTTAATTAACAGACTGGCAGACTGGCATATAGCAGTCTGTTTTCTGAGTGTACGAGTATTAAGAGTATTTCTTTTTCCTGTCAACTTCTTATGGACTATTAGGTTTTATTCAGGTTTTGCTGTCATAAACATTGCTGTTATGAGCTTTCTTGTATGAGCTTTTTTGGTAGTACATCTTGACAGAAAAGCTTAGAATTATTGGGTCATAAAATATTCATATGTTCAGTTTTTCTAGATATTGTCAAACTTTTTATTCATCAGAAATTTATTTTTCCCATAGCAGAGTATGGCTTCATGTTCTTTGAAGCATCTTCATATTCTTGTCAACACTTGATATTGCCAGATTGTTTAATTTTGGCAATTTGGTGAATATAAATTTTATTTAATAATTATTAATTATAGGACACAGATTATTAATGATGTTAAGGATGTTTTATATATTAATAGGCTAATTATGTTCTATTCTCTCTGAAATGTCTAGTTATATTTTCTTTGTATTTTTCAAGTAGGTTATATGTGATGTGTTATATAAATTATAGGTAATCCAAATATTTTCATAGATTATTACTTGTGTTTTAACTCTAATGTGTCTTAGATGAACAAGTTTGTTTTTGTTTTAACTAATTTAATTTATCAATCTACTCCTTTATTGTTACACATTCTGAGTAAGAAGTCCTTTTTTATCTCAAGGTTGTAAAGATAGTCTCCTACTTTCCTTCAGTATGATGCTTTCTGAAATGGAAATGGGCAACTCCAAGTAACAGTGAGTTTAGAGTCACTAGAGATATATAAGGATAGGAATATTAAGGAAGAGATTTATGGACTAGGCGAATATTTGGATTAGATTACCCCTAAAACATTTGTCTACCCCAAGAGGTTTTGATGTGGAAATATAGGTGGAAATAAATTCTGAAGCAATTTTGAATTTAAAGACCATACCCTCCCTGGGACAACTGGGTGGCTCAGTTAGTTAAGTAGCCAACTCTTGGTTTTGGCCCAGGTCATGATTTCAGAGTCCTGGGATTGAGCCCCAAGTTAGGCTCCATGCTTAGTCAGGAGTCTGCTTGAGGATTCTCTCCTCCTTTCCCTTTGTCCCTTTCCCTGCTCATGCTCTCACTATTTTCCTCTCTCTCTTAAATAAACAAATGAATCTTTAAAAAAAAGGACATTCCCTCCATATATGCTTAACTGTTTTATATTATCAGATCCTTCACATACCTTACCATGATCTCAAAAGTTATCCTTTTTAGAAAAGTATGATGGATAATTTTATGTGTCAACTTGACTTGACCAAATTGTGCCCCATTATTTGGTTACACATTCTGAGTAGGTCTGCAAGGATGTTTCTGGGTGAGATTAACATTTAAATCATAAGACTGAATAAAGCATTTTCCTTCCTCAATGTGAGTAAGCCTCATCTAACCAACTGAAGTCCTAGACAAAACAAAGAGGCAGAATAAAGGAAAATTTGTTCTATCTGCCTAATGGGTTTTGAGATGAGACATTGTTCTTCTCCTGACTTTAAACTTAGACTGGAGCTTACACCATTTGCTTTCTTGGTTTTCAGTCCTTTGGATTCAGATGGGAACTAAACCCTCAGCTCTCCTGGATCTCCAGATTGCTGACTATACGTGTTAGTACATCTCAGCATGTATAATTACATGAGCCAATTCTTTATAATAAATCTCCTTATATTTAATATACAGTTACATATATAAATATTTTATATATTTATGCATAAGAGATTGATAAGTTCAATTATATGACAACACAAAAAAAAGATGTTTATCTAAGACACATTAGAGTTAAAACACAATTAATAATTTGAAAATGTTTGCATATATGTATGTGTATATGTATATCTATATATTCTATTTGTTCTATTTTCCTAGAGCACTCTAATGCAGAAATTCTATAAATACCTTAGAGTTGTAGATGCTGTTATCAGGTAGAATGAGCAATCCTATATACTGGTGTTGCAGTATCTATACCATTCAGGGATACTGTGTAGAAGGAACAGAAAACCTAGATTTTAATCCTGGTTTTACTATTCACTTTCTTTATTAACTTTCATTTATTTCTTTTTTATATATAAAATAGGGATAGTAATACCATCACTGGTTTTATGCAGATAAAATAGTTTAGCATAATGTCTAGTAAATTATAGGGCTCAGAAAGAAGTGGTTGAATCATTTTTCCCCCATCACCTATGTGGCCCATCCTCCCACCATTTTCCCCTCTGGTAACCACCAGTTCTCTATATTTAAGAGTCTAGGGTTTTTTTGTTGTTGTTTTGTTTTTGTTTTTGTCTTTTTCTTATTTGTCTCTTTGTTTCTTTGTCTGTTACTTTTCTTTCTCAAATTCCACATACAGGTGAAATGTTGTGGTATTTATCTTTCTCTGACTGGTTTATTTCACTTACCATTATATTCCCTAGATCCATCCATGCTCTTTCATATGGAAATATTTCATTCTTTTTTGTGGCTAAGTGATATTCTTTTATATATGTATATATATATATATATATATATATATATATATGTATATATACACCACTTCATCTTTATCTATTCATCTTTTGATGGACACTTGCTTCGCTTCCATAACTTGACTATTGTAAATAATGCTTCAATAAATATGGGGGTGTATGTATTTTCTCAAATTAGAGTAAATACACAGAAATGAAATTACTGGACCACATGGTAATTCTGTTTCCAATTTTTGGAAGAACCTCCATACTCTTTTCTATAGTGGTTGTCCAGTTTGCACTTCTTCCAACAAAGCATAAGCATTCCTTTTACTCCACATTCCCACCAATACTTGTCTCTTGTGTTTTTGATCTTCGCCATTCTGACATGCATGAAGTGGTATCTCAATGTGGTTTGATTTGCATTTCTCTAATAATTAGTGATATTGAGAATCTTTTCATGTGTCTGTTGGCTACCTCTACGCTTTCTTTGGAGAGATGACTATTTATGTCTTCTGCCCATTTTCAAATTAATTAATTAATTTGTTTATTAATTAATTAATTTATTTATGTTATTGAGTTGTGTAAATTCTTTATATTCATTTTTTCCCAAAAGGAACATTTTTTACTTGATGTATATTTCAGAATTTATGGTTCTAAAAGATATATAAGATATATCTTATAAGATATACAAAACATTCTGGGACACCTGAGTGTCTCATCAGGTTAAGCCTCTGCCTTTGGCTCAGGTCATGATCTCAGGGTCCTGGGATTGAGCCCTGAATTGCGCTCTCTGCTCAGCAGGGAGCCTGCTTCCCCCTCTCTCTCTGTCAGCCTCTCTGCCTACTTGTGATCTCTCTCTCTCTGTGTCAAATAGATAAATTAAAGACAAGCAAACAAAAAACATTTCATCCAAGAAAAATAGAATACATATTTTCCTCATGTACACACAGAAGAATCCTCTGGTTAAATCACATGAAAAGAGAGATAACAAATATTACAAATTTAAGATGACTGAAATCATACCAAGCATATATTCCAACCACAGTGGTAAAAAAGCAAAGATGAACAATAAAACGAGGTGGAAAACCTACAATGTAAATATTAAATATTTAATATGTAAATATTAAGTAATTCACTACTGTATAAGCAATGGGACAAATACAAAATCAAATGGCAAATCCAGTATGTCTCAAAATATAAGAAAAAGAAAACACAATATTCCAAAACCTATCGAATGCAACAAAAGCAGATGTTACAGTGAAATTTATGCTATAAATGTTTGTATTAGGAAGTAAAGTTCAAATAAACAGCTTAATATTACACCACAAGGAACTAGAAAATGAAGAAGAAACAGCGTAAATTTAATAAAGGAGAAAAATAAGACATAAAAATTAGAAACAAATAAAATGGAGACTAAAATAAATGACAACATAACATTGAAGGTAATGACCATTTTTTAAAAAAATGGCAGTGCTAAAAAACAACATTAAGAAAGAAGAGAGAAGACTCAATAAGCAAATCGAGAAAGAGAAAACAATACAGCAAATAATCACAAAAATACATAACATGATGACATTACTATAAACAATTATATACTTACAAAATAGATAACTTAGGGGAAAAAAACAGACAATTTTAGAAATGCACAGGTTATCAACATTGAATCATGAAACCTGAATTCAGGAAGTAAGAAATCTTCTTAGACCAAAAACAAGAATGAAAATTGAGTTAGGAATAAAAAAATCTCCCAGCACAGAAAAGCCCAAGACCACATGGTTTCATTGTTAAATTCTACAAAACACTTAAAAAAGCAATGATAATATTTATCAAACTCTTACAAATAATGGAATAGAGGGAAAACATTTGAAACTATTCTAGAAGGCAAGCTTACCCCTGATACCAAAGCAGGATAAAAACAACACAAGGACAAAGAAGTCTAGTTTGTCAGATATAAATACTGCTACTCAAGTTTTCTTTCAGCATACATATGCCTAGTAAATATTTATCCACCACTTCACATCAATCTGCAGACATCTACACTTAAAACAGTCTCTTGTAGGCAGCATATAAATGGGACTTTTTTTTTAATCCATTCTGACATTCTATGTCTTTTGATTGAGTATATAGTTCATTTACATTCAAAGTAATAGTTGATAGATATGTATTTATTGCCATTTTATTAGTTGTTTTTTCATTGTTTTCCAAAACAACAAGAGCCCAGGACCTGATGGATTCCCTGGGGAATTCTCCCAAATTTCAAAGAAGAAATAATACCTATTCTCCTGAAGTTGTTTCAAAAAATTGAAGCAGAAGGAAAACTTCCAGACTCTTTTTATGAAGCCAGCATTACCCTGATCGCCAAACCAGGCAAAGATCACACCAAAAAGGAGAATTTCAGACCAATATCCCTGATGAAAATATATGCTAAGATTCTCAACAAGATCCTAGCTAATAGAATTCAATAGCACATTAAAAAGATTTTCCACCATGACCAGGTGGGATTCATCCCTGGGTTGCAAGGATGGTTCAACATTCACAAATCAATTAATGTGATAGAACAAATCAATAAGATAAGAGAGAACCACATGGATAGAGTATTATTGCCTGCAGGCTGTATTTTTCCCATTCAGCACTTTGACTATATCATACCACTCCCTTCTTGTTTGCATGTTTCTGTGCAGAAATCTCCAGCCAGGCATTTGGGGTTTCCCTTGTAAGTTAAGGATTTCTTTTGTCTTGCTGCTTTTATTTATTTATTTTTCTTTACCACATATTTTGCAAATTTAATTATATCCTTCTATGGATTTTTTAAAATTTTGTTGGGAGTTCTCTGTGCCTTTTGGATTTGCATTTCTGTTTCATTCTCCAGTTTAGGGAAGTTTTTCAGTTATTATTTCCTCAAATAAATTTTATGCTCCCTTTTCTTCTGAATCTCCTATAAAACGAATTTATTACATTTGATGAAGTCACTGAGTTCCCTAGGTCTATTTTTGTGTTGTGTAATTCTTCTTTCTCTATTTTGTCAGTTTTATCATTTTCCATTATTTTGTCTTCTGGGTCACAAATTCATCCCTCTGTTTCTTCTGTGCTATGGTTCATTGCATCAAGCCTGTTTCCAACCCCATTAATATCCTTAATCTCTGAATGATTCCTTTTTAACTCTTTTATCTCTGAGGGAAAGTTCTCACTGATGTCTTCTATTGTTTTCTGAAGCCCTGAGATTATTCTTATGATTGTTGCTTTAAATTCTCCATCAGACATGTTACTTATATCTGTTTTACTTAGATCTCTGACCATGGTCTTATCTTATTTTTTCATTTGGGATAAATTCCTTCATCTTGGCATTTTGTTTAAGTCCCTGCCTTCTCTATGTTATGACAGCTAGCTATGTCTGCTGTTCCTGAAAGTAATGGCCTTATGAAGAAGAGGTTATATAATGCCCATGGTCATTATGCTTTAGTGAGTCTCTCTGTTATGCACTATGTGTGTTCTGCTGTTGTGTTTTGGCTCCTCTGTCCTTCAGGCCAGTCTACTGCAGAGCCCCTCCTTGCCTGTTGTGGGCAGTGTTTGTTTCTGGCCTGAATGTGGCAAATATTAGCCAGGTGTGCTCTGATCTACTTGTGAAATGAGACCTGATACCACTACCACCAGAACTGAGGCCCTGTAGAATTCTCTGTTTGGTAGACTTGGTGTGGGCAGGGGTCTGTGCTGGTCTTCTGGGGAAGGGGCCTACTGCACTGGGACTGAACCAAGTTTGACTGAGAAGGACAGTCCCACCAGAGCACAGGAGTGTGGACCTTTGTATAAGTTAGGCAGCCAGTGCCCACATTGAGTTGCTTCCCTCAGATGGCTCTGTGTCTGAAGGGCGAGGGGGGAAGATGGTGCCAACCAGCTCCTTTGTTCTAGAGAAGTGTCTCTGTGAATACTGCTTCTCAGAGGAGTGAAATAGCAAATAACTTCCCCTTGTGTGCCCCAGGTGTTTTTCAGATTGCTGTTTCCATGCTGTGTACCCCCTCCCCCCACCCCTCCACCCTGTTGTTTACCTGCCTTCTTTCCAGGAACATTTTAGTGCCTTTCTGTCTCTATCTCAGCCAAGCCTGATGATATGTAAAACTGCAGGTTTTAGAGATGTGTGGACAGGGGCTTATGCTGGTTTTTCTGGGGGAGGAGCCCACTGTGATGAGACTGAGGTAAGCTTGACTGAGAAGGGCAGTCCCACCAGAGCACAGGGAAGTTCTGTTTGGTGTAAGTAAGTTAGGCAGCCAGTGTAGGTGCTATAAGAAGGGAAGGAAAACAGAATGGGAAGTATCAGAGAGGGACAAAAGTCATGAGAGACTATTAACCATAGGAAACAAACTGAGAGTTACTGGAGGGGAGGTGGGTGTGGAGAATGAGGTAATTGGGTGATGAACATTAAGGAGGGCACATGATATGATGAACACTGGGTGTTATATGCAACTGATGAATTGTTGAACTCCACATCTGATACTAATGATGTACTGTATGTTGGATAATTTAATTTAATTTAAAAAAAAAAGGTTGAATCTTGAACAACTTAGTTTACACAAAATCCATAATTTTTGTGGACTCTGACTCTGGAATAAAATAGAAGTGAGCTTAAATCACAGTTATGCTTCTTACTTATTTTATCTTAGGTAACTTATATAAACATTCTTAGCCTCAGTTTTCCTGTTAACAAAGTGGGAATAATAACATTTTCTTTATCAAGTTACTATGAAGAATAAATGAGATAATGTACATAATATTCTTAGTAATGTTAGGTGCTCCAGAAATGTTGGTTGTTATTATTTTAATAGGTACATTGCCTACATAACCTTAAAAGGTATCTAATTAATAATTTTAGGTCTATACTTTATATATTTATATATATAATATATTATATAATATATATATGTATATATATATATATATATACATATATATATATATAAAGAGTTACCACTTGGTAACTCTTGTCAAAAGAAAAGATAAAATAGAGGATCTATAGCTCATAGAAAATAAAGGGTGCTCTGGAAACATGTATTTTTGTCTTAGAATCCAACCAGACATGCATATTTTCCATCTTTTCCCTTGTGTCTGCTTCTGTCTCTGCTTCTAACAATGCAGCAACCTGAGAGGAGAAGGAGATTGATAATTGAAAGGTGCCTGCATGCAGTGAAAGAAATTAGGGCCAGGGTGACAGAAGCAAGAAGCATGAAGAGGATGCAGATAGGCTATGAAGAGCTCTGAGACCTCCTGACTTCTTCAGCATATGTCCTTTGGGAACACATATAATTTCAAAGCAATCCTTTCAGAATTTTTACAGTGAATCATTTTTATTCTTACCACTGAATATTTCCTAGGCAGACTAAAGATATGTAGGAGAAGTACAAGAAAAAATGAGAAATGTAATGAAGTTTATACATTAACCCTTTCTATATCTTAGCTTATTAAAAGTGACTCCACATGCAATTGGCTGAAGAGCCTATGCAATGGAGGAAGGTCAGGGAATGACAACATATGCAGTGGAAAGAAATCTGACAGCATTCAAGAAATGAAGCATACATAAAAGGACTCTGTCAATCAATGTTTCTAAAATTTCTTTTTCAATTTAACAACCACCACTGACCAACAAAATACTCCTGAGTCTATTTGAGTAGATGAGCTGTAAATCCTGTCTCTTCTTCACTTGATGACAAAAGGAACTCTAGTCAAAGAAATATGACTGCAGCTTGAATAAAAACATGACCAGAGATAAGATTCTTCTAAAAAAGGAAAATCATTAGCAGAAAACAAGAAAGCAAAAAAGAAAGAAATGGACAAATTAATTAAAAATAATATAATCAAAACTTAACCTCTCAATTTTCTTTTAAGAGAGAAAGTGTGTGAGGCAAAGGACTCATTATCCTGCTCCTAGCTAGTAATTCACAAAGAACAGAAACTGGAAATGGGGTGGTGCTGCCTAGAGAATTATAAGTCAGAGATGGGCCCATTAGTTAGCACCACTTACTGTTTACATAATGGGGAGTGATTTGAAGGATTCCCAGTATGTTTTAGAAACCCTTCCACGGCCCACATACTAAATGCACAATTGGCCACAGTGGACTACTTTTTTTCATTCTTATATGCTTTGCATTTGAGACAGTCAAACTGGGAATTCTGACTGGCAAGTGTCACTCCAGAAAGAAAAGTGCATCAATCTTCAAATAAAAAAGGGAAAATCATGACATTTTTAAAATGGCAAATACTTAAATACAATTGAGAACAGCTTGTTTTCTTTTCCTTCAGTGAGTGGAAAAAACAAATTGAACTAGTTTTTCAGAGACAAATTGTACAAAACCCTGTATTTGGGTTTTTCCTTCTCAATAATCTTTCTTCCCCTTAAATTTAGAAAACACTACACACACAAAAAAATAAACAATAAACAGTTTTCAAAAAGTAATGCTTATTTAGTTTAGTGATCATCTACAATATGCCAGTTATTGGGCTACATGATGATGATGATGATGATGGTGGTGGTGGTGGTGATGGTGATGATGATGGTGTATGTGTGTGTGTACCTTGTTTTATACTCACAATACACCTGTGAGGTAGATGCCATAGTTATCCTCTTTTTACAAATAAGGATCCTGAACTGAAGATAATTTATTTAACATCCTCCAAATCACACAGTAAGGAAATGGGATAATTTTAATTTGAAACTGGATCTAGCTGACTTAAAAACTCAGTTTTAAATTGCATCTGCCTCTCTACTCTGGCTGCTATAGACATTAATTCTTGCACCTAAGTGTCCATTGACAACAGCTTGTCAACATACATATGGTTAAAAGATTTCATACTTAAAAAAAAAAAAGGTGCACTTAGGTGACTCAGATGGTTAAGCATCTGACATCAGCTTGTGTCATGATCCCAGAGTCCTGGGATGGAGCCCTATATTGGGATCCTGGCTTGGTAGGGAGTCTGCTTCCCCCTCTCCCTCTCTCCCTGCTCATGTTTTCTCTCTCTGTATCTCTCTGTCTCAAATAAATAAATAAAATCCTTTAAAAAATGTTTAAAAATTAAAAATAAATACAAGATTTTATACTTCCATAGCATGCTTACTAATGGAAAGGGCTACCTTCCCTTTCCTCCTTTCTGTCAGTTTATTTGTGTTTCTCACATAATTTTTTTCAGTAATCCAGTCAGAAGTTATCCCAATGGGGAGCTTTCTATTGAGAACCAGAAAGGGTTTTATCTACTCACCAAGTATTTTTCAAATCAACTGCCACAAATCCTGCGCTTTCAGCTACAATTATGGAAGCACAGGAATAAAGATGATAACTGTCTCCATGTACCTCCATTAATCATGAATTGAGTAGCCTGCTTCCTTAATAATCTAATCTTCCTGCAGAGGAGCCCATATATATGGAGAAATATAAACTTATTATATCTTATCTTCTGCCTGGCATATAATTTTTCCATATGTGTCATTCTTATCTTATGTGCAAGAATATTAGCAATTTGAGTGTGCCTGGGTGGTACAGTCAATTAAGCTTTCAGCTTAGGTCATGATCTCAGGGCCTTGATCTCCGTTTTATGAGATTAAGTCCCCCATCAGCCTCCATGCTCAGCATGGATTCTGCTTAAGGATTTTTCTCCCTCTGTCCCGCCCTCATGCTCTCTCTCTCTCTCTCTCTCTCTCTCTCTAAAATAAAGAAATAAATCTTTAAAAAAACCCACAAATATTTGAGAGCTTGAGATATGCCTTAAAATTCCTTTGTATTCTCCCTCTCCTAACTGGTGGCATACTGTTGCATGAGGACTTGACTTTGTTAATTAAGAGATTGATAGAGAACAAACCGAGTATTAATGGAGGGAGGTGGGTAGGAGATGGGCTAGATGATGTTGGATATTAAGAAGAGTAATTTGTTGGGCACCTGGGTGGCTCAGTGGGTTAAGCCTCTGCTTTCAGCTCAGGTCATGATCTCAGAGTCCTGAGATTGAGGCCCGCATTGGGCTCTCTGTTCAGCAGGGAGCCTGATTCTCCCTCTATCTCTGCCTGCCTCTCTGTCTACTTGTGACCTCTCTCTCTCTGTCAAATAAACAAAAACTTTAAAAAAATAAGAAGGGTAATTTGTGATGAGCACTGACTGTTGTATGTAAGTGATAAATCACTGAAATCTACTCCTAAAACCAATATTGCATTGAATATTAACTAAATAGAAATTAAATAATTTTTTTTAAATCCAAAATTTAGTGACTTCAATCAAAAACCATTTGTTTGGGGTGCCTGGGTGGTTCAGTGGGTTAAGCCTCTACCTTCAGTTCAGGTCATGATCTCAGGGTCCTGGGATCAAGCCCGGCATGGGGCTCTCTGCTCAGCTGGGAGCCTGCTTCTGCTCTCTCTCTCTGCTCTGCCTCTCTGCCTACTTGTAATCTCTCTCTCTCTCTGTCAAATAAATAAATAAAATATTTTTTAAAATTGTTTAGTTCATGAGTCTCTCTGTGGGTAGGTTGGGTTGGGAAGCTGGGCAGTTCCTCTGACTTCTCAAACATGTGTATGCAACCAGCTGTCAGTTAACCAAGCATTTCCACTTTTGGTGGGTGGTTGAATGTTGGGTCTGGAAGTGGGGGTACAGTGGGTATAACTACTGTATGTTTTTATCATTATCTAGTACACAGACCTGGCAGGATTCTAAAAGAGTAAAACTGTGCAAGATTTTTTGAAGTCTAAGACTAAAACTACCTCAATATTGTTTCTGTCATATTCTATTGGCTAACAAAAGCCAAAAGGACAGCAAAAGAACCAGAAGTGTCTGATATACATCTTGATAAGGAAAGCTGAAAATTTGCAATCTACCAGAAAAGGTTAAAGATTATTGAGTACTTATTTATGCATAGAACTTTTATTTTTAAAGATATTATGTATTTATGTATGTATTTATTTATTCATTCATTTCTTTATTTTTGTTTATTTACATTTAATTGGCCAAGGTATAGTACATCAACAGTTTTTGATATAATGTTCAATGATTCATCAGTTCAGTATAACACAGTATAACACTCACTGATCATCATATCATGTGCCCTCCTTAATGACCGTCACCCAGTTATCCCATCCCCTCACCCACTGCCCTTTCCACAACCCTCAGATTGTTTCCTGGAGTCACAAGTCTCACATGGTGTGTCTTCTTCTCTGATTTCTTCCCATTTGTTTCATCCCGTAACCTAACTGTCAATTGCACTATTCCTTGTGTTCCACATAAGTGTGAAACCATATGATAATGGTGTTTCTCTGTTGACTTATTTCATGTAGTGTAATACCCTCTAATTCTATCCATGTTGCTGTAAATGGTAGATACTGATCCTTTCTGAGACCTGAGTCCATTGTATATATGAACCACATCTTCTTTATTCATTTATCTGTTGAAGAGCATCTGAGCTCTTGGCTACCATCTTTCACTATCATGGACATGGCTGATATTAACATTAGTGGACATGTGCACCTTCTTTTCACTACATCTGTATCCTTTGGATAAATGCCTGTCGTGCAATTGCTAGGTTGGAGGGTAGCTCTATTTTTAATGTCCAGAGGAACCTCCATACTGTTTTCTGGAGTGGCTATTCCCTTTCTCCACATCCTTGCCAACATTTGTTGTTCCCTGCCTTGTTAATTTTAGCCATTCTGCCTTGAGTAACCTGGTATCTCATTGTGGTTTTGATTTGTATTTCACTGATGACAAGAGATGTGGGGAATTTTTTAATGTGTCTGTTGGCTATTTGTATGTCTTCTTTGGAGAAGTGTTTGTTTTCATGTCTTCTTCCCATTTTTGACTGGATTACTTGTTTTTCAGGTGTTGAGTTTGAGAAGTTCTTTACAGATCTTGGATACCAGCCCATTATCTGTAATGTCATTTACAAATATCTTCTCCCATTCCATAGGTTGCCTTTTAGTTTTGCTGAATGGTTCCTTTGCTGTGAAGAAGATATTTATCTCTCTCTCTATTTTTAAGTTTTACTTATTTATTTGAGGAAGAAAGAGAAGGAGAGAAAGGATGAGCTAGGGGAGTGGCAGGTGGAGAGGGAGAAGAAGATTCTCCACCATCAGTGAGCCCGATGTGAGGCTCAGTCCCAGGATCCTTGAATCATGACCTGAGGCAAAGGCAGATACTTAACCAATTGAACCACCCAGGAGCCCCAGAAACTTATCTTGATGATGTCAAAAAAGTTCATTTTTGTTTTAGTTTCCATTGCTTTTAGAGATGTGTCTTGCAAAAAGTTGCTTTGTCGATGGTAAAAGAAGTTGATAGCTGTGTCCTCCTCTACAATTTTGAAAGTTTCCAGACTCACATTTTGATCTTTCATTCATTTTGAGTTATGGTGTAAGAGAATGGTCTAGTTTCATTCTTCCACATGTGTCTGTTCAGTTTTTCCAGGATGATTTGTTGAAGAGACTGTTTTTGTTTTTGTTTTTTCCATTGCATATTCTTTCCTGCTTGTTAAACATTAGTTGACCATAAAGGTGAGGACCCATTTCTGGGATATCTATTATCTTCAGTTGATCTGTGTCTCTGGTTTTGAGTCATCACCATGCTGTCTCAATGATCACAGCTTCACAATAGAGCTTGAACTCAGACATCCTGATGGCCCCAGCTTTGGTTTTCCTTTTTAACATTCCCCTGGCATTTCAGGGTCTCTTCTGTTTCCATACAAATTTCAGGGTTGTTTGTTCCACCTCTGTGAAAAATTGAGATACTATTTTGATAGGGATTGCACTGAGAGTGTTGATTGCTCTAGGCAGCATAGACATTTTCACAATGTTATTCTTCTAAACCATGAGCATGGATTGCTTTTCCATCTCTTTGTGCTTCACAATTTTTTCATAAGTGTCCTGTATTTTCTAGAATACAGACCTTTTACCTCTTTGGTTAGGGTTATTCCTAGGAATCTTATGGGGTTTACTGCAATTGTAAATTAGATCAACTCCTTAATTTATCTTTCTGTAGTCACTCTGTTAGTGTATAGAGATGCAACTGATTTCTATGCATTGATTTTATATCCTGCTACATTGCTGAATTGCTGTATGAGTTCTAGCAATTTTGGAGTGGAGTCTTTTGGGTTTTCCACATAAAGTATCATATCGTCTGTGAAGAGAGTGAATTTAGGACACCTGGTTGGCTCAGTGGGTTAAGCCTCTGCCTTCAGCTCAGGTCATGATCTCAGGGTCCTGGAATCAAGCCCTGCATCAGAGTCTCTGCTCAGCAGGGAGCCTGCTTCTTCCTCTCTCTCTGCCTGCTGTTCTGCATTCTCGTGATCTCTCTTTCTGTCAAATAAATAAATTAAATCTTTAAAAAAGAGAGAGAGAGCTTGCTTCTTCTTTGCCAATTTGAATACATTTTGTTTCATTTTGTTGTCTGATTGCTGAGGCTAGGAATTCTGGTACTACGTTGAACAAAGGTGGTGAGAGTGAGCATCTCTGTCATGTTCCTGACCTTAGGGGAAAAACTCTTAGTTTTTCCCTATTGAGAATGATGTTCTCTGTGGGCTTTGTCGATGACTTTTATAATATTGAGCTATGTGCCCTGTATTCCTACATTTCGAAGAGTTTTAATAAAAAAAAAAAGATGCTGTATTTTGTCAAGTGTTTTTCCTGCATCAATTGAGAGGATCCTATGGTTCCTGTCTCTTCTTTTGTTAATGTGATCTATCACGATGATTCATTTTTGAATGTTGAACCACTGTTGCATCCCAGGAATAAATCCAACCTGGTTGTGTTGGATAATTCTTTTAATGTACCATGGGATCCTATTGGCTAGGATCTTGTTGAGTATTTTGGCATCCATGTTCATCAGGGATATTGGTCTGTAATTCTCCTTTTTGATGGGACATTTGTCCGGTTTGGGGATCAGGGTAGTGCTCTCCTCACTGAATGAGTTTGGAAGTTTTCCTTCCATTTCTATTTTTTGAAACAGCTTCCATAGAATAGGTATGCTTTCTTCTTTAAATGTTTGGTAGAATTCCACTGGGAAGCTACCTGGCCCTGGGCTCTTGTTTTCAGGGAGGCTTTTAATTACTGCTTCAATTTCCTTGCTGGTTATGAGTCTGTTCAGATTGTCTATTTCTTCCAGTTTCAGTCTTGGTAGTTTATAAGTTTCCAGAAATGCATTTATTTCTTCCAGATTGCCTAATTTGTTGGTGTATGGCTTCTGGTAATACGTTCCAATAATTGTCTCTATTTCCTCAGTATTGGCTGTGATTTCTCCTCTTTCATTCATGATTTTATTAACTTGGGTCCTTTCTCTTTTCTTTTGGGTAAGTCTGACCAGAGGTTTATTGATCTTAATAATTCTTACAAAGAACCAGCTTCTAGTTTCATTGATCTGTTCCACTGTGTGTGTGTATGTATATATATACATATATACATATGTATATGTATATATATACATATATATGTATATATATACATATGTATACACATACATATATATACATATATGTATACATATGTATATATATAATGGCATATTACTCAGTCATTAGAAAGTATGAATGCAGGACAACTGGGTGGCTCAGTGGGTTAAGCCTCTGCCTTCAGCTCAGGTCATGATCTCAGGGTCCTGGGATCGAACCCCACATCAAGCTCTCTGCTCAGCAGGGAGCCTGCTTCCTCCTCTCTTTCTGTCTGCCTCTATGCCTACTTGTGATCTCTCTCTGTCCTGTCAAATAAATAAAGAAAATCCTTGAAAAAAAGAAAGGATGAAGACTTACCATCTACACTGATGTGGATGTAAATGGAGGGTATTATGCTAAGTGAAATAAGTCAACTGGGGAAAGACAATTATGTGGTTTCACTTATATGTGGAATATAAGAAACAGAACAGAAAACAGGGGAAGCGAAGGAAAACAGAATGAAAAGAAATCAGAGAGTTAGACAAATCATGAGAGACTCTTAACTATAGACAAACAAAACGAAACAAAACTGAGGGTCCTGGAGGGGAGGTAGGTGGGAAGATGGGTTAATTGTGTGATGGGCATTAAGGAGGGGACATGATGTAATGAGCATCAGGTTTTATGTGCAACTGATGAGTCATTGCACTCTACATCTGAAACTAATGATATGTACTATATGTTGGTTAATTGAATTTAAATAAATAAACAAACAAATAAATAAATAAAAATAAAAATCATCCCAAAGCCTTCTCTTTTTTTTTTAATTTTTTATTTTTTATAAACATATATTTTTATCCCCAGGGGTACAGGTCTGTGAATCACCAGGTTTACACACTTCACAGCACTCACCAAAGCACATACCCTCCCCAATGTCCATAATCCCAGCCCCTTCTCCCAAACCCCCTCCCCCCAGCAACCCTCAGTTTGGTTTGTGAGATTAAGAGTCACTTATGGTTTGTCTCCCTCCCAAAGCCTTCTCTTTTATACTCGCTTTTGAATACAAGGATAATGACCAATTTCATTACATGTTTCAAACCAATGCACTAT
Source organism: Mustela erminea (assembly GCF_009829155.1). Taxonomy (NCBI): domain Eukaryota; kingdom Metazoa; phylum Chordata; class Mammalia; order Carnivora; family Mustelidae; genus Mustela; species Mustela erminea. Next base: position 80,652,877 of record NC_045635.1, on the reverse strand, counting down.
TATTCCTAGGTTTTTTTTTTTTTCAATTTCTTAGTGGTCTTTATATTAGAATCTTATGTAACAGAGGTTGCCAATATGATAATACATCCTTGACCATACTGATAAAATAGAGTTTTATGAGTCAGTATAGATGAATCTCACAAATAGTCAATTCGAAAAACATTGTATAAGGAAGCACAAAGGATAATGACATTCATATAAAATTGTAAACTCTATACATTGCAATGTATATAATTCTATACATTGTTTGGCAAGATAAGCATGTAATCAATATTTTAGGAGACACACCAAATACAGAATAATGGTTATTTAATAAGGGTAATGCACTAAGGGAAATGTCATTGGCAATTACAACAGGAAAATTTACCTATTAAAATTGTTGCAACTGGGAGTTATCATATCAACCAAGTAATCAAATTTAGTATCATGAATAATAGTAAAAACTAACATTGCATATATCCTGACATAATACAATACAAAGAACACAGCATCACTTATTTTTTAACAAAATAAGTTAACCTGATCCAAATCCAGCCTTTATATCTCCCTTCCAGAGTAGAGTAGGGGATAGAGGACAATGTTAAACAACACACAGAGGAAAAAATCAGATCTAGAATGAGGGTATTGTATCTGACAACTGGTTTGATGTTTTCAAATTATCACTGTTATGAAATAAAGATAATAGTATTACTCTACATTTAATATTTAAAGACTTACAATGCATTAACATTGATTGGACTTTAGTTTAAAAAAGCTGTTATACAATTCATTTATTCAGAGATATACAGCTCAAGCAAGTATGCCATTTTTTTAAGCAAAGGATAATTGACACATTAAACACCATTCTTTTTATTTAACTTCTCTGTATATTTGAAAATTTTCATAATAAAATTTGGGAAAGGATGGATTATTCATTGAGTAAATGTTGTTAAGATAACTGATTATCCATTTAGGGAAAACAAAAGTAGATTCTTAAACTTTACACAACATTTAGAAGAAAATACAGAAGAATATATTCATGACCTTGGGTTAGGGGAGAATTTATTACACTTATTGCAAAAAGCTTACCACAAGAGGGGAAAAGTGTATAAACTGACTATATTAAAATTAAAAATGCTCTGATGTATCAAAAGACAATTATCATACCCTGAATTACTTAGAAAACAAAGCATGTGACAAAAGTTTATATGTAAGTAGTTTGTCTATATGATCTTAGGGGGCATGGGTGAGAGACAGGGAAAACAAAGCAGAAAATGTAAAACAACCAAGACAAGGATGCATTATAAAGTTGGCAACCTCTATAGGTCACTGGTTGCTTTATCTCACAGGACCATCTGATTACCCATATGAAGCATATCTCAGAACTCTGTTTAGGGAGAGTTAGAGGATGGAATTTATCCATTAAGCTCCATACTGATGATCAAAGTTTTGCCTAACAGATCATTTACTTTTTCATATTTCCAGGTTGTATCTGCATGAAACCTGCATGGGTTCTTGCAGAGTCTCATGGTCACTGCTGCAATAGAGAAACCAGAAGGATAAAATAGAGGATGGAAACCAGAGGTATACAATTTGGGCCTGAATTAAAGTGCTATCAAATGTCTTTTACATAAAACTGGTCAGATCTGGCACAATAATTGTATCCACAGCAGTGGCAAGCATAAGAAACTGGTGAGGCCAAGATGAATTATGTATGAGGTATTTGATATAGTCTACACCTTGCACCCAAACACAAAATATGGGATAGTGGTAATTTCTAGAGAAAGAGGTAGGGGAAATGAATTCAGGAGAGTAGAAAGGTATGTAGGAGTCTTCAACTGTATATGTAATATTTTATTTCTTCAACTGAATATGTAATATTTTATTTCTTTAAAATCACATGTGAGACAGACCTGTACCCCTGGGGATAAATATATATGTTTATAAAAAAAATAAAAAATTTAAAAAAATCACATGTGAGAAAAATAAAATGTTTAGATTTGAGAAAGCTGGGTGGTACATAGATGAGTGTTCATGCTGTTTTCAAAATTATTCTCTATCACATTAAATATGAAATATTCCAATATAAAACTTCAAAAAGAGAGTCTATACTGCTTGAAGAGGTAAGTAACTTATATAAATCTATTGTCTTTCAAATCATCGTGGCTCAACATAACTTTGTTCTTGTCATTCCTTCAGCCTTATCTGGAAAAATAACTATTGGGTTGATATTCTTTTATGCAAGTTAAGACTACTGGGATTTTAAAACCTTTGTGGTAAGTTTAAGATATCATTTTTGAGGGGAATGCCTTCTTTATCAACATTGCATGACATATTATCCCACTTCTTACGTGTGTTTGTTCCCCACAGAGCTTTCTCTTACCTTTCTAAGAAAAAATACTTATGAAGTTGTGTTTCTTTACTTTTTATCATTTGTAGCACATTAGAGTGTATATTTGTTTTTTGTTGGTTTTCCAAAATTAGAGTATCGATTTTAGGATAGCAGACTGTTGTTAACCACTGCATGGTTAGTATCTAGAAGAGTGCTTGGCATATGTTAAGTATTGGAAAAAATACTTCATGAATGAATGAAAGAAAGAAAGGAAAATAAGCAAATGGCTCTTTGAAGTCATTTACTCAGCTGCCGGTTATATTAAAGTCCCTTGTTATTTTTCACATAAAAGAAAGTGGAGATAGAGAGACAAAAAATAGGTGTTAAAAAAATAGAAATCATGTCTCTGTGTTTGGATATAAAAAAACACATAAATCCATGTTTGCCTATGTGTATATATTTATTTAAAGTGTGTATGTGTGTGTGTGTGTAAACCATATACACACATTTTCTTTTTCAATCAGAAAGACGTGAACTTTTTTCTGTTCTGAAGAAGAAGAAAAAAACTTAACAATAGATATTTGTATTGTAACTGCTTTGTTACTTGAAATTTAAATGCTCTGACTTTCTAGAAATGCAGCAGCTTTTCAAATCTTACCTCAGTAAAATGCACCTTATAAATTAAAACAGAATCTATTTAAACAACTAGACTTTGTCTTAGCAGGAGTTTCAAATTATTTAATTAATATATTAATAATAGTTACAATAACTTGTAGAGAAACATTCCTGTACTTAAAAACAATCTTAATATTTTATAAGTTCTTCTTTCTATTCAATTTATCTTATATTACTTAACTTATTATTATATTAATAATACCTGAAAATATTCTTATTATTTAAGATTTAAGTAGTGTAGAAACTTTAAGAGCACAATCCAAGCATATTTTCTTACATAATCAAGATCATGCTATACATATTGCTTTGAAACATTATTATTTAACGCTATGACTTATATATTGTTACATTACAATATAAATATTTTAGGGGAGGCACGTTTCAAAAGGTCTCATGTTTCTGTGAACAGAGGCACTAACTGCCATTTTGTTCTCATTTTTTTCCAAGGAAATTTGTAAAGAGCCTTGAAAGATAATAACAATGTCTCTCCAGAGCAAAAGGCAGTTTATTTGTTTGTTTTTCACTGTTTGGTATGATAAAGATAATGTGTCCCTCGGAACTTTTCAAGCAGGTTTGCTTGCAACTCATTTTAAAAGATTCTGGTTCCTAACCTTGCACTTTTTCAGGCATGACACAAACCCACTATATGCATGGCATCCACCTGCACTGCTCTGTGTTGTTCCTGTGGGACTTGGGGTCAAGGGCAACAGACACAAACAGGAAGTTCATCCTGTTTACTACATTGTGAGTTATCAAGAACTTTGTCTCTGACCCTGAAGTCTCATGTCTTTTGCCAGTATCCATGAAACTATAGTGGGGTAACTTCTTAGATGGCAAGTAGTAAGATCTCAGACCTTCAAATGTTTTTGACAGCTTTTGATGATAGAGATAGGACACTGATAGAGAAATGGCTTTTTGGAAGAGAAAGGATGAGGTTCTTGCAAGTCAAGTTTGGGATGTGAAATGATTATCTAAGATGCAATAGTCCATGTTGCTGCACAGATGACAGAGACAAATAGTAAAAGACCATCACTGTCCTGCTTGTTACTGAGTGTTTAGAGACTCAGAAATAAGTGGTAATATTGAACGAAACCACAAAATGATATTTTTATTGTCCCTACTCTCCTCCAGGAGGGAGGAAGAATGGGTTTTATCACTACAGTGGAGCAAAAAACCCAGACCCCAGCTGAAAAGCAATGTGGATATAGCAACTGAGTCAGGAGATCTCCAAAGGGGAAATAAATGATGTCAACAATGAAGTACAGAGTTTTGGGTGGATCTAAAACATACAAAAACATACGTTCATTTAGTTAAGCCATAAGTACCCTCCCACTTCTCAAAACTGAGTGTCTTCTATACTTACATGCAGCCATTCCTTTCCTCCATATCCTGTTTCCTCCTTCTCCTTTAACTGTAGCCATAGTTTCTTCAGGTGCAAAGATAATTCAGCATGGAGCTTGACCTCAAGAAGGACCAAAGGCTATATGCATCCAAGTAACTTGCCAGGGATCTTTAGAAAGGAGAAAGATTAAAACTTTGATGTCTCCATTGAATACAGGAACCCAACACAACATCCTTCCTGATCAGGGTATTGGGGGAAAAGGGGTTCAGATTTAACTGATGGATTTTTGATTGGGTTTACAATAGGAAAACAAAGCTAACATGGCTTTATATGTAGGGTCCTTTTGGTTAGTTTAATGTTACTCTTGCCTTTACATTTACATGTATAATAGATTGATGTTACATGCTTGTACTTCCTTTCCTCTTTTAGCAGAGATTATCCCAACTAGAAAAGAAGCCACACACTACACATAGAGTAGTGTTAGTACATTTAAGGCCCATAGACTTATTGACACCTTTGAGCTGTAAGTCTCTATGACTCATGATTTTTCCAATCAGACCATCTGAGAAAGGGCAGCAGTATCCATGTGGAGATACCATTGGGGTTTTGGATTCATCTCTTCATTTGAAAAACAGCTAATAAGTTGCTATTGGGGCTTTTGTCAAAACTTAATACTTGATCCAAGGAGATCCTGTGACTCTCCAGTCTGATAGTTTTTATTTTCCACCCATTTGGGTGGATCAAGTCAGACTTGATGACTAATAAGGTAAGGAAACCTCAACAAGACTCACTTTTTAAATTATTTCCATTTAGTTTGTTCAATAATGCAGCCAGTCTGGTCCCAGTAGATTCTTGTTTTTACATTTAAATAGTGGCAGCTCTCCTTTTGGGAGATAATTTATTGCTCATCTGAAACAATAGGATCCACTGGACGTGGTACCTGTTAAACCTCAACTCCACCTATATAGAATTGAAAATGGATATGGTTACCCCATTCAGAAGGTAAAACTAAAGTCTGTTCTCATGCCTCTGGCCAATAGTCTTCTGGATGAAACTTGCTATATTTTTACTATTGCCAATAGCCTAGGTGTTGAGTTGTCACTTAGAAAATTAGAGACTGACAGATTAAAGACTTCCCTCTGTGGAGCTGCAAGCTATAGAAACAAGTGAAGACTACTGAACAAACTGTGACAGTCATTCATGTGATGCTGTGGGAGGGTCCATTCTCTCATGAGACTAAAATTAAGCTGCTGTTTAAGTCTGTATTGATCACATTGCCAGCAATGCGGCCTGAATCTGCCACCATGCTGTAGAAGGTAACACATCCACCATCAAAGGCTGGGTATGAAATAAAAGAATCTATTTTTTTTTTTTGTTGCGGAAACTACTGCTGCATGCCAAACTTGTGATCCCTGCCAAAAGTCAACCTGGTTGTTTCATGGTGGGAGACTCCACATATCACAAGTCACATTTCCCTGCCCACTCATAGTAGAATGCCTATATGAACTTTTGAACCTTTCTCAAAGCCAAGTGTATTACCTCATGTCTGTTTACACTTTCTCAAATTATAGAGTTTCTGCTCCACTTTGATTAGATGATTCTAGTCATGCCATCATGGCTCTTCAGATTAATGTGTGTCATACATTCAGCTTTCTGGATCATTTTAAGTCTGACAATAATGTACTATTTTTATCACAAAAAGTGATTCAACAATGAACTGATGGATGTTTCATGCTTCTTACCATCCACAGATATCTGTTACTGTTGACTTCCTCAAAAACCATCTCAAAAAGATTTTTGAATCTTATCTACTTCTGATCTGCCCATTTTAGTAAGGCCGTTTTGTCACTAAAATCACCTTTTCCTACAAAGAGATCATTTCTTCTCAACAGATTTCTGGAAAATAATCAGGACAAAGGGGTAGGGAATCATTATAATGCTCTGTATTGAAAATTCAGGATTCTTTTCTGACCATTCCTGAACATGGTATGCCATTCTTTCCTCCAACAATAGAGCTATGCTGACATAATTGATGCACACTCCAGGTGACAGCCTAGACAAAAGAGGATTCAAATGTAATTCTGATTAAATTTTATAAAAATATCCTTTTCCCTGTTGAATCTGACTCTTCCATGTGAAAGGTCTGGGTGTGAATAGGAGATAATTTTTGAAAAGGTAAAGTATGATTACAGGAATAGAATATACTGATACTGTAAAGATGGAGAAGAGGAATGCCTTACATGCTGAAAGATAAGAGAGACAGAGAAATATTAAGTTTTTTTTTTTTTTTTTGGTCTTTCAGAACCACAACTGGATTCTTTGTCATGAATGAAAATGCCCTTGTGATGCTCTTCCAAACTCTTGCTAGAAGATTAAATTTAACTGATTAGTGGGTCTTCCATATCCTACTAGCTAGCTCCAAGAATGAATTATTCACTATTCCCCTTAACTTCACTGGGAAGTCTATCAGAAACAACAGTAGATGGCTGCAGTTCCTGTAACTCTTATGTGTAATCTCAGATGTCTCTCCTTCTCAGTCATTCTGTTGGGTAGAAGGTTGCCACAGTGCTGATGATACGCATAAAGCACAGATTTACCTGACTGCCTGCAGACAGACCCTTCAAAAACAGTTCAGTTATTAAACTGCTTTTGGAATGTTAGAGTTTGCCAGTTGGCCACACTGGAGGCACTATAAACCTGCTATCTGATTAATGTAGACCCCACTGATGGAACCTCATTCATTGTAAACAATATTTTCTTTCCATGGACCTCATATGTACCTCTGTACTTCTTATGCAGAAGCCAAGCATTAACTTGCTTCTCTGCAGAAAGCATGATTATTTGTAGGGATGGTTATAAAAGGACTTCAAATATTAAGGAAATAGTGCCTTGGCCTTGGAAGACATGTAAGTTAGTCTCAAATCACTGGACAGGATTATTATAAAAGATAGAGTTATCCTAGATTACCTCTTTATGAACCAAGGTGGATTCTATACAATTACATTCTTTTGTAACCATATTAATACTTTGGGGCAATTATAAAGGTCAATAAAAAAGTACTTCAGAGTAAATACACCTGGCTTTTTGTTAGTGACTGGGTGTTTGTGTCTCCCCTGCCCCCAAAATTTATATGTTGAAGTCCAACCCCATAGTATGATGGTTTTTTAAGATAGGGCCTTTACAGAAGTAATTAAGTTTAAATGAGATCATATGGGTGAGGCCCCGCTCTGATAGGAATAATGTTCTTATGAAAAAAAGATACCAGAGAACTCGTTTTCCTGTACTCCCCACAACCTGGCATATGAACACACACAGAGGAAAGACCATGTGAGAACTCTGCAAGAAGGTGGCTGTGTGCAAACCAGGAAGAGAGCTCTTACCAGAAACCAAATTGATTGGAACCTTGATCTTGGACTTCTAGCCTCCAGACTGTGAGGAAATAAATTTCTGTCTTTTGAGTCATTTGGTCTGTGGTATTTTGTTATGGCAGCCTAAGCAGACTAAGATACTTTTTAAGATAGACCCTGAATGAGTTATGGTATTTGTTTAATTGTTTGGATTCAGAAATTTGAGACTGGAGAAAACACATAGTTGAAGGCAATACTGCAAATTGGGTTCATCTTTATGCTTGGAACCTTATTTATAGTACTCTTAATTAAATAATATATATGACAAGTTAATCCTATCCCTGTTGGTCAAATTAATCAGAGTAGCAGCATATTCATGGGGAAATTTGACAGATGCTGGAATGGTGTAGAAATGAGAGATGGATATTGTTGGGAGAAAATTTTTTATAGGTCTCTTGTTTCTGCACCAGTTGAAGGCAGAGGTACTAAATGCTTTTTGTTCAGAACTACTTTTTCAAGAATGTGTGTAGAGAAAATAGTTTTGGAAGATAGAGATGTCTCCCTCTGGTGGGGAAAAGGTGAAGGTATGTTCACTGTGCACTATAATAAAATAATAAATGTAACATTTCCCTCCAGGGCAAATTTCCAGCAAGTTTTCTTACAACCCATTATATAAGATTCTAGTACCTAAGCTCCAGATTCTTCCTCTATGATACAAGCCTACTATACGTGTAACATCCAGGATAGACCCTCTGTATCATCTCTTCAGTCAGGGGAAACTTTATGAACATGAATTTCTTGATGCTTGCTGTGTCATGGATAATAAAATTATTTGAATTTGACCCAGGAGTTTCATGTCTTCTGTTAACACCTGTGGAACACTAAGTCATTAACTTCCAAGTAGGGTAAAATCTCAAACCCCTGACAGTTATTGACAGTAGTTTCATTTCATTCTTTTTAAGGGCCACATATTTGTATGTACAAAAAATATTTAATCAGCTGCTTGTTTTTGGAAAATTAAAGTGTTTCAAATATTTTTCTACTAAAATAATATTTTGGGGCACCTGGGTGGCTCAGTGGGTTAAAGCCTCTGCCTTCGGCTCAGGTCATGATCCCAGGGTCCTGTGATCAAGCCCCGCATCAGGCCCTCTGCTCAGCAGGGAGCCTGCTTCCCCCTCTCTCTCTGCCTGCCTCTCTGCCTACTTGTGATCTCTGTCTGTCAAATAAATAAATAAAATCTTTTTAAAAAATAAAATAATATTTCAGTGAATATCCTTATCCATATGTCTTTAAATACATGAGTGCTTTTCTGCAGGACAGACGGTTCTTAGACATGTTGTTCTTTTTAAATGTATTCATTTATATGCCAAAAAACTGTAATCATTTACATATCTGTCAGTACTTTATGAGAGTACCTCTTTACTTATAGATGAAAAATACTATGATGTTTTAATTTTAATTTCCTTATTATTGGTGGGAATGATTTCCTTGTCATGTTTATTGACTTTATATTTGTGTGTTGCATGTATTATATAACTTTGTTTATATTTCTTTTATAGTCTTTTCATGTATGTGACAAATTTTCCATCAGGTAGTTTTATTTTTATTGAATTATATAAATTCTTTATATATGGACTTTAATTCCTTTTGTTATACATTATTAAAATACACATTCTAATTATACAATTGGTTGTGCTGATGGTGTTTAAGCCATAAAGAAATTTTAAAATTCTATAGTTCAATTAGTCAGTCTTTTCCTTTATGGTTTATAGATTTATTTCCTTGTTTCAAAATGCTTTTGTTACTAAGTTTATTCTTCTTTATACGTCTTAATTTCTTCTAATAACTCTAAATTTTTAAAACTATTGTTTATTGCAAAAGACCATAGTCACATATCTTCTGTAAATATGTACCATGTGAGAAGTTAATTTTATAATTATTATATACTCAAAATTATATTATTTCTAATCTGTTAAATACCATCTGCTCCTTCTCTACTTTCAGTTAATAGTCCCTATTTAAAGGTAGAAATATGACATTCTTTATGAATTTATACAACACCCTTTCATCAGAACAATGACAATGTTTTCTCTTTCACTGAGATATACCAAAATTGATTACTTTGCAACTACTTTTAGGTGAGCATCATATAATCCATGGAAGTGAATATTCTTACCCAAGGTCATAAAAAGTAATCTTGCACAAGGCTAAAACCCATAGTCCCAGTTATATTTGTGTCTGTGTGTATGAGTGTGTTTTTTCACTGAGCTATGTTGACTCTTAATTGAGGCCAAAATGGAAAATGTTTGTTAAAAAATGTGTGAAAATTATAGAAGAAAGATTTTAATCAAAATTATATATTTAATATCTCCACTTCCATTACCCAGCTGGAATCTGAATTCTCCCTCATTCTACCATTTTGGATGAGAACAGCTGTTTGTGATGACATAGGCAGTCTTCTCCAGCCTTGTGCTTCAAGCAGCAGTTTATGCCTTTCTCTTTGAAATTATCTGGAACCATTTTAAGCATTTTCTTATTTCCTCTAGACACATGCAATACCAGGATAAGGAATACAACATCTGTCCTCAAGACTGTGTAAATTTTTACAATGTTTCTTGATTATTTGAGGATCAGTAAAGTAAGAAGGTAAGAAGAGAAGTTTGTAGTTATATTAGATCAATATTTAAATAAACAGATGAAAAGTGGTCAATGTTTATGGTGTAGAGGGGAAATAGAGCACTTGGGGAGTAATAGGGGTATTTCACATCAAAGATGGTTCCGCATTGAGAAGGGAAATATCAGTTATCTAAAGGATTTAACCTGGTGGGCAATAGACACCATGGAGAGAGTATTCTTGTGGTAGGTTGATCAAAGAATGTGATACATTTTAGATTTTCTTGCTGCACTAATTCTTCCGAAGATCTTTTCTGCCTACTTTGCCTCCTAAAACCCCATTCTAAAGCAATCCTCTCCTGTTCTCCAAGCTTGCCATTGTTCCCACCTGTCCCAACTCAGACGAGCTTATTCATATTCTCTATTGTTGATCTTCTTATAATGCATGGAAAGGCAAAGAGCTCTGAAAGTTTCCTTAAGTAAAATTAATTTGTTGAAAACAGATAATAAAAAATAAGGAAGGACAGGGAAATAATATTAGAAGGGATATTTTAGTGATGCCAGAGAAGAAAAATGTACATCTATTACAGAATATAGGAAGTAATTCCATCTGAAGACTAGAAGAGTAAAAAACCTTCCAAAACACGTGCACATATGCATACACACACACACACACACACACACACACACACATCCACATGGGAAAAAGTTTGCCAAGCCAATGGGAAGAAAAACATGTGTTGGGATAGGGAAAAAGGTTGCCAAGTTGGTGGGAAGAAAAACTAATGTGTTGCAATAGTAGAAATCTAGATTTAATAATTTACTCCCATATAAGATATAATTATTCTTAAAAATAATAATGTAAATACCCTTGTTAATAATGGAAAAATGTCTGCATACAGCAGGCCTAAGCCACATTATGAAGTAGATGATGTCATTTTCACTTTCTTATTTCACTTGTAAGTGCTGATTAGAAGAGCACTTCTCAAACTTAGGAGTATCCTTTGTCTTATTTTTTTCTTTTAATTTTTTAAATTTTTTAATAAACATATAATATATTTTTAGCCCCAGGGATAAAGGTCTGTGAATTGCCAGTTTTACACACTTTACAGCACTCACCGTAGCACATACCCTCCCCAAAGTCCATAACCCCATCACCCTCTGCCAACCCCTCCCCCCAGCAATACTCAGTTTGTTTTGTGAGATTAAGAGTCTCTTATGGTTTGTTTCCCTCCTGATCCCATCTTGTTTCATTTATTCTTTCATTACCCCCCAAACCACCCATGTTGCATCTCCACTTCCTCATATCAGGGAGATCATATAATAGTTGCCTTTCTCCAATTGACTTATTTTACTAAACATAATACCCTCTAGTTTCATCCACATCATCGCAAAAGGCAAGATTTCATTTCTTTTGATGGTTGCATAGTATTCCATTGTATATATATACTACCTCTTTGTTATCCACTCATCTGTGAATGGACATATAGGTTCTTTCCATAGTTTGGCTATTGTTGACATTGCTGCTATAAACATTTGGGTATATGTGTCCCTTCGGATCAATGGATTTGTATCTTTAGGGTAAATACCTAGTAGTGCAAATGCTGGGTCATAGGGTAGCTCTATTTTCAACTTTTTGAGGAGCCTCCATGCTGTTTTCCAGAGTGGCTGCACCAGCTTGCATCCCCACCAACAGTGTAGGAGGGTTTCCCTTTCTCCACATCCTGGCCAGCATCTGTCATTTCCTGACTTGATAATTTTAGCCATTCTGACTGGTGTGAGGTGATATCTCATTGTGGTTTTGATTTCATTTCCCTGGTGCCGAGTGATGTGGAGCATTTTTTCATGTGTCTATTGGCTATCTGGGTGTCTTCTTTGCAGAAATGTCTGTTCATGTCCTCTGACCATTTCTTGATTGGATTATTTGTTCTTTGGGGGGTTGAGTTTGCTAAGCTCTTTATAGATTTTGGACACTAGTCCTTTATCTGATATGTCATTTTCAAATATCTTCTCCCATTCTTTCAGTTGTCTTTGGGTTTTCTTAACTGTTTTCTTTGCTGTGCAAGAGCTTTTGATCTTGATGAAATCCCAATAGTTCATTTTTGCCCTTGCTTCCCTTTCCTTTGACGATGTTCCTAGGAAGATGTTGCTGTGGCTGAGGTTGAAGAAGTTGTTGCCTATGTTCTCCTCAAGGAGGTTGAAGAAGTTGTTGCCTATGTTCTCTTTCTCACATTGAGGTCCTCCATCCATTTTGAATCTATTTTCATGTGTGATGTAAGGAAATGGTCCAATTTCATTTTTCTGCATGTGGTTGTCCAATTTTCGCAACACCATTTGTTGAAGAGGCTGTCTTTTTTCCATTGGATATTCTTTCCTGCTTTGTTGAAGATTAGTTGGCCACAGTGTTGACGGTCTATTTCAGGGCTCTCTATTCTGTTACATTGATCTATGCGTCTGTTTTTGTGCCAATACCATACTGTCTTGATGATGACAACTTTGTAATAGAGCTTGAAGTCCAGAATTGTGATGCCACCAACTTTGGCTTTCTTTTTCAAGATTCCTTTGGCTATTCGAGGTCTTTTCTGGTTCCATATAAATTTTAGGATGATTTGTTCCATTTCTTTGAAAAAAGATGGATGGGATTTTGATAGGGATTGCAGTAAACATGTAGATTGCTTTAGGTAGCATAGAAATTTTCACAATATTTGTTCTTCCAACCCAGGAGCATGGAACATTTTTCCATTTCTTTTGTCCTCCTCATTTCTTTCATGAGTACTTTATAGTTTTCTGAGTATAGATTCTTGGCCTCTTTGGTTAGGTTTATTCCTAGGTATCTTATGGATTTGGGTGCAATTGTAAATGGGATTGACTCCTTAATTTCTCTTTTTTCTGTCTTGTTGTTCGTGTAAAGAAATGCAACTGATTTCTGTGCATTGATTTTATATCCTGACACTTTACTGAATTCCTGTACAAGTTCTAGCAGTTTTGGAGTGGAGTGTTTTGGGTTTTCCACATATAGTATCATATCATCTGCGAAGAGTGATAATTTGACTTCTTCTTTGCCGATTTGGATGCCTTTAATTTCCTTTTGTTGTCTGATTGCTGAGGCTAGGTCTTCTAGTACTATGTTGAATAGCAGTGGTGATAATGGACATCCCTGCCGTGTTCCTGACCTTAGCGGAAAAGCTTTCAGTTTTTCTCCATTGAGAATGATATTTGCGGTAGGTTTTCCATAGATGGCTTTGATGATATTGAGGTGTGTGCCCTCTATCCCTACACTTTGAAGAGTTTTGATCAGGAAGGGATGCTGTACTTTGTCAAATGCTTTTTCAGCATCTACTGAGAGTATCATATGGTTCTTGTTCTTTCTTTTATTGATGTGTTGTATCACATTGACTGATTTGTGGATGTTGAACCAAACTTGCAGCCCTGGAATAAATCCCACTTGGTCATGGTGAATAATCCTTTTAATGTACTGTTGAATCCTATTGGCTAGTATTTTGGTGAGAATTTTTGCATCTGTGTTCATCAAGGATATTGGTCTATAGCTCTCTTTTTTGATAGGATCCTTGTCTGGTTTTGGGATCAAGGTGATGCTGGCCTCATAAAATGAGTTTGGAAGTTTTCCTTCCATTTCTATTTTTTGGAACAGTTTCAGGAGAATTGGAATTATTTCTTCTTTAAATGTTTGGTAGAATTCCCCGGAGAAGCCGTCTGGCACTGGGCTTTTGTTTGTTTGGACATTTTTAATGACTGTTTCAATCTCCTTACTGGTTATGGGTCTGTTCAGGCTTTCTCTTTCTTCTTGGTTCAGAATTGGTAGTTTATATGGTTCTAGGAAAGCATCCATTTTTTCCAGAAGGTCAGATTTGTTAGTGTAGTGTTGCTCATAGTATGTTCTTATAATAGTTAGTATTTCTTTGGTGTTAGTTGTGATCTCTCCTCTTTCATTCATAATTTTATTTATTGGGTTTCTTTATCTTTTTTTTTATAAGTCTGGCCAGGGGCTTATCAATTTTATTAATTCTTTCAAAGGACCAGCTCCTAGTTTCGTTGATTTGCTCTATTGTTTTTTGGTTTCTATTTCATTGATTTCTGCTCTGATCTTTATGATTTCTCTTCTCCTGCTGGGCTTAGGGTTTCTTTCTTGTTCTTCCTCCAGCTCCTTTAGGTGTAGGGTTAGGTTGTGTACCTGAGACCTTTCTTGTTTCTTGAGAAAGGCTTGTACCGCTATATATTTTCCTCTCAGGACTGCCTTTGTTGTGTCCCACAGATTTTGAACCGTTGTATTTTTATTATCATTTGTTTCCATGATTTTTTTCAATTCTTCTTTAATTTCCCGGTTGACCCATTCATTCTTTAGAAGGATGCTGTTTAGTCTCCATGTTTTTGGGTTCTTTCCAAACTTCCTCTTGTGGTTGAGTTCTAGCTTCAGAGCACTGTGGTCTGAATATATGCAGGGAATGATCCCAATCTTTTGATACTGGTTGAGTCCTGATTTAGGACCAAGGATGTGATCTATTCTGGAGAATGTTCCATGTGCACTAGAGAAGAATGTATGTTCAGTTGCTTTGGGATGAAATGTTCTGAATATATCTGTGTGTCCATCTGGTCCAGCGTGTCATTTAAGGCCTTAATTTCCTTGCTGATCTTTTGCTTGGTTGATCTGTCCATTTCAGTGAGGGGAGTGTTAAAGTCCCCTACTATTATTGTATTATTTTTTATGTGTTTCTTTGATTTTGTTATTAATTTGTTTACATAGTTGGCTCCTCCCACGTTGGGGGCATAGATATTTAAAATTGTTAGATCTTCTTGTTGGACAGACCCTTTGAGTATGATATAGTGTCCTTCCTCATCTCTTATTATAGTCTTTGGCTTAAAATCTAATTGATCTGATATAAGGATTGCCACTCTTGCTTTCTTCTGATGTCCATTAGCATGGTAAATTCTTTTCCACCCCCTCACTTTAAATCTGGAGGTGTCTTCGGGCTTAAAATGAGTTTCTTGTAGGCAACATATAGATTTTTTTTTTAATCCATTCTGATACCCTGTGTCTTTTGATTGGGGCATTTAGCCCATTAACATTCAGGGTAACTATTGAGAGATATGAATTTAGTGCCATTTTATTGCCTGTAAGGTGACTGTTACTGTATATTGTCACTGTTCCTTTCTGATCTACCACTTGTAGGCTCTCTCTTTGCTTAGAGGACCCCTTTCAATATTTCCTGTAGAGCTGGTTTGGTGTTTGCAAATTCTTTCAGTTTTTGTTTGTCCTGGAAGCTTTTAATCTCTCCTTCTATTTTCAATGATAGCTTAGCTGGATATAGTATTCTTCGCTCATGTTTTTCTCGTTTAGTGCTCTGAAAATATCATGGCAGCTCTTTCTGGGCTGCCAGGTCTCTGTGGATAAGTCACCTGCCAATCTAATATTGTTACCATTGTATGTTATAGACTTCTTTTCCTGGCTGCTTTCAGGATTTTCTTTTTGTCACTGAGACTTGTAAATTTTATTATTAGGTGACAGGGTGTGGGCGTATTCTTATTGATTTTGAGGGGCGTTCTCTGAACCTCCTGAATTTTGATGCTTGTTCCCTTTGCCATATTGGGGAAATTCTCTCCAATAATTCTCTCCAGTATACCTTCTGCTCCCCTCTCTCTTTCTTCTTCTTCTGGAATCCCAATTATTCTAATGTTGTTTCGTCTTATGGTGTCACTTATCTCTCAAATTCTCCCCTACTGGTCCAGTAGCTGTTTGCCCCTCTTTTGCTCAGCTTCTTTATTCTCTGTCATTTGGTCTTCTATATCACTAATTCTTTCTTCTGCCTCATTTATCCTAGCAGTGAGAGCCTCCATTTTTGATTGCACCTCATCAATAGCTTTTTTGTTTTCAACTTGGTTAGATTTTAGTTCTTTTATTTCTCCAGAAAGGGCTATTATATCTCTCGAGAGGATTTCTCTAATATCTTCCATGCCTTTTTTGAGGCTGGCTAGAACCTTGAGAATTGTCATTCTGAACTCTAGATCTGACATATTACTAATGTCTGTATTGATTAGGTCCCTAACCTTCGGTACTGCCTCTTGTTCTTTTTTTTTGTGGTGAATTTTTCCGCTTTGTCATTTTGTCCAGATAAGAGAATATGAAGGAGGAAGTAAAATACTACAAGGGTGGCAACAACCCCAGGAAAATATGCTTTAACCAAATCAGAAGAGATCCCAAATCGTGAGGGGGGGGGAAAGAGGATAAAAAGAGGTTCAAAAAGAAAGAAAGAAAAAAAAGACAAAAAAAGAAAAGAAAAGAAGAAAAATAAGAAAATGAATAAAGAAAAATATAAAAAAGAAAAAATATATATATATTAGATAAACTAGTTAAAAAACGTTAAAAAAGAAAGTGTAAAAGTTAAAAAAAATTTAACAGAAGAAGAGAAAAAATGAAAAAGAAAAAAAATTAAATTAACTGCAGGAATAAAAAATATCACAGGGAGTAAGCCATGAGTTCCGTGCTTTGCTTTCTCCTCCTCTGGAATTCTGCTGCTCTCCTTGGTATTGAAACTGCACTCCTTGGTAGGTGAACTTGGTCTTGGCTGTGTTTCTTGTTGATCTTCTGGGGGAGGGGCCTGGTGTAGTGATTCTCAAGTGTCTTTTCCCCAGGCAGAATTGCACCGCCCTTACCAGGGGCTGAATAATCTGCTCGGGTTTGCTTTCAGGAGCTTTTGTTCCCTGAGCGATTTCTGTAGAGTTGTGAAGTATGGGAATACAAATGGCAGCCTCCTGGTCTCCGGCCCGGAGGAGCCGAGAGCCCAGGGTGTGTCCTCAGAGAACAGCGCCCAGTTACTCCCGTCTGCCTGACCTCTGACCGCGCTCGAGCTCACCGAGCCTGCAACCGGTTCAAGGTAACCCTGAGCTGTGAACTTACTGTCAGCTCTGTCTCTGTAGCCGGCTTTCCTGTTCCAATACCCACAAGCTCTGTGACATTCAGACACCCCCGATCCTTCTGTGACCCTGCGGGACCTGAGGCCACGCTGACCCCGCGTGGGCTTTGTCCCGGTTTAGCCTCTGGAGAGATGACCCTCAGCGGAACAGACTTTTAAAAGTCCTGATATTGTGCTCCGTTGCTCCGCTGCTTGCCGCGAGCCAGCCCCGCCCCCTGGGGTCTATCTTTCCCTCCTTTGTATTCACTTCTCCACCAGTCCACCTTTCAGAAAGTGGTTGTTTTTCTGTTTCCAGAATTGCTGTTCTTCTTCTCTTCGATCTGCCGATGGATTTGCATGTGTTTGCAATCTTCAGATAAGCTATCTAGCTGATCTCTTGCTAGCTAAAGTAGTCTCAGCCTGCTACTTCTCCGCAATCTTGACTCCTCCCCTAAAAAATAATTTTTTTAATGAAATGTATTAAGATAAACTAGTTAAAGAATGTTAAATGTGGAAAGGGTAAAAGTTAAAAAAATTAGCAGAATAAAAAAATAAATAAAATTAACAAAAATTAATTAACTGCATGACTGAGGAATCATGGGAGAAATCCATGAATTTCATGCTTTGCTTTCTCCTCCTCTGGAATTCCTCCTCTGTTCACCAAGTGAACTTGGTGTTGGCTGAATTTATTGTTGATCTTCTGGGTGACGGGTCTGTTGTAGTGATTCTCAAGTGTCTTTGCCTGAGGCGGAATTGCACTGCCCTTACCAGGGGCTGGGCTAAGTAATCTGTTTAGGTTTGTTTTGGGGAGCTTTTGTTCCCTGAATGCTTTCTGTCGAGTTCCCGAGGACAGCAATGAAAATGGCAGCTTCCCAATCTCTGACCTGGAGGATCTGAGAGTTTGGGGCCTCACTCCTCATTCGCCCTCAGAGAAAAGTGCTCAATCATTCCCATCTCCCTGGCCTCCAGCTGCACTCCAAACTCACCCAGCCTGTGACTGGTTCAAGGTAACACCGAGTTGAGAGCTCACTCCTCGGCTCTGTCTCAGTAGCTGACTTCCTCACTGTAATACCTGGAAGGTCTGCAACACTCAGACACCTCTGATCCTTCTGTGACCCCATGGGACCTGGGGCCACACTGACCCTGAGTGGGCTTCACCTTGGTTTAGCCTCTGGAGAGATGTCCCTCAGTGGAACAGACTTTTAAAAGTTCTGATTTTGTGCTCCATTTCTCCACAGCTTGCCGGGAGCGGGGCCCTCCCCCTGCAGTTTATCTTCCCATCACTTTGGATTCACTTCTTTGCCAGTACTACCTTTCAATAAGTGGTCGATTTTCTGTTTCTAAAATTGTTGCTCTTCTTCTCTTCAATCTCCTGTTGGATATGTAGGTGTTCAGAATGGTTTGATAAGCTATCTAGCTGATCTCTTGTTACCTGATGTTGTCTCAGCCTGCTACTTCTCTGCCATCTTGACTCCTCCCTCTGTCTTATTTTTTAAGATTTAATTATTAATATTAAAGACAACACATGACCATGAGCAGAAGGGAGGAGAACAGAGGGGGAGAGAGAGAAATCCTCAAGCAGACTTGCACTGTGCATGAAGCTCCACACACTTCTTGATCCCAGGACACAGAGATCATGACCTGAGCCAAATCAAGAGTTGGATGCTTAATGAACTGAGCCACCCAGACACCACTCTTTGTCCTATTCTTATAGATTCCAGTCCGCATCTTGATACCAGCTATTCTTTGTTATAGTACCATGGGATTATGCCCTTCCTCAAGCATTGTACACTTTACAAATTCCTGGTCAGCATTCAAAAGCTAAATTCTCTAACGATAAATCCTTACCCTCCTCTCTTCATAGACAGTGTAATTATTTCCTGGTTCTGAGCTTGACTATAAGTTCTGAATCTCTACAACAATACTTATAACACTGTGGTATAATTATTTGTCATCTTCTTTGTCTCCTCCAATAGACTAACTTCTCTTTTGTGGCAGAAGATATATATCTTTATATAAATATATATATATATCCTTATATTTATAAATATATTTATATATAAATCTCAACCTGCTTATATATATATAAATTTATATAGATATATATCTATAAATATATTTATGTATAAATATTTATTCATATAAATATTTATACATAAATATATTTATAGATATATATCTATATAAAGATTTATAATTATATTCATAAATATATTTATAAATATCTTTATATTTATAAATATAAAATAAAAATATATTAAAAGAAATTTATAATATATATATTTTATATTATATATTATATATCTATTTATATTTATATTTATATTCATATATTATATATTATATAAAATTTATATAAAATATAAAGATATTTATAAATATAAATATTTATATTTACAAATATTTATATTTATAAATATCTTTATATTTTATATAAAAATATAATATATATTTATATGAAATATAATTTATAAAATAAATTTATATAATATATATTATATTATATATCATATTATATATAAATATATCTTTATATAATATATAAAGATATATAAATTTAAATAAATATATGAATATAATATTTATATTTAACTATATATGAATTATGAATTATGAATATTTGTATTTATAGTTAATTATATAGCAATAATAAACTATTAAATTTATATATATCTTTATATATTATATAAATATATGTTTATATCTTTATATATATTTATGTATATATATATTGCCATATATATATATATTTATATATATCAATTCTGAACTCATGACTACACTTGACAAAGAGTAGAAATTCAATGTTTAAAGGAATCATTATCCATTACTTATGGTTTGAGTTTTTTCATTTTTCAGGTTTTCAGGTTTCTCCCAAGAGATGTTATAGACTAAGAGCACTGGTCTTGTCTGAAATGCAAACTGGTGTAGTATAACCTGAAAAATTGGGCATTTGCTTTTGTGTAGTCTATTTTTTTAAAGGGCACTTTATCATTATGTCTGCAAACATTAAGACATCTTCCTGTCTTTCCATTATACCCTTTTCTTTAACATCTCATTTCCTGAATTACTAGATATATTACACCAACTACTTCATCACTAAATGTGTTTTTGTGATGACAAATAATACCACTTTTTCATTTTATTGTATTTTTATATTTCACATTATAGTCCAAGGTTTGAAAATGAATGCATATTGCAGAAAGGCCTGTTGCAAGAATATTTTAGCTGTATTGATCTATCACATGACTGGCATGAAAAATATCTAATAAGGTTTGTTATTAAGTATTTTTACTACATTGAAGAAAATAAAAAAAAATAGGAAACTATCTTCTCAGTAAGGAGTAAATGAACTGATTTTTATTCTGAAGGCTAAGAGGAGAAACATACTGTTAAGGAATTGTTATCATTATTAAATCTTTCTTATGACATTTTCTATAGTGAAGTATAAAAGGTTCTGATATACATATTTTTTTAATTTTTTTTATTTCTTTTCAGCACAACAGAATTCATTGTTTTTTGTACCACACCCAGTGCTCCATGCAATATGTGCCCTCCTCAATACCCACCAACTGGCTCCCCCAACCTCCCAACCCCTGCCCCTTCAAAACCCTTAGATTTTTTTTCAGAGTCCAAATGGCTCACCTCTTCCTCTAGTTTCCCTCAACTCCCTTCTCCTCTCTATCTCCCTATGTCCTCCATGTTATTTATTATGCTCCACAAATAAGTGAAACCATATGATAATTGGCTTTCTCTGCTTGACTTATTTCACTTAGCATAATCTCTTCCAGTCCTGTCCATGTTGCTACCAAAGTTGGATATTCATCCTTTCTGATGGAGGCATAATACTCCATAGTGGATATACATATATTTTTGCATGACTACACTGTTCATACCTGCTCTCCTGATTTTGAAAGTGTATGCAAATACCAAGAGAAATTATGCTTCAAATTCATGTATTTGTCAGAATAAAAACAAGGAGTTAAGATGGTGGAATAGTAGGAAGACTTTATTCTTTCTTTGTCCCTTAAACACAGGTAGATAATCATCAAATCTTCTGAACACCACAAACTTATCTGAGGACTGAGAGAACAAACTGCACTACTAGAGGGAGAAAAGAGGTCATATCATGGAAGGTAGGAGTGTGGTGATGTGACTTGGGGGAGAAAGGAAATGTGTGCTGTGGAAGGTAGAGAGCCCTGATCATGGAGAAAAGAGAGAGAGAAAGAGTGACCAAGAGAAAGTAGGACACCACACAGGGGATTGCACAAGAAAAACGTTTCCCCAAAACCATTGACTGGGAAAACAAGACAGGCTGATTATTGCGAGATTTTACTTGCAGTGGAGCTGAAAGTCTGAAATTTAGAGGTCCACACCATTGCCAGGGTCGAGCCTGGCAGTTGTAGTGATGCTCATTTGGATAAGAAGGACAGAGACCTGGGGGCAGAAGGCATGTTCTGAGGATCCCTTGGTCACACTGGTAGAGACAGTTCCCCCTCTTGGGTGCACTTGGGAGAAGATGCATTGCCTCTTAGGAGACAAAAGGGCTCCCAGTCATCATTCATTAGAATATAAGCAGAGACACCTGCTGAGGACAGCTAACCTGAATGCTGGTTTTTTGTTTGTTTGTTTGTTTGTTTGTTACGCTTTCCCACAAACTTCAAGCCCCTGAATATCCTGCAACTAATTTTCTGGGACAAACCTGTACCAGGCATAGCATGGCAAGCCCTCTCCTGAAGAATCAGGCAGGTCTCTGCCATGCCAGATCCCTAAAATTAGGATTTTTGAAACCCACCCATGAGACTGAGATAAAACACTGGAGCACAATGCCATCACTAGGCAGGTGGACAGTGTAGAAACAGAGTGAAAGTGGGGATGGGACAGTAGCCTTGGACAGAATAGGGAAGATTACTCACTCATCTGTGAGGGTTTCTTGAAAAGCAGCAGACATGAACATCCTTCATCAATGAAAAAAGTAGGCCAATGACATTTTCACAACATCCGCCATCAGAACAGATGGACTTCAGCAAATGGCATAGTACACACAGCAGAGTCTTGAGCCACTTATACCAAGTCTTGTCCCTGCACTTTGCAGGTGTCTTTTTAATATGGCAACTGTGATTGAGAGTCAGAGCAGCAGTGGGCCTCTCCCACAGAAGACCAGCACAACCCCCACCCCCTCACACACACATAACAGGCCTAGTAATCACACATTGCAGCAAGCTACATTTCTAGTGGGAATAGGACCAGACAAAGGCTTTCCTAACATTAAAAACAACAATGACAACAAAACAAAACAAAACAAAACAAACAAACCAAAAATTTAAAAAATAAATTAAAAAAAAAAAAAACAGAGACCTAGACAAAATGTCAAGACAGAGGAATTCATCCCCAAAGAAAGAGCAAGAAGAGGTCATGACCAAGGAGCTAATCAAAATATATATAGGTAATACCCCTGAACCAGAATTTAAAACAACCATAAGGATACCACCAAGCTTTGAGAAAAGCACAGAAAAAAAACAGAGAGATCCTTATTGCAGAGATAGAAGAACTAAAAGCTAGTCAGCCTGAAATAAAAAGTCTTATAACTAACATGCAAAACTGACTGTATGTAATGACTACAAAAATAGAAGAAACACAGGAATGGCTAAGTGATATAGAAGTTAAAATTATGGAAAACAATGAAGCTAAAAAGAAGAGGGAAATAATTATAATGGATCCTGAATACATACTTAGGGAATTCACCAATTACATGAAACATAATAACATTTGTATCATAGAATTCCCAGAAGAAGAAAGGGAAAAAGAAGCAGAAGGTTTATATGAGGAAATTATAGCTGAAGACTTACGTCATCTGGGGAAAGAAACAGACATCAATTTCAAGGAGACAGAGGGAACTCTCATCAAAATCAACAAAAGCTGGCCAACACCATTGCATATCATAGTAAAATGTGCAAAATACAGAGATAAGGAAAGAATCCTGAAAACAACAAGAGAAAAGAAATCCCAAACCTACAAGAGAAGACGAATCAGGTTAGCAGCAGATCTCTCCACAGAAACCTGGTGGCACAGAATACATTGAATATGCTGAAAGGGAAAAATCTACAATGAAGAATACTTCATCTAGCAAGGCTACCATTCAGAATAAAAGGAGAGAGAAAGAGTTTCCAAGACAAACAAAAACTAAAGGAGTTTATGACCACTAAATAAGCTCTGGAAGCAATATTAAACGGGACTCTTTGAGTGGGAAGGGGGAAAACATGACAAAGACAAGAAGGGAATAGAGAAAATCTCTAGAAGCAGACTTTACAGGTAATACAATGAAAGTAAATTCATATCTATCAATAATCACTCTGAATGTAAATACACTAATTACTAAAATCGAAAGACACTGGACATCAGAATGGATTAAAAAAAAAAGAGAGAGAGAGACCAATCTATATGCTTCCTGCAAGATACTCATTTATAACTAAAGATACCATCATATTGAAAGTAAAGGGTTTGAAAACCATCTATCATATTAATGGACATTAAAATAAAGACAGAGTAGCCATACTTATATCAGGCAAACTAGATTTTAAACCAAAGACCATAATAAGAGATGAAGAAGGACCCTATATCATAATAAAATGTTCTATCCAACAAGGAGATTTAACTGTGGTAAACATTTATGCACCCAAGCATAAAAATCAATTAAAAACAAACATAATGAAACTCATTGTTAATAATACAATAATAATAAGGGACTTTAACACCCCAGTTACATCAGTGGAAAGGTCATCTGAACAGAAAATGACAAAGAAGCAGTGGCTTTGAGTGATACAATGGACCACACGGGCTTAACAGATATATTTGTAACATTTTCATCCTAAAGCAGGAGAATATACATTTTTTTTTCAAGTGCATATCCCAGAATAGATCACATGTTGGGTCACAAACCAGGCCTCAACAAGAACAAAAAGATTGAGCTCATACCATGGATATGTTTAAACCATAGCACAATGAAACTTGAGTCAACCATGAGAAAAATTTTAGAAAGACCACAAATACTAGGAGGATAAAGAAGATCTTACTAAAGAATGACTATGTTAACTAGTAAATTGAGAAATTATACACACACACACAGACACACAAACACACACACACACACACACGCATACATATATACATACACAAGTACATACATGGAAGCAAATGAAAATGAAAACACAGCAGTCCAGAACTTTTGAGATGTAACAAAAACATTTTATACTTTGTTTACATAACCAATATATTTCCTGAAATAGGAAGAAATAGAACATTTTAAGAGAACCATAACCAACAAATAAATTGGATCAGTAATAAAAAATCTTCCAACAAACAAAAGTCTTTGGGAAGATGGCTTCCCAGGAGAATTCTACCAGATATTTAAATAAGAGTTAATATCTATTCTTCTCAAACTGTTACAAAAAATAGAAATGGAAGGAAAATTTCCAAACTCATAAAAGGCCAGCATTGCCTCGGTTCTAAAACCATACAAAGACCCCCCTAACAAAGAGAATTACAGGCCACTATCCCTGATAAACGTGGATGCAGATATTCTCAAGAAGATACTAGCTAATCAAATCTAACAGTACATTAAAAGAATTTTCACCACATTCAAGTGGAATTTATTCCTGGGCTGCAATTATGGTTCAATATTTGCAAATGAATCAATGTGATACACTGCATTAATGAAATAAAGGTGAAGAACAATATGATTTTCTTAATGCAGAAGACGCATTTGACAGAGTACAGCATCCATTCTTTTTTTAATTATTATGAATTATTCATTTGACAAAGATCACAGGTAGGCAGGCAGAGAGAGAGGGGGAAGCAGGCTCCCTGCTGAGCAGAGAGCCCAATGCGCGGCTTGATCCCAGGACTCTGAGATCATGACCTGAGCTGAAAGCAGAGGCTTAACCCACTGAGCCACCCAGGCGCCCCACAGCATCCATTCTTGATAAAAACCCTCAACAAAATAGGGGTAGAAGGAACATACCTCAACATCATACAGTCCATATATGAAAGGCCCACAAGTAGTATCATCCTCAACAGGAAAATACTGAGAGCTTTTCCTCTACAGTCATTGTTGGGCCCCAAGAGGCTAAGATGGCGCTGGGTGGCCTTCTCTTCCGGATCGGGAACCCACATGGCCGACCACAAAGGCGCCAAAGTGGCGGTTTCGGTTTCCCATCAGTTTCGTTTCCCGTGAGTCTCCACCCCCTGCAGGGCGTGTCTCTCCCAACTCCCGCCGACACGGCACATCCCCATTGGCCCCCACTTTGCTGACCTCACTTCCCTTCCCTCACCCCATATAAGCCGCTGCCCTGCTCAATAAAGCGAGATCCTGCTTCGACAGACCTCCCGAGCCCGGTGTCTTCTGTGGGTGCATTCCAGGTTCGCGACACTCGCCATCCCGCTCAGCCCCAAGGAGAGGCCTCCGGCTGGCCTGGGCGCCTCCTCCCCTCGGCGGGGAGCCCAACAAGTCATGAACAAGTCAGCGATGTTCACTGTCACCATTACTGGAAGTCCTAGCTTCTGCAATCAGACAATGAAAAAGGAACTAAAGACATCCAAGTCAGCAAGGAAGAAATGAAACTTTCACTATTCACAGATGACATGATATTCTATGTAAAAAACCTGAAGGACTCCACAAAAAATTGTTAAAATTGCTAGATTAATTCAAGAAAGTCACAAGACACACAGAGAAATCTGTTGTATTTCTATACATCAATCATGAAGAGGTAGAAAAAGAAATCACAGAATTGATGCCATTTACAATTGCACCAAAACCGTAGGATATGAAGGAATAAACCTAATCAAAGATGTATTAGATTTGTACTCTGAAAACTATAGAACACTTGTGAAAGAAATTGAAGAGGACACAAAGTAATGGAAAGATATTCCATGTTCATGGATTGGAAGAACAAATATTGTTAAAATGTCTATAGTACCCAAAGCAGTCTACACACTTAATGAAATCCCTATCAAAATCCACCAGCACTTTTTTCACAGAGCTAGAACAAAACTAAAATTTGTATGTAACTACAAAAGATCCCAAATACCCAAAGAAATCTTAAAAAAGAAAAACAAAGACTCAAATCTGGGGAGGAGTCAAGATGGCGGGGAAGTAGCTGGCTGAGGCTACATCAGGTAGCAGGAGATCAGCTAGATAGCTTATCTAAAGATTTCAAACACCTACAAATCCAATGGGAGATCAAAGAGAAGAACAGCAATTCTAGAAACAGAAAATCAACCACTTTCTGAAAGGTAGGACTGGTAGAGAAGTGAATCCAAAGCGATGGAAAGATAGACCCTGGAGGGAGGGGCCGGCTCCCGGCAAGTGGCGGAGCAACAGAGCACAAAATCAGGACTTTTAAAAGTCTGTTCCACTGAGGGACATTGCTCCAGAGGCTAAACTGGGGTGAAGCCCATGCGGGGTCAGTGTGGCCCCAGGTCCCACAGGGTCACAGAAGGATTGGGGGTGTCTGAGTGTCGCAGAGCTTGCAGGTATTAGAACGGGGAAGCCAGTTACAGAGACAGAGCCAAGGAGTGAGCTCTCAGCTTGGGGTTACCTTGAACCGGTCGCAGCCTGTGTGAGCTCGGAGCATGACTGAAGGTTATTGGGTGCTATTCTCTAAGGGCAAACTAAGGCGTGGGGCCCTGAGCTCTTGGCTCCTCTGGGCCGGAGACGGGGAGGCCGCCATTTTCATTCCTGTCTTCCAGAACTCTACGGAAAGCGTTCAGGGAACAAAATCTCCCAAAAGCGCACCCGAGTGGATTACTCAGCCTGGCCCATGGTAAGGGCGGTGCAATTCTGCCTGGGGCAAAGAAACTTGAGAATCACTACAACAGGCTCTTCCCCAGAAGATCAACAAGAAATCCAGCCAATACCAAGTTCACCTACCAAGAACTTCAGGTTCAATACCAAGGAGAACAGCGGAATTCCAGAGGGGGAGAAAGCAAAGCACAGAATTCAGGTCTTTCTCCCCATGATTCATTAGTCTTGCAGTTAATTTAATTTTTTTTCAATTTTCTTTTCTTCTTCTGCTAAATTTTTTTAACTTTTATCCTTTTATTTTTTAACGTTTTTTAACTAGTTTATCTAATATACATATATTTTCTTTTTTATACTTTTTTCTTTATTTGTTTTTGTTTTAATTGTTTATTTTTTTTTTCTAAACCTATTTTTATCCCCTTTCTCCGCCCCACGATTTTGGGTCTCTTCTGATTTGCTTAAAAAGTATTTTCCTGGGGTCTTTGCCACCCTTTTAGTATTTTATTTGCTCCTTCATATATGCTTATCTGGACAAAATGCCGAGGTGGAAAAATTCACCACAAGAAAAAAAAAAAAAGCGGCAGTACCGAAGGCTAGGGACCTAATCAATATGGATATTGGTACTATGTCAGATCTAGAGTTCAGAATGACAATTCTCAAGGTTCTAGCCGGGCTCGAAAAAGGCATGGAAGATATTAGAGAAACCCTCTCGGGAGATATAAAAGCCCTTTCTGGAGAAATAAAAGAACTAAAATCTCACCAAGTTGAAATCAAAAAAGCTATTAATGAGGTGCAATCAAAAATGAAGGCTCTTACTGCTAGGATAAATGAGGCAGAAGAAAGAATTAGTGATATAGAAGACCAAATGACAGAGAATAAAGAAGCTGAGCAAAAGAGGGACAAACAGCTACTAAACCAGTAGGGGAGAATTTGAGAGATAAGTGACACCATAAGACGAAACAACATTAGAATAATTGGGATTCCAGAAGAAGAAGAAAGAGAGAGGGGAGCAGAATGTATACTGGAGAGAATTATTGGAGAGAATTTCCCTAATATGGCAAAGGGAACAAGCATCAAAATCCAGGAGGTGCAGAGAACCCCCCCTCAAAATCAATAAGAATATGTCCACACCCCGTCACCTAATAGTAAAATTTACAAGTCTTAGTGACAAAGAGAAAATCCTGAAAGCAGCCCAGGAAAAGAAGTCTGTAACATACAATGGTAAAAATATTAAATTGCCAGCAGACTTATCCACAGAGACCTGGCAGGCCTGAAAGAGTGACATGATATATTCAGAGCACTAAACAAGAAACACATGCAACCAAGAATACTATATCCAGCTAGGCTATTATTGGAAATAGAAGGAGAGATTAAAAGCTTCCAGGACAAACAAAAACTGAAAGAATTTGCAAACACCAAATCAGCTCTACAGGAAATATTGAAAGCAGTCCTCTAAGCAAAGAGAGACCCTAAAAGTAGTAGATCAGAAAGGAACAGAGACAATATACAGTAACAGTCACCTTATAGGAAATACAATGACACTAAATTCATATCTCTCAATAGTTACCCTGCATGTTAATGGGCTAAATGTCCCAATCCAAAGACACAAGGTATCAGAAAGGGTAAAAAAATAAAACCCATCTATATGTTGCCTACAAGAAACTCATTTTAAACCCGAAGACACCTACATATTTAAAGTGAGGGGGTGGAAAACAATTCACCATGCTAATGAACATCAAAAGAAAGCAGGGGTGGCAATCCTTATATCAGATCAATTAGATTTTAAGCCAAAGACTATAATAAGAGATGAGGAAGGACACTATATCATACTCAAAGGGTCTGTCCAACAAGAAGATCTAACAATTTTAAATATCTATGCCCCCAACATGGGAGCAGCCAACTATATAAACCAATTAATAACAAAATCAAAGAAACACATCAACAATAATACAATAATAATACAACAATACAATAATAATACAATAATACAATAATAGTAGAGGACTTTAACACTCCCCTCACTGAAATGGACAGATCATCCAAGCAAAAGATCCACAAGGAAATAAAGGCCTTAAATGACACACTTGACCAGAGTGACATCACAGATATATGTAGAACATTTCATCCCAAAGCAACAGAATACACATTCTTCTCTGGTGCATATGGAACATTCTCCAGAATAGATCACATCCTGGGTCCTACATCAGGTCTCAACAGGTATCAAAAGATTGGGATCATTCCCTGCATATTTTCAGACCACAATGCTCTGAAGCTAGAACTCAATCACAATAGGAAATTTGAAAGGAACCCAAATACACGGAGAATAAACAACATCCTTCTAAAGAATGAATGGGTCAACCAGGAAATTAAAGAAGAATTTAAGACACTCATGAAACAAATGATAATGAAAACACAATGGTTCAAAATCTGTGGGACACAGCAAAGGCAGTCCTGAGAGGAAAATATATAGCGGTACAAGCCTTTCTCAAGAAACAAGAAAGGTCTCAAGTACACAACCTAACCCTACACCTAAAGGAGCTGGAGAAAGAACAAGAAAAAAACCCTAAACCCAGCAGGAGAATAGAAATCATAAAGATCAGAGCAGAAATCAATGAAATAGAAACCAAAAAAAAAACCAAAAAAAAACCCAAAAAACAAAACCCAAAACAATAGAACAAATCAATGAAACTAGGAGTTAGTTCTCTGAAAGAATTAATAAGATTGATAAACCCCTAGCCAGACTTATGAAAAAGAAAAGAGAAAGGGCCCAAATAAATAAAATCATGAATGAAAGAGGAGAGATCACAACTAACACCAGAGAAATAGAAACAATTATAAGAACATACTATGAGCAACTCTACGCTAACAAATTTGACTATCTGGAAGAAATGGATGCATTCCTAGAGATATATAAACTACCACAACTGAACCAGGAAGTAATAGAAAGCCTGAACAGACCCATAACCAGTAAGGAGATTGAAACACTCATCAAAAATCTCCAAACAAACAAAAGCCCAGGGCCAGAAGACTTCCCAGGGGAATTCTACCAAACATTTAAAGAAGAACTAATTCTTATTCTCCTGAAACTATTTGAAAAAATAGAAATGGAAGGAAAACTTCCAATCTCATTTTATGAGGCCAGCATCACCTTGATCCCAAAACCAGACAAGGATCCCATCAAAAAAGAGAACTACAGACCAATACCCTTGATGAACACAGATGCGAAAATTCTCACCAAAATACTAGCCAATAGGATTCAACACTACATTAAAGGGATTATTCACCATGACCAAATGGGATTTCTTCCAGGTCTGCAAGGTTGGTTCAACATCCACAAATCAATCAATGTGATACAATACATTAAAAAAAGAAAGAACCAGAACCATATGATACTCTCAATAGATGCTGAAAAAGCATTTGACAAAATACAGCATCCCTTCCTGGTCAAAACTCTTCAAACTGTCGGGATAGAGGACACATACCTCAATATTATCAAAGCCATCTATGAAAAACCCACTGGAAATATAATTCTCAATGGGGAAAAACTGAGAGCTTTTCCACTAATCTCAGGAACATGGCAGGGATGTCCATTATCACCACTGCTATTCAACATAGAACTAGAAGTCCTAGCCTCAGCAATCAGACAACAAAAGGAAATTAAAAGCATCCAATCAGCAAAAGAGAAATTGAACTATCACTCTTCGCAGATGATATGATACTAATATGTGGAAAACCTAGAAGACTCCACTCCAAAACTGCTAGAACTCATACAGGAATCCAGTAAAGTGTCAGGATATAAAATCAATGCACAGAAATCAGTTGCATTTCTCTACACCAACAAGACATAAGAAAGAGAAATTAAGGAGCCAATCCCATTTACAATTGCACCCAAAACTATAAGATACCTAGGAATAAACCTAACCAAAGAGGCCAAGAATCTATACTCAGAAAACTATAAAGTACTCATGAAAGAAATTGAGGAAGACACAAAGAAATGGAAAAATGTTCCATGCTCCTGGATTGGAAGAACAAATATTGTGAAAATGTCTATGCTACCTAAAACAATCTACATATTTAATGCAATTCCTATCAAAATACCATCCATTTTTTTCAAGGAATTAGAACAAATCATCCTAAAATTTATATGGAACCAGAAAAGACCTCGAATAGCCAAAGGAATATTGAAAAAGGAATCCAACGTTGGTGGCATCACAATTCTGGACTTCAAGCTCTATTACAAAGCTGTCATAATCTAGACAGCATGGTACTGGCACAAAAACAGACACATAGATCAATGGAACAGAATAGAGAGCCCATAAACAGACCCTCAACAATATGGTCAACTAATCTTTGACAAAGCAGGGAAAGAATGTCCAATGGAAAAAAGACAGTCTCTTCAACAAATGATGTTGGGGAAATCGGACAGCCACATGTAGAAAAATGAAATTGGAGCATTTCCTTACATCACACATAAAAATAAATTCAAAATGGATGAAGGACCTCAATGTGAGAGAGGAATCCATCAAAATCCTTGAGGAGAACACGGGCAGCAGCCTCTTCAACCTCAGCCACAGTCACATCTTCCTAGGAACATTGCCAAAGGCAAGCAAATCAAGGACTAAAATGAACTATTGGGATTTCATCAAGATCAAAAGCTCTTGCACAGCAAAGAAAACAGTTAACAAAACCAAAAGACAACTGACAGAATGGGAGAAGATATTTGCAAACGACATATCAGATAAAGGGCTAGTGTCCAAAATTTATAAAGAACTTGGCAAACTCAACACCCAAAGAACAAATAATCCAATCAAGAAATGGGCAGAGGACATGAACAGACATTTCTGCAAAGAAGACATCCAGATGGCCAACAGAGACATGAAAAATGTTCCACATCACTTGTCATCAGGGAAATACACATCAAAACTACAATGAGATATCACCTCACACCAGTCAGAATGGCTAAAATTAACAAGTCAGGAAATGACAGATGCTGGTGAGGATGTGGAGAAAGGGGAACCCTCCTACACTGTTGGTGGGAATGCAAGCTGGTGCAGCCACCCTGGAAAACAGCTTGGAGGTTCCTCAAAATGTTGAAAATAGAACTACCATATTACCCAGCAATTGCACTACTGGGTATTTATCCTAAAGATACAAATGTAGTGATCCGAAGGGGCACGTGCACCTGAATGTTTATAGCAGCAATGTCAACAATAGCCAAACCATGGAAAGAACCTGGATGTCCATCCACAGATGAGTGGATAACAAAGAGGTAGTATATATTCACAATGGAATACTATGCAGCCACCAAAAGAAATGAAATCTTGCCATTTGCAATGACGTGGATCGAACTAGAGGGTATCATGCTTAGTGAAATAAGTCAATCGGAGAAAGACAACTATCATATGATCTCCCTGATATGAGGAAGTGAAGGTGCAACATGCCCCTAATGTGGGAGCGTTAAGTAATCTTAACGGGGGGGTTAAGGGGGTAGGAGAAGAATGAATGAAACAAGATGGGATTGGGAGGGAGACAAAGCATAAGTGACTCTTAATCTCAGAAAACAAACTGAGGGTTGCTGGGGGTAGGGATTTTGGGAGAGAGGGGTGGGGTTATGTACATCGGGGAGGGTATGTGCTATGGTGAGTGCTGTGAACTGTGTAAACCTGGTGATTCACAGAACTGTACCCCTGGGGATAAATATACATTATATGTTTATTTAAAAAAAAAAGAAAGAAAGAAAAACAAAGCTGGAGGCATCACCAGTTCTGGACTTCAAGCACTATTACAAAGTTGTAGTGATCAAGACAGTATGGTACTGGCACAAAACATATCCATAGATTGGTAGAACAAAACAGGAAACCCAGTAGTGGATCCACAATTATATGATCAGTTAATATTTGACAAAGCAGAAAAGATTATCCAGTAGGAAAATGTGATTCTCTTCAACAAATGGTTTTCGGAAACTGGACAGAAACATGCAGAAAAATGAAACTAGACCACTTTCTGACATCATATGCAAAAATAGGTTCAAAATGGATGAAAGACTTAAATGTGAGACAGGAAACCATTAAAATCCTAGAGGACAATACAGTCAACAACCTCTTTGACCTCTGTCATAGCAGCTTCTTACTAGACATGTCCTCCGAGACAATAGAAACAAATAAAAAGTGAACTATTGGGACTTCATCCAGATAAAAAGTCCTGTACAATGATGGAAACAATCAACAAAATAAAAGGCAACCTATGGCATGGGAGAATATATTTGCAAATGACATATCTAACAAAGGGTTAGTATTCAAAATCTATAAGAAATTTATCAAACTGAACATTCAAAAAAAATCCAGTTAAATGGACAAAAGACATGACTAGGCATTTTTTTTTCCCCAAAGAAGACATCCAGATGGCAACAGACACATGAAGAGATGCTCAACATTGCTCACCATCAGGGGAATACAAATCAAAACTATGATGAGATACTACCTCAGACCTGTCAAAATGGGTAAAATTAACAACACAAGAAATAACATATATTGGTAAGGATGCAGAGAAAGGGGAAATACTCTTACACTGTTGTTAGGAATGCAAATTGTTTCAGCCACCCTGGAAACCACTATATAGGTTCCTCATAAAGTTAAAAATAGAACTACACTATGATCAAGCAATTGTATTAAGTATTTACCCAAATGATACATAAATACTGATTCAAAGGGACACATGTACCCCAAAGTTTATAGCAGCATTACCAACAATAGCCAAATTATGGAAAGAGACCAAATATCCATCAACTGATGAAGGGATAAAGAAGATGTGGTGTATACAGACAATGGAATATTACTCAGCCATTAAAACAATGAAGTCTTGCTAATTACAATGATGTAGATGGAGCTAGTGTGCATGATGATAAGTGAAATAAGTCAATAAGAGAAAGACAAATAACATGATCTCACTCATATATGGAACTTAAGAAATAAAACAAATGAATATAGGGAAAGAGGAAAAAAGAGAGGTACACAAACCATTAGATACTCTTAACTATAGAAAACAAACTGAGGGTTGATGGAGGGGAGATGGGTGGGGATGGACTAAATGGTTGATGTGTATTAAAGAGTGCAGTTGTCATATTGAGCACTGAGTGTTATACATAATGATGAATCACTAAATTCTACTCCTGAAACCAATATTACTCTATATGTTAACTAACTAGAATTTAAATAAAAATGTGAAAAATTAGATCATAGAGTTCTTGGTAATAGCAGAATTCTGGGTGCTCAAGTAGCCAGAGATTACCATGAGCTATATTATGAAGTAGGTGATGTCATTTGCAACTTTTCTATAACCATTCTTAGTATTCACTACTTTCATACTTTAGATGTCTTCTGTGCCCCATTTTTCCAGGGCATGGTTTTTTATCTCCATTATGGTTCCAGGGAATCATTTCCTAAAAAGTGTTTCTCACAGCGAGGTCTGTTAATTCCTTACATCAGAATTATCTCTAAGTTTTCTGTTAAAATGCAACTCCTTGTGTCTAACCTCAGAACTTCTGAATCAGAAGATTTGGAGGTATGATACAAAACCTTTCTAGGTTCTCCAGGTAATTCTGGTGTGAAATACAGTTTGCGAACTACTGACTTATGATATTTCCCTTCCTCACTTAATAAATACCTAGAGTCAACCTCTAGTGACAGATTTAAAGGTACCATGGCCCAAAATGGAGGAAACAGTCCTTTTGGGAAGTAGGTGATTCTTCCCATTATCTCACAAAGCTATCTAATCATATAAAATTATTTCATGCTTATTCTAATCAAAGTACTATTTTAAGCACACAAAATATACTTGTTTATAATGCTAAAACACATACCCTTTTGTTCCTATAGAAGCTGAAAAGATAAATATGCTCCTGTCTCTCTATGCTTCCAAGTAGGTGGTATAAAATCCACTATTGAAAAACTCATCATTTTTTGGTAAGCATTTACCAATATTTGACAGGCTTATTGATAATCACCCTATACAGCAAACAGCTGTATAGGCAACCAGTCTTAGAGAGGTCACCAGAGAATGACACTGCTCAAGTTTTATGAGTGTTTTTAATGAGTTTTGGTTTACAGATGAGTAAATATTTGGTTATATCCTATTTAAAAAAATAATCCAAGTGAACAAATAGTAAGTACATGCACTATGATACAGAACTTTGGAGACTTGACTGCTTGTTCAATTATGGGATGAAGCAAACTTTAACTATTTGGTGGGGGGAAATTTTGCTCCTTTTCACAGGTTCTCTTTTGACTCATTTTTGTAAAACATGTCAAAGAACTCCTGTTCAGGTAAGTGTCCTCAATTTTAGTAAGAGGATTTAGATTCTACCACAGTTCAGTGGATTATTTAACACATATCTGCTTACATCTAAAAAGCAATCAGATTAGCTTCAATCTCACTTGCCAGAGAGTATTACCTAAAAATATCTATCATGAAATATATGTCAAAATTTAGATAAGGGAATATCTCTGGAAGACTGCTTGAAAGAACTAAAGGCAACCCATTCTTCTAGATAATATTTGATTTCATTATGGTTTAAGCCAGAACTGACACTATTGCTTGCTCTATTACCCCTCTCATCTAGTCCAAAACACAGGCAAAATTTCTTTTATGTAACTAGGTTTAAGCATAATTGCATAATACCAGTGTTATACATGAAAGATACTACAAAACACCTTAGTGGTGTTTGTTGTTTTATTTAAAACTGTTGAGGACATTATACACTGTAATATATATAAAAAATCACAATAAAATTTTCAATCTGGTTATATTTTTGAAAATGATTTTAATTCTGTTAGTTTTTTTCTCTTTTAGTTTTTATTTAAATTCCAGTTAGTTAACATACAGTGTAATATTAGGTTCTGCTGTACAATTTAGTGATCCAACACTTACATACAACACCAGCTGTTCATCAAAAGAAGTGCCCTCCTTAATCCCCATCACCTATTTAACCCACCACTTCATCCCGCACCTTCTCTTTGGTATCCATCATTTTGTTCTTTTTAGTTAAGATTCTGTTTCAGTGACATGATGAGCACTGGGTGATATATTCAACTAATGAATCATTGAACATGATATCAAAAACTAATGTACAATACCTTGGCTAATTTAAATTAAAAAAAAGGAAAAATGTGCTTCCTGGTTTGCCTTCCTCCTCTACTTTTTCCTCCTATGATTGTTTGTTTCTACATAAGAGTGAAATCATATGGTATTTCTCTTTCTCTGACTTATTTCCCTTAGCAGAGTATTCTCTAGCTCCATCCACATCATTGCAAATGGCAATATTTTATTCTTTTTATGGTTAAAATATTCCATTGTATATACATTTATGTATGTATACATATGTGTATATACACACATACATACATATGTATGTGTGGATAATATGTATATATATGTGTGTATATATACACACACATATATACATACATACATACATGTATATACCACATATTTATCCATTCACCAGTCAGCAGGCATTTGGGCTTTTTCCATATTTTGGCTATTGAAGATAATGCTGCTACAAACATTGGCTATTTATTGTAGGTAATGTTGCTATAAACATACTTAATTTGTGTTTATTCAATTATATTATCAAAGTATTCCCTTGAATTAGTATTTTTGTATTATTTGGGTAAATACCTAGAAGTTCAATTGCTGAATCATATGGTAGTTCTATTTTTAACTTTTTGAGGAAATTCCATACTGTTTTCCAGAGTGGCTGTGCCAGTTTGCATTCTTACCAACAGTATAAGAGGGTTCTCCTTTCACAGTATCCTTGCCAATCTTAGTTTAGTTTTTTTTTTTTTTTGGGGGGGAGGGCTTTTTTGTTTTATTTTGCTTTGTTTTTATGAGCTACACTTCATGTAACATGTTATGTTTCTTTTTGTACTTCATATCATACAATTTTGGAATGAATCTCACCTCTGTACTAATTTTACTTTACTAAACTTTCTAAACCCTTCACCATGATTTCCTCATTTATTTGAGGAGAGTCTTATTGTGCTACTCATATTTGTATATACTAAAGTATATTCTGCAAATGGCAGCATATAAATAAACATAATAACTGATCCCAAAGAAAGCCAAGTTTTTTTTTTTAATGGTTCTGATATCTCTTGGTATAGAAAAATGCAGAGAACAATGTACCATATTATCAATTCCCCGGGCATCTAAATAGATAAAATGTGGAGAAATACTATGTATTTTCTAGTTTCATCTTAAATCTTCAAGAGTATGGAAAGATTACTGTATTACCCTATTTAAATAAGACTTGAAGACTAGGAATTAATCTTTGTTTGATGTATCTCCTGAGATTAGCTGAACAAATCACATACGTGAGGTTGTTTTCCTGTAAAAAATTGATAATTCAGTTTTCTAACACATATGAATGTATGTTTTAGACATACCTGAAACTTTGCTTAACTAATTGCAATTTGTTACCAAAGTCTAATCAATAATATTGTTAAATGTTTCATTTTAACTTCCTAGGGAAATAGCCACTTCCTTCTAAGCCCACTTTTTATATTGCAACTATTTATGGTTCTGGCATAGACAGAGAGACTACTGGCCAGTCATGATTGCTAAAGGAAAAATGATTCCCATAAGTAGTGTGATGTGAAGACATAAATATCATGGTAGCGTCTAAATTAGGACTAAATCTTCCTCTGCAAATCTCCTGCTGTGTCTCAGCATGAGACCAAGTCTGTTATACATGCAGTTTGCTCAATGTCTTATAAGTTAGTTTTTTTCTGCTTTCATATGAATTTCTGAAAGTTGTTAAGCTATTGCTGATCTTTTGATCATTTTTTCCCTCTAATTATATGGAAAAAATGTTTTTAATTATTTCACAAACTATTGCATCTTAGAGATGGCATCTAAGATGGTGGCATGATAAGATCCTAAACATACCTCCTTCTATGAACACACCAAATTTACAGCTATATATGTATCATTTGCTTTTTTTCTTTTTTTTTTTAAAGATTTTATTTATTTATTTGACAGAGAGAAATCACAAGTAGGCAGAGAGTCAGGCAGAGAGAGAGAGGAGGAAGCAGGCTCCCAGCTGAGCCGAGAGCCTGGATGTGGGACTCGATCCCAGGACCCTGAGATCATGACCTGAGCCGAAGGCAGCGGCTTAACCCACTGAGCCACCC
Organism: Mustela erminea; assembly: GCF_009829155.1. Lineage (NCBI taxonomy): Eukaryota > Metazoa > Chordata > Mammalia > Carnivora > Mustelidae > Mustela > Mustela erminea. The sequence goes on along the minus strand of NC_045635.1, from coordinate 80,614,693 downwards.
AGGTGCCCCGCTTTTTTTCTTTTTTATTAATTTCTTACCATTTTTTATTTATTTATTTATTTATTTATTTATTTATTTATATTTATTTTCAGCATAACAGTATTCATTGTTTTTGTACCACACCCAGTGCTCCATGCAATCTGTGCCCTCTATAATACCCACCACCTGGTACCCCAGCCTCCCACTTCCCACCCCTTCAAAACCATCAGATTGTTTTTCAGAGTCCATAGTCTCTCATGGTTCATCTCCCCCTCCAATTTCCCTCAACTCCCTCCTCCCCTCCATCTCCCCATGTCCTCCATGCTATTTGTTATGCTCCACAAATAAGTGAAACCATATGATAATTGACTCTCTCTGCTTGACTTATTTCACTCAGCATAATCTCTTCCATCCATGTTGACACAATAGTTGGGTATTCATCCTTTCTGATGGAGGCATAATACTCCATAGGGTATATGGACCACATCTTCTGTATCCATTCGTCCGTTGAAGGGCATATTGGTTCTTTCCACAGTTTGGTGACCGTGGCTATTGCTGCTATAAACATTGAGGTACAGATGGCCCTTCTTTTCACTATGTCTGTATCTTTGGGGTAAATACCCAGGAGTGCAATGGCAGGGTCATAGGGAAGTTCTATTTTTAATTTCTTGAGGAATCTCCACACTGTTCTCCAAAGAGGCTGCACCAACTTGCATTCCCACCAACAGTGGAAGAGGGTTCCCCTTTCTCCACATCCCCTCCAACACATGTTGTTTCCTGTTTTGCTAATTTTGGTCATTCTAACTGGTGTAAGGTGATATCTCAATGTGGTTTTAATTTGAATCTCTCTGATGGCTAGTGATGATAAACATTTTTTCATGTGTCTGATAGCCATTTGTATGTCTTCATTGGAGAAGTGTCTGTTCATATCTTCTGCCCACTTTTTGATATGATTGTCTGTTTTGTGTGTGTTGTGTATCATTTGCTTTAAAAAAATTTTTGTAAAACCAGATGAACTGCTTCTCCACAACAAAGGATAAAAGGACTATATCAACATGGATGGGAGAGGTACAGGAACAACAGCTCAACACTTCTCTCAGATGACTGAAAGATTGGTGTCCCCACATCAGGCAACTGAATCCTTGGGATCTACACTGGAAAGATAAGCTCCCAAAAACATATGAATTAGAAAACCAATGGGCTGACATCCAGGAGACCCAAAGTTCTATAGGCTATAGGAAACAGATTCTCCTTTTAAGGGACTAGGATACAGTCTCACTCACATCAGGATCCAGTGTAAAGTCACCAATTTGAAAAGTGCAAGCATCATATGTAAATTAGATTTATTTGGTGATCTGGGGACATCAGGAAGGGCAGAGAATAGTTGGGGCCTTCTCCAAAGATGGAGATGTTGTTGGATTTCATTTTTTCCTCTCTGCCTGCTAGCACAAGCATGGCACACTTCCACTGTTTTATCAAAATGAACAAGGATGAGCAGTGTGGCACTGTCCTGTTGTCTTGCTGTGCATGCTGAACATGAGAAATTGCAGTAATCCTCACATCACAGCAGAAGGTAACAAATGTCCAGTCTTCCTGTTAAAAAAAGAAGCCCTCGTTACTTAAACTGGAACTTCATCCTAAGGGATAGTTTTCAGGTTTCCCACTTATCTAGAGGCTAAGGAGGCACTCCCAGGAAATATAAGCAAGGAGATACCAAGTATGGTGTCTCCATTCTTGTCTACCCCCTTGGCCTTACGGCACCTTGATAAGACTTCTGAGAAAGAAGTTTATACACTCATTTGGAGCCTTTATTTATTTTTTTTCAACATTCACCCAAGGGTCATCTGTAGATCTTTCAATCTGGAGGCAGGAAAGTTTATGTTTCCAGTTCCATAGGACTGCCTATATTGAATACTTTAAAAGTTGCTGCTTGGGGTTTGTGTTCCAAGCAGATGGAAAGTAGGTGCTAAATGAGATTTCTCCACGTAGAACACTGACAGGTCTTGGCATACACCCAACAGTGGACACATATCAAGAATAAATCATATTGTTTAGGTAATCACAGAGGTTTGATAGACTATCAAGAACTAGAAACAAGGGTGAGTGAGATGAATCATCAGTCACACCAGGCCACTCCTTTACGAATAAGAGAGGTAGCTTTGCCTAATGCATAGAAGCAAACACTGAAAGTCAACAAAAATTAAAAGCAGAAAAATATGTTCAAAATGAAATAACAAGGTAAAACTCAGAAAAAGACCTTAATGAGACAAGGGTGAATGATCTATCAGTTAAAGATTTCAAAGTAATTGTCATAAAGCTTGTTACTGAATTCAATGGAGGAATGGATGAACACATTAAGAATTTAGTAAAGAGATAGAAAATGTTAAAAAAAGAAAATACCAAACAGAAGTCATGAAGCTGAATAATACATTAACAGACCTGAAAAAAATACACTAGAAGTGTTCAACAACAGGCTGCAAGAAACAGAAGAATGAATCAGTGAGCTGGAAGACAAACCATTAAATTTCACATAGACAAAGCAGGGGGAAGAAAGATAACTTATGTGACCCATAGGATAACATCAAGTGGAATAAAATTTGGATTTTTAAGTCCAAGAGAGAAAGAGAAAGTGTCAGAAAACATATTTGAATATGTAATGGCTGAAAAGTTCCATAATTTGGGGAAGAAATTAGACACTCAGGTCCAGGAAACCCAGGGAGTTTAAAATGAAATGAATCCAAAAAAATTCACACCAAGATACATTAAATATCAATAATTGAATAAAGAGAAAATCTTAAAAGGAACAAGAAAAAAAGGTAATTCTTACATACAAAAGAAACCCTGTAAGTCTATAAACAGATTTTTTAGCAGAAATTTTGCAGGCTAAAAGGGAGCAATATGACATATTCAAAGTGTTGAAAGATAAAAGCTTCCAACCAAGAATATGTCACACAGCAAGATTATCATCCAGAATAGAAAGAGAAATTAAGAATTTATAAGGATACAAAATCAATGTAATCTGTTGCTTTCTTGTTCACTAACAATGAAACTGTAGAAAGGAAAATTAGAGAATTGATTCCATTTAGTAAAGCACCAAGAACCATGAGATACCTGGGAATAAACCTAACCAAAGAGGTAAAGGATCTGTACTTGAGGAACTATAGACACTTATGAAAGAAATTGAAGAAGACACAAAATGATGGAAAAGCTTTCCATGCTCATGGATCAGAAGAATAAACATTGTTAAAATGTGTATACTGCATAGAGCAATCTATACTTTCAATGTCATCCCAATCAAAATTCCACTGGCATTTTTCAAATAGCTGGAACAAACAATCCTAAAATTTGTATGGAACCAGAAGAGACCCTGAATTGTTGAAAAAGAAAAACAAACTGGGGATATCACGTTGCCTGATTTCAAGCTTGGCTATAAAGCTGTCATCACCAAGATGGCATGATACTGGTACAAAACCAGACACATAGACCAGTGGAACAGAGTAGAGAGCCCAAATATAAACCCTCAACTTTATGGTCAAATAATCTTCAACAAAGCAGGAAAAAATATACAGTGGACAAAATCTCTTAATAAATGGTGCTTGGGGGCACCTGGGTGGCTCAGTGGGTTAAAGCTTCTGCCTTCGGCTTAGGTCGTGATCCCAGGGTCCTGGGATTGAGCCCCATGTTGGGCTCTCTGCTTGGCGGGGAGCATGCTTCCTCCTCTCCCTCTGCCTGACTCCCTGCCTACTTGTGATCTCTGTCAAATAAATAAAATCTTTTTAAAAAAATGGTTCTGGGGATATTGGACAGCTATATATAGAGGAATGAAACTTGATCCTGTTACACGATACGCAAAGATAAATTTGAAATGAATGAAAGACCTCAAGGTGAGGCAGGAATCCATCAAAATCCTAGAGGAGAACATAGGCAGTAACGTCTTCAATATTGGCCACAGCAACTTCTTTCAGGACATGTCTCTGAAGGCAAAGGAAACGAAAGTGAAAATGAACTTTTGGGACTTCCTCAAGAGCAAAAGCTTCTCCACAGCCAAGGGAACAGTCAACAAAACAAAAAGGCAACCCACGGAATGGGAGAAGATATTTGGAAATGACAGTACAGACAAAAGGCTGATATCCAAGATCTATTAAGAACTCCTCAAACTCAACACACACAAAACAGATAATCACGTCCAAAAAATGGGCAGAAGACATGAATAGATACTTCTCCAATGAAGACATGCAAGTGGCTAACGGACACATGAAAAAAGGTTCATCATCACTAGCCATCAGGGAGATTCACATCAAAACCACATTGAGGTACCACCTTACACCAGTTATAATGGCCAAAATTAATAAGACAATAAACAACAAGTTTTGGAGAGTATATGGAGAAAGGGGAACCCTTTTCCACTGTTAGTGGGAATGCATGTTGGTGCAGTCACTTTGGAAAACAGTGTGGAGATTCCTTTTGAAGTTAAAAATAGAGCTACCCTATGACTCTGCGGTTGCACTAATGGGTATTCACCCCAAAGATACAGATGCAGTGAAAAGAAGAGCCATCTGTACCCCAATATTCATAGCAGTAATGGCCACAGTCACCAAACTGTGGAAAGAACCAAGATGCCCTTCTACAGACAAGTGGATAAAGAAGATATGGTCGATATATACAATGGAGTATTATGCCTCCATCAGAAAGGATGAATACCCAACTTCTGTATCAACATGGACAGGACTGGAAGAAATTATGCTGAGTGAAATAAGTCAAGCAGAGAGAGTCAATTATCATATGGTTTCACTTACTTATGGAGCATAAGGAATAACATGGAGGACACTGGGAGAAGGAGAGAAGTGAGTTGGGGGAAATTGGGGGGGGGACCAACAAACAATGAAAGACTGTGAACACCAGCCATTTCCAGAGCTTCCACCTCATCAGACTGGGGGAGATGTCTACAGATACTTTGATCTTTGAGTTACCCTGATCCCCCAGATGGCTCACAGGACTAACTCCACTCTTCCCAGGAGTCTGAGATGCTGAGAGAAAGCTTCTGGCATTTCATTTTAGAATGCCATGGCTCAGTGAGGGGGAGGTCCACCTAGAATTTTGGGGCATCTTTGTCTTGTACTCCTGATCTTGGAAAGTCCTTAGCGACCAACTATTTAGTCTCATCCCCAGGGAACTTGCACTCCAGAAACTTTAAATCAACCATTTGGAACCTTCCTGGGAGAAGAAAACAGAACCTTCTTGAAGAGAGAAGTGCCAGTTACTGACCCTGACTGGGTCTTCTCTAGAATGTTTTATTTATTTAATTTCAGTTAGGAAAGAAAACCAGGATATTTGGGACTTTGGTGGCCTGGTATTTTTGTTCCTTGGAAGTGACCTGCTTGGTGGAGGATATTTTGTGTACCTATTGGCTCTTTTCCCTTAACAAACCAAGCTTTATTAAGGAACTACCTCAGGTGATCGACATCTCCTTTTCCACAAAGATGAAATTCATATTTCATAATATTAACTGTTTCAGATTGGAAAATTCCGTGGCACTTAGTACATTCACAATATTATGCAACTCTCACCTCCTTCCAGATCCAGAACATTTTCATTACCCTAAGAGGAAACCCCACACCCATTAAGCAAACGCTCATCATCCCACCCTCCACCTTAATACCACCACCAGGGCCACCACTCGTCTACTTTGTGTCTGTATAGAAACCTCATAACAATAGAATCATGCAATGTGTTGGCCAAAAAAAAAAAAAAAACCCAAAACAAAAACAAAAACAAAACAACAACCAAAACAAAAAACGAAACAAAACAAAACAAAAAAACAAAACAGAGGGTTTTGGAGGTGGGGTGGGGTGAGCCTGGTGGTGAATATTACGGAGGGCACATATTGCATGGAGCAATGGGTGTGGTGTATAAACAATGAATCTTGGAACACTGAAAAAAATAAACAAAATAATATAAAAAAAGAAAATTTTGAAAAATGGACTTTCCATATAAGCAAAGCAAAAGAAAATCACACCTAAATTAACTTCACAAGAAATGTCAAAGGAACTTTTTACATTGTAAAGAAATTATACTAATTAAAAATAAGAAATCATTCAAAAATAAAAATTTCACTGGAAAAGGTAAATATATAGTAAGGATAGTGTATAAATCACTTAAAAGAGTAGTATAATGGTTAAAATATGAAAGTAGTAAAATTAACTAAAACTATAATAATTAGTTAAGGGATACATAAAATAATAAGGGGTAAAATGTGACATCAAAAATAAAATGTGGGGGCGCCTGGGTGGCTCAGTGGGTTAAGCCGCTGCCTTCGGCTCAGGTCATGATCTCAGGGTCCTGGGATCGAGTCCCGCATCGGGCTCTCTGCTCAGCAGGAAGCCTGCTTCCTCCTCTCTCTCTCTCTCTCTGCCTGCCTCTCTGCCTACTTGTAATCTTTGTCTGTCAAATAAAATAAATAAAATCTTTAAAAAAATAAAAAATAAAATGTGGGTGAGAGGAGTAAAAACTCAAAGTTTTAAAATGTGTTCAAATATAAGTTGCTATCGACCTAAAATAAACTTTTGTATGCATAGGTTGATAGCAACTTATATTTGAACACATTGAGACAGAAACTCAGTAAGGAAACTACAGCATTAATGGCATTAAACCAGATAGTCTTAATAGATGTATACAGAACAGTTTATCCCAAAGCAGCAGAATGCATATTCTTCCCAAGAGCACATGGAATATTCTCCAAGATAGATTGCATGTGAGGCCACAAAGCCAGTCTTGATAAATTCAAGAAGACTAAAATCATATCAAACAACTTTTCCAACAACAATGGATGAAAGTAGGAATCAATTGTAAGAAGAAAAGTGGAAAAACACCAAATACATGGTGGTTAAACAGCATGTTACTGAACAGCCACTGAGTCCTTGAAGAAATCAAAGGAGAAATGAAAAAAAAAAAATCTAAGGAGTTCCTGGGTGACTCAGTCTGTTAAGGGTCTGCCTTTAGCTCAGGTCATGATTCCAGAGTCCCAGGATTGAGCCTCGTGTTAGTCTCCTTGCTCATTTGGGAGTCTGCTTCTCCTTCTTCCTCTGACTTCCCCCCACTTGTGCTCTCTCTCTCTTTTTCTCAAATAAATAGATACAATATTTAAAAAAATCTAGAGACAAATGGAAACAGAATTATGACCTACTAAAATCAATGGAATGGAGCAGAAGCTATTCTAAAAGGGAAGTTCATAGCAGCATATGCCTACCTGAAGAAACAAGAAAAATATCAAATATGCTAACTTTATACTCTAAGGAACTTGAGAACAAAGAACAAACAAAATATAACGTTAGTAGAAGGAAGAAAATAATAAATATCAAAGAGGAAATAAATGAAATAGACACTAAAATGAAAATCAAAATAATCAATGAAACTAAGAGATATTTCTTTGAAAAGATAAGAAAAATTGATAAAATTTTTAGTTAGATTCACCAAGAACAAAACAGAGAAGTTTCAAATAAATAACATCAGAAATAAAGAGAAGTTACAACTGATAAAACAGAAATGTAAAGGATTACAAGAAACTATTATAAAATTATATGCCAACAAATTAGATGGGCTAAAAGAAATGGAAAAATTTCAAGAAACAATCTTCTAATTCTGAATCAGGAAGGAATAGGAAAAGTGGAATAGAACAGTTACTAGTAATGAGATATAATCAGTAATCAAAACCTCCCAAAAAATAAATATACAGGATCAAATGTCTTCACTGGTAAATTCCACCAAATATTCAAAGAAGATTTGATACCTATATCTCTCAAACTTTTTTTAAATTAAAACTTAAGACTTCCAAACTCATTTTACAAAGCTAACATTACTCTGATACCAAAGCCAGACAAGGACGCCACAAAAAAAGGAAATGATGTGTCAATATCCCTGATGAACATGAATGCAAAAGCCCTAAAAAATAGCAGCAAACTGAATTCAACTATATATTCAAAGGATCATACACATGATCAATCGGATTTATCCCAGAGATGCAAGAATGGTTCAACATCTGCAAACCAATATGATATACCACATTAACAAAAGAAAGATAAGTTATATGATCACTTTGATAAATTCAGAAAAGCATTTGACAAAATTCAACACACTTTTATGATAAAAACTCTTAATAAAATAGGCATGGAGGAAACATACCTCAACACAGTAAAGGTCTTATATAACAAACCCACAGCTACCATTATACTCAATGGTGAAAATCCGAAAAATGTTCCTTTAGGATCAGGAATAAGGCAAGAATGCTCACTGTTCCCACCTTTATTCACCATAGTTTGGAAAGTCCTGGCCATAACAATTGAGCAAGGAAAAGAAATAAAAGTCATCTGAATTGGAAAGGAAGAGGTAAAACTGTCACTACTTGCAGATAATATGAAACTATTAAAACAAACAAACAAAAAAAACTAAAGACTCCACCAAAACATTGTTAGAACTAATGAATGAATTTAGGAAATTTTCAGGATACCAAATTAATATATGAAAATCTGTTGCATTTCTATGCACTAACAACAAAGCATCAGAAAAATAAATAAAGAAATCAATCTAATTTACAACTGAATAAATACCCAGGAATAAATTTAAGCAAGGAGGTGAAAGACTTACACACTCAAAACTATAAGAAATTGAATAAAGCAATTGAAGAACCCTCAAATAAATTGAAAGACATTCTGTGTTCATAGATTAAAGAATTAATATTGTTAAAATGATCATAGTACCCAAAGCAATCTGCAGATTCAGTGGAATCCCTATCAAAATTCCAGTGGTATTGTTTTTAAAGAGCTAGAACAAATAATTCTAAAGTATGTATGGAATCACAAAAGACTCCAAATAGCCAAAGTATTCTTGAGAAAGAAGAACTAAATGGAGGTGTCATACCTATGAATTTCAAACTATAGTACATGGGGTGCCTGGGTGGCTCAGTCAGTTGAGCATTCAACTCTTGATTTTAGTTCACGTCAGGATCTTAGGGTCATGAGTTTGAGCCCTGCATTGGGTTTCATGCTCAGTGGAAAGCCAGCTTGAGATTCTCTCTCCCTCTCCCTTTGCCTCTCCCACCCCTGACTCTCTCTTACTCTTGAAAATCAATCATCAATCAATCAATCAACAATGTTCAAGCTATGCTACAGAGCTATAGTAAAAACAGTATGGTATTGGCATAAAAACAGACACCTAGATCAATGGGACAGAAAAGAGAGCCCAGAAATAAAACCATATATATATATGGTCAATTAATTTATGACAAAGAAGTTAATAATACACAATGGAGAAAGTTTATTATTAATATCCTTTAATTTATGACTATTTTGATATTGACAGTTGATGTATTATGATATCAATAATTGATATTATCAATATCAATTAATTTATGACAAAAAAGACAATAATATACAATGGAGAAAGGATATTATCTTCTATTGATGGTATTGATAAAACTGAATAGCTTCATGCAAAAGAATGAAACTGGACCACTATTTCACATCATACACAAAAAATTGTGTAACTCAAAATGGATTAAAAACTTGAATGTAAGACATGAAGTGTGTAAACCTGGTGATTCACAGACCTGTACCCCTGGGGATAGAGTATTATGCCTCCATCAGAAAGGATGAATACCCAACTTTTGTAGCAACATGGACGGGACTGGAAGAGATTATGCTGAGTGAAATAAGTCAAGCAGAGAGAGTCAATTATCATATGGTTTCACTTATTTGTGGAGCATAACAAATAGCATGGAGGACATGGGACTTAGAGTGGAGAAGGGAGTTGGGGGAAATTGGAAGGGGAGGTGAACCATGAGAGACTATGGACTCTGAAAAACAATCTGAGGGTTTTGAAGGGACGGGGGGTGGGAGGTTGGGGTACCAGGTGGTGGGTATTATAGAGGGCACGGATTGCATGGAGCACGGGGTGTGGTGCAAAAATAATGAATACTGTTATGCTGGAAATAAAATAAATAAATAAATAAATGAATAAATAAATAAATAAATAAATAAAGACATGAAGTCATGAAACTGCTAGAAGAAAACATGAGCAATAAAATCCTTGACAACAATTTTTGTGATTTTTTTTGGGTGGGGGAATCAGACTTCAGTGGCAATGGCATAAAAGGAAAAACAAACAAGTGGGGCTACATTAAACTAAAAAAATTCTGCATAGTAAAGGAAACCATGAACAAAATAAAATGGCAACCCACATAATGGGAGAAGATATTTGCAAATCATATATCTGATAAAGGGTTAACATCCAAAATATGTGAAAAACTCATACAACTCAACTCCCACCCCCAAACACACACACACACACACACACACACACACTCTCTCTCTCTCTCTCTCTCACACACACACACACACATACACATACTACTGAATCTGATTAAAAAATGGACAGAGAAGAAACAAAAAATGGACAGAGGACCTGAATAGACTTTTTTTCTAAAGAAGACACACAGATGGCCACCAGGTACATGAAAAGATGCTCACTATCACTAATCATCAAGGAAATGCAAATAAAAACCACAATAAGATACTACCTCACACTGGTCAGAATAGCTATTATTAAAAGCAAAACATAACAAAACAAAACAAAGAAACACAAGAAAAAACGAGTACTGACAAGGATGTGAAGGAAAGGGAACACTTGGGCATTGTTGGTGAGAATGTAAATTGGTACAGCCACTATGGAAAACGGTATGGATATTCCTCATAAGATTAAAAACAGAACTACCCTATGATCCAGCAATTCTACCTCTGGGTACTTAGCTAAAGAAAGCAAAAACATAAATTCAAAAAGATGTATGCACCCTATGCTCGTTACAGCACTATTTGCAATAGTTAAGATATAGAAACAACTTATGTGTCCATCAGTGCATAAGTTATATACAAAAGAAGTGGTATGAAGTTGACCCTTGAACAACATGGGGGTCAGTGTGCCAACCTCTTGTACAGTGAAAAACCATGTACAACTTTGACTTTCCAAAAATTTAACTACTAATAGCCTATTACTGAGCAGATTTACTGATAACATAAAGTCAATTAACACATAGATTATATATTCATCATATACCGTATTCTAATAGTGAAGTAAGCTAGGGAAAAGAAAATGTTATTAAGAAAACCATAAAGAAGAGAAATACATTTATAAGTACTATACTGAAAAAGAATCCACATGTAAGTGGATCTATAAGGTCCAAATCTATGTTGTTCACAGATCAACTTTATATACAATGAAACACTACTCAGCCATAAAAACAAGTGAAATCTTATTATTGCAGCATGGATGGACCTTGAGGGTGTTCTGCTAAGTGAAATAAGTCAGACAGAGAAAGATAAATGCCATGTGATTTCACTTATATGAGGATTCTAAAACAAAACAAAACCCAGTCTCACTGATAGAAAACAGACTGGTGAAGAAGGAAAGCCAGAGAAGAAGGAGCTTGTTAGAGGGATCAAGAAATACCACCTTCCAGTTATAAAATAAATAAGTTATGGTGATGCAATGTGCAACATAGGGAATTTATAGGGAATATAGTGGATAATATTGTATTAACTTTGTATGGTAACACATGGTAACTGGGCTTATTGAGGTGATAATTTTGTGATGTATGCAAAGGTCAAATCATTATGCTGTGCACGAGAGACTAATATAATATAGTATGTTAATTACACTTTATTTTTTTTCTAAGGCACTTAAGTAGAGCAAGCTGGGAAAAAAAATTGCACCTCACCAGTGTGCATTTTGGCAGTTATCCAGCAATGGCCAGAGTGTAGCTGAGAATAAAATTAAACAGAAGTGAGTGTGGTTACTGAAGTGGGGAAGTATTCATTCTGATACATTTGTTTTATGTTAAAAAAAAATCACCTATCCAAAGACATTTGTTGAATATGAGATCATGGAGATAAATGGGTTCATTTAGAGCAAGCATATGTATGAAAAAGAGCAAAGGGCACACAACTGAAGCTTTTCAATATGTTTACCTTTCTGCTAACTCCCACAGTGTGAAACACACTTTCTATAGGGAAATAAACATTTGTTGCCTTTGTCACAAATCAGAGATCTAAAACAATAAAATTAATTTCTGTGTTACTATAAATATGCAAGATAAACAATGATCCTAGGTCAATATCACCTGTGGCTCATCCAAGAGAAATAACCTATCCTAAGGTATTATTTTTAAGTTATACTGCTTACCTAAATAGACTCCTCAGGGTATTAGAATCCTGGATAGTTAGTCAGGTTCATCTCATTCAGATACTCTTTTTTCATCAAATCTGAAACACTCTTTCTAAACTGAAAAGTTTATATAAATACCAGCAAAGAGAACTTTTATAATAGCAGAAGTCATACTACTGAATAAACTATACATGACTTATTGGTAATTAATTTATTTTATTATTAACTTAAGTACTATTAAAATAAGAGATAGCTAAAGTGTAAGTCTAATATAAATGTTACTTCTTCCTCAGTAGGGAATTGAGTATTTTGGTATGACCAAGGTAAATGATTTTGTTCCACTTTTGTCCAAGTATTCCTCCTTCACTCTCTGTGTTGCATGATCTGTTGACCATATTCTTTTTTTTTTAAGATTTTATTTATTTATTTGACAGGCAGAGATCACAAGTAGGCAGAGAGGCAGGCAGAGAGAGAGAGGAGGAAGCAGGCTCCCCACTGAGCAGAGAGCCCGACGTGGGGCTCGATCCCAGGACCCTGGGATCATGACCTGAGCTGAAGGCAGAGGCTTTAACCCACTGAGCCACCCAGGCGCCCCATGTTGACCATTTTCTACATTTGAATACTGATTCATATCTCAGAGATTTCCACACCAATCCGTGTTAGATAAATCAACTGTTTGTAAATTGCATAGTTTTAACATTAAAATAAGTCATTAGTTGTCTTTGCATAATTTCAGTCACTTATACAAATGCACAAATCTGTACAAATGTTAAAACTTAGTGAAATTAAAAAAAAACTTACTAAAATTCATTTTCTCAAAGCACCCTCTTCAAAACATCCAGTAGTAACTGTTAGCTATATATGGAAGGTGATATGTTGCAGGGGTCAGGGAGACCATAGTTAATGTTAAACAGAAAACACATGTAAATTAATTAACACAGTGCCTGCCACATAATGAGTTCTCAAAAATTATGATCTATTATTAAAAATAATTTTTTCCAGTACAAAAGCCCAGCTCTACTTGCTGTGTGACTTCGAGAGTTTCTTAATCTCTCTGAGCATTGAACTCCCGAAGATATCTACTTGGTGTGGTATGTTAATGGGGTGAATTGATATAAAGATGAAATAATATGATTTACATAGTGCTATATCTGAAACATTGGTAGAACTCATCCTCAGTGTAGCTCCTAAGCCACATAACTAAACATCCTTTTAGTATGGTTTCATGTGCCGTCATTTAATATCAATGTAATATATGATCTACATGAGCAAAATGGAAAAGATCAAGGCACTTAGTGGACTGTAAGATTATAGAGTTTCTAAGACGAGTCTTCTGTTAAGCAGAGTTGGTATCAGTTGATAGGCAAAATGGAGGCAGAACTACTTTCGAAGGATAGTCAATGATGTCCACTTGGTCTTTAATAATGAAAAAGAGAACAATAATGGCAAGTCTTGCCAATATCTTAAATGTTGATTTTGGTCTACTGCTTTCTGTTCTGTATCTTTTAAAATTTTCCCACAGCAGAATTTAAGAAACAAAATGAACATAGGAGAAGGAAAAAGGAGAGGGAAGCAATCTATAAAAGACTCTTAATCATACAGAACAAACTGAGGGCTGCTAGAGGGGAGGTGGGCAGGGAATGTGCTAAATGGATGATGGGTATTAAGGAAGGTGTTTGTGAGGAGCACTGGGTGTTATATGTAAGTGATAAATCACTAAGTTCTACTCCTGAAACAAATATTGCACTACATATTAACTAGCCTGAATTTAAATAGAAATCTCAAAAATAATAAATAAACAAACAAATAAATAAATAAATAAATAAGTAGATAGAATTTTCCCAGAGGAAAAGGATGAAGTTGAGAAGCATGTAAATTGTGTTGACTTTCAGATAAGTTTCACAAAGATTTCATAGGGGAAAAGGAGGGGAAACTGGTTCAGGATGTACCCTGTCTGGTATTAAATGACCAGTAATTTTATACATTTGTCTCTTACTCTAATAGTCATTAGATATTTTTGTGTCCACTGTTTACTAAATATTGCACTAAAGAAAGTTGGAGAATAAAAAATCTCTGACCTCAAATAACTTATAATTGGTTCAGAATGATCAAATACTTATCATTGAAGCAACACTGATATATACAAAACTATATATATATAATATACATAATTATATATTATATACATATATGTATATATTATGCACATAAATGTATGTATATGTATATATAATATATAATATATAATTTTATATATAATTGAACACTATATTTGAACACTATATTTGAATATAATTGAACACTATATTTGGTAATACGGGTAAGGGTTCAAGGGCCCTCAGCTTGGTGAGCAATGAAGTAGCAAATGTATAATCAGTTATAGAGGATGTGGGTCTGGAGTTAATAGGATTTTTAAAAAGATTTTATCTATTTCAGGGAAAGAATGCAAACATGAGCAGGGGAGAGGCAGAAGGAGAAACAGGTTTCCCCGCTGAGCAGGGAGGCTCATGTAGGGCCCCATTCCCAGACTCTGGGATCATGACCTGAGCTAAATTCGGATGCTTAACCAACTGAGCCATCCAGGAGCCCTGAGTTAATAGGGTTCCAATAAACAGATGGAAAAGGGAAATGGTCAGTCATTTTATTTATGTATTTAAAAAACATTAATATAGCACTTAGAATATTCCAGGCACTATTTCAGACAACGTGTTTAAGTTTTTCTTTTCTTTCTTTCTTTTTTTTTTTTTTAGTTTTTTAAACTTTTTTTTTAAGATATATTTATTTATTTAAGAGAGAGTGTCTGAGAGATCAAGTAGGGTGGGGGGAGGGCAAAAAGGAGAGAGTATTCTAGCAGAGTGAGACAGAGTGCAGAGTGCAGAGTCTGACACAGGGCTCAATCCCAGGACCCATGAGATCATGACCTGAGCCAAAACCAAAAGTTGGACACTTAACTGACTGAGTCGCCCAGGCACACCAAGTAGTTTAATTTTTAGAAAGAATTAGGTACAGAGAAGTTCTAAGTGGTTGGTTAAATATACACAGAGATATGAAAATGAGAAAACATATTCACACATACACACTAAAACATTTGTGCAGAGAATGTTATCAAGTACCTTAAAAGTCAAATGGAAAGGTTTGTGTTGGCCAGTTGGAATCATTATTTATTTATTTATTTATTTATTTATTTATTAGCAGGGGAGTAACATGATAAACAGTAGGGTGAATAGTAAGGAACACAGTAATGGAGCACGTTGTTAAGTTTGGGAAAGACTGAACAGAACAACTAGCTAAAAGATTAGTTAGTAATCTGGACCTAAGATAACAAGACCCTGGATTAGAGTTCTAGTGGGAAAAGAGAGACTAGTGTCAGGAAAAAAGAAGGGAAAATCAACAGAAATTTTTAAATGACCTCAGTGTGGAAGATAAACAAAAACAACAAAAACAGAAACAAAAAGCTAAACAAACAAACAAACAAAATAACAAAGAGTCAGGTAACAATTTTGATCCTAAGAGGATGTTAGATCTCTGACAAACACAGAGAAGTCAGAAACACATTCTATTAATTATTCTGGTAAATGATCTCCTGGTGACATGGAAGCAGATGTAATTATTCTTCTATGTCTGGTTCTGATGCTTTGCCTCCTGGGTAGGCTTTTAGGAGTTGAAGTTTCTCCACCTTTATTGCAGAAGCATTGTGGCCTTGAACCCAGATCTGGAAGAAATATCCTGCAAGAGCAGATGCAGGAATTCACAAAGTTGGAAATGTGGCTTAAGGAGCTTAAGGAGCCCATTCTATGACTATGCACCGTGCCATACTACTGGGATATGTTAAGCACATTCTTAATGGACAGTATTGGCTTAAATTGCCAATTAAAGCTATGTACTCAGTCAAAGCAGATTAATTTCTGTAACTTTCTGTCTGGATTTTTGCCACATTTCACTGTTTTCTTCAGTCTGCTAATTGGCCTATGCTTCCTTTTTGGATTTGTTTTCCCCCATGGATAACAATGAGGACTTAGCCATTTGTTCCTCGGGAGAGGGGAGAAATAGCTTTGATAAATAGCATCACTTATGCAGTTTCATTTCTAGTCATAATATGAGTGAGATTAATTCAATTATAAAATAGGTTTTTACAATGTGTTTCATATCTAATATGCATTGGGGAATAAATGACTTAGGGCAAAAGCTCTGAAAACTCCCTCCGCATTCTAGAGGCCATTTAGTAAAAGAAATTCTCCCATGAGCAAGCTTGTCTTCTACATTTCTCTACCTGTAAACTTCTTTCCCAAATCATCTATAATGCTTAATGTAGTATGACTATCACAAGGGACTATTGGTTTGCATTCTATAGAAGATAGATGGACTCTGTACCAGCTGCTCATTGCAAAAGAACATTAAATAAATTCATGATAGATAATGATGATAGATGATAATAGGTAGATAGATAGATATTACAAGGACAAAATATTTGTCTTGTATAGCTATGTTACTCACATGAATGTAATAGCAGGCACTGCAGTGAGGCTTCTGTCAACATTGACTTGGGATTAGGTATATTTGTTCAAAACTGATTATAGCTGTTTCACTGATTCTTTTTCAAAAGCTATTTAAAGAGATAAGTGAAATAAGAAGTCTCTATTTGGAAGTATCCCTGCTTATTTTTTTTTAATTTTTTATGATTTTATTTATTTATTTGACAGAGATCACAAGTGGGCAGAAAGGCGGGCAGAGACAGAGAAGGGGGGAAGCTGGCTCCCTGCTGAGCAGAAAGCCCAATGCAGGCCTCGATCCTGGGACCCTGGGATCATGGCCTGAGCTGAAGGCAGAGGCTTTAACCCACTGAGCCACCCAGGTGTCCCAGAAGTTTTCTAGCTTATATTACTAAGGAAGGAACATTTTAAATCAAAATAACTTCTTACTATTCTACTCTGTCTGTAGGTTGGATAATTAAATGAGATTGGTTATTTCACTTTGGTGTTTTCCTTTTTTATTTCAGAGTCCACTTGGTTTGATGTCATTAAAATTTGGTTTCTCTACAGTGACCCACACTGACTTACAGAGATCTAAGAAAAAAATATGAAAATGTTTTTATTCACTTATGTAACCAATTCCTTATTGTCTGTAATTGAGTCCCCACTCAAGCTAATGGATGTAGATAGTTAAGACAAAGGAAAAAAAAATGGATCTCAGTAAAATTGGTAAATCTTTCCTTAATAATAAATTTGATTTAATAAGTTATGTTCTATGTGTTGTTGAAACTGAGAAAATTCCTTGCCTACTGCTGAGAAAAGTGAAAGGTAAATGTAATTTCCCTGAAGGATTTCAGCTACGGTTTCCAAATCTTCTGTTTTGGGTGACGGGTAGTTGAGACAGATCTTTTAGGACTTATTCTCATTCTGCTTCCTTGAAAAGCTCTCTTACTTTTAAGACTGATTTACTCTTATTAAAAATCTTCTCTTGTACCAAAGGGAAGAGTGAAGTCTTTAAGAAGCATAAAGTGGAAAGGATGTGACGTTTAGATTTCCAATCAGTAAAGGGATGAAAACTAAGTCTATTGCCAACAAATGCATTTGGAATGTATTTCTCCTCGAGTGATATTTATCAAGTGCCCATATATGCATGGTGCCATGCTAAGTACTTCACAATACAAATTAAATAGATGTGGTCCCTGTTATCTGCCAGTTTACATCTTCCTTTGATTCAAATTCTGTAACAGAGTGCTTAAAAGGCCAAATCAGATCATGAAGGTTATATATCTCTCCCTGAAGGATAGGTTATTGAGGTTACTCTTTATGTGCTAGGCTGGGTGAGAGATGCAGATGTGACAAGTTCACTATCTGCGCCTTTCCACTACTAATTATTTGCAGAAGTGTCTAAGCATCTGATGTATTAACTAGAAATTCCATAGAGCATTTTTGATTAATATCAGCAGCCAAAGGAAGAGAACATTAATCTTTGTGGAGACCTAGAGCTTACTGTTTGAAAGAACAACTACCCCCCATACATTTTACCCTAGAATCTTTGAGGTAGATTTTTACACTTCTATTAAAAACCAAGTCATAAGCATATATATATATATATATATATATATATATATATACTCTCTGTTACTCACAATCATGGACTTATGAGTCTTGTAGATAGTTTGTTAAGTTACTTTGAGTAACCATGTGGCATGGTATGATGGGTAAAGTTCAAACTGAAAGTTAGAAGACCTGGATTTTAGTCCTGGCTCAAACCCTAAATAAATGGTTAAGTAGAACAAGTCATTTTACATCTTAGCTTTAGTATCACCTCAAAATAAAGAAACTGGAGTTACAAATTTTTCAGTTTTAATATTCCACTGAACTACATGTGAACTGATACCATGTAGAAGTTGCGCAGTGATCTAAGAGACAGTTAAAGATGAGGGGCTACATAATTTTTTATTCTGTGTCTTCATAATTTATTCTGAAATATGGGTGATAAGCACTTTTGAAGCCTGATATTTAAAAAAATCAACTAGTGATCTAACCAAGATTGAAAAAAAATGTAATGTAGGAGCCTAAAAGGAATGAGTTTTTTGTTCAATAATAATAACTAAAGATAAAATTGACAAGCTAGGATTTAATTTTACATTCTGGACAACAAATATGGTTTCAAATGTAAAATTTGGGGAATAGGGTATCTTTCCAACTAAAATAATTAGAAATATATTTTACTTTGCTTTCTAGAAGGAAAGGAGGAGAACATCTGAACCTATCAAATTTCTTTTTGGGTACCATGTTGAGCAGCAAATGGAAAGGGTCCAGTTGGAAGACTTCCACTGAATCTTTTAAAAAAAAATTACTTTTTTTATTATGTTAAGTTAACCACCAGGCAATACATCATTGTTTTAAAATAGAAGAGTTGACAGATGTTTAATTCATAGAGGAAAAGCATTCTATGATTGATTTATAATATTAACTTTCCAGTTGTAATAAGTTCAGAGGCTGGTCATCAGCCTCTCACATTTTTAGTATCTGTTTCAATTCTGGATGATAAAACATTATTTGAATACACCATCTATGAAAAACTATGCCATTTTGGAACCGTAAGTTCCTTTTCTTAAAAAAAAAATTATTTTTCAGTGTTCCAAAATTCATTATTTATGCACCACACCCAGTGCTCCATGCAATACGTGCCCTCCATAATACCCACCACCAGGTTCACCCCACTCCCTACACCCCCTCCAAACCCTCAGTTTGTTTTTCAGAGTCCGCAGTCTCTCATGGTTTGTCTCCCCCTCCAGGTTCCCTCAACTCACTTCTCTCCATCTCCCAGTATCTCCCATATTATTCCTTATGCTTCACATGTAAGTGAGACCATATAATTGACTCTCTCTGACTGACATATTTCACTCTGCATAATATCTTCCATTCCATCTGTGTTGATACAAAAGTTGGGTATTCGTCCTTTCTGATGGAGGCATAATACTCCATTGTATATATGGACCATATCTTCTTTATCCATTAGTCTGTTGAAGGGCATATTGGCTCTTTCCACAGTTTGGTGACTGTGGTCATTGTTGCTATGAACATTGGGGTACAGATGGTCCTTCTTTCTACTACATCTGTATCTTTGGGGTAAATACCCAGTAGTGCAACTGCAGAGTCATAGGGTAGCTCCATTTTTTAATTTCTTAAGAAATCTCCACACTGTTTTCCAAAGTGGCTGCACCAACTTGCATTCCAACCAACAGTATAAGAGGGTTCCCCTTTCTCCACATCCTCTCCAACACTTGTTTTCTTACTGTCTTATTAATTTTGGCCATTCTTTTTTTTAGGTATTATTTATTTATTTGATAGACAGAGATCACAAGTAGGCAGAGAGGCAGGCAGAGAGAGAGAGGAGAAAGCAGGCTCCCTGATGAGTAGAGAGCCCTATGTGGGGCTTGATCCCAGGACCCTGGGGTCATGATCTGAGAAGAAGGCAGAGGCTTTAACCACTGAGCCACTTAGCACCCCAATTTTGGCCATTCTAACTTGTGTAAGGTGGTATCACAATGTGGTTTTGATTTGAATCTCCCTGATGGCTAGTGATGATGAACATTTTTTCATGTGTCTGTTAGCCACTTCTTTGGAGAAGTGTCTGTTCATGTCTTCTGCCCATTTTGTGACATGATAATCTGTTTTGTGGGTGTTGAGATTGGGGAGTTCTTTACAGATCCTGGATATCAGCCCTTTGTCTGTATTGTCATTTGTGAGTATCTTCTCCTATTCCATGGGTTGCCTCTTTGTTTTGTTGACTGTTTCCTTTGTTGTGCAAAAGCTTTTATCTTGATGAAGTCCCAAAAGTACATTTCACTTTTGTTTCCTTTGCCTTTGGAGACATATCTTGAAAGAAGTTACTGTGCCCGATGTCGAAGAGGTTATTGCCTATGTTCTCCTCTAGGATGTTGATAGATTCCTGCCTCACATTGAGGTCTTTTATCCATTTTGAGTTTATCTTTGTGTATGGTGTAAGGGAATGGTCAAGTTTCATTCTTTTACACATAGCTGTCCAATTTTCCCAGTACCATTTATTGAAGAGATTGTCTTTTTTCTACTGTATACTGTACTGTATTTTTTCATGCTTTGTCAAATATTATTTGACCTTAGAGTTGAGGGTCCATATCTGGGCTCTCCACTCTGTTCCACTTGTCTATGTGTCTGTTCCTGTGACAGTCCCATGCCATCTTGCTAATCACAGCTTTGTAGTAAAGTTTGAAATCAGGCAATGTGATGCTCTTAGTTTTGTTTTTCTTTTTCAACATTTTCTTAACAATTTGGGGTCTCTTCTGGGCATACTGTTCACCATTAATTTTTGATGTAGTGTTCAATGATTCATTAGTTGCATATAACATCCAATGCTCATTATAATATGTGCCCTCCTTAATATCCATCATTCAGCTCTCCCTTCCACAACTCCTTCCCCTATGAAACCTTCACTTTGTTTTCCAGAATCCATAGTGTCTTATGGTCTGTCTCTCTTTCTGATCCCCCCATTTCTTTTCTGTTCCTTTCCTTAATGTCTTCTGTGCTATTCCTTATGTTCCACATACAAGTGAAACTACATGATAAATGTTTTTCTCTGCTTCACTTATTTCATTTAGCATAAACCCCACCAGTTCCATCCATGTGGATGTAAATGGTGGGTATTAGTCCTTTCCGATGGCTAAGTAATATTCCATTGTATATATGAACCATGTCTTCTTTATCCATTTATCTGCTGAAGGGCATTCCTTCTACAGTTTGACTATTGTGGACATTGCTGCTATGAACATTGGGTGAATATACCCCTTTTGTTCACTATGAGTGTATCTTTGGGGTAAATATCTAGTACGGCAGTTACTAGGTCATAGAGTAGCTCTATTTTTAATGTCTCAAGGAACCTCCATACTGTTTTCCAAAGTGGCTGTACCAGCTTGCATTCCCACCAATAATGTAAGAGGATTCCCCTTTCTCTACATCCTTGCCAACATTTGTTGCTTCCTGCCTTGTTAATTTTTGCCATTCTAATTGGTGTAAGGAGGTATCTCACTGTGGTTTTGATTTGAATTTTCCATGATGATTAGTGATGTTGAACATTTTTTCATGTGCCTGTTAGCCATTTGTATATCTTCTTTGGAGAAGTGTCTGTTCAATATTCACAAGTCAATCAACATGAGAGAGCACATTAATAAAAGAAAAGACAGGAACTATATGATCCTCTCAATTGATGCAGAAAAACATTTGACAAAATACAGCATCCTTTCTTGAATGAAACTCTTTAGAGTGTAAGGATAGAGGAAAATTTCCTCAGTAATATGAACAAAAAAATCAGTGAAAAGTCCACGGTGAATATCATTCTCAATGAGGAAAAACTGAGAACTTTTCCCTTAAAATCAGGAACACAAAAAGGATGCCCATTCTTGTTAAGTCTTAGCCTCAGTAATCAGACAACAAAAAGAAAAGACATTCAAATTGGCAAAGAAGTCGTCAAATTCTCTCTCTTCCCAGATGACATGATACTTTATGTGGAGAACCCAAAAGACCCCAACCCCAAATTACTAGAACTTATACAGTAATTCAGCAATGTGTCAGGATACAAGATCAATGCAAAGAAATCAGTTGTTTTTCTATACCTTAACAATGTAACTGTAGAAAGAGAAATTAGGGAATTGATTCCATTTACAACAGCACCGAAAACCATAAGATCCCTAAGAATAAACCTAACCAAAGAGATAAAATATCTATATTCAAGAAACTACAGAACTATTAGGAAAGAAATTGAGGAAGACACAAAAAGATGGAAAAATGCTGCATGTTCATGGATTGGAAGAATAAACTTTGTTAAAATGTCTATGCTGAGCAATCTACACTTTCAATGCCATCCCTATTAACGTACCATTGGCATTTTTCAAAGAGCTTTAACAAACAATCCTAAAATTTGTATGAAACCAGAAAAGACCCTAAATTGCCAATGGGATGTTGAAAAAGGAAAACAAATCTGGGGGCATCATGTGGCATCACATTGTCTGACCCCATGCTACATTACAAATCAGTGATCACAAAGACAGCATAGTATTGGCACAAAAACAGACACATAAATCAGTGGAACAGAAGAGAATCTCCAGAAATGGACCCTCCCTATGGTCAACTAATCTTTTTTTTTTTTTTTTTTTTTTTTTTAATTTGACAAAGATCACAAGTAGGCAGAGAGAGAGGAAGGGAAGCAGGCTCCCTGCTGAGCAGATAGTCTAATGCAGGGCTCCATCCCAGGACCCTGAGACCATGACCTGAGCCGAAGGCAGAGGCTTAACCTACTGAGCCACCCAGGCGCCCCGGTCAACTAATCTTTGACAAATCAGGAAAAAATATCCAATGGAAGAAAGAAATACAGTCTCTTCAATAAATGTTACTGAGAAAACTGGACAGCCACATGCAGAAGAATGAAACTGGACCATTCTCTTACACCATACACAAAGATAAACTCAAAATGGATGAAAGACCTCAATGTGAGACAGGAATCCATCAAAATCCTAGAGGAGAAAGTAGGTGGTAACCTCTTTAACATCAGCCACAGGAACCTTTCCAAGACACATTACCAAAGGCAGGAGAAACAAAAGAAAAAATGAACTTTTGGGACTTTATCAAGATAAAAAGCTTCTGCACAGCAAAAGAAACAGTTAATAAAACTAAGAGGCAACCCACAGAATGGGTGAAGATATTTGCAAATGACATTACAGATAAAGGGCTGATATCCAAGATCTATAAATAACTTCTCAAACTCAACACTCATAAAACAGATAATCAAGTCAAAAAATGGGCAGAAGACATGATTTCCACTGAATCTTGAAGAAAATAACAAGCTTAAAATAAGGCATATGGAATGGCCTATTTCAATAATATAGTAACATACTGTCTCCTCTTTTTCTTTAGCAGAGTAAGTATTTCTGAATCCCATGTAAGAGGAAATAAATACATTTTGGGGATTAAATCCTTAGTAAAATCCATTTTCCCCTTTAGAAACTTTGGTTTTCCCAGCATATATCTCTGAAAATGTTCTTTTTATTATTCCATCCATTGGTTAAAAATACAATCAAAGAATGTTAGAAATAGGAAGTACCTTAACAATTGTAGAGTTCAATCTATTTATTCTCCCAACAAAGAAGTCCTATCAACAGAAGTGACTTACCTAGGTTCTTACAATTTTCATTAACAGAGATAGGATTAGAATCTAGCATGAACTGTGAAAAATTGAGAAGGAAGAGGGAGACTGTAGGCCAAGTAGGAAAACAAAGAGAAAGGAATCTGAAAGAAGAAACAATACTATGTCTAATCTTTATCTAAAATAAGGGTCAGGAAAAATCCACAGACCAAATTCAGCTTGTGGCCTGTTTTTATACAACCCTCAAACCAAGAATGACTTCTGCATTATTAATGGGTTGTTTAAAAAAAGAAGAAAGAGAGAGAGAATGTGTGACAGAGACCATATGTGGCCCATAAAATCTAAAATATTTACTATCTGTCTTTTTACAGAAAACATTTGTTGATACCCGTTTAAAACACTACGGAGACCACACACATAGTATACCTAAGCAAAAACCCAAATGACCTTCAGAAAGATCCCACAGTGACTGGATTTGTCCAGGAACAGTTTGCTTTATCCATTTTCCAATCCAATCCACTATATCCAATACTCTGACCACATAGACCAGAAGAAGAGACTTTTTTCCCCAGAAACCACCAGGGTCTTATTCTTAACAAAAACGAGTATAATGTTCAGAATATGTTTAAGGGTCAGACAAGAAATTATGAAAATTTTATTCTCCTTCCCTCCTATAGTTTTCATTTTCACATTTTGAAGACTTTTGAAGACTTTCCAGATTCCACAGTGTTTGTTTTCTCATTCTCTGTCTCTGAGCAAACTATTTTTATGTTGAAACCTATGAAATGGCCAATAGTCAAAAGTTGTGATTTATAGAATGGCAGTGTTTTATGGTTCAACATAATATCTAGCTTTCTGGTCACTTTCTCTTCTTGAACTTTTGCCTTTCATCATTTTGATACATCTTGCCTTTAAATAATTCTTTTTATTGGTGTTATCCTGCTTCCCACTTGTCTAGAGCTTCCTTATACAATGAAGATTTAGCTTCTAAATTTGCAAACTACACTTTTCAAGATCTTAATTTACTAAAGATACTCTGAATACTTCACTTAAATTGTACTTAACTAGCCTTTACTATCAATAGGCATAATTGGTGGTATCAATTTAGTTAACTGGTGAATAAATAATTTCTATTTCAAGTTTGGGATCATCTACTACCATGCAAGTGCAGTTCATTTGAAAAAGAGCATAACCTGTTTTTGAAAAAAAAAAACAATTATCAGAAGGCAGAATCTTCTGATTCAACTTTCATTATTCTTACCTTTGTTTATTTAAAGTAGTATACAGTCAAACTTGGAGAAATGAAGCTTACTGTTAAGAAACATAGTCAATTAGAGTTGGAGATGTTCTTTCTTGCCCATATATTTGGTGTTATGATGCAGCAAAACAGAGATAAAAAGGTCAGTAAATGTAGACTTCTTCTCACAGGAAAAAAAAAAACAGTGAATATTGTTATTGGTTATGCCAATGTATTTGAAGAGAGAAATGAAAAATGAATGTAAAAAGCAGTGTAGTGTAGAGGAAGCCTCTTTAGTTTACTGTAGTCATTTAGACCATGTGATTTGGAATTGGATGAATCTGGATTTGAATCCCAGCTTCTCCTTTTACTAGATATATATAATTTGGACATATTATTTTACCTTTATTTCCATCTGTAAAATGGAGATGCCACTTATTCTATAGATTTTTTACAAATATTAAAGGAAATAACATATGTAAAATAAGCATTCAATGATAACTTTGTTACTATTAGTAGAAACAGCAATAACATGGATGATACTGAACTTGATAATCCTCAAGTTTACTTAGATCTGAAATGTTACAGAAAAAGAAATTAGGTAAAGTCACTTAAATATTAGAAGGAAAAACTCAGGAAATGAATTTGAAGAAGATATATGTTACCTAAAGTTCATAAGAACTATAGTGCAAATTCAGTAACTCAGATAAGTAGTAAGAGGGCTAAAATTCTTATAACATTTATTTTATTAATTTTCTCATTCACTCACCCTTTCAATATATTTTTTTGAGTACCTGCAATTCAAGAGACTGTACTAGCATGGGGAGAAGAACAGGATATATACAAGAAAGTTTGTACCCTAAAGAGAATTGTAGCCCAGAGATTTGTGAATTTTATGAAATCTTACATGGAATCCTGATTGAAAACAGAAAAAAGAGAAGTTTCTCTTGTTAAACAGGAAGAAAAATGACATGAAACCATATTTACTTAGTGTTTCCTTATCTTTCACCCATTCCAGAGTGCCCACTGGCACCTCCACTGCCTTTAAATTTTATGAAACAAAGTTTGAAAACCACAGACTTAGTCTGTTGTAAAGACAAAACCCACTTTTTTTTAAAAGATTTTATTTATTTGACAGAGAGAGAGAGAGAGAGAGAGAGAGAGAGAGAGAGAGATCACAAGTAGAAAGAGAGACAGGCAGAGAGGAGGAAGCAGGCTCCCTGCTGAGCAGAGATCCCTATGCAGGGCTCCATCCCAGGACCTTGAGATCATGACCTGGGCCGAAGGCAGAGGCTTAACCCACTGAGGCACCCAGGCGCCCCACAAAACCCCACTTTTCGGGTCCTTTCTTTAGTCTAGAACACAGGTAGCCCTTCTAAATTCATATATTATACTAGAATTATAATACAGTAGGCTATTTTACACGTCTATATCCATAATTACATTATTTAACTGTTCTCCTAGCAAAAGACAATGAAAAGCAAGACACAAGACAAGCAAATTTTAATTAGAAAGGGAACTGTTATCAAGCAAATTGGAAAACTTGGTAATGTCTAGAACAGGCCTGGCAAGCTCCAATATAAGGAACAAAGATAGCTAGAAGTTGAATGGATGTGCTAGGCAAGAAAAAAATGCAAATAGGGTGATAAAGAAAGTTTGAAGTCCCTCAAAATAATTTGCCACCACATATATTTTCTTCTGACAACTTCATGATGAAAGGAAATTCATTTTTTTTCCTGTATTTCATATCAAGGAAGAACTCTAAAGTGATTTAAGTTGGAACCATGTATATGGCTCATGTCACAAAAGTATATCAAAATGTCATGTAAACCAAGAAAAGGTGTTAGAGAAGCATTCTTAGATTTGATCAGATCAATAAACAAGGGGAAATAACAACATCTCAATACATAGGAAGGCTTGTAACAGGTTATCCTAACGCGTTCCCAAACTTTTAAAAAGTCCTAAGTTTGAAAGGCTAACTCTTGGAAGCAATTTCTAATAGATAATATAGCACCTATTATAGGCATAATAGATGCATTAAATATAAATGACAAATACATGCCTCTGAAGTCTGCTAGACACAATGCTTTGAGATATCATAACAAATAGTAGAGAACATTTAACCTTATCATCAAAGGAAATAGGAAAAAATAAAAATCTGGTGCCTTCTCCTCTCTATTCATAGAGTGCTTTGTCAGTACAAACTTAACCACAAACTGATATGTTCAATGTTCCCTTGCCTCTAAGCCTTTGTATATGTTCTGAATTATTTCTTCCCTCACTTCTATTATCAACTCTTGAACATCTCTCAAGCCCTAGGTTAGGCACTTTCAAACAACAATGACAACAACAACAATAATAACAACAACAAATCCTTCTTTGGCTACCTCCATCTCTCTGTTGCTCCAAGGCCATGCTGGCTGGGTTTCCTTTGTGCTCCCTCTTACTATCTCACACCACATACCATATGATATAATAATTGTTTTCAATGCTGTTATCCCTTTATTAAACTATAAGCTCATTGAGGATAAAAACATCTGTTTTGACTATCACTGTGTCCCCAGCACAGAAAGACGCATATCCACGCAGTAAATGAAATTAATGGAATGATGGAAAGGATAAAAGAATACATAAACAATCAAAGAGTTCCACATATCAGTAACTGCAAGGCCACCTTTGTGTGTGATATAATTTAAACAGTGCTAGAACAAATCTTTTCCCTAAAATAATTCCCTCACCAATTTTTTGGGGGTAGATCTAGTTTTCCACTATTTACAGTCTGGATTATGAAGACCATTTGCTGTTCTAAAGCTCTATTATGATTATACAAATGTATCTTGGTAAAGTAATATGTTAACACACTTTCCACCTTATTAGAAATATGAGTCCTAAACAATGACATATACAAATAAAATTCTAGAGCAGCATTGTCCAGTAGAATATTTTTGTAGCCATAAAAATGTTGTTAGTATAAATGAGAAACACAATTTTGGATTTTATTTAAATTTAATTAATTTAATGATTTAATAAATTCTTAATTTATTAAATTAAATATACTGGCCATTGTATTTCATAGTGCAATTCTTAGAGGGGCTAAAATACTGAAAGGAAAAATGCTTTTCAGGGGACATGAAAAGCATTATGGAGACCTTCAAAGGCTACTCTGTAAGGCAAAGAAGTCCAGTTTTAGTTCAGAGAAAAGAAATCGAGTTGTACAATACATAACAATAACAAATCCAGTATGAACCAAAGATTTGGGAGTTAGATGAACCACAACACATGTAGCTGGCATGCAGATTATTATTTCAGCAACCCCATATTCAAGAAACCATTAGATTAGTCAAATCTGGAAAGAATTACTACAGTTTTTTTGAGACTGAAATGACAGCACTAGCACCAAACTTAAATTTTATTTATGTCATTTGATTGAAGTTAATTAAATTAGGATCTCAAATTTATTAGAGATTTTTTAAATTTGGTTTTGATTCATTTTTCTACTTGTCCTTGTTTTTAGCATTTTAATGTTGAATCATAGTATGCTGACATTTTCCATAGTCCTTAATGACACATGATAACTTTGCAACTAGAAACACAGACTATTAGGAGGCATTTAATGAATGGAACAGTCGCTAGAATCAATAAATGCACTGGCTCATTCCTAAGCTTAAGATAAATCTTCCATATGTGCAAATAACTTATCTAATAACTTTACTTTTTACTAGTGGTGCAAAACTTCAGATAAATATGCAAACTGTGTTTTTTTTTTTTTTTTTTTTTTACGTTCTGTAATTTGGCATCATTACATGTACTTAATGTCCATAACTTATGACTGTGTAAATGCTCATAAATATTTCATCTTTGCTGGTTGCCAAATACATTGTTGAGAAATGAAAGCTTATAAAAGTTAAAGGCGGCAATGAATCCAAATAGAATAAACTGAAACAAAGACCATTCCTACACTGATACATTTTAAGGACTAGTTTTGCATTTGTCTGGCTGCTTCTTTAATATATATCAGAATATATCTATATATTAGATCTCTATCTATATATATATCTAATCTAATCTATAATCTAATATATACATATATATCTATATATGATATATGCAAATGTCTTATATAATATATATTTGCATAATTTATTATTCTATATATAATATAGAATTAATTATATCAATAAGTGTGTGTGTATATATATATATATATATATATTTTTTTTTTTTTTTTTTTACATAATATCATGGTAATTTGCCTGCTCAACCTTTGTTCACTCAAACCTGAAATATTAATTGCGACTTTGGTCAAATAACCAGTCAGTTAAGTGAGGAAAAAAAAATCATTAAACCAATAGTTTGACTAATGACTGAGTGACTCAATTGACCAGTTAATTGAGTTAGAGGTGTTCTACAAGCCTCAGATCAAGTATCATTCCTTTTGATAAGAAGAACAAAGCTGAAAAAGAACAATTTTTGTTTGTGACTATGTATATATTCATATCAATTGCATTAAAATCTGACTTGAAATTACAGCCATGTCAAGAGTGTTTGAAAATGAACACAGTTCTGTGAAGTTAAAGTTATGGCTGTTCATATGCCAATAATAGGATTTAAGGTTTAGGGATACTTTAGCAATTTTTTTTTTTGGTCAAATCAACCAAAATGCTCTATCTTCTCTGCGCAAGATCAGCTGAAAACCCAGAAATATTTGCTTTTCCTGTCATGCTAACATGTGGAGGAAATGAGCTACTGAGTTTATAATATATTTGGAAAACTTTTCAATTCTTTCTTATCTCTGGGGTCATGTAGATGCAGACTAAATTCAAACAGGTTGAGATAAACAATTAAAACTGTCATCTACCTAAGGCTAAATCTAAATATTCTTTCAAAGTGCAAAGTGATTCTCTGGAGAGTCACTTTTTCACCAGGTTCAATTCATCATTATCCATCTCCATGACCCTGTAAGCATAGTAAAGCTCATATTTACAGGTTACATTAGATTGCCAAATATCTCCAGGTAAGGCAAGGAAATGACATACTGACCATAGTTTCTACCTCTACTGTATACACCAGATATAATGGGGACAGAAACAACTGTGGGCTCATCAGTCTATTTATACCCAGTTTATGCTAGGGCAAGTTATTTAAGAAAACATAGCCTACTTGATAAATAATAACATAAATTCCAACCTGATCTCAAATTGCATTGTCCACTTAATAACTATAAGCATTTGGTCAAGTTACTTAAATTCATTTATTTAAAAAAAGAAGATATATCTTAATTTTAAAAACACATAGATGCATACAATGACATTTACACATGAAATAAATGATTTTGAACTTTTGGGTTGGCAAAGCAACACTTACCGGCTTGTCAGAGAACTCTCATAGCAGTATTACTTTTCCCCAGGTTTTAGAGCTTCCCTTAATCTGTAGTGTTATATGCCCCTAGGGATTTACCCAATTATTTAAAGGTTGAGGCAACTTACTGCATGAATGTCCTAACACCTTCATTTTATCAACAGTGAAGTGACTTGATGTTCTGAAGTTGGTGCCTCAAAAGTCATTTTTCTAAATTATAATCTATTTTCAGATATGTAATGGCACTGGGAATAACTCAGTAACTTTGAATTTATGTTTCAATAATCTTATATTTTTAAAGGGAAATAGAAATTATATTAATACATATATAATTTATGCTATGTCAGTCATTCATTCATCAATCTGGTAAAAGCCCATTATCAGTTGTGATTTAGAATTTTGTGACTTATAAGTTGTGATCTCTGAAATTCTGCTTCGTATGTTATAACCTCCTTATATTTGACATTGTTATATTTACTTAACTAATACTTAACCATCATCATGACTAAACATCATTTAAATCCTTCCTACTTTCTCAGATAGCACTCTACTTCTAGTTTCATTGGCTTTGTTTCTTATTCTGGTAGCCACAGTCAAACATTTAAATCATATTTTTTATAGCACATTAGAATTCTTAGTCCCCTTGGCTTTCTGCATATTTGCTGCATAGATTATTAAACTGATTTTTTTTCCTTTTTTAAAGGTTTTAGCTATTCATTTGACAGAGAGAGAGCAAACAGGGGGTGTGGAAGTGGGAGAAGCAGAGTCAGGGAGCCCCATGTGGGGCTTGGTCTCAGGACTCTGAGATCATGACCTGAGCCACCCAGGTGCCACTAAACTGAAAACTTTCTAATGTCTGTTTTCTCCACACTTTCAGATAGGTTGCAGAGAATGGTAAAGAAAGTCAGGAAATTGTACTGATTAGGTTTGCCTTCATCTGGTCCTTGGTTGCAGCTCAAGTATTCTTTCCTTTATCTTTTCTTGATGCCATTCTGTAATCTCTGCAATGGTTATTCTAAATCATCCCCAGTCTCTTTAAATCTTCAACCACAACTCTATTTCTTCACACAGTAAATAACTAAATTTCTTATTTTATTAAGAAAAAAAAAAAAACACACCTTGCATTAATTCATTTCTTGTCCCTACCTTCAACTCAAAGCTTCTCTGGATTTTTATTCATTATATTTTCCCTCTGTCTTATCTGTGAGGAAAAGGCATCCCTCTTCTTTTCCAACATTAATCCATCTGCCCATTCCTTCTGTTATATTTTAGTACCATTATTTAATCTATTATCTCCTTTTCTCATTCATCTTTAGTATTTATCTATGCCTGCTAATATACATTCATCTGGGAGAAAGCAAAAGGAAGATCAACAAAAATAATAAAACTAACAGAGACTTTTTTTAATGAACTGCTTGCTGTTCACTGAAGTTTATGGCATAAATCTAGCCTTCTTTCCACCACCAACCATCTCAAAACTATTATCTGTACTCATTTCTACTTGTCACTATCTGCTTTTCAACCCATTTATGTTCAGCCTGCTTCTTCCTCACCCTCTACTGAAACTAGTTTTTTAAGTTACTAATATTCTCCTAACTGCTAGATTTCAGTCTTTTCTTATCCCTTACTCTGCTTGACCTCTCTGCAACCTTTACTATAATACTTTACAGTAACCCTTTTTTATTGAAATTATCCCACTCTCTTGGCTCACATAATTCCTCAGCCTTCTGAATTCTTCTACTGTTGTGGTCATTTGTCTCTGTCTCTTCTGTTAATTCATTTTTTCCTGTCCCTGAATTGTAGGTATGACCAAAGATTCTGTCTTTTGTCTTCTTCAATTATCTTTAAATAATCCCCATTATAATAATCTTATTCATATGTATGATTTCAAATATCGTCTCTTTTAAAATAATTTTTCTGATTTGAAACATCAGTAACAGCATCCCTCTTTAGATCTCAGAACCACAGTTTCAGATGCTGAATTAACATTTAAATGTTTTCACCTAGATAACTGTTAAAACCTAAAACTCAACATGTCCAAAAGTTGGCTTACTATAGTTATCTTCAGACTTTCTGCATTTAGTTATTTACATTTTCCATATTCCCCAAGTTCATAAATTCATGAGTTATCTTTAAAATTCTCACTCTCTGGGTGCCTGGGTTGCTCAGTGGGTTTAAGCCTCTGCCTTTGGCTCAGGTTATGGTCCCGGGGTCCTGGGATCAAGCCCTGCATTGGGCTCTCTGCTTGGCAGGGAACCTGCTCCGCCCCCCACCCCACCCCGCCTGCCTCTCTGCCTATTTATAATCTCTGTCACGTAAATAAATAAAATGTTTACACAAAAAAATAAATTTCTCACTCTACCTCAGCCAATACTGGTCAATCAGAATTTCTTATTAATTCTATCTTTAAAGGCTTTCTTTTTCTCTCCCTCTTTCTCTTCATCTCTCCTATTTTCATTCTCACTACCATTATTTCTATTCAGTTTTCTAATACCTCACATCTGAACATATTTCAGTACCTCTGTAACCTGACCTCTGATGTATCCACATTCCAGTCTCTTCAGTTACAGAAGTAAATCTTCAGCCATTTTCCTCAATACCACACAATATATGGCTTCTCCTTACCAAATGAGTATAGTCCAAATTCCTTAGCCTAGTATGGGAGTTCTTATAGTTTTATCTTAACCTATATTTTGTAACTTTATTCCCAAATGCTTCCCTTCTAGCCAAACTAGGTTACTTGTCAACCCATAACTCAATCACTACTACTGTTCAGCCAATGTATTTTTCTCCTTTGGAAAGGCCCTTTCTACATCTTTGTTCTTTGAGATCCAAAACACCCTTCATGGTTCACATAAAATTTCCTTTTTTCTGAATAGTCTTTCCTGTTTCTCCTGGGCAAAAAGTAATTGCTAATTTGGTTCCCCAGACTGCTATCTATTATTCTTATCGCACGAGCCCTATATTTCTTAAGTGACAGTTATTTGTACTGTGTGAGTGGTCTTACTACTCAATCATTAGCTTCTTCAATATAAAAGTTTAGGTTTATTTATTCCCTTCTTTCCTTAACATCTAACACAGTCTGTTTACCTAGTAACAGCTCCAAAATATTTGTAAAATGGATTGAATATTTAAACTTAGAGCTTTTCTCTGTGGAGCTTCAAACATTTCACATCTTTTTTTTTTTTAAGATTTTATTTATTTATTTGACAGACAGAGGTCACAAGTAGGCAGAGAGTCGGGGCGGGGGGGAGCAGGCTCCCCGTTGAGCAAAGAGCCCAATGTGGGGCTCGATCCCAGGACCCTGAGATCAAGGCCTGAGCTGAAGGCAGAGGCTTAACCACTGAGTCACCCATGCACCCCACTTATCTCACATCTTGAAAACATCTTGAGAACAAAACACCGTGCAAAAGCAATTTACTAGAGTTTGTAACAAAGTTACAAATCCAAGGTGCCTAACTACTAGACAAGTGGTCATCCCCATGACCATGTTTGTTCTCAAATTAATTTAGGCAAGTTTCAAAGTAAATTTCTGTCTCCTTTGTTTATCCAGTAGTTAGTCTTAATAGTCACATCGCTCTGACTGGATTGTTGCTTAGAAGTACAAATTTTCTCAGTTCTTCCTCAACCTTCTCCCTGAGGGCAGTTCTTACTCTTCCCTGTCATTTTCTCACTCCCTGTGAGAGTTCTTGCTCTCCCAATGTGGAAATGCACTCTGCTGGTTGATGTTCTTTCTCCTGACTGTTTTAGTTTCAATGCACCAGAAATCAATGGGCTTATTCAGCATTTTTTTTTTTTGTGGTCATTCAACGAGTGAGCTGAATTTTCCTTCACTAAATTTTACATGCCATGGGTGGCCTCACATATTGGAGGGCAGAAAATGGCTGTGGCTAAAGGGAGGAGAAGGGAGGATAATGACTCTATTTTCTGCAGAAAGAGATGAGATCATTTTTTAAAGATGTCATTGCCTTTTAGATATAAAAGGTTGTTAGACTCCCCTTTATGTCCTTTTACCATCCAAGGTCATGGAAAGAGTAAGAAGAAGTTGTTTCCTGAGGTGATAATGAAACCTGAGCTATCAGGCATCATTTAAGCATAAAGATCCTGAAATACTTTGCTAACCACTAGTGTAACCAGGATGTCTGTGGGCTGGATCATGATAAACATTCTACTGCAGCAGCACAATACATCAGCTTTAGATCTAGCAATAAAAAATTGGAACTGGAAAGAGACAGCCATTATTTGACATGTCCAGTCTTCAGCACACTCTCCCTGAGTGACTATTAGTAATGGTCAGATGGACTGTGTGTGTGTGTGTGTGTGTGTGTGTGTGTGTGAGAGAGAGAGAGAGAGAGAGAGAGAGGACATAATTCCTGACCACAAAATTCTTTGGATCATGTGACTCTGGCAGTATGTCTACAATCTCAAGAGTCAATTGAAAAGGAAATAATATTAAAGGCATTTTAAACTTTTGTATACTTGATACCAAATAATTAGTCTAAACTGTTGTGATTTTTCTCTTGATTTAATTTTTCTGAGAATCAATTTTGAAATATTATTAATTCTTGTGAATTTGGAGCTGCCAGATATATATATATATATATATATATATATATATATATATATGCATATATATATATAATCTCAGGATTATATATTTTCCTACAAAGAAGGTAACGACATCCAATATACCTGCACTTCTAGTTCGTAACCTGTTTCAAGAGCTTGCAGAAAGCTTTCAACCAACCCTGGAGGTCTACCTGACAATAAATACTTACTGTTGTGTATGACAACTACACATGTAAAATAATTCATCAATATTCTAGCCAAGGTATAATTATGTATTCAATCTATAATGCCCTCCATTTCAGGAAGAATCAAGTAAACTGTGTTATACAAATAGTAATCAATAATAACCTGACATAAAAATACGCACTAGGTAATAATTAGAATTAAAATATATTAATTATTTCAACAGCAAGATATGAACTTACAGGAAAATAATGAAAGCAAACACATTGTTGTACTTGTCTTTTCCTTATCCTCACCCATATCTCAAAACTCAACTTCACTGAAGATTTCTAGTAAAATTTCTAATAGGAAGGCTGTCAAAATATAACTTAAAGAAGGAAGACCAACGGGGATTAAATAATATAAAGCAATATTGAGTGTTTTATATGACTTAATCTCAAGCAAAACTTCAGTACTTCTCACTCAATGAGAAAAAAATCTTATTTTAACTTAAAAATATTAAATTGCTGAAGAATACTACATTCACTAGTAATGACACAGATAAAGTAAGAGTAGCCATTTTTATTCAATTGTATGAAAAATCACCAAAGAGGATAATTGTGGATGCAATGAAAATAAAAATGAAGCTGAATTTAGCATGTAATAATGATAATAATAATAATAATAATCATAATGGCTGCTTCTGCCAAAGTACTGTCAACTGATTCAGATTGTACAGCACCATAATTATCAAAACTGACATATGTAAAATTATTATAAATTAATGGTTTATAGAACAAAGTCATATGTTACAGATTTTTACTGGGTAGATAGACAATCACAGGGAATGAAGGACCTTTAAACAATGTAACATAATGAAATTTATCTAAAATGGTACACTACACACCCACACTGTAAATTATGAGATCATTTGTCATATGATTAAGGGTAAATTTGTATACCTAGAAATGCGAATGAGTGAACTTCATTATATACAGCTATTACTACTGCCTATATGACAGATTTGGTCAGCTTTACTGTAAAGTACTTTAACAGTAAGTCAATCCCAGAAAAGATTACAAAGTTGGAAATATGATTCATCACAGGTTATGTGATTGGTTCCAAGAACTAAAAAATAAGTGGGAAAGGTTGTTGCTCTTATAAATTTATATGTATTAAGTGCAAACAACATGTAGGTTTAGCAATTTATGCACATAAAAGGCTTCATGAATAGTTCAAAGGTTTTTCTCCAATGAAATTTCATTCTTTTCTCTTGGTAAGTTAAAGAATAGGAGTGTAAATTTCCCAGAATGTGTTAATTTATTTTGACACGAATTTGAGAGTCTTGTAGATCCTTCTTGTTTGAAGTTGTAGTCATGTTGTACCCACTGGATGATCTCTTCTTTGTCACAAATATGGAGTTCCTACTGTGTTATTTTTTATGTTTTGAGCAAACTCAAAATGTGGCAATATGCATATTGCCACATATATATGCATATTGCTATATATATGTGTATATATATATATATATACATACATACATACATATATATGCTGTATATGTGTGTGTGTATATATGTATACACACACAGCAAGGACATGAACAAATAACATCATCTGATTTATGAAGTTTCTCAGGAAACAAAATTTTTTCCTGATATATTCACAAAGTTCTTAGTGTTTGTGCATAGTATGGTTTTAGTTTACTGATGTTTAGCCTACATTAGAAACATGAAAAAATGTATTTCAGTCATAAGAAAAGGACAGTAATGTTAATCATAGTTCTTTTGTTAATGTTTACACCAAGATTATATTATTGTGAGCAATAGACTGTGTCTACATGATACCAAGACATCTGGATGCAAAGTGAAAAATGTAGTCAATCATCTAGATGTTTCTAAATATCCAGATGCTTTGTGTTGGTTAGACAAAGATTCCAGATGATTGAATGAATTGTTCATCCTCACAGTTAACATGAATAGATTACTCCATCTGGCACCCTGGGAAGGTAGACAGTCATAAAAATTCAAAAGATGGTTCATGGGATCTTACAGAGGAAGAAGTGATTACATGACAACTATGATTAGTTTGTTCCATAAAATTCTTAAAGTTCAGTGCCATTCTCTTTGTTTTGTCATTAAAACAACAATTGACCATTTAAAATTATTTTCTTCTCAAAATCCTATTGCTTATTCTTTTTTAATAAATGTATTGATTCATTAAAACTTTATAAGCTATTATGGAATTAACAGGCATAAAATAGAGAAATAAAAAAGTGAGGAGTTTTAGATACTGCCTCCCTCAATTACCAATATATTTTAAAACAGCATGTATTAATTATAAATATTAAAAAAGGAAATGGAAGGGGCACCTGGGTGGCTCAGTGGGTTAAAGCCTCTGCCTTCAGCTTGGGTCATGACCCCAGGGTCCTGGGATCGAGACCCGCATGGGGCTCTCTGCTCAGCGGGGAGCCTGCTTCCCTCTCTCTCTTTGCCTGCCTCTATGCCTACTTGTGATCTCTGTCTGTCAAATAAATAAATAAAATCTTTAAAAAAAAAGGAAATGGCAATGTCAACTTTGTCAACTTCTAAAGTCAGTGAAAAGCCATTTATTAAACATTTATATATAATTCATCAACTCCTTCACTAAATATTGAACCATCCTAAGTACCAGACACTCTGCACTGGATCAGGGATGCAAGTTGAATCAGATAGTTTTCACCTTGAAGAAATTCACATTTTAATAGGGGCTATAGATATAGATAAACAGATAAAAATAGTAGAGTGAGGTAAATTCCAAAAGAGCCATGTGCAGAGTGTTATTAAAATACCAATAATTGAGCCACTGTTTGCCTTGGGTGGGAAAAGGGAAGTTCTTAGAGAAATTTTGATAAGAGAAATGTTGTGTGTGCAAAATCTTGAAAGAAAAGGAGAAAGAAAATTTAAAAAGAAAAACCTGAAAATTACAAATAAAACCTACAAAAAACAACCCTCCTATTTGGAGGTATCGGAGAGCTACCAAGGAAGACAGAATTGAGGAATCAAAATTCAAGAGAAAAGAAAAAAATTCCCTGCATATGCCAAATATTTTACCTTCTATTTTCCTCAAAGAAATTTTCTGATTCAAAAAAGACATGAATAGAAAGGCTGATAAAAGTAGATGTGTAGAAGTGGCTGTTAAGAGTCAGAGGGTCTGCAGAGATTTTTGGCAGTCTCATGAGGTTGAGAGAGAAAAAAATGTACCTCACACCTATGAAAACATCCAATAAATGACTGGCAAAGATCCCAAAGAAAAGGAAGGAATGGAAAAGTAAATCTCACAGTCCAAGCAGATTTTTCTCTAGAGATATTCACCAAGGTGTAAATGGTATAAACACAGATGTGGAGAAACCCAGTGAAATGTGGGTGTTGAGAGGTTGAGATTTAAAGCAGAGTGTATTAGGATTTGATCAGGGAATCAGAACCTCCCTGAGTGATATGGAATAAGATACTTATTATATGTATTGGATCTTAGGCAGTTGTGGGAGCTGATGCACAAGACTAAGGTTGATAACTCAACAGCTGATGATGAGTCTAAAGTTGCTAAGGATCAACATGGTCATATTTGAGAAAGAAACTATGACCTGATGCAGAAGAGTGTTAGGGAAGATTGTAATCCATAAAGACTAAAAGAAAGCAAAGAGGACAAACTGGATCCCATGTTTGTCTTTTTCTGCCTTTGACTTCATCAGCACAGGGGACTTGCAGAAGGAACTGGCAACTTTTGCCATGGAGGTACACCCGTGCTTGGCCCAAGACACAGGAAGTTGAAGGAGATCTGGTAAGATGTAGATTACCTGCATACCCAGATGCTGCATACCCAGAAGCTAACAAAGTGGGTCAGCAGATCAGCCATAATGTGCATTAGCTGTGGTTCCTGGATCCCTAAACCTATACCAGCCCTGAGAGCACGATGACTGCTGTTTTACTTTCACCTTCCAAATATCACATTTTTCTCCTAGAAGTCAATACTAACTTAGAAGCAAACAGGGAAGGGAATTCTAGGAA
This sequence comes from Mustela erminea, assembly GCF_009829155.1. Taxonomy (NCBI): domain Eukaryota; kingdom Metazoa; phylum Chordata; class Mammalia; order Carnivora; family Mustelidae; genus Mustela; species Mustela erminea. Next base: position 80,575,483 of record NC_045635.1, on the reverse strand, counting down.
GTAGAGTACTTCCTTGATACAAGAAAAAAATAAACAAACAAACAAACAAAAAAAACCCCAAAGACTGACCCTTGTCAACATGGCATCCATATACATCTCTCTTAATCACGTTTATCTTCCATATAAAGATAATAGCAACATGATTCAACTATCTGCCAAAGCACTGGAAAAAAAAAGATTAGCTAAAAGAGGATACTTACCATCTTTGGGTAATATTAATTCATCTTCTAACTGAATCATAGTCCCTGCATTAGTCAGCTCCAGCTGCCATAACAAAGTACCATAGACTCAGTGGCTGAAACAACAGAATTATTTTCACAGTTTTTGTAGCTAAAGGTCCAAGAGCAGGATGTCAACATGTCTGGTTTCTTCTGAGACCTCTCTCCTTGGCTTGGATATTACCACCTTATCATTGTGCCCTTATATGGTCTTTCCTCCATTCACATACACGTTTAATGTCTCTTTTTGTGCCCATGACCTCTTTTTATAAGGATGCCAAATTAAGGAAAACCTTAACAACTTCATTTAAATTAATCACTTCTTTAAAGGTCCTATCTCTAAGTACAGTCACGTTCTGAAGTACAGGGAGTAGAACTTCAACATATAAAATGGGGGGGGGGGTCACTATTCAGCCCATACAACTCCTATGCCTTTGATTTCCTGTAAATTAAATGGTAAGATCTAAAGGTTAACTACTATTACTATACCTTTTGTTAGATGGTAGAGAAATAGGAGAGTGATTAGAAGTTAATATATTTAAAATACATTAATATCCAAATTAGAAAAAAACCTCATAATAGTTCTCCTTTCTACAATTGGTTATGTGGTCATAGCAAGAATTTATAATTTCTTACATCTATTACCCATTGAATATTCTCTTTGTCCTCAGTAAGCACCTTGACTGATCTTTGCCTGGTAGGGTGAAGAATCAAAGCCTTCAGTTGTAAAGTGTCTAGACCATTAGCAGTACTGCCTGCACTGAGGTTTTTGGTTTTTTTGTTTTTTTAGTTTTTTTTTTTTTTTTTTTTTTTTATTTTTTGGTGAAATTTTAAACTAGTTTTGTATCAGGATATCCTGCATATCAGACATATTCCTCCTTACCCTTCTCCCTGTGAAGGATAAATCCAAAATATCCCTTTGATAGTCACGATCCTATACCCTAGCTAGTATAGTAATCCTTTTTGACTGTATACTCAGTGGCACCAGAAGCTTAAAGGGAAGAGGGAGCAGTTTCATCTTGCAGTTTAATGGAAACATTGTCTTGTCCTCTGGGGGGAGGTACTTCTCCCTTGGGAACTAAAGACTTTTAAACCAGCAGAGCCCAAAATGATGAAAATGTAAACAAAATTTTTCTTGAAAATTACTTGGAATAATTTATTTCATGGATCCATGAATTTTGTCTATGGGGGAAACAGGACCATATAGATCACCATAATAGAACATAATTTGCATCCTGGAGAATGCTATCCTCACCACACAGATGGAATCATAATTGATTCCTCAAAGAGCTGTTCCACTCTTCTACCAGACCAACTGCTTCAGGGTAATGGCAAACACAGTAAGACCAGGAATCTCATGAACACACGCCCATTGCTATATTTCATTTACCATCAAATGAATTTTTGATCAGAGAGAAATGCTCCAATTGTATCACATACCCTGTTTCTTATTTGTTTTCTGTTTTATTAACTGTTTCTCCTACCCTACCCCGTTATTTACCCCCAAAAGTTTGCAGCTTTTTTTGTGAGCAAGAACTGTGTCTTGTTCAGTTTGGTTACTTTAACAAACTAAACCTAAGGTTTGACACATGTTCCAAGAATACTGATTAAGTAAGGTCTAGGAAAGTTAACAATGCCAAGTACAAGAGAGGGTCAAGCAACATGAAGGCAAACATTAAAAAAAAAAAATTAGAAAAAAAGGACCATTTAAAGATAGAAATAAAGAGGTGAAATGCAAGGGAAGAGATTGCAGGATGGAAAAGTCCCTTACAAGCTACATGAGCTTGGACCTCTCTTATGGACTAAATATTTGTATCTCCCCAAATTCACACATTGAACTCTTAATTCTCAATGTGATGATATTTAAAGTTGAAGCCTTTGGGAGGTAATTATGGTTAGATTAGAACATCAGCATGTCATCCTCATGACGGAATTAATGGATTTATAACCAGTGGAAGTGATTGTGTGTGTGTGTGTGTGTACACCTGCATGGGTGTAAAAGTTCATGTGAGGTCATAGTGAGAAGGAGATCTTTGCAAGCCATGAAGAGAGTCCCCACCAGGAACAAAAATACAGACTTGCACCTTGATCTTGGACTTCAAACTTCTAGAACTGTGAGAAATAATTTCTGTTATTTAAGCCACCTAGTTTATGGTATTTTGTTATGGTAGCCCCAGCAGACTAATAAAGCCTCTATTTCCTTCCATCTAAAATGGATGTAAAAGCTGTCTGACAGGATTATTGAGAACAGTAGAGATAATGCATGTAGAGTGCCTGGCCAGTGCTCAATAATAGTAGTCATTTTCTCCAGTCAGTGCTATGCAGCTGGTATTGTGCTGGCCTGATGTATTCTTTTACTTCCAATTCATTTAGGGCTTCTGTTTGCTTTTTATTGTGACCATTTGATCATTTATCTTACTCTATTACATCATCTATAGATCTCTTGACTGCTGACTGTATAACTTGTACTTATTTGGGCTGTGCTATTTATAAACTCTTGATTTTTATTGCCTATCTGGCTTCTGACTCATTACTGACCAGACTTTGCTTTTCTGGTGTTCTAACTGGTTCTTTTATCCAAAAATGACCCCGTTTATATCTTGAAACCTTAGAGCAAATCAGAAAGCATTTTTAAGGGGGGAATTCATACTCTATACCGTCATAAAATTCCAGACACAATGTTCATTAAAAAATAATGGTATGTTATTTCATTCTGCTCCTACCTGAGGATACACTTTTGTCACTGCAATTGCCCTTCCTTTTATTTGTTTTCAAGTTTTTATTTTAATTCCAGTTAGCTAACATACAATGTTATATTAGTTTCTGGTGTACAATATAGTGATTCAACAATTCCATTCAATGATTCCATACATCAAACTATACCATACAAGTGTATTTCCCTTCATTTTAGATATCTGTAGTTGATGAATGGCAATATTTTGTGCTCTAGATTTTCAGTAATTTTATTGCTTGACTTTTGAAACAGACAAGGTCTCATGCACCAGTGTTTTAAACCTTTCTGGATCAGTGACCCTTTGAGAATCTCATGAAAATTACCAGGACACATCCCACCACCACTTTCAAATATTTATATGCATTTTCACATAAAATTGTGTATACAATTTCAGGAAGTTCATGGGACTTTTTAATATAGGCCATGTTGAACAGAAATATGCCACCATGAAGGACTTGTCAGCTCCCACGTTCATGATTAATGAAGTTTGGTAGCACTGTTGATTGACTTACATACCACTCTCTGTCGGGTATTTTACTTCTCACTGATGCTTGCAACGGCATTAGAGTGAGGCCTGGTCTTAGCATTTCTGTGGTTTATGTATTGATATATGAGCCATTATTTAACTGCATAACAGTATAGCTCTAATACATGTACAGCAATATATACTAACATCCTTTCATAATTATGCCTTTCAATGTGTGTTATCCAAAGACTTACCCTGTAATAGTTGGGCCATCAAATTCATTGTGTCATCAAATTGGCATCAAAATTGATTATTTTTGGAATTGCATCCTTATGAACTTTCTCATTTTACCTCTCTTTATAAATGGCATAATATCTGGGTCCCTGTAGACTTTCATTGAAGTTATTATGAGATAGTTAACATCATAGCACCTGCTGATTAAATTGCACAGAAAATCAGTATTGTATGGGATGCTTGGGTGGCTCCGTCAGTTAAGCATCTGCTTTCAGCTCCGATCATGATCTCAGGGTTTTGGGATTGAGTCCTGCATTGGGCTCTCTGTTCAGCAGGGAGTCTCTTATCCCTCTGCTCCTCTCCCATCTTATTCTCGCTCTCTATTCCTCTTTCTCTCTGTCTTTCTCCCAAAAAGAAACTTAAAGTCCTGATAAGCAATTACTGGTTATATTTAGTGATTATTTTGTTTAAACAATTCTCTCTCCTAATATAAAATCTCCTCAGACAGTATTCCACATTAAAAAAAAAAAACTACCTGGCAAACAGGAAAATTGTGTTTTTCTAAGTGAGCGAATTTTCAGTTGAAGTTTGGCAAAACATTCAAACATCTAGCTTGTGCTTTAATAACTGGAAAGTAAGCTGATATTTTTCACTTTATGTTTATTTTTAAAAATAATTGGCCTCCTATGTAGCTTTAAGAAAAAGGAATTGCAGACATCACATTTCTACCTGAAACCATCACTCATAAAAGAGTCTTCACATCTCTAGATTAGAAACTGAAGAGAAGAATCTCTCACATAATGACTTCTCAAACCACCTAAATTGAAGTGGGGGGAAAATATTTGTTTAGAAGGAAATAAATAGTATCCTTTACCCATGTAAGGTGGCACCACTTCCAGTATTATTGGTTTGTGTGTGTGTGTGTGTGTGTGTGTGTGTGTGTGTGCGCGCAAAGCAGTATACTTATTGTGATGGATAACAAAAGATGTAATATATCCCCTGCTTTCTAAGATGTACATTCTAATTGCGGAGGGAAAAATCATATACCTTAAAAGCTGCATATCAATGCAAGACTGTCTCACTAAAGACCTGATGGATATGTGGTTAAGACAGTCAGTGCTGTAGCAGGAGTTCACAAGGCTCAGGTGTATTAGGTTCCTTTTACTTCTCTCAAAGAGTATCACAAATTTAGTGGTTTAAAACAATACAAATGTATTATCTTATAATTTTGTAGGTTAAAGGTTTGATATGGGTCTCACTGGGCTGAAATCAGAGTGTTGAGAAAGTTGCATTCCACTCTAGAGACTTTAATGGAGAACTCATTTTCTTGCCTTTTCCAGCTTCTAGATGTCTTCTGGATTCCTTGGATTGTAACTACTTTCATCTTTAAAGCCAGCAAATGTGCAGCTGTCTGTGCCCTTCTTTCATAGTCCCATCTTAACTAACCCCCTCTTCTGTTTTTAAGGACCTTTGCAATAACATTGGTTCTACATTAATAATCCAAGGGAACCTATTTTAAGGTAAACTGATTAGCAAACTTAATTCTAATCTACAACCATATTTCCTCTTTGCCATTAAACCTGACATATTCACAGGTATTGGAAGGGACACTATTCTCCTTATCACATCAACAAAACATCAAGATATCAAAGAAGGTTTGGGTAAGTCTCTTGATGGAGATAAACCATGAACGGCACTTTGAAGAGAGATTAAAATATGGACAGGATTTAGATTGGATGTGTAAGTGAAACAAACTTGTAATTAATTCTACAACCCTCTTCTAAGCTAATAATGTTAGCATAGTAGAGGGTAGAGGTCTGGAATACAAACATTTGAATTAGGCAGACAATTTTAAGTCTTGGATCTATCAGTAGTAACTCTGTGACCTTAAAAAATTCACAAAAACAATTTGAGCCTAAGCCTCTCATCCCTAGGAGAATGCTAAAAGTAGCACCTAAGTTATAGCATCATCACAAAGCTGAAAAGAGAACACACATGGGGATTTCCAGATTTCAATTTAGCATGTAAGGATCTTGGAAGTTGCCATTCCATCCTAACAAAATGTGAAAAGCTGAATAAACTGAAAAATCAACAACTCCTCTTAGGTCTGTCAGAGAAATGAGGTCACAGGACAAGATGCTACCTCCAAAATTAGAAAGACAGAGAAATAAATACAAATAAACAATTTACTGAAACAAACACTTTAGAAAACCATGGATAAAAAGGCTCAAATGTCAGTTCTTCCCAATTTGATCAATAGACTTAATGCAATCCCAGTTGAAGTCCCTGAAAGTTATTGACATACTGTCTTTGAAGTTTATATGGAGAAGGGAAAGACCCAGAATAGTCAACAGGATATTGAAGAAGAATAAAATTGGAGAACTAACACTGCACATCTTAAAGCATTACTCAAAAGCTACAGTAATGAAGACAGTATGATATATCTTTATTTAGTTAATCATTAAAAGAATATTTATTCATTCATCTGAATCTATATTGTGATATAATCCTTTCTTTTCAGGGAATTATACTGTAGTTACGGGAATAAGACATTAAAATAATGCCATGTTTTAAAATAGGTCTGAATATTTTTAAAGTTCCATGTTAACTTCATGGTTACAGGCAAAGTTGAACATAATCCTTGTCCTCAAGGATTTGTAATCCTGTAAAGAGGAAACTAATAAACCACATAACTATAGTACAAAATCAAATAGACTAACTTTGGAAGGTGGCATAGTAAAAGTATTAAAAGCATTAGCTCTACAAGTAGGTTTAGTTTTATAACTTCAGCTTTGCCATTTCTAAACTGTACAATTGTGGGCTAGTTACTAAGTCTTAGTTTCTCCATCTATAAAATAAAGATAAAAGTAGTTCTTACCTCATATGATTTTTAGAAGACTTAAATTAAATAAAGCATTATTGAATAGTTCAGTGTAGAGCACATGATTTATACTCAGTGTTGCTATCAAGATACATAGACACAATTTTATGTTGAGTTCAAAGAATAGAGAGCTCACATCTGGTTACAGAGACAAGAAAAATATTTTAAAAAGAGGTAACATTTAATATGGATCTTTTTAGTTTACCTACCTTTATCTCCTACTCCCTGAAACTGGTCTCATTGATAAGCTTTATCTGCAAGTATAAGCCTGTACTAGTTCCTGAAACAATACCAAGAGGTACAGGAATTGTATCAGTAGTCTCATCCTCACCATCTCAGCATCTGAAAATAATTCTTCTCAGCGTTGGGATCTAGTACCTCAATTATAATTAATGCCTTCTCCCACTGTTCTTATTTCTTTTGTGTACATGCAAGTCAGGATCTGAGTGTGTAGACACGTTTTTAAATAATGAGTCATAGAATTCTCCCATCTTTCTGTAAAAGCTCTATTGATGGTGCCAAATATCTTAATGCAGAAATGATAAAAGGCTTAAGTGGGAGCAATGAAGTAGAAAAACATGTTCTTGTATTATGAAAGCAAACCTGATTTGTCTGTCATCAGGAATAAAAAGATAAAAATACACCAAAGAGCACTATATAAGTTGAATATTGTAATTTATTTTATTATGTAAATTTAAAAATAATTATTATAAACACTACATTTTCTCACAGTAGAGGTTATGAAATTTCCATAAGGAAGATTTTGAATACTGAGAAAGAAGAAACTAAATAATCTACTTCTAAATGCTAACAGCTTTAGAGAAGAACTATGAAAAATGTAGTCTGTAAAGAACAGATCATAAATCTATATTGCAAATGTACTGGTGATGTGGAAATGATAAACTGGAATTGTGTTTTATAGCCTCTGACACTCTTTGCTGTCTTTCATTTAAAAAAAAATAGAGAGTGAAATCAGAACTACATATGCTGTCATCTTTCTCTCACACCTGGCCCTTGTCATGAGCTAAACTTTGATTTCATGTATGAGGCAGGTCTGAAATTTATTTTTGGATTCACTACCCCTCCTCTATGTACGCTCTCTTCCACTTTTAGTATCTCTACTCTCTGCCAGTATTTAGCATATTTTTGTGTGTTCTGAGTTTACAATTAAGAGGAAAGCAGATCTGCTATCTCCATAGGTTTACCATAAACTCCTAGAGAACAAAGAGCATATCTTTTATGTCTGTGTATTCTATAAGGTGCCTATTTCACACAGCAAGTGTTCAACAAATTTCTTAATTTCTAATAATAATAGCTTATATCTATTTACTGTACATCCAAAGTTTAATGCATGCAAAGCTTTATTCTATATACTTGCAATGTTTTATTAATACATCATCATCGCCCAAAAATAAGTGACTTCATAATTTTTTATTTCATTTAGCTTTAAAAAGTCAAACAGCTACTAAATTTTACAAATAAGATTTAAATCGATCCATTTACTATGAAGTTCCTATTCTTAACCCATGAACCCTACTCTAATGTTTATTTTTAACACTCTGTCTTTACTGATATCACATTGTAATTTAGCTTAGCATAATCTATTTCCCTAAAGTATTTGGATTTTATATATATATATATATATATATATATATATATATATATATATAAAATATATGAGTTCAGAGCATAAAAGCTAAAAATATCAATCTCTATAAAGGATTTTCATGCAGAAACGTTAGGAGGAATCAGGGTTATATTTTTGCAACACCTTTCTATCTGTTTGCCAAGTCAAATCACTTGGGTGTTTTTCCACAAATGATTAGTGAAAGTAAAGTAGCCTTAGATCGTTAAAGTGGAGAAGAGACAAATCTGGGCAATGGCAGCAGTACATTTTGAAGTAACTATTTTTAATATAAAAAGCATATACATATATATATATTTTATATATATATATATATATATATATATCTCCTGCCTCCCTCACCCTGAATTTTTTTCTTTGTCCCACTGTTTCTTTTACATTCTTCTGCAAATTTTTATGTCTAAGTAAATAGGATCAACACAATAGGATCAAACTATACACTAAACCTATCAATGTGGAAAATTATATTAATCCTCCCTAATATTAAACATTATTATTTGGGGGGTTTATAAGAATCCCAAATCATTTCAGTGTATTATTCTTTACATGTAGATTCTAGTTGCTGATTTTTTAAAGAATTCTTATATAGGGGGCACCTGGGTGGCTCAGTGGGTTAAAGCCTCTGCCTTCAACTCAGGTCATGATCTCAGGGTCCTGGGATCGAGCCCTGCACCGGGCTCTCTGCTCAGCAGGGAGCCTGCCTCCCCATCTCTCTCTGCCTGCCTCTCTGCCTACTTGTGATTTCTGTCTGTCAAATAAATAAATTTTAAAAAAAAAGAATTTTTATATAAATAAACAAGATCAATCTTCATTTTATTTTAGAGGCTATTTTTGTAAGATTTTGTGTCAAAGTTATGTTGGGTTTGTAATAGAAGTTAGTAGCTTCCTCTTCCTACGTTCGGAAACATTTGAAAGGCTTTTAGAATGAATTGTTTCTTGAATGATTGAGTCAGAGTCCCTTCAAAAGCTCTTTGAAACTGGTGCTTAATTGGTGGGAAAGACATAGCTCTCTAATAAGACTAGATACATTTTTTCTTTCAGTAACTAATGGTTTAGTTTTTGTTTTAAATCTCATCTGAAGCTAATTTACATTCTCATAAAAATTATCTATTTCATCTAGATTTTGAAATTTATTTGTACAAGGTTGAACAAAGTCACTTATATAATTATTTTGTATTTCTCTGTATCTGTAGCAATTTCTCATTTTTCTATTTTTTTTTATTTATATATTTTTAAATTTATTTTTAATTTATTTTCAACATAACAGTACTCATTATTTCTGCACCACACCCAGTGCTCTATGCAATCTGTACCCGCTATAATACCACCACATGGTACCCCAACCTCCCACCCCCATGCCTTCAAACCCATCAGATTGTTTTTCAGAGTCCATAGTCTCTCATGGCTCACCTCCCCTTCCAATTTCCCCCGACTCACTTCTCCTCTCTATCTCCCCATGTCCTCCATGCTACTTGTTATGCTCCACAAATAAGTGAAACCATATGATAATTGACTCTCTCTGCTTACTTATTTCACTCAGCATAATCTCTTCCAGTCCCGTACATGTTGCTACAAATGTTGGGTATTCATCCTTTCTGATGGAGGCATAATACTCAATAGAGTATATGGACCACATCTTCCTTATCCATTCATCCGTTGAAGGCACCTTGGTTCTTTCCACAGTTTGACAACTGTGGCCATTGCTGCTATAAACATTGGGGTATAGATGCGCTTCTTTTCACTACATCTGTATCTTTGGGGTAAATACCCAGGAGTGCAATTGCAGGGTCATAGGGAACTTCTATTTTTAAGTTCTTGAAGAATCTCCACACTGTTCTCCAAAGAGGCTGCACCAACTTGCATTCCCACCACAAGTGTAAGAGGATTCCCCTTTCTCCACATCCTCTTCAACACATGTTGTTTCCTGTCTTGCTAATTTTGGCCATTCTAACTGGTGTAAGGTGATATCTCAATGTGCTTTTAATTTGAATCTCCCTGAAGGCTAGTGATGATGAACATTTTTCATGTGTCTGAGAGCCATTTGTATGTCTTCATTGGAGAAGTGTCTGTTCATATGTTCTGCCCATTTTTTGATATGATTGTCTGTTTTGTGTGTGTTGAGTTTGAGGAGTTCTTTACAGATCCTGGATATCAACCTTTTGTCTGTACTGTCATTTGAAAATATCTCCTCCCATTCCGTGGGTTGCCTCTTCGTTTTCTTGACTCTTTCCTTTGCTGTGAAGAAGCTTTTGATTGTGATGAAGTCCCAAAAGTTCATTTTCACTTTTGTTTCCTTTGCCTTTGGAGATATATCTTGAAAGAAGTTGCTGTAGCTGATATCAAAGAGATTACTGCCTATGTTCTCCTCTAGGATTCTGATGGATTCCTGTCTCATGTTGAGGTCTTTTATCCATTTTGACTTTATCTTTGTGTACAGTGTAAGAGAATGGTCGAGTTTCATTCTTCTACATATAGCTGCCCGGTTTTCCCAGCATAATTTATTGAAGAGATTGTCTTTTTTCCACTATATATTTTTTCCTGTTTTATTGAAAATTATTTGCCCATAGAGTTGAGGGTCCATATCTGGGATCTCTACTCTGTTCCACTGGTCTATGTGTCTGTTTTGATTCCAGTACCATGCTGTCTTCATGATCACAGCTTTGTAATAAAGCTTGAAATCAGGTAACGTGATGCCCCCCATTTTATTTTTGTTTTTCAACATTTCCTTAGCGATTCGGAATATCTTCTGATTCCATACAAATTTTTGGATTATTTGCTCCAGCTCTTTGAAGAATATTGGTGGAATTTTGATCGGAATGCCATTAAAAGTATAGATTGCTCTAGGCAGTATAGACATTTTAACAATGTTTATTCTTCTGATCCAAGAGCATGGAATGGTCTTCCAACTTTTTGTGTCTTCTTCAATTCCTTTCATGAGTGTTCTGTAGTTCCTTGAGTACAGATCCTTTACCTCTTTGGTTAGGTTTATTCCCAGGTATTTTATGGTTCTTGGTGCTATAGTAAACAGAATTGATTCTCTAGTTTCCCTTTCTGTATTTTCATTATTAGTGTATAAGAAAGCCACTGATTTCTGTACATTGACTTTGTATCTTGTCACGTTGCTGAATTGTTGTATGAGTTCTAGTAGTTTGGGGGTAGAGTCTTTTGGGTTTTCCATATAAAGAATCATGTCATCTGCGAAGAGAGAGAGTTTGACTTCTTCATTGCCAATTTGGATACCTTTTATTTCTCTTTGTTGTCTGATTGCTGTTGCTAAGACGTCTAATACTACGTTGAACAAGAGTGGTGAGAGTGGGTATCTTTGTCATGTTCCTGATCTCAACAGGAAGGCTGCAAGATTTTTGAACTGAAATATAGAGACAATCTACAGAAAGAAAGACTTCAAAGGTAACTTGATGTCAATAAAAATGTATCTATCAATAATCAGTCTCAATGTGAATGGCCTAAATGTGCCCATAAAACAGCACAGGGTTGCAGATTGGATGAAATGACAGAACCCATCCATATGTTGTCTACAAGAGACCCATTTTGAAACTAAAGATACACCCAGACTGAAAGTGAAGGGATGGAGAAGCATCTTTCATGCCAATGGGCCTCAAAAGAAGGCTGGGGTAGCGATTCTCATATCAGACAAATTAGATTTTAAACTAAGGTCTGTAGTCAGAGATACAGAAGGACATTACAAAATGCTTAAAGGGACTATCCACCAAGATGATCTAACAATTGTAAATATCTATGCCCCCAATATGGGAGCAACCAATTAGATAAGAAAACTGTTAATCAAAATAAAGAGTCATATTGATATGAATACACTAATCATTGGAGATCTTAACATGCCTCTCTCAGAAATAGACAGGTTATCAAAGCAGAAAATCAATAAAGAAACAAGAGCATTGAATGACACATTGGACCAGATGGACCTCATAGATAGATACAGAACATTGCACCATAAAACAACAGAATACTCATTCTTCTCAAGTGCACATGGAACCTTCTCAAGAATAGACCACATACTGTGTCACAAATCAGGACTCAACCGATATTGAAAGACTGAGATTATTCCCTGCTCATTCTCAGATCACAATGCTTTGAAACTTGAGCTCAATCACAAGGATACTTCAGAAGGAACTCAAACACCTGGCAGCTAAAGACCACCTTGCTTAAGAATGCTTGGATCAAGCAGGAGATCAAAGAAGATCTGAAACAATTCATGGAAACCAATGAGAATGAAGACACTTCGGTCCAACACCTATGGGATACAGCAAAGGCATTCCTAAGGGGGAAATACATAACCATCCAAGCCTCCCTCAAAAAATTTGAAAAATCCAGAACACAGCAGCTGTCTCTACACCTTAAAGAACTGGAGAATCAACAACAAATCAAGCCAACTGAACACAAAAGAAGAGAAATCATCAAGATTAGACCTGAGATCAATGAGGTAGAAACCAGAGATACAGTAGAATGTATCAATGAAACTAGAAGCTGGTTTTTTGAAAGAATCAATAAGATTGATAAACCATTGGCCACACTAATCCAAAAGAAAAGAGAGAAAGCTAAAATGCATAAAATTATGAATGAAAATGGAGATGTCACAACTAACACCAAGGAAGTAGAAACAATGATCAGAAGTTATTATCAGGGGCACCTGAGTGGCTCAGTTGGTTGGACAACTGCCTTCGGCTCAGGTCATGATCCTGGAGTCCCGGGATCGAGTCCCACATCGGGCTCCCAGCTCCATGGGGAGTCTGCTTCTCCCTCTGACCTTCTCCTCACTCATGTTCTCTCTCACTGTCTCTCTCTCAAAAAAGTAAATAAAATCTTAAAAAAAAAAGAAGTTATTATCAACAGTTATATGCCCATAAGCTTAGCAACCTAGATGAAATGGATGTATTCCTGGAAAACTATAAACTCCCAAAATTGAACCAGGAAGAAATCGACAACCTGAATAGACTGATATCTAGTAACGAGATTGAAGCAGTGGTCAAAAACCTCTCAAAAAACAAGAGCCCAGGACCTGACGGATTCTCTGGTACTGGCATAAAAACAGACACATAGACCAGTGGAACAGTGTAGAGAGCCCAGATATGGACCTTCAACTCTATGGCCAATTAATCTTCGACAAAACAGGAAAAAATATACAGTGGAAAAAAGACAGTTTCTTCAATAAATTGTGCGGGGAAAACTGGGCAGCTATATGTAGAAGAATGAAACTCGACCATTCTCTTACACCGTACACAAAGATCAACTCAAAATGGATAAGAGACCTCAACGTGAGACAGGAATCCATCAGAATCCTAGAGGAGAACATAGGCAGTAATCTCTTTGATATCAGCCACAGCAACTTCTTTCAAGATATGTCTCCAAAGGCAAGGAAACAAAAGCGAAAATGAACTTTTGGGACTTCATCACAATCAAAACCTTCTGCACAGCCAAGGAAACAGTCAAGAAAACAAAGAGGCAACCCACGGAATGGGAGCAGATATTTGTAAATGACAGTACAGACAAAAGGTTGATATCCAGGATCTGTAAAGAACTCCTCAAACTCAACACACACAAAACAGACAATCATATCAAAAAATGGGCAGAACATATGAACAGACACTTCTCCAATGAAGACATACAAATGGCTAGTGGACACATGAAAAAATGTTCATCATCACTAGCCCTCAGGGAGATTCAAATTAAAACCACATTGAGATATCACCTCACACCAGTTATAATGGCCATAATTAACAATACAGGAAACAACATGTGTTGGAGGGCATGTGGAGAAAGGGGAGCCCTCTTACACTGTTGGTGGGAATGCAAGTTGGTGCAGCCTCTTTGGAGAACAGTGTGGAGATTCCTCAAGAAATTAAAAATAGAAGTTCCCTATGACCCTGCAATTGCACTCCTGAGTATTTACCCCAAAAATACAGATGTCGTGAAAAGAAGGGCCATCTGTACCCCAATGTTTATAGCAGCAATGGCCACGGTCCCCAAATTATGGAAAGAACCAAGATGCCCTTCAACGGACAAATGGATAAGGAAAATGTGGTGCATATACACTATGAAGTATTATGCCTCCATCAGAAAGGATGAATACCCAACTTTTGTAGCAACATGTACGGGACTGGAAGAGATTATGCTGAGTGAAATCAGTCAAGCAGAGAGAGTCAATTATCATATGGTTTCACTTATTTGTGGAGCATAACAAATAGCATGGAAGACATGGATAGTTAGAGAGGAGAAGGGAGTTGGGTTAAATTGGAAGGGGAGGTGAATCATGAGAGACTATGGACTCTGAAAAACAATCTGAGGGGTTTGAAATGGCGGGAGAGTTGGAGGTTTGGTACCAGGTGGTGGGTATTATAGAGGGCACGGATTGCATGAAGCACTGGGTGTGGTGCAAAAATAATGCATACTGTTATGCTGAAAATAAATTAATTAAAAAAAAAACTACCAAAAAACAAGAGCCTAGGACTTGACGGATTCCCTGGGGAATTTTACCAAACTTTCAAAGAAGAAATAACACCTATTCTCCTGAAGTTGTTTCAAAAAATTGAAGCAGAAGGAAAACTTCCAGTCTTTCTATGAAGCCAGCATTACCTCGATCCCCAAACCAGGCAAAGACCCTACCAGAAAGGAGAATTTTAGACCAATATCACTAATGAATATGGATGCTAAGATTCTCAACAAGATCCTAGTAAACCGGATCCAACAACACATTAAAAAGATTATCCACCATGACCAGGTGGGATTCATCCCTGGGCTACAAGGATGGTTCAACATTCGCAAATGAATCAGTGTGATAGAACAAATTAATATGAGAAGAGAGAAAAACCACATGGTCCTCTCAATTGATGCAGAAAAAGCATTTGACAAAATCCAGCATCCGTTCCTGATTAAAACGCTTCAAAGTATAGAGATAGAGGGAACATTCCTGAACTTCATAAAATCTATCTATGAGAGACCCACAGAAAATATCATCCTTAGTGGGAAAAAGCTTGCAGACATTTTTCTATTCCTAATTGTGTTTGTGCTGTCTCCATTTCTTCTTAATTAGATTAGCTAAGGCTTTTATTATGATGATTTTTGAAGAAAAAGCTTTTGAGTTCATTCATTAGTTCTGCTTTTCTGTTCTCCAATTCATTAATATTAGGTTTTATCCTTATTAATTTCTTATTTCTTCTCCTGTGGTGTATATACATATATAACAATTATATGTATTAATATAAGTGTACTATTTTGAAAAGTATACTAGTTTTCAACTCCAGGAGATAAATACTACTTTTATTACCCTTTTACAAATTAGGATACGGAGACACTAAGATGTAATTTGTCCAGGATCATACAGTTATTAGAGTGATAAAGCCAAGATATCAAGCCACCTTTGTGTTTTTATCAATTTTACTGTCTCTTCCAGTTTATATTACTGCTTCTATCCTCATTTATTGAGTTGTGAATCCTTAATATATTTTCAGTGTGTATCAATGATCAATAATATTGTTTAGTGCTACAATGTTTCTTATGAGTACAATTTTATTAGGATTTGCTATGTGTTTTTATTATTGTTATTCTATAGATTTTCTGTAATTTTAGGTTTTGCTTTCTTTTAATCCATTTAGAAGAAGTTTATTTTACCTGCTATTTGGGGTTTTGAGGGTTTTATTTCTTTGTTTGAATGATGTTTGCTCTAGTATTTTTTGTAAATATCCCATTTCAAGTTATGGTACTTATTTTTCTTGTTTGATGATAGTATTTTACCATGAATGCATAATATTTTTTCAAATGTGTTCTTCAGCAACATATATTAAGACTGTCATATAATTTTTCTTTTATAATCTATTCACATAGTGAATTAGATTGTTTCATTTGCTCATATGAAAATATCCTTAGGATTCTGACAGCCATCCTGTATTATTGTTTTAAATTGACTTTTGATTTGGATTGGTAGTATTTATTTAGACCCTTTCCACCCATGCTCATATTTGATTTTTTCCTTATAGTTCCAACTACAACTGTATCTCTTTATTTTGCAGTTTTGGTTTCTTATGTTGTGTTACATATTTGGCATTTTATAGCATAAATAAATAACTACCCTTCCTGATTTGAGAATCAATTAAGAGACACAGACATTTTTTTTAAAGATTTTATTTATCTATTTGACAGAGACAGACAATGAGAAAGGAAACACAAGCAGGGGGAGTGGGAGAAGGAGAAGCAGACTCCCTGCTGAGCAGGGAGCCTGAAGCAGGGCTCAATCCCAGGATCTTGAGATCATGGCCCGAGGTGAAGACAGATGCCTGATGACTGAGCCACCCAGGCGTCCTGAGAGACACAGTCGTTATATAAAGTTCATAATAGCACAGCTATAATTATTCCTGCTAAAACCAAATGGATAATGTGGATTTATAACTTTAGACAACTGGTCTTTTTAATACTTCATCCCTGCTTTATTCAGACAACTACTGAGTCACCAGAGCAGCTTGACAACTGCATGCCACACTTGTAAGGGCACACCCCTATGGTATATCAGTGAGCAAGTTAGAGCATTTTGTTTGTGTATAGAAAGGATGGCTCACAAAGAAAAGAAAGAGACACAGAAACTAAATACAGTAGTGGTAATCCCAATTTCTTTTTGTTTCTCTTTCTGTGGAAAGAAATAAGCAAGCAGTACTAAGAGTATGTGTCTAGTAAAGTCCCTTACATGGAGACATGAAGAATAGAGAATATGTATTTTCCTTTTAATGCATTAAGGTGAACAATATGAAATTACCAATATTATTTCACCCTTTTCTGGCCTGAAAATAATAAGAATTTCACATTTCAAAGTTATTAAGTTATATTAATTCATATGTTGTGTATCTTTTCTTACATTATTGTTTTTACATATATAACATATATTCTTCACCACCTTTTTCCTCTTTTATGAAATAAGTTCAAGTTTACATATATTGAAAAGAATAAAAAAGAGAGAGAGAGAAGGCCCGTGTGTCTCAGTTGGTTAGGCATCTGACTCTTAATTTTGGCTCAGATCATGATCTCAGAGTTGCGAGATGGAGCTCTGGGGCTCCACAGTGGGCATGGAGCCTTATTATGATTCTCTCTTTCCCACACTGAACATGAAGCCTGCTTAAAATTCTCTCTTTCCCTCTCCTTCTGCCCCCCCACAGTCCACTCACACACTCTCTCTCTCAAAGAGAAAGAAAGAAAGAAAAAAGAAAAAAGAAAAGAAAAAAATGAAAAGAAAAGAAAAAAAGAAAAGAAAAAGAATACTGCACCAGTCAGAATCACTAAAATTAAGAAGTCAGGAAACAACAAATATTGGTGAGTATGTGGAGAAAGGGGAACCCTCTTACACGGTTGGTAGGAATGCAAACATATAACAGTCAGTCTGGAAAACAGTATGGAGGTTCCTCAAAAAGTTAAAAGTAGAACTACTTTACAATCCACCAATCACACTACTAGGCATTTACCCAAAGGATACAAAAATACTAATTCAAAGGTATACATGTACCCCAATGTCTATAATAACATTATTTACAGTAACCAAGTGATGGAAAGAACCCAGATATATATCAACAGATGAATGGATAAAGAAGATGTGAGAATATATATGATGGAATATTACCCAGCCATTAAAAAATGAAATCTTACCATTTGCAATGATGTGGATGGAACTGGAGGGTATTATGCTAAGTGAAATAAGACAATCAGAGAAATACAGTTATCATGAATTTTCACTAATATGTGGAACTTTTTAAAAGATTTTATTTATTTATCAGAGAGAGAGAGGGGGAGAGAGTGAGCACAGGCAGACAGAATCGCAGGCAGAGGCAGAGGGAGAAGCAGACTCCCTGCTGAGCAAGGAGCCTGATGTGGACTCGATCCCAGGATGCTGGGATCATGACCTTAGCCAAAGGCAGCTGCTTAACCAACTGAGCCACCCAAGCGTCCCTAATATATGGAATTTAAGAAATAAAACAGAGGATCATAGGGGAAGGGAAAAATAAAAAAAAAAAGATGCAATCAGAAAGGGAGACAAACCATAAGAGATTCTCAACTATAGTAACAAACTGAGAGTTGCTGGAGGAGAAGTAGGTGGAGGGGTGGGGTAATTGGATGATGGGCATTAAGGAAGGCACAGGATATGATGAGCACTAGGTGTTATATGTAACTGATGAATAACTGAACTTTGCCTCTGAAACTAATGATACACTATATGCTAATTAATTGAACTTAAATACAAATTTTTGATAAAACATTCATAAACGTTTTGCCAAAATTCACCTATTGTTACCCAATCGCATTTTACCATTTGCTTCATTATTTAATCTCTCTCTCTCCCTTTCTTTCTTCATACACAACAGGCACACACATGTTTGCATGCATGTGTGTTTATTTTCTGAACTGCTTTAGAATAACTTATATATATCCTGGCCCTTTACATGTACACACTACAATGATCAATGCAGAATAATTAACATTGTTATACTGATTTAATCTTTTTCTCTGTATACATTTTTTTTTTTTCAATCGACCCAATAAGTCACCAGTTTAGGGCCAGGTATTAAATTTACTTGTCATGTCACTAAAGGTTCCTTTACCTGGAACATATTTTCTTTGCCTTTTATGACATTAATATTTTTGAAGAATACAGTGCCTATCAGAATAGAGTCTCCCTCCATTTTTTGTTTATTTGCTTTAATACGGTGTTCCTCATTTGGAATTTGTTTGATGTTTCCTCATGACTAGATTCACGTTATACAGTCTCAACCAGAACACTACATAGATGGTGCTGTATCCATGTCATTGATCACATCTGGATGCACACAACTTCCATCTTCCCCTTATTAGTGATGTAATTTTGATCATCCTGTTGTGGTGTTGTATAATTTGTTCATTGTATAGATACTACCATATTTTTCTTTACAATTAGTAAGAATTCTGTGGAGAGGGCCTTTAAGAACATGCAAATATGCCATTCTTCATCAATATTTTCCCTTAAATTTAGCATTCTTTAGTGATTCTTGCCTGTTTACTAAGATGTTTGCAGAATGCTCATTTTCCATTTCCCATACTCCCTCCATATTTACCAGCCAGCATTTGCCATCCTACTGTCAACAAGAGACCTTCCTCTTCTTATCTAGTTGTTTATTTGCTGATTAGTTATTATTGGTACTGTTTGTTTTTTTATTATTATCTATTAATATTAGTATACTCGCTTTCTTTTTGATTTGCTTGAAATGTGTTTTTAATTCCTTTATTTTTAACCATCTGATTTCAAATGTGTTACTTGTAAACAATATATTGTTGGTCATTGTTGGCCAGTTTTGTACCAATCAGAAAGTATCTGACTTTTAACATGTGAGAGTAATCCATTCATATTTATTATAATTACTAATGTATTTATTGGTGACTTATTCTTGTCATTTTTGCTGTTGTTATTTCTTTATTTTTTTAATTATTAAAATATAATGTATTATTAGCCCCAGGGGTACAGGTCTGTGAATCGTCAGGTTTACACACTTCATAGGACATACCTTCCCCAATGTTCATAACCCCATCACCCTCTCCCTTCCTCCCTCTCCCCAACAACCCTCAGTTAGTTTTGTGAGATTAAGAGTCTATTATGGTTTGTCTCCCTCCTGATCCCATCTTGTTTCATTTATTCTTCTCCTACCCCCAAACCCTCCACATTGCCTCTGAACTTCCTCATATCAGGGAGAACATATGATAATTGCCTTTCTCTGATTGATAAATTTCGCTAGGCATAATACATTCTAGTTCCATACACATCATGACAAAAGGCAAGATTTGGTTTCTTTTGATGGCTGCATAGTATTCCATTGTGTATATATACCACTTCTTTATCCATTCATCTGTTGATGGACATATAGGTTCTTTCCATAGTTTGGCCATTGTGGACATTGCGGCTATAAACATTCAGGTGCACATGCCCCTTCAGATCACTACATTTGTATTTTTAGGATAAATACCCAGTAGTGCAATTGCTGGGTGATAGGGTATGACCTAATTTCAACTTTTTGAGGAACCTCCATGTTGTTTTCCAGATTGGTTCCACCAGCTTACAGTACCACCAACAGTGTGGAGGGTTCCCCTTTCTCTGCATTCTTGCCAGCATCTGTCATTTCCTGACTTGTTAATTTTAGCCATTCTGACTGGTGTGAGGTGGTATCTCATTGTGGTTTTGATTTGTATTTCCCTGATTCTGAGTGATATGGAGCACTTTTTCATGTGTCTGTTGGCCATCTGGATGTCTTCTTTGCAGAAATGTCTGTTCATGTCCTCTGCCCATTTCTTGATTGGACTATATATATTTTGGGTGTTGAGTTTGATAAGTTCTTTATAGCTTTTGGATATTAGCCCTTTATCTGATATGTCATTTGCAAATATCTTCTCCCATTCTGTCGGTTGTCTTTAGGTTTTGTTGACTGTTCCCTTTGCTGTGCAAAAGCTTTTGATCTTGATGAAGTCACAATAGTTCATTTTTGCCCTTGCTTCCCTTGCCTTTGGCAATGTTCCTAGGAAGAAGTTGCTGTGGCTGAGGTCAAAGAGGTTGCTGCTTGTGCTCTCCTCAAGAATTTTGATGGATTCCTTTTTCACATTGAGGTCCTTTATCCATTTGAGTCTATTTTCATGTGTGGTGTAAGGAAATGGTCCAATTTCATTTTTCTGCACTTAGCTGTCCAATTTTCCCAACATCATTTGTTGAAGAGACTGTCTTTTTTCCATTGGACATTCTTTCCTGCTTTGTTGAAGATTAGTTGACCATACAGTTGAGGATCTATTTCTGGGCTCTCTATTTTGTTCCATTGATCTATGTGTCTGTTTTTGTGCCAGTACCATACTGTTTTGATGATGACAGCTTTGTAATAGAGCTTGAAGTCTGGAATATTGATGCCACCAACATTCGCTTTCTTTTTCAATATTCCTCTGGCTATTCAAGGTCTTATCTGGTTCCATATAAATTTTAGGATTATTTGTTCCATTTCTTTGAAAAAAAATTGATGGGATTGCATTAAATGTGTAGATTGCTTTAGGTAGCATAGACATTTTCATGATATTTGTTCTTTTAATCCAGGAGCATGGAACATTTTTCCATTTCATTGAGTCTTCCTCAATTTCTTTCATGAGTACTTTATAGTTTTCTGAGTATAGATTATTTGCCTCTATGGTTAGGTTTATTTCTAGGTATTTTATTGTTTTGGGTACAATTGTAAATGAGATTGACTTCTTAATTTCTCTTTCTTCTGTCTTGTTGTTGTTGTAAAGAAATGAAACTGATTTCTGTGCATTGATTTTATATCCTGACACTTTCCTGAATTCCTGTACAAGTTCTAGCAGTTCTGGAGTGGAGTCTTTTGGGTTTTCCACATAGAGTAGCATATCATCTGCAAAGAGTGATAGTTCGATTTCTTCTTTGCTGATTTGGATGCTTTTGATTTCCTTTTGTTGTCTTATTGCTGAAGCTAGGGCTTCTAGTACTATGTTGAGTAGCAGTGGTGATAATGGACATCCCTGCTGGGGTCCTGACCTTAGAAGAAAAGCTTTCAATTTTTCTCCATTGAGAATGATATTTGCAGTCTGTTTTTCATAGATGGGTTTGATGATATTGAAGAACATAACCTCTATACCTACACTTTGAAGAGTTTTGATCAGTAAAGAATGCTGTACTTTGTCAAATGCTTTTTCAGCAACTATTCAGAGTATCATATGGTTCTTGTTCTTCTTTTATCAATATATTGTATCACATTGATTGATTTGTGGATGTTGAACCAACTTTGCAGCCCTGGAATAAATCCCACTTGGTCGTCGTAAATAATCCTCTTAATGGACTATTGGATCACATTGGCTAGTATTTTGGTGTGAATTTTTGCATCTGTGTTCATCAAGGATATTGGTTTGTAACTCTTTTTTTTCATGGGATCCTTGTCTGGTTTGGGGATCAAGGTGATGCTGACCTCATAAAATGAGTTTGGAAGTTTTCCTTCCATTTCTATTTTTTGGAACAGTTTCTGGAGACTAGGAATTAATTCTTCTTTAAATATTTGGTAGAATTCCCCTGGGAAGCCGTCTGGCCCTGGGCTTCTGTTTGTTTGGAGATTTTTGATAACTGTTTCAATCTCCTTACTCGTTATGGGTCTGTTCAGGTTTTCTATTTCTTCCTGGTTCAGTTGTGGTAGTTTATATGTCTCTAGGAATGCATCCATTTCTTCCAGATTGTCAAATTTGCTGCTGTATAGTTGCTCATAATATGTTCTTATAATTGTTTGCATTTCTTTGGGATTGGTTGTGATCTCTCCTCTTTCATTCATGATTTTATTTATTTGGGTCCTTTCTCTTTTCTTTTTGATAAGTCTGGCCAGGGGTTTATTAATATTATGTCTTTTAAAGAACCAGCTCCTAGTCTCATTGATTTGTTCTATTGATTTTTTGGTTTCTATTTCATTGATTTCTGCTCTGATCTTCATGATTTCTCTTCTCCTGCTGGGTTTAGGCTTTCTTTGTTGTTCTTTCTCCAGCTCCTTTAAGTGTAGAGTTAGGTTGTGCATTTGAGACCTTTCTCATTTCTTGAGAAAGGCTTGTATTGCTACATATTTTCCTCTTAGGACTGCCTTTGCTCTGTCCCACAGATTTTGAAAGGTTGTGTTTTCATTATCATTTGTTTCCATGAATTTTTTCAATTCCTCTTTAATTTCCTGGTTGACCCATTCACTATTTAAAAGGATGCTCTTTAGTCTCCATGTATTTGGGTTTTGTCCAAATTTCCTCTTGTGATTGAATTCTAGCTTCAGAGCATTGTGGTCTGAAAATATGCAGGGAATGATCCCAATGTTTTGATATCATTTGAGACCTGATTTATGACCCAGGATGTGATCTATTCTAGAGAATATTCCATGTGCACTAGAGAAGAATATGTGTTCTCTTGCTTTGGGATGGAATGTTCTGAATATATCTGTGATGTCCATCTGGTCCAGTGTGTCGTTTAAGGCCTTTATTTCCTTGTTGATCTTTTGCTTGGATGATCTGTCCATTTCAGTGAGAGGAGTGTTAAATTCCCCTACTATTATTGTATTATTGTCAATGTGTTTCTTTGATTTTATTATTAATTGGTTTTTGTGGATTGCTGCTCCCATGTTAGGGGCATAGATATTTAAAATTATCAGATTTTCCTGTTAGACAGACCCTTTGAGTATGATATAGTGTCCTTACTCATCTCTTATTATAGTCTTTGGCTTAAAAACCAATTTATCTTATATAAGGATTGCCACCCCAGCATTCTTTTGTTGTCCATTAGCATGGTAAATTGTTTTCCAACCTCTCATTTTAAATCTGGAGGTGTCTTTGGGTCTAAAATGAGTTTCTTGTAGACAGCATATTGATGGGTTTTGTTTTTTAATCCACTCTGATACCTATGTCTTTTGATTGGGGCATGTAGCCCATTTACATTCAGGGTAACTATTGAGAGATATGAATTTAGTGTCATTGTATGCCTGTAAGGTGACTGTTACTGTATATTGTCTCTGTTACTTTCTAGTCTACTACTTTTAGGGTCTCTCTTTGCTTAGAGGACCCCTTTCAATATTTCATGTAGAGCTGGTTTGATGTTTACAAATTCTTTTAGTTTTTGTTAGTCCTGGGAGATTTTTATTTCTCCTTCTGTTTTCAATGATAACTTAGCTGGATATAGTATTCTTGGCTGCATGTTTTTCTCATTTAGTGCTCTGAATATATCATGCCTCTTCTTTCTGGTCTGCCAGTTCTTTGTGGATAAGTCTGCTGCTAATCTCATATTTTTACTACTGCATATTAGAGACTTCATGTCCTGGGCTGCTTTCAGGATTTTCTCTTTGTCGCTAAGAATTGTAATTTTTACTATTAGATGACATGATGTGGACCTATTCTTATTGATTTTGAGGGGGGTTCTCTGCACCTCCTGGATTTTGATGCTTGTTGCCTTTGCCATATTAGGGAAATTCTCTCCAATAATTCTCTCCAATATATCTTCTGCTCCCCTCTCTCTTTCTTCTTCTTCTGAAATCCCAATTATTCTAATGTTGTTTCATCTTATGGTATCACTTATCTTTTGAATTCTCCCCTCATGGTTCAGTGGTTGTTTGTCTCTCTTTTCCTCAGCTTCTTTATTCTCTGTCATTTTGTCTTTTATATCATTAATTCTCTCTTCTGCCTCATTTATCCTAGTGTAAGAGCCTCCATTTGTTATTTCACCTCATTAATAGTTTTTTTGATTTTATCATGGTTAACTATTAGTTCTTTTATTTCTCCAGAAAGGGCTTTTATTTCTCCAGATAGGGTTTCTCTAATATCTTCCATGACTTTTTCAAGCCCAGCTAGCACCTCGACAATTGTCATTCTGAAATCTAGATCTGACATATTACCAATGTCTGTATTGATTAGGTCCCTAGCCTTCAGTCCTGCCTCTTGTTTTTTGTTTTTGTTTTTGTGGTGAGTTTTTCTGCATTGTCATTTTATCGAGATAAGAATGAAATAAGGAGCGAATAAAATACTAAAAGGGTGGCAAGGCCGCATGAAAATGTGCTTTAACCAAATCAGAAGAGACCTGAAATTGTGGGGGGAAGAAGGAGGGTAAAAAGAATTTCAGAAAAAAAGAAAATCAAAAAAGAAAAAACAAAGAAAAAATATAAAAAAGAAAATATATATATTAGACTGGTGAATAGAACAGAGTCACCCACTTAATTTTGGGAGTATTTTTGTCTCTTAGATGGAACTACCTCCCCAAATTTTAATTATATATATATATATAATTATATATACAAATTTTAATTTTATATATATATATATATACACAGTATATATGTATATATATACTACCTCCCCAAATTTTAATTATATATATATATATATATTCACACACACACACACACACACACACAATAAGGGTAAACATGCTGAAGGGATGGAATATGACTATAAAGATAAATTTTTTTTTTAATTTCTAAAATAAGGAGTTGATAAAATAAGTTGGCTGGGATAATAAAGAAAAATAAAGTGGAGAGAATTTGCTCAGGCTAGAGACTAGAAGAAAGCCCTGTGTTAGATTTAGGGTATATTTTGATCTATTAGAATAAGTTATATCCCAAATTTTTTTAGAAGAAAAAACTCTATGAGTATACAAAAAATAAGGTTATATACAATGAAGGATAAAGTATGATTATAATAATGACAGTTCATGGGGTGCCTGGGTGGCTCAGTTGGTTAAGTGATTGCCTTGGGCTCAGGTCATGATCCGGGAGTCCCACAATCAGCTCCCGCTTCAGGCTCCCTGCTTGACAGGGAGTCTGCTTCTCGTGCTGACCTCTCTTTTCTCATGCTCTCTCTTTCTCTCTCTCAAATAAATAAACAAAATCTTTAAAAAAATAATGAAGGTTCAAAAAAGATTTTTTTAAATGAAAGGTATTGTTAAGATAAACTAGTTAGGGCGCCTGGGTGGCTCAGTGGGTTAAGCCGCTGCCTTCGGCTCAGGTCATGATCTCAGGGTCCTGGGATCGAGTCCCGCATCGGGCTCTCTGCTCATCAGGGAGCCTGCTTCCTTCTCTCTCTCTCTCTGCCTGCCTCTCAGTGTACTTGTAATTTCTCTCTGTCAAATAAATAAAAAATCTTTAAAAAAAAAAAAAAAAGATAAACTAGTTAAAAAATGTTAACAGAGGCAAGAGTAAAAGTTAAATGAAACTTAGTGTAAGAAAAAAATAAAATTAAAAAAAAAATTAACTTTGCCAGAGTAAAGAATCATGTGGAAAAAGCCATGAATTCCATGCTTTGCTTTTTCCTCCTTTGGAATTCTGCTGTTCTCCTTGGTACGTGAACTTGGTCTTGGCTGGATTTCTTATTGATCTTCTGTGGGAGGGGCCTGTTGTAGTGATTCTCAAGTGTTTTTTTCCTGAGGCGGAATTGCATTGTCCTTACCAGGGGCCGGGCTAAGTAATCTGCTTGGGTTCACTTTCAGAGCATTTGTTCACTGAACTCTTTCTGTAGAGCTCTGGAGGACCAGAGTGAAAATAGTGGCCTCCCAATCTCTGGCCTGGAGGAGCTGAGAGCTCAGGGCCCCACTCCTCAGTGCGCTGTTGGAGAAAAGTGCTCAATTACTACCATCTCCCTGGCCTCCGGCCACGCTCCGAGCTCACCCAGCCTGTGACCAAGTGTCTCTGTCTCTGACAAACAGCCCTGTCTGGAGTCTTCAAACCCAGCATATCCCTGTGTTCTTCCAGAGGGATCTTCCCGGATCTTGTGGGGTCTCTGCTCTCAGAGCAGTGGCCTGACTGTGCCACAGATCACAGTTTAAGGTAACCCTTAGTTGACAGCTTATTCCTGGGCTCTGTCTCTATATCTGGCTTCCCTGCTCTAATACTGCAAGCTCTGCAACACTCAGATACCCCTGAAAATTCTGTGACCCCGTGGGACCTGAGACCATGCTGTCTGCATGTGGGCTTCACCCCAGATTAGCCTCTGGAGCTATGTCCCTCAGTGGAGCAGATTTTTGAAAGTTCTGATTTTATGTTCCAATGCTCTGCAGCTTGCTGGGAGCCAGCCCCTCCCCCCACTGTCTATCTTCCCATTGTTTTAGATTCACTTCTCCGCAGGTCTTACCTTTCAGAGAGTGGTCAATTTTCTGTTTCTAGAATTGCTGCTCTTCTTCTCTTCAATCTCCTGTTGGAATTGTAGGTGTTTGGGATGGTTTGTTAAACTATCTAGCTGATCTCCTGCTACCTGATGTCATCTCAGTCTGCTACTTCTCCGCCATCTTAACTCCTCCCCCTGTTATTATTTCTTAATATGCTTTCTGTTTATTCCCATTTATCTTTTTTGTTTGATTGGGTAAGTCATTGCAATAGTTTTTCATCTATACCTAACTGGTTGTATAGCTAGAAATTCTGAGGATTCACTAATGAGAAAAGACTTAAGTGTAAGCATAATCAAAAGCCACCCATAGGGTGTTATAAGTAGGTCACTGGAGATCATGGTTTTAATGTCTGTGATCATACTTTGGATGGCATCCATGCCTCATTTTGTGTAAGATTTCCAATCAAAGTCTTATAGCATCTGAAAGGGTTGTGGGTGTTCCAGTGCAATCTGTGAGGTCACTTTCCATTTGCTTATAAGTCTTTTAACTTCACGTCCTGTTAACATTAAATGTAGAAATGTATTGGCCTAATTTCAAAGAATTCCAGTAGAAAACAAGAGTAAATATTTCTACTCTGTCTAGTATCCAATTTTTATTATATCCTCTTAAATGAAGATTCAGTACTCATTCTCATCCCCTTAGCACCTAATATACAGAGTTTCTTAGGCTTAATATGCCTTTCCATAGCTCCCACATTATAGGCTAAAATAATAATCATAGCAGATGAAACTATTTTTATAGAATCAATTTCTTTTTTTAATTTAAATTTAATTAGCCAACATATAGTACATCATTAATTTCAGATGTAGATTTCAATAATTCATCAGTTGCATATAACAACCAGTGCTCATAATATCACATGCCCTCTTTAATGCCTATCACGCAATTACCCCATCCTCCCCACCTACTTTCCCTCCAGCAAGTCTCAGTTTGTTTCTTATAATTAAGAGTCTTTCATGGCTTTTTCTCCCTCTCTGATGACTTCCCATTATAGAATCAATTTCAAGAGTAACTTGAGAATTGCTAACATTTTTTTAAAGTTTTTTCTTTGTATTAAACTAATAGCAGCTTCTAAAGCTGAGATTTTTGAGACTCAAAGCATCATTTTTTCCTCAATTTAATGAAGTGTAAAGATAATGACTGAAATAATTTCCTCAGGTGATACTTCTGAGCCATGTATTATAGCACTACCCCCATTTACTGTATCATCCAGGAAGCTCTCTGCATGTTTGTATTTGTGTGTTTGTGTGTGTGGTGTATGTGTGTGTGTGTTTGTGTGTGCTGTGTGAGTGTAATTCTGCATGTGTGTATCTGTGTTGACATTGACATTAAGCCAAACAAGAATACTAGAATATTAGATACTATAGAAGGGAAAAGAAGTTAACATTTGCCAGAACATACTAAGTGCCTGAAGCCTTAAACACAACATAAAATTTTACCTTTAAAATAACTTTATGTTATTTATATCATTTTCTTTTTTAGATGAGAAAATTTAAGCTCAGATATGTTAAGCAACTTCTCAAAGGTCATATTGTATGAAGATTTTTCTTTCTCTCTTAGGTATTCAGTTCTACCTCTTTTTGGTAATGGATATTTTATTTTGTTTGATAGTGTTTCTACCTCTATGTTCAGCACCAAAGTTTAGGATATAACCCACGTTGGTTAATCAGTTACCTTCCTTGGCTACAGTGATTTATTAAAATTTGAGGACAAAATCTAATCAAGGTCAATGAAATTTCATTATGATATTTATACTGAGAATGTTAAGAATTTTGTTCTCTCTTTCCTTTGGAGGTAGAAAACTTATGATGGAAATCTAAACCTGTTAGGGGCCCCTGACTGAAAATGATGCTAAGTAAAAGAGAAGTAAGAACACTACATTGAGATGGTCTAAAGTCATCATGTAATTCACTGAATTCCAGCAATGAGTAAAGCTAAGTTTATAGACATAGACCATAAAATAATAAGAGCAAATGAATTATTTTTTGTTCTTAAACTTTTGTTGAGTTTTCGTCTTTAAAAGAAAGATGATCCTGACTGATAAAGATACTTAGAGATAATTCTCTTTTCCTAAACTGTTTATCATCGAAGTTTCACTTAATGTGAAATCCCCACTGCAGAGCTTTCCCTGCCTTTATTCCCCTAGCAGATGTACTCTGCTTTTTTCTAGGTATAACGTAAATATACTTATTTTACAGCACTTTTACAGTCTATCCTGTACTAGTCTTTCTATTAGTTATGTATGCCTTATGTACTTATTTCTTCTCTTTATTTATCCCTCTCTTCCTTAAGTGAGTACTTCCATATGTACAAAACAATAAATTTCTAGGGAGGAAGATGTTTTTTCCCCATCATTTCTTGCAGCCCCCAGGTAAAAGTAACCTAAAATATATGTGCCTTTTAGTAAATATTTTTTAAATGTTTGCTAAATTAACAGTCTTACTTCTTTTCCTTTCTTTTTCTTAACATTAGAAACTTCAATCTGTTTTTCTTCCTAAGATAAAGTTTGTACAGCTTCTAAAAATGGTTTTGTGAAGCTCATTATACTTATTTTGGATGGACTTGTTAAAATATTCACAGTAATTGGCTATATCTACATAAATAATTTTTCTTATTATAACAATCTTTTAAAATAATTCATCTAGGGGCACCTGGGTGGCTCAATGGGTTAAAGCCTCTGCTTTTGGCTCAGGTCATGATCCCAGGGTCCTGGGATTGAGCCATTGGGCTCAGTTGGGCTCTCTGCTTGGTGGGGAGCCTGATTCCCTTCCTCTCTCTCTGCCTGACTCTCTGCCTACTTGTGATCTCTGTCTGTCAAATAAACAGATAAAATTTTTAAAAAATCATCTAACTAAAATATAATATCATGGTCAAGGAAACATGTACAGAAATTCAATGAATTTTTTTTCACATGCATTTAAAAAAAAATTCTGTGTGTCTTAGGCCAAAGAGTGAAAACCTTCAAATGTTTCATAATAATCCACCTTGGGGAAAAAAAAATCCATCCTGGAGAATGAAGGAGTTAAAGAGTCTTTTGAAATTAGAGTGGAAACTATTAGTCTATGAAATATTGGAAATTTTTAAACATCTCTAAGGTTAGAGTTTTCACAGTCCAAATTGCTTAATTACAATAGTCTTAAAAATTGTCTGGATGTATAAAACATGGACTCATTTGTAGATCCAAAAGAATAAGAAAAAACAAAGTTCCCCCAGATGTTTCAGAGAATCATCTCACTTACATTCTTGTCACAAATCAGAGATCTGCTTCACTGGAATTTAATGGTGGGTTATTGAAATATGTACTGAAAAATATACTACCACTCTATATTCAACATGATTCACTTCCTTGAATGTGCTTTCCATTATAGAAGAAAAGTTGTTAATCAAATTAAATAACATTAATCAAATAAAAAAAATAAATCAGTATTTATTTAAAAAAATATATATATTTCATATATATATATATATATATATATATTTTTTTTTTTTTTTAGGGAGAGAGGGAGAGGGGAGGCAAGCTTCCCACTGAGCAGAGACCCTGATGAGAGGCTCGACCCCAGGACCCTGGGATCATGACCTGAGCTGAAGGCAAATGCTTAACAAGTGAGCCACACAGGTGCCCCTCTATAATGTTTTAATGTTCTTTTTTTTCCCAGATTGTTCTGGCTCTTCCTACAAGTTTATTTAATGTGAAACTTTCTATCAGTCTGTGTCCCCCTCCTCAAAAAAGTTACATTGATTTTGAGATTTAGAGGTAATTGACAACTTAAAATACTGAGTCTTTCTCAGTATTATATACTGATATATATATATATATATATATATATATATATATATAGAGAGAGAGAGAGAGAGAGAGAGAGATATCTAATCTATAGCTATAGATCTATAGATCTATAGGTCTAGATCTAGATCTATATATATAGATCTTTATAGATCTATAGAGATCTATATATATATATGGATCTCTCTCTCTCTCTATATATATATATGTTCTCCTGTGGTAAAATTTTACTGTTTGAAGAACTTACAAAAACTTCCTAATTACCACTATAAAATAATTACAAAATACACTGTGTTTTTTTTTCTAAATACATGCAATTCACATAGTAGAATATTTTGTAGAACTTGGAGTTTGATTTCCTGTCCTTCCTGACATTACTTGATGTTTGATGGTTTTATATAGATATGTAGTCATTTGTCAAAGTTTTAACATAATTAAAAAAGAGAATATATTCCCTATGCAGCCTATTTTATTTTACATTGGCTTTATGTTTTTTAAACTCAAATTTATAGATGGATACTTTCTTTACTTATTCATTTCTTATTGCCATGGAAATAAACTCTATGATCCCTTCTTAAATTGACTTAAAATTAACACTGCATATTAACACTGCATTCTTTCTTATGGCTGAGTAATATTTCATCATAGATATATCACACTTTTTCTATTTATTAACTGTTGATTGTTGTTGTCAGATGGAGGAGGTGGACAAAATAGGTAAAAGAGATTAAAAGGTACAAACATACAGTTATAAAGTAAAAAAGTAAATAAGTCATGGACATGAAGAGGTACAGCATAGGGAATCTAGTCAATAATACTATAATAACATTGTATGGTGACAGAAGGTAACTATACTTATCATAGTGAGTATGCATAAATGTATAAAATTGTCAAATCACTGTGTTGTATGACTAAAACTAATATAGCATTGTACAACAATTATACTTCAATAATAAACATTTAAAAAATTAACATTGCATTTTGATATTGTACCATACATATTACAGTTCCAAACTGGATTCTTCAGGTAGTGCTAGAGATCCTAAAGCCATTTAGCCATAAATTGTACAAAATTCTGATTAATGTTAATATTTTCTCTATTTTATGACAAAAATGTGTATCAGTATTTTATTTGATTCTAAAGACATCAAAATTGCACATAGATTAAGATCACTGTCAAGTAAATTTGGAAGAAAAAGCAAACTAAAGAGATCTTCCTGACTTTTACAAAAGATGAGATTTGCTACTTACAATCTGAAAGTTGACTAATACTCCTGTAATTTTAATTCCTATTTCAATAACATCAGGCAACGTAAGTCTTCTCAGTTACTCTTCTGTTTAATAAATGTAGTATTAGAAGTAATCTATTTAGCGAAAAAGTGGACCTGACATTAATTAAAATTATTTTAGGTTTATATCCTACTTAAGAATGAACAGGTTAACCGCAAAATCAATGAAGAATTAAGAAATATATGGAAACAAATGAAAATGAAAGCATGACAATCTAAAACCTATGTGATGCAGCAAAAGCAGTCCTAAGAGGGAAATATATGGCAGCACAGGCCTCCTTCGGCAGCACATATACTAAAATTGGAAGAAATACATTTCAAATACACAACCTAACTTTATACCTAAAGGAGCTAGAAAAAGAACAGCAAATAAAGCCTAAAGCCAGCAGAAGAAGGGGAATAATAAAGATTAGAACATAAATAAATGATATAGAAACAAACAAACAAAAACAGTGGAACTGATTAACAAAACTAATAGTTGGTTCTTTGAAATAATTAATAAAGTTGATAAATCCCTAGTTAGACATATCAAAAATAAAAAAGAAAGGACCCAAGTAGATAAAATTACAAATGATGGATGTGAGATCACAACCAACACCACAGAAAGACGAACAATTATAAAGAAATAAAAATTATATGCCAACAAACTGGGCAATCTGGAAGAAATGGAAAAATTCCTAAAAACTGACAAACTACCAGAACTGAAATAGGAAGGAATAGAAAATTTCAACAGAGCCATAACCAACAGAAGAAATTGCATCAGTAATCTAAATTCTCCCAACAAACAAAAGTCCTGGGATGGATGGCTTCAGGGGACTTCTACCAGGCATTTAAAGAAAAGTTCATATCTATTCTCAAATGTTATAAAAAATAGAAAGGGAAGGAAAACTTCCAAACTCATTCTTTTTTTTTTTAAGATTTTATTTATTTATTTGACAGAGAGAGAGAGAGAGAGATCACAAGTAGGCAGAGAGGCAGATGCGGGGGTGGGGGGAAGCAGGCTCCTTGCTGAGCAGAGAGCCTGATGCGGGGCTCAATC
This sequence comes from Mustela erminea, assembly GCF_009829155.1. Taxonomy (NCBI): domain Eukaryota; kingdom Metazoa; phylum Chordata; class Mammalia; order Carnivora; family Mustelidae; genus Mustela; species Mustela erminea. The sequence goes on along the minus strand of NC_045635.1, from coordinate 80,542,505 downwards.
CCAGGACCCTGAGATCATGAACTGAGCCGAAGGCAGAGTCTTAACCCACTGAGCCACCCAGGTGCACCTTCCAGACTCATTCTAAAAAACCATCATCACATTGATTCCAAAACCAGACAAAGACTCCACAAAAAAGAGAATTACAGATCAATATCCCTGATGAACATGCATGCAAAAATTCTTAATATACTAACTAATAACATAGTAGCAAATTGAAATTCAACAGTGCAAGTGCCATCAATCATGGTAGTGGGATTTACTATTGGACTGAAGGGGTGGTTCAATATTCACAAATCAATCAACATAATATACCATATTAATAAATGAAAAGATAAGAACCATATGATCCTGACAATACATGCAGAAAAAAACAATAAACAAACAAAAAAATTGACAAAACACAGCATCCTTTCCTGATAAAAACCCTCAGCAAAGTAGGAATAGATGGAACATATCTCAGCATCATAAAGGCTATATAAGAAAGACCCACAGCTAATATCATCAATGGGGAAAAGCTGAGATCATTTCCCCTATGGTCAGGAACAAGACAAGAATGTCCACTCTCATTGTTACCATTTAACATAGTACTGGAAGGCTTAGCCTCAGCTATCAGCAAAAAACAAATAAATAAATAAAATGAAAGACATCTAAATTGGTGAGGAAGAAGTCCAACTTTCGCTATTTGCAGACAACGTGATACTCTATGTAGCAAACCCAAAAGACTCCACCAAAAATTTCTAGGGTTACAAAGATTCTTTAATACCAAGAGTAAACTTATTGATTAAACAATTGGAGCTAGTAATGTAGAAGTTGTACTGTTAGCAAATGATTGCTGCCATGTCTGAAATACCTAACAGAAGTCTGAGGAAGACAATAAGTTTCATAGTAATCTGTAAAGGAAAGATAGAATATTCTATCTTTTTAAAAATCTCCATTATTTGGAATAACTTGCTTTCTTGTACCCCACTGTCATGGAATTTGATTAATGCTCTCTTTTTTACATCTCTTCAGCTCCAGCTTCAATCTATTCTACAGTCATGTATGTTAGATTATGGAGCAGTCTTTACAGTTGTCTTTTTATGTTTAAATCAACACTCTGCCTGTGTTTTATGTATATGAACACAGAACATAGAAACTACCATTGTTACTGAGACTTTCAGTCCACCTGCTGTCAAGCAAAGGTGCTAATAGTGAATTTGATCTTCTAGCATGTAGTCACACTACAAGCTTGAACTCAGATGGCCAGCTTGCCTGTGTACCACATAGATACACAAAAGCAAAGATTACATGATTAACCTGTGTGTTGATAATGGGTTATCATTTTTAATTTACATTAAACTTAAAAAATTTAAATTAAGTAGTTTAAACTACCATTGTTATAAATATATGTGAAGAAAGGGAATCCCTCTTGCACTGTTGGTGGGAATGTGAACTGGCACAGCCACTTTATAAAACAGTATAGGGGCACCTGAGTGGCTTGGTAGGTTAAGCATCTGCCTTTGGCTCAGGTCATGATACCAGGGTCCTGGGATTGAGCCCCATATAAGGCTCCCTGCTCAATGAGAAGCCTGTGTCTCCCTCTGACTGCTGCTCCCCCTGCTTGTGTGCATTCTCTCTCTCTCTCCATCAAATAAATAAACAAAATCTTAAAATTAAAAAAAATTAAAAACCAGTATCAAAGTTCCTCAAAAATTTCAAAATAGATCTGCCCTAAGTTCCAACAGTTGCACTAAAAGAATACAAAAACACTAATTGAAAGGGATACATGCAGCCTGATTTTTATAGCAACATTATTTATAATAGCCAAATTATGGAAAAAGCCAAAATGTCCATCAACTGATGAATGGATAAAGTTGTGGTACATATGTACAACGGAATATCATTCAGCCACAAAAAGATCAAACCTTGCCATTTGCAGTGACATGGCTATCCATGTCATTGGAAAGTATTATGATAAGTGACATAAGTCAGTCAGAGAAAGATAAATACCAGTTGTTTTCACTCATATGTGGAATTTAAGAAACAAAACAAATGAACATGGGGGAAAAAGAAAGAGACAAACCAAGAAGCAGACTTTTAATTATACAGAACAAACTGATAATTACCAAAGGGGAGATGGATGAGGGGATGGGTTAAATATATAATGGGTATTAAGGACTGCATTTGTCATGCAGAGCACCCAGTAACATATGAAATTGTTGAATTGCTATATTGCACACCTGAAACTAATATTACATGGTATGATAGCTGGAATTTAAACTAAAAAAAAAAAAAAAAAAAGAAAAAAGGAAGGATACAAAATAAATATTAAATATTAAAAAAAAGAAACTCAGAAACTGAAACAAAACAGGAAATAAAAGGGAAGAACTGTATCTATATGTATGCATATATAAAATAGCTTTACCCCCTGCTGTATTTGATTATTCACTTGAGTTAGCTATCAGGCATATTAAGTGAATCTACTTAATATTTTGTTTTTCAGGAAAGATTTATCCTATGCCTTTTTTCTAATAGTGTTTCTGCATCCTTGCCAGCACCTGTTGTTTCTTGTGTTGATGATTTTAGCCATTTTGACAGGTGTAAAGTTGTATGTCATTGTGGTTTTGATTCGCATTTCCTAGATGATAAGCAATGGTGAGAATCTTTTCATGTGCCTGTTGGCCATCTGTGTCTTCTTTTTGTGATATAAAAACTTCTATTTATGTTCTCTGCCCATTTTTAATTTAGATTATTTGTTTTTTTGAGTGTTGAGTTGTATTAGTTCTTTATATATTTTGGTCACTTTATCAGACATGTCATTTGCAAATATCTTCTCCCATTCCAAAGGTTGCCTATTAGTTTTGTTGATTTATTTCCTTTTCTGTTCCAAAGATTTTTATTTTGATGTAGTCTCAAAAGTTTATTTTTGCTTTTGTTTCTCTTGCCACTGGAGGTGTATCTAGAAACAAGTCACTACAACTAATGTCAAAGAACTTATTCCCCATGTTCTCTTCCAGGATTTTTATGGTATCAGGTCTCCCATTTAGGACTTCAATCCATTTTGAATTTGTGTGTATGGTGCAGTGAAGTGATCCAGTTTCTTTCTTTCGCATATTGTTTTCCAGTTTTCCCAACACCGTTTGTTGAAGAGACTGTCTTTTTCCTATTGGATATTAACTCCTCCTTTGTCAAAGATTAGTTGACCATATAGATATGGGTTCCGGACTTTCTATCCTGTTCTATTGATGTATGTGTCTAGGTATGTGCCAGAACCAAGGTGATTGCCAGAGGCTGAGCTGGAATGGGGGGAATTTAGTGTATTCAGTGACTACAGAGTTTCAGTCATGCAAGGTCAAAAAGTTCTAGATATCTGCTGTACAAAAATGTAGAGATAATTAGCAAAAATGTAGAGATAATTAGCAAAACATAAACATTTATTATGAGTAGTTTTCATGTGTTTTTAACATACATTAAGATATATTTAATATATGTATTTATATAGATCTTATATGTATACTTACAATGTATACATATATGATTATATATTATAAAGTGCATTACATATACATAAATAGCATATATTATATGTATATTTGTAATGTATCATGTATTTTATATGTATTATTACATATATTATATATATTGAGAGAGATAAAGAGGTAAAACTCAAAGGAATACATACTGTATGATTAATTTTATAAGAAGGCCAAGCACAGACAAAACTAACTATAGTGTTATAAGGTGGTGGTTTTTGGGTGAGAGTGGCAGTGATGACCAAAGAGTGCAAGGGAGAATTTTCTGGGGGTAATCTTGAGTGTTTGTTACATAGGCATATAAAACTGTAACAATTCATTTAAATAAATTCTAAATTTTTGTACATAAATTTTTCCTTAAATGCAAAAGAAACATAAAATGTTTAACACTCTTTCTTTCCAGAGGCTAAATATGTTATCTTTCCTTCTTAGAAAAAGGAGAAACATCGCTAATGAAAAAGTGTTCTAACCAGTGTTTGATCAGATGAAAGAAATCCTATACCCAGTTATAGAAAAGTTAGGTGTAAGTTTAAAAAAGCCCAAATACCTCATATTATGTAGCCCATAAATAGGAATAAGAAGTAGGAAATGGGATTATAATGCTTATCTCAAAAGTTGACAATAAAATGTTATATAAATAATCAGAATTATTTTATGATATATTTAGAAAATGTACAAGGATACAGAATACATTTTCAGCTAGTCTCATTAAGTCTACAAGCAGTAGGTCTTAAACAAAAGGTAGAAGCTATGATAAAAACTGAGAATATAGAACTATATTAAGAGTAATGTACAGGAAAGCATAAAAATAATACCCAAGAAACAGATCAAGGTCAGAAACCAGGAAATATTAGAATAACAAAATCAAAATCCAAAGCCAGGCTCAGGCATATGTTGAGGTTGATGTTAAAATTTTTTAAATTAAAAAAAATAAAAATTGAAGTTAAAAAAAGGGACAAACAGGATGTATTTTAGAATCATTTTCACACTTACACTTGTAACCTTACTTTTGGTTATAATTGGAAGAGTAGTACAAAGATCCAGAAACTAGACACAAACTCTGAAAAATAGTGATTCAAAAGTAACCAAGGGGGGCGCCTGGGTGGCTTAGTGGGTTAAGGCCTCTGCCTTCAGCTCAGGTCATGATCCCAGGGTCCTGGGATCAGGCCCCACATGGGGCTCTCTGCTCAGCGGGGAGCCTGCTTCCTCCTCTCTCTCTACCTGCCTCTCTGCCTACTTGTGATCTCTGTCTGTCAAATAGATAAATAAAATCTTTTTAAAAAAAAGTAACCAAGGTTTATAATTCAAACAGTTATTATTTTAAACTGGCAACTAAACATTATCATTATATTTATATTATATTATATCTGATTTATATTATATTACATCAGATATAATATAATATAAATATAATGTTAATGTTTAGTTGCCAGTTTAAAATAATAGCTGTTTGATGTAATATAATATTTCATTTTTCTGCATGTGGCTGTCCAATTTTCCCAGCACCATTTATTGAAGAGGCTGTCTTTTTTCCATTGGACATTCTTTCCTGCTTTGTCGAAGATTAGTTGACTGTAGAGTTGAGGGTCTATTTCTGGGCTCTCTATTCTGTTCCATTGATCTATGTGTCTGTTTTTGTGCCAGTACCATGCTGTCATGATGATGACAGCTTTGTAATAGAGCTTGAAGTCCGGAATTGTGATGCCACCAACGTTGGCTTTCTTTTTCAATATCCCTTTGGCTATTCGAGGTCTTTTCTAGTTCCATATAAATTTTAGAATAATTTGTTCCATTTCTTTGAAAAAGATGGATGGTACTTTGATAGGAATTGCATTAAATGTGTAGATTGCTTTAGGTAGCATAGACATTTTCACAATATTTATTCTTCCAATCCAGGAGCATGGAACATTTTTCCATTTCTTTGTGTCTTCCTCAATTTCTTTCATGAGTACTTTATAGTTTTCTAAGTATAAATTCTGTGCCTCTTTGGTTAGGTTTATTCCTAGGTATATTATGGTTTTGGGTGCAATTGTAAATGGGACTGACTCCTTAATTTCTCTTTCTTCTGTCTTGCTGTTGGTGTAGAGAAATGCAACTGATTTCTGTGCATTGATTTTATATCCTGACACTTTACTGAATTCCTGTACAAGTTCTAGCAGTTTTGGAGTGGAGTCTTGTGTGTTTTCCACATATAGTATCATATCATCTGCGAAGAGTGATAATTTGACTTCTTCTTTGCCGATTTGGATGCCTTTAATTTCCTTTTGTTCTCTGATTGCTGAGGCTAGGACTTCTAGTACTATGTTGAATAGCAGTGGTGATAATGGACATCCCTGCCGTGTTCCTGACCTTAGCGGAAAAGCTTTCAGTTTTTCTCCATTGAGAATGATATTTGCGGTGGGTTTTTCATAGATGGCTTTGATGATATTGAGGTATGTGCCCTCTATCCCTACACGTTGAAGAGTTTTGATCAGGAAGGGATGCTGTACTTTGTCAAATGATTTTTCAGCATCTATTTAGAGTATCCTATGGTTCTTGTTCTTGCTTTTATTGATGTGTTGTATCACATTGACTGATTTGCGGATGTTGAACCAACCTTGCAGCCCTGGAATAAATTCCACTTGGTCGTGGTGAATAATATTTTTAATGTACTGTTGAATCCTATTGGCTAGTATTTTGTTGAGTATTTTCGCATCTGTGTTCATCAAGGATATTGGTGTATAGCTCCCTTTTTTGATGGGATCCTTGTCTGGTTTTGGGATCAAGGTGATGCTGGCCTCATAAAATGAGTTTGGAAGTTTTCCTTCCATTTCTATTTTTTGGAACAGTTTCAGGAGAATAGGAATTAGTTCTTCGTTAAATGTTTGGTAGAATTCCCCCGGGAAGCCATCTGGCCCTGGGCTTTTGTTTGTTTGGAGATTTTTAATGACTGTTTCAATTTCCTTACTGGTTATGGGTCTGTTCAGGCTTTCTATTTCTTCCTGGTTCAGTTGTGGTAGTTTATATGTTTCTAGGAATGCATCCATTTCTTCCAGATTGTCAAATTTATTGGCGTAGAGTTGCTCATAGTATGTTCTTATAATAGTTTGTATTTCTTTGGTGTTAGTTGTGATCTCTCCTCTTTCATTCATAATTTTATTTATTTGGGTCCTTTCTCTTTTCCTTTTGATAAGTCGGGCCAGGGGTTTATCAATTTTATTAATTCTTTCAAAGAACCAGCTCCTAGTTTCATTGATTTGTTCTATTGTTTTTTTGGTTTCTATTTCATTGATTTCTGCTCTGATCTTTATGATTTCTCATCTCCTGCTGGGCTTAGGGTTTCTTTCTTGTTCTTTCTCCAGCTCCTTTAGGTGTAGGGTTAGGTTGTGTACCTGAGACCTTTCTTGTTTCTTGAGAAAGGCTTGTAACACTATATATTTTCCTCTCAGGACTGCCTTTGTTGTGTCCCACAGATTTTGAACCATTGTATTTTCATTATCATTTGTTTCCATGATTTTTTTCAATTCTTCTTTAATTTCCCGGTTGAACCATTCATTCCTTAGAAGGATGCTGTTTAGTCTCCATGTATTTGGGTTCTTTCCAAACTTCCTCATGTGGTTGAGTTCTAGCTTGAGAGCATGTGGTCTGAAAATATGCAGGGAATGATCCCAATCTTTTGATACCAGCTGAGTCCTGATTTAGGACCGAGGATGTGATCTATTCTGGAGAATGTTCCATGTGCACTAGAGAAGAATGTGTATTCTGTTGCTTTGGGATGAAATGATCTGAATATATCTGTGATGTCCTTCTGGTCCAGTGTGTCGTTTAAGGCTTTTATTTCCTTATGGATCTTTTGCTTGGATGATCTGTCCATTTCAGTGAGGGGAGTGTTAAAGTCCCCTACTATTATTGTATTATTGTTTATGTGTTTCTTTGATTTTGTTATTAATTTGTTTACATAGTTGGCTCCTCCCACGTTGGGGGCATAGATATTTAAAATTGTTAGATCTTCTTGTTGGACAGACCCTTTGAGTATGATAGTGTCCTTCCTTATCTCTTATTATAGTCTTTGGCTTAAAATCTAATTGATCTGATATAAGGATTGCCACTCTAGCTTTCTTCTGATGTCCATTAGCATGGTAAATTCTTTTCCACCCCCTCACTTTAAATCTGGAGGTGTCTTCGGGCTTAAAATGAGTTTCTTGGAGGCAACATATAGATGGGTTTTGTTTTTTTATCCATTCTGATACCCCGTGTCTTTTGATTGGGGCCTTTAGCCCATTAACATTCAGGGTAACTATTGACAGATATGAATTTAGTGCCATTGTATTGCCTGTAAGGTGACTGTTACTGTATATTGTCTCTGTTCCTTACTGATCTACCACTTGTAGGCTCTCTCTTTGCTTAGAGGACCCCTTTCAATATTTCCTGTAGAGCTGGTTTGGTGTTTGCAAATTCTTTCAGTTTTTGTTTGTCCTGGAAGCTTTTAATCTCTCCTTCTATTTTCAATGATAGCCTAGCTGGATATAGTATTCTTGGCTGCATGTTTTTCTCATTTAGTGCTCTGAAAATATCATGCCAGCTCTTTCTGGCTTGCCAGGTCTCTGTGGATAAGTCAGCTGCCAATCTAATATTTTTAACATTGTATGTTACAGACTTCTTTTCCTGAGCTGCTTTCAGGATTTTCTCTTTGTCACTGAGACTTATAAATTTTACTATTAGGTGACACGGTGTGGGCCTATTCTTACTGATTTTGAGGGGTGTTCTCTGAACCTCCTGAATTTTGATGCTCGTTCCCTTTGCCATATTGGGGAAATTCTCCCCAATAATTCTCTCCAGTATACCTTCTGCTCCCCTCTCTCTTTCTTCTTCTTCTGGAATCCCAATTATTCTAATGTTGTTTCGTCTTATGGTGTCACTTATCTCTCGAATTCTCCCCTCGTGGTCCAGTAGCTGTTTGTCCCTCTTTTGCTCAGCTTCTTTATTCTCTGTCATTTGGTCTCCTATATCACTAATTCTTTCTTCTGCCTCATTTATCCTAGCAGTGAGAGCCTCCATTTTTTATTGCACCTCATTAATTAATAGCTTTTTTGATTTCAACTTGGTTAGATTTTAGTTCTTTTATTTATCCAGAAAGGGCTTTTATATCTCTCGAGAGGGTTTCTCTAATATCTTCCATGCCTTTTTCGAGCCCAGCTAGAACCTTGAGAATTGTCATTCTAAACTCTAGATCTGACATATTACCAATGTCTGTATTGATTAGGTCCCTAGCCTTCGGTACTGCCTCTTGTTCTTTTTTTTGTGTTGAATTTTTCCGTCTTTTCATTTTGTCCAGATAAGAGTATATGAAGGAGCAAGGAAAATACTAAAAGGGTGGCAACAACCCCAGGAAAATATGCTTTAACCAAATTAGAAGAGGTCCCAAATCGTGAGGGGGGAGAAAGGGGATAAACAGAGGTTCAAAAAAGAAGAAAGAAAAAAAAAAGAAAAAAGAAAAAAAAGAAAAGAAAAGAATTAAAAAAAAGAAAAAAGTAAGAAAAATATAAAAAAGAAAAAATATATATATTAGATAAACTAGATAAAAAATGTTAAAAAAGAAAAAGCTAAAAGTTAAAAAAAAAATTAACCAGAAAGCGAGAAAAAAAAACAAAAAATTAAAAAGGAAAAAATTAAATTAACTGCAAGACTAAAAAAATCACAGGGAAAAAGCCATGAGTTCTGTGCTTTGCTTTCTCCTCCTCTGGAATTCTGCTGCTCTCCTTGGTATTGAAACCGCACTCCTTGGTAGGTGAACTTGGTCTCGGCTGGATTTCTTGTTGATCTTCTGGGGGAGGGGCCTGTTGTAGTGATTCTCAAGTTTCTTTGCCCCAGGCGGAATTGCACAGCCCTATCAGGGTCCGGGGTGAGTAATCCACTTGGGTTTGCTTTCAGGAGCTTTTGTTCCCTGAGTGCTTTCCGTAGAGTTCTGGAGTAGGGGGAATACAAATGGCGGCCCCCTGGTCTCTGGCCAAGAGGAGTTGAGAGCCCAGGGCCCCACTCCTCAGAGCGCCCTCAGAGAACAGCGCCCAGTTACACCCGTCTGCCTGACCTCCGGCCGCGCTCGAGCTCACCGAGCCTGCGACCGGCTCAAGGTAACACTGAGCTGTGAGCTTACTGTTGGCTCTGTCTCTGTAGCCGGCTTTCCTGTTCCAATACCCGCAAGCTCTGCGACACTCAGACACCCCCGATCCTTCTGTGACCCTGCGGGACCTGAGGCCACGCTGACCCCACGTGGGCTTCGCCCCGGTTTAGCCTCTGGAGCGATGTCCCTCAGCGGAACAGACTTTTAAAAGTCCTGATTTTGTGCGCCGTTGCTCCGCCGCTTGCCGGGAGCCGGCCCCTCCCCCCGGGGTCTATCTTCCTGTCGCTTTGGATTCACTTCTCCGCCAGTCCTACCTTTCAGAAAGTGGTTGTTTTTCTGTTTTCAGAATTGCTGTTCTTCTTCTCTTCGATCTGCCGATGGATTTTCAGGTGTTTGCAATCTTTAGATAAGATATCTAGCTGATCTCCGGCTAGCTGAAGTAGTCTCAGCCTGCTACTTCTCAGCCATCTTGACTCCTCCCGATGTAATATAATATAAATATAATGATTCTTTTAGCATTTATAATATATAATATAACAATTAATATTACTATTATATAATATTGATAATTAATATTTATATATAATATATATTATTTATTATATACGTGTATATATACACATATATATAAACTTAGGGAAAAAGAAATTTATGAATATTTGTTTGATCATTTTGAATTACTTTTAACAAAGAAGAACAAAAAGAAGGTTGTAATTTTGTGGAAGCCATTACTTCATTTGTTTAGTTTGTAGTATATAATAACTATGTTAGAAATTCTGCAAGATATATATATCTATCTATCTATGTTGATATAGCAATATGTCAATACATAGATATATATTTATTTACAAAGTGACCAGAGATGAAGTGACCAGAGCAATACAGCTTGATCACCATTTCATCTTGTATTATCTGTGACTTGTCAGTATTTAACAATTTAAAATAAACAAAAATTACAATGACCCCACAGAATTTGTAATGGTTTAACTCTGACTTGGACCAAGGATAAAGTTCAATGCTTACAAACATAATGGAAGTTAGAAATACTTCCATTAGTTAGTTAAAAAATACATTTTATACAAACACACACACACACACAAAGCCACCTGTTTTCCTCCTTACATACACATTTCAAATACTGTAGCTTTGGCTTAAAGTCTCACTCATTAATATGTGCCAAAGCAGAAATCCTTGATTAATATCATAATTCAGCATGTTAAGCACAACTTGTAAATATAGAAATATATTAGAAATAAACTTCAAAGAAAATTTAGTGGCATGTAAGTTTATATAGTCATGAAAATATAGTTTTGAATAAAGAATTACTGAATTTCATGTTTGCAACATGAGAAGTTGTTAACATTTTACTCTTTTAAAAATATATTATTTATTTATTTATTTATTTGACAGACAGAGATCACAAGTAGGCAGAGAGGCAAGCAGAGAGAAAGAGAGAGAGGAGGAAGCAGGCTTGCCACTGAGCAGAGAGCTTGATGTGGGGCTCGATCCCAGGACACTGGGATCATGACCTGAGCTGAAGGCAGAGGCTTTAACCCGCTGAGCCATCCAGGTGCCCCAACATTTTACTCTTTTAATACATCATAATATTTTATGTTTTCAGGGTACTTTTTTGATGTGCATTCTTTCTTTTTATTTTAAGTGCTTTTTCCCTCTCCAAATATTTACTCATAGTAGTATAAAATATGATTGTCTAGTCTCTCTACAATTTCCTATAAGTACAAATCCTTTCCAAAAAGAAAGAGAAATATATTTTCAAGTTTCTACTTTTGCAGACTCCAGCAGTTTTATTGAACTGCAAATGTTTATTAGTATGCACTGATATGAAGACAATCTTACTGACAATTCCCGGAGTGTTCCCTCTTTCATAAACAGATTGTTGATGGCTGATGTATAACCCATCTGAGCATTGCAATAAAAAGAAAATATCACAAAATGTGCTTAGGGCTTCATTGAAATGTGTTCCAAAAGTTCCAACTGATGGAAAGAAAATTTTTGCACATGCACACATACAACTATGTTTGTTACTTACATTTGACTGATGCAGTTTGTGGAAAATTCACTCCTCTTGTATTTTTCATTGAATAGTTGTGCCTTAAAATGGGGCTTTTTATTCAATCAAATTAAAAATATTGTATCCAACACCAAAGTGATAGTATGGTTTTGAGAGAGTTCAGCTATCTTACCAATACCAAAGCATCCAGATGAAATATAAAAGAAATTACATTAATCATACATATGTTTTACTATTTGATGCCAACTATCCAGATGTTCTAAATATGTGGATGTTTTGGATTCACATAAGATAAGTCCAAAGAATCCCTGATAATTCCTGGTAATTTATTCATTATTGTATCCATTAATTCTACAAATATTTATTTTGCATCTATTATATGCAATGTGCTATGTTAAGTGCTGCAAAGGAAACATGCATGTAAAAGGATCAGAGCCTGTGTTCAAGAGGTTTACCATTAGACAGAAGAGACAGAATGTAAACACAAGATAGAATGAGTCTATACTTTAAGAGGCTGAAAATTATCATGACCATTAATAAATGAGATAGTCTACCAAATTTGATGATCGATACTAGTGTTCAATCTGAAATTTGAAAGAGTGGCTAAGTTTTATAATCAATGGCTAAAAATACAATAGAAAATATGCTAGAGGATCTACAAGTTATATTTTGAACAGGCCAATTTGAGTTAAAAAAAATAAGCACTGTGTTAAGACCCACTTAAATTACATACCTTTCTACAAAATACCAATTGATAGATGTTCAGAAGCTAATAAAACTAATTCAACCAGAGGAAAAAAATATATATATAAGCAAAGAAATTTATGCAAGAAAGTTCTATGTACATTCATGAAGGGTTATAATTTGTAGGAATAATAATAGATGAAATTGGGAAAGTATGTTTGATTTGTAAGAGACTTTAAATATTTAATTTGTATGTTATTTTTAAGTGAGAAAACACCATTAAATGTCTTGTACTATCCCACAGAGCATTTTAGAAAAAAAAAATCCTAGCATAATTTTCCCTCCACCTTTAGTTTGCCTATCTGGCAAATAAGAAGGGGCAGAGTATATCATCTCTAAGATTCCTTCAGGGTCCAAAAGATAAGAAAATGTTTTCTTTGATTTGCAAGAAAATTTCACACAAGGATCATAAACATGAGAGAGATACAATTATCATAATACTCTAGGAAGTTGTATCTGTCATTGGTGTGAAAGATGCATTGAATTATAGATGTGTGAATATAGAGAGAGCAGTTAGAGGACTTTTGTGAGTGTCTTTGTGGAACTGATATGGAAAGACAACATTGGAAATGAAGAGGGTTAGGTAGGGAAGAGCCTTGTTTGTTGGTCAGAAAAGGTTACATGGGATCAGTATATTTTTAAATTTTGTTTTCAATCAGTCATAGACAGATCACTAAAAAGTTTATTTTCCAAATATGCAGAGCATGACTCATAATTTCTGTACACCTGTATGGGAATGTCTAAGGAGTCTGTGTGTGTGTTTGTGTGTGTGTGTGTGTGTGTGTGTGTGTGTGTGTGTGTCCCTGGAAATTCTGTAAAGAGATATACCTTAAGAACAAAGTGTTTTTGTTTTCCATATTTTTTGTCATTCAATGAAGATTTGATTTTCTATCTTATTCCCATGTAAAACACATATTAGACTGTGTTTTTGTGGTAGAACACCTCAATATTTATCTAAACTAATTTCAAGCCCAGATGAAAATCACACAGTCATAAAACTTCAATGGTCAATAAGATGCTATGTTGACTTTAAAGATACGTTTTATACTCTTCTGTTTCCAGTGGAAGCCCCTTCTGATATTTCAGAAGTCAAATACAAAAGAAGGAAGGAAGGAAGGAAGGAAAGAAAGGAAGGAAGAAAAAGAAAAGTGCTCCATATTTACAAGAAAGAAATACAATATACACAGATTTTGGAAATTGACATACCAGAGTTTGTAACTTCAGCCACTGAATAACTCTGTGCTGAAATTTGCTTTACTTGCCTGTAGAAATAGAGTAATGATATTATAAAAATATGCTGTGTGTGCCAAATGAGACCATGAATGAAAGGTCTATTACAAGGACTGACACATAATACATATATCAGTTATTAATAAGAGCACTCATAAATAAATTGTAGTTTTTAGGATGTTTTTTCAAGTGGATATATGTCAGGTGAAGAAGAAAGCTTGATAAAGGAGTTATTTAAGAGGGGCACCTGGGTAGCCATCTTGGTTGGATAAAGGTTTGTCTTCGGCTCAGGTCATGATACCAGGACCCTGGGATCAAGTCCCCCATCCCGCTCTCTGTTCAGCAGGAGCCTGCTTCTCCCTTGTTCCTCTGCCCGCCACTCAGTGAGCAAGTTCTTATGTATACTTGAGTAAACCAAATATAACAGAGATGAATAATTGAGAAACAATTCTGGCACTGAATGAAGGAATCTCAAAGATAAATAATAAAATATAGAGAAGAAATAGTTGTTACAAATTACTAGGATTTTCAGTGAGTACTTACTTGAGTTCTTGGTTATTTGAGCTTAATTTTTGGACTTGCAAAAGGTAGACATAACAGGAGATATATATTAATAAATCAGAAATATCCAGTGTGTGTGTGTATATATACCTGCACTTCCTTCTCATAATCATGGATTTTTTTTTCCCTACTCAGTCTGAAACATGATATCTTCAACCTGTGGGTTATAAAGTATTGAAGTGCCTCCCTGCTGCCAGCAGATACAAGGCCATGGAAAACTCTGAATATGATTGTGATTAATAACATATTACTCTCCAGACTGTTTCTGTTTCATGATTAATTGCAGGTACTAATTTTCATTGAATTTTAATGGTTGATTTACTGATGTTTATAAAATGAAAATTCAAATCCCTGAAGGGGAGGAGAAAGAAAAGTCTAGAAGATATAGTAGAACAAGTTCTTCATGAAAATATTCCCAATCTCGCGAATAGAACCAACATTCATGTACTAGAGGCTGAATAGTCTCCACCCAAGATTATAGGTTCCAAAAAATATCAAGGCCCCTCATAGTCAAACTGAAGAATCATAATTGTAGATATAATCCCTTGAAAGCCACTAGGACAAAGAGGTTCCTTACTTACAGAGGAAAGCCCATCAGAATAACATCAGAACTGTCTACAGAGACCTGGCAAGCCAGAAAGGGCTGGCAAGATATATTCAGGGCACTAAATGAGAAGAACATGTAGCCAAGAATACTTTATCCAGCAAGACTGGCATTCAAAATGGATGGAGAGATAGAGTTTCCAAGACCGGCAAGGTTTAAAAGACTATGCAACCACCAAGCCAACACTGCAGGAAATATTAAGAGGGGTTCTATAAAAGAGGAAAAATCCCAAGATAACATTGAACAGAAATATAGAGACAATCTAAAGAAAGAAAAGCTTCAAAGGTAACACGATGTCAATAAAAATGTATCTATCAATAATCACTCTCAATGTGAATGGCCTAAATGCACCCATAAAATGGCACAGGGTTGCAGTTTGGATAAAACAACAGGGCCCATCCATATGTTGTCTACAAGAGACCCATTTAGAACCTGAAGATACACCCAGACTGAAAGTGAAGGGATAGAGAAGCATCTTTCATGCCAACGGGCCTCAAAAGAAGGCTGGGGTAGCGATTCTCATATCAGATAAATTAAATTTTAAACTAAAGACTGTAGTCAGAGATACAGAAGGACACTACAAAATTCTTAAAGGGACTATCCACCAAGATGATCTAACAATTGTAAATATCTATGCCCCCAATATGGGAGCAGCCAATTACATAAGATAACTGTTAGTCAAGATAAAGAGTCATATTGATATGAATACATTAATAGTAGGAGATCTTAACACACCTCTCTCAGAAATAGACAGATCATCGAAGCTGAAAATCAAAAAAGACACAAGAGCATTGAATGACACATTGGACCAGATGGACCTCATATATATATAAAGAACATTCCACCCTTAAACAACAGAATACTCATTCTTCTCAAGTGCACATGGAACCTTCTCAAGATTAGACCACATACTGGGTCACAAATCAGAACTCAACTGATACCAAAAGACTGAGATTATTGCCTGCATATTCTCAGATCACAATGACTTGAAACTGGAGCTCAATCACAATATTTCCTGCAGTGTTGGCTTGGTGGTTGCATAGTCTTTTAAGCCTTGCCGCTCTTCCAGCTCAAACATCTGTAAGCTAAAGACCACCTTAATCAAGAATGCTTGGATCAACCAGGAGATCAAAGAAGAACTGAAACAATTCATGGAAACCAATGAGAATGAAGACACTTCAGACTAAAACCTGTGGGATATAGCAAAGGCGGTCCTAAGGGGGAAGTACATAGCCATCCAAGCCTCCCTCAAAAAAAATTGAAAAATCCAGAACACACCAGCTGTCTCTACACCTTAAAGAACTGGAGAATCAACAACAAATCAAACCAACTCCACACATAAGAAGGGAAATCATCAAGATTAGACCTGAGATCAATGAGGTAGACCCAGAGAAACAGTAGAACATATCAATGAAACTAGAAGCTGTTTTTTTTAAATAACCAATAAGATTGATAAACCAGTAGCCACACTAATCCAAAAGAAAAGAGAGAAAGCCCAAATTCATAAAATTATGAATGAAAAGGGAGAGATCACAACTAACACCAAGGAAGTAGAAACAATCACCAGAAGTTATTAGCAACACTTATATGCCAATAAGCTAAGCAACCTAGATGAAACGGATGCATTCCTGGAAAATAATAAACTCTCAAAATTGAACCAGGAAGAAATCGACAACCTGAATAGACCGATATCTAGTAATGAGATTGAAGCAGTGATCAAAAACCTCCCCAAAAACAAGAGCCCAGGACCTGAAGGATTCCCTGGGTAATTCTACCAAACTTTCAAGGAAGTAATAGCACCTATTCTCCTAAAGCTGTTTCAAAAAATTGAAGCAGAAGGAAAACTTCCAGACCCTTTCTCTGAAGCCAGCATTACCCTGATCCCCAAACCAGGCAAAGACCCTACCAGAAAGGAGAGTTTCAGACCAATATCACTGATGAATATGAATGCTAGGATTCTCAACAAGATCCTAGAAAACAGGATCCAACAGCACATTAAAAAGATTATCCACCATGACCAGGGGGGATTCATTCCTGGGCTACAAGGATGGTTCAACATTCGCAAATCAATCAATGTGATACAACAAATTAATATGAGAAGAGAGAACAACCACATGGTCCTCTCAATTGATGTAGAAAAAGCATTTGACAAAATTCAGCATCCGTTCTGATTAAAATGCTTCAATGTATAGGGATAGAGGGAACATTCCTGAACTTCATCAAATCTATCTATGAAAGACCCACAGCAAATATCATTCTCAATGGGAAAAAGCTGCAGCCTTCTTGTTGAGATCAGGGACATGACAAGAATGCCCACTCTCACCACTCTTGTTCAACATAGTATTAGAAGTCCCAGCAACAGCAATCAGACAACAAAGAAAAACAAAAGGTATCCAAATTGGTAATGAAGAAGTCAAACTCTCTCTCTTTGCAGATGACATGATTCTTTATATGGAAAACCCAAAAGACTCCACCCCCAAACTACTAGAACTCATACAGCAATTCAGCAATGTGGCAGGATACAAAGTCAATGTACAGAAATAAGTGGCTTTCTTATACACTAACAATGAAAATACAGAAAGGGAAATTAGAGAATCAATTCCATTTGCTATAGCACCAAGAACCATAAGTTCCCTGGGAATAAGCCTAACCAAAGAGGTAAAGGATCTGTACTCGAGGAACTACAGAACACTCATGAAAGTAATTGAAGACACAAAAAGATGGAAGACCATTCCATGCTCTTGGATCGGAAGAATAAACATTGTTAAAATGTCTATAATGCCTAGAGCAATCTATACTTTTAATGCCATTCCGATCAAAATTCCACCGGTATTCTTCAAAGAGCTGGAGCAAATAATCCAAAAATTTGTATGGAATCAGAAGAGACCCCGAATTGCTAAGGAAATGTTGAAAAACAAAAAATAAAACTGGGGGCATCATGTTACCTGATTTCAAGCTTTACTACAAAGCCGTGATCATCAAGACAGCATGGTACTGGTATAAAAACAGACACATAGACCAATGGAACAGGGTAGAGAGCCCAGATATAGACCCTCAACTCTATGGTCAAATAATCTTGGACAAAACGGGAAAAAATATGCAGTGGAAAAAAGACAGTCTCTTCAATAAATGGTGCTGGGAAAACTGAACAGCTGTATGTAGAAGAATGAAACTCAACCATTCTCTTACACCGTACACAAAGATAAACTCAAATGGATAAAAGACCTCAACGTGAGACAGGAATCCATCAGAATCCTAGAGGAGAACATAGGCAGTAATCTCTTCGATATTAGCCACAGTAACTTCTTTCAAGATATGTCTCCAAAGGCAAAGGAAACAAAAGCAAAGTGAACTTTTGGGACTTCATCAAAATCAAAAGCTCCTGCACAGCAAAGGAAACAGTCAAGAAAACAAAGAGGCAACCCACGGAATGGGAGAAGATATTTGTAAATGACAGTACAGACAAAAGGTTGATATCCAGGATCTATAAAGAACTCCTTAAACTCAACGCACACAAAACAGATAATCATATCAAAAATGGGCAGAAGACATTGCTGCTATAAACATTCAGGTGCATTATGATAAGAAATCTATCCTCGCACATTCTCTCAAACATTCTGGAGCTGCATATATTTTCTCTGAAATTATCCTCTCTGCTTAAAAGTTACCCGAAATGCTCCACTTAGACTTTATAATCCCTGATTCATATCTAAAATATTACTGATGAATGAATAATACCACAATTAGTTTATTTTGAAAAGAACAGACTAAAACTAAGTAACAAAATCAATACATCTTTTGTATGTTTATAAATAGTGCTTAAATTTTAGATTCCTATCTCTCTGTTCCAGCATTATCAGCTCAACAGCTCCAAGACCCACTTGATTCCTAAGAATATAATTTTAAAAAAAAACACAAAACGAAAAGAAGTCTGCAGATTGTGTTTGTTAAGTCTTTGTCAAACCTTGAGAGATAAAAGAAGTTCATGTGGGGCATAGAGGGGACGGGAAAGTCCACACCCTTGCTTTTCACTTATTTGTGGAGCATAACAAATATCATGGAGGACAAGGGGTGTTAGAGAGGAGAAGGGAGTTTGGTAAATTGGAAGGGGAGGTGAATCATGAGAGACTATGGACTCTGAAAAACAATCTGAGGGGTTTGAAGTGATTGGGGTGTGGGAGGTTGGGGTACCAGGTGGTGGGTATTATAGAGGGCACAGATTGCATGGAGCACTGGGTGTGGTGAAAAAATAATGAATACTGTTTTTCTGAAAATAAGTAAATTGAAAAAATTAAAAAAAATAGGTGGCCTCCCTTGCCTCTCTGTTGTACAAAGCCAAAGCAACAATACCAAAAAAGGACAAAAGTGGGATTGTTTCTGTGAAAAGTGGAGTGCTTTATTAGTGACCTTCCAGGCCTGATGGAGAGAAAAATGTCCATGATTTTTTCTGTTCCAGACTAATTATTTAATGGCTTTATTTCCTGTTAACTTCATTCCTGTATACTCACTAACTTGTCTCTTTGCTTTTATAACTAACTTGCTTTTTTTAACACATGTACAGTCAGTGATCTTGAAAAGATCGTTTTTGACAAAGAAATTCACTGCAACAGGCTACTGAAATTTAGGGGTGGCATTGAGAATTGTAAACACTGAGGAAACGGGGAAGTTACTTTGGCTGATACAAGCGTGTGCTGCAGAAATGGATAACATGTTGAAATTGAACACGGCAAAATTTAGTCTGAATGTCAGGAAATGTTGTCAATTCTTAGATTTAATTAGAAGTGGAATAGTTTCCCAGAAGAAATGCATTTCTAATGTTCATGACCATTTTTCTACCATTTCACTTCACAATGCTAGCTAAATATGGTCTCTTTATCACCGCAACTCTGAAAATTAGAACCTTATATGATACCTACCGGGATATCTGCAAGTACTTTTTTTGAAAAAAGTAATCCAACCTGAGTATTCCCATTTACTTTGTTGATCAGATGGCTTTTATTTTCCCCCATCCTTCCCTCCTTCTTTTCTTCTTTCCTACATCCTTCCCTCCCTTTCTTTCTTTCTTCTTTCTCTGTTCCTTTTTTCTTCTTTTTATGCTTAGACAGAAAAAAATCATTCCAGGAGGTTTTTTTGTTTTTGTTTTTGTTTTTTTTTTAAGGTTTTATTTATTTATTTGACAGAGATCACAAGTTGGTGTAGAGGCAGGCAGAGAGAGAGTGTGGAGGAAGCAGGCTCCCTGCTGAGCAGAGAGCCCAAGGTGGGGCTTAATCCCAGGACCCTGAGATCATGACCTGGGTTGAAGGCAGAGGCTTTAGCCCACTGAGCCACCCAGGTGCCCCATCCAGGAGGTTTTTGATTAGTATCCTTTTCTTTCTATCTCTCATCTCTACGTGCAGACCAGAAACACTTACTGATTAATTAATTGATTGTTTTAATTATTTCTTTTTTGGAAAATAATCAGTTCTTTAATGTTTCATCTGCTTTTACTTTTTAATCTGAATATAGGTACATTTGTTTTTCCTCCTCAGCTTTTTTGCAAAGGTCTCTGGATTTGTCCATATTCACTACATTTAGGATTCTAGTTTAACAACTCTTTTTTTCCCCATTTTATCTTTGAATAAGAGAAGAGGAAGTTTAATCACAAACTAGATAAAATATTACTAATTGCTATCTCTTCATAGCATTTACAGCCAAATCAATAATTCTAGTTTGTG